>NC_081305.1:4812500-6197500 GCF_030435805.1 Mustela lutreola
AAAACCGGCTTTTTTGAATAAACCACTAGGAGCCATTTTTGAATTAATTTTCTGGGTTGGAACAGACGTGGAAGCAACTGATCCAATAAAAAGAACACGGTAACGAGATCCACCCACATGTACCAGCTTTTTGCGTCTTGTTTCTGTCATATGTATGTCTGTATCTCTCTCTATGCCTAGTTTTAAGGCCTTGCAAGAGTACATGACTACATCATGAAAAGTAACTTAGTAATTTATTTTATTTCTAAACAAAATCAATGCTTCGGTTGGCGTGTTTTTTATTCCCTCGTGCATTCAAGCAAATATTGTGGCTCTTGGTAAAAGAATATATATATATTTTTCCTGCTTCTAAAACCCTCCCTCTCATATTTTGGTAATATCTCTGTTGTGACGTCTAGAAATTCTAAGTCTTTGAGAAAATCTGCATTGCTTTTTAACATTGAACACTTTGACAGTTGGGGCAATTTTCTCGTCGCTCACCCCGGAGAATTGAAGCTGCTCTCTTTCTAGCTGGTGCATCACGGGAAATTACGAGACAGTGCGAGTTTTCTCTCCTGATTACAGAACCTCTCTCTGATTGTGCCACTGCAAAGACCAAACGCATGTAGACGTTTGAAATAAGAACCAGTCCTGATTGTTTTTAGCTGCTTGTTAACTCTTCCTGAGTTCGTAAAACGACAGTAAGTCGGGGTTACTGCAGGAAAGAGAGCGCTGTCTCCAGAGGGAAGTGCCCTGGAAATGAATCAAAGAGGCTCAAAGTTGCTTAGGAGAAGCCTTGAACTTAAAGCCATCCAACGAGCTGGATGAGGGGTGAGTCTTCATGAATAAACTTGTTAATTCCTCAGGCACGTGCCACGACTTACCCCAAGCACTCCACCGCTGAGTGGGAGCTCCCTGAACTCAAGGGGGCTGCCTGAACCTGGCAGGAGGTCACCCCTCCCAACCTACTTTTCTGCAAACCCGGAGGGAGGGGGTGTCATCATGCTGAGTGTCCTAGGGCTGCCATAACCAAGCACTAGGGGGCGCTAGTCAACCCGGTGCAGAAAGTGATCATGGTACCCACTGCAGGGGGTGGTAGTGAGGGTTAGAAGTGTGTGACTACACAGAGGGGACACAGAGGCGTGCCAGTCACACAGGGCAGGCACGATGAGCGTGGCTGTCCTAGTAACTAGTAACTAGTAACTAGTAACTAGTAATTTATAACTGCCTCCATGCCCAGGCAGGGTTCCTGGATTCCTCTGCACGGCACACACCTATCTTCATCCTAAGGTCAATGCTTTCTGCCTCCCGTGACAAATATTTAGCCTCCGAGACAGATCCCGTTGGACGTATGAGGTAAATTTCGGGCCTGAACGTTCTCTTACCTTTTCCGCCCCGCATTTCTCTCCTCTTGGCCCACGTCTTGACCAACTATGTGGAGCCTGGAGAAGGGTTGGCAAAAGTGTGATCTGGGAACTGCTTCCCAGTAGTGTGTGCCTCTGAACCTGACAACGAAGAAGTGTGCTTGGTGCCTTTTGGAGAAGTTTTCCAGGCACACGCAGCCACCACCGATCAGTCTGTAAAGGGGCCCTGATATTTTGGAAGGAACGGCCTTTCTGGCTCTCTGCCGCCAGCCATTCCATCCGATGTCCCGTGGTCAGGGTCTGAGCGGGGAAGGGGCCGCGATCACCGTCCTGCTCGGGCCTCACACCCATCTCTGCTCCGTGCTTCACGACTTGGGAAAAAAGTAAATCCGCCTTGACTTACTTTGCTTTAAAATATTTTTCCTGCGGTATTAGCAGGCATTATGGGCTCAAAAGCTAATTCTTGAATTCTTTTACCAGCATAATCCTGGAGTTTAAAGGGAGGTTCAACCCCAGCAGATCCGTGCTTTTCTTTCTCTTTCTCTTATTTTTGTCCAGTCTCTGAAATATTTTCTGGATTTAGCTGGATTCAGGATCAGAGTTAAAAGTGCATGCTGGGTCCCTTCAGCGGGTCTCAGGGGTCACCCGGATGGGCACCATGTAGAGGGTCTGTCTGGGAGAGGGGGTGGTCCCCGCCCACACAGGTCTGCGTGGGTCTGGAGACTGGGCTTTTCTAAGAGGTTCTTAAGGGATGCGGATGCTTCTGGGGCACACTTGGAGAACAATCTAGAATAATTGATCAGTGTCTGCATGAGTGATCATGGAGGATATATTTCTTTGCCAAGTATTTCCTTATTATTATTATTATTTTTAAGTAGTTTCCAGGGGCACCTGGGTGGCTCAGTTGTTAAGCGTCTGCCTTCAGCCCAGGTCATGACCCCAGGGTCCTGGGATCAAGCCCGGCATCGGGCTCTCTGCTCCGCCAGAAGCCTGCTTCTCCCTCTCCCACTCCCCTGCTTCTGTTTCCTCTCTTGCTGTGTCTCTCTCTGTTAAATAGATCAATAAATAAGTATTAAATAAATAAATAAATAAAATCTTAAAAAAGAAAAGAATAAAAAGAAAATTAAAAGTAGTTTCCAGGGCTTCCAGCAAACACTGAGACCTCGCCAAATGTTGGATCCACACACCCGGCAACCGCCCTGCGAGGTGGGTGCTTTTATCAGCCCTCTTCCCGAGTGAGACCTGGGTCCCCATAGCTGGGAGGTGACGCACCCCAGGGCCTGGGTCCTTAGCTAGGGCTGGCACTGGGCTCCCTTCTTAGGAGACACTCAGTTCCCAACTCTTACTGTTCTGGGTATCCAAGCTTAACCCCTTCCTTCCTTTGGGACTCCAGTCTTCATCCTGTCTCCTGGGAGGGTTGAAATATTTTCCCCTTCTTCTTAGTGTCTCACATTAGATCACAGGATATGTCCACAGATCAGAATGTTAACTGCTCTTCCATCCCTGAGCGTAACGAATGGGTTCATGGTTGCATTTGCTTGGTTTTGTTTACTCTGAGATCACAGCTTGCCTCCTTCTGCACACGTGTGTGTGTGTGACTGTGGGCGTAAACCGTCCTTTCTTTCGTGAGAAACAGGTAATAAGGGTGTTTCGAGTGCTTTTAAAAATATTCTTCCTTGGCAAAATGAAAAGCTGGTATCGTTTCGGCAATCTTCAACATTTTGAGGAGGGGCTGGAATTCTCGGTAACATTGCAAACCCTGGGCACCACGGGCCTAGAGTCCCAATGGTCTGAAAGACCTTCAGCATGTGTAGTTGGTCTCGCTTGGTTCTCTGTGTCTGGCTTTTCCAAGACACGCACACACCCACGCACGTGCACGCACACGGCTGCACACACGGGCATGCACACACTTTTTCAAGCTAATCGTCTCTCCAGGTGGGTAGGAGAAAGCATGCTATTTGGGTTAGAAAGTCTGGTTCTGTCTGTAAGCTGGTGGCAGACACCCCAAGCCCATGTTGCCAACAAGACCCCCCAGCTTCTCGTCCCGTCCCTGGGTCTCTTCCTCTCTGTGGAAAAATTCTGGGCCGCAGCCCTTCTCCCAACATTGCCTTATTCCAAGGGTTAGCTGTCAAGATACCTCCAATTTTTTGATAACATTTTGAGAGATGGAAACTTTTGCCAAAGAAAATTGTGCTCTCATTGGCGTGTTGTATAATTTTAATATTCCATTAGACTCAGTCCACTTATCTCTATAATTTCAAATTGTACCGTATCACTTATGGGCTGCAAAAAGATTTTCACAGGCAGGTTCAGTCCAATTGTGAAATGGTGTGTTTATCAGTTTCCTCAAAATGTCATCTAAATTCATATTTCACATTCTAAGATCTGTGCTGTGTTCTCTCTCCGTCTCGTGGAGCAAAAAATTACACACATCCAACTATCACTTCTAATATGAATAAAAAGTGTTCTTCACTTTATCTATTCAAAACCAATATCCCTGAAGAATTTAAACATCTCACTTTTTTTCTTTTATTTCTCACAAAATAGCCCCAGGAGAAACCCATCATACACATCTCAGCCATCCATTCGGAGGGCTTTGGGCTCAGTCAAGAAAGCAAATCCCATTTGTAAAACAAGGCAAAAACAAAAAAACACCCCCCCCCCCAATCATTGAAGCTGAGATAGTGACAGATGCCAAGATGGGCCCATGACATCATACCAGGCTTCCAATAACTCTTTCCAGGTTCTTGCCACCTGGCCACCTACGAGCTGTGTGACCCTGGACAAGTTATCTACCCTCTCTGAGTTGTCTCCTCATGTGTACTGTGAAGAAGGGAACAGTTCCCCAGACTTGAGGAGAGTTAGAGTTCAATGGGATTTCACAGAAAGTATTTGATCCAATGTGCGGCTCATACTGACCCTTTAATAAAAGTTAGTTCCTATTATTAGTATTATTTTTTTTTATTGCCATATAAGGGCTCTTTGATAAATGAAGTTTGTTTCATTCCCTCTGAATTCCTAACCCTTGCCTTTATGTTTTCTTCCCTCTGCCAGGAACGCTCATCTTCCTCCTCTACCAAAGAACTTTTTTCTTACTCTCTAAGTCAGAGGTCGGAGGTTCATAGGCCACATCTGGCCCACCACCTGCTTTTGTCAATAAAGTTTTGTTGGAACCTGGTTGTGCTCCTTTGTTTACGTGCTGTCCCTGATTACTTCTGTGCTTCAGTGGTCAAGCTGGGCACTTGCAGCAGAGACCACACGGCCCACAGAACCTCAGATATTTACTTATGCAGCCTTTGATAGAGAAAGTTTGCCGATCACCGCTCTGACCTCCCAGCTCAGGATTTTCCACCCACCTCAGCCCTCTGGGAGGCAGGCCCTGAGACCATGATTTGGGTGCAAACAGCTTATCCAGGAGGTGACCCCAAGAAGCACAAGAGAGGGAGAGGGAGAAGTGAGCCAGAAAATTGAAGAAGCCATGCATGGGGCAATGAGCAGGTCATTGCCATGGGCAATGGGGTTCAATCTCACAGGGAGACGGTTTACAGCAGCCTCACCGCTGTTCCCACCTGGAGGGCGCGGATGGGGTATTTGCTTCCATCTTATTTCTTGAAGGCTCAAGGCTGCTCTTGAGCATTAAGTCCCAAACAGAGTAAGCACAGGCTCGTGGTGAGACACAGCCCCAGGAAGGCAGCGGCTGGGCTCGAGGGGCCAACAGCCCCACGGGGATGGCGAAGGCTGTGGCATCTGGGCGGCCACCAGTCCCACCCAAGAGGCAGGGTCCATGGGTAATCGGGGTGAGGGAACGCACGATCTACGTCCAATTTCCCATCCCATCTCCTCCCTGCCCCCCTCTGGGCCTCCGGTCAGTCGTCGAACCAGGGTCACGAGAAGGAAAACACTGCCCTGATTTGGCGGGCTCCACAGCTGCTCAGCAAAAATTATTTCCAAATTAAGTGATGAGACTCGAGGTCAATTTTTACTTGAGAACAAAGAGGTTTGGGCACACGCCATGAGACAGGATTAGGCAACTCAGAAAGCTGTGCCGGCGGGCAGAGTCGTATTAGACATGAACAGCCCGGCTCAGTTAAGCGTTCACCGCCTTCGGAGAGGTTTTCTTGGTTCTCTAATTCCCTCCGACAGAAGCAGCCAGTCATTATTCTACGGCTAAGACTGGGATTAACACTACTCCCTCGTTAATGCTGCTTCCAAACCCTGTTGAAAGACTTACTCCTTCTACCCAAATATGCTTTGGAAAGACTGTGGGCTTCACACGTATTTGGCCGAAATTTCCCCAAGTTCTCAGACACCCTCTTCAGCCACACGACTGTCTTCCGAGCGCCTATTAGGAAGGATCCTCCTCAAGAAACCCAGGGCTGACAGAGGAGAGAGACGATAATCAAAACCTTGTTCTTCCTCATGATCACTTCAGGAATAGGAGGATAAATAATTTGTGTGCCAAAAGGAGGAGGGCGCGGGACATTCCGCCGGGGAAGACTAGGAAGGCTGCACAGGGGGGCAGTTCACACCCGATCTGGAAGGGAGCGGACCCGAGCTGCCACGCTAGCAGAGGACACAGCGTCTGGGCCTAAGAGTGCTGTTGCCCCGCGACCAAGCTGCCCGACCGTCCTGCTCTCCAGCGATCGCGGATGCTCAGTACCTCGCGCAGTTGCCGTGGGTGAGAAATTCAGAAGCCGCTTAGCTGGCTGCTGCGGGTGCCGTGTCGCTCCTGGGCTAGCCTCCGAGGTGTGGGTGAGGAAGCAGTTATTCAAACGCTCATCAGGCTAGAGGATCTGCTTCCGAGATGGCCTGGTCGCTCTGCTGCTGAGTCGGGGCTGGCTGCCAGGAGGTGGCCCCGGTTCTTGGCCCTGAGCCCTCTCCACAGGGCTGCGCGAGGGCTCTCCCAACATGGCAGCTGGCGCCCCCCGCCCCATGGCAAGAAAGAACAAGAACAATCCAGTCTTGGATGGCTCCCAGTGTCATTTCTGATCCTATTGGTGACACAGGTCATCCGCTGGTGGGGTGGGGGGCTACCTAACAGCAGGGGTACCAGGAGGTGGAAATCCCTGGGGGCCATCCTGCTCATTAATAGGCAGGTGTGAGAAGTCCCTCATCCTCACGGGACAGGGAAAATGTTGATGTCACTGGAATGCAGGAGGAATTAGGGAAATAGAGGCAGGAGACAGAATCAGAAGGCGCAGGTCCAGCTCCAACCCAGCACTCCAGGCAGCCCTACAGCCTTCCGAGTGGGGGTAGGACTCAGGGCTACCTTTCAGTTTTGACGGTGTGGACTAGCTGCCACACCAAGCTGGCCCTTGGCTACAAGGCTTGCCAAATACCATATGGCTTTAATCTCGCAGCAGGTTGCTGTCCTTTCTCTAGAACCAACTGTTGGACTCAATCAATGGGTTGTTTGGGGGCCATGAGCCCAAAGTTTAAAATTCACAATCTGATGAGTTGTTTTTTTTTTTTTTTAAACTTCCTTGTCTATCCGTTAAGAGAATGGTTGAGAAGTGTCCCGGGGGACCCAGTATGTGGGGATCCTGTGATGGTAGACACAGGAGAGACAAAGGCATAGAGCGGCCATCAAGAATGGCTCTGCCTAGGGGCGCCTGGGTGGCTCAGTGGGTTAAGCCTCTGCCTTCGGCTCAGGTCATGATCTCAGGGTCCTGGGATCGAGCCCCGCATTGGGCTCTCTGCTCAGCAGGGAGCCTGCTTCCTTCTCTCTCTCTGCCTGCCTCTCTGCCTACTTGTGATCTCTCTCTCTGTGTCAAATAAATAAATAAAATGTTAAAAAAAAAAAAAGACTGGCTCTATCTAGTTAGAGGGGGGCAGGCGAGGGTCCCCAGCCTGTGGGGGCTCTCCTGGGGCCGGGAAGAGGGGTCTGCAGCAAGGGAGGGGGGATGGGGTCTTACAGGTTTTAGTGCCATGGACACTTTAAGAAAGACAGAGGAAGCACGTGGACCCCTTCTCAGAATATGCTGGACATAACGCCGACACGACAGGAAAACATCCCATGACGATTGTCAGTAGCAGCAGGAACAGCGAACGCTGCCCAGCTCTGCCAGCCCTCCCTCGGAAAGAAAATATGAACTTGCACTTGCAGTTAATGGTTAAGGAAAAGAAACCTGACATGTTTTCTAATCACATTCATATGCCCCCACCTAGAGTCTGTCCCCAGACCTCAGACGAGGACCCTGGCTCTAGAGCAAGTTATGGGAAGTTTTTTGTGTGTGTGTGTGTTGTTTTTGTGTGTGTGTGTGTGTGTGTGTGTGTGTGTGTGTGTGTGTGTTTTGCAGAGAAGGGAGCTCTTAAAGCAAGAGATTCTGATGCTTTGAGGCTGATTTTTTTTCTTTTTTAAAGATTACATTCTCCTGTCACCATGGGACTTATCTGGCAGGACACTAATTGCTTGCTTGTATGAATATATTTCTTATTTTTTTTTTTTTTTAAAAAACACTGCTATGAACAAATGTTATTTAAGAAAACCATTCTGTGAAGCCATGACTCTTGGCATCCTGGGAGATCAGGTAATCTCATTATCTGCTCTAACACCAGCGGCCACCATCTGGGCTTCTGGAAGAAGAGATGAGGCCATTATCTCTCACTTGACAGCCGCAAGGCACAGCCCATGTGCCATTCAGAAGGGACATTGCCCCAGGGCTGGGGTCCCATCTTGCTTGGTGGAGAACACCAGGTCGGGGTCATAAACATTTGGCCCTTCCCCAACCCCCACCCCAGCAAAGCCTCAACTGCCTTCCTGCACGCATCCAGGAGTAGGGACATTTGGCATGCTGAGTGATCTCAGATGGCATTAACCCTTTCCTCTAATAGGAAATTGGCTGTGTGCTATGCTCAAGAAACCCCTCCAAAGTTCTTCCTGCACAGCGAGCCCTCCCAAGTCTCTAATTCAAGCACAAAACACTTGCAAATTTATTTGCCCACAGACTCTTCTCTCTCTCTGTCAATTCGCTTCATGGTAACCAAGCTTATGGTCTGGTCCCCAGTCTCCTGTGTCTTGTTCCTCAACAAGGAAAGGCAGGAAACTGTTCCCGAACCCTAGCACTTCAACACTACAGCATTTACATCAATGGATCAAGACCTCACCTTACACCCACGGCTTAACTGATAAGGATGTGACCATTCTCGCCGATGTAGACCAAGCAGCTACAATGTGCAGATGTCCACAGGAAGCAAAGAACCACAGTCCTGTGTAGATGTGGCAAGGCTGGGTGTATGGAAGGAAGAACTGGGAGGCTCTCCTGTGCCCTTGACGAGAGCTGATGGAGGCCACCGCCTGAAAGCAACACTGGCATTTCCCTCCACGATTCTGGAGAACTGGCTGGGTTGGAGGGTAGCCCCTCAACCTTCCGGAGAGTTCCTGGGCCATGCCTTATAAAGATCCAGTCAAGGGGACTCCATCCTGGTTCCCATACATCTGGGTCCTTTTCAAGTCTTGTCATTATTTTGTTATTGATGACAAATGCCTCCTATGGGTTGACAGCTGTGTGCCACAGCTGATACACTTCACACGTCATGACCTTCAGTCGTCCAAACGGTGTGAAGCAGACTGTGTCAGTTCCCTACAGACGCTGTAACAAATGGTGTAACTTTGCAACTTGGAAATGACATGAATTTATTATCTTGCTTTCTGAAGGTCTGAAGTCTAAAGGAGGGGGTCTCACTGGTGACATCAAGGTGTTAGCAGGGTTGCCTTCCTTCTGGAGATTCTAGGGGTGACCTGGTTTCCTGGCCTTTTCCAGTTTCTAGAAGCTGTTTATGTCTCTTGGATTTTGACCCCTCTCTCCAGTTTTCAAAGCCAGCAGCATAGCATCTTTAAATCTCTGACTTTGACCTTCCTGCCTCTCCCACATAAGGGCCCCTGTGATCATGTCAGGCCCAAATGGAACATCCAGAACAGTCTTCGACATCCTTGACTTAGTCACACCTGCCAAGTTCCTTTTGCACTGTAAGGGAGCCTGTTCGTGAGGCTCTGGGGATTAGGAGGAGGACATTTGGGGGTCATTATTCTGTCTACCCACAGGTCATGTTATGAGCTCCATTTTAGAAGTGAAGAAATGGAAGCTCAGAGAAGTGAAGTAACTTTCCCAAGGTCACACAGCTAACTGGATGCAGAGCCCAGATTCCTCCTCAGGGCCCTGGAATTCCCAGATGCATGTTCTGAGCCATTTCACCTCACAGCCTTGCTAATGGGAGAGCTGAGGGAAACCAAAGTTCCCAAAGGTATGAAAGGCTCAGAGCAAAGAACAAAGAAACCCCTGATACAAGTTTCATAAACTCTAAGGCTTTCTTTTAGTTGTTAGCAGCCTGGGTGAGCAGACAAAGCAGAAGCTTTGGGGTCAAGTCCAGTTCCCAGGGTCAACATGTGAGGCAGGCAAGTCACAACAGTCTTCGGGAAACAGTTAGTCCTGTGATAAAACGGGCAGTCCTGTGAGTGTCATGGCCCTCATTTAATGCCTGGCTGGGACAAATGGATGCTGTAATTGTTCACAGAGTAGCTGCCCAGAGAGAGCGTGACATACACTCCCTCACATATATCAGGAGCTAATCTAATACCAAAATCAGGTAAGAATGGAGAAGTCCCCCCATTTCTTCCCCATTCCAGAAATCCAGAGCCCAGAGAGATAGGAAAACTAGAATTAGGGCCCAAAAAGCCTTCTAGGGAGAAAAATCAGTCTGCAAAAACAATTCATCAGACACAGGAGAGAAAATATCTAAAGGAATTTAATTTTGATTCCTGCTTTTGAGGTCCATAAATAGAGATGCTGTTCATTGAGTTTCAACAGTCCTTTCTACAGCTGTTCATTGCAAAGGTCAAAAAACATTCATTTCCCACGGCTGTCTTAAAAACACAGAAGCACACACCACAATATGTCTATTAAGCTGCCTGTTGGAACCGGTGATGGGAGAATTGAGCAGCCGGCCAGCGTGTGTTCTTAGGAAAGCCACGGCCACGGCCGTCACTTAAGGAAATGGAAATGCTTATCTTTTCAAGGGTGGAAGTGTTGACAAGATTTACCCTAATGACATTCCTCCCTGACATCTGAAACGTGTTTCTTGCCATCACATTGACGGAGGCCCCAGGGCCTACCACGACTCCCACTGCTTTGTCACTGACTCAACCGGCTCCCACAGAAACCAGTCTCAACGCAAGGTGACAGTCCTGCCGCTGCTCGTTCCATCACAGGGTGGTGTCCTAACCTGGCTGGGATCCCCGTCCTCGGGTTCCGAGCTATAATGGCTTTTTCAGGATGATGAGCACTGTGTTCTCATTACCAAGACAGTGCGCAGTCATGGCACCCGAACAGAGAAGATGTACTACTTTTCCACGTCTAGGCTGGTACTGATTCACTTAATCCTCATGACAACCCTTTGAGGGAGGCACATTATGATTCCCATCCTACAGCTAAAGAGTCTAAGGCATATCTCCAACCATAAGGCTTTTTCCCTCTATATTGTGCTACTTTCATACTACAGAGCCCCCTGGGAGCATTGGCAGGGAGGTCAAAGAAGAATATTTAATGACGTGGCAATCATAATTTTGGCCAACGGTTGTTCAAGCTACTAACGTTTCCAATATCACCGAGCTGGGAAGAGCCAGAGCAGAAATTTGAGCTCAGGTCAGGTCCCCTGGATCTCAGACATTGCACTGAAACAAAAGTCCGATCCTAAAAGGACCACTCTGAACACATTCACACAAATTGTTTCACATGTTGGACCACGTTATTGACTGAATGTTTCTGCCCCTCCAGAACACCTATGTTGAAGCCCTAACCCGCAATGGGGCGGTATTGGAAAGTGGGGCGTTTGGGAGGTAATGAGATTTAGATGAGGAAGGGAGAGTGGGACCCTCATGATAGGGCTAGTGGCCTTATAAGAAGATAAAGAGAGACCAGAGCCTTCTCTCCCTGCATGGGAAGATAGAGCAAGACAGAGCCCACCCAGGGCTCTCATCTAGAACGAATTGGCCAGTACCCTGCTCTTGGATTTTCAATCTCCAGACCTGTGAGAAATACATTTCTGCTGTGGAAGCCCCCCAGTAGATAGTATTCTGTTATGGCAGCCCGAACAGAATAAGGTGATGCATGTATGCAAACGGAAAAGAAACACAGCTTGTGTGATGTTTTGCAAACTGCTCAATAATACACTGTGACCACTGTTCCATGTCACTATACATGCTTTTACCACGTCTTTTACACGATTTAATGGAATCCCAATGTACGACACAATGTATGGCACAATTTGTTGAACAGATCCCCAGTGGCCTGACACTTAGTTTGGTTCTTTAGATGAGGATCAAATGAAATGTCCCCTGGTGAATGCTTTGTACACATGTGTGATGGTGTGAATCGCGGTGTCAAAGGAGAGAGGGGCATTTGTAGAAAGCCATTTGATCCCTATTGCCGAAATACCCAACAAATGAATTGGACTGATTTGTATTTTCACACTAGGGCAGGAGAGAGCCTTTTCTCATAACCTCTTTCTACCAAGTTACAGGGATCACTTGAGCTGAGTAGCCAGAAGGTGGCCAGAAGCAGCAGCCAGAAGACCACCTGGTGAACATTGAAGACCCATAGCCGATCAAAATAAGGGTTGTTTCAAAACCTCACTGTTTTTCTTTCCCATGTTGAAAAGAAGTTTCAAAATCAATTTCCTCCATGAAAGTACCAACCAGATAATCAATAATACTGATTCCAATAATGGGGGAAAATGCATGAACTTTAGGGATGGGCCGATACAAGTTCACATCTCAGTGATGTCAGGTGTCCCCATCTCTGTTCCAACTCAGTAAGTCGGCTCTGATGTGACCATGAGAGTCACTGCAAATAGTTTCATTCAGTATTTACTCTGTGTCTGTTGTACTATTTTTGGACGGAACTCGTTGTTTTAATTATTGCAACCAAATCTTGAGTTTAGAATTAATTAAGTATCTAAAATGATCTGTTTAAAATCATGGGGAAATGGGATGGTTGTGCCAGAAAAATGAAATCGAACTCACATTCATGACCTAATTCCTGAACCTAGAATCCAACCCCAAGGTGATGATTAGTAAGGGGGATTCAGTATTTTGAGAGTAGATATCGGCACATGAACACATGCAACATCCAGTAGATGAAACTGGTACTAACTGACCATTTTCACCAAAAGTTTGATAGATCGTGGGCTGGCTAACGTTTGGTGCCAATGTCTGATGGCATGTGGGCCAAAGCCAGCCCAGTGTGTCTGTTTTCCAATGGCTCATGAGCTAAAAATGCTTTTTTTATTTTTAAATAATGGCACTTTACATGGTTATATAAGTATCTACATATAGTCTCAATTTTGCCTCTTGGTCCAAAAAACCTAAAATATTTAATATCTGACCCTTAATGAGAAAATTTCCAACCTCGAACATGATAGATGTCCCTATGGGTTGAAGTCCCTTTATGGTTGAATGTGACAGCACAGCACCATGTAGAGAATAAAATTGGTCGTGCCTTTTGGACACCAAGCCACACTACCAACAAACTTTTATCCTCTGGAAAAGTGTGGCAAATGAGATCCTTCCTTAAAACAAAACTGAAAGAAATGTGGATCCCAGCACTTTGAGACGCCATCATGTCTCGAAGTGGTCTATTGCTAGCTTGCTTTGATCTAAGCCTTGAGGTTTCTGGTCAACCTCCCTTAATGACGCTTTGCAGTCGACCCTCAGAGCTGTTGTCCTTGCCAGGGTCCCGGCTAGGAGCCAAGCACAGGAAAGAGCTGCTCCCCAAAGACTCTGCACCCACTTTCCTTCTCTTAAAGGACTGTTCCTGATATGGCGAGAAGCAAAGCTTCCCCCTATTTTCTCCATCGGTTCAAAGCCAGGATGGAGCTAGACATTCTTTCTAAACTGGGGTACATCTGTCCAACTGGGGCTGTGAACGGGGGTGAGATTTAGAGCGATGTCACTGAAGTATTGTGACTGGAAAATGTGTGAAGTAAAATGTGCTTTAGCAGGCTCGTCCTAGTTCTGGCTGACAAAAAGAAGTATGTACTATTTGTTTTGAGAGAAAGAGAGAGAGAGAGAGAATGCACATGTGAGGTGGGGAGGGCCAGAGGGAAAGGGAGAAAATCTCTAGCACATTCCCCCAACACAGTGGAGCCCAATGCAGGGCTTGATCTCATGACCCTGAGATCACGACCTGAGCCAAAGTCAAGAGTCAGATGCTTAAGCCAGCTGCCCCAAGAAATATGTGCTCACTAAAATAACTAAAATAGGGGTGCCTAGGTGGCTCAGTGGGTTAAGCCGCTCCCTTCAACCCAGGTCATGGTCACAGGGTCCTGGGATCGAGCCCTGCATGGGGCTCTCTGCTCAGCAGGGAGCCTGCTCCCCACCCCCGCCTACTTGTGATCTCATTCTCTTTCTGTCAAATAAATAAAATAAAATCTTAAAAAAATAAAATAAAGTAACTAAAATAGCTTTTCCCCCAAAAGGAAAGAGGGCTTCGATTTTTAGGGTCCTTCACATAAAGTAAGATGGAGAGATTTAAAATGACAGAAAAAGAGAAGTGCTCTAAATTCATCATCGCCCTGCATTTTAAGTTATTTCTACCCTACAAAAAAAGAGAGAAAAGAAGAGAAAGCTCAGAGAATTACACATTTGTCAGATACGTAAGATGAGTCTCTGTTAATGACAAAGCTAAGTGTCTCTCGATTCAACACAGGCCACACAGCAACTGATTGTCTGATACTCTAAGATGCCAGGAACAGAGACACACGATTGCTGTTTATTCTGACATGAACAACCTGCAGAATTTGGATTCAAGTGGTAAGTCCTTGTCTCGCCCCTTGAGAAGACAAGCAATCAGCTACCCATCGTTCACCAAGGATTCTCAAGCTGCTCCCCAAATGCCCCTGCTTTCCTGCTGATCGTCCCCCCTCCAGCGGGCCAGTGCTCCTGAGTCACCGCTCTGAGAACGCCGTGTTGAACAGAGCTCTGTTTAATGTTTGAATATGGCTGGTGGCATTGCATTTACATTAGGATACATCCGTAATCTGTAGGATGACATTCGAAGCCCTCGACAATCTTGTACCAATTCCTTGTCCTTGTCTGGGATCTCTCCAGGACATGGATCTCCTCCGGTCCCGATCTCTCTTCAAGAAGTATATGAATGTGCCACGCCTTTGCCTATGCTGTTCCCCTCCCCTGATGCCCTTCCCTCAACTCCTTCACTGTAGCCTTCCAGCCGCCCATCTTCCTGTGTTTACTGTCGCCCACTCTGCTCTCCTTGCTCACCAGGCAGCACGATCTCCGTGTCCTGGATGGCCAGCCTCTGTCACCCACGCAGCACACACTGGTAGGTGCTCCATACTTAGGTGTCCGCATTTGTCCCTGGATTGTGGTGTGTGGAGTACCCCAGTGTTTTGCTGAACTTTTTTAAGCCCGCCAGATTCCCTGCCGTGGGGCCAGAGTGTGAATGGGCTCCCCGCCCTAGGAAGAAATCCCCTCTCCAAGCTGCTTCTTCAGTCTCATTGTCCATCATGAAAATAACTAATATCCACTGGTATTTACAGGGTATTAAGTGCCTGATGTATCTTATTTGATCATCCTGCTAAGCCTAGGAGGTGGGGACTCTGATTACCCTCAATGTGGCAGAGGAAGAACCCAGGCTTTAGACAGGCTACCTGATGTCCCAGCTAATGAGAGGTGCAGGTGGGCTATGAATTCGGAGACGCTGAGGCTGGCTCCCCCGCCCTAGATCCACGACTGTCAGACCAGATTTCAGGCAGGTTGGGGTCCTACCGGGCGACTGAAGACAGTCTTTGCTTTCATGGCCAACCATGGAGGAGGTGGAGAAATGCTCAGGGGTCCTGACGGAGCGGAGGCTCCCCATGGTGTCCTGCTAGAGTTGATCCGGAGTCGGGACATGCAGGAGGCCACCGGGGAAGGCCCTGCCCTCCCCACCTCCAGCTCTACTGCTGCCAGCAGGAGGCTGGCACATACGCAACCGAGGTTTCAGACCCCCCCGGGCTTTGCTAGCCTCATGCCTCGTGAACACGCCATTCCATTTTATTTGCTGACACAACAGAGCGAGTGTGACTCCCAGAGGGTAGTTTGCCATCTGTGTCTCATTTGCAAGGATAATGCGTTATTTTAAAAATAATAAGACAATTTATTTACATCAACTTTCTCCCCTTCTATTTTCTCAGCAGCAAGTGATAAAAAAAAAAAAGATGGAGAAAATGATCCCAACAAAAATATTTATGAGTAAATAGCTCACAGAAATGGGGCGGATGCTGTTATCTAAATAATCCTGGTCCCACCCACCGAAATAAAGAAGCAGAATATTCCTGACAGCGTGATTGAATTGTGTGTAATTACTGCCAATGTTTTAAACATGATGATAATGAGAAAAGTATTAGCATTAGACCAGAGCGGCCTGAAAACATTTATTTCCCTGATAGTCTGACGGTTATTTCTTTCATTCAAGGCATGGGAGAAATGTTATCGCTTACGATTATTCCTTTATTTTTAGACAGCATGACTTGGTATCATCATTTTCACAGATTTCGTTACTGTTTCTGGAGGTTTTGCCTGTGTGACAGTACTTTAACTTGGATCATCTCTTCTTTCTTTTTTTTTTTTTTTAAATTTTATTTATTTATCTGAGAAAGAGAGAGTGAGAGAGAGAGAACCTGAGAGGGGAGAATTCAGAGGGAGAAGCAGACTCCTGGCAGAGCTGGGAGCCTGATGTGGGACTCGATCTCCGGACTCCAGGATCGTGACCGGAGTTGAAGGCAGTGGCTTAACCAACTGAGCCTCCCAGGTGCCCCAACTTGGATCATCTTGACCAAGCGCATAGTTCTCAGACTTGCAGCCACACATCCAGTTTTGTGTAGGATGCTCGGCCACGTTTTTGAGTTTTCTCTGCCATAATCAAGGACTCCCGAACCTTTCACGGTAAAAACATACACGTAAATCTAAGACTTATGTGACACTTACCACGGAAAGAAGGAAAAGAATTCTGTTTTCCCTTTTGGCCTAAAAATTGGGGGAATTGCAAAATTTCAGAAAATCCTTTACCAGCTGAAAATGGAAAATAAATTACACTCACAGCCCTAGTATCTCTTATTGTACGTACATTTTTATGGGTAGACTACCACTTTCCTTAGATTATGCAGAGGATAATACGTAGTAAGCTGAAGCCGAATTCAAACAAAGAAAAGTGCTCACCCTCCTTAAAAAGACTAATGATATTCTCACTTTGCAATTGTGAAGATAGAATGTTAAGGACTTCTTCTGGAAACTTTTTTTTTTTTTTTTTTTAGATTTTATTTATTTGACAGACAGAGATCACGAGTAGGCAGAGAGGCAGGCAGAGAGAGAGAGAGAGGAGGAAGCAGGCTCCCCGCTGAGCAGAGAGCCCGACGCGGGGCTCGATCCCAGGACCCTGAGATCATGACCTGAGCCGAAGGCCGAGGCTTAACCCACTGAGCCACCCAGGCGCTGCTGAAAAGTCTTTCTATTTGTTAAGAAACACAGGAGGAGGAGGGGAAGAAAGAAGTAGAAGGAAGAAGGTGGGGAGGAAGAAGATGAAGGGGGAGAGGAGGAGGCGAGAAGGGGGGAGAAGGGAGAAGGGGTAAAGGGAAAAAAAAAAAAAAAGGAAGAGGAGGAGAAGGAGGAAACCGAAAAGAAGAACAAGCCCCCCCCCCCCCCCCAAACTGGCCATTAGCTGCTCTGAGTGGTTTCAAACTGTGGCTGTGTTCAGAAAAGCTGGCAGATTTCAGCTGATGAATTTCAGTCTCCCAGCCAAGATGATCAACTAAATAAAGCATTTATCAAACGTGAGGGACCTTTATCTGATTTTATTTTGTGGTGCAGCCAGACATAGCTTACAAACCTAGACAGAGCTGTCAGAGTGAGGGGCTGAGTATGGTTATGGAAAAGAATAAAACAGTGCCCCAGATGAACCCAATTTCGTTCAGTAGGATAGATGGCTCTTATTTTCTCCAAATGTTTCCCCAAACGTTTAAGCCAGAAACGCAGATCCTCACGCCCGTCCTATCCACCAAGGTATTTCTTAGGGCCTAGTGCAGTCCTGACACAAGGCAGGTAGAAGGTGAATAAATTAGATTATCAGATGATTACATAAGGGCAAGAATAGGCTCTTGACTAAAATAAAATCATTTCCTCTGTATATCCATGCTAGGGTGTGGATCTTACGGAAAATTCTGAGATCATCTGTAAGCTATTTTCTTATAAATACAAACTGAAGGAACACAGGACATCCATCCATCTGTCCATCCATCCGTCCATCCATCCATCCATCCATCCATCTCACAAATCTTTACCAAGTTCCTATTATTTATCTGGCTCTAAGCTTGGCAATGGGTATACAGAGATGGGACAAACGTCCAAAATCTCTTTCTCCGGGTAGTTTGTATTCCAGCACGGCTTCAGAAAAAGTAAATGGAAGAGCTTTTACTGGAAAATGCTTGTTTCCAAGTGAAATCTGACGTCTATTCACACCGAGCTTAGGAAAACGTAAGGACAATAGATGGTCACTGCAGCTGCTCTCAAATTCAGCTGTGAATCTGAGAATTTGCAACAAAACCCAGCCCAGCGTCAGGAACCTGGAGAGGTCTGATTCACAGGGTGGAGTGAATATGGTCCGTACAGTTTGGAAAGAGTCTTTCTGCATCAGCAGCATGTGGACTGAAACAACAGTCAAGCTCTCAGTGGTAGCCAGTGGGAACTGGGGTCTGGGTTCTCAGCAGCCATAGAAAGTGTGACACGGGGTCATAGCTGTGTTCTTACAATGCTTCACTGTTTGCAAAGCTGGAGGAAGTTATGCACATCTCGGAGAGCTGATACAGTTGGGGTGCAGATGTCATTATCACAGCAATTACTGATGAGGAAATGGGCTCAGGGAACTTAAATGATTTGCCCAAGGTCACGCAGCTGGCCAGCTAGGAAACCGACTCTTGCAGGCAGCATCCTGCAGAACAAACGGCCCCTTGAAGATATTCAACAGCTGTTTTCAGTAACTATAGTCTCAAGGTTGGAGAAGACATTAAGGATATAACCTTTACTAACTAACTGAATCCTTTCTATGATAGCCTACCGAGGGCAATCTGCTTGAATACCTCCCGCAAGGGAGAACTCACTACCCACCTTTACAATTCACTACATGAACAGAGGGAAGATGACGTGAAAACACAGTCAGAAGAGGGGCACGTAGTGATGAAGGTGGCAACTGGAGGCGTGTCTACAAGCCAAGGAAAGCTACGGATTGCTAGCAACCCCCAGGACTTGGAAGAGGCAAGGAAGGATCCTCCCCCAGGGACTTCAAAGGGAGCCTGAGCCCGCTAACCCCCTGACTTCAACTTCTGGCCTCCAGAACCGTGGGAGAATAAATTTCTGTTGTTTTAAGCTCCCGGGATTGTGGTGCTTTTTTAGAGCCATCCCGGGAAACTACGCTCAGCTAGGTGGGGAAATGTGTAAGCGAACCACGGAAACGTGGTCTCCAAAGGACTCCTCAGCTTGCTGCATGTTTGAATTCCTTGGGTGTTTTTTTTTTTTTTTTTAAACCACTAATGACTGTGTCCCACCACCTGAGACTCTGATGGCATGGCTCCAGGTTTCGGCTGGAGCACCGCGAGCTCTACCGCTCCACAGCCAAGTTTGAGAGCCTCTGTTCTAGTTGACTGAACGTCTCACCATGTGGAGACCAAGCAGAACAGACCCACCAAGTCCAACGGCATCTATCTGGCCACGGTGGCCCATGGAGTGGGAAGCCAAGTCGGCTGCCGCTCATGGTTAGGAGGAAAAGGACCGGCGTCCGTTATGGGTCCTCAGAAGATGAAGACAGTGGGTGAGCTGCCTTCTAGCATGTTCTCCTGAGGCAAAGCAGGTGAGCAACGGGTGGGCTCCCTCCTGGCTCTGGGCATGCGCTGTGGGTCCAGAGGTGGCACTGCCCTGAATGCAGCGGGAAATGAATGGCAATGACCCGAGTACCAGAGAGACATCACACATTCCCAGCCACCTGCCTCTCTCCCTTGTACCCTTCCTGCCCTTTCGTGCTCAATAAATATTTGTTGGGCATCCCTCACGTGCCAAGGACTGGGAAGGTGTCGGGGAACGAGATGGACACAACCCCTTTCCTCCTCAGAGTATGGGGAGGAGCAGATCAGTGAGGGCACCTGCCTCAGTTGGCCTCCCAGAGACACCCTGAGAAGCCAGTTGGGGAGAAAAGGCAACGACCAAGATGGCGCCCTTGACTATCCTGCCTGCGCTCTAGGACAAAGCAGATGTGGAAGAGGCACATTCAAAGGCAACAGTCCTGCGGTGTCCCCTGAAGTCTTACTTTATCTGCCAGGGTCCTCCCTGGGGACGTAGTCATTAAAAGAAAGGACAGTGGAACATTAAGTTGGAAAATTGAGGTCTCATCAGCTGAGCTCACTGTATCTATCAACAGGCTTCCAGAGCGTCCACTCCCAACCAGCTGGGGCCAACGGGAGCGCCCCATTTGTATAACCTCAGGGGCCCCGGTTCTAGGAGGAGTCCCCAACCCACTTGTTTACACCCACAGTATTCAACACGCAAACACGCTGTTTGAGATCCCGGCCCAAAGACACGGTCACGGAACGACAATGGGTTTGAATCATATCGAGGTTTGCCGGGGGCCCCAGTGGGCCACTGTCTGAAAAGTAAACGGTGCGATCCCATTTTCAATGACAGCTCAGATGGTCTGGAAGGAGCCTAAAAACCAAACCCAGGATAAGATGTCTACTCTGTAGCTCTGGAAATACTGACCAACGATTCCTCAAGCCTGCGGTGGGAGCCCGTCCTGGGCACGTGATCGCAGGACGGGGCAGTGAGATGAGAAGTGCGACGTGCAAGGTCTGTCCCTTTATGGATGGGGAACGCGGAGACACGTTTCGCCCTTTCAGCAAACTTGCCGAAGAGAAGCTTACCGCAGCACGAGTCAGTCGACAAGGCTTGTCTATGTTCAGGGACATTTCCTTCCTTCAGATCGCACCAATGTTGCCTCAGTCAGCAGTGAACTCTGGAAACCCTCACAGAAAAGCGATACCCTTCCTTCATTTTCATTGATTTTCCAATTTTGGTTAAATTGTGTTTATTTTTTGTGGGGGAGCCGTTGGTACGCTGTGGCCAGAAATGCTTAATTCAACTCTCATCATTACATACTTAGTGCGAGTTAACAAAAACCCAAATGAGGAGATCATGCACTTAAAACACATCAGTACCCCAAATAAACCTTAAAAATGGAATAAACCATTATATTATCACTTCGGTTTATAAATAGAGACCTACAAAAAGTATCTGTCAGTAGGAAGAGAAGCCAAGCCAGAGAAGTGACCGCATTTCGTCTCCGCCTTATAAAAATTTGCATGTGTGCCTCTGGGAGAATTAGGAAAGCTGCTGTGTGTGTGCGCGTGTGTGCCTCAGTGTGTGTGTGTGTATGTGTGTGTGTGTTCACACGTGTGACTTCCCACCTCTGATTCACATGTGTGAACACACACACAGGGAAAATCAGAGGTGGGAAGTCATTCCTTGCCTCCGAAGGAGATAATACAGCATCGAGTGATCGTAAACACAGGGCTGGCCGGAAAGAGTATTCGACACAACATGGAGGAAGTAGACTCGGTGTGTTTCTTTTTTCCCAGCTTTCCTATTTTTAGCCAGCCACAATCACATTTTCCAAGTGACAACCACGGTTTCGATGCAGAGCTCATTCCCTTCTTCCCTTCCAGAAATCCCCACTCCCAGCTACGGATTCCCACCCCTGGAGTGCAGAATCTCAGTGTCATTTCCAACTCATTCTTGCCTGTATCCCCAAAAACATACAACGAAGAGTTTCGGGAGTGCTCCAAGGGTGCTAGTACGCAGTGGGGCTCCAGACATGCAAAGGACCATAGTCTTTACTCTCCTTAGGTGTATAGTTGCGGCCAATGTCGCCCACCAGAACTTTCTGTGATGGTGACGATATTCTGTCTGTCCTGGCTGATACAGGTTTACGTTTTCATATCAATGAGTGTAAATTAAAATGTAAATAACTGCCCGTGACCAGTGGCTGCTGTGTTGGGCAGCCCACTTCTAGACCCAGAGGAAGAGCAAGGGGATATTCTTCAAGAAGACACGTGGCGGCTTAAAGGAGCACATGCGTCTGATGGCTGCAGTAAGGGCAGTCAGAGGGTGGGGGACACCGAGGCAGGGAAGGCTCAGGTCTTAGGAAGACTCTTCTTTTCTTTCTTCTTCTTCTTCTTTTTTTTTTTAGAGGGAGAGAGAGCAAGTGGGGAGGGGCAGAGGGAGAAGAAAAGAGAGATTCTCGAGCCGATGCCACACCCATTTTGAGCCCAATGCAGGACTTGATCTCACGACCCTGAGATCATGACCTGAGCCGAAATCAAGAGCTGGACGCTGAGCCGACTGAGCCACCCAGGCCCCCTCAGGAGGGGCAGTGGCTCTAACCCAGATACTTGTGAGAAGCGGCAGCGTGGAAAACCAGAAAGGAGAGGAGAAGGCACTTCTGACCCAGGGATTTGTTTAATCAAAGACATGAGGGGAGAAGGCAAGGGAGCCCAGTAGGGAAACCCAGCGGTTACCATGGCGCAGGTGGTGCTCGCAGGTCAAGGGTGACAGCGGGGGTCATGTCTGTGGGATGATGGCATGCTGGGAACCAAGAGTGCCAGGACAGGAGCAGATCTGGGGTGGGTACACTGGGTTTGAAGAGCCAAGAGTCTCTTCTATTGAGCCCTGTGGGGAGCTGCCGAGTGGGACCTGGAACTCAGGAGAAGGGCCAGGGTCAGGGGGCCCAGTCTGGGGGCGCGTAAGTGGGGCAGGAGCGCACGCCCCACATACATGGGACTGTGACCACCAGCTCCAAGTGACTGTCACATCTCACATGACTGACTGTCCACACATGGAAACTGGGCCTAAAATTTCCAAAATTTGTGATTTTCAGGGAGCTAGAAGTTGGAATTTTTAAAAAAATAAATATGAAATCTGAATATTTTGACAGGGCAACTGATAGGAAAGCTTGAAAGTACATAGGCAAAAAGAAAGAGCAAGTGTGCCGACCAACGAAGGTCCCTGGGCCACCTGTGTGTGTCACCTGACCTGCAGGATGGGTGAGTGTTCCCAGCGACAGCCTGAGGCTGAAGCAGGAGAGGCTCCAGGGGAAACACCGGCTCACACCGGCTCACACCGGTTCACACCACAGAGGGTTTGACAAAGAAGAGAAGTCGAAGCCACCTGAATCAGTGATCTTGGACAAAGCCACCTCCCTCCCATCTGCCCCTCCCCTACCTCCCTGCCAGCCTGTCCCTCCTTCCTTCGCCCCCTCCCTCCGTCTGGCAGATGGGTAAGGAGACATAGACACCCCATCACAAGGGCGCACGAATAAGGGTTTGGTGAGGAAACAGAGGCACCAGGTCGAATAAATACAAGTAATTCCTAAGGATGTGGCCGTTGAGAGTGCGTGTTTTTGGGGTTCGCATTTCCCTTTAGAGATGTCCCCACCCAACTCTGTGTAAAGTCCTTATGTCCACCCCTCCATATAAAGTGCCTTTGCCCGAAGTCCCACATCTTCCCTCCTGTGAAAGCCGCGCTCGATTCTCGTGAGAAACAAGATGTATGCCTTTCAGCTCACCTCCCGGTCCAGCAAGGCAGGTGACACGACGGTGACAATGTCGCCTTTTTCAGGATCGATGTAGAACATGTTTGGAGATGGCTTGTCAGGCGTCTGCTGTCGGATATTGTACCGTAGGAGGGCATTATCTGTGGCCGGGTCGTCTGCATCAAAGGCTGTCATCCGCATCACCGTGGTCCCTGAGGGGACAGGACAGAGGGCAGAAGATGGTCACTCGGGGGACAGCGATAAGCAGGGATGCCCCCAGTCACTTTCCACATTAAAAAGGAAAGCATCTCCACGGCCCTGTTCTAGTTTTGCTTTTCTTTCGCTCTCCCTCCCACTCCGTCATGTTAAAAGACCTGAAATAAAGAAATCTTTGCTGCTCAGCAGATTGACAGCTTAATTTTTCCTTCTGCTGATACACTGTTTATTTGCCTGCACTTTCATTCAATTGTGCATGTGGCAGCATGACAATGGCCTTTATCTTAAAAACTCTTATTGAATGCCTACTACATGTGGGGCCAGGGCCCAGGGATGAAGACACAGAGGGGAGCTAAGGCATTCTCTGGTGTTCAGCAGATGAGAGGCAGCATCTAAAAAATAATAAACCATTACAAATGCATTGAGAGAGAGCATTACAAAGACAGAGGAGAACCACCTCATCTAAGCTGAGGTTCAGGAAAGGTCCCTGGTGTAGACATCCAGCGGGTAAGTAGGTGTAAGCAAGGTGAAGGAGAGGGTCCTCCATAGGAAAAGATGTTCCAGTGAAAGGGAACATGAACCTATATTCTTTGAGCCCCCACTGTGTGACAGAGACACTGTTGTAGGCACTTAAGATACAAAGACGATATAGAAATGAAAGTGATGGGGACTACTTGATTACAGCAATGGTTGATAAGGATGTCAGATACTGGGTCTTGCTCACACCCAGCTGATGGGATGAAGAACTGGTGTCAGCCACTTTTGGGGACAAGTGAGCACAGCTAGTAAAACAAACAAACAAAAAACCCCCCAAAAACAAAAAAACAAATACAGCCACCCATTTGGCATCTACCCTCAGGAATCCCTTGCATGTGTCAATGACAGATTCTTACCAGGATGTTCCCCGTAGGATTATCCATCACGGTGAAAGATACGGAAACAATCTAACTGTCCAAATAACAGGGGAATTGCTAAAATGATGGGATTCCCCATGCTATGAGAAATTTTGCAGCCGTCTGAAAGAGGTTGTAGGTCTCATGGGTTCTAGCATGGAAGGCTGTCCAAGATAGAGTATTACGTGACATTATCAGGTTGAAGAATGTTATCCGTAGCATGGCATCATTTTTGTGAACCTGCTTGCACACAGAAAATGCCACAATACTCTATACATATATTTTGTAGATACGGTTTATGTCCATAAAAACATAGCAGGTCTATGAAAATGAATTTCAGATTGGTTACAGCTGTGTAGGGGAGCAAATCTTGCCACCCCAAGATATGCCTCTTTGACATGTTGATTATTCTAAGCTGGTTATTTTTAAGAAAACTGCAGACACAAAGAGAAGGTCTGAAAATCAAGTGGAAGTTACCCCTTTTGTGAGGAACATTTACATGCATAAGGGAAATCTCCATTTGTGAGGTTATCTCCCTCACTGTATCAGTAAGAGGAGGGGGACTCTAAATGTCTAGAAACTGTTATCAGTAGAAAAGGCAGGATTTAAATCTGCATAACAACACTACCTTGTTGCCTGTACTTTTCCTGGTCACCTTCCACCACTGATCTCCACCCCATCTTTGGCTGAAGATGGTATTTAGGGTATTTAGGCCTTAGCCCTTTCAGGAAATTACTCTATTTGCCTGGGTCTCTCCATGTGTATAGGAGGTATACAGGTTGTTAAACTTTTGTTTGAATTTGTCCTGAAAAATCAAATAGATCTCATGTCAACTGGATTCTCAGATGAGCCAGAAGAACCTTGAAGGGCAGAGGACGAATTTTTCTTCCCCAGTAGTGTTTATATCTGGGTAAGAACAAAGGGGATTGGAATTAAGGATGGTGAGGAGAAGGGAAGACTTTGGCCTAATCAATACTGTTCTGATCATTTTTTCAAGGAGGATGGATTGCTTCTGTGATTAAATATTTAATACAAGAAGATCATAATTATAAATACTGTTAATCTAAAAAAAAATAGCCAGTTATCCAACGAGCAAAATGGGTTATTTGGGAATAGCAGAGAATTGCAATCGAGGATCTACAAACTACCACAAAGCCATAGGCAAGTCCAACAAAAAAGGAGAGTGATGTTATTTTATCAAGGAGGAAGAGTTTGGGGCGGGGGATTGTTTTGAAGGAAGGTCCACTAGAGAAAAGCAAGAGTTCAAAGTGATGATAGTTTCTCATTGGGTGAGCTGTAAGGGTGGTTGATTTCTTGTACTAGATCTGATGTACATCCTTCCCTGTTGGGACCTGTAACTGATGATTCTTTCTTGTTGATGATTCTTCTGATGGGTCTATAATTGACAATTCTCCTTGTAATTGACATGGAGTGGTTCACTCCCTTTTTCAACCTTCCCCTTGCTGGTCTCCCTGCTCCACTTTTGTAAGGCTCCCTGTATTGATTTCACAAACCCAACAGAAGCATGGGCTAGAGCAG
The DNA here is from genome assembly GCF_030435805.1 of Mustela lutreola. Taxonomy (NCBI): domain Eukaryota; kingdom Metazoa; phylum Chordata; class Mammalia; order Carnivora; family Mustelidae; genus Mustela; species Mustela lutreola. The sequence continues at coordinate 4,838,115 of NC_081305.1, forward strand.
AATCAAGCACATTTGCCTCCTGGACTTGACAATTGTGAGCCATTGTATTTGGCTCAGAGCAACCTGCCCAACTATGATTTTTCATTGTAGTTTACTCTTCTAAGAATATAGGGCCCCATCTGTCATTCTGACCCCTTCTGGACCCACGAAATGTGAACTAATGGGTAAGAGATAAAAGTGATACAATCCTATAGTTCCCAGCAGAAATATTCACATGCAGAAAATATTGAAACTTGAAACAAAAAATTCATCTGGCTCAGATGCCATCTTGGTATTCCTTTCCTGTCTGTAACAGTGCTTCTCAGACCATCAAAGGCACTTTACTTTTTCCTTCAATTGGAATCAGATCATCCGCCATTAGGTCTGATTGATCAGACAAACAAGGGTATCTGACCACCATAAGCTTGGATGGATTTCTAAAGCAGTCTCAGTATTGCCGTAAGGCCAGAGGCATCAGGCACGTTTTCTATTTTACCATGTTTCTTTGCCTTTCTTTTTTCCTTTGTGAATTGTCATAAGGCAAACCTGGGGATCAAGGATGAACATAGATAACGCTTGGCTTATGCACCCCCTTATCTTGCCCCTTATCTTTGGAAAATATCAGCAAACAATTTGGCACTTTGGTTTCCCATTGAGGCACACAATGGAATCAGGGTCTTTCTTCCACCTGATTATCTAGGCAGCTACTCCCAGGAGTCATAGACGAACAAGCACAATAAAGCATAAAGAGGAAGTCCTCATGGCTTGCATGCATGACGGCTTTGCGCGCAAAGGATGAGAGGAAGAAAATAAGACCTCTCGGGCTAATGAGTTTTCACTTTTCACCAGGAAAGTCACTGGTGACGTCTTTTATCATTGTTATTGTTGCAGATTTCATAATGTGATAAAACAAAAGGGTATCCTGGAAGATTCTTATGTTTATCCAGAAAATGCTTTTCATTTTAATGCATAGTTCAGGAGGAAATGAACTTGGTCTTATGTGCTGCCTCTGTCTTAGCCCAAATGTGGGTACAGAAGAGGATTTCCGAGGCCCGCCTCCATGGAGATGAATGGTGCCAAAGTCATGTAAATAGGTCTGTAACATTAAAGAAAACAACTCTGGGGTAATGCTGAGGTTCAAGTCTTGCTGTATGAACATGGGTAAGTTACTCAGTCCTACCTAAGACTTGGTTTTCCCAATTGCAACAAGAGGATATTAGTAACACTTTCATCTTTGGTCTCTGTAAGAACTTGGTGCAATGCCCATACATTAGGGTTTGAGGAAGATCCCTTTTCTTATCAAACTCGCTCTAGGTTCTAAGCCGTCATGAGAGTGCCAGTGATGGCCTCAGACAATGGAGCTGTCCACAGAACCTGGTACTGGCTGCAGCAGGGTGAGCCCAGGAGCCGATCACTTCTGAGTTGCTCTGCCTTACCCTCTCTTTTCCACCTTGCCCATGGCCTTAATTTGCAGATAGGAGCTTCCATTGTGGGGATCACAACTCTATGCTAACATATACACATGCGTGTTCACACACGCACACATGCATACACGTTCTGTAGGCTACGCGGCCTCTCCGAGTGATACTCTACCATTTTCCTTTATGGTCAAGGTTCTATCCTGCGCTCCAGTCCGTCTACTGGGCCCAACACCCTGCTCTTGCCAGCCCCTCCCCTGGGGGGCTAGATCATGATTTTCATACTTCTTGACTCTGCAGGGATTGGATAAACTTCCTATACTAGCGTTTCCTAAACTGTATCCAAGGAACCCTGGTTCCATGGGCTCAGCAGAGAAACGGACTCGGGAAATACACAATAACGACAAGTCAAGCAAGTTTCTATCCTGGAGGATTTGTCAGTGTCCTTAGTAAGCAAATGCATCTTGTAAATCTCCAACAGAGAATAGCATTGGCAGCATTTCCCTAACTTCTCTGTCGACAGAACTTTTTCATTCTATGAACATCTTTACAGACTCTGGAGGGTACAGACTGTGTTTTGCCCATCTTTCAAAGCCCAGCGTCTGACACGGGGGAGGTCCTTTATCAATGCTGAGTAGGCTTACAATTCGTCTTCTTTGGCGTTGACCAGAAACCGTGACGAGCTTGTTACCAAGAAGAGTGGACAACATCGCTTTGGCATTTTTCACAACTGGGCATGCTTCACTACCACCTCTAAACATATTTTTTGCTCCTTGGGGGCCCCTATTGGAATTGGATTCAGCAGGCTGACATTCAGCAGACAGTCACCAGGATAGCTGTTCCTGTGCCCTGGTGGCACCTGTGCCCTACCCTGTGCCCGAGCCCACACCCTGATCTCAGAAGAAGGGCTCACTCATTTCCATCAGCCAGTGGCTTCTCCATTCATGCTTGTCTTTTGCCAACATGTACTGCCCGATGGCAGAGAAAAGATAATTATATGATGGACACACGTGTGGGTCCCCTGAAATACATTTCTGCCTTTCCCCCCAACAGGATATTCTCCTGAGTGTCAAAATAAATGATAACCACCCTGTCACTCCCACATGAACTAGGAACAGCCCCTCCAAAGCAAATAAAAGAATTACAGGCTGCGAGTTCAGAGTCTCAAGCAGGGCTGTCATTTTCCTTGGTTGAAGGACATGGTCACTGACATGACAGGCTGATAAACAGTTATGATTGTTTTGTCTGGGTAAGATGGCCCCTTCCTCTTGACTGCATTCACCTGATTAGAGAAAGTGTCGCCTGCTGTTATAACCTGAAGGGCTGGTGTCGGAAGCTTGGCTTCTCTGTGGCTTCAAGAACAGCCACACCCATAGGGAACGGAGAGCAGATCCCAAGGTGAGGGGCTGCTTATAATCTCAATGAAAGGTCAACCAGCCTCAGATGTGGGGGGCTCTAAATTGCGGCGTACCCCGGGCTAACAGGCAACAGAATTATTCTATTCTGGAAATTTCTTTGACCTCATCCCCAAACATCATCTTCACAGGATCAAAATTGTTAGACCTCTTTTTTAAAAACCGTATTCCCATACTGAGACTTGGACATTCAGATCCGTACTTGGCTTCAGGCTGACTGACTTATTTTCCTTCTTTCCTCCTTCCTTTCTTTCTCTTTCTCTCTTTCTTTCTTTCCTTCCTTGAGATTTTATTTATTTATTTATTTGACACACAGAGAGACACAGCGAGAGAGGGAACACAAGCAGGGGAAGCAGGAGAAGGAGAAGCAGGCTCCCCACTGACCAAGGAGCCTGATGCGGGGCTCGATTCCAGGACGCTGGGATCATGACCTGAGCTGAAGGCAGATGCTTAACGACTGAGCCACCCAGGCGCCCCTGGCCCCAGAGTTCTGATAGCATGGTTGGGGCCACTGCATGCTTTCCAGGGAGATGTGTAATACAAAACCCAAGGTGATCCGAGATAGCAGACATCACCAAGGGAGTCCCCTAGATGTGACAAAATGTCACATCGTTGACAAAGCCTGCAAATCATAAGAGTAGGTGGTGGTACATTCAGACACTGTGTGGGACCGAGAGCGTTCTAGGACTGTCCTGGGCAAACCAGAGGAGCTTGTCACCCACACGCCAAGTCGGCTTGCAGACACAGACACATCTGGCCACGAGTGTCGGAGTACGCATGTGACAGGCGTCGCCGAATGTGACTTCAGTGACGCAAGCCATGGCGCCCATCCCGCTCACCCTGCCACACCACTCTGGGATTGCTTCCCGACCACGCAGGGGTACACAGCCCCACTGTCCCCTCCAGCCCTTAAAGGTGACGCGAAAGAAGGAGGCGTGCAAATACAAAGACGAGCTCGGCACAAGGCGGGGTTTTAAATCCTGGCCTCGCCACTGACCAGCAGGGCCTCCTGGGGCCAGTTCCTTTGTTTCATTGAACCTCAACCCTTCCATTTACGAAACGACCCCCTAGAACGGCCTGTGTGAACATCGAATGTATTCATGCAGCATCTCTCAACCTTTTTTTTTTTTTAATTTTTATATTTTCTATCACCCAACCCTCCCTTCCGGAGCCTTTTTAGACATTTTCCTCCTACTTGCCACCCCTGCCACCGTTGTCCTGAATATCTAATCACAGACTATGACCCTTTGGAGGGTCACAAACCATTGCAGTATCCAATATTTTTAATGTTCCCCCAAACACCAATTTGCTCCTCCTTGGGGTGATATTGTCCCCACTGAGATTGTACAAATTAATGAATATAAAATCCGACGCCTGGGCGATGATACATACTCGAGGGGTGTCCAATTTTATCACTATTTTTATTGACTGCCGCAATTTGCAGCTCCGTTCTGGGGGGACCCGCTGCTGTGTGTGCTGGCGATGAGCAAAACCTTGAGGGGCACAACCACGAACAGGGCGGCGCCTACTCGTTCTAGGACTCACACTCAGCATCTATGAAGCGGGACGTCATTAAATTCTCCCAAGGAAACAGCTCCTTTCTTCCCTCAGACAAGCCTAGGGACTTCAGTTGAGTGCACACAAGCACGAATCAGCTTCCTCTGGTCTTATCAATGTTTCCACGTACACAAGAATTAATAGGGAAACTGTCTGGTGATTAGTTGACAAAAGATAACCACAGCAACTTGATAGCTTTCCAGAGGTAGCCCACAGGCTGCGGTGCGTGCTTTCCTGAAAAGTCACCCACGTAATGAATCATGAATAGTGTCTTATTTTCCCATTGACCTGCATTAGCATTTCATACCTGCTTTATCTTCATTTGAGGGGGTGTCCGATTGGAAGCTGCTCCTCATAATTCACTTGAAGTTTTTCTGCTTATCTCCCAAGCACCCGCAGGTGGAGTGGGAGAAGGAGGTCGGCTTTCCGCTCGGGGTGTGCAGACTATTAACGAAAGCCCAGCTCAGGGCAGGCAGGTCCCTGAGACCTAAGGCAAAGCCTGGGAGGTGTAGCTTTGTCACTGTTGTTTCTTTGGGTGGGAGGCCCTTCCCTCTGTCCCTCCATTATCTAGGGACTGTCATTCCTCAACAGAGATTCCTCTCACGTTTTGCATATGGCGATCAGGCTGTGCATTGGATCTAGAAAGTTCTTGAAGATGAGAGTTTTGATGTAGGTGTCAGTGACCTGTGATCTTTCCTCTGATAGCAACCCGATCCCGTAGGCCTTGAGGATGTGACTCTCTGATTCCATTCCCAGAGTGAGGTCAGGGAGCTGGGCCAGGAGGGAGAAGCGCAAATGCCCACCCAAGGCCTACATGGGTAACCTAACATGAGTAAAACGACTTCAAGACAATTGGGAGTGGTGTGGTCTGCGGCTAATTGGAGGGTCCCTGTCCTGTTTAAGGGGCAGCTGCCTTTTAGCTTAAAGTAATTGCCACATTTCTCAAATGTGAGTCTGGAGAGGCCAGATCTTTTGATTTTTCAAGAAAAGATGAGAATTTGGATTTGCATCGAATCTATCAGAATATTTACACATTGGACACCAGTTAAAATTTTTAAAAGTAAAAGATCACTGAGTAAAACAAGAAGGCCAAATAAAACAGGTTATGGCTCACCAGCTTTTAGCTTTTGACCTTGACTGTCAAAAGAGTCACTTATTTTCCCCAAGGACATGAGCTAAATGTTGTTAATGTGTCCGTTGGTGATAAATTACAACTTGAGAAAATGGTGCACCCACTATGAACTCTTCCCTTGTTCCTTCTGTCTCCCTTTTGGAACCTCTCCTGTGGTCCCAGGGCCCAGCAAAAGAGGAGGCAGTAGAGACACAATGATATCATATCCCATGATACACATTTCAAGCATTAACTTACTTGATCCTATATGAATCACGGGAGGCATGTTATATACCTGGGTGAGCCCACTGCACAGATGATGAAATTAGGACTGAGAAGGCCACACAGCTAATGACCCCATGAGCTAGGATCTGAACTCTGCTTTGTTAGAGGAACAAGGGCCCCAACTATGAGTTGCTGTTTAGTACTCATTCTTCCTTTGTTCCTGATTTTAGCTGGCCATGCTGCTGACTAGCTCAGTACTAGATATCTCAACTTCTCTGGCAGCTAATGTGGCCATGGACTAAGGGTTAGACAATGAGATACAACTACAAGTACTGTGTGTGAGACTCCTTAAAGGGACCTTAACCATAAGATGTGCACTTTGGAACACCTCCTCTTCTCATCTCCTGCTACCTGGAATGTAGACATGATGACTATAGTCTTAGCAGCTTCTTTGCACCATGAGGTGGCCCTTCAAATAGAAGCTCCGTGATGGGAAGGTAGAGCAGAAAGACAGAAGGGATATGAATCCCGGATTCTCTGGTGACCATGGAGCTTCCAGGGAAGCCTGGAATGCCTCCCTCCAGCTTCATTTACAAGAGAAAGAAATAAATGAGAGAAAGTCAAATCCCATCTTGTTTAGAGCTTGGGTTTGCTGTCCTGTGCATGCCACAGCTAATCTCCTCTGATAATGGCAGGAAGTAAAGATGGAAGGAAACAGATAAATATGTTTTATTAAATCATATTTCTCTAGAAAGTAAGTTTTGTTGCTTTGGCCTAGAGCTAGATGACACTGTTCTAGAGAAAAGCATAAACATCCAGGCAGTTCCTCATGTATTTTCAAATATTGGGATTGGTTTCCACTCATCTCAAATGCCTTGACTCCAGGGACAGCTTTTGAGGGAGAAAGACTGTTCCACTAGTAGTCCCAGGGAATTATATTGCCTTGCATCCACACTCTCGTACGGTCCCTTCCGCACTGACTGTGGGCTTAGCCACGTGACTTCCCGTGAACTGCGGGATGCATGGAAATATACAAGCAGAGACGAGAAAGCACTTCCGCATTGGAACCCACCCTCCTGGAGCCCAGCTGCCGGGAGCCACGTGTCTGGGAGCTAATGCTTGCTGGCCGCCAGCCCCAGCAAACCATCGGACGTGTGTGTTGAAGCCACCTTGGATCACCCAGCCCCAGCTCAGCTTCCAGATGACAGCCGCTATGTCGACATGGAAAACCTCAGGCAGCACCAACAACAGAACCGTTCCGCTGAACCCACCCCGACTTGCAAAATCACGAGCATCTCTCAAATGCCGGGCTATGGAGGCTGCCAAGGATGTCACCGAAATCATGCAGTATGTCAACCGCTGAGCATTTCAGGAGGACTCGTGATTTCCCCCCAAGAAGAGCGCAGAATCAAACTGGCATGAGGTGTATACTCCTGACGCAGATTTGAGCTGATGAAGGACCCTCCAGGAGGAAGACAGCCCTGTCCTGACAAATGAAAGCGCCTTGAATTGGAGACAGTTGCTCGCTCTTTGAACGGAAGCCACGAGCGTCTGTGTGCAGCTGTGGGTACCACAGGCTCAGTATGAAAGGCGACAGACTTCTCTTCCCAAATTTAACTTACCTCCCCGGAGCTAGCTGGTTCTTTTTTTTTTTTTTTGAAAGTACAAATTGACAGTCAAATATGTAATAAGTTATGACAAGTTGAGCAATGGTTGTCTGCCATCTATCTTCAAAGGTTGTTTCTTTTGACACCGATAAAGAGATGGGAACAGAACCACCGTGTACTCACTCACGATTTTCATTTTAATTATTTTATTTTAATTTTATTTTATGATTATTTTAATCCTTTGGTTTCTCCTGATCGCCACTCAATTTTCACGGCACCTTTGCCCTACTTTTCTGGCCAGTTGCTGCTTAATTGCACTGTAGCCGGCCAGATTTTAGGCAAGAAAATGGGTTTTTGAAATGAAAGGTGACACATGCCTGAAAGTGGGGTCCCTCCTCTCAGGATTCACTTTATTGCCTTAATTTCTTCATTTCATCTAGATTTTGAAGGTAATATTTTTCTCAAAACCTTAAAAAAAATTCCATTAAATCTTTTCATCTATTCTTCCTATTGTATGCGGCTCTTTCAGAAGGATACAGGGTACTCGGCCGAATTATCTGATCTTGCCTAAAACACTTCAGAAAAGCAATGTTAAGTGGACACTCTATCCCTCATACTCCAAAGTACTAAATTTTTGTATTGGATTTGCATAAAGTAGCCCAAATTCTCAAATATGAAACTACACGTCTATAAAGCTCTAGGGGGAAAAAAAAAAAAGAAAGGAAATCATGCATTTGTTTGTTTGTTTAGCCCATTGTAGGGATAGTTCTGCAAATAGTTTTAGTCCTCCTTAGAGCGGTGGTTTTCAAGGTTGCGGGGAGACTTTTATTCTTCAAGGGACAATATCTGGAGACACTTTTGGTTGTGACAGCGGGGACAGAGTGTGTGATCCCGGCATCCCGTGGGTGAATACCAGTAAAGAAATGCATTGCAACACACAGGACCCCCCAGAACAAGGAATGTGCAGCCCCCAGTGCCAAGAGCGCCCCAGCTAAGAAACCCCACTTTAGCGTCACGTATGCCACTGGCTCTGAAAGTATCGGCGCTTCTCAAATCTTGCACTGGAACAACGGAAACCTTTACCCCTGGAACTCACTTCTGGATTTGAAGTTCACCAAGTGCAAAGGGAACTGTTTCTTCTCTATTTCCCACTCAGTGGCTCAAATATTAATACCATCGAATAGGCCAATATGCATGGGCTGTAATGTCTCAGAACAAGCTCGTACTAACATCATCATTTCGTTTTCTGGTTCAGTTTTGTGTAACTCAAAGCATGCACATCGTCAAAGTCACCAGGATAAGGCTCTGTATGTGGTTAGCGTTTGGAAAACATTTGCTGACTGCGTGAACGAAGGAACCACGTGGATAAACTGGGGGCGGATATTGTCATCATCGTCTCTCTTCCATCAGCTTGAGGGATGGATGCAGAGGGACTAGGAAGCAGGTAAGTCCTGAAAGCCTGAGATATGGAATGCTCGCGCTACGTAGGCGTTTCTAGGTAAATTCACAACGGGGGCCTCTCCCGCTTCTCATTTGTCTCTGTTTTGAGAGCAGAGATGAGGCAGGTTCGGACTCGGCTAGGCTAGACCAATCCAACAAACCAGTCTTGACATTTCAATGAACGCCTGAGGTTGCTTTCTCCCTTGGGTTTGGACCAACGGGGGCCTCCCTTCAAGGACAGTCCCTTTCCCAGGTGTGGTTGATGAACCCGGACCCTTGTTTCTTGCCCCCCTGCCGCCGGGTGGTTTTCCCGACATGGGAGGACAGAGAGCGGCAGAGCCCTGTGGAGCCCGGTGCTGCCTCGTGACTCGCTTCAGCCAGAAGTGGCTGCAACCCACTGGTCAGATCTGGTGTCTAAAGGTCAAAGGCAGGGTCCGCTTCCTGGGCGAGGGACCCGTGTAGTAGCCCAGGCTGCCGTGCTCCGAAGGGCCCAGGGCTTGGTCTAAAGCTCTGTGGTCACCTCCTGACCTTCTTATTAATTGTGCAACAAGGGGCCCTGGATGTTCATTCTATAAGCGATGCCTCCCATTCTGGCCGAGAGCCAGGAACCAGATTGCCGGAGGCCTGGGAAATGTACAGGGGCACCGAGGCTCTGCGTGGGTACCAGGGGGGTGGGGGGCGTCTCGGTCCGAGATCCCTTCCTCTGCCAGTCCAGCCCCAGTTCAGGGACCTTTGTTTCCATCATTACTGCTCCAGCTGCCACAGCTCACAGAACGCCTGTCTCCTGTGACAGTCAGAGTCAGAACCATCACGTAATAGCACAGGAAGTCAGACCTGCTCAGGGGACAGCTCCTGCCTCCCCAGGCCCTGGGTCCCCTGCCCTGGGAGACCCTGGCTCCCAGCTCCTGGTTGCTTTAGACCCCAGAAAGCTGTCATCCTTCCCATCTCTGCCTTGAGTTGCTAGACTCGCCTGCCTTCTTCCTCTTTTTAATTAGACACTCTAAGTTTTTCCTTGGAAACCTAGGTCCCATCAGATGTGGGTCCCACACCCGCACGACAGTGAGGGACCGGGGCGTGGGACCCTGCACAGCAACCCTGGTTGTTCACGGGAATCACCTGGGAAGGCAAAAATACTCCTGTTGCCAGAAAGCCACCCTTGGGGAATCGGAATCCACTGGCCTGGCTTGGGGTCTGGAGAATGAAATCCTGGGAGTGAGTGGGGCCCGACAGATGTAGACTCTGGTTCTCTACTCCCTGGCTATGTGCTCTGGGAGATACGGGCAAGCTCACACAGCCTCCATGTCCTACCTGTAAAATGGGCACACGCCTGCCGCGTGAAGTTGGTCTGCAGCTGCGTGTGACATATGTGGGCCCGATGAGGTGGCCTTTGCAGTCATTCCACAGAGGGGAGCATCAACGTGCGGACCTCCTGTGTGCCTCCCAGGCATTCTTATGATAATCCTGCCAGGGTAATTTGCTCACTTCCCTTTTTAAAGAAGAAGTAGCAGCTCAGAGAAGTCTGTTCACCTGCTCAAGGTCACTGCAGACCAGCGTCCAAGGGTACTCAGGAGGGCAGTGAGGGACCTAGTGACGTCACACCAGTGTCAGAGAACTAACCTCCATTACACACACTGTTTGGCTGCCGCATCATGTAATCCTCCCCACGACTCTGAAGGGTCACCACTCGCCCTGTTCTGGGGAGAGGGAAGCGGGGGTGGACAGAGGTCATGCGGCGGGTGGGCGGCGGAGCCCAGATGCTTGTTCCTCCTGCTCCCCTCCAGCACGAGGAAAGCACTGTGCAATTGCACTGTGCAGGTGGAATAATTAATTTTTAAGGACGCTCCCTGAAGATGGGCTATTGGACACCTTTGCTCTGACCCATTAGAGCTTCTCTGGGGCACCTCTGAGCTACGCCGAGTGCCCAAAGGACAAGCGGGGCCCGCATCCCCGGGGCGGGGGTGGGGATGGTGCTCAGCAGATGATCGATGACCCCAGCACTGCACCTGTTAGGCAAATCACCTGCCCGAAGTCCCGGGCATGATCAACAAGGGGCTCAGGGAGGTCTGCACGGGGCGGGAGGGCTGGTGATTACCGCAGCTACAAGATCAAAACGAACCAGGAGGGCTGAAATACGGCACGTCTGAGACTGGAAGGTTTGCGTTCAATGGGCAGAAAGTGCCGGCAAATTGCTGGTGGAGCTGTAATGTTGCTGATTTTGCAAACATGTGCTCTTCAACTTGATAAGTAAATACATATCGGGTAACATGGTGATGTTGCAAGCTGTTGTTTTATGGCTGGGAAGTCAGCTGCCTGTGATGGATGCTCGCAATGAAAGTATTTATAAAATAACACGGAATTAGAAGGAGTCACTTTATGAGTCTGGGGAAATGGATCTTTTATGAAGAATAAAACTTGATGAAGGAGCTCTATCAAGGCCACACAGATCTGAAATTAAATGTGCTTGGATTGAGATCTAAGAAGGAGCCCTCTGGACGTGTGGGCTCACAGCCTGCGGCAGGGGAGGGGAAGCTGCTCCCTGATGGTCATTTCCACTTGGCGTCACGTGGCACTGGACAGTCATTTGCCCGTCTTTTCTGAAATGCTTCCTGCCTCAACTCTTCCAGACCATCAGGACCCCACTCGGGGAGTATCCTACACATATCAAACTCAATGAAGCCCATCTGATTCACAGAGCCAGGCACATAGTAGGCGCTCAGTCAATATTTAGTTATGAAATGAATGGAGAATCGGTCCAATAATGTCCGGCTCACTCTGTATGAATATTTTCTCACTTCATCTGTGTCTTTAAGTTGTCTTCCCCACGTGTGCATTTCAGACTCCTGATGGTGCTGCCTTTCCAGATTGGAATGTTTTCTTCTTGGAAATAGTCAGGGGGGAGACCAAAGACATCTGTTCCCAGGCTAAGAGGGCCAAGAGGTATGTAACTCAGGTCTCTCCTGGCTAATAAATGTTCCTATCTGATGGGGTTGTTGGGTGTTTGAAATTTGTTAAAAATCTGTAATATTCAGCCTGGGGCTCTGTGTTCTTAGAGACTATCATCGTTATTATAAGATGACGGAGGCATGACTCAGATAAAAAAGTAGAAGGGAGGGGCGCCTGGGTGGCTCAGTAGGTTAAAGCCTCTGCCTTTGGCTCAGGTCATGATCCCAGGGTCCTGGGATCGAGCCCCACATCGGGCTCTCTGCTCAGTGGGGAGCCTGCTTCCTCCTCTCTCTCTGCCTGCCTCTCTGCCTACTTGTGATCTCTGTCAAATAAATAAATAAAATATTTTTTAAAAAAAGTAGAAGTCCTGGATGAATGCAAGGTTAGTGTGAAATGGTTCTTTTTTTTCTTAATGTAATCTTAGGTTGTATACATAGAGGTATACCTCTATGTACGAGGAAGGTGATCACCATTTTAACCCAATATGAAACCTTGACAATATTTCCATGTTGAAACCCTGCACTGGGTGACTTGGAGATCACTTAAACACAGCCCCTCCTTGTAAGTTGCCAAACTGATCTTGGTCTTTCCCTTAGCCTTGCTGAAAGGCTTCCTGTTAGCTGAGGCCCATTTGTAAATTTCCAATCTAGCCCCGCACAGGGGCAGCCAGGACAGCTGTCTTCCAAAGCCCGAGGTTTCTGATGTCACGAGTAAGGCAGGGCAGAGGGAATGCTGAGCCGGTACAGGGCCACCTGCGTTTCTTGGAGGTCATCATCAAATGATGATGATCTACGGAGTCATCATCAAATCCCTCTCTGCATCTCTGGCCTCTGTTTTTCCGTCATCACATCCCTTTCCCTGATGCTGGCCTCCTGCTTTGTGGCACACAGAGGGCTGATTGAGGAAGAGGGTACGCAGATGGGGGTGTGTTCACTAGAACTAAGGGCCCAGGAGAGCCACGCAGATCCCAAACAGGACATCTTGTACCACCACAGGTGCCTGGTACAGAGCCGAATCACCCAGAGACAGCTGGTGGACAAGTAAAAGTGGGTGATGACAATGGCGTGAGTCTAACCTGACCTCCTGGAAAGGCTCTCTTCAAAGCCCACCAGCTCATGGGACCTCAGGGCTTGGGGACACTACAGCTGCCCCATCAGTGAGGAAGGTACCCTTCCTCATCTGCACAGTTCAAGAGTCTCCTGACATCCTTTCCAGATGTCAGATAGGATTCCTGAGCATTGGGAGCCTGGGGGTGGCGGGACACTGTGGTGCAAGGTGACTTGAGTGGGTCTCCACTGGTCCCAGCTGGGATTCAGGGCAGGGGCGGTCTCCACTGCTTCCTCCCCCATCACCCACCATGAAAGATCGAACCCCCACCGACATCCCGAGGACCCCTTAGCATCAAAGTCTTCTGAACGTTTCCTTCCACAGAACAGGCTGCCTGCATACGGAGCACACGGACGTCTTACAGCTCGAGAAACAGCATCCATCAGCCGTTTGCAAACTCTCGCTCCTGCTAGGAGAGCGGGCGCATTCAACGTTTGGACCAGCTGGGGATTTTGGGGCTCTCTGTGCAAGCCAGGTTGAAAAACCCCCTTGTAACTTGAGTTACAAGTCCGCAGCCCCCCACTGTGCCAAGCCCTGCCTTTCACGGTCCTGAACACTCCATTTCTCCTGACTTTAAGCTCGTAAACACAAGCTGCCCCAGGGATGGCCTAGCCCAGGCGTCAGGTACAGCCGTCCCAAGACCCATCTCAGGAAAGAAGAGAAACAGCAGAGGCCGTAGAGTCCTACACGGACCAGACATCCCGAGCAACTCCTGTCCCGAAAGGTGCACAGTGAGAAGCCCACCCGGTGGGCACTGGAAGAAAGGAAGCAGCCAGAAGCTGGATGAGAAATTGGGAGCTCATCCTGAGGGAGGATCTGCAGGTGGCGAATGCGACCAGGGACAGAGGAAGGGAAGAAGGAACCGGCCAAGGGAGGCCGAAAGGGAGACTCAGAGAGGCGGCAACCTGGATTCTCTCACTGGGCAGACCCCCAGGAGTCCGCATGTCTGTCACAGTGTGACCAGCCTTCTGTTCCCTCGGGGTTTGTATCCCAGGAACGGGCAGGCTCTATCCTTGCTGCCTACAGGGTTTTCAGGGGCTGCTGTAACAAAGACACCCAGGCCCGACTGCGTGCATCTGTAGAAATGTATTTTCTTCCAGTCCAAGAGGCCAGGAGTCTGAAATTAAGGCACTGGAAGAGCCATGTTCCCTCTGAAGGCTCCAGGGGGACAATCAGGCCTCTGCCTCTTCTGGCTTCTCTGGTGGCTGCTGGCAGTTCATGGCTTGTGGCCGCATGTCTGTCTGCACCATTCTGCTTCTCCCTCCTTCTCCACTTGTCTGTCTTCCGTCCCTTTGCCTGTCTCTTGGAAGAACCTCTGTGACACCCCAGGCCCATCCGCATGGTCTAGGGTGATCTCCTCTCAAAGTTCTTAATTCACCCCATCTGCAAAGGATCTTCTTGGGGGGAAAAAAAAACTGGCAAGTTCTAGTTGTCAGGACTTGATGTCTCCGGGTGGCTGTGATTTAGCCGAGACCACTCATGGGGAGCAGTGTTAACCCCCAGAGCGTGAGCCTGACCTTGCAGAGGCTCTGTCCTCACCCCCACATTGTCTGGGAGGGACCAGTGGTGACTGGCTCTAGGTGACCTCTAGGTGACACCGCCAGCAGCGGGCAGAGCGGGACTCGGAGTCTCTGCGGGACCCGTGCTCTATGGCCAACCCCAGGCCAGGCTCAAACAGGAGAATCACACACGTGTATCTATCACCCACACAATGTTGCGGGATCAGTTTCTCAAGAATTCATTCAGGGAAGAACATCCACTGGGCCTGTGTCCCCAGAGGCCATAAATCATGGTCTTGGGGTCAGCTAATGCTGGGATGTTTTCCAGGCGCAGTCCCCGCGGACATGTGAGCGGCCACTTCCTAAATCTCCAGGTTTCTGATCCCGCCGAAGCTGTGTTATCTTTCTGGAAACACAGCGACGTGGCTCAGGAAGACGAATGTGCGACATTCGCTCATTCTTAAGCTCTTGCACGGGCCCTGCTGGATTTAGAGGGAAAGAAATCGCTGTCACAGAGAACACATGCTTTATATTTTTATGAAAACATGGACCAGACAAGCTTTTCCCTCATTTCTTCCCATCTTTAAAGAAAGAAAAATGGGGGCAGCGTATTTTTTTTCTTTCTTCTTTGAGCCAGAAAACGTTTGAGCCGAAAGAGGCTTTGGGGTTAATCGAGTGCAAGGGACTCGATTGCTTCTCGAATATCGGCTGTTACAGGTTAGATCTCTTCCCGGTACTGAAGCACAAGTTTTAGGGAAAGAGCTAGAAGCTGCCACCCCAGCCCTTGGCTTCTTGGATCATGGCTGGAATCCTGGATCATCCTGGTCCCCACAGCTATGAGGGAAAGAGACGCACGAGAGGCTGTCAGGAGAGAGGGACAGCCGGCAGTGTAGACGGGCAAATTGCCGTATGAGGATGAATTGTGGCAACTGGGTCTGTCTTTTTTTTTATTTTTATTTTTTTTATTATTTTATTTGACAGAGAGAGATCACAGGTAGGTAGAGAAGCTGGCAGAGACTCCCTGCTGAGCAGAGAGCCCGATGTGGGACTCGATCCCAGGACCCTGAGATCATGACCTGAGCCGAAGGCAGCGGCTTAACCCACTGAGCCACCCAGGCGCCCCCAACTGGGTCTGTCTTGCCGAGAGTCTTAAGCCTTCTTTTTAAGACTTTAAGAGAAAAGATACAAAGAAACAGGGACAGGAACTAAGCCTGATATGGAGGTGTCCTAAAACGGGGGCACGTCCCCTTCTAATACACGAATGGTTTCACGTTTAAACCCAAAGAGAATAATTCCCTCGGAATCCCGGTGTGGGCCAGGGCACGGGTCTTGGGGAAGAACACAGGTGTGGGGTTGATCTGAGCTCCCGTCGCGGACTTTGTGTGTCAGGTTGAAGGCCACTTGCCGAGGGGTGTCAGGAGGGAACCCCGCCTTGGAGGAGGGGAAGTGATGAGACCATCCGCGGGGGGCCCTCAGGTGGCAGCACCTGTGGCTCTGGGGGGTACACAGAACCACGAAGGCGGGATTCACGTTCCCAGAGCCCAAAGGGGCTTGGAAGCGAGCAGCGTTGGTTAGATGCCTTTGCGGCCGAGAAAGCGGTGAAGTGTCCTGACTGCCAGGCAGAGGAGGGAGAGACGGGAGCAGGAGAGGATCGGGACCGACATCGGCGCTCCTCATCGCCACCTCTTGTTCCCCAGGAAAGCGCGCAAGGTCATGTGCAGACCGTCAGTTAGCTGGGGTGGGGTGGGGGGGTCTTGCTCTGAGTGTTCCAAAGAACGCCCGATGCTCTAGCCACACCGGCAACAGCAGCCCCTCCCTTCACCTCGGAGTCGCTCTAATCAATTAAAAAGGCAGCCCCCCCCCCCCGACTTGATCCTCGACGTAAGCCCTTGTGGAAATTCTTGTCTTCATAAACCAGCTGAGTGGCTTGTCTGTTACCCACTCTTCTGAAAAGGGTTGATGTCCCATCTCTGCGCACGGGGACGGAATGCTTCGAAAGGGCTCTGCTGACGACACGCAGCTGCTGTTCCCTGAGGGCTCCTGCCCTCCGCGCGTCTGATCTCAATTAACACCCTCAGTTCTGGAAGATGACCCCACTCTGTTTTGTGCCCCCCCCCCCCCCACCGCCGCCGCCGCACCACGAGCTTTCTGATGGTTTCACTTCTCTGTGGCTGGGAGCCTGGTTTCTCTCCCCACCAGGCTCCAACCATGATCCCATCCGAATTTTCTTCCTACACCCGCCTCCACCTGCGATGCGGTCGGTCATTCAGATCGTTGGGTGATTCCCCCAATGTGACGGGGACCTTGTCTGCTTTGCATCACCGATGTTTGCGGAACAAGTGAATACCGTCTCCGCTATATCCAATCTCTAAAACGAGCCACTGTGTCGTTCCCAGGCTTGATAGGCGTCAGTGGCTTTTGCGAGGTATAGTAAAAATTCTGGAACACAGCGTAGAGGACCTTCATGATGTGTACCCCTCTTTTGCTCCCCCTCTGTACTGCCTACAGAGTTGGCCCTCCTTCTCCGGACACACTGAACGTGCTGGTCATTCCTGCTGTCGACAAATGCCTCCAGGTCTGCTTCTAGCCCATAGGAGGGCTGTACTCGCCTCTGTTGGATTAGGGGTGGCTTACGAAATATGAGTACAAGGAAGGTGTGTCCCTTTGGGGTGGAAACATGAAGAGATGGTGTGTAATGTACCACGCCATCTCTCCCTCTGCACTGTCATGACCAGTGTTCTAGAAAGTGGTTGCTCTGCTCCGTCAGCCTGAATTCCAGAGACAGGGTGACATGGAAAAGTGCCCCTGAGCTGCCTCTATCGGACATGATCATGAGAATCAATAAGCCAAGGCCAGGTTCTTTCCCTGTGCACACTGGAACCCATGTTCTAGCAGCCCTTTCCTAAGGGTGATGTCAACAGAGAGCCGGGTCCTGCTCAACGGACCAATGTTTTATCTGCGGGGTGGTCACTGTCTCTTGTAGGAACTGCACGCCAGGGAGGAAGGGACTGAACTTGGCTGTCTGTCCCGCATGTTCCACATTCCCCCTCAGGTTTAGGTAAGCCAAAATGGCTTCCTCCCCCTCCCCCACCCCACCCCCGCGGGACTTCTCTCTGGCTATTCTTAGAGACTCATGGGAGCCATGAAGAAGGGATATCAGAGTCATGGAGCCCACCTTCTAAGCACGACTGTAGGAAGAGGGAGTTATCCAGTCTCTTTCTGAACACTCCAGGGACCCAAGCTCACGCCTTATGGGGCAGCCTACAGCTTTTTTGGGGGCATCTCTATCGGCGTGATTTTGTGCACACTGAGCTGGAACCAATTTTCTGGAAGCCTCTAGTTCTGCTCTGCCTCCTCCAAATCCCCCTCTGATGACCTGAAAACTTGTATGCTGGTTCATCTTTCATTACTCGCCCTCATCCTTGGAACGTACTGCGATTTGTCAACTTGATATTCACATCAAGTTGCTAAAAGCAAAATATGCAAGATGTGGCCTGACCTATTCTGGCTATGGGAGGAAAATCACTGCTTCTAAAGTGGAAATTCTTTCTTCGAATGGGTATTTATACAGAAGGTTCCTTTTGAGCCTGTGGTCAACTAAGACCCCAAGATGGCTTTCACATGAATTGCTGCTTAACACAGAGGATCTCACCCAGATTGAGGGACTGGCTTTGAAGACTCTCAAGGCAAGGGCTTTACATTCATCTCTGGGACATTAAGTCATGAGTCTCAAAATCCATGATTTTGAGAAGTTATTGAAACAGATGTTGAACGAGATAAGATTAGTGCCTGATACATGCCATCAACAAAATTGTGATTATATCCTACATACACAGGAGGATATGGAAATAGAACAGGTATGTGTACATATACATATCCAACATACAGCAGGGCGTAAGAAACAATACAAGTATACTTCTCCCCAGCACCCAGCTCAGGAAGTACCACATATAATGCCACGAGAGCCCTCAGGCTCCCCTCCATCCTATCCCCCCCCCCCATCAGAAATTCTGTATCTCTTAATCCATTATTTTGCTTCATTGTTTTACTCCTTATCTGTCTCTAAATATATTGGTTTTGTTGTTGTTGTTGTTTTTGTTTTGCGTTTCTGAATTTTCTATAACTGGGTTGGTACTAGAAGTATTTTCCTCCAAATCGTGTTTCTAGTGACACAGCATGTTCTGGAGATCTGCTGTTGGCACTGCAGCACGGCTGGCCAGATGCCAGAGCTGTCATTTCTTCTGTTCGCTTCATTAGCGGGCACAGAGATGTTCCCTGGTTTCGCGAGTGCTCGCCGCGCTGCTGGAGCTCCTTGTCCATGTGTCTGGGTGCACACTGGAGAGTTCCTCGCAGCCACAGACCTTGGAGTAGGTGGTCCATCTTCAACCATAGCAGATAATGACAAACCATTCTTCTAAGTTGTTGCCCCGGTTCTGCTCCCAGCCCCATTGGAAGGCGGCCCCGGTGTTTGAACTTCTCTACTCATCATGTAGGCGTAAAATCCCATCTAACCATAGCTG
Source organism: Mustela lutreola (assembly GCF_030435805.1). Classification (NCBI taxonomy): domain Eukaryota; kingdom Metazoa; phylum Chordata; class Mammalia; order Carnivora; family Mustelidae; genus Mustela; species Mustela lutreola. The sequence goes on from NC_081305.1 coordinate 4,856,936, forward strand.
CTGTGTGAATTTCACTGATGGCCGCTGAGTTTGACCCGATTCTTTTATGCACTTTTGGTCACTTACATTTCTTAATCTGTGAAATGACTCTTTATATCTCTTAGGTCTCTAAAAAGAATCTTTTTTTTTCCTTTATTTCTTCTTGAGTTTAGGAGTTCTTTATACACTCTGATTACTTTCCCTCATCAATTAAATGTGTTAACAAATATCTTCTCCAAGACAGTCTTTTTTGTTGTCGTTTCAAATTTTTATTTAAATTCTAGCTACTTAACATAGAGTGTAATACTGGTTTCGGGAGTAGAACTTGGTGCTTCATCACTTACAACACCCAGTGCTCATCACACGTGCCCTCCTCAATTCCCATCATCCATTCAGCCCACCCCCCACCCTCCTCCCATTCAGTAACCCTCAGTTTGTTCCCTATTATTAAGAGTCTCTTATGGTCTGCTTCCCTCTCTTTCTTTTGTTCCCATGTGTTCATCTCTTTTGTTTCATACATTCTATATATGAGGGAAATCATATGGTATTTGCCTTTCTCTGACATTTTACTTAGCATAATCCACTCTAGCTCCATTCATGTTGGTGCAAATGACAAGATTTCATTCTTTTTGATGGCTGAATAGTATTCCATTGTCTATATAGACCACATCTTCTTTATCCATTCATTAATCGATGGACACTTGGGCTCCTGTTTGGCTATTGTAGATAACGCTATAAACTTCGGGGTGCATATGCACCTTTGCATCTACATTTTTGTATCCTTTGGGTAAATACCTAGTAGTGCAATTGTTGGGTCACAGGGTAGTCCTACTTTTAACTTTTTGAGGAACCTCCACATTGTTTTCCAGAGTGGCTGCACCACTTTGCAAACAGTCTAAGAGGGTTCCTCTTTCTCTACATCCTCGCCAACACGTGTTGTTTCCCATGTTGTTAATTTTAGTGTTCTGACAGGTGTGAGGTGGCATTTCATCGTGATTTTGATTTGCATTTTCCCAGTGATGAGAGATGTTGAGCATCTTTTCATGCATCTGTTGGCCATGTGGAGGTCTTCTTTGGAGAAATGTCTATTCATGTCTTCTGCTCACTTCTTAACTGGATTATTTGTTTTTTGGGTGTTGAGTTTGATACGTTCTTTATAGATTTTGGATACTAGCCTTTAGCAGATATGTCATTGGCAAGTATCTTCTCCCATTCTGTAGACTGCCTTTTAGTTTTGTTGATTGCTTCCCTCACTATGCAGGAACTTTTAATCCAGATGAAGTCCCAATAGTTCAGTTTTTCTTCTGTTCCCTTGCCTCCAGTGTCTAGAAAGAAGTTCTTATGGCCAAGGTCAAAGAGGTTTCTCCCTGTGTTCTCCTCTAGGATTTAATGCTTTCCTGTCTCACATTTTGGTCTTTCATCCATTTTGAATTTATTTACGTGTGTGCTGTAAGAAAGTAGCTCAGCTTCATTCTTCTGCACGTGGTTGTCCAATTTTCCCAATGCTAATTTTTTGAAGAGACTGTCTTTTTTCCACTGGATATTCTTTCCTGCTTTGTTGAAGATTAGTTGACCATAGAGTTGTGGGTGTGGAGAGAGTGCCTTGAATTTTTACCTTTTAAAAATGGTGTCCACATTTAAAAAAAAAATTCCTAAGAATTCACAGAAGAACTTGTCATGAGTCAGACTGAAGTCTACACTCATTATGCCTTGGGGATTCCTCTTTCTTACCCCTGAGTAATATTACTGAAAACTACATGCTCAGGATCCATTTTCATATTAACTCATCCTACACTTCTTCTAGAATTCAAGGGAAGTTTAGGTTATGTAGTTGCGAGAACCTTCCTTTTATAAACTTTTTTGTACCTCAGTTGCTCATTTCTCTTCCTGTGATGTAGACACCTTTAATATAAACTTTTTCTTCAACATTCGCGTAAAATCATCATAATTTCTAAAATCTTCTCCCCCACCCTTAGCAAAACGGGTCACAAATCTTTGACTCTGTCGGCCATTTTTCTACAGCTCTGGTGCAGCAGAGTGAAACCAAATTGGAAAGTTTAATTAGTCAGCTTGCTTCAAGATAAAAATGCAAATACTAAAGTTTTCAGTTTTACCTGTTTATGAGCCAAAGGCAAAATTAATTAAAGTCAATGGACAAAAGTAAATAAACATTTTGAAATAAAGGAAATAAACATTCTGAAGTCTGAGGTTAAGGCTCACGAAACATGAGAGAGCCAATTATTTATAGTCATGTGTTTCTGCCCGATAATGTAATCACGTCTCCTCTGTCCTGTCTCCCACGGGAACGCGTGCCAACAAGAAAGGTTTTGGAGTAAAACAGGTGATCAAGATGGGTTTCTTATCCACAGCACTGCTACATCCCAATGCTAACAAAACCTTTTTGGACAAAATGCCTGTGGATTTTCTGAGCTCTGTTATTTTCATTACGATAAGATTTCTTTATTTGTCAGAGTGAGCATAGGCAGACAGAGAGGCAGGCAGAGGCAGACGGAGAAGCAGGCTCCCGCTGAGCAAGGAGCCCGATGTGAGACTCGATCCCAGGACCCTGAGATCATGACCTGAGCCGAAGGCAGCAGCTTAACCCACTGAGCCACCCAGGCGCCCCTTCCCGCTCTTTTTATAAAACCGTGAAATGGGAACACAAGTTTGCTGTATTCGAAGAACAAAAAAAGAGAGAGTTGCCATTGGCCATCTTGGTATTTAAATTAGATTAATCAGAGAGCAAAAACCAAGGGTTTGCATTGGGATGGACAGTAGAGGTGTAAAATGAAAATAAGGAAGGTATGGAGAACGGTCCCTTGTAGTCTGAAAACGCAGCTTTGCATGGTGACATTTTCATTTCTTGTCCTGTCCTGGGGCAGCTCTGGGTAGCCACTTTCTCACTGCTGAACCATGGGGTAAAACGGAAGTCCCATCAACCCTGGGCTAGATTAGGGGAAGAGGTGACGGGTGTTGGGGTCCCGGATCAGCGGGCTGAATGTGAGAAAGAGGCCGTCCTACCACGGGGAGTCTATCCAACAGGGCGGAAGCATTATCGGTATGAACGTACGGAAAGTCCCCCAAAGAGACTGATCCTTGATTGTTCAAGTTTCCAAACAAGAGGAAGACACCGGAGAACAGGAAATGGGCACATTACGGTGTTATGGAGCTGTTTTTAAAAAGAGAGAGAATTTGTACTGTCATGGAAACATGACCATGACTTTTGTTTTGGGGGTGGGATGAGAGACACCAATTCTAAGATAAGCTGCATTCTGTAAGTCCATGGTTTTGTAAAATCCAATCTCGACAAAGTAAAACCCTGTCTGTACCAAGGTATGGTTGCGTAGGAAAGGGGACGTACCTAGCGAGGAGCGCACACAGCTGGGAAGTGCCCGGTGAGATTACGGGGGGGGTAGCAGGGCTCGTATTCATTTAGTCACTTCTGTGCTCCGAGTTGCTGTCACAAGCGTGAGTTAATCAGGCCCTTTAAAGGATGGAAATTAAGTAAAGAGGAAATACATGAGTCAAGCGAGAGCCCAAAGAACCAGGCGTCAAGAGTCAGAGAGGAAGCAGGTCTGGGCGTCCAGGTCGGGACCCCAGATCCAGTAGGCCTTAAAGTAACCCCCGGGGTTCCCAGAGGTTCCCGACTAGGTGGGGCTGGGAAAGGGCACGCACCCCCCAGGCTCGGAGGTGGTGGGTGAGTTTTGACCTCGGATGGCCTTTTCTGTTTGCTCTCCAGCCCAGCCCAGCCTCACCCTTCTGCCAGTGAGGGTTCTCAGACTTGCCATCTGCTGAGAAGCAAAATCCCTTGGCAAACACATAAAAGCACCCATTTAGGAGGGCTGACTTAGGCCTGTCAACTCAGAACTTGGGGGAAGACCGCAGCATGTGTGTTTTCAGACATTCCTCCAGGTATTTCAGAAGAAGGCTGGGCAACCACTGGCCTGGCCCGCCGGCTTCCCATTCCCCAGCTCAAGCCCTGCGCGCCCCTGTGCGACGCCCTTGCCCACTGTTGCTGGTAAGCCTTCCTTGTTGAAGATACGAGACATGATGACGGGGATGATGATGACGATGAAGGAGAAGGAGAGGGCGGTCATGGCAACGGCTGCCCTTTACTGAGACCCTCTGTGCCAAGAAGGGGGCTGGGCGGGCAGACCCCTCCTCTCCCTAACCGAGGGGGAGAGGAGGCGAGGGAAGCTCGGGGAGATGAGGCGACGTGGCCCAGGAGGCCATGCAACGCAGACCTGGGATTCGAACACGGGTCCACCTGCCTCAAGGCCCATCACTGCCCACTCGGCCTCACAGACTTCTAGGGAGTAGATACTGGTGTTCGCAATACTGCTAATACGAGTAATAGTTAATATTTACTGAGCATTTAGTTAGGCAGCAGGTCTGTGTGCTGGGGGCTTCAGGTGCCCTGCTTGATTTAATCCCTTAGACCACCCCACAGTGTTGGTGCTGTTATTATTATTTTTTTAATGTTGTTTATTTATTTGACAGAGAGAGATCACAAGTAGGCAGAGAGGCAGGCAGAGAGAGAGGAAGGGAAGCAGGCTCCCCACTGAGCCGACAGCCTGATGCGGGGCTCGATCCCAGGACCCCGAGATCACGACCCGAGCCAAAGGCAGAGGCTTAGCGCACTGAGCCACCCAGGCGCCCCTGTTGGTGCTGTTATGAACCCCATTCACTACAGAAGGAGGCTGGGGAGGTGCATAACAGCTTGCCAAGGCCGTGCAGCTAGTAAGGGCAGAAGCGGGGCTTGTGCCCACGGGCTTCGGCTCATCCCCATGACATGGAGCTCAAAGGCGAGATCCGGCCCTGCTAAGTCCTTGCTGCTTTGCTGGCCCAGCTCCCTCGGTGCCCTCACGTGTGTTTGCGACAGATCTAGGTACTCACTGCTCCGGGAACGTGCCCTGCCGTGGGCTGGTGCAAACATCCCTCTCGGTGTCTGAGTGTCCTGCCTCTCCTCAGCCCACTCGGGAAACTCGTGGAAGCGTATCTACCCTTCCTTGAAGCCACCTCTGACCCCACGGAAGGGTGAACCCCCGTCCCACGAGGCCGCCATCCCCTGCACATTCACACTCTCTCGGCGCGCCCAAACCGATCTCTTGGGTGGCTTTCTCGCCAGAGTCTGGGTTTCCCCAAAGTCAGGGGCTGTGTGGCTCCCTTCTGTACCCCCAGCTCCTGACCCCGGGCTCGCTGCTCTCATCTGAACCTTCTCTTTTTCCATCCACGCGGCCCTGGTATCTCTGATTTAGTTCAACTTTCAAGACACCTGGGACCACCACCTCCTGACTTCCCCGTTCTGCCCCGTAGTTTCTGGAGGGCAGGGGACGTGCCTGCCCTGTCAGCTGCCGTGCCTGCCGCGGGGACCCAGTGCCCGGCACACAGTCCGCCCCCATCAGTACCAGGTGTGGGAAGGAACGCCGCCGCCCGACGTCTGAACAAGCCGGCATCAGCGGCCGGAACACAGACCAGAAAGGCCCAGAAGGACTGTAGCCTCCCTGCTGTGGTGGCGGGGCTTGGTTTCGTGAGTCCTGCTGTGTTTGTGCGGATGGAACGTGTTCCTTCCCCAACGCGGCCTAAGAAACTAATCGGAGGCACCAGGCTGTCATTTTTCCCGAGCTACGAAAGGTGAAATTCAGTTAGTGGTTTGTTTCCAGGTAGCGCGGAGGAAGAAAAGGAGACGGGTCCACAGGGAAAGCAGAGCCGGTGATGGGAAGGCATGCTGCCCTGGGTCTGCGCTTTGAGCGACAGAGGACACCTGTCGTTTGTTCTCAGGTACAAGAAGGTGTAGCAAGTTCCTAATGCTGCTGGGACAGGCTAAGGTGTTTAAAACAACACATGATTATTCTCTTACAGTTCTAGAGGCCGCTAGTCCAAGAGCAATTTCGCTGTGCTAAAACCAAGGGATTAGCAGGATCTTGCTTCCCCCTGAAGAGACTCTGCGTCCTGCTTTTTCCAGTTTCTAGAGCTGCGTTCCTGGGCTTGTGGTTCGTGCCTCCATGTTCCAAGCCAGCAGTGTAGCATTTAGTTCATTCACTGCCTACCTTCTGTTCCTGGAACCCGCTCCCCCAAAGCCCTCGATGGAGAAGAGTCCGCCGAGGTGCCAATCGGGAAGCTTGAGACGCTTCGCGACCCGGAGATCTGCTGTGACCTTCGCGACCCGGAGATCTGCTGTGACCTGAAGACCTTTGCGGAAAATGCAAATGGGACCAGTGCATGGCAGATGCGGAACCGTCCCGTAGACGGGCCCGAGCTCCGGAGAGAGCAGATGCTGAGAGAAGAAACGAAAATCCAGAAAACAGTGCTAGAACGCATGCCCAAATCCTCGGGGCTGCGAGGGACGCCTTTTGGAAGCCAAAGAGAGACAAGTGCATGAATGGGCCCATACGACAGAAACGGGTGGCGTGGGGGACACGTCCCAGACCCCCCAGGGCGAACCAGTGTTCACACCAGGCTTCATGCATTTGGGATGCTCAGAAAATAGTTGTCTTTGACTGGATGCCCAGCTGCCATCCTTCACGGGCAGGGGCAGTGGTTCCAGGGAATGGCTCAGGTCGTGTCACTATCCCCGTCCCATCGCCCATGGTCTCAGCCGCCCACATGTGGATGGAGAAGCCAGGTTCGTGTCCTAAGGCCATAACCCACTCGGTCTATGACCTTGAACTAACTCTGGAACCTGCGGAGTATCAGTTTTCCCACAGGAAACCAGGAGGATTATGGCTTGTATCTTACAGGTTACTTAGGAAAATCGGATAAGCTCACGTATTTGCAAAGCCATCACCCTCGCCCGCCGCAGAGAAGGTGCTCAGTGCCCAGCCGCTGCTCCTGCTACGACCAGCACATCTGACTTGGAGGATGCGTCCCACGTTTTTAAGAAAAGCAGTGAAAGCCACAGTTTGTACAACAGGGAATACAGATTTTCTTCCGGACACACGGGTGTTTGCTTTGGGAGCCACCGGATCGGGTGTCCCGGGTGGACAGCGGGAGAGCTAGGAAGGCGGATGCTCCCTCATGTCCTAGAGGCAGAGCAGGTGCTAAAACCCATTTTGGAAACCAGCAGGGGGCGTGGATCACCGAAGTGCCCCTAAGTCAACATTCCCTTCATCCTACTCTAATCATTCGTCCTGTGAAATTCAGAAGGAAGGGTTGGGGAGGACCATCTGCTTTCGGTGTTCCCTGCATGGTTGTCTCCTGCATCATCTCCAGGGGTGGAAAGAGGAAACCTCCCCAGCTGGGGCTCTTTCCCACGGATTCCTGGAGCCACCGCCATGAGGACAGCTAGAAGAACCCAGAGCGGATACAGGCACATTCTGCACCGTTGTGTGTGAGGCCAGCAAGCTGTGGGCAGCCTAAGAGAAGCTGTGGGAAGGCCTGACGTGCAGCCCCAGGAACACCAGCCTCCCGGAGTATCATGTAGCAGAGACAAAGAAAGGCGGGTCCGAATGCCGCGACGGGAAACATCACCGAGTCACACGAAGGGCGACAAAAAGCAAATTAAAAACACTATGCCCTGTATGAACCCCATGTATACAAAACGTTTCTCTTTTGTTTGGAAATGCAGACAAAAATGGCCAGAAGGACAGAAATGGAGCTAGTAGAGGGGTCCTCTCTGACCGGACTCCGGGAATTTGGTGTGAGGCAGTGGTAGCGAGAACTTGGCTTTGATTACTATAGTCTGAGAGCACTTACATGCCGGTGATTCTGTCTTACTTTACATATCGAAGAAAAAAAGGAATCAATAAAACATATTCGAGTTCCACACAGGGTTTCCTAAAATATAGTTTCTGCAGCTGAGAAAGACTGACGGTCGATGGCTGAGATGTTCAACCATAGGAAAATGGGCAGATAAATTAGGACCATTATGTCATCATTAAAGGTTGTAATTATAATAACTGGGCAGCAGTCCGGGACATGCTTTTGATACATTAGATAAAAAAGTGAAATATGAAATGATGGGTATAGGATGTCGGCAGACACAGATTAGAAGGAAAGACGTAAAACTCGCCATGTCAGAGTGGGACAGTTAGGGCTGCATCCTAATGTTCCTCCTAAAAAGGTATTTTTTTGAATTAAGAAAGGCCAGTCAAACCGCTGATGTGATTTCTTGAGGACTTACCTGGAATACATACCATGTGTACAAAACAGAACTTCCTTTAGGGTCGTGTTCTCAGACACACGCAAGTGATGCCCAGGAACGTGTGTAATTTAAAGGTGTCTTCTGGTTAATTTCATCTAATGGCAGACACCCTCTCCTCTACTGGACCGTCACCCCCTTTGTGCCTGTTCCGCTCGTGGGCACCTGCCCCCTGGGGCTTCCCTTAGAGAATCTGCCCGTGTTTCCCAAAGTACCTGGATTGGGTCAGTTTTTCCACCAGCAGTGACAGTGGCATGCCCAAGTCCCTTCGAGGCCACTGTGATAATGTTGCAAAAGTAAAGGTGAGAAAATGTCTACAACCCACCTCCTCAGAGGGCCCCCGCCCGCACGCTTTGCCTGGGAAAGCAGGAAGCACCCACAGCATGGGGCCATTTTGAACTGGAAGCCTGGATTCTTGGGGAGCTTACATTCGTGAACTGGAAAGGCAGTGCCGTGATCAGGCACATAAAATCCCCAGGCTTGGGTGCCTGGGTGGCTCAGTGAGTTAAAGCCTCTGCCTTCGGCTCAGGTCATGATCTCAGGATCCTGGGATCGAGCCTGGTGGGAGCCTGCTTCCCCCTCTCTCTCTGCCTACCTCACTGCCTATTTGCGATCTCTCTCTGTCAAATAAATAAATAAAATCTTAAAAAAAAAAATGTCCCCAGGCTGAATGAGCTTATGTGGGGGGTGGTGGTGGCTATGAACCCCAATTCTGACAGATGCATAATAGATAAAGGATTCCCTTTCAAACGCACTTGGGGTACAGCAGAGAACGTTCCTCTTGCTGACTCAGGAGGCACGTTTGGGTCTGGGAGGCTCTGGAGACCCCACCATTAGACACACACACCGTAAACTGGTCTCATGTCCCACACCTGACTCAATTGACCTTGTGGCCTGTGACACCCATCAACACTGTGATAATTATAATAATTAAGGCAACTGTAATTTTATTAAATGCTTACAACATGTCAGGCACTATACTAAGTGCTTTTCCAATATTATCTCATTTTCTCTCTCTCAACAAATCTGTGTGGGCTGTCATGTTATTCTTATATGCATACATATGTATACATATATGTACATATACATACATATATATATGTGTGTATATATATACATATATATTTTTTGAACGAGAATGTGTGTGTGTGTGTGTGTGTGTGTGTGTATATATATATATTTTTTTTTTTTTGAATGAGAAGTGAAGCTCAGAAAACTCAGTTACCTTGGCCAAGGGCACCATGTTAGAAAGTAGCAGAGTTGGGTTTCTCAGCCATGAATGGGAGCCCGCTGCTATAGTATGTCTCTGTCTGGTGAAATGCTAGCATTCCCGGAGCCTCACAACGGGAATGGACTTTAACACTTAGTGGCAGAACAAGCGTTTCCCCTTCCCAAACCTACCTCCAGTATTCCCCTCACCCAGGAAGACTTCCCTAAGCATCCCAGACAGAGAAATCGTTTCTTCCACAAGCTTCTGCTACTGGCATCATGCCACTTCCCAGAGAGCTTTTCAGATGTTTACTTTTCTATTTAATTGCAAGCTTCTTTAAATATCTTGTTCATCTTTGTGGGAACCCAAGAAGCCTGGTTGTTATATATGATGACTTACAAGAATGGCTGGCCAGTGTATAATACGAATACCACCCCCCACACACAACAGCAGCCACGGAATCAGCCAGATACAAAACTTATCAAGTAAGTGTGATGCCACAAGAAACAAAGATCATAAATGCTTTTGCCCTTGAACAACTGAAAACCCATGATAAAGTTCTTATTGCCTGAATAGAGAATGTCTATCTTTATCTCTATTTTCACACCCTAGCATAGAGCTTGGCGCTGAGTAGATAGTTAATAAACACCTGCTGGAAAAAGTGAGGGAAGAAATGAAGGAATGGACCATCTTACGAAGGAGCAAGTGTTTACGAAACTGACCAGGTCCAGCTAAATCCCGTGCATTAGGAAACAGCCTCACCTGATTTACTGGCATACAACCAACTGTCACAAGATTGACGATAGACATTGATTTTTAAGAAAATATTTCAGACAAACTTTTCCCCTCTACTCTTGGGAGGAATCCTGTTTCTGAAACCTCATGTTGGAATGTCTCCTGTCATTTGATGGGGTGGTGGGGAGGGCATGTGACATGAGGACTGGCCGGGCAAATGAGCCTCTGTTTGGCACAAACAGGGGATCAGAAATATCAGCCCTGACACTCACAGATCCACGGGGACGAGCCAGGATTAAACAGAAGAGCAGAATCCCTGGGCTGGGTCCAATTCATATACACACCAGATGCACTGAAATCTTCCTTTTTAAATTAACCTCAAACGCAAAGATTTCCAGTTTGAAAATAATAATCAGGGGAAGAGAAATAGAAATAAGAACTGATTCTCCTCTGCTTTAGAAGCACGGGATACCTTGAAGTCCATGTTTCTCAAAGTGGGGTCCTGAGACCAGACATCAACATCACCTGGGAGCTTGTTTGTGATGCTGATACTCAGGCCCCAGCAGACCTACAGAATCGGTAACTCTGGGGGTGAGGTTCATCAATCTGGATCTCAGGCACCCCTCCTGATCATGCTGATGTACAGGCAAGTTTGAAAACCACTGTTTTATGTCATAAGCTCCTTATCAAATTTAATACAGAATTTGATTTTCAAAATTTTTTCTTTGATTCCATCAAGATAGGGCTGGTTTGGGCATTCCTGTAAAATACACAAAGCCCTTGTAATGAATCAGATACTGTCCTTTGCCTAGATCTTCACAAGGATCCTATCGGATAGAACTGTGCCCCTCTAGCCATTTTACAAATGAGCGAACAAAGACCCAGACAGATGGAGTCACATGTCGCTAGTCTAACCTAAGAGCCCATAGACATCAGACTCACAGAACATGTTCCCCACCATTCACAGCTCAGTCTTTGGAGAACAGAGTCTAAATGCCCGAGACAGAACCTCCAGGGTTGTGGATCTCAGAGGTGCATTTTTGGGGTTTCTCGTAATTTCCCTGCACTCTCTGTCCATGTTCCTGGCAGAGTGTCAAACACAGGGGGCTGTATTCACATCTGCCTTCCCCACGAGGCTTTGGGACAAAGCTGGGGTGACACTGATCTCTGCCTCTCTAGTGATGAGCAATGAGGGGGAAACCACTGGTCTCTATTCCGCTAGTGATCCTCGTGTCGAATCCCCTTGCTATGAGAGGTCCTTTCTCAATAATAACAACGATAAAAAATAACAACACTCATCGCGTACACACACTTTCGCACACTGAGCTTCTGCCTGACCTTCACTTTCCATGCAGCAGCCCATTTACTCTGTAAAACAACCCTGCAAGTTTGGTACCGGCATTAACGTCCCCATCGGACAGGTGAGGAAACCAAGGCACGGAGAAGACTTGCACAAGATCACAGAGCACATGAGCTGCTGCCAGACCCTGGGGGTCCCTGGGATATCCCCCGGCACTGCGTGCAGATGGAGGAGGATGTGAGAACGGGATACTAAGCCAAAAGACATCAAAAGAACAGTTGCTAGAAGGGAGATGTCAAAACCTGGATATCTGGGCTCATAGGGACTAAAGGAGAATGGATTTCTTTTTTTGTTTGTTTCAATGAGAACTCAAGAATGACTAACAGCTCTCCTCTGTAACATACAATACATGTATTATAGTCACTGTCACAACCCTAGTTACGTACCTTACATCAGGAAGCTGGTGTCTTTTGACCAACCTTCCTCCAAGTCCCTGCTCGCCTCTGCTAACCATAAGTCTGATCTCTTTTTCTGAGTTTGTTGAGTTTAGTTGTTTTTTTAGATTCCAGATATAAGGGAGACCACACACCATTTGTCTTCTTCATCTGACTTCACTCCAAGGACCACATTGTTACAAATGGTTGGAGTTCCTCGTTTTTTATGGCTGAGTAATATTCTGGTCTGTATGTGTGTGCACGTGTGTGTGCGCGCGTGTGTGTACAGATATACGTCTTTATAGATCTACATATGTCTCAGACTTTATCCATTCATCAACTGGTGGACACTGGGGTTGTTTCCATAACCTGGCTATTATATATAACGTTGCCCTGAACATGGGGATGCAGATATCTTTTCCAGTTAGCTTTTACTCTCTTTGGATATATTCTTGGAAGTGGGATTGCTGGGTCATACTGTAGTTCTGGTTTTAATTTTTTGACCATCTTCCATCCTGTTTTCTGTAGTGGCTGCACCAGTTTGTAATTCCACCGGTAGAGCACAGGGCTTCCCTTCTCTGCACATTGCCACTGGCATTTCTCATCTCTTGTCTCTCTGATGTGGCCGTTCTGACAGGTGCAACGTGATATATCATATATATATCAACTCACCTTTCATTTCCCTAATAATGATGTTGAGCATCGTTTCATGTACTTGTTTGGACTTTCCTTTAACTTCTTTGGAGACATGTCTACTCAGGTCCTCTGCCTTTTTAAAAAAATTGGGTTATTTGTTTTTTTTTGTTATTGAATTGTAGAAGTTCTTTATATATTGAGAATATTGACTCCTTACCAGGTATATTGTTTGCAAATATTTTCTCCCATTCCATTGGCTGTCTTTTCACTTTATTGAAGGTTTCTTTTGCTGTACAGAAGCTTTTTAGTCTAATGTCCTCCCACTTGCTAATTTTTTTATGTTGTTGCTTGTGTGCTTAGGTATCCTATCCAAAAAATCATTACCAAGGCCTGTGTCAAGCAGCTTTATTTCTGTCCTCCCCGCCCCAGCAGCTTTATTCCCATCCCCCCCCACTCCTGGCGGAGTTTCAAGGTTTTAGGTCTTACATTTAAGGCTTTAATCCACTTTGAATTAATTTCAGTACGCAAAGATAAGGAATCCAGTTTCATTCTCTTAGATGTGAACATCCAATTATTCCACTATTTACTGAAAAGACTATCTTTTCTCCATCGACTATTCTTGGCTTCCCTGTCTGGAATGTATTAATTGACCATATGTGCTTGGGATGATTTTTGGGCTCTTGATTCAGTTCCATTGGTCTGTATTTATGCTGGTATGGTATGGCTTTGATTACTTTATCTTTACAGTGCTTGAGATCAGAAAATGTGATATCTCCTGCTTTGTTCTTTTTTCTCAGAATTTCTTTGGTTATTACTATTATTATTTTTGTGGTTCCATACAAATTTTAGAAGTGTTTTTTTCTACTTCTGTAAAAATGCCATTAGAATTGTGATAGGGATTGCACTGAATCTGTAAATGCTGTGTGGTAGTATTAGCATTTGAACACTATTCATTCTTCTAATCCATGAATATGGGATACCTTTCCATTTATTCTCTTCTATTGTCATTGATGTTTTGTAGTTTTCAGAGTGGAGATCTTTGACCTCCTTAGTTTAATTTATTCCTATTTATTGTTTTTGATGCTATTGTAAATGGCATCATTTTTTTTTTCACTAAAATTCAGTGTTAGTGTAGAGATGTTACTGATTGTTGGATGTTAATTTTGTACACTTCAACATTGCTGAATTCATTGATTAGCTCTAACAGTTTTTTGTTTGAGTCTTTAGGATTATATGTATGTACACACACACACACATACATCATCTGCAAATAGAGATAATTTTACTTTTGTTTCCCATTCTGATATATTTTATTTCTTTTTCTTGCCTGATTGCTCTAGCTAGGACCTCTGCCAACATGTTGAATAGGGTGGAGAGAGTGGGCTTCTTTGTCTTGTTCCTATTCTTAGAAAGAAAGCTTTCATCCTTTTACCATGGAGCATGATGTAACTATCAGTGTGCACATATGACTTTAGTATGTTGAGAAATGTTCTTTCTATGCCCAATTTTTAATAGCTTTTATCATGAATGAATGTTGAATTTTGTCAGATGCCTTTTCTGCATTTGTTGAGATGACCCCATGATTCTCTTCTTTCATTCCATTAGTGGGATGTATTACATTGATTGATTTGCATATGTTAAACCATCCTTACATCCCAAAGATAAATCCCACTTGATCATGGTGATCCTTTTAATGTGCTGCTGCATTCAGTTTGCCAGTATTTTACTGAGAAGCTTTGCATACATATTCATCAGGAATATTGGCCTGTGGTTTTCTTTTCTAGTAGCATCCTTTTCTGACTTTGGTATCAGGATGATGTTGGCTTTGTAAAATGAGTTTGGGAGTGTTCCTTTCTTTGTTTTTTTCCTTCCTTCCTTCCTTCCTTCCTTTTTTAGTTAGAGATTGAGAAGAATTAGCATTAACTCTTCTTTAAATGTTTGGTAAAATTCACCAGTGAAGCCATTTGGTCTTACACTTTTCTTCTTTGGGAGATTCTTCATTACTGAGTTAATCTCCTTACCAGTCATGGGCCTATTTAGATTTTGGATTTCTTCCTGATTCACTCTCGGTAAGTTGTCTGTTTCCAAGAATTTTTCCATTTCTTCCAGGTTGTTTACAGCAGCCTCTTCTGGTCCTTTGAATTTCTGTGGTATCAGATGGAACATCTCCCTTTTCATTTATAATTTTGTTGATGTGGGTCATCTCCTTTCTTTTCTTGGTTACTTTAGCTAGCGGTGTGTCAAATGTGTTTATCTTTTCAAAGAACCAACTCTTAGTTTGCTTAACTTTTCTGCTGTTTTTCTGTTCTCTGTTTCCTTTATTTCTGCTCTAATCTATATTGTTTCTTGTTTCTTGCTAACTTTGGATTCAGTTTGTTCTTTTTCTAGTTCCTTAACATGTAAAGTTAGACTGTTTGGGATCTTTCTTGCTTCTTTTTTTTTTTTTTTTAAAGATTTTATTAGACAGAGAGAGATCACAAGTAGGCAGAGAGGCAAGCAGAGAGAGAGAGGAGGAAGCAGGCTCCCCGCTGCGCAGAGAGCCCGACGCGGGGCTTGATCCCAGGACCCTGAGATCATGACCTGAGCCGAAGGCAGCGGCCCAACCCACTGAACCACCCAGGCGCCCCTCTTTCTTGCTTCTTAAAGTAGGCATTGATCGCCATGATACAAAATCCCCTCTTAGAACTGTTTTCTGTGTGTGTGTGTGTGTGTGGGGGTGTCCCTGGGTGGCTCAGTTGAAGCATCTGCCTTTGGCTCAGGTCATGATCTGGGGGCCCTGGGATTGAGCCCTGTGTCTGGTTCCCTGCTCAGGAGGGAATCTTCTCTCCTTCCCTCACTCCCTCCTGCCTGCTCAGGCTCTCTCTCCCTCTCAAATAAATAAACAAAATCTTAAAGAAAAACAACCCTGGTTTTTGTTTTTATACACAGAGTGACATTTACAGAGCAAGCACCTTCCCAAACAGTCAGCCTGTTCTGGCTCTGTATCCGAGCTGGGCCTGGGCCTGAGGGACGCATCTCAGATGTGCACAGGCAGGACAGCCGGGTCTCTGTTCCCAGTGGACGGGGACTTCATGATTCCTGTCTGTTCGTGGTTTTTCTGCTGCTGCCGTCAGGTCTTTACTATTATCCTCATCACTGACGTTTATTGACCATCCTCTCTCAGGTCTCAAAGAAACATCTAGGGCACCTATCCCTGATGGCTTGACATTCTAACTGGGATGCCAGCTCGTAGATCAGTACAGATCACTGCAGACGTGAACTGCGCCAGGGCTGGATCATTTTGACCCAAGACACGTAAGTAACGTGAGGTGCAGGTGAACCTGGAAGCTGAAGCCTGCAGAGCACACACACTTGGCCCTCAACCTCTCTTCTTGGCACTCTGAAATGAACCCTCCCTTGCCCCTCCTGAGGAGGACCCAGCGCTGGGGCTCTCCAGCCTGCACTCCTTCTGTAATCTGCTGTCTCTACTCTTCACGTGCTGCTTTGCCGGCACTGATGCTCTACAAGTTACCAAGTCCCGTGGCCTTCCCTGGGCTCTTCTTCAGGTCTCTACTGTCTCAGGAGCGCTGCACCAACTCACCCCTCCCCCTGAGAACTGTCTCCTCTGTTCCTTCTCCGCTCCTGCTCCCTCAAGTTCATCTTTCCCATCTGGCCCTTCATTCGCAAATTGGTCCATCTCCTTATTCTTTGCTCTATCACATTTCCCCGGAAAAACTTAGCCTTTTTACAAATAATGATGAGGAAGAGGAGGAAGAGATTGATAATAGTGATTAAGAGTCGCTGAATGTTTGCCAGGAGCCAGGCACTCTTTCTGGTCGACCCACAGAATAGTCATCGCGGGTCTCAGGGAGGGCACCGATATCCCGCCCTCTTCACACACACAGGGAGATGGGAAGCTCTGAGATGTTAAATAATTCGTTCCGGGACACACAGCTAGGAAAGAGCAGACCAGGAGCCTGGGACTCCAGAGGCTGCACGTCAGCTGAAGGTTTGGCACAGATGTGCTGCGCCCTTTTCGGACTCTTGGCTGCTCCTCCAAGCTGGAGGACAATATCCTTGTTCTCTGTGTTCGCACGCCTCGCTGCCGTGATGGTGTCCACACACCGACGTCTATTATTTTCCTGATTATTTGCAAATGATCCTTTCCCTACTGACTTCTCTGTATATCAGTGACACCACAAATCTCCTATAGCTTTTCTTGGACCTTGACATTAAAAAAAACAAAAAACAAAAAACAAACAACAACAACAACAGCAACAACCAACACACCAAACTGTGAACTGCCTCAGCTGCACTACACCCTGCACACAGGCAGGCTCCTCCCTATCATTTTCCCTTGGAAATCTCTGCCCTCGGCAAACTCATGTCATAGCGTGTGAGCCAAAGGGTCCCCTCCTCAAATGGGACCCTCCTTGCTTCCAAGGAGAGACCTGGGGTCGGGGGCCATGGAGCCACCTGCGGAGACCGTAGGGTTGATCGACATGAGGGTGAGACTTTGGATCAGCACACTTCCTCTGGGAGCTTCCTGAGAGATGGGACCCGTCGCACTCATGTTTGTGTGTTACTCGAGGCTTAGTGCGGGACCGGGCACACGGTAAGGGTATTTGATTTTTGAGAACTGTCTGCTTCAACTTCTATGACCACCTCTATCCTGCTATTCCAAGTGCGAGCATCTCACACTTGGAATACTGCGGTAGCCTCTTGGCCAGTCTGCCCTGTCTTCACGCTCCTCTTCCTGGACACGGACACGAGACCGATCTTCCTAAAGCTCTGATTTCATCTCAACAACCCCGGCTCAAATGGTATTTATGTGCCCATAGGACGAAGGGCAAAAACCCCTTGTCTAGCATCAGCCTTTCACAGTCTGGCTCCATTTTAACACAGCTGTTTCTTCCATCTAACTTCTTATGACACAAACGAGATTACCAGATTTTTTTTTTTTTTTTTTTTTTTGTGGGGCAGTAGGGGCTTGTGGGGATGGTGGTAATGAATTAAAAAAATTTTTTTTTTCTTCCTTACTTCTTAACCCCCTTCAATGCAGGTACGCGGCCACCAGGTGGCAGTAATGTATCAGCAAGAATGGGCTGTCGCTTGCCCATTGCCAGACTCGGTCCACACTTCATTTAAAAGTCCTAACAGTGTAGCTGAAAAACTTGGGGCAGGATTTGTTACTTGAACTCATAACAAATCCCTCTGTGGCTTTTCTTGCTGCATCCAGAGAAAACATCTTGGCTAATTTTCATGTTCTGCCCCTCTTCTTCTGCTGAGAAAAGAATGATTTAAACTCTGAGGCTGGGAATGATTTAAACTATTTTGTACAACTGGAGGCATGGGTCTCAAACACTGACTGGCAGACACGGATCTCAACAAGCCTCTTCCATTAAAAAAGGCTAGGTTGACTCATCTATCTCCAAGCCCCGAGTTCTAAATTTAGTTAATGTACTTCCTTGTGTATTTTTCCACCTAATAAAAATATTTTTGGGGGGAGGGGGAGGGAATAATCCCTTGGCAAACTTACAGTTGCATTTTTGCATCAACAGGCGCGGACATCCATGAACTGATGCCTGGGTCCATTTGCAGGAATCACGTTCCTACTGCTTCGGTGTCTCCCCACGTACCCACATCAACGAAGACTAAGAATTCTGAGTTCTATTTCTAGACTTAATGCTCCTCCCTGCCCTCTTGATGACAATTTTTGGGATGCTTACAATAGCTTCTAACTGTGGAGCTTAGAAATTTCAACCATTCAGTTTTATTTAGCCAAGTGATGAAGGCATCCACTCTGAATTCTAAAGGCGAAAAGAAAGCAAGTGCAGACAGGGGAGAGGAAAAACATGGTTATCTTTATCTCCAACAAAAATGTGTAGGGGGAGAAATTAAAGCCAAGTGTGAAAACTCTTTGACCCCTTTGTGGGATGTTCATCCTGAATCTTGGCCAGGAGATACAGTCGTCTACTTAATGACACAGAAGTGTGTGCAAATTGAGGTCAAGTGTGAAAATGATTTCCTAGGCCAGAAATTCATTTTAGGGAAAACTTAGGGAGGCTTTCCAAGATACTTTTTTCCCTTCCATATAAAATGACTCAACTGGGAGAAACTGATGCAGGGTTAACCTTGAAAAAATTATTGAACTTCTCTTAGCTTCAGTTTCTTCATCTGTAAAATGGGAACACTGTTACCCATCTGTTCGTGTTGTACAGGGATTAAATGGGAAAGTAGGATCTGGCCTGGAAGGAGTTCACGCATGTGGACCTAATCAGATTTCACTGTTACGGAAAATATTAGTTTGAAAATTAAATTAAGGATATAAAAATATAATTAATCCCAGAGAGGCAAAGCCTTAATTAACTAGTAAGGTTTCATTTGAAACAATCCCAGCCTCTGGATTAAAACCATGGGTGAGCACTGCCGGCATTTCTTAACCCACTGAGCCACCCAGGCGCCCCACTGCCGGCATTTCTTAAGAGCTTTCATTTCGTACCTGAAACCTGGGGATAGAGGTGTTTTGGGAGTTCACAGTGAACTTCTCTTTTTATCAAGGAAAGCTCTAACTCACTGATTTGGAAACCTGGACGTCTCCCCGCACATCACGGCCTGCGATCACCATCTCTAGGGACTCAGGGTTCTAACTACCACAGACACTTAAAAAGCAGCTAATAATTCATCGGAATTTTTTACCTTCAGGCAAAAATAACCACAAGCATAGTCTCAACAGAACAGAATATTGTGAATGGAACTGAAATGATCCTGGCAGATGAGACTCGGACTGGTTCAGGCACACTTCCCAATCAGTCTGCTACTCGAAAGCACTGCGTTTTGGACCATTGCTTTTTATTATTGAAAACAGCACCCATGAGGGCAGGGACGAAGACCAGGATAATTCCCTGGGGCACTGTCAGACTGTCAAGGGACAAGTGGCACTTGGACAAGTGCCAAGGCAGGCAGGAGCAGGACTCTGGGGCCCCATGGCCTCGTGGTGAACCCTCGCTCTGCCACTCACCAGCTGCGCAACATTGGAAAAATCATTTTAACCCGTGGGCCAAGATTTTAAAATTCTTTCCAGGGGATCCTAATGTACAGTGAAATGTAAGACGTATTATCCTGGGGCAAATTCTTTAATGTCTCTAAGCCTCAGTTTTTCCATCTGTAAAATGAGAGAATCACAGCATATAATGTACCCCATATAATGGTGCTGAAGCCTGGATGAGATAATGAATATTCAGTGCTTAGCCTATGACTTGAGACACCATAAGGGATCAATAAACATAAGCCTCTACCACCACTACCACCATTACCATCATGATTGTTGTCCCCATCATGGTCATCACATCAGTAACAGCAGCAGCAGCATTGTTATTATTAGTGACTTCATTACTGTCATCCTCACCATTGTCATCCTTACCATGACCATCACACCACCATCACTTCCATCACTACCATCACCATCATTACTACCATCGCCACCATCACCACCATTACCCCCTTCAACATCATCACCATCACCACCATCATCAGCATCACCACCATAGTCACTGCCATCATCTTCATCACCATCCCCACTACCACTATCATCACCACCATCACCACCACCGTCATTATCACTGCCACCATCATCATCATCACCACCATCATCATAACCATTGTCATCATCATCACCACCACCACCATCACCATCCCCACCACCATCACCATCATCACTGCCACCATCACCATCATCACCACCATCATCATCACCACCACCACCACCATCACCACCAACCACCATCACCATCACCACCACCACCATCATCATCACCACTGTCGTCATCATCACCACCACCACCACCATCACCATCCCCACCACCATCACCATCATCACCACCACCATCATCACCACTGTCATCATCATCACCACTACCACCATCATCACCATCCCCACCACCATCATCACCACCACCATCGTCATCACAATTATCACCATCATCACCATTACCAGCATCATCACCACCACCATCATCACCACTGTCATTATCATCACCACTACCACCATCATCACCATCCCTACCACCATCATCACCACCACCATCGTCATCACAATTATCACCATCATCACCATTACCAGCATCATCACCACCACCATCACAATCATTGCCACCACCATCATCACCACCGCCATTATCTACTCCTACAGGAGGTGCCATCGATTCCCTTAGGGAGCCCTTAGAATGCTTGGTACTCAACATGTTAATCTTGAATTCTTGGTTCTTTTTTACATCCTTTGGGAAAAGTGAGTTACTAGCAATCTATAAAAAATCCTTACGGGCTAAAAATGTTGATTTCACTCCATTTAGGCAACAAATGTTTAAATTAAAACTTTTTCATACCATGCTACATGCACTGAAAATGTGCTGTTCATGATGGTCATATCTGCAGGTGTGGTGCTGCAAGCTTGCTCCTTATGTGAATTCACTTGGGGCCCTACGACCTGGGGTTGAAGAGGCCACCGACCACTTTCACAGAGGGATGGCCTGAACAGGGCTGAAGCAGTGTAAAGGCAGACAGAGCTCCATCAGCCATTCTAAGCATTCATGTAGGAGTAGGTCACCCACTATATCAAATTCTCAGCTTTGGATGAATTCTTTTTGCATTTGGCATGGAAGGTGATAAGTATTTTCGGAGCTATTTTTCAGTTGCAGGCTTCAGTCTGCTTAGATGAAATATGCAGATTGAGCCTTGAACAGCTGTAGCACTCCAGAGTGGCTGGTATTTTGGTGGGCCTTATTTTAAAGTCTCTGACAGTTCAATCTCACTAAATAATTCAGCTGTTTAGGAAAAGCCATATGATCTTAAAATAAGTCCCTGAAGGTCAAGTATACAGGTTGAAATTTTATTTTATTTTATTTTGTGTGTGTGTGTGTGTGTGTGTTGAGAAGCATTCGACAAAATAACAAAAACGTCCCTTGTAATATATCTTCCTTTACATCTTTGAATGAAATTACCAAATGCACATCACTGGCTGTTCATTTATAAACATTCTACATCTTCTCCACGCATTTCTGGCAGAGTATTAAGCGAACATCCTGATTTCACTGTTTCCAATGAAGTTAGAGATTCTAAGGAACAATTTCAGAATGCGGCTCTAACTTGAGGTGTCACTGATCATTTGGAAAGCTCTTTGTTACATCTAGCCCAGGAAAATACAAGCCTCATGTCATGGAAAAGCTGAAGTATTGACTTTATAAATCTGTAAAGAAAAGGCAAAAAAATGCCATGTAAAGTTTTCCAGGACAACACTGAATCTCGCTCATCCATCATCAGTCGCTTCAAGGTGACACGCAATCCAAGAGCAAAACATTTGCATCCAGAAAGATACTGGCCAGGGATTTCTTTGTGCTCACTGAAGATGGGTGTTGTGGCTAAATCATCAGATTGAGAGCTTTGAAATAGTTATTCATGGGGGAAGAAGGTAGGAGTCGAGGTGCTCGGGTAGATCTCATCCAAATTCACGTGAAATCCTACATTCTTTGAGGCTGATGGGATGTTAAGATCTGTCTAGTTCAAATGCCTCCTTGACCCATTTTACAGATGAGAAACCAAGGCCCAGAGACGATAAATCACGTGTGTCCATTAATGCATTCAACTGGTAACAAAATCAGAGTTAGGACAGAGGTGGCATCAGGGCATGTAGAGGACACACATCAGCGCTGGCCTGTGTATTCCTCCAACCTGGCTGACAAGTCTAGGTAGAGCCATTTTGGTTGTACACACACAAAAAAATTGGGCTTCTACACTGTGATCTGACCCCTACTATGTGACCTGAGCCACATCCCTCAAACTCTCTCAACCCTAAACGCTTTATATGTAACGTCTCACTACCAATCCCCATGTCATAAGGATGTTATATTATTGAAATTCTACATTTTTAAAATTTTTTATTTTTTTAAAGATTTTATTTATTTGACAGAGAGAGATCACAAGTAGGCAGAAAGGCAGGCAGAGAGAGGGGGACGCAGGCTCCCCACTGAGTAGAGAGCCTGATGTGGGGCTTGATCCCAGGACCCCGAGATCATGACCTGAGCCAAAGGCAGAGGCTTAACCCACTGAGCCACTCAGGTGCCCCTGAAACTCTACATTTAAACATTCCCTGGGCAAAGTCCAGTATGCAGTAGTACTGAACAAAGACGCATGCATGGACTCCTCCCTTCTGATGTCCTAAAACATTCTCCCTTGGACAAAGGTGTAGGGAACCTAGATTTTCCAGAACTGAACATCGTGAGATCGGCTTGGGTTCTGGCAGGCCCTCGCATACTCTGCAGACACAGCGTTCCCAGTTTTGCGGAGGAACACACAGGCGTTTGACCGTCCCACTGCTCACCAGCTCCAGGTGGCAGCCTTGACATCGGAGCCCTTCCAGGACAAGCAGGTGCCCAGCTAGGCGCTACCGGTAGTGGCAGCCCACCTCTGAAGAAGAGCCTGCAAACATTTATGATACATTTGTCTCATGTAACGCAGGAGCTCTTCATATTCCTTTCTGAAAATTTATAAAAGACCAGTGACCAAAAAAGTGAGGAGTAGAAAGCACTCAGGAGGCTCCTGGGTGGCTCAATCGGTTCAGTGGCCGACTCTTGATTTCAGCTCATGTCGTGATCTCAGGGTCGTGAGATCGGGCCCCATATCGGGCTCTGAGCTGAGTGTGCGGCCTGCTTGGGATTCTCTCTGTCCTTCTTCATATGTGTGCCCTCTCTCTCTCTCGCTCAATAAATAAATCTTTTTTTTTTTTTTTTTTAAAAAACCACTCATAATTCCACCACACAGTGAAAGTCACGCTCATATTTCAACAAAAAGAGAAGTTTTATACAGATTTGACAAAACAGGTGCTGGTGTTCTTTTGTCAATTTTAAATGCTTTGTGCAGTTTCTCTCAAGTGGTTAGTAATCTTTTAAGTGGATGTGTACTATTCCCACAATTCACATATTCCGTTATCCCAAAGTATTGCGCAATGGACAGAGCATGATTACTTGCACCAAGCAGAACGGGGAGGGGCAGCTGGTAGAACCAGACAGGGTAGACCAGATGACTAACGGCCATGGAGGCGTCACCATGTAACTTGTTTCTTGTTAAAAGCATTTCCTTTTTAACAAACTGATTTTTCTGGTTATAGAAATACTTTTCTGATGAAAGAGCAGATAAGAACACTGCGACGTGCCTCTCTAAGTGTACTATGCGGTTGAATTCCTTAGAGGTGTGTCAAAGAATACACACGGGTTTGGGGAGGTTGACGCGGGGAAGGCTGGCCAGGGTATCCACCCTCTCCGTAGGTCATGGTCACAGTCCATGTTCCCTTCCTTGGCAAACACCTCCAGGTAGATAATTAAGGAAGGCTGCACAGTCCTGCTGGAAGGACACCAGAGCTTCCCCTCCTCCCATTACGATCTCTACCCTGACTGTGCCTTATCATAAGAGAAACTTCTAGTGCATGATTCCCTTCCCCCAATATAGTGAGTCCCCATTTCCACAGTTCAGGGGGCAACAGGAGGAAGGAATATTCTGGGGTCTGGCCTCTGCTCGTCTCTTTCAGCACTGCTACTAACTAAAATTTGTATGTGGGCAAGTCACTTTGCCCTGGTCAGGGTTGACTCTCGTCTGTGTAATGGAGAGGACTGGGTCACACCTACAATCAAATACCTTTCAGCGTTATCGATCTAACAATCTATAGTTCTGTGACCCTACATGCCGATCCTACTGCATGTTAATGATGAAAGCTTTGCTTCACTTCCAGTATCCCCTCTCCCCTCCCTCTATATTCCCCAACCATTCTCCATTCCCACACAGGGAAAATGGGAATTTTCTAGGATCGGAAATCATCGCAAGCCTTCTCCTCACAGATAAAAGCCATACCCCCTACCACATCCTCCCCGCCGGGGTCAGCCCCACTCTCCCTATTGGGTACTTTGTTGATAGAAAACCACGATGGTGTTCAAGCTCTTTTTCACTTAGAACCTTTGCAACGTCATTCATTCTGCCTGGCATACTTTCCCCCCAAGACCTCCTCTGGGCTAAGCTGTATGGGTGTCAGCCTCTGAAGTTGCTATTGTTTATGCCTGGAACATGCATTTCTGGGGTCCAGGTGGCATCAACTTCTTCTTGCCTCAGCCATCGCTTCCTTGGAGAGGACTGACCTGACCACACCAATTCAAGCTGCCCTCCCCTGTAGTCACTCTAAACTATGCTCTTATATTATCTTTCTCTTTGCACTTGGTGCCAGCCTTATAATGCTTTATTAATCTATTTTTTTGTAGAATATAAATTTTATTTGAGAGAGGACACCCGGGACTGACAACACTCACGAACAACTTGTTGGGTCACATGAGCAGGAAGAGAAAAGCAGCCGCTGGCATCCGGGAGCTGGCCTGGTACCATCAGCCAGATTTTGGCACTGGCCTGCTAGGAATGAATGGCTTCACAGAACACCGACATGAGACAAGGCCACTGTGTGACCACGATGGGTGAGCAAGGACAAGAACATGGTCATTCTGCCATTGAGTCTGAGCATGGACCCCGTCCTGGCTAACAGGAGTGATGGGTGCCTCTCTGATTAGGCTATTACTGCCTCTTCTTGCCCTGTCCAGAGATGGATTAAGATCCCAGGCACAGAATTAGCCCAGCTTCCCAACAGCATCCGGTTCAGAGCAATGCTCCACTTTTATGAACCTTCCCCCAAGGCAGCTAATACGAGCCCCAATTCTATAAATCTCTCTTAACAAGGGCACCCCACGGTTCCCCGTGGTATGTTCTCCCTCCTTGCAATGAGCAGTAAACCCACTCGTTTAACCACAGGTGTGTTTCTGGTGATCTCTAACTGGAGGGCAGGGATGGTGGGAAAATAATTATGAATAGCAGCTTCTTTTTCTTAAGTAACTGTCATGTGCTGAACACCACTCTTTCCAACAAAACAGCCTTGGACTGTAGGAATTAACTATTACCACTCGGATTTTAATGCGGAGGACACTGAGCTCAAATCCAGGAACTACCCTCCCAAGGTCACACAGCTGTCAAGGGGAAGCTGCAGTTGGAATCGTGCCTTCCTGACTTCAGATCTTGCATTTTTCTCATTATTGTGGTGTTCCTTCTTTTTTTCCTTTTCCTTTAGGAACTATGTGCGGTGCTCTCAGCTAGGAAGGAAGATACAGATGACAAATATATTGCCTCTACTAATTCTTCCATTTGCCACCATTACCATTCCTAATGGATATTTCAGGTTTTCTTATATAGTTTTTTTAAAAAGATTTTATTTATTTATTTATTGAGAGAGTAGGGAGAGAGAGAGCGTGCGTGTGCACAAGGCGGGGGAAGGGCAGAGGGAGAGATCATGACCTGAGCTGAAGGCAGATGCTTAACCGACGGAGACACCTAGCCACCCCAATATTTCAGGTTTTCAACCCTCTGTGAAGGTTTGTATTTTGGATTTCGGCTCTTCCAACGTCACTGCCGTGTGGAGTTTCTGGCCCAGTCTCAAACATACAGAATATGCTCAGCATCAGAAAAAGTATTTTCAGATGATCGTCCTGCCATTTTGGGCAATACTATTGTGAAATGGAGAAAACATTTAAAAATATAGAGTTGTGGGAATGATAGCCTACATGCAGGCTTTAGTAGGAGAGCTCATTAGCTTTCTGTATTTTCTATTACTGCTTTTAAAATAATGTCTCTTGGCTGGGCGCCTGGGTGGCTCAGTCAGTTAAGGCTCAGACTCCTGCTCTCTGCTCAAGTCACGATCTCAGGATTGTGAGATCGAGCCCCCGGGGAGGGCTCCAGACTGAAAGTGGAAGGACCTGCTTAAGATTATCTCTCTTGGAGCACCTGGGTGACTCAGAGGGTTAAGCCTCTGCCTTCAGCTCAGGTCCTGATCTTGGGTTCCTGGGATCAAGCCCTGCATCGGGCTCTCTGCTCAGCAGGGAGGGTGTTCCCCTCTAGCCTGTGACCTGACATCTGCATGAGCTGGCAATCACTGCTGGAGTGGTCTGCTAGTGTCATGGAGCATGACAGATACCAAAGACCAAACATTTTAGTGTGTCTGATTCTAGAACAGCATTCAGGACAAGTCCCTGACGCTCTCCATCGGGCAGCTTCATACAGGAATCCAGGCTCTCAGATGTGGGTACAGGGTACCTCTTGAGCCACCGTGGGATTGTAAGCAGAGTGGAAGCAGGGTTTGGGGGGGCACGATCAGGTATCTGTTTCAGAGGCTGCGCGAGCGGCAGGGGGAAGCGGGCTGCAGGGAGACCACTGGTGGGGCAGACAGCTTCAGAGAGTGGGAGTGTGCCCCTTGGTTGGATGGAGATGGGAGCAGGTGGGAGACACAGAGGAGCAGACATGATGGGACGGGGGCACTGCCCACTATCTTAGAGGGAGAAAATGCATTGAATAGAATAAAAACTGTTTATTTGATCTTAAGTCTAGGTTCATTGCCACATTGATTTCTACCTTTGCTGTCGTTAGGACACTTAACTGAGAGGTCTCACTTCCTACCAAATGGAAAGGTGCACCACGGGTATCATCAACTACAGGCATAATGCCAAGCAGTACGTCTCTGGAACTTACTCACTTTGCAGAACTTGAACTTTGTACCAGCAGAAGAGAAAGCCCCATTTTCCCCTCCTGCCCCCGGCCCCTAGCAACCATCACTCTGCTCTCTGCTTTAGGAGTCTGACTATTTTTGATACTTCATATAAGTAGAGTCGAGCAGTATTTCTGTCTCCCTGAGACTGGCTGATTTAGCCTGGCATTTCATCTTCCAGGTTTAACCCCTTTGTTACATACGCCAGGATTTCCTTCCTGGTCAAGGTTGAATAATAGTCCCTTGCATATATACACCACGTTTTCTTCATCCATTCATCTGCTGATGGATATTTAGTCCCCAGTGATTACAGACCAGAGCATATTATACTGAGTGGGTCCAGGGAAAGCGGGAAAAGGGGAAATTAAGAATGTACTCTTCTCTGGTTCTCTGGCTTGGTGTGTATATTGGAGAACCATAAAGATAGGTGGGTCACTGGATGAAGCTTTTATTTTACTAATTGAACGTGTAGAGTAAGCTGAACATGTTTCTGTTCTAAGTGCTTTATGGATATTAACTCATTTAGTCGTTATTACATCCCCACGAGTTAGGGACTATTGTTTTCCCATCTGACACATGAGCAAACCGAGGCATGGGGGAAGGGGGTCAGGTAGCTTGCACAGGTCACACAGTCAGTTAGTAAGAGTTGGCTTCCAGAGTCTGAGCTCTTAACGACCACACTTTCAGCACCTTGGAGAGTAACACCAGGATCACCTCCTGACCAAGGCCAGTCTGCTGGTGGGGAAGAAATATAACCCAGCCTCCCTCAAGGACAGCCACGGGATAGTTAGTTCTATTGTTTTGACTTTGATTTAATTTGGTCCCAAGCACCACAATCAGAAAAGTTTCATTATCCTAGTATCTTACATTAAACCCCCCCCCCCCCAAAAAAAAGGTGGTGATTTTCCGATGGAAGGCCTGATAGAGTTTTAAACATAATTATTTTAGGCCTGTTTATCCATAGAGAGCCCTACCCATGGCGCACAATGATTTATCTCTATGGATTAAATGTCACAATTGAGGAGCTCTGGTCTAAATCATACATTCACGGCAGACCTTGAAAGTCTCTGGAAGGTCTCCCAGTGGCATGCACCAAAGTCAACCAAAGTTTTCAAACTTCGCTTTTCATTATCCTGTAGCTGAGCTTACATACGGAATACGTTATTCAGTATATTACAGTTTGATAGGCATTTAAAGGCATGAAGTTCTTCTAAAGATCCAATATTATGGGCTCAGCTTAGTCTAACAAATTCACCATTGGATTATCAACTTCGTGCTTTGGAAAAAAGTGTGAAGACTTCCAAGACAAAGAAAACAGCTGAGTATTTGGGTATGCTGTTATTCATTGTCTGACACGTAGAGTCCAAACATATTGAGCATCACACATTGTGCATCATTGTAAATCCCAGTGCGGGGAAACATAGGCAGTGAAATTGCTCCCGAATGAAATAACCAATGAGATGGATTTTCAGGTCAAGAGCATTGTTACATTCTTTCTAATAGTTTTTAATTTGGTAATAGCCCCTCTAGCAATCTCTAGAGCAAGTCATCTCAACATGGGCACTACTGACCTCTAGGGCTTGGTAAGTCTTTGTGTCCTGTGTATGGTAGGACACTGAACAATGTCTCTGGTCTTCACCCACTAGATGTCTGTGGCACTTCCCAGTCATGATAACCAAAAATGCCTATAGACGCTGTCAAAAAAGTCTCTTGGAGAGGGTAAGGGGAGGCAGCAAAATCGCTCCAGGGTAAAACCAATGCTCTAGAATATTACTATTCAGTGGGATTGGCTATAAAACTTGCTCAGTGAAGGATTACCACTGGGGTTCACATATTTAATAAGTATTTACTGAGGGTCTGTCATATGCCAGGTGAGGTGAAAGGTTTGGTGGAAATAGCGGTGAACAAAATACAGTGAACGTGGGTTATAACTTAAGGATGGGGTCAAGGTTGATTCCATGATTTTGATATTTCTTATAGATAAGATTTGTAACTACTCAAAAGAAAAAAAAAAGCTAAAACAAAGTAGAATACTTAGCAAAGAAGCTTATTAACAGATGTAGTTTTTTTCATTAAATGGTATAGCTGAGTGAGGATCTTCACTGTGCCTCCACCCCTTATAAATAAATATATATATATATGTCTGTGTGTGCATTTCACACACACACACACACACACACACACTCATCCTTCCCAACAGAGAGCAGAGAGCTCAGCTGTGACAAGGAACCCCAAAGAAAACAGAGAAGTTTCTCTCTAATGTAAAATTCCGCATGCAGACATTTCCAGGCTGGTGTGGGACCTTTGATCTTTGATCTTCATGCAAACCCTTCATGCCCTAGGGGGCTGCTTACATGCTCACCTTTTTGCCCACATGTCACCCAACAGCAAGGAAAATGAGGTTTCAAGCAGAATGACAAGGGATAAGCACCAGTGCTTTAGAACTGGAGACTCCCTGGAAAGAGCCATGGGGCCATTGGCCCAGACTCAGTCCTCTGACCACATCTGGTTGCAAGGGAGGCTGGGAAATTAAGTCTTTGCTCCTGGTGGCCATAGGCTCCAATGAGCTTTCTAGTCCTCCAGGGAAAGGGGAGAAGAGATTGGAAGACAAGCAGCACTTCAACACCAGTCGCCCAGAGGCATTTCCATTTCTTCCACTTTGTCCTCTCCACTGATATCAGCTACCCTGGAGTTTTGAAGAACTTGAGTAGTACCACCTCTTTTAAGAACACCAAATACTCCTGATCTGAAATTCCATTCCATTTGTATGCCCGTGGATGCTTGATAACCAACTTTTCTCTGTTGGAGATGGGAGGTACACAACCTGCCTTTTTAAGATCACCAGTTTCTGTGGCATACATACCCTCACGGAGGCCAGCTGGTTCAAAACTCCCAGCATGTCTGATGGTGTTATTGGGAAGAGACACACACAACAGGCTCTCATGACCAGGTACAAGTGGGCTTCAGCACAACTTTGCTTATGAGGAAATACTCAACACTGTGTCTGGTACAAAGTAAATCCTCCATAGCTAATTTTATTAAAGAATTAAAAATACATGATACCCACTGACGTCTCATTCATTCCCCACAGATTTATCGAGTGGCCTATTACGGGCCAGGCCTAGCTTTGCCACTTACTGGAGGTGAAATGGTAGACAGAAATGAGAAGATTCCTACCTTCTCACCATAGAGTTTACACTAAATTGAGGAAGCCTGAGAAGCAACCAGTGACAAGAGGACATGTAGAAGGACGATTGTCCTAAATATGAGGACAGGGAAAAGCAGAGGTGTTTGCCCTCACCCAGGGGCACAGCCAAGGTTTATCAGCTGAGCTGAGCCTGGAGGTTGACCAAGAGTCCCTTAGACTTGGATGTGAGCTACAGGGAATGGCATGTTGGCAGAAGGAACCGTGTGAATGAAGACCCCACGATAGGGCAGGGAGAGCATGGCATGTTCAAGGAATGCCAGGCTGGAGGGCTGTGGGCCCAGGAGAGTGAGATGATGTGGGGTGAGAGAGAAACCAGTGGTCAGACCATGTCATGGTTAGACACTCGCTTATAGTTCAGAAGCACTAAGGAACCCCTGATGGCTTTGAAGGGAGTGCCATGACATAATGTTTGGGCAAAGGATTGCTCTGCCTGCACCAATAAGGGGGAGAGGCTTAACAGATGCAGGTGTGCCAGATATGAGGCTTTTTTAATAGTTCAAGAGAGAAATGCTGGCATATGTGTGGCTAGGGTGGTGCCAGTGGACATAGGGAGAAACAGACATGCTCCAGACATATTAAGGGGTGGAACCAATAAGTCTGGGACATTGCAAGGCTCTGGGCCAAATACTGGAAAGGGCCTGTGTATCTGATTACTGTGTGGTTTCTTACTTTGAATACTGGTTGGCTCCTGGGGTCTTCTATTGAGTTTGGGATTAAGGGAGTGGAGGAGAGGGTCTAAGTTAGATTTTGAGCATATGGTCTTGAACCATTTGATATTTTGATGATCCTAGAGAAAAGCATTCATACAGATGATCTCCACCATATTAGTGGGGAAGTTAGTTCAGAGCCCATGCCATACAGCTAGTGAATGGCAAAGTGGGGACTTGAACCCAGGTCCTACAATGTGAAATTCTATGGTCTTCCCATGATGTCACAAAAGTGCTAATAGGGTCCACCTTGAACCTGTGGCAGAGTGAGTTTAGTTACTGGAAAATCCTCATTAACCTGAGCTTCAAGGTGGGACCTCAGTTTATGTACAGAAAGGACTGGGATATTAATGATGCCCCTTCAAATTGCTTTGAACAATTTCTTCTGCACTGGACTAATGAGCCCTGCACTGCACTTCTGGGAAACCTCTCACCTTGTAAAATAAAGCCCATCAGATCATGCTCTGAATATTAACCTTGCTAGAAAGAAAAGAAAAATAAGCAATAGAAAAGATGGATCCCTCCCACCCCCCATGCAAAGAAAATGCTTTTCAATGAGGCACTAAGTGTAATTCATATTTTTAGATTAAGGGCATGTTTTTTCACTGGGGAAAAAAATCATTGCAAAGTATTGCCAATATCATGATGCCAAGTAATAAAGGCATTTAAACACTCTCATCTCCGGCATGGTCCTTGCATCAACCTGTGTAATGTGACACGACAGGAGCTAATGGTATATTCAAGGAATCTCCATCAGCCTAAGTTTGCCATATTTGTCATCATGTCGACGCTGCTGGACTTGGGAGGGCTCCCCTTCTCTCTTGCCAGGCTAATGAATCTTCTGGCAGCAGAGCTCCTGGATTGATGATTTATGGGAGAAATCACACCTGGTCCCTGACCTAATGAAAATGGAAGCAAAGAGCTTCTTTCAGTCATAGGCAATGAAGCCAACACCTTTTGGTAAAATTAGCAGGTGCATGAAGAAAAAACAATGCATGATCTTATCTATCCTGGGTCAGTGTGGTTTGTCTACTGTTTGTATATTTTTGCATCAAGAATGTCAGTCTGTTCACATAGACGTCACAAATCTTTTTTTTTTTTTCCCCCCTCTGGCTGACTCATTGGGTCCACTTGACAAGCCTAAAGAGAAGGCAGGATAAATTCTACTTCTCCCATTGTACAGATAAGGAAGGTAAGGCTCCAAGATAATGGGGAACCAACTGATCATCCCATCCAAATTAAGAAAGGGGCCGGCACTGAAACTCAGAGCTACCCCTTTCTGGTCTCAGCACTCCTTGGATAAGTTAAATGCCAGGACGGCAGAGACTTGGTTTACTTTTGCTCCTTGGTATCTGAAACATAGTAAGTGCTCAATTAATATTTGCTGATGGCTTCTCTGTGCCTTTCATTCCCTGAAGTGTGCTGCAACACAGCTGCAAGGGAATTGGAAAGCAGCATACCAAGACTTTCTACTGTCATGGATAAGTGACATCATTTCCTTAGCCCTCGGTTCCTTTTGTGCAAAATGAAAATAATCCTTACCAGCCCCAACCGTGAAGAGGAGTCATAAGGATCAAGTCAATGGGACAATGAGGATTTTCTTCAAATGGTACACATTTAAGGTGTCCCATTTTTAAGTGCTTTAAAGGTGAACAAAATACCCTCAGTGACCTGTTTGTTCCTCTTGACCAGCTATCCTGCCTCCCGGCTGTGTGTGAGATGCAGCTACAGAGACCCAGCTGCCCGTGTCAGGGAACATTGGTTTCCAGAACTTTCTTGGTGGTCTTTGGGCTGCTTATGGCATTCATATGAGCCTCAGAGCTACACCTCTTTTCACCCACAGTCAGAGTGACATATGGGGGCATGCACAGGCCAGAGCTTTCCTTGACTTCAGGCTAAAACTTTTCCTTAAAACTCAACTTTTACCCACTTAATCATAGTAGCTGTGATCAAGGGTGTGGAGGTCCCTGTTCACTGTTCTCTACACTATAGGAAAACATCTCAAGAGTAGGTCCCCACTCTTATCTTTGGAGTTGTACCATTTGGGGCACACTTCTTAGCCTTTCTCAGCCTCAGTTTCCCCATCATGATAAGGGAATACCAAGTACAGCTCAGGCAGGTCATAGGATTACATAATAGTAGCACACGATGTAAACAAATTCTGTGCCTGGAACAGCATGAATGATGACCACAATGGCCACTACAGTTACTGATGTTCTGCCTATAGATCTGCCTAGCCCAGCAGATCATTTGACAATTAATTACCTCTCATTCAGCATGCATGTCAACCTGGTGGATAAAACAGAGCTCCAAGTGAGTGGGATCCCAACTGGATTCCAAGCTGTGTTCACTGGGAGTCATACATTTCCAAACGAGGGAGTGGATCATACCCACAATCTGACCATTTCTCATCAGCAGTCCTGGCTGCGCTACAGCCCAAGGGACTAGCCTTAGGGTCTGGGTTTGATTACAGTAGCCTCACTGGTTTCCCTGCTTTTGTTCTTGCCTCCCTCTTCAGTCTTTCTCTCAATACAGTGGCTAAAAGATCACATTAAAATATAAATTGAACCATGTCCCTCCTCTTTGAGAAGCTCCAATGTCTCCTCATGTCAGTCAGAGTAAATCGGAGGTTATACAATGACTACAAAGACCTCCATGATTTGCACGCCTCTGCTCCATTTCCTCTCTGCTACTACCTTCTGTTATAGTGCTGGGATGAATAAAGCAAGGAGACAAGAACCAGATGAGGAGATAAGGACACAGGACCAGAACCGTGAAAGAGCTCCGATGGGACAACTTAGTTGTTCAATCAAACGAACTAAGTAACAATGGAAAGAACTGGTGTTTAGATGAAGTTGACAAGAAGAGTATGATAATCGTTCTTTTTTTCTCTCCAAATATCTGGAATAGGAAGAGGAAACCACTAAGTAGAAATGTGACCAGGAGGTAGGAATATAGGAATTTCAGATCAATGTTGATGAAAAATCTTCCTACAACTTCAATTGACAATGAAAGGAATGAACTCCTTCATGAGGGAGTAAATTACCCACCATTGGAAATATTTAAGCAGAGACTGGAAAATTACGTCGGCAAAGATAGAAGCAAGATTTTAAACATCAGAAGGCAGATAGAATGAGAATATATTTAATTTCCTCTTTGCTCCTGACTGTCTACTAGTTGTAATACTAAAGAAAGGGGGAGATAAGAATCAACTGCTTTAGCCCCAACAATTAGACAGTAACAAGAGAGTGCACATCATCATGGAATATTGCAAAGATACTACACACAGAGCTCTCAGCTTGGACCATGTTACTGAAGCAAAATAAGAATTCCTTAGAATGGTAAACCAAAATCAGCCACCTTCTTGCTGGCTCACCATCTGAGGGTGAGTGCAGGTGGGGCAGAGTGAGAGATCTGAGACCACTACCCCAGGGGAGAAGTAACTGGGGGCCAATCCTAATTGAAGAAAAGGGAATTGTTCTAATCACCAAGGGATGCACTAGGTTGTCTGGCAGGAAACCAGGTCATGTTCTTTTATTTATTTCCCTTATGCTCCTTCCCCTCTCATTTGAATCTTCTTCAGTGCTGTATGTGAATGTGTGAGTATATGAGTGTATGTGTTCCTCTATTGTCTTTGAGTGTATAATTCAATGGTTCGTCCAACCGCTGTGACAGCTGGTCTACTCGGCACCTGGCATGGAGATACAATGACGAACATATTCCAGCCTGTAGGACCTGACCCTCTTCCTTCAGCAACTGGTTATCAAGAGGAAAGATTCCATCAAGAACCCTATTGCATTCCATCCTAGTTAAAGAGGGCTCAAGAGACCAGCCTTTGGATGGATTGTGGAAAATGAGCCATTCCTCCCATAAATGAGAGAACTGTGGGGTCATGAAGTGATTTGACCATAGGTAATGGAGAGCCTTCTCTGAGAACTGTGTCTGCCCTAGTCTTCTGGAGAGAGAAGTCACAAAGGACCCAGACTGAGAAACTCTGTCCAATTACTAAGTATGTGCATGCCAACGCCATAGTCTCAAGTGAGAGACTCTGCATGTCCTTCCTTCTGCAATGGTCTCACTGTGAAAAGAAGAAAAGTCATTTGCCTCTGGGAAATACATTGAGAGCATATATTTGTGCCCCTTAACAAGCAAACTGATGGTAGAACAAATCCCTAGAATTGTTTACTAAGGATAAATGCAATGGATTGGTCCAGTGCTATGGTTATTTTAACAAATAAACCAAGAATAGTGGCTGAATGCATTGGAAGATAGGGAGATTTGAAACAACCGATTTAACCTGAAAACAACAGAATCAATGCACCAAATAGAATTCCCGTAAAACAAACAAATGAGTATGTGTAGCTTGTTCCACCAACAAACAAAGGCAAGAAGAGAATATCAAGCAGATATAGAAACTCGCCTGTTCCCTTGTCTTACAGACTGATTTCCAATATGTCTACTTATTTCTCATTCAGTCAGCAAATATTTTTGAACATCTCACATACCTCCTAGGTGCTAAGCCCTGGAAGTTCTGGTCTTGTAGGTTAGTGCTTATTTTCCTGGTTTCTTCAGGGAGTTATTTAACAAGGCATTACAAATCATGACCTATCACTGTCATCTCTATATCACACAGCACTTTTTCAAAAGCAGAATTTTATCCTCTACTTTGACAACATCATAAGAAAACCTTGGTGATGAAACAAAGAAACCCCAAAATGACCCCCAAAATATTGAGGTTTAAAAAAAAGAAATCTAATCACTGAGGTCAAACTAATAGAGACAGTGTGTTTCTAATGCTTTTAAATATAAAAAATGAGTTTCCCGTAATAGCCAACTCTTTTTGCTTCCGGCTCGTTTGCGGTGTTTCCTAGGCACTGAATCCCCTCGAGACCCATGGAAGGTCATACCAAGCCCAATAATAAAACTCAATTTTCCCCCTCACAGGATAAATATGAGCAGCCCAAATGGGGCACTTTCCCCCTGTGAAAATGTGGATGCCTAGCCGCTGAAGCTATCAGATTAACCTCATAAGCACGAATGAATCTGCTCTGTGTCACAGACAAATAGGAAATACACCAGAGCGCACTTCTTTTGAAGGCTTCCGTTTGGGCCAGGGGGATTGACCAGAGGCTCAGCTATAGATCACCCTGGCCCTTCTGTCACCTTTCACAAGTGAAGGGACACAAAGCAGCCAAAACTGCCAAAGACTCGTGACAGGCTCTAAGAAAGAGCTCTTGGTCCTGAAAGGAGCCGTGGAAGCATAACCATTAATGTTCTTAGATGAGTAGAGGTTCCTATTGTTACAAACGAGGTCCCAGTCAACTGGATGGAAAGAGGCGGAGGGGAGTTGCCTCTGAGCATGATGGCTTAACTTCACGCAGGTCTGGCCGGAGCGGGGATCTCGAGGGTGCCAAGGGCCACTGCCCCTGCATGACTGACCATGTCATCTGTTGGAGGAGGTTCCTATGGCTGCAATAACAAATGGCCATAATCTTAGTGGCTTAGAACAACTAAGATTTATTGTTTTATTGTTCTAGAGGTCTAAAGTCTGAAACAGGTCTTAAGCGAGCTAAAATCAAGGTGTCTGTAGGGCTGGTTCCTTCTGAAGGCTCTAGGGGAGAACCATTCCTTGCCTTTTCCAGCTTCCAGAGGAGGCCCACATTCCCTGGCTTACGGTGTTATCACTCTAACCTCTGTATACACTGCCACATCTCTTTCTCTGACTTTGACCTCCATATGTCCATCTTATAAGGATTCTTGTGATTATGCTGAGCCACCTGGGTGATCTAAGATTACTATCCCTATCTCCTAACCCTTAACTCAATCACATCTGCCATCGTTTTAGCCATCTAAGGTAATATATTTACAGATTCTGGGGATTAGGACAAAAGCACCTTTGAGGGACGATTATTGTGCCTATCACACTTCAAGAGCAAGGAGGGAGAAAACAGATGGGTTGTGTTAATCGGGAGTTTAGATTTGATAGGAAAATGGGAGGGGCTTATGGTCAATGAGGGCTTAGGGGAGAATAGAGACAATCAATGACTCTAGAATACAGTGAGCCCAGGAGGCTGGGAGATGAGCAAAAGAGGTGTCTGTGTGTGTGTGTGTGTGTGTGTGTGTGTGTGTGTCTGATGGAGAGAGGGAGAGAAATATCTTTATATTTTGATAAAGTTGAAAAGCTGATTCAGTGAGGGGAAGAAAAGTGATAAGCAGAGGTGATTGTTCAGGAGGACATTAGGGTAAGAGATATTGGTGTTGGGATATTAACAAGGTCTAGGATATGAGCCGATGAGTTGTCTGCTCTAGTGAAAGGAAGATAAATACCACTGGCCCAGTGGAAGTCAAGAACGTGGTCCTTTGAACCACAGGCTGCGATCACCCCAATGAAGAAAGGAGAAAGTGTAGACAAGGAAATGATGAGCCAGGAACCAGAGGTCTAGAATCTCAATGAATAGATGAGAAGAGAACTGGCAGCCAGGAGGTATGGAAATAGTATAATCACACTGCAAGATCTTCAGATGAGCTAATGAAAGAGTTTGATAGAGTAAAGTTTCTTCCAAGGGAGCCCTGGGAGTGTTGACGTTGCCTTTTAGTTTTGGAAGACTCGGGCTGAGAGGATGGGAGGAGGGACCAAGTCCACTTGAGAAGAAAAATGTACAATTTTCTCTATTCCACTTATTTTATATTTATATTGTATTTTTAAGACCTTGTTTTATAATAGAAGGTGAGCTTCGTGAGGAGAGTTCAATGTTGTCTATGTAGTGCCTATGACAGTGCTGGGCACGTATTAGATCTTTTATAACTTGAATGAATGAATGAATGAATGAATGACTGCCAGAAATGGAAGGAAGAAAGAAAGGAAAGGAAGGGATAGACAGATAAATAGATTCAGGTGATTTGGGGAAGGGCTAGGTTTCTCTAAAAGTGAGAAGGAAGGATGTGTTCTAGGGGTTGACTGACGACAGAAGAAAGTTAAGAGCAGATAGTTACAAAGGCAACAGAGGAAGGGATTAGCAGGAGGGAGAGATGTTTCCTGCGTGGGAATGATCTGAGGGAGCGCAATCTAGGTGAGGACACCGTAACCCAGCCACCCTTCTCTGCAAGTCCCTGAGTCCTGGGAGCTTGTTTTATTCAGGAAATGACACCTGGCAGAGAGGGGACAGCAGGGCAAGTGGCTGGTTAGTGGGGAAGAATCCTGAAGAACTCCAGACTGGGCTGTCATTCCCAGGCAGCTTCAAGCAACAGCCATATGACCACCCTTCTGGGGTGTCCTCAGACAAAGTCAAACATGGGCTGAAACTAGTATTCGATGTCATCTGGGGACTCCTTTCAATTCCTAAATCATCGAGTGGCCAAAAAGACATCTTTCCCCTTCCTCCCAATTTACACTCCAGCTGTTTCCCTCACTTTAATGATAGGAGAGGAGAATGACCTTTTGCAAATATCACCCACAGCTTGGAACTTGATCAGGCAAACAATGGATCCACAGCTCTTACTTGACCCGGGCCGTAGACACGCAACGGGGCGATTGCAGACCTGAGCCACTTAGGGCGGAGGAGTGGCTTGTTGGATTAGTCTGCTATTACTATGGCAACGTTGAGACTTCAGTTGCAGCAAAAGGTTAAACACAACCAAGGTTTGCGTTTGAATGAACCAAGTGTCCATGAGGATGTTCCACTAATGGATCAGACCGAATCCTTCTGTGTGTGTAAATCTGTGGCTGTGTGGGTATAGGGCTAGAACAAAGGGACAGTGTGTGAGCTGGGGAGAGCTGTCCAATCAACCTTGGGATTAAAATTGGTCTCCAACTGATACAACAGCTTCATCTGTAACATGCGTGAAATAACTATAATTGAGAGGGAAAAAAATCAGACATGACACGAGATTTCGAGAGCATTTGTCTACAACCGAGGATGATTTTTTTTTTTTTTTCACTCTTGCAAAACTGTTTTTGAAAATGTTTACTTTCTTCCTTTTTATCGTTGCTGGGCCTTCGTGATCATTCCAAAATGAAGAAGATAGCCAAATAATATTAATATTTGTTTCCCCTAGTCCGGGCAATACGCCACCCGGCAGTGCCTCTAATTACAGCAGCTTCAGGAAGAAATGGTGAGAGAGAGAGATCTCCGAAGTGGGGGTTGTGGTCGGGGCCACCGCAGTCCAACTGGCTTGTGCAGCTGGAATTAACGGACGGAAGCTCCAAGGATGCTTTTGCGATGGAGCTCTGGGCCACAGCAGACACTGAACAGATGGTAATGCTACGAGTAAGAGGGAGGGTTGCTTATAGCAAGACTTCAGTCCGTATTAAATTTCCTTCCCCTTAATTGTTCTCATTCCCATCTTTTACTTGCAGGTGCCTTGTGGTACAAACATGGTGCCCAGCCGAGTCCCAGACTGCCTTAGGATGATGAGAAATGGGGGTGCGCAGGCCGCATTCACATGCCCCCAATTCTTGATTTCTCTGGAGTCCCTGTAAAGATGGTCAGGGACACCCCAGAGGCCACCGGAGGATGAGCAAAGGGGTTCGTGGATCTTTCAACCCCCAAACAGAGAAACAGATTTTGACCCAATGCATTTATGAGGGCTTCATATACAATCATACATAATTAAGAACTGCACGGTCATAGGTGGGCTATGAGTGCAACAGGTGTTTCTGGGTGGGGGGAGGTATTTCTAACCCTTTTCTCCAGGGAGCTGTGCAGGCAGGCCTGTGCAGTTGTAGGGATTCTGAAAATCATTTTTTTAAAAGTCCGTTTTAAAATTTTATTTCAGACTTTGAAAAATTCTGTCCCGCCCAGGCTTCTGCTCCTCCTCCTCCCCACCCCCAACTGACAGGGACACCTGTCTTCCTTGGCGAATTGCCCTCTGGGAAATCAGTTCTAAAAAACGAGGGGTCTAGGATGAGGGGCGGTTTCCGCCTAGAGGCAGAAGACAGATCACTCAGTCATGGTGCTGTTGGAAGAGTAAGGAGTGAGTTAGTTCCTTTAGGCTTTTTCCTCTTTGTGTTTTCGTAAGAATCAAATAAAAGGAGAACTTTCAATAATGACGCAGATAAAAGATGCTCTCTCAGACCAGCACTTCTGTGTCTTGTTGAAAGCGCCTGCGCTGCTTTAGAAACTGCTGAGAACTTGCATGATTCTTAGACTTTAACCATCAGCAAGGAAGAGGAAACAAAATAGATTTGTGGGGGACCCCTGTTACTTCTAGATGCAGGGGCAGTACAGCAGAAAAGAAAAGAAGAAGAGAAAAACCTGTTTCGAAGGAATTTGGGGTCATATGTAAATCTCCTGACATATTCTGAACTGAAGAACGAAAAAGCAAATGAAGCTTTATAGAATGTGACTTCTCCATGTTTAACTAATTTTTGGAACCCCGGCCTCCCGCACAGAGCCTGACACATCGCGGGCATTCGGGAAACGATTGCCAAGTTCCCAGTCCGTGGCCTCGTCCAACATTTTCCGTGTGTTTCCTAGATTCCCGGCACTATTCTAAGCATTTTGCTTATATTACCACACGAATCCTCAAAGGAGTCTTACGGAAAAAGTACCACTAATATCCTCCTTTCGAAGATGGAAAACAAGGGCTCAGATATATTCAGGAACTTTTCCCTAATCTTCCATGCCCCGCCCCCATCCTTCTTCTCAACATTCATTGGGCACCTGTATTTCTAGGTACTGTTCTAGGCAAGAGGATGTGGAAGTGAACAAGTCAGACAAAAGCCCCCATTGTCACGGAGCTCACAGTTCGGTGGCTGGGACCAGTCAGCGAGCAGGTCGTTGACTGACGACTTGCACCCAGAGAGCCTGAATACTGTGCAAACAACGTGGAAAATTCTATCCCAGCGCCATTTCTTAGCTATTTCGAGACGTGTTCTGAGTGGAGTAGGAACTCTCGTTGGGCAGTTTAGGACATCTCTGCCTAAAAAAGCATCTGAAATGTGGCTTTGGATGAGCGGAGACTGGTTTTGTGTCACTTCCTACCACATGTTCTGTATATTCTAGTGTTGACTATTTCAAGATCCCAAGAAAGATGTGTCTTGAACGAACATGACAGCTGGTCTTGGGGCTTGACGCTTTGAGTCTGTGGTTGCTCAGGAGCCGTACGACTGAGCTCCCTTTGGCATGCGTTCCTCCTTCCCCTGGACAGTGGGCAAGTTAAGTCCCACTTTACTGGAGTTTTATACAGATTAACTGAGACAGTGTCTGCTGCTGTGCCATTACTGGACTCCACTCTAGAAAAAACTCTGCACTGTAATTCCGATGGAGGGATGACTGAAGGAGAAAGTCTTGTTCTGTTTCCCAGTTCCTCCCCGATGTCAACACAACAGTCTTGGAACCTTGTCCTCACGGTCTTTGGCAAACAGTGAGAGGAGAAGACATCCTAAATTCATTCTACTCAGGAAGTCTAGGTTTCCAGAACAGCCCATCTAAGTCCTGGCATCTCTACTTGCTCTCTGTAACCTCATGAAAAGCGGTGAAGCCAGCTGACATCTTTTTTCTCCCCCCGTTTCTGTCTCTCTCACCACCATATCAAGTCCTGCCACAATGACCACCTGCGGTTGATTTGTCAGGAATTCTGGCCTTGCCACCCGCCACGTGCATGTGTTCAGGAGGTCGTTGCATTGACTGTTTTTGGTCATGACTTCCAGTCCTTTTAATAACCAACTTGTTTAGGAGGAAGTGGATGAGATTGAGAGCATTCTTGTTCCGATGCCCCAGGACAAAAGTTAGTGAATCACTTGTTCTCCAGTGAACAGTCTCAGATATATTTTTCTCCTTTCTGACCCTATGTCCTTGTTTTCTATTTGGACTTAGAAACAACCCTCAGCTCTCCCGTGAAACACTGAATGATGAGGT
Source organism: Mustela lutreola (assembly GCF_030435805.1). NCBI lineage: Eukaryota > Metazoa > Chordata > Mammalia > Carnivora > Mustelidae > Mustela > Mustela lutreola. The sequence continues at coordinate 4,898,740 of NC_081305.1, forward strand.
CACACTGAGTTTGTCTGGCCCCCAATTCTCTCTCCAGTCACCAGCTCCCTGCTCTGGTCTCTGCGCTCTCCCACAAACGGCTTTACCGGATGACCATCAGGATTAATACAGTCCTGCACACAACCCTGACTCCATGTTTCTCACATTTATGAACAGGCCACTTGGATCAAATATCACCTTGGTTATTATCCCCACTAGGCACCGTGGAGAAATGCAGTGATGAATAAGACGGACAAGGTACTTGCCCTCCTGGTAGCTACATGCCTGTGCGACGAGCTAGATAACTAACACATAAGCAGAAAAAAATGTCAGATAGGCACAGGGAGGCCCGCGTAAAGAGTTAAAATGGGATGACACGGAAGAGAGGAACAAGAGTTGTCGTTCTCTATTAGATGGTTGACATCAGGGAGGACCCAGAGGAAATCTGTGGCACACGCAACAGGGATGCCTTGGGAGAAGCGTATTGGGAGACTATTTGTATGTGGGCAGAACACAGGGAAAACACAGGGTCTGGTGACAGTTATCATTCCAGAACCTGACGGAATGGTTATCAGAAAAGAATGGGAGGAAGGGGCCAGGGAAGAGTGGGGGCAGAGAGACGGGAGCGAGGAGGAGGAGGAGGAGGAGGAGGAGGAGTGGACGGGGGGATGGAGAGAGAGGGACAAGGGAAAGCTGCTGGGGAGCGGCCATGACCCGTCCTTAAGGGGCAGAGCCAGGCAGCAGTGGCCCCACGGGATAAAGCTAGGGGGAAAGAAGGGCATTGACCTCCGTCTCATTTCTCCCTCGCACCTCCCGCTGGCGCTCCTTATTGGCCGAACACCACAGGAAGCCAGAGGCGATGACAATGCAGACAAGTCACCCTCCCGGAGAACCTAACAGGGTCACCAAGGGTAGCACATGTAGTTAAGGTTTCCTGTCTGGTAAGATACTTAAACCGAGGCCTCAATGACAAGGAGGCCAGCAGGCGGACATGGGAAGGGAGAGTAGAGGGAGGCCGAGGGGACACCCAGGGCAAGGGCCCCGGACCACGGTGCATTTCGTGAGTGCGACAAAGAACACATGGGTGCAGGGAGCTGACAATAGAGGGAAGACTGATGACTCGGAGGTCAGCTTCTGAGCTACTTGGCAAAGAACATTTGCTTCTGGCAAAGAACTAGGATTTTACTCTAGGGGCCATGGGAAGCCACTCAAGGGTTTCAACAGGGAGTGTCCTCATCGGATTAATGCTTAAAGAGAGTTTTCAGTGTAGAGAAAGGCCCATTGCTGTAGTGATCCGGATGAGGATGACGGCAGCCAGGATTAACACAGCCACAGGTGGGAGGGGGAGAAGCTAGATTTTGGAAGGGCTGGTTATAGAACACGAGGAAAAGAGGAGAAATAGGGACTCTCCCCAGGTTTATGTGCACTTGTGATGTCATTAGATATGCATGTGAGATGTCATGTCAGCAAATGCTTACGTGATGCAACTTTTTTCAGCTCCTCCATTTAATGTTTTAAATTTTTAAAAAAGATTTTATTTATTTATTTGACACAGAGAGAGACAGCGAGAGGGAACACAAGCAAGGGGAGCTTGAGAGGGAGAAGCAGGCTTCCTGCTGAGCAGGGAGCCTGATGTGGGGGTCCATCCCAGGACCCTGGGACCATGACCTGAGCCGAAGGCAGACGATTAACAGTTGAGCCACCCAGGTGCCTCTACCTTCTCCATTTTAAGAGAAATTAATAGATCTGAAGAGCTGCTGCTTTTTGATCAGACACCGGAAAGAGCTTTCAAGGAATTTATCGTAAGTACTAATTAGTTCATGCAAGAAATTAAAATCTATTGTTTGGAATTATAAGCATTCATACTGTAAAAAGAAACAGCCGATGCATCATCTTGAAGACTTGCCCAGGACATCACTTTTTCTGAAACCATTGGCTCAACTTAGAATCCTGGATGCTTTAGTTTATCATGACCACAACTCACTGAACATCTCCCAAATGTAATACAAAATGGTCCTGGTTTTTATGTTTCTCTGTGAAAGAGATTTTTTTTTTAGCCCAGTGATATAACATCTTCAAAGCAAATTAGTTTTACACAGCTCAGTATAACTTATGGAAAAGTAGTATTGTGGAAAAAAATCCTGAGGTCCTAGAATATCTAATCAAAAAGGAAAATGACTTTCACACTATACATAAATTCTCAGCTAAGTAGCTCTACTATAAATCCACCAAATTTACCAACTTCTCTAAATGATTGATTCTTCTTAAAAACTAAGACCTCTACTCTAAATGAGTCATGACCTAATTTTTATGTCAGAAAAACATGAGCTAACCACGTGTTCATATGGTGGTCGTTATTAACAAACAAGAAATGCCATCAATTCCAACAACTAAAATATTGTGGTTGAGAATTGCCAAAACTCACTTTCCTGATTTTATGAGAAAGTGCTCTGGGTAATCGTGACTATTTTATTAGCTTATTTAAAAGAACTAACCATAGAACAAGCCTTGTAATGAAAGGTATAGCACTGGTGCTGGAATTGCACTGTGGGAAATTTTGTTGGTTAGCCACAAAGCCCTTCCCAACTGCTTCATCCTACTGCACATGAAGAATAGAGCCCAGAACAGCCAGAAACTTCTCTAGCTTCTTCTGCATGTGGGAGTGGCCATGTGATTGGTCCTGGATAATTAAAAGTCATGAGAAGTCTGCAGCAGTTTCTGAAAAGGATGTTCTTCCCTGATAGAAGAGAGGACCTTGAACCTTCTCTCCACTTCCTACTTGTACTTCATTCCCCTCAGTGGAATCTTGATGTGTCTGGAGCTGTGGCAGCTGCCTTGCAACCATTAGGCAACAAGTACATGGGCAGAAGGACAGAAGGCCAAGATGCGGAGGACAAAGAAGGGGAAGGATACAGGGAGCTTATTTTTGGCATCGCGTGATGAGCAGCTGACCTGCCCTTAGCTGCCTACCTGCAGCCACTTGATGTGAATTCACCAGATGTACGGACTGTATCATCTCCAGTGCGTTGGACTCCTTTACGTGCAGCTCAGTGTAGCCTAAACAACTAGCTCCCATCTCAGTATTTATTCTTCCCCTGGCCTGATCCTGGACTCTCCTCAGCTCTTTCTTCTCTGAAACAGTTTTTAACCACTTCCTCTTCCTCCCCTCAAGCCACAGTATGAGTGTCCCCCACCCTCACTGAGCCATTGTGTGCAGCCCATAATCTGATTTCCCTTCTCACTCTCTCTTATTAATTCTATCCACTCCCACAGCTTTTACCATCACCTACATGTAAGGAACTTCCAAACCTTATGTATTTCCTTAATCACTGCGATATAAACCATAAAGCTAAAATGGGTTGATTGGGCTGGGGCCATCTGCAGGAGGTCCCACTCATGCCCTAAACACTGTGCTCTCCAGGGCAGGGGAAAGCAGGTGGTAGACATCAGGGGGCACCCAGCTATGTCCATTTTCAGAATAAATAACTCATCTTCCTTCTACTTCTTCAGAAGTGTAAAGTATGCAAATGTGCAAAAAAAAAAAAAGTCCTATTTTTTTTTTTTCTTTTTTACTTTTCCCCTTCCCTTCCTTCATTCTTCAGTTGTTGCAGTGCTTCCTGCTGTTATGTTCATTTGAGGAACTGACAATGTGGCCCTGCTTCCTTTTCCTTCGACTCTTTCAGGCCCCTTGGAGCATTATAGAAGTTTCACTTTCTACTATCCTTTATCCAAGGCCCTCTTTATGTTCAAATCATGAAAAAAAGTGAACAGTAAGAGACAAATCTGATGAAGACACCATAATGAGGTTCTAAACCTATTGGAAGACAAGAGGCCCTTGGTGGAGCTTCCTGCCGAGGCTGACGGTGTGGTACTCCCTGAGACAGTGATAATAAGGCCAACGTGTGTCATTCAGTTGTCACCTAATAAGTGCTGAGTGGTGTGTACATGTTATTGCATGAGAACCCTTGAACAATGAACCTGTTTGAGAGAGAAGGGAGTCTACTGACAGGAGGCTACACCCCCGGACCTCTGGGAGCCATAGCTTGGCCAGGAGCTATCCTTGGTACTGAATCATTTCTTAATTAAGCAGCATTAATCTGTGCCTAAAAGCTGCCTGAGACGTCAACTTCTTCTAATTTTCCAAATCTGTGTCCAACCGAACATCCTGCTCCAAATTATACACTAACTGACCTTAACTGATGCCCTTACTTGGTGGCTGCGCAGTGATGTTTCTAGTCCCCTGCACAGTTCTTTGGTAGGGCTGTGACAGCTCAATTTAGTTCCTTGAAGGCAGGGGTCAAGCTTCATTTTAATGTGTAACATTTACAGCACCAGCTCCATGTGCTAACCATACCAGTTTCTGTTCTATTATATATATTTTTTATTCCGTCCATCTGTAGTAGGAAATTCACTGTCCTCTATTTAAATATTCTTTAAAATGAATGTCTATTTAATCTACCTCCCAAGATGAAATTGGAGGCATCAATTCTCTCAAGCTGGAGTCTAGGTATGGAGTATTCAGAACTTGAAAAAAAAAACCAAAAAATCTTTTACAAAAGATTGGACTATTCAGAGAAAAGAAATTCCTGTTATTATATAGAGCTGAGTATGCAATACAGTGTATTTGGATTGGAAGTAAAGTGTCCAATAATTTTAGGTGACTCCTCACCTGCTGGGAAGAAATAACTGGAGAGAAATGTCCTTTAAAATATAGATTTCCTAGTATATAACCACCATATCAGTATCCCTATGGGAACACGTTGGGGTAAGCTAGTGAAATCACCTTACATAGTTCTGTGGGTTTGGGGCAGCTTATTGGGAATGGGGTTGAGTATCTTATCCTCTGTATAAAAAATGGTACTGCCACGATCCTGTGTGATGCATGGTCCAACATGGACCATCAATGTTGGGTGATGCCAGGAGATGATTATCAGTATCAATGATTGACCCAACGTATACTTAAATTATGGCCTGGCTGCTCCAGCCTAGGAAGGCATCTTGCCCCCATCACTTTCTGTCTGACCTTGGACAAGACACTTCACCTTCCAAGGCCTCAGTATCTTCATTGGTATAAGAGGGATTTAACAGCACTCCAGCTTAGTCAGTGTAGAGTGATAACCACAGTGGCTGATGGATGTTACAAGGTCAATAAATGTTAGGTGTTATTGCAGAGTGTGGCAATTTCTCCGTAATGCTTGGTTCAATTGCTATCGGTACAGGACTTGGAATCCTTCTCCCGAGGTCCCTTGATCCAAGCAGGGTGTGGTGTCTAGTGGGTACTTAGAAGGGTAGTTGAGCACACGTATAAAACACAATTATGATTGAGGATAGGTATACCAGCAGTGGCAGAAATGCCTGGTTTGTTCTACTGCTGTTTTCCCTCTCTTTCTTCTGTAATGATACAGTTTTCTGCCTGATATATGGCTATACAGAGTATTTCATTTCCCAGATTCCCTTGCAGCTGTTTGTGTTCACATGATCAATTTTTGGCCAATACATTGTGAATGCAATTATTGAGCGCAATGTCTGTGTTATCCTTTAAACAAGGGAGGGCTTCCCCTAGACTCCTTCCCTCTCCTGCTTTCTGGAACATGGATGTGGTGTTCATCCATCATGGGTCATGTGGATGAGGGCAGTACCTAGCACTAGCTAGCTGAGCAATAAGATTGAAGCGAGCAAGTTTCCAACCCCATGGGGCTACCATATTCGTCCTAGACTTCTCTGTCAGAGAAAAGAAATTCCTGTTATTATATATATTCTATAATATGTATTCCTGTTATTATATATATTATATATTATATAATATATATGTAATATATATTATATATATTTTTTATTCCGTCCATCTGTAGTAGGAAATTCACTGTCCTCTATTTAAATATTCTTTAAAATGCTTTTCAGCATCCTGCCCACAAGCTAGGATCTACTGCACCTTGATTTGTATGCCACTTTGTATTTGTACAGCACTTTGCATGTCTGGGCTATGTAAGCTTCCATGTGGACCAGAGGCAAGGCACAAGGGATTTGAATCCCAGCCCTTCTTCTGTTAACAATGAGCTCAGGCACATTACTTAACTGTTTTTCATGCTTATTTGCTTGAACTGAGAAGAGGTAAAAGCAGATGTTACCTCCTTCAGTTTGGAGGAGGTTAAATGAGAATCCACACAAGGTTGAGAGTTTAGAACATGGAATATAGTAAATAAAGGTTTATTATTATGACAGGATAGATCTATTGGCTGTCGTTATCCATAGGCTTGGGTTTCCCACTGACCTCAAAGTTCAAAGTTCTTTGAGGTCAGGGATAGCATCTTAGACTCTTCCTGGTATCCAGTACTAAGTACCAGGAACATGGCAGTACCAGACACACAGCAGACTCAATGGATGCTTATGGAATCTGCCAGCAAGTGGACCACTAAACAAAGGACCCTTTCCTGGTTCCAAGGAATTAACATGAAACATATAATCTGGCATCTCCTAGATGTGTCCTAGATATGTCTATTCCACTTATAAAGAATTCTGGGTGGGGTGAATGGAAGTCTTCCATAGATGGCATCAATGAAGAATTAAATGTTGTCTCAGTAAACCTCTGAGTGGAAACACAAGTCTGGCCACAGAGGGTGGAGTGGGACAGGGTTGGAGCTGACCACAGGTTTCATGGAAGGGGAGGGCCAACGTCACCAAAGGACAGCTTTTGGGGAGGCTGGGAATTCCTTCCTTTGGCCCCTGTTCTGCTCACTGCACTAAGTCACAGCATGCTGCTTCACCATTTTAGAAAACATTGAAGTGTCACAAAGGCAGTTAGACATTAGGTGACATCTGCAGGTGTCTCATGAATTTAGGGAACTTTTGCCATTCCCTATCAGAACGGAAGCATCTGCTGAAAATTCTCCATATGACACTTCATTTGCCAAATGGTCCTGTGACTCCCCAAAGATGGAAAATAACCTTCACAGAGAGGAAAGGAGGAGAAAGGAGACCCTCCATCACTCCAGTCTGAACTGTAAAGTCTCTTCCTGCCATCCTCGTCTTTCCTACTGTCACCTGGTGAGTCACTTAAAAGAGATATGACAATGTCCTAGCTCTTATCACTGTGATTCTCTCTCTTCTTAAAAAACAAAAAAACAAAAACCTAATTCCCAGGAGGCAGAGATCATAGGCCAAGTTCTAACATCAATTCCTCTTCAAAGGGGTTCTTGGACAGAATCTTGGTTTGTAGAGATCCAATCAGATGCCTGTGACATTGGATCAAACCCTACCTTGTAGCTGGAAATCTGACCCACAGTCTCCTTATATTGTCCCCTCAGCCCCGAGCTGCAGGAACAACCTCCTGATCCATGAGAATCTAAGAAAGTCTGACATTTTCTTTTTCCTTTCAGAAGAATGGTAACTACTCTTTTGATTTGGAAAAAAAAGAAAATTCAATGCTTGCCATGGGTGCTATGGTTTTCCAGGATGTCTGTGTTTATTTTAGGCTCTAAGTTTCAGCAACTAACAATTACTGGACACTTACAATGTTCCAGGCTGAATGCCTGTCATATATATATATATTTTTTAAATCTTCCCAACAGTCATATAAAGCTAGAGCTGGTCCAACCTCCCATTTTCCAGATGTGGAAACTATAGCACAGAATCAGGAGCTGACTCACTGGAGGCCACACAACCAATAAAAAATAAAACCAGTATTTAAACCTTAGCTTTTGCTGCAAAGCCGTGTCCTAACCCACATGCCCTACTTCATGATTAGAAAGAAGTATCTGGCAGAGGCTTCAAAAGGAAAGGTACATTCTCCCTGGGCTTTGAAGGATATGTAGGAGTTTTCTAAGTAGAGGGGTTAAGAGGCATGCTAGGGTTGGGGAAAAGAAAAAGTTATTATTTCTCTTTCTCCCTGGGTGACTGGAAGCATTTGCTGTGAAACAGATGTTTTGTTTCAGTGATATCATGGGTCACCCTTCAAAGCAGAGAAAGATTTATTCAAAGAGAAGAGAGAACCCCGATTGTCTCTATGCCAGGAAAAAAATGGGATCGGTCTTTTGAGTCCAGTTTTGTCACTCTAGAGCCTATCTGCTTCATAAGAAAAGTCCCTGATGATAGGTCTGAATCTGTGGCTGTCACTTAAAATTTCTCCAGCTGCAGCAAAAATATGTAGAATCTACCTATTCTTCGTGCTTGCCCAAGTATTGCCTATAACCTCTCCACTTCAATGTTATAAACCCAAAGGCTCTATTTTTTTTTTTTTTCCAAACAGTGCCGGTGGTGTGAGTGAGCAGGGCGTGCTGTGAAGGAGAGACCACATGGGTGGGAGAGCCCCATGGCGGTGTTACAGCAGGCTAAACTAGAGAAGAGGGTTCAATGGTCAGTAGCAGTGAGAACAGAGTGGAGAAAGATGAAAGACACATTCTGGGTGTCGCACGTGCTGACTGGCATGTAAAGAGGAATGTGACATAAAGGTGATCTCTGGGAGGGGAGAGAAAAATAGAAGAAGATGGCCATTGAAAAAAGGGAGAACATTTGTCAATTTCAGCCTTGTTCGTGGAGAAAGGAGGCAGCACAGTGAAGCCGCCAGAAGCATGGGTCTGAAGACAGACTGCTCTGGTTTACATCACCGTCCTACCACTTAGAATGTGGCCTTGAGAAACTGTGTGTCCTTGAGCTGATTAATTTACCTCTCTGTGCTTATTTCTCATCTGTAGGTGAGAACAACAGCAGCTGCTTCTTAAGGATCATCTTAAGGATGAATGAAATAATCTATGCACGGGACTTAGGTAACAATCAGGAAAGCTTAGCTGACAATATTATTGATTTAAAAAAATTGCTACATTTTATTATCACTAACACTTCAAGAGTATTTCCCACGTGCCACGCACTGTTCTGAAGAGTTAGTTGCACATACAATGTAGCATAACTAATAAGAAGAATCCTGTAAGAATCACAACAATCTTATAAGGCAAGTATTATTTTGATATATGTTTTTCTGATCAGGAAACTGAGGCCCAGAGAGATGAGTGAGGAAGACCAATGATACAGAGCTAGTTAGTGGCAAAGCCAGGTCTCAAGCCCAGGCAGTCTGGCTCCAGAATCTGAGATTTTATCCACCTCTCTGCTCTGCACCTCTTTTCAAGCTGCTAACAGTGCCTGAAGGACATCTCTGTGGAGATGTTAATAGGAAGCTCGAAATGCAGATCTGGATGCTCAGGAGACAGGTCCACAGCCTGAAGTGACTCCTTTGAGAGGCATCAGTGTGAATGATATAGCTCAGCCTGTGGGCATGGGATTTCCACCCAAGGAGAATAGAAAGCATTACTGAGTAATAGGGCCACTTACACAAAGATTGCTATCTATAACATAGTGAGGGAAACTGAGGGACAGTCCCAGGTGAGCCACGTGAGGGATGGGAAAATAAGAAAAATGGCCAAGAAGATACAGTTGCTCTTCTGGAGAGGCCAAGACGAATATGAGAAACAGTCATTACATTTAGCGCTTCAGACATTTTTGATAATGTTCTGGAAAATACCTTCACCACTTGCAAGTTAGCAAGTGGGTATTTGAAGTGAACTGCCAACTTTTCTGAGATTTTCAAAAGACCAAAAGAGAGGGCAGCTATATGAAGATGAGAATAGAGATAGCTGCTTTGAGGATGGGGGGAGGCCAGTCTGCCAAGGGACTCTGCATGTGTGTGTGTGTGTGTGTGGGGACTACTTTCTAAGCTTCATATGTGTGAATTCTCTTGTCATGACTTTCCCCAAGAACAGTTTACCCCCATCTCTAGTTGGGACACATTACTGTATCACATAGTGAAATGTCTTCCATTCCACTTACCAAGAGAGCATGGCAAAAGGATGATTAGTTGCCTGGTGGGGAATGAAATTTGCTCAGTCTTATCATGATTCAGTGTGGAGAGAGGGATGATGATAATAATTGGGGGGCAATTCTATTTTTACTACAGCCTGAGGCAGTGGTCCCATTAAAGCTCAATATTCTCATGTGCTACTTTAAAATATTTCTAATTGTGAGATCTGAAGCCATTTTGTGGTGGGGAGCTGTAGATGGAAGAGAACGCACATCACAAAATTGAATGGATTCTAAAATAATTTTAGACAAAACAGAGACCAATGTTCCCTGCATCACTGTGCTTCTGTGCTTGACTCTTACAAAAATGTTATGCTAAAACATTTCCAATTAAACAACACTGATTGTGAAATGCCCTTACAAGGGTTTGATGATACGATGTGTTAAGTTAAAAAAAAAAAAAAAAAAAAAGAGCCAAATGTAGAATTGTATGTGAGCAGGGAAATAAAATGTCAATATATCAAAGAAGAACAGGGGCTCTGTGCAATGACAGGCTTATAAGTAAGTTTTTTAGTTTCCTTTTCTTTTTCTTCCAAATGTGTCTACTGGTTACATAACACAGAAGATAATATGAACAATAGCATCTTTTATTTAAAAATTTCCACTGTTGACAGTTCTGGGAATTTTCTAAAACTGAAGTTATTACCCAGGGTTCATGGATGGCCTGAAATTGTGGGCAGATGGCTTACAGGCACAAAGGATTGTTCAGCTTTTATCAGCTCTCAAGGGGGCTCATGGATTTACAGTAGATAAGAGCAAAGGATGATGAACATTTTGAGCAGAATGTATACTCCAATCATGATGTTTGCCTGTGATGAGCTGATGTGCCTCCCTTGGCACCCAGGGTGGGGGACTCCTCTATGGGGAACCCTCAATGGGAAACTATCTCCCATTCCAAGGTAGTTCCATGTGACTAGGTGGTGATATATGTCTTACTTTCAAAAAGTAGCACAACTACAGTGTGAAAAGTAGACCCCCATCATTCCACATGTGTTGGTGCATTTAGTTCTTTCTTAAGCACTCATTGTTGGGAGGGCATTCCAAGTGACATGGTCATGAACTTGTGTCTCTACTTGCCTTCCTCTACCTCCTTCAGAACCCTGTTCTGAAGAGAGACCCTGTTCTTACCACATTGTGCGCACCATAAAGGAACCCTACAGAGAACATGGATTTGGACTCCGCCACCCACCAACATTGGCTCCCTATGCACAGTGCAGTTGTGGGTTCATGCTTCTCATCTATAGTGTGGGGACCAACTACCGACTTTATGGACTAGTTATGGGGGTTGAACAAGAGGACAGATGTCAGCACGGACGTGGATACATCCATGCTAGTTTCCCTCTCTTGTACGGGATTCCCTTGCCTTCTCACACCACTCACTAACCTGTCTATTTGAGCACCTGCTGTCATATGAAGCACTCTAGTAGGTACCAAGGATAGAGAAAGGGATAAAAAATGGTCTTTGCTGTATCATAGGCTATTTGAGACATCACATTTAAAAGCAGCATGTGTTGAAGAGGTTGGGAGATGGTGGCAGACCCTAGGCTTGCCTCCTCCCTTACATACAACTATGTAACTATCAAATCATCCTAAATATCTCCAGAAATTGACCTGAAGAGAAAATCCACAACCAGAGGTAGAGAAGAGGCTACAGTAAAGGAAATAGGAATTGTGGAGATGTGGTTGAGAGAGAAATAGATTGTGGTCACTGCAGTGGGGAAAGAGCTGCCATTGTGGAAAAGGGAAAGAGACAGACTAGTACATAGGTGAGCACAAGGGGAGCATGAATCCCCAGAGCAACTGCTTGGAAAGGGAGGGGCCAAATTCTGTCTTCTAGCAACCAGTGGGGCTTAAAAACTAGAGTTTTAGTCAATGGCCTTGGCTACTATGGAGCCTGGAGGGTACCAGGGCTGCTGTGGTTGAGAAGGCCTGCAAACAACCCGAACAACCTGAACAACCCGAACAACCCATGGACACACAGCATGGAAATGGTGATCTGAAGAGTGCCTGGGGCACACAGCAGGGGGGTTATCTGTACATCTTGGAGCACGTCCCAGAGAGGTACAATTCACAGAGAGACCCCTTCAGGAACAAAGAAACTGGCCCTTGTCATTTACCTACCCCACCCCTTAGCATAAATACAGAGCCACCTGTGGGAACCAGGGCAGCGCCAAGGATACTTGCTACCTAACTGACTTACGCCAGGCCCTAACCCCTTGATGTCTCAGTGGGACTGCCCTTCCCAGTGGTCGCCTCATTTTTAGTGCAGTGGCCCCCTCTCATAGAAGAGGAGCCCAAGCCCCTGCTCCCACCATGTCTCCCAGTGTGGAAGTTTTGCAGAGTTCTTGTTCCCATGGTGGTGGTGACAGGTCTCATTTCACAGACAGATCAGAGCCCACCTCATTAAAGCTTGCCACGTTCAGGCCAGGAACCAAACACTTTCCAATACAAACAAAGAGAGCCTCTGCAGATGACTGGTCTGAAAAATAAAGTGGCCAGGACAAAACATCTGGGCACACACAGTACACACTGGAGACACTTCCAGCAGTGCTGGGCCCTGAGGAACAGGGGACACCACATGGTGGGCGCTACAGGACCTCTTCTTTGTAAGGCCATTACTCTCAGGAGCAGGAGACATAGGTGACTTTCCTAACACACAGGGACAGGCACAGAGGCTTAGAAAAAGTAAGAAAACAGAGGAATTTCTACTAAATGAAAGAAAAGGCAAAGCTACAGCCAGATCTAAGCAAAAACAGATATAAGTAACATGTCTGATAGAGAATTTAAAGTAATGATCACACAGATACTCACTCTACTTTATAAAAAAGTAGAAGACATGAGTGAAACCCTTAACACAGAGATGAGGAATAACATAGCTGAGACAAAGGGCTCAATAAACAAAAAGAGAAACAGACTGGATGGAATGAACAGCAGGATGGGAGAAACAGAGGAATGAATTAGTGACTTAGAAGACAGAGTACTGGAAATTAATGAAGCTGAACAAAAGAGAGAAAAAAGAATCATACAAAATGAGAATAGATTTAGGAACTCAGTGACTCAATCAATCAACATTTGTATTATTAGAGACCCAGAAGAAGAGACAGGGAAGGGGGCAGAAAATTTATTTGAAAAAATAATAGCTGCAAACTTCCCTAATCTGGGGGAAGGAAACAGTTATGAAGATCCAGGATGTACAGAAAACTGCCATCAAAATCAATAAAAAGTAGATCTACACCAAGACATATTGTAATTAAAATGGGAAAATATAGTGATAAAGAAAAAAAATATTAAAAGCAGGAAGACAATAAAAGTCAGTAACTTACAAAGGAAAACCCACAAAGCTAGCAGAGGATTTTTCAGCAGAAACTTCCCAAACCAGAAGGGAGTGGCAGAATGCATTCAAAGTGCTGAATGGGAAAAATGTGCAGCCAAGAATACTCTATCCAGAAAGGCTGTCATTCAGAATAGAAGGATAAATGAAGAGTTTCCCAGACAAACAAAAACTAAAGGAGTTCATGATCACTTAATTAGCCCTATGAGAAATATTAAAAGGGATACTTTGAGTGAAAAGGAGAGACCAGAAGTGACAGAATAAAGGTAGGAAACACAAAGGCAGTAAAAAATGAATATTTCTGTAAAAAAAAATCAGTGAAATCAGCCACAAAATAAAAGGATATAAAGTATAAAAACACATACCTAAAACACGGGGAGGAGAAAAGAGTGGGTTCAAAATTAAATGACTATCAAGTTAATATAGACTGTGATATGCATCAGAGGTTATATACAAACATAATGGTAATCACATATCAAAAGCCACTGACAAACATGCAAAGAATAAGGAAATCTAAACATATCACCAGATAAAGTCAGCAAACCATAAAAGAGGAAGATAAGAAAGGATCAGAGAAAATCTCCAGAAACAACCACAAAACAAGAAATAAAATAACAAAAAATACATATCTACTAATAATTACTTCAAATGTAAGTGGTATAAACGTTCCAATCAAAAAGACATAGGGAGACAGAATGGATTTAGGGGGGGGGGGGAAGATCCATCAACATGCTACCTACCAGAGACTCATTTTAGACCTAAACCCATCTGCAGATTGAAGGTGAAGTGATGGAGAAACATCTATCATGCAAATGGATGTCAAAAGAAAGCCAGAGTAGCATTACTTATACTGGATAAAATAGACTTTAAAGCAAAGACTGTAACAAGAGATAAAGATGGACACTATATAATAAAGGGGACAATTCAACAAGAAGATAAAATAATTGTAAATATTATGCACACAACGTAGGAGACCGAAATACACAAAAAAGTTAATAAGAATCATAAAAGAACTAATTGATAATAATATGATAATAGTGGGGGACTTTAACGCCCCATTTACATCAATGCACATCAATGTACAGGTCATCTAAAGAGAAAATCAACAAAGAAACAGTGGCTTTGAATGACACATTGAACCAGATGGATATAACAGATATAGTCAGAACATTTCTTCCTAAAACAACAGAATACACATTCTTTTCAAGTTTCATGGCACATTCCCCAGAATAGATCACATATTGGGCTATAAAACAAGCATCAGCCAATACAAGATTGAAGTCCTACCTCACATCTTTTGTGACCACAATGCTATGAAATTAGAAGTCAACCACAAGAAAAATTCTGGAAAGACCACAAGTACTTGGAGGTTAAATAACATCCTCCTAAACAATGAATGGATCAACCAGGAAGTAAAAGAAGAAATAAAAAAGTATATGGAAAGAAATAAGAATGAAAATATAATGGTCCAAAACCTCTGGGATGAAGCAAAAGCAGTCCAAAGAGGAAAGTTTATAGAAATACAGGCCTCAAAGCAAGAAAAATCTCAAACAAAAAAACTTAACCTTACACCTAGGGGCTCTAGAAAAGCAACAATAAACATCACCTAAAGCCAGCAGGAGGAAGGAAATAATAAAGATTAGAGCAGAAATAAACAATACAGAAACTAAAATGAAAAACAATAGAACAGATCAATGAAACCAGGAGCTGTTTCTTTGAAAAAGTCAATAAAATTGATAAATCTCTAGCCAGAATTATCAGGAAAAAAAAAGAAAAGCACTCAAATGAATAAAATCACAAATGAGAGAGGAGAAATAATTGACACCACAGTCATACAAGCAATTATAAGAGAATATTATGAAAACTATATGCCAGATTGGACAACCTAGAAGAAATGGATAAATTCCTAGAAACATACAACCTACCCAAACTGAAACAGGAAGTTATAGAAAATTTGAACAGACCAATAACCAGCAAAGACATTCAATCAGTAATAAAACATCTCCCAACAAAAGTCTAGGGCCAGTTGGCTTTAAAAGTAAATTCCATCAAACATGTAGACTTAATACCTATTCCTCACAAATTGTTCTCAAAAAGAAAAGGAATGAAAACTTCCAAATTCATTTTATAAGGCCATCATTACCCTGATAACAGAACCAGATAAAGACACCACTAAAAAAAGACTACTCAGGCCAATATCCTTGATGAACATAGTTGTAAAAATCCTCAACAAAATACTAGCAAAATGAACTCAACATTACATTAAGAAGATCATTCACCATGATCAAGTGGGATTTATTCCTGGGTTGCAAGTGTGGCTCGATATTCACAAATCAATCCATGTAATACCTCACATCAATAAGAGAAAGGATAAGAATCATATAATCATTTCAATATACAGAAAAATCATTTGACAAAGTAAAGCATCTATTCGTGATAAAAATATTGAACAAAGTAGGTCTAGAGGGAACATACCTCAACATACTAAAGACCACATATAAAAAACCCAAAGTGAACATTCTTAATGGGGAAAGGTTAAGGTCAGGAACACGGCAAGAATGTCCATTCTCCCCACTTTTATTCAACATGGTTCTGGAAGTCCTAGACACAGAGATCAGACAACAAAAAGAAATATATCCAGATTGGTAAGGAATAAGTAAAACTTTCATGATTTGCAGAAGACATGATAATATATACACTAAATCCAAAAGACTCCACCAAGACACTGCTCACACCAAAACACTGATAAATTCAGTAAAGTTGCAGAATACAGCATTAATTTACAGAAGTCTGTTGTATTTCTGTACACCAATAATGAAGCAGCAGAAAGAGAATTAAGGTATCAATCCAGTTTACAAAAGTAAAAACTACTGGGCTACATTAAAATAAAAAGCTTCTTCACAGTGAAGGAAGCAATCAAAACTAAAAGGTAACCTACAGAGTGGGAGAAGATATTCGCAAGTGACATCTCTGATAAAGGGTCAGTATCTAAAATATATAACAAACTTATAAAACTCAATATCCCCAAAACAAAAATCCAATGTAAATATGTCAAAGAAGACATAATGGCCAACATGAGAAGCTGTGCCTCACCACTTACCATCAGGGAACTGCAAATCAAAACCACAATGAGATATCACCTCACTCCTCTCAAAATAGCTGTGATTAACAACATAAGAAACCACAGGCATTGTCAAGGATGCAGAGAAAGGGGGCCCCTTGTGCACTGTTGGTGGGAATGCAAACTGTTGCACCCACTCTGGAAAACACCTTGGAGGGTCCTCGGAAAGTTAAACTAGACCTACCCTCTGATCTAGCAATTGGGCGATTAGGTATTTGCCCAAAGAATGAAGAAACCCTAATTCAAAGGGATACATGCATCCCCTGTTGATAGCAGCATTGACAGTAGCCAAGATACGGAAGCCGCCCACGTTTCCAGAGTGATGAATGGGTAAAGAGGATGTGATTTTACACACACACACACACACACACACACACACACGTGCTGGAATATTATTCAGCCATAAAAGGAATGAAATCTTGCCATTTGCCACAACATGGGTGGATCTAGATATAATTATAAGTGAAATAAGTCAGAGAAAGACAAATACCGTACGATTCCACTCATATGTGGAATTCAAGAAACAAAAAAAGAAGCAGAGGAGTGGAAAAGAACAAGAGAGACACAAATCAAGAAATAGACTGTGAACTCTAGAGAACAAACTGATGGTTACCAGAGGGGCGGTGGGTGGGGGATGGGTGGGTGGAGGGGGGAAGGGGGACGAGGGGCTCTAAAGGAGCACCAAGGGCAAAGCCCCTGAAACAGAAACACGTTTGTCACCACTGAGCTGGAGAAAGATCCGGCTGCATCCAGGAAGACCCAGCTGTGTCCAGAGACACCAAAGGAGGGCAAGAGAGCAAGCTGTCACTGTCACGAAGGGACTGCCGTGGATCAAGTGACCAGTCGGATGGGGGAGAGGAGAAGGATACACAGAGGTGAGCTGGCATTTGGACATCACTGCTTTGTAGCTGGGCAAAGACTGGAAGCATTAATAGATGAAAAGACTGATCGGATCGGAAGTGGCTGTGCCAATCCTGTTGTTCCAACACCTGTAACTCATCATCGTGGATTTGGGTGACATTGAACTGGGCAGCACTTGGTGGGTACTCAACACCATGAGTGACTTCCACAGGAAAACAGTCAAAGTGTTGGCACTGAACTGCCCATGACTCAGGTCCTTGAATGGGATGAAATCGAACCTTCTTTGTAACACATTTCCAAAAAAATTCAATGCCAAATAAATTTCTTAGAGTAGTATATATAAATGGAGCATTTTAAGGGCAACCCACAAAGACATAAAAGAAAAAAGAGAGCGTATCCGATGATTGTACTCTATAGCTAGAGTTTACAAAAGATCCTAACACAAAATATGGGGGTTTGTATTGCATTCAACACACTATTTTTTTTCTCCTTTCTCAAAGGCCATTAGTCAATAACCTTTATCCTGCTAAATGCTGAAATTACCGTCTGGCATTGTCTTGGTCCATAGATTGCGGTCAGACATTCTGAAACGCAACATGACTTTTCATATTTGGTTCATTTTCTTACATCTTCTGAAGATGCAAGGAGATTGTGGTATAAAAAAGCATTTTTTTTAAAGGAGAAGAAATAAAATACTCCACACATGGATGTAGCTTTGATTCTGTTGGTAATTTGGATAGCCATGAACTTTGTCTGTTTAGACACCCATGAAAGACACAGACGCTGAATCCCATTAACAGCCTGGCATCTCGGTGCTTCACTTTGGCTGATAAAACCACGCGTTCTACATGGGATGTGCTCATAATCTTATTACCTGTTAACAGGATTTGTGCTCAGAACTCCCAGGGACCCCTGCACCAACTCATGCACATGCCCAATGTCAAATGTATTTTGAGAACAGTTGGTTCAGACAGAAACTCAGACCCACTAACCTGCTTAAGAAGGCTTTAAATGTCTTCCAGAAACATTTCTCAGCTTGTAATGCAGAAATTCTCTGTTCACACGCGTAAGCAACCCGACACGAGTCAGGATTTACAAGAAGCCCATTAAATAAGTTGGACTTAATGAAATTCCAGGAATCAAATCCCTCCTGTCTTGTTGAGGAAGAGCACGACACAGATTGCACCACTCAAGAACCCACTTCCGGGGAAAAGATGAATGACTACATTGGTCGTGTTCTACATCATCAAGAAGGGAGCTGCACTGGGTGGCAGATGCCATTCTCAAGGAGGAAACGGGCCAGGGAGACAGAAGTTGGTAACTGAGTCATTATGAAACACGAGCAATTAGTAGATTAGCTGTTGGATGGAGATCAAGAATGGAATTCCAGTCCGTGTTTGCGGAGATCTGGGTCCGTGTCACCCACGTGCCATATCTGGGCTCAACTCTGTCTATCCCTTGAGCAGGGTCCACTGACGCCTTACTGGTAGCGCCACTCTCATCATTTCCTGTCTGCACCCCGGCTCCCCTGTCTCTCTCTCAAGTTGTCATTCTTTTTTTAAAATAGTGTTTTCGAGTGTTTCTTGGTGGGATGGGGCTTCCTGAGGACGTCACTGGCTAGACAATCATCCACTATTCGTTGCCTTCCTTCCCAGTCTTATTTCTTCCCTTTCCTGCTGGTTTTCTGCATCTTCCAAATAAACCAAATTCCATTCAAATCCTCACTTCCATGTTGACTTCTGGGGAACCAAACAAGACACCCCCCACCCACCCACCTGGCCGGATTCCACCAGGCATCTGAAAAGCACCAGTTTCCCATTTTCCCAAGCAGAAGCACCTGGATGAAGAGCCCGTGGGTCCCTAACTTTGGCTTAGCATCCGGGACTTTTCTCCTTAGCTCCCGTCCATGCTTTCTGTTGTGTGATGCCTCTTAACACTGGGTAGAGAGAGGAACTTACCTCCATATTGATGCGGCTACCACCCACTGCTAGGCTTGCTTACTTTAACTAAACATTGTCTTTAGAAGGACCTTTTCCAAATAATAACAGCTACTACTTTTTTTTTCTTTTGCCTCCACTAAAGTTGAGTAGATGGTGTGTGTGTGTGTGTGTGTGTGTGTGTGTGTGTGTGTGTGTGTGTCTATGTCTGTGTATCTGTGTGTGAATCAGATTTATAGCTCAGGTGATGGAAAATACAGAATTCTTTGTTGTTTAGATGGCTCACTCTAACAGTGGTCACGCTGAAAAGTTATAGTCTAATGACTCATAAAAAAAAAAAAAAAACTGTCCACGTGTCAGACGAATGAGGCCAAATGTATATTTGGTTCCGAATCTTCTGGTGCCTTTACTTCAGGGAAGTGACCCCCTACATTAAGATGCCAAGAGTCTGGTGGACCAAGGGGAGAAGACCCAAGGAATCACTTGGGATGTTGTTGGAAGAGGGCTTTAGGAAAACGGGAAAACTTCAAAGAGATCAAGAAGCAAATGGAAACTTTGCCCTTTTAAAATGCCATGCATAGTCAATTATGCATTTGTGAGTCAATTATGCATTTGTAAGTCAATTACAAAAAAGAAAACAGATGAGTTTTAAGACTTCTTATGTGCAGTGCTGGAAAGGGCTTCAATTTAGGAGAACAATAATTTTAAAAAATGGTTTTAGGTCAAATGAGAAGGGAAGTCTTCCAAAATGCCTCTTGGGAATTAAATTAAAAATGAGTAAACTAATTTTATTTGCAGCTTAAATAAAACTCCCCTGAATGGCTTAATGGGTACCTACCTCCTTTAGGTACATTCTAGAGAAAACCCAATTTGCAATTATAGGCTAAGGAGATTAATGAATCACTACATTTTATTTGTATTAGAACCAGTGATTAGGAGAAATTTCTTTCTGAGTTGGAGTCGCAGTCAGCTAGCTAGAAAAAAGTGGGCAGAGCTATTTCATTAACCTAGTTTCATTTCCTTACCCAGCCTGTATATTTCCTTGAGCTCAAGGGCCAAAATTATTTATCTTTATTTAAGAAGGGTACATACCACAGTGCCTGATATATGCCAGGCACCTAATAAACATATATAATGTAAAGAAACTTCCAGCAAAGTTTTCTGATATTTTAAGTAAATGGGAAGAGGAAAAGCAGGGATGGGGGGAAACGACGATGTTCTTTTTGCCTCGGTACCTCTAGGGCACAAATACCATTTGCTGAACAAATCCACAGGCACCTGGGCTCCAGGAAGATATGGTTTTTGTCTACTTTGTGCTATTTCTGCTCCGAGAGGGCAGCTGACACATAGTAGGTATTCACAGTTCTCTGTTGAATAAACATGGTAGAAGGAATAAGAAATCTTTGCAAGTCCAGACCAACTTAGAAAAATTCAGTTTCTTCTCAGGAGTCTGATTGTATGCATGCTATCAATTTATTTCTTAGAAGACAATTAATGCTCCGTAATAGTCATCAAATGGTTTTAACAATGGCCGCTTATGAACAATGTACCTGGTATTTCAGAGGCATTATATTTCTTTGCAACTCTATGGCAATCTGTTGAGGCAGATTCTGTTCTCTTCATTTTACAGATAAGAGAACTAGGGTCTCGGAGAAGGACCTGGTAGAGCCTCCTGAGCCAGAAGAGAGGCCGATCTGGGGTTGGTGCTTGAGCTCTCCCAGAGCTGAGTCCAAGAAAAGTGCTTGGGAGCAGGTGGTGGGGGTAGATTCCGGAAGTAGAAGTGAGGGAGAAGGAGAGAAGGAAGGAGAAAAGTCCCCACAGGTGTGGTACTGACCTGGTTATGGGAAATGGGCTCAGTCCCACTGGGCCCCTCTGAGGAAGCAGGCAGAACGCGTCCCAGAACTGTTTTTTCCTTACGCAGGGGGCTGGACACTGTCCCACTGACCCCTGTCCCCCACTAGCTAGACACTCCACTGGGGATATTAACCTCCCCAATTCCAGGCTGCCCTGTGTTAGTGCACAACTCCCGCGGCTTTGGAAAAGCCCTTGAATGCTTTCCAGATGCTGGCGTGGAAGGACGGGTGCCCATCACGGATGCAGCTGAAATCCAGGTGGGCTGAGGGCTCCTGGAACACAGACACCGAAACTGTCCGCCGCCTGCTCTGACTTCCTCGGTGTCCTTTTGAAGTTTCAACCAAGCAGCTATGTTTCCTCCTACTAAAAAGCGAGCCCAGAGGATGTGATACTAAACACAGCTTCTGCCTTTGAGGTGCTTATAGACCCAATCTGGGGAAAGGCAGGTGCCCGTGAAAAATTAAGCAGCAAGGGACTATTATTAGTAAAGAACAACCAAGTTGTGCATATACGGAGTATGGTCCTTATGCAAATAAAAGTGAGCATTTGCTGGAGCAGGAAGTTTGCCATAGCAAATGAGCACAACCTCAGTGTCTTCAAACCACACATGTTTATTCTCTCGTCAAAGGGTTCTGGAGGTCAGGAGGCTCACGGCGGCATTCTCTCCTGGAGGCTCTGGAGGAGAACCTATTTCCTTGTGTTTCCCACCTTCTGGAGGCGACTTGCTTTCCTTGGCGCTTGGCCGCCCCACGCCATCTAGGAATCCGTGAGCACCGCACCATCTCTCCTCTCCTACTATTGTATCCCTCCCATAAGGACCCTCAAGATGACAGTGGGGCCCCCGGGATCCCCTCTCCAAATTGAGGGCCTGAACTGCCTCACTTCTCCAAAGACCCTTCTGCCATCAAAGGTAACGTAAGCCCAGGTGTCGGGGATCTCGATGCGCGCATCAGTGTGGAGGTGGGCAGGAACATGACTTAGCCTGTCCAGCAGGTGCAGCCATGATCTCTTTCTCCTCCTTCTGAAAGAAGGAGCAGTTGATAGGACTGTTTGAGGAGAGACGAATGGGAACTCAAGAGGAGGGGGGGGTTAGTTCCTCAGGCTGTGACGTCACTTCCTGGCCGCCCCCTTCGTGACTGTACTTCCCTCATCCGTCATGTTTCTCTCGCTCCAAGAAAAATGTTCATTTGGTTTTCTGAATCCTGAGGGGATGGGCTACTTTGTTCTCTGCTTTAGGCATTTTGCACTGTAAAAACAACCACCCAACCAATATTTTAAAAGGGATGATTCACCCATAAAATGAATGACCACGGAGCCATTAAAACATCCATACACGGTGCGCTGGGAGGAGCGCTGGTGAAGGAGGAGAACACCGAAGCGAATGTGGAGAAGGGCCCCGTCACCAGAAGAACACTGCAAGGAGGAGACGGATATGTGTGTGCCTCTGAACCGAGGTTTCCGGGAAGACACAGCAGCAGTAGAGGCAGGGGATAACCTGGAGGATTTGGGCTCAGACGTGTTCACCATCTAGTCCTAGGAAATATTTGCAGCGTGGGTGCACAGTACTATGGGTGCGTTTCTAGCAAAGTCTTGTGAAGCCGTTTACCCTCCTGGTGAGGAAACAGACACAAGGCTACAACGACATTGCTATTAGAACGATCGGTGTGATTCAAGGAATGGACCAATGGATGAAGGTTTTGGGGGGAACAGAGAAATAAGGTCGGGCAGGGAGAACCGTCTGGTGGTGAAAAGCCACCATGGGAAATCTGGGAGCCTACGGGGCCAGCGGGAGTGCTGGTCACTACAATCAGGGGACATCTGTTGGCTCTCAGCAGCGGAAGCAAAGAAGGATGCAAGCATTTCCCAAACT
The DNA here is from genome assembly GCF_030435805.1 of Mustela lutreola. Classification (NCBI taxonomy): domain Eukaryota; kingdom Metazoa; phylum Chordata; class Mammalia; order Carnivora; family Mustelidae; genus Mustela; species Mustela lutreola. Next base: position 4,921,539 of record NC_081305.1, read on the forward strand.
TGAAGGGCGGTTCCTCGGCAGAGAATCCTCTCGATTTGTACTTGGCTCCTAGGCTCCCACCCGGCATTCATGTAAGTGGAAAACGTCCTTAAGGTTCCCTGAGCGAAAAACCTCTCTCAATACATGAGATTTTTTTTTTTTTTTTTTTTTGCGTGTGATTTTAATCCCCTCTAAACAGATTCGCTCTGTTCTCATGCGCGTGCGCGTGTCTGTGCGTTGGCCCTTCCCACCCCCGGTGTATGTCCTGCAGAATGGGTTCTGAGTCATCTTGCTTCCCCTAAATTCAAGCCGATTTGTCATAAATAGGTGCAAATATCCAACTGCATCATTTTATCATTCATAGTCACGCCTGAACATTTACATTTTAAATACATATTATTGTAAACTCCTTTCTTTTAATTTCTCTGTTATATTAAAGTCATGGCATGATATTGAGAATTGTTTTCAAGTTATGTGTGTAGGTAGTAATATTATTTATGGATTTCATTTTGAGAGAAGAAAGAGACATCATGGTGTTCTTTCCCAAGGGATCCAATGTCAGATACCTTCGGGGACCAGGCAGGCCTGCATGAGGTGGCCTGTAAATGACACAGCTGGGGTGGATGGGCTCCCCTCCCAAATGAATCCAAATGTACATCTGTTTAAAGACTGCTGGGCATAATAGCCATGGCTACTGTCTTCTCCTCGCCTGAAGACTCACATGGTCAGACCTCCGTTCTAGAAAACAGTGAGTCATAGAGAACCAGGGGGTGACCAGCACAATTCCCACTTTGCTAATCTGTCCTAAAGAAGCAGTTTTTCTCCACAGTACTAACCTTATCTAGCACACCTCGGCTTTTCATTCTCCTAAGACATATTATTTCATTATAACAAAATGGGGCTAAACTGTACCGTTAGCAATTGCATTTATGTGGTTGCTAGGAAACCAATTTGCCCCTTGGGTTTTAGAAGCAGCTGAGGGTGCTAAATATCGCATTATAAATCAGGGTGGCGAAGGGGAGCTCATGTGCTTTAAGAAGCCATGTCCTCCAGAAGGGCAGATTGCAGCTGGTTATGGATGAGATTAAACAATTAGGATCTAAATTAAAATAAAAAATTTGGGTACCCAAACAAAATAGAGCTTACTATATCTAGGTTTAAAGGGAATGGGGGTGGAGAACAAAATATTGTCTTCTTACTCAAAGATAAAGAAGACTGAGACCCAAATTACATATCAGTAATGACATTGACAAATGTAACTTTGACTTCCTGCTAGCTCCCTGCATATCAGGCACAATACTGGGGCTCGACTTTGGTCCTATCATAAACGGCACTAGTCTATAAGGTACATATTATCACTACTTTGTACATGGGAAAGACAAGCTGCAGAAGTCAACCTACATACAAATCATGGTCAGCTGATGGTCCTTTCTGGAAAGAGCTGGTGGCTTAAGTGTATTTTACTTTCAGAAAAAGGAATTGGTTGGCACTATTTCTGCATATTTGTACAGGTGGTTGGGCTAGTAAGCACTGGTGGCTTTCAGCAGCCTGGATATTCACGTCCCCGCGGTACAATGACACCACACCAGTGGGAGCTCTCTTGAGGGTACATCACGGTTCTCTGCCCTTTTCTACTTTTCTATAACTCACGTCTTAATAACCGGCGGGAAAGAGCATGTACATGGCGCCAGGTTGGGAGAGGAAGTAGAGCATGTGGTCAGTAGGGGGCGCTCTGGGGGCCAGACCCTTCGGTTGGGGGAGTAAGAATAATGGTAGGTTAGTTTACAATTGGAATCAAAAAGTTCAAAGTAACCTGGAGAGTGGAAAACAAAACAAAACAACTTGACCTCTGACACCGATGTGTGCTACGAGGAAAAATACAACGAGGAGAAAAACACGACAGTAGCATTTGCTTTCAGGGGTCCCTCCCTTTCTTTTTTTCTCTGTCATTCCACGGCTCGTCAAGACCTCAAGCTCTGGAGTCAGGCTGGGCTCACATTCTAGCTCTGCTACTTCCTACCCGTGTGACCTGTAAAATGTAGGCGACTTTCTGTGCCTCTGTCTTCCAAAATTCCAAGTTCTCCAAATTCCAAAAAATGAGAATTTTCCTAGTGTACACAGTTCATGGGGTTGTTGTGAGGATCACGTGGAGTTGTTTGCGTAAAGAATTTAGTGTATAACACACGGGATAGAGGGCACGCTCAGGAAGTCCCTGTGACTCCCTCCTCCTGAGTCCCAGGAATGACGCTAAGAGACTGGTTTATGGGACCAAAGCTTAAAATAATCTCCACAGGCTTGGGTGAATCGCAAATGAGGCTACAGGTCATTCTATCCAACACGGACAATCTGTGGGCCAGATGGAAAAATGATAGATTTATGGGACTCAATTCACAGCTGATTCACTTCACTGTCTTATGTTTGCCTGTATGTAAGTCTCTGATTTCAGGGACCTATTAGCACAACCCTCAGTGCGGTCAGGAATCAAAGGACGGGGAACATGCGGGTGTGGGGTGGTTTGTACATTTGAAAAGCAATGGGGAGGACCCAGGTTGCCCAGGAGCCCGAGTTTAGGAGGCTCCGTTCTTGTGTGAACTGTCCTCAGGGCACCACTCTCTGAATTTACATTATAACTGGTGTCCTGGACTGGGGCCATCTGGTAACCCTCCCAGCCCGCAGGCTACCGCCGGAGTGCTGAGAAGCCGGCCTGAGAAAGCAGACGAACATCCTGCTTCTCACTGCCAGAAAACCGAGCACTTGATCTCCAACATCTGTGTTCTCTGTGAGGAAACTGCCAACGAGAAGAAGGGCAGCCACGCAGACATGCCTGGATCGGTGTCTCCAAAAGTCATTCCTTTCGTGGCCCTCAGGAGTCCCAAGATGCTCGCTGAGATTTCTCAGATACCGGTTAAATCCCTGCCATAGAAACCTTTCTGAATTCTCCAGGCCTGAGGAGGTCCCTTCCTTTCTGATTTCTTACAGGACCCTGAGGCCGGCTTTAGAAAGGGCTAACTGAGAAACAGATGGCCGATTAGGCACCCTACGATGATAGGAAATGAATAAGGTTCCACCTGGCATCAGACAAGGCTCTCTGGCATGTGTTCATCCAATGTCCTGTTTGTGTCTGCTGGGCGCCAGGCGCTGGGCTGGGTACAGGGGATTAAAGGTGAGTCCAGTCGGAGCCATCCTGGAACTCAGGGTCTAGTGGAAGAGACTTGACATCAGTTCATGTCACCCAAACCAAGGCTTTGATAGAAACTGAAAGTCGGGCTGCGAAGCAAAGCAAGGGTCTCTGGTCTAGACCGTTCCCAGAAGGTGTGTTTGAAATGCAAAGGGGGAGGTACGTAGCAGAGGGCCTTCGTGAGGGTGTGAGGGGCTAGAAGAGAGAGCATTTGATTAACTACGGTCTTTTCAACACACAATTGATAGGCCCTTGGTTACGATGGATTATAAAGAATGTTCCACTTATCGACTGTTGCGACTGTTGCGTAGCAAATCGCCCTACAGCTTCAAGGCTCAAAACAGTACCATGTATTTGCTTATCTGCTCAGGTTTCTGTGGGTCAGGAATGCAGGAGGGACTCAGCTGGGCTGGGCAGTTCTGGGGCTCGGGCTTGGGGTCTCTCTTGGTTCGGTCGGAGAATGGACGTAGTTGAGGGATAAAGACATCATCCCTCTTGCTCTCTTCTCGCAGCCCTAGGGACCTTCCGTGCAGTTTCTGTGTGTGGGTGACTCTGGGCCTCCTCACAGCGTGGTGTCTCCGGGACGGTGGAACTCCGGGAGTGAGACTCCCAGGGAACAAAGTAAAGGGGCATGACCCTTTATGACCTCACCTGAGAAATCACTTCCTTGGCTTTCAGTTTGCACCAAGTCAAGTTCCTGGTCCGAGGGGATGGGATAAAGTCCCCCCGCCCCATTCATTAAGAAGACCATGGGACATGGCAGATATCATGGACGTCTTTGAGAAAGGCCCACCGATACCCAAGAGAAGCCCACTGGACATCCCGTGGACTGGAAGTTTCCTTGGGGAACTACCGTGGTACACAGACTTCCACGGGTTACCTTCCCTCGTATTTCTCCTCCACCTCATCATTACCCAGATACCGTATTTCCAAACACTTGACAGTTTACAAAGTGTTCTTAATTGATCATCATAATAAGCCTGCTAATTATTAGGACAAAATATTATCGCCTACGCTGTTTAGACAAGCAAACTAAGACCCGATGTCTCGGAGCCAAAAAGAGAGCACACCCAGCATCTGAATCCAGAATTAAGTGTTCTTCCTACAGAAACACACCATTCTACTAAAACCTGCCTGGGCGAGGAAAAAAATCACCGTTTACAGTCTGATGGTCTTCACTCCCTTTTGCGGACACAAAGCATTTGAACAGTCTACGGCTGTGAATGTCAGCTGCTTCATTTATAGGGGAATATGAAAAGCCATTGTTTTAAACAGCATCCATTATAGACTGAATACAAAGATTATTTCCATATTGCTTCCAAAATTTTTGGTCCTATCGTCTACAAATAATTAAGGGTTAGCAACTTAAAAATTAATTTTAGTGGTAGAGCTATGCATCTGGCTTAATGGAGGCCATAAATCAATCCCGTGAGATAAAATCTATTTTAAGAACTCTACAGAAAAGGTCCTATTTCAAAGAGGCATTGTATTCTTTCTCTCCCTTCAGAGCAGCCGTACGGCCCTCCTAGTCCAACCTCCTAGCAACTTCCAGCATCCATTGTGAACGGGTTAGAAAGGCAAAAACGTACATTCTTGTGACTCACTCCAGGTGTGCTGTGATGGGGTGAATGGGGCTCCCTGAAGACCACGGCCAGGTCCTAATCCCTGGAGCCCGTGCATGTGACTTTGTGTGGAGGAGGACTCTTTGTGGATGTAATCAAGTTAAGGATCTCATGGGGATCTCATCCCGAATTATCCAGATACGCCCCAAATCCGATGGCAACTGTCTTTGTAAGAGAGAAGCAAAGGGATATTCGAGGCGAGTCCATGTGAAGGTGGAGGCCAGGCGGAGGCAGGGTGGTCATGCCCCCAGGAGCCCGTGGAACCACCGCAGGCTGGAAGAGGCAGCCAATATTCTCCCCTAGAGGCTTTGAAGGCAGCAGGGCCCCTTGATTTTGGACTTCCGGTCTTCAGCAGGGTGAGAACATACATTTCTGTGGCTTTCAGCCACCAGCTTGGTGGTGTTTGTTATGGCAGCCCTAAGAAACTGGGATCTATCAAGTACGGAAGAGGGTAGCAGGCCCAGGCCCAGCCCTGGGCATCTTAACAAAGCCTCCTGGTGATTCTCACGCATGCTGGGAGCTCCGGGCTGCTGAGTCATTAAACTAACGGCTCTGTTGATGACCGGCTGAAGACAAGGACCTTTCCCCTCCAGGACAGCAGAGGCCCCCCTTGGACCCATGCTGAAGGTGTAGACCTTGAACATCTGGTGCAAAACCCCGAGCCCCAGCAGGCAGAGGCACTGCTTCAGGTCAGTCCTCTCACACTTTCCCTCTCGAGGGCTGCCTCATTTACAAGAGATGTGTCTTTGGCTCGGGAGAGGGACAGGGCCGCGTGTCCCGTCCTGCGGTTCGGAGCCGGCATTAAGACCTGATTCTTACGACGGGGAGTCCTGCCGGCTCGTCGGACAAAACGGACAAGCCGAGGCAAAGATAAACAACTCCATCTCGAGCTTCGCACGGGCGTGATGTCTCCGAAACGTCTCTCATAACTTATCAAATACGCAGCTCTGGAAGCTGAGAGCGTGTCTCTAACTGAGCTCGTCCAGAGCGCCGGGGTGGTGGTCAATCAACACCGGCAGGCTCTCACGAGCAGGCCCGAGGAATAATGCATCCATCCGCCTTCCCTCCCATGCTCGGGCTCCTTACAGATGACTTTGCAGATCAGGAATGAGACTTCCTAAAAGTCACATCAGAACAGAAGAATGTTCACCTGTGGATACGCTTTCTAGTGCCTTTTTTTTTTTTTTTTTTTTTTTTTTTTTAAATTAGAACATTTGAGGGTACCTGGAGTGAAAATGAAATATATCACAGACGGGAGCGAGAACATGCAACATCCAATGAGAAATGCCCCCGCTTTTGGCCGAGTTGTTGTTTCTTGACGGGTTTGAATTCAGCATAAGCTTTTTAATCAAAGTGACAAACATGCCACTGTGACCTTCAAAGTCCTTTGGGGACGCACAACTGCGAGGAATGAAATGCCTGCCCTGGGAAGGAGGAGGATTTGCTCGTGACCATGGAGGGATGTGCCCCGGGGAGGAGATCTGGAAATCAGGACAAAGGGCAGGCACGAGGCGGGCCCAACAGTGTGGCATCAAGGATAAAGGTTTCGGGGCCGTGGCTGCTGGGACCCCAAGTCCTGCAGTGCCACTCAGCAGCTATGTGATCCCGGGCAAGTGACGGATCCCACAGGGCTCCAGCTTCCTCCCCTATGAAGTGGGTCAGTAACAGGAGCTACTGGCCAAAGCTCATTATGAGGATTAAAAAATTAAAACCGAGAAAGTGCGAACACCAAGCGTGGCGATGTGTTTGTTCCTTCCTCTCGTCCGTTCTGCCGCCTCTCCTTATCATCATCGTCGTCCTCGTCAATGTCGTTGTCAGCATCATTCCCAAGGTCACCTCCCGCCCTTGCAGGCCCAGGGTTTAAGTCTGACTCTCTGTCTTCAACCACTCTGTGGCCTTGGAGAAGCCCTTAGCCTCAGGAGCCTCCCCTGGACGTGGCCAGCCTCTTACCCTGCTGCGAGATGAGGATTCGAGAGAATTCACGTAAAGCTCCCAAGACAGAGCTTAACCTTCAAAGACATTAAATCAAGGGTGCCACTATGATTAAAAATAAAGTCATTACCACCCAAAAGAGGGGAGAAGAGGTTAAAAGGTGGCAGGGATCAGCAAAATGACACAGGAAGGGGGGGGACCAAAGCTCACTTCCCTGTCTCTCAGAAATGACAGGAGGGAATTACTGGGTATCTGGCAGGTGAAGACATTAATTCACTTATTTACTTGATGTCTTATTACTGAACGGCGCATCGCAGGTGCTGTGCTAAGTGATTTATCCTTCTCTCAATAATCCTACGAGGTAGGGAATGCTCACCCCCATTTTACAGATCAGAAGACATGTCTGAAACGGTGAAATAAATTCACCTTTGTAAGTTATTAGTTTATTAATTGACCTTATTAATTATTAGTTCCCCATGTGGAAACTACTTGGAATTCAGGTTCCGGCTAACTTTAGCTTCCGGTCACCACATGACCTACCCTATGGCCACAACCCCTTGCAGCCGGCTCTCACCACTGACGCAGTCTTCTCTAGACCACCGCCGAGTTAGTGAGCTGGAGGAAAACTCTAAGGACCCTGCCCTACCCCTCAGCATAGGAGAGCTGAGCAGAGGGTCTTCTAGGAGACTAGATGGTCGTACCTACACCCTAAACCACCAGGGGCTCAAACATCGAAGAGCTGTTTCCTGTCCGGCAGGAAAGGCCACTCTGAAGGGAGGTAGCTTCTCAATGTCAAAATCCTCCCAGTACCACTGACGGAGGGCATGGTGGCCACTGGCAACACTAGTATCCCCTTGGAGAAGTGGGTTCTCTGGCTGATCGCTGGGAGTCATGAGACTTAGATGTTCCCTGACTTTTCTTTCTCTTGCAGTGTGCCTACAATTCCTCCGCCAAGCTGTCAGCTCTCCCTCCCCAACCCAGGCAGAATCTGACCACCACTCACTACTGCCACGTGCCCAGCCCAGCCCATATCAGCTGTATAGCAAGACAGCCTCTTCACTTCTCCTTATGCACTCCTGCACTTTAGTATCTCTTCCAGGTGCCAGCCAGGGGAGTCCTATAAGATGAAAGCCTGAGCGAGTCACTTGTCTGCTCAGAATCCGTGATGGCTCACCTTTCCATGTGAGTAAAAGTTAGGCTTCTCACAACACCTGCATGGATATGTGTGATCTGCTCCTCTGCTTCTTCCAAATCACCTCCTGCTCCTCTCCCCTCCCCCTTTACTCCATCCTCATTGCCTTAGGGACCCTCCAATATGTCAGATGTTCCCCTGCCTCAGGACCTTTGCACATGCTAGCTCTGTTCTGGAGTGCTCTTCCTCCTGTTATGGACGGGACTCATTCTCTCACCTCTTTCAGGCTGTACTCAGTGTTAATTCCCCAGACAAGTCTTTCCTGCCCAGTCTGTTGAAAACCACACAGCACTCACCCTTACCCCAGGCGGCTAACTTTGCATGGCCAAAAATATTCTCCACATTCTCACCCACCTTGTGTATTATTTGTTTCCTTCCACTAGAGGGAGACAAACGCGCCAAAAGGTCAGAAGCCTCGCATTATCCAAATTGGCAATGAAGAAGTCAAACTCTCTCTCTTTGCAGATGACATGATTCTTTATATGGAAAACCCAAAAGACTCCACCCCCAAGCTACTAGAACTCATACAGCAATTCAGCAACATGGCAGGATACAAAGTCAATGTGCAGAAATCAGTGGCTTTCTTATACACTAACAATGAAAATACAGAAAGGGAAATTAGAGAATCGATTCCATTTACTATAGCACCAAGAACCATAAGATACCTGGGAATAAACCTAACCAAAGAGGTAAAGGATCTGTACTCAAGGAACTACAGAACACTCATGAAAGAAATTGAAGAAGACACAAATAGATGGAAGACCATTCCATGCTCTTGGATCGGAAGAATAAACATTGTTAAAATGTCTATACTGCCTAGAGCAATCTATACTTTTAATGCCATTCCGATCAAAATTCCACCGGTATTCTTCAAAGAGCTGGAGCAAATAATCCTAAAATTTGTATGGAATCAGAAGAGACCCCAAATCGCTAAGGAAATGTTGAAAAACAAAAATAAAGCTAGGGGCATCACGTTACCTGATTTCAAGCTTTATTACAAAGCTGTGATCACCAAGACAGCATGGTACTGGCATAAAAACAGACACATAGACCAGTGCAACAGAGTAGAGAGCCCAGATTTAGACACTCAACTCTATGGTCAATTAATCTTCAACAAAACAGGAAAAAATATACAGTGGAAAAAAGACAGTCTCTTCAATAAATGGTGCTGGGAAAACTGGAAAGCTATATCTAGAAGAATGAAACTCGACCATTCTCTTACACCGTACACAAAGATAAACTCAAAATGGATAAAAGACCTCAACGTGAGACAGGAATCCATCAGAATCCTAGAGGAGAACATAGGCAGTAATCTCTTCGATATCAGCCACAGCAAGTGCTTTCAAGATATGTCTCCAAAGGCAAAGGAAACAAAAGCGAAAATAAACTTTTGGGACTTCATCAAAATCAAAAGCTTCTGCACATCAAAGGAAACAGTCAAGAAAACAAAGAGGCAACCCACGGAATGGGAGAAGATATCTGCAAATGACAGTACAGACAAAAGGTTGATATCCAGGATTTGTAAAGAACTTTTCAAACTCAACACACACGAAACAGGCAAACATATCAAAAAATGGGCAGAAGATATGAACAGACACTTCTCCAGTCAAGACATACAAATGGCTATCAGACACATGAAAAAATGTTCATCATCATTAGCCCTCAGGGAGGTTCAAATTAAAACCACATTGAGATATCACCTCACACCAGTTAGAATAGCCAAAATTAACAAAACAGGAAACAACGTGTGTTGGAGAGGATGTGGAGAAAGGGGAACCCTCTTACACTGGGTGGGAATGCAGGTTGGTGCAGCCTCTTTGGAGAACAGTATGGAGATTCCTCAAGAAATTAAACATAGAACTTCCCTATGACCCTGCAATTGCACTCCTGGGTAGTTACCCCAAGGATACAGATGTCGTGAAAAGAAGGGCCATCTGTAACCCAATGTTTATAGCAGCAATGGCCACAAGTCACCAAACTATGGAAAGAACCAAGATGCCCTTCAACGGACGAATGGATAAGGAAGATGTGGTCCATATACACTATGGAGTATGATGCCTCCATCAGAAAGGATGAATACCCAACTTTTGTAGCAACATGGATGGGACTGGAAGAGATTATGCTGAGTGAAGTAAGTCAAGCAGAGAGAGTCAATTATCATATGGTTTCACTTATTTGTGGAGCATAACAAATAGCATGGAGGACATGGGGTGTTAGAGAGGAGAAGGGAGTTGGGGTAAATTGGAAGGGGAGGTGAACCATGAGAGACTATGGACTCTGAAAAACAATCCGAGGGGTTTGAAGTGGCAGGGGGTGGGAGGTCGGGGTACCAGGTGGTGGGTATTATAGAGGGCACGGATTGCATGGAGCACTGGGTGTGGTGAAAAAATAATGAATACTGTTTTTCTGAAAATAAATAAATTGAAAAAATTAAAAAAAAAAAAGCCTCGCATTAAGCATTCACTGAATGAAGGACCGCACAAGCTTAGCCTGGTTCCCCGATACCATCGCCTGCACACGCGTACTTGGGCCCACACCACACAAAACTCTGGGTGGGGGGTAGGGCTCAGTAGCCGCCCTGGTTCCTAGCAGATACGGTGCTCCAGGAACCGTGACCCTTGTTTCTGAGTCACTGGGCTCCGGCAGCAGATTGTAACAGAAACTCTGGGCTGGTTCTCATGCTCGGGAACTGAGTCACTTCAGCTCACTCCTGACCAGCCATTCATCATCGGAAACAAGGCTGTGCTCTGGGTAAAAGTTCCCACAGGCCCTCACAAAGGCACGGATAATATTCCCAGGGGAAAGCTTCCTTTCCCAGACCACAACAGCTGCGACCAAGCCTGATGCCCCTGCTCACTCACAGTGTGGTCCCATGGGCACCTCGTAGCATCAGTGCTGCCTCCCCAGACTGGGACATGGTCTCAGGGAATGTCACCAGGTGTATCCCTGGGGACAGGCTATTGGGACATCGTTGACACACGGAATTTGCTTTAAATGGTGCACTTCCTTTTTTCTAGCAGGTTATGTTCTCCAACTCTAGAGAGGTGAGTCTGGGTTCCCAGCACCCATCAGCCTCCATCCAGGTGGCCCCAGGCTCCTTCCACCTGTTCGCATTCCCTCCTCCAGCCTCTCCTGTCCCAGATTCCCTTTGTCCTTCTCAGAGCCTTCTCCCCCCTCCACCGAGTTCTTCCTTTGTGCATTTCCTACATAATTTGAGGAAGGCGCCAAATGCTGCCGGTGTGATTACAGAGACTCCTGTGCTGTAGGCCTTTCACGTGTGCTGCTTCTGTCTTTGACCTAGACTTTTGTCTTTGTGTCTTTCTGTTTAGTATCTCAATTTAGGGGGTGCCTGGGTGGCTCAGTCAGTTAGACATCTGCCCCTTCAGCTCAAGTCGAGACCCCAGGTCCTCGGCTCAAGCCCCACATCGGGTGGGCTCCCTGCTCAGCGGGGAGTCTGCTTCTCCCTCTCACTCTCCCTCTATCAAATAAATAAGTAAAATCTTAAAAAAAAAAAAAGTATCTCAGTTTAGGGACTAGGCTGGGGATACTGAAACTACGGGGGCCTGAAGGCATGAAAACTGCCCGTGAAAACTGTCGAGGAATTCCAGGACCCATATCAAAGGAAGGAATGGGGTCTCTTCCTCTGTGATGTTCCTGCTGTAAGTGCTCATCGAGGAACAGCTTCCGAACTCCAGCAGGGGGACCATTACCGGGATAATGGAGGTTCTAGAATCTTACTCGCTCTCTGAAATCTGTGAAATAGCATTCTGATTCTCATCTCATTGCTTTTAAGCTATTATTCACTCCCAGTTATTTTATGGACATTCATAAATAATATATAATGTAAATTGTAAGCTATAACTAACACTCGCTTAAGACGTATTATTCACTAAGTACTGTGCTAAGGGTCCTCTGGGATCCGAGCTACTGTTTAACTTCCTCCACGCACCCATCCCATAGATGGGACAACTGAGGCTTGCGAAGGGCCAGGCAGCTCTCAGGCAGTGGAGTCCAGGTGCAAATATAGGCCGCTGAGGTCACTTGAGGAAGACAACAGGAGGGTATGCTTGGGACCCCCGTTCTAAAAGGGCACAGGAGGTATATTTTGGTTGTTAATGGTAGCTGGAAGTATTACTGGCATTTGGTGGGAGGCGGTGACGTACACCTCTTGTGGGAGGCGGGGGTCTTGGACCGCATAAAGTTGTTCCACATAAATTTTTCATGACCCTGATGGACATTCCTTCGGTGGGAAGAGAAGAGCTCTCTGCGCATTCTGGAACTTCACTCGATTTTACATTTAAACCCCAAGTACGTCTGCACAACTCAATCTATTCTGCGTTTCCTCGGAGGAGAGCTTGTTGCTTGTTTGGCTCTGCACCTGCCAGTTCTGGAAAAATCATTTAGCCGATGTTATCACTGAGTGTTTTTTGAGTGACCAACGCCAGGCAGACCTGTGCTGATTTGTGTTTGTAGCTGATGCGTTTCTTGTGGCGAACCGGTCTAAGGATGCTCACCTTGAACCATGACCTTCTGTCTTCCAGGGGCACATACTAACCTAGATATTCTAGTGTACGTTGTTTTCTCCTTTATATTATACTTGGGGCTTCTGCATTTTTTTTTTTTATTTTTTTTTTAGCATATGTGTAGGTAGGTTAAAATTTTGTGGCAGTCACAGGAGGGATTGGCTGAGCATCCCACAAGGTGTTTATAAGCCTCTCCAGGTCCCCGGGCAGCAGGCGGGGAGGGGGGCTGGAGGCAGCCCCCATTCTGACCTGGGTGGGTTTAAACCCAGATGCCCTGCCCTGCTGGCAGGTCCTGCTTTGTGGTTGGAATCAGTAATGAAGTCTTTTGAAAGCTAAGAAGAGGGAGCCTCAGTGAAAACATCGGTCTGCTAGGCTCAAGGTCACTGCCCAGCCCAGTGTCAGCTCCAGACGATTTTGGGGGCACCAGCTCAGTAGCAGGTGGGGAGCGCCGACTCCCCCTTGTGTGAGGCTCCCCCTCCTCTCCAGCTGCCCCTGCCAGGAGCCGTGTCCACCGAGGTTGGTCAGTCCTGGGGAAGAGGGAACATGACCTGAGTTCTGAGCAGCCCGGCAGGTGGCACGCTGAGCCCCAAGCCAAAGCAATGGGAAGGGGAGGGTCTGCACCAACCAGCGAGTGGCCACAGGTGTCTCGAGGGCACACCTCTTCCCTGGCTTTCTTGCCTTGAGGAAAGTGATTGGGTGCTGAGAGGTTGGCCAGTACGCTCCCTGGGAACAGAGGACAGCCTGGAAAAGGGGCCCTTAGGGCTAAGCTTGCTGAACGGCCGCATCAGAGAGAGCACAGGCCATGACCTTGTTCCTGACTCTGGCATCTTTGCTGACTCTAGGAGGGCTGTGAGACTGGCATCGTGACAAGGACCCTCTCCAGGGCTGGGCCACATCACTGCTTTGCTCGGTTCTGGTGCTATTATAGACTGAAGGTTTGGTGTCCCCACAAAAGTCATAGGTCGACACCTTAACCTCCAGTGTGACAGCATTCGGAGGTGGGGCCTTTGGGAGGTGAGCGGGTTCTGATGAGGACAGGAGGGTGGGGCCCGTGTGATGGGATTAGTGCCCTTACAAGTGTCGACACTGGAGCACTCGCTCTCTCTCCCCCTTCCATGAGGACACAGGGAGAAAGTGGCCTCCTGCAGGCCAGGGAGAGGCTCTCACTGGACACAGAACATGCCGGCACTTTCAGCTTCCACTTGGGGCCTCCAGAACTATGTCTGTTAAGGTTACGGCAGCCCAAGCTGACTGAGACAGAAGCCGTGCGACTTTGAGAGAACCAGGAAACCCTGCCGGAAGCAAATGGAGAGGAAGAGTTTATACAGTACAGAGGCGCTCAGATCCTGGGCGCTGGGGTCGTGGAAGGAGGCACACAGCTGGCCACCAGCCAGGGCCCTTGGGCACCACTCCAGAGAACCAAGAGCAAATCTGGCCTCTCAGACCATGTGTCCTGATCCTGGAAGGATGAGCCCATGGTGTGAGCTCCTGGAGAGAGGAACTGCCTTGAGCTGGCTCGAACCCACCAGGAAGAAGTGGGTTCAAAGTCTGATTCCCCTACACGCACCTGCCTACTTGCCCAGACACGACCTCTGAGGGTGCGCACGGAGGGGTCGACAGCAGCGATCTCGGGGCGGCCTGACCATGGTGATTTTATGCTCCCAGGTTTGTGAGTCTGATTCCTCTAAATGTCCACCATGAGCCTATTACACTTTTGTAGTAATATCTTCCTTTAATTCAAATAAAAAGCAACCTGGGTGACTCTGAGGCGTGTGTCAGAGTCAGGGCCCTGAGCACAGTGCTCTGAACATCCCGGAGCAGGAGAATCCTCGGGGACGAGCTGATTTCCGGGCATCGCTGCCAGGAAGGGAGGGTGGGGTCAGTAAGACTCCCAGCCGGGGGATCCTATCAAGTGACGGCCAGCCATTCCTGTTGGTGACACATTTACTGTGGGAATGACAATTCCCAATCACATCTCAAAATCACACATTTAGCTTTGGGCAAACGGAGAATCTTTGTGGACGTTCTCATGGAAAAACAAACCGTATTTATCATGGAAGTGAGGCACAAGGTCAACAGGACCCGGCCTTGGCCGGACCACCCTGGTACCACCCCACCATTCCCCCGCTGGTTGGTGTGTGGGTTTGGGATCTGTGGGCTTTGTTCTCAGCTTCAAACCCAGCATTTGAAGATCTTCTGGAGTGTTCCAGGCTTCTTGTAACCCTAGTCTGTCACACACAGCCTGCTACTGGGAGCGGGAGCTCGGAGGGAGTGCATTTTGCTGGGAAACTTACAAGCGTAGCAAAGACCGGAAAAAAGTGTCCCAGCTGCAAGCCTCAGATAGACGCTCCTTCCAGCAAAGTTGACTTTCTTATCACAGGGCAAGGATAAACAAACGGCCACGCTTGGCTCTTCTTCATCAAAGCATCGGAGAGAGACTCCGGACTCTGAGGCCACTGTATCTCTCTATGGGTGTCCGCTCCCGATTTCAACATGGTGGGGGGGGGAGGGTCCCCCCCAAACAAGCAGTTCTCAGACACGCCCAGGGTATCTGAGAATTCACCTCAATTCTGACACTATCTACCTGGGGAGAGAATCACATTTCCCAGGAGGAGGGCTCCGTCCCGCAAGGCTGCCCCCAACACCCCACTTCAGATGCCCAGTGCAAGTCCGGCCATCACCCCTGCGTCCACAGACTGGCTATAAATCAGAGACTCCCACAACTCCTTCCTTGGGTTTGATTAATTTGTTAGAGCAGCTCACAGAACTCAGGGAAACATTTACTTGCTGGATGACTGGTTTACTGTAAAAAGGCTATAACTTCTATTAGGAACCGGCAGATGG
This sequence comes from Mustela lutreola, assembly GCF_030435805.1. NCBI lineage: Eukaryota > Metazoa > Chordata > Mammalia > Carnivora > Mustelidae > Mustela > Mustela lutreola. Next base: position 4,936,809 of record NC_081305.1, read on the forward strand.
ACGAGATGTACGGAGCCCGGAATGGGGAGCTCCAGAGCTTCTCTGCGTGCACCGTTCTCCCGTAACTGCCGTGTGCTCACCAAGCCAGGAGCCCTCGGACCACCCCCTCCCTGCTCTCCTGGGTGTTTAGGGAGGCCTGGTTACCCGACACAACCGATGGCATCACTGACCATTGGCAAACAAAGTCAATCTCCAGCCTCTCTCTCATCCCCATGGTTTGCTTCAGTGGCAACAAGCCCCAGTCCTTTCCAAAAGCCACTGCATTAGTATAAGAAAAGACAGCCTTATCCCTCTCAATACTCAGGGAACTAGCCCTGAAGGAAGACCAAATATATCTGAGCCATTTATTCTGCTCATCTGAATGACCAAATATATATTTTTCTCATTAATCACAATATTGTAATGCCCTGTTTGAATCCAGACACATGAGGCTAGGGTTCGGGTGGGTTTAGGGACCGAGTCATCCTTCTTGGCTGGAGGAATCCAGATGCCTTAGTTCTCAAGCTCAGCCCCATCTGGGGAAATACACACACAATGCAGACCGCCAGGCCCCAGTCCCTGAAGACTAACTCCCAGGGGGCCAGTGAAGTCCTGAAAGAGGCATTAAAAAGAAACCACTCAGGACAGAGTGGCATGCTAAGGGGCACAGTATGGAAAGGACCAGATAAATCCAAAAGATGGGCCCTTGTGTAGATAGACCAGTCCCTTAGCATCCGGCCGTGTGGTCCTGGAGTGGATCTCCATTTAGACAGAATCATTAACTGTAGAGGACATTTTTGGGTCAACTGGGTAAAATGAATATATTTTTTTCCTCATAGAAAAATGGATATTGTTAACTGAGAAAAGCAGGTTTAAAAATAACATATACGGTACGAGCTCATTTTGGTCAACACACACATATGTATTTGCCTAGAGAAAGAAGTCACACATTATGGTGTTAAGATTTTTAGTCTCTGGATGGGGTGACCATGGGGTCCTTAGGTTCTTAGTTTTGCTTATCTGGCTTTTCTAAATTTCTGCAATGTGTAAGGACCTATTTAGAAACTGCCCCTGCTCCCCTTCCCCCAGGGGATTTACTTGGAGACAAGTCCCGGAAACCAGCTCCAGGGAACAAAGCCCAGATACAAGGGTGCCTCAGGCCAGGTGGAGACATCCCATGGGGGGAGGGATGCATACTGTCTCCCTGGTTACCAAGAAGTATGGGCCCTGCCCTTTGGGAGCCTTTGGGCGCCAATCCCAATCAAAGTATAATAGGCTGGTTCAAATGTCTACTAGGGTAAATTGTAACTCAGTTGGTCAACTAGTTGGTAACCTAGCATTACTGTGGAGTTTCCTGTGCATGTTACAATCTCATTGGCTACCTGTGCATGGCCAGGCCCGACCACATGGCCTTTGCCCTTAAAAGCTATGGACGGAACTGGAAGAGATTATGCTGAATGAAGTATGTCAAGCAGAGAGAGTCAATTATCATATGGTTTCACTTATTTGTGGAGCATAGCAAATAGCATGGAGGACATGGGGAGATGGAGAGGAGAAGGGAGTTGGGGGAAATTGGAAGAGGAGGTGAACCATGAGAGACTATGGACTCTGAAAAACAATCTGAGGGTTTTGAAGGGGTGGGGGGGGGTGGGAGGTTGGGGGAACCAGGTGGTGGGTATTAGAGAGGGCACGGATTGCATGGAGCACTGGGTGTGGTGCAAAAACAATGAATACTGTTAGGCTGAAAAAAATAAAGTAAAATAAAAAAAAATAAAAATAAAAGCTAGACTGTGAAACAGAGAAGGGTCGCCCTCTCTTGTAAGAGGTGCGGCTCCGAACGTTCGGTTAGATTCTTGATGCTTGGCGCGAAATAAAGCTTTGCTTGACCTTCGCTTTGTATCAGTCTCATTCCTTTAATCATGGACCCATTATCGGGGCATAACACAATGCTTATCTGATTTTTATAATAATAAAGTGAAATAATAAAATTTTTATATAATAAAAATTTATTTTTAATAATAAAATGTTTTCTTAAATTAAAAAAAAAATAGGCCACCCAGATGATTCTGGTGCATAGTCACATCTGAGAGCTGGTTTGCCAAGGAGAACTTTCTTAACTTACCTCCTTGTGGAGCCACAGGGTGGAGGGGGTCCCTGCCCGGCAGGATCTGACTGATACTGGGGTGTGGCCCGAGAGGCAGACAGGGAGCAAGACTTGAGAGATGGGGAGAAGGTTGGAGAGAAGCATGGGCTCACCACACGAACTCTCCTGGTGTGGTCCAGAAACAGCTGCGTGAGGGAGGCCATCCAGAAGAGGGGACATCAGTGCCACACACACGGTACCCATGCAGGGGGAGAGAATGGCTGGCAACGGCAGAACAGAAGGCAACAGGGCACGCTGGGGACTGCAGCTGTCCCGGTCCAAGCTCGGCTCCAGCCCAGCGACAACACCCGCAAACACTTGCCGGCATCATCAAATCTTCCCCTTTTTTCCCCCAAAGAAGCCAGAAATGTGATTCTGAAAGGAAATCTATTTTCAAAACACGGTGGAGACCAAGAAGAATGCATCCACCAGTTAGTTCCAGCTTGTATCCCTCAGACTGGCTGTCAAACGCCCAGACCCGACCACTAAACGCCAGTGAGTCAGTCCACCCAAGGAAGGTGAACCAGTAATTATTCTCCTGGATCTTGAACGCAAAAACCTAAACACAGCAGAAGTTCCGGAATACTCAACTCCTCTGTGTTAAAATGAGCACAATGGAAACGAACTCTAGTTAGCACTTTGCCATGCCTGTGTTAACACTATCCCAAGGGCAGATGAGGGGGCTGGAAAGCTTAAGTGTGTGTGTGTGGGGGCTGTTATAGGGCCACTGGGTACCCTAAGGTGGGCGTATTTTTTTAATAAAGATTTTATTTATTTGACAGACAGAGAGAGATCACAAGTAGGCAGAGAGGCGGGCAGAGAGAGGACGAAGCAGGATCCCGACGCAGAGAGCCTGACGTCGGGCTCGATCCCAGGACCCCGAGATCATGATCTGAGCTGAAGGCAGAAGCTTAACCCACTTGAGCCACCCAGGTGCCCTAAGATGGGCGTATTAAGTGGCTTCTCTCACCGGCCGCGGTCCACTCAGCCATTCTTAACCATACCTTAAACTTGCCAGGAGCTCAAGTTCTTGAAATTTGCAAGGAAAACGTATCGGAGCACTGCAAGAAAGCTAATTCCACAGCTCCTAATGAATCCCATTTACATTTTTCAGCTCTTTGATTTCTGAGCACTATTTAAAGGGGAGGTTTGTTCAGTTCATTTACTTTGGATTTTAACTGTCCAGGGTGACAATCCTCAGCAGTATAATTTCCCTCCTGTGCCCAAATCAATAAAATGCACCCAAGAGCTAATATCCATTTTGAGCTCTACTGAGGCCCGATGCCTTCTAGAGTCCCAGGGACTTGGAAAATAGTAAACAACCCGAAGGGAGCTGAGACCTGCCGCAGGCATTCGGTTCTCGGCGGAGAGTAAGAACCCTCCAGCCCGCGTGGCACAATATCTTCCTGAAGAAGACATAACCCTAAACCGAGGAATTGCAGAGTTAAGGGAACTGACTGTGGAATTTTTCGGTGAGCCAAGGAACAGATGCCATGGCCTCCTCTCCCTCCCATGTGATATATTTGGGTAAGTGCCTGGGGCTAACTGTAAGTTGTTTGACTTAACACCCATTTCTGGGCATAGTTCCTCCTTTCCTGCCTCTCTGAGAGGGTCTAAGGAAGCAAGCCTTTAGTTTCCCCATCCTCTCCCATCCCTTAGGGGTGGATATATGATATAGCTCTGGCTAGTGAGACATGGGGAGAAGTCTATTGAAACAGTGGCTTAAGGATAATGTTTCAGGGAATCTTGGGTTCTCCAGATGTAATGAAAAGGTAAGATAGACACCTTCTCTTCCCACCCCTTCTACCTTGGATGCAGATGTGATAGCTGGAGCTGAAGCAGCCATCTTGCAGTCCAGAGGGAAAGAATGAAGAGAATCACAACGAGGCCAGCCCCGACATCACTGTGAGGCTCAACAGCGGCCACTAACTGCCAAATTGTGTCAGCCACAGTGGTTCCATTCCCTATCACGTATAGCCAACAATCCTAAAATGTGTCATTCCTCAAAAAATCGGATAAAGATGCAAAATCTTATCACAAAAGTGTCCACAGAAAGCAAGGATGCCATATTTTACTGTAGCTTAAATTGGCTTCTAGAATCCTAAGGCCCTGGAGGGCTTTGCTGGTAACACTACCAAAGTAGGGTGGGTGGAGATGAGAATCCCACTTCTTGCCACCGAACCTTTCTTTTATACGAGAGTTTTAGCAGCATATGAGAAGAACTTATGCAAGAAACATAGTTCAGAGAGTTTGAGAGAGTCCTACCTTGAGCCAAGGGAAGAAAGCAAGGTTAGTGTCCAGGTGTCTCAAAAGAGCATCTCTGCCTCTAACATTCCGCTTTTGGTCAGAACTTCCATCAGAATCTTATACTCTGTGGCCAGTGGTCCAGTGCGGATTACCTAGATGCTGAGTTCTGCTGCTGGGTTTGGTTAAGAGACCACGGCTACACATTCTCCCTCCACACCGAGAAAGGTTGATTCATTCCTGCCACGGAAAAGGTTCCCATGGGATTATGAATCGAGCATCACTTCAAATAGTAGCACCTGCTTACTGAACGTGTACATGTCTCCACGTTCAGGGGAGGGCAGAGAGGATCTAGAATCTAAGGCGATGGTCCTAGAAATGGAGATGCTGGGCATGGGACCTCCCACTCTATGCTATTATGATCGCCTCCATGCTCTTTACGGCCTGAAGGAGCTTCAGGTGGGTCCCAATTTGGAAAGAAGTCAGTCCTCTCCTCTCCTAAGCCCAAATGATGCTAGTGACAGATGCTGGGCACCTGCTCACCAAATAGTCCCCATGCTTCCCTGAACCTCAGCCTCCCCCATAGTCAGTGTGGGGCCACGTGACTAGTCCTGGCCATTGGGCTGAGAACAGAAATAGGTTTCTCTACTGGGCCGAGGGAAGTGAGAGCCAAATGTCATCGCTACCTGTCTTCCTCTGGAGTAAGTGACCCAAGAGACCACATGGTCTAGAGTTACTACAAGATGGAGGGGGGTAGCCCTATTTGTATCCTAAATTTCTTTATATTGTTAGGACACTGAGGCGGGGGATTCATTTATTACTGTAGCACAGTTGCGCTGCTGCTGACTGATAAAACGGGCCTCAGAAACGTGATCGGGCCACCTTGCTTGTAGTCATTTTGCAAAGGAGGGAATTGTAATGGGAAACTATTACAATAGGAGGTTCATTTATCACTGGGGTTATTCTGTATCCAAATCATGGGATGCCTTATTTGCCTAATGAGGCAGACAGTTTCTTAGAATTAACATGAAGATGTTACTTGCATTACAAAATTTGGCACTACTTAATGGAAATGATGATATTCTCTAATTTCAACTAATACTTCCAGCTGCTGCCTCTCAAGAATTTTGTACTTTGGTCCTATATTTTTATAGGGTGAAATGTTTGCAAAATATATTTACAAGCATCTGCGTGCTAACGGATGCAATTTCATGACCCATTACACTTTCCATGCAAATGTAGACGGTAGGGCTGCCTGAGCGGGGAGCTGGCTGAGCTTTGCCAACTGCCTGGTTTTGATAGTGGAGTGGAAGAGTCTATGTGAGGTACGAATACACATTAGTGGTTCAAATACTTACTGAGCATGTACTATGTGCCAGGCACTTTCCTAGAGGTTGGAGTACAAGGGTAAATAAGACAGAGTTCCTGCCTCATGAGCTTTGCATCTGAGAGATGCCGATGAACTTTGGAAATGACAGATGAGTTCATCTGAGGGTATTCAGAGAACCCAAATGCCAAGAGAGAAATGAGAGATTCCAACCAACAGTTTAATCCAAACGGATGCATCTGAGTCTTTTCACCATCTGGTCCTGCTCACCTGTCCAGCCCTCTCTCTACGGCTCTCCTCTCTCTACGTCTGCTCCCGCTCCATTGAACAACGTGCCTGTCTCACAAGGCACCAACCTTCCTTCCCTCATGTGCCCTTTTCGGAGCTGTTCCCTCTGCCTAGAATATATGGTTATTTCTCCTTCTTTCCTGGTATTTCGCTTGCTGATGCTGAAGAGGCATTAACAAGCTTCCTGTAGGAAGCCTCCTTGGATTGCTCCTAATCTGGCTTCAACCTCCTAGCGACCCCACGGTGCTTCTGTGCATTTAACCTATTCACCTACACCCTTTCCTCAGTGGATGGAGGAGTGGAGGGAGACCTGATGGGTGGGAGGGACCAAGGGAGGACCCCGGGGAGGGGTGGGTGAAGCAGACATGGGAGGGGGAGGAGATGACTGGCGTGGCTGGGAGGCTGGTCGCACTCCCTGCGTTCATCGAGCCAGTTAATAACTACATAGAGGAGAATGTCGGGTTTCTCACTGTTGCAGAAAAGTATGTATAAGCACGGAAAGCTGGGGAAAAACCCGGAGACACTGGGTCGGAATTGCAGATATTAGCCTGAACTTGTGTTTTTTTTTTTTTTTTAAAACAATTATTATTATTTTTTAATATTATATTTATTTATTTGACAGACAGAGATCACAAGTAGACAGAGAGGCAGGCAGAGAGAGAGGAGGAAGCAGGCTCCCCACGGAGCAGAGCAGAGAGCCAGAGGTGGGGCTCGATCCCAGGACCCTGAGATCATGACCTGATCCAAAAGCAGAGGCTTTAACCCACTGAACCACCCAGGCACCCCAGCCTGAGCTTGTGTTTTAAGATGTGGTAGATGCAATAAAATAAAATAAAATAAAATAAAGTAAAATAAAATAAAATGTGGTAGATGCATAGAAGCACATGTATAATACAGTTGGAGATGCATGCTTCTATGAACATGTACTATGCACGGATGTGTATCTATACACATGTGTGTGTAATTGCGTGTGTAACCTCACTCCGTCTGCTGAGGGCTTAGAAGCAATGACATCTGAGCCATAATAATGAGCTCGCTACCCAGGCCTTGATTTCTAAATTCTATCCTCCACTAAAAGAACCAAGTGGTTCAACTCAGGGTTGGTGCAGGGAAAGTACAATATAATCCTAGAATAACTTATTTCACAAGAAAGTAAGAAAGTGATTTAAAAAAATGATGAATGATCCAAAACCTCATTGCATCTGCTCCCCGCCGAACCACGAATGGCCTCGAGGGGAGAAGCCGTGGGGTGCGGAGGCAGACCCTGGCCCCAGATGGTGTCCTGAGTCTGCCCTGTACGATCTTTTATGTGGGAAACACAAGCTTCTCACGTGCCTGCAGACGGCTTTCTGCTGCAAGCCGCTGAGCTTAATCCTAAGTGATGCAGGTAGATGGGAGGGTTTCAGCTCTGTCTCATGTTATATCTTCGAAACAAACTTATCTGGGGCCAAAAATAGAAAGAATGGGCCGATGGTCAGTAACCAGCGAGGGCTAACCTCCCTCTCCAGTTCTGTATTTCGAGAATCTTGAAAAAGCACAGAAAAGTGCAAAAAACCAATACCATAAGAACCTGTATGCCCACCATATGGGACGGCCAACTGTTATCATTTTGTCATATTTGCTTTGCCTTTATTTTATGCAAAGAAATAAAGCATTACAGATCAAGCTTCCATCCTTTTATCTGTCATTTCCTGTTCTGTACCCACCAGCCTTGTCAGCACCGCCAGCCGCCTTATCAGCGACCCGGAACCCGCCGGCTTGGCCCATCTCAGGTCACCCTGGGCATCTATTTGCCTCCATGAGTAATATGTTATATATAAGATTTTATTAAATTTTTATACATTGTGGAATATGTATGGAAGTTGGCTGTCCTATTTCTGAGCCCTGTCTCTCCATTGCCCATATTGATATAAACACGTATTTGTGTTTATTATTTGGTCCACTTTTTTTTTTTTAAACCTCACTGCTTTGAAGTGCACTGTAACATATATAATTCTTTTAATATTATCTAGCCATCCCCCTTCTGATGTATATTTAAGAAATTTCCAATGTATTGCCTTGCCTCTATTTATTTAGTTTTGTAAGTTAAGGTTACTCCTTCTGTTTATTTCAACAGTCTATAGACTCATTATTTTCAGAAAGAAATGTAGAAGAACTCAGTATGTGCTTACATTTTCACATTCTCAATGCAACACAGACAAATTTTAATATGTTGTTATAGCAGAACTTATTCCCCCAAGGTGGGACAGGCGGCTGATTCATCAACCATATAGAATTTGGAGATCCGGGGGAAAAAAGTAGAGTATGGCGTATTAACCAGAAAGCACACCTCTTCTTTCTTTTCTTTTCTTTCTTTTTTTTTTGCATGACATTCTACTCTCACATGCAATCAAAGTTATTTTTTCCCAGCCTTGTCGAGGTCCGGCCAACAAGTAAACATTGTGTCAACTTGAGGTAGAGAATTTGATGCTGTGGGGTGTGTGTACGCTGTGAAATAACCCCCACAAGCCAGCTGATCAAGGGGAAACAGGATCTCCCACACCCAAGTGTGCTCCTTTCTTCCTTGAAGCCTGTTGCTACGAGCTTGGTAAGCCAGGAGAACGAAAGGTACAGTGTAATTATTTCAGGAAGCATCTGAAAACATCTCTCATGACCACATGACAGATACAATGGGAAAAATGGGGGCTGGGGGGACCATACCTTTAGGTGAGGTTGTAACTGTATGGGCAGCTTCATGAGAACAGTGTTTAATTAATTTCTAGGCAGGGATCTAAAACTTTTGTTGTGACTGAGATCTAGAACTTTATTTTATCCAATCACTTCAACACCCACCTACCCATCTTTCTACCCAGCAGCGTTTTTCAACGACATTGTGCCAGGCACCGCGGGGGACACTGGACTTTGAAGAGTCAACAGCACATGGAATGGTTCTTGACTCATGGCTGGTACCTAATGAATATTTTTCAGTTGACAGATGTGGTCAGTAGCCTCCTAAACCATATGCAGCTGCTATGACTTTGATGAAGATTCAGAATACATGCTTTTGAGATTTTATCATTTTTTTTAAAAGGATCTAGGAATACTTAGCAGTAAGCCAGAGGAAAGAGATAAGACATCGAATTCTTTCCATTGCACGAAGCTAATTAAACTTATTATGGGCCACTGGGACATCAGGAATAAGCATATGTGTACACACACAAATCTACACATAAACATACGTGTGTGCTAGTTCTAAGTGCAGAGATCCGGCTCTAATTATATAAAGCACACACTCAAGGTTCTGGTTGAGCACAAGTTCGGCCCGAGCCAACAAATGGTGTGAACTTAGAAGACTATGAACTCTAGCTGAGTCCTAGAGTAACTGTGGTGTTTGGACCAACTTTGGGTAGTGATAATGACTATGTAGTGAGTTTGCAAAAATGTAAAAATCAAAGGCATTATTAACAGCATTCTTAAACCAAACTGAAGCTGTCTCAGTTTAAAGAGGAAATAACTAGGGCTCAGAGAGGCTGAGTGTCCTGTCTTAGGTCAGGCAAGTAATACGAGGTGAAGGAGAGATTCAGTTCCAGCCATATATGGCCCAAAGTCTAAACCACTCCACTCTGCTGCACTACCTCCTTGTCCACATAGATCCTATCCGAAGATGTGGCCAATCCAACTCAGTGGTATCCATTTTTGAGGGACGGTAAATAAAACAACAGTCCCATAGACTGTCACTCATCACCACTAGAATGCAATCATGTCCCCATGTGCGTCAAGATGACCACAAACTCATGACCACGGTGTGGGCCCCTCTCGGTGGACCTCTCCAAGAGACTGCTCTCTACTTATGAGGAAGCCACACATGGGTACAAAGGTCGAGTCTCTTCCAGTCCTAGTCCTACTACATTTCCAGGCAAGGCACAGAGATTCTCAGTCTAGATCTGTCAATGATAGAGGCATGTGTTTCAGAGTCATTTCGAGGATCAGAGCGAATACACGCAAAGCCACCACCACACCCACCACTTAGCAGGGGTTCCTTGAATGGTGGTGATGATGGAGAAACTGTTGCTGGCCCTGTTGCTACTGGGAGACAAGCTTCTCAGAAACTCTTTCACATGGTTGTGGGGCCCAAAAGATACTCACGAGCAGCCTGACCTCCTCTTACTTCCTGGAGGAAGAGGTGTATTTTTCTTCACACCCACTCATCTGCCACTAATTAAACCAAGACCTCAATGGACTGTGTCTATACAGGGGACACTTTTTTTTTTTTTTTTTTGTAATCCATCTGCCCAGAGGGGACACCTTTTTCTAATGTTTACAAAGAGCCTCCTTTCTTAGCTGTGTGCCAGGGTCTTCCCACGAGATGATCTGACACCATTTCAGACCAACTTCACTGTCCTACTTGTGACTTTTCTAAGACCTCTTCTCCTGACTCCCAAACAAAAGTTTCTAGTTATAATTTTTAAGCAGTATCATTAATATGAGAGTCATAATCCATGGAGGAGAAAAGAGACTACCAGCTAGAGCTTAGAAAGTGGCATCTGCTTCCTGATTTAATAACTTCTGTTGTGGGGTGCCTGGGTGGTTCAGTGGGTTAAGCCGCTGCCTTTGGCTCAGGTCATGATCCCAGGGTCCTGGGATCGAGCCCCACGTCGGGCTCTCTGCTCAGCGGGGAGCCTGCTTCCTCCCCTCTCTCTCTGCCTGCCTCTCTGTCTGCTTGTGATCTCTGTCTGTCAAACAAATTTAAAAACAAAAAACAAAAAACAAAAAACATAAAAACTTCTGTTGTATTTTTTTGTTTGTGGCCCGTGATCGCATATGAGAGGATGGGTCACCTCCAGTGGGCACATTAAAGGACATATGGGCTGACCTTCTCCAAGGATAGCCTCCAGATAGACTTCTTACATGGCGCAGCCTTCCACCAGAGCCAGTGTTGCAAGAGACAGTAAGTGAATCTGCCCATTCCTTGAGGCCTGGACTCAGGAACTGGAAAGGGCCACTTTCACCATATTCCATCAGTCAAGGCAGTCCTAGAACTCACCTACATTCCAAGGGAGGGGACATGGACCCTCAAAGAATATGTGGCTCTTTATAATCTACCAGAGACTCTCAAGTGCCCCCTTCCACCTCCTCAATCTCTCCAAAATATGCCTCCTGGTCACTCTCTCCACCCTGACCACCTCAGTCCCGGTCCTGATGACCCTGTGGCTGCCCATCCAGTGTCCATCTCCTCCTCTCTCCCATACATTCTCCGCTCTGCAGCCACCATAATTTCTTTCCACTGCAAATATGTCCATATCATGATTCCACTTAAAACTGAGAGTTCTCATTTAGACTACTTCATGTAGTAGTTCTCCGTTTCCCTCTAAGCTCTGTACCTGTTACCTTGCCCTGAGTAGTAGCATTCTTACTTCCCTTTGGGTTACCACTCTTTTCCATCCTCATGGTCCTTGCAGCTCAGGGAGGGCTGATACCCCTGTCCCCCACACTTGACTCTAACAGTGAACACAGGACTCAGATCTGGCCACCAGACTCTTCCACACTGTGCAAACATTGATCATTTCAGAGATGGCCACACAACTTGAGCTGGGCCAACAGAGTCATACCTAGGACTTTGAAAAGAATTATATGTAAATAATGTTTTTATAAGTAGGAGGGTATTTTGGAGTGCTATGGTAGGAGGGAAAATGCCAGGTCACCACTGTGGTTTGCTACCACCTTGGGAAAGCCAACACTGAGGAAAGTGGAAGCAAAGAGTAATGTCAGAGACATTCCTGATGACATAGACAGACCACCTAGATATAGCCATTCCTGAAATCCCTTTTGGCCTTTGAAATGATGGACCAATACAATTCTTATTTTACTTAAACCCAGGGTGGGTTTCTATCGCTAGGAACCAAAAAAAATCCTCCTATGCTCACCTCTCATGCTGCCTGCCTCTCTTTACCTCCTGATCATGTAGGCCTTTCCAAACCCTTTCTAGCTCCTGGTATCCCCATAGTTTATGCCCAAGTCATACCCTTTTACCTGTATTCCCAGATCAGGCCTTCCTCTTTGAGGCCTTTGCACAGATACTCTTTCTACCTAGAATGAGCTTCCTGGTGTCAGCCACAGAAGACTCCTGCTCATTTCTCAAGACTCATCTGACCCATCACCTTCTACCTGGGAGTTTTCAGAGCCTTTTCTCTGCCCCATGCCCCCCATCTCCCTGGAGTGTTTTGCTCCCGGTATTCTCCTGGGGTCTTTTATTCATCTCTCCTCCAGCATGTACCATATTTTGTTAAGTATTGTTTATGTGACGCTGTTTCCTTCATTTTACCCTGAGCTCCGTTGAGGGTCTGACCCTGTCGTACTCATCTTCGAGTTCCCCGGGCCTCCAGCCCAGTTCCCCCCCACACAACAGATATTCACCAGACATCCACAGAATGACAACAATTTTTAATCCACAAATATTTGGTTGCAAAGCTGCTACTGTCTGTGTCACTGTACACTCCAGACCCTCCTTGCAAAGAATTACGCAGACAACCACAGACCACGTGCTCGGTCCCTTATCTGCAGGAACCCAAGGGGGTCTCAGCGCTTCTTTAAAAATTAATTTGTTCCTTAATTAAGAAACATGCTTATTTCTAATTAACCAACCTTCTATGTAACGTAAACAGATTGTAAGTAACTAAACAGCTTCGTCTAGCTCGTTGCATGTCTGAGAGCAGTACGGTGAAACCATTTTCAGCACATCAGCTGGGAGGCTGGGGAATGTGTGGAATGCTCTGACTTGCACAGAGCGAATTAAGGGAGCTTAAAGAGAGGGCATGTGTCAGCTCTTAATCCCTACCTAGCAAATTAAATTGCTGTTACATGATATCATTACATCATTTTCAGAATTTTTTGAGATGCGAAATTCCCACGGTTGTTAAAGAGGTGACTCAAAGTCTTTGCAGATCAAATCCATATATATATATATATATAATGTGTGTGTGTGTGCTTTTCTCATTTATTTTTTAATTTTTTATAGGTCTGGACTTATCAGGCTCAAATCCATATATATTGTAGATATTGTAGCGACAGATAGACACACTGCCCATGCGGTGATGTGGGAGAAAGGAGATATTCTGAAGAGGATCTAGCTGGCTTGCAGCAGGGTCTCGTGGAGGAAGTATATTTACAGTAGGGTAAGTTGGAGTTTGAGAGGAGGCAGGAGGCAAGACATTATGCATTTTTAATGAGAGACCTGTCATTCTTTTGACACCATCAGCATGTGGGAAAGCATCCGGAGACAGACTAATGGTTTTGTAATAACAAATGCTAATGGAGGAACACACAGCCCAAGGTGTATTCATTAAACTTCTTCTACCTTGAAACAACTCACTGACCTGGATCCGCTCATATCCTGGAGGGGGTACGGATTCTGGCTCAGACGCTCTTCACACCTTGATGATGCAAAATGCACGGCCCAGGCAGACTCTAGCTGGGGACTGTTTCCACATACATGTTGGGGTTTTTAGTCAAAGGTTAGTGGACACAGTAGCACATATATTGATAGTTGACTTTTACAGAAGCGAAAACATGGTCTCTTTAAAGACCTGAATTAAAAAGAATAATAACGGCCTTCCCTTTGCCAAAAGCAAGTATCTCTGAGTTCAGAAACCAGTGGAAATGCTGGGACTCTTCTCAAAGGCTACATAGTTATTCATTCGCTGTGATTAAATGGATGCAAAGAAATTCTTGAGAAAAATGTCAAGTTGGGATACACCAGTAGCACACTGTTGAATCTGCCAAAATCCCAGAATTTTCGGGCCAAGGGGTAGGACTGAGGTCTTTGTTCTTGTTTTTTCCTTTCAAAACACATGAGTCCATCTTCGCTTTGGGGAACAGCATCAAGAACACGAGAGAAGGTTTCCGATGTGTATGGAGTACCTTCAGCTTGGTCCTTTCACATGGCCTGCCCTGCTCCCGGTCACTGGAGCTGGACCGAATGGATGGCACAGCCCTCTGACTTGCCGGTGGGTTCGGGGATCAGGAGGTAGGGCAGGTGGCTGAGGTCAGGGTGTTTATTCCCTGGCATCGCTCCCTTCTGGATTGCCTTGGGCTGGTCGTATCTTATGCTCAAGAGCTCTGTTCCCCCCAAAGTATCCCTCTCTACATGACCCTACATGACTCTCTTCTGGGTCTGAGTGTTCCCTCATTCCCTAGGGCCGGGGTGATGAAGGCTCTGTTCTCACTGACCTGGGCTGCACCCCCATCCCTTGTAATTCACCTTAACTAGGTCCCCCGACAACTGTCCTAATGCGAGCATGCCACCTGTTTCGTACTGAGGTGCTATGACCCAAAGCCAACACTCTCTGTATCGTTTTTCAGATACTTGCTCAGTATCACGCATATCTCCAGATACTCCCAAATTCTGACCCTGGAAAAGGTGCCAAAACTCACATTAAAATTGGTGATGTAAATGATCAGTTCTATGGCAACAACAAACTGTCTAGGAAGAATGATTTTAGTGTTTTACCTCTGTAACATTTCCGTCGGTCTTTTATAAAAGTTCCATTTGACTTTGCAAAATATCCATGGCTTGGCTTCCTTGAGCCCTTATTAAAAGAAAATGAGGCCTCCCTCTCTGTGTGTTTCTAACTGAGCGCAGGGCAATGCCATTAGGTTTTTGTCTCCCTGACTAGTCTGCACGATTCTTCCCAGAAAGCAAAGGTGAGTTAGGTCTTCCTGGATCTTCTATGTCTAGAGTTGACCTGACCCATGACCGAATGTGCGTAAATATTTCTTGTAGTGGATCTGGGGGCAGGACGGCATGGGGAGAAAAGGGTTCTCATGCCGTGTCACATGACCCGTGGAGTAGAGCCTTTATGATCTGAGCGGCAACACGGTGGGTGCGAGGGCCGACTCAGAACCAGCCTGCTTGGGTTTGAATCTCTGCTCCTTCTTTTACCAACCAAGAGATCTTGGTTTCAATGCCTTAGCTCTCCGAGACTCAGTGTTCTCATCTATGAAGTGGGGGTGCCGTAGAACCTCCCTTACGAGGATGTTGCAAAGGGTGAATGTGAAAACCTTAGTGTACTGTTGGCCCACTCGGTTCAGTGCTCAGTGCACACTGCTGCTTGCTAAAGCTTCAGCCCAATAAACATCTGAACATCCACTCAGGTGGACCCAAATTGCCTGGGTCCTGGGCCATCTTATCTCCCCACGGTCATTCCTGTGTATTCACGGCAGGGTCTCAAGCAGCACTTGGGAGAGGATTAAATTAGCTCTCACGGAACACGTTAGCTCTTCTTCTTGAAGCCTTTCTGCGGTGTGGGTCTAACCAGGCACGCCGAGGACAGTCTAGGCTGACATGGCAACATTTTCCCATATCTCGGTCACACAGGGACTACTTTTATCTTACACGAGTACAACCCGTACCCCTATTTATTCATTTTTCAATATACTTCAAATGGACCTTTAAAACTTAACGTAACTCTAAGCAACTGTATGAATAAGATCACGGGAATGATGTCCTCGGTCATGTTCGGCCGTGCATCAAAATAAAAAACTATCAAAATAATAAAAGTTAATAAAAATTATCCTGGCAGCGGTAGACAATGCTCACGTTAAGAAGCGGTGTGTTTTCAGAAAGTCCTTCTGCAACAGGGCGGAGGAAAGAGTATACAGGAGCTTGTAAGGGAAGTTCAGTGAGAGGGGATCTTCCCTCCTGTTGGGATTGGGAGACCTGGACCCGTCTGTCCGGCGAAAGGAGAGGGATGATGGGGAGAGTAGTTAAGAACAAGAAGGAGAAGGCGTTTATCAAAGAGCAGGGCCATGGAGAGTCCCCAGAATCTGAAATTAAAAATACAGGAATTAAGACAGGAAGGGGTGAGCTCCCTGCAGGGTATCAGTGAGGCCAGTCATGGCAGAGTTTAGAGAAATGGAGGCCGAAGAGATCCAAGCTTGCGGAGCTCATTCCAGGGGGACTCCGTGGTGTTCTCAAGGCAGAGGGAAGGGCCAGCAGCAGAGCGGGGGCACAGAGACAAGCCAACCGTGGGCTGCATGCTCGAGGTCATCTCACAGAGACACTAGTTTCCCATGGGCTGTCACACTCGTGTGGCAGGCTCCTTGGGGGGCACCTCTCGCTTCTAGAGAAGGGACGCTGGTGTTGGCCATAGGTAGCACACTCCGAGAAGTTGTTGGTGGATAGACAGGACAGGTGTTCAAGACTAGAAGGGATTCTCTAGTCACTCTACAGGTCTGGCCCAAGTGCCATATTTTAGCATTAAGAACGTTGGAAGAAGGCATTCTTGCTGGGGGAGAGACACTGCCTTTTGGAAGCGAATCAGTTTTCAAATGTTTAAGAGGAAAAACAACAAATAGAATTAATGGTGAAAAATCCAAAGATGACTCAGCGACAGAAGATGGTTTGGGAGTCAAAGACATAGCCTAAGTTGTGACTTTTGACAGGCTGTCACATCATTTCCCTAATTTGTTAGCATGTAGGAAAGGTAACCCTAAAGAGAATGGGGGGTTCAGGGTAATATTGCATTAATACATAATGTGTCTATTTAATATCGATCTCATCTATAGACAAATACTTGTAGAATTATGAAAGCAAAGGACACAGAATGTGAGCAGCACTACCATTAGAAACAAGGTAGGACATTAGTCACTGACCCTATAAAGTAAGCTTAATAGCATCTGTGCTAAAGGAGGACTCTGAGCATGTCTGCAGGGTACAAAATCAACATTCTTATATATGCAACTGAAAAAAAGCTGAACTTCTAAAGACAGAGAGAGAGTAGGAAGGTGCTTACCAGGGGCTGGAGGGAACCAGGGAGGTATGGTCAAAGCGTACAAGCTTGCAGTTAGAAGGTGAGTTAAGTTCTGGAAATCTAACGCACAGCATAGTGCTTATAGTGGACAACACTGTCTTATATACTTTAAAGTTGCAGAGAACCTAGATCCTAATTGTTCTCAACCACGGAAAAGAAAGGATAATTAGGTGACGGGACAGAGGTGTCAGCTCACGCTACAGCGGTAACCACACGGCATCAAATCAGCGCGCTGTCCATCTTAAACCTACACAATGTGGTATGTCCAGCTTACACAATCACTAAGAGCCCCCAATGTCCACCAGCTTATGAACAGACAAATAAGATACAGTAAAATAATAACGTAGAAATGTAAATAAAATAATAATCCCTATAATGGCATATCTGGGAACAAAAAGGAACATGGCACGGACACGGACAACACAGCATCACCTCGAAAGCATGATGCTAAGGGAAAGATGCCACAAAGAGCCACACGGTATATGACTCCCTTTATAGGTAACGTCTAGAATAGGGAGAGCCACAGGACAGGAAGTAGATCGGTGGCTGTCGAGGGCTGGGGGGGTTTGGGGGAACATGAGAACTGACAGCTGATGAATATGGGGTGTCTTCTGGGGGCGATGAAATGTTCTAACACGGACTGTGGTGACGGCATACAAGCACGCGTGTACCACGAAACACGGAATGGCACACTCTGCACGGGTGAGATGTACGGCATGCGAACTCTATTGTGATAAAGCTGTTATATATTAAAAAAGAAAGCAAACGACTAAGGACTAAGCATGCTGGTGGCCAACGGCGTGCCAAGTGTTGGCATCAATGTGCCAAGTGAAGGGGCCGTGTCTGTCTTCTTGACCACGTCTGTGTACTGAGCACACTCCACAGAGCCAGCCTGTTGCTGTGTCTGCTCCACGATTCAGACATCCTCGGGATTCTGGAAGGGGAGACCGGCCGGGAGAGGCTGTGCTCCCAAACAAGAATGCCAAGGGGCCGACCGGCAAGGGTTCCTTCCAACACACACATCCCACGTGTGTCTCGCAGGACAGCGACCAGGCAGACGTTGCAAAGCTGCACAAAGCCGAGGCCAGGGACTAACAGCATTAACATAGCCGCGTATCCCGATCGGGGGGATGAGGCTGTTTTCCGTGTCGTGTCCTCCTCAAGTTGCAGCGGCTTGAGAAAGACACCTGCTCTGGGAAAGGGAGGGGAGCGGTGGCAGCCGGCAGTGTTACTTCTGAGAGCCGACTGGCCCTGGGGACTTGTCCGTAAAGCCTCTCAATGTCGTCGGCGTGACCTCCGCAAAGGAGAGTTTGCTGTAATCAGTGGCGCCATGTGACCACCTGAAGAATTAATAATTAGAGAAGCTTCATTCTCACGTGTGGCCAAGCATGTCCTGAAAGCTGTGATGCTGTTTTCATTGAAGAATGATGTTGATGCCAGGAGTGCTTGGAAACACCAAGTCAGTAATTCATTTGGAACTGAACTTTCGACAGTTGCGAGTTCGTGTGCTTCTCTGGAGTTCCGTCCTCTGGCTGGCTCTTTCCGTTTTCATTCTTGGGAAAAGCAACTTCGCTCATGGGGGAGGCATGGAGGGAGTGGGAAGTGGGTACTGTGTGCCTTTTCTACTTCTGCTGTAGCAAATTCCCACTGATGCAGTGCTTTCAGGGACACCCCGTTACTACCCCCACAGTGTCTGTGGGTCAGAGGTGCGGGCAGGGCAGGGTCCATCTGGGTCTCACGCTGCCGAAGTCAAGGTGTGGGCAGGGCTGTGTTCCTTACCATAGGCTCTGGGGAAAATCCTTTCCAAGCTTCTTCGGGGTGTCCGCAGAAGGAATTCCCTTCTCACACGTTCCATGTGGCCCCACCCCATCCCCGAGCCAATGACAGCCTGAGTCCTTCCAGGGCTTTGGAACTGTCTGGCCCCGCCTCTACCTTCCCCAGCCGCTGCCTGCGCTCTCAACTTCCTTCCCCTGCCGCCATCTTCCTACTCACTCTCCTACGTTGTCCTTCTGCTTTTAAGGGCTCAGGAGGTTCTTGGGATCCACCTGGAGAATCCAGGAGAATCTTCTTCTTTGAATGTCAGCTGATTAATAATTTATTTACACTGGCAAAAGCTCTTGCTGTGTAAGACAACACGACTGCAGGGGTAAGACCAGGGGGTGGAGGTCATGAGGTCGAGGTCAAGGTCAAGATTCTGCCTATAAGATGGCGATGGTTGACTTTAGATGTCAATGTGACTGGGCCACGAGGTGCCCAGACATTTGGTCAAACCTTGTTCTGGGTGTGCCTGTGAGGGTGCTGCTGGGTGAGGTTACTGTCTGAGTCAACAGACCGAGTAGAGTTGATGGCCCTCCCCAAAGTGGTCGGGCCTCACCCCATCAACTGAACACCTGGTGAGAAAAGCTGAGCAAAAGGCGCTCCTCTAGCCTGACTGCTTTGAGCTGAGACATTGGTCTTTTCCCACCTTTAGATTCACGCTGAAACATCACCCTCCTCAGATCTCAAGTCTCCTGGATTCTGGACGAGAACGACATATCCAGGACGCTGACTGCAGAGTCTGTGAACGCTCAGCCCCATAATGGTGTGAGCCAACTTCTTATTAGCTACAGATAGAGACATTTATTATTGGTTCTGTTCCTCTGCAGAAACCCAATACAAACATCCATAAAAGAAAGTCCAGAATTATTATCCGGCACTCACGGGTCCGGAGGCGAATCAAGCTGGGTGTGGTTCTGGCTCCATTTTTCTATGGCCCACTGGTTAAAGGCCACCATGAGTTTACAGTCACGTTCTCCATCTTGCATAACAATTTCCACTTAGAGGTTCTGTTTTATACTGATGTACTCACATGCATTGGGGAAGATATGGAGGGAAGTTGTGAGATCCCAGTAAGCTGCCCGTCCTCTAATTTCCAGCTCTTTCTCTGGAAATGCAAATACTTTTATCTATTTTGGGGGGAATCATGTGAGGCTGAGATGAGCTGATGTATGTGAAACCTGTAAGTCCCTATCCTGCCTAAGACAGTTATGGCAAAGCTGGTCGCCTACTGGACCAAAGGAGAGAGAGGCGAAGACAATCTAGACAAACAGGAAACCTAGAGAGTGAAAACACAGCTCATAAGAGTTGTGGTAAGAAACGCAGATAGAAAATCTGTCATTTTTCATTTGGGCTTATAATGTTCACCTTTAGGCTCCTGGGCGGCCAATTTCCTACCGAGGACCTGGACAAAGTGTTGGTCTTCATGAGAACAGGTAAAACTCCAACACGAAGGAAACTGCCAGCACTCTCAGGTCAGTATTTATGCGACATGTTAGTTCCTTCTGCAAGCTTTTTACTCTTTGAGTGTTCATGGGCGTCGTGAAGGAGGCGGCTGGAGCTGGGCGGATGAAGGTGGACGGAGGGAGTCAACGGTGGTGCCCCCTCCCTGTCCCTCGCTGGTCTTGATGTTCCCAAGGTCAAAAGTCTACCTGACATTCTACAACCTTCTCTGATGTTCACGGTCTTGCTTTCTGACCATTTTACTTCCAATATGGGGCTCTACCAACTCCTCTGGGAGGGGGCAGCATGACTTCTCAGGCGGCTCATGTTCCAACAGTTCACTGGCTAGGAACTCCCTTTCCAAAGTACCTACCATACCCTGCATGCCAGGCTCAAAGAACCAGTGGCCCGGAACAGACTCTCCAGTCCTACAGCATCTTGGAGATAAACAAGACCATCAGCATCTTAAAGTCTCGAGAACTTCACAATAAAGAAACCAGTTTAATCATTTCCTTCCTTTATTTAGCCAAGAAGTCCTTCCAGTGATGCCCTACGCCAACTAATTCTCAAAGTTATCATAAAATCATGGAAAACGCTGGTTATTCCTGCATTTTAACCTTATACAAGTTGGGCAAATCTCTTGAACTCTGGGTATTAAATGGGGCCCAGTCAGTTAATCCCAGATCTATTCTCAATTCCCTCCTCCCCAGCCCACCATGAACACGCACACACGCATGCATATGCATACGTGCATGCACACACACATGTCAATACTGGTTTACACACGGTTTCTCTTGCAGCTAGGGGTAATTGCAGGACACAGTGCTGCTCTGGGGGGTTGTTAATAAAAGATCACTGAAGGCTTGTGGTAAAGATTTTGCATCCCTAATGAAAAGAGCAGACATATCTCCTGCTCCCTCTCTCTTCTTCCTTTAGATATAGCTGTGAGTTTAGAGCTGTGACAAGACTTACAGTCCCAAGAGAAAGGCCAAAGACTCACAGAGATGCTGACTGTCAGATCAGAGAAGCCAAGGAAGCAGCCACCCACCTCTCAGCTTCTGGAAATATGAGAAAAATCAACCTGAGATGTTTAAGCCACATTAATTGCTATTTTGTTAACTGCAGCGGAAAACATTCCTCACTGATACATTAAGAGATGAATTTAGTCTCCAGATCCCCCATTATGGGTTTTCTGATTCTAGAAATTTTTCTTCCAGGTGGTGTTTGCCCTTCTGCAATATAACTTGACCTTACCCTTTAAGTTGTAATTGGGACCAGGCACAGCTGGACTGTCTCATGCTATAAGGAATCAGCCCCGTGGACAGACATGACCTAGATGAGCTTTCCAGACTGCAAATTCTCAGCTGAAGCCTTCCACCCATTTTTACTGCTTGCCCGTTGTATCTCCCATAAGCAATAAAATAAACATTTCCTATTTAGATGCAAAGCCTTGACTAGAAACAGCACTGAATGCTTCCATCGGAGACCACTGAATAAGGGGAAAGAAGTCTTTCTGTGGAGGATAAGCAGGAATACAAAGAAGTAATTAACTCATACCAAGACAGAAGACATGCAGTCTCCCTGGAGGAAGATGGCATCTGAGGTCAGACCAAGACTCACAGTATCACCTCTGAGAATCTGTGTCGACCTCTCTGAGCCCACGCTTCCTCATCTGAAATATGGATGTGATGACATCAGCATCGCCAAGAGGATGCAAGAGGAAGACAAATCTGGAAGGAGCCATCCTGATGTCTGTCACCCAAGGGCAAGTTGTGATGGCTTGTTCAAGGAGCAGAGGTGTCTCTTTGATGGGGCATCTCATGGCCAAAGGTGAGGGGAAAGGAGAGAGAATGAGTGAATGTCTTTCACTTAGGAGTCCTGCTGAAATAAGTCAGAAAGACATAGGATGATTATTTTCGAAAGCTGTCTTTCATTAAAGCTCATACAAGCCAATAATGACACCTGCTTTTACGGACATACACTCGGGCTGAAAACAGTAAAGGTGTCAGATACTTTATGAATATAGGGGTACTGGGGGAAATTTATGAAGGTGTATCTAACTTGAACCAACCATGGATAGAGGTTTCTAAGAGCTTGACATATTAGTGCAAACGGATTTTTTCCCCCAAAAAACCATTTTTGGACTATCTGGTGAACAAAATCCTGAGAAAGTACTTCCAAGTAATTCTTTTACTTAATCAGTTGGAATCTTTATCGATGGGGATCCCTGAGGGTGACAAGCAGAAAAGCAGATGACAAGGAGATGGGCTATAAACGTGTGTAAAACAGGGAGGGACCATAAACAATAAATCTTGGAACACTACATCGAACACTAATGATGTACCGTACGGTGACTAACATAACACAATAAGAAAAAAAATACATATCCAAAAAAAAAGGGAGCGACTATTTCCTGAGGTGTTGCCATATGTTGGGCCTTGCTGCCAAGAACTTATGTATATTATCTAATTTAATTCTTACAACAAAACTACAGGATGAGGATGAGTAGTGTTCAGGTATGCTTTATGGAAGGGACACATTCTCAAAGACCTCAAGTAATAGAAAATGTACATAATTCAAGAGTAATCTTAACAAAGGATGGTGTCTATCCATCTTTATAAGCCAAAGCAGCACCAACTGTGGCAAAAGCAGATTTATTTAAAATCTCAAATCTGTCTTTGGCAATAAAAAGGAACGAGATCCTGAAACAGGCTCTATACAACACAGATGTACCTTGTCAACATGATGGTGTGTGAAAGAAACCAGCCACAACATACCACAGACTGTGTGCGCCCATTTCCAGGAAACATCCAGAATAGGCAAATCCATAGAGGCAAAAAAAAAAAAAAAGTAGATCTGTGGTCTCTTGGGGCTGAGGACTTGGGGGAGGAAATGGAAAATGACTTCTAATAAATACAGGGCTTCCCAGGGGGATGATGGAAATGGTCCTAAATTAGTGCACAAATGAGATTTTAAAACTATTTCCATGCTGCATCATTTCAAATTTGCCTAATTCTAACTCATGCAGGAGGCTGCCATCTTGGATTATCACCAATGCAAAATAAGGAGCTAGACACTGAAATTCACACAGCTGATAAGAGAAAGAGCCAGGATTGGAACTTGGCTTCACTGGTTGGCAGAGTTCTTCCCTCCCCCGTGAGGCGCAAGGTAATGGCACCATGCCCTACCATTGGGCAAACAAGTGGGTGGTAATGGCTAATGTTTATGGCACATGTAGTATTCATTTTGTTAGGAGGGTGCTCTAGGCTTGATAGCTATTTTCTCATTGAACAGCTACCCCTGGTGGGGGGCACCACCCTTATCCCCATTTTGCAGAGGAGTTACCGACCCAAAGCTCCAAGAGGTAAAACGTCATGTTCAAGCACTCTCTGTTAGCAGCAGAAATCTAACAGAAAACTAGATCTTTGGGTCACAGGAGCCAGTGGTCTCGGTTTCAAGCCCTGGGCTGCATTCTTGTGAGAACATATTGATCTCCCAGATGAACTGACAAGTGTATCCTCAGGATGTATTTCCAGTTGACTCACTGACAAGCAAAAATATTAATATTCTCTGAAAAATCTCCTAGAGCCCTCTTAACATTCCCTGTATCCCTCCCCGCCCTCCCTAGACCTTGGGACATGGCCATGAGGCCAGTGTGTGAATGTAACCGGCAGCCACAGGATGACTGGTGTTACTGGAGTATTTTCAGACAATCAGGGCTGGACTATGATCTGAAATTACTAGGATAAATGACAACCAATACCACTAGGCTGAGGAAGTTTCCATCATGGGGCACTGAGTAGGTTTTTGATCTAATAAGGGATTCCTAATGACAGAGGCCTTAGAACGCTTTCTAGAAAGAACTCTAAGATAATAGAGGAGACAAAGACTATTTTTGTTCCAATAAAGACTCCATTTTCTAATTACCATACACAAACCGATGGCATGAAATACGACGAGAGGAGTAAGTGGGTTCGAATGTCTTGGGCAGCACAGCGCAGCAGTTAAAAAGCATGCCTTGGAGTCAGATTGTCTGGGCTGTAATTCTTACTGGGTGAGTGACACTGGATATGTCAGCTGTTACTAGATTTGGTGACGAATACAGAGAAACCCACATGGAAGTGAGCTAAATGGGACAGAAGTTCATTGCTGCTGTCTCATACGAAATAATTCGGGAGAGGGCTAGTATAACATTCCACAGGCAACGGAATCAGTCTCTGTCTTCCATCATGGTTTTCATCCTCGAAGACACCTTAAAAGCACAGGGGCTGCCTGAGAGCTAGCCCTCACCACCTCATTCTAGCCAAGACAAAAGGGCATTTTTCCCAGACCCTGCGGCTCCCAGCTGCCCCCGGGGAGCATTGCAAAATGCCTTGTTTCTAGCTCGCTCACTGGTCGGTACTTCCACACATGGCCACACGGAGCTGTAAGCGAGCCTGGGCCGTAGAGTTTTCCCAGGGACCCATGGCTGCTTGGTACAATGAGGTCTGCTCCTCTCAGAGGGCAGGATGGCTACTGAGGGAGAGGTGTCCGCTGTGCTGCACAAATTACTCCCTAACCTCTCTAGGCTTTGGTGTCCTCACTGGCAACATGAGATGCTCACGCATTTGCTTCGTAGAATCACATGACATGGGTCCATGGGAAAACGCATGGGAAGCCTTGACATGAGGTACCCCTCTCCCCCCAAGCCGTGCTCACTGTCACCTGCTGCTACATGCTATGGGACCTTCCTGAGAGGAGCAGGTTCTGGCCATCGCCCATCCTGGGACCCACCACAAAGAGGCACTAACCGAGGCCGACAATAGTCCGGACCACAGATCTACTTTTTTTTTTTTTTTTTGCCTCTATGGATTTGCCTATTCTGGATGTTTCCTGGAAATGGGCGCACACAGTCTGTGGTATGTTGTGGCTGGTTTATTCATTTTCTCCTTCTAGGGCAGGTTTTCTTGACCTTGGCACTATGGCCATCTTGAGCCAAATAATTCTTCATTGTGGAGACTGTCCTGTGTGTTCTAAGATGTTCTGCAGTGTCCCTGGCCACTACCAAAAACCCACTAGATGACAGGTTCAACCCCCCCCCCCTCCCAAAAGCATAGGGAGTGGGGGTGGGGGAGGCCAAATCATCTGCAGCCGGGCCACTCCATGGTGTCTGAACCCACATGATGTGTTTCTTTGACAGCAATAGCACAGGTCTCTTGGATTATCTGTTTCAAGTGCATGGGTCAACATTTCCAGTTAAAACTTGGCACACGGCACTTTCCTAAACTAGTGGAAATCTAAGCACCCGGTCTTGGGTGATGTGTCACAGACAAAAAGGACCGGGCTAACTCAATTTCCTATATGTAAGTTACCGTTCAAGCCCTCACCTCTAGCCCTGGCTCAGGACTTTGGTGTGAGCCAAGGAGCACAGAACCTTCTCAGCAGAAGGGAGGGGGTCAGGTGGCTGAAGCAAGAACCAAAGCAGAGGGATGGATGGCCAGAGCCTCAGTGAGCCTGGTTTTGATGGCCCTCTGTTATTCTGAATAGAGACCTTTCTTAAAGGCGTAGAAGCCGATCACAGAAACACGAGCCCCCCCACTATCCTCCCCACCAGGAAAGTCTCCAGATTAGCAGCGCCCCCCCCCCCGCCCTTTTTAAAAGATTTTATTTATGTATTTGACAGAGAGAGAGATCACAAGCAGGCAGAGAGGCAGGCAGAGAAAGAGGGGGAAGCAGGCTCCCCACTGAGCAGAGAGCCTGATATGGGGCTCGATTCCAGGACCCTGCAACCATGACCTGAGCCGAAGGCAGAGGTTTTAACCCACTGAGCCACCCAGGCGCCCCGTAGCAGCCCCTTCTAATCACAAACACAGTGGATAAAAACTGTGGCACCCCGAACACACATAGAAAACCAGAGTGGGAAGAAAACACTGAAAACCCCCCAAACCAAACTTTTGAGAAATCTTTGAAAAGAGCCAATCTTCTGAATAATAAAATAGCTTTGGGTACTATGCTTGGCCTGAAAAAAAAAATGCAGCCATAATTACAGCAAGAAAGCTGTAAGTCTATTAAAATTTTTTCTTTGATACTGGAAAACTCAATTCATGACCTATATTTTATAAAACATATACTTGAAAGGGATTTTATATGCCCTGTTCCCAGTGAGCTCAGAATATTGAATCTCTTCCATTTACTTATGAAGGGAGGTGGTTCTATACATAAATTACTCAGGACATCTTTTAGAATCCTGTACATATATTAAGGAGAAGGGGTTCAAAAGTATTTGTATAGATAGATGGAGACAGCACTCTGCATTCCGGCCCTCGCACGGATGGTATTCTTAGCACAACAGGGCTGCAGTAAAAGCTGCTTTATCAAGCTCTCTGCCGATTATAAATCTTTTCTAACTGACATTTGTAGACTGTCTTGATTGATGGTCTGTCATGCCTTATGAATCTTCTAGAAGAGTCTTCCTTGAGCCTCTCCCAAGCTACCGCTAGGGGGAGGATCCGGCTCTGTTTGAGAAGGCCACCGCCAGTCACGGGGGCTGCACTGAGTTCCCTGACCAGCTGAGCTACAGGAAGATGCCTTCCCCTCTCTCCTCTCCTACACACACACACACACGCCCTACACACGCGAGAACACACACACACACATACATACACACCCATGCTCACATATGCGTACAAGAGAATGTTCTCCAGACTCAGGGCGGCAGATCTGAGTGGATCTTCACATATTCCTGGTTGGCAGGGTTCAAGGACAGTGGGCGTGATGAATGGAAAGGAAATGAACGGACGCAGGCGTTCGCCTGAATGTGAATCCCGGCTGTCATCACCCATTGGCTGTGTGACTTTGGGGAAGTCACCGAAGCTCCCTGAGCTTCTGTTTCCTCAGTCGCAGAGAATTGTAAGGATTTCATCGAGAGGCAGATATAAAACCTAGACTACTATCCAGTACTAGAAAAATTATACTGGTTACTAGCACTGTTTCCTTCCCCGGGGCGGGTACCGCTGTCCCCCCTCGCTCCTAGTGAGATGCTCCCAGGGCCCTGCCTTTCCCCTGCACAGCAGGCTGAATTTCTCTTGTGCTTCCCTCCAGTCCGACTCTAGGAAGTCAGGGTGGCCTGTGTCTGTTTTATGCGACACCCTGACCCGATGTCATCCTTCCTGAGCAGCAACATGTTCTCGTATCTGAGAGGCACTCCAGAGGTATTGCCAAAGTAATGAATGAATGGCCAGTACAGACAACATTTATTTAAAAATCAAATAAAAAGGGAAGGTTTGGGTGATTCATACGTTCTACCATTTGGGCCTGTTTGTTCCTGCATGAAACACACCGAGTGGCTACCGTGTGTCTGGATTTCCACGAGATGCGGAAAATTGAGAGTGAAGAGAAGATGATGTGGTCCCCCTGGTCTCCAGCTTAGGCCAAAGAAAGAAAACGGAAGGTAAAATCTAGTTCGTACTTGGGGAAAATTTATAAACCTATTAAGGTTTACAGCATTACCCTAATTCCCTATGGATGACACCGGCTGTAGTAATCCAGGACCAGAAGGAGAGTCAACATTCGGTACTCTCCATCCATTACGGGTTCAGCACAAAATCTCATATGGTGTCTTCTCACCACCATCACTGTTCCCATCCCGTCCAGGCCACCGTGTCATCAAGTCTGGGTTACTGGAGTAGCCCTTTTGCCTGCCCCTTCCCCCACCCCAACATGGAAGAGCTCACATCCTCTTTGAACAGTAAGATCAGATTTTACCACTGTCCTCTTTAAACCACCCAAAGGGCTTCCTACTAAATTTAAAATATAATCAAAACTTATGGAGTTCTAATCCAGAGTTCTGCAAAACTCTTCTATAAAGAGCAAAGGAAAAAATATATATATTTTGAAAAGATTTAAAAATATTTTAAATATATATTTCGTTTTTTAAAAAAAATGTATCCGTATTTAGGTTATGTATATATTTGGCTCTGTGGGACATATAATCTGTGTTCCAACTATTCAGGTCTAACGGCAGCTCTTGAAAAGAGCCACAGCCAAGGCTTAAATGAATGGACATGGCTGTGTTTCAATAAAACTTTATTAATTTTCTTAAAAAAAAAAAAAAAAGAAAACAGAAGGTGCAACAGCTTTGGCCCATTGCCCACGGTTGGAGACTTCTGTTCTGATCCTACGTTTCCCTATCTCCTTGAATTCCTCTGCCACTCTTCGTGCCCAACTTCTTCCCCCAGGCTGGCCTCTTCTCTGTCCCTCTGTCTGTCCTGCCTGTCTCAGTCAGACCTTTGCACTTTCTGATCCCTCTGCCTGGAATGTACTGGCTCGATGGCTTTACAATCGTAGGCTTTTTTTCTCAGTGGTCTCAGCCTGAACGTCGTAGAAAGACCTTAGAGGGGTCTTTCTTGACCTCTTCTTCCTTATGTCACATCACCTTGCCTTATTTTATCCAAATTAATTAAATTATCTTTTGCTTCATTGGTAATTATTGTTCTGTTTCCAGGAAAATGCAGATGTCTTAAGAGTTGAGTCCTGGGGGCACCTGGGTGGCTCAGTGGGTTAAAGCCTCTGCCTTCGGCTCAGGTCATGATCCCAGGGTCCTGAGATAGAGCCCCCACATCGGGCTCTCTGCTCAGCGGGGAGCCTGCTTCCCCTCGCTCTCTGCCTGCCTCTCTGCCTACTTGTGACCTCTGTCTGTCCAATAAATAAAAAAATTTAAAAAAAGAAAAAAAGAGTCGAGTCCCAAGTATTCTTGGCCAGTGCCCCATCGCTAGCACCTAGAACATTCTCGGATTCAGAGAAGCCGCCCCAGAAATATTTGTTGAACGGTTTAGCTGAACGAAATGGTCAGCAAGAATTGAGTTGAAGAGTTTCTCTGAAATTATAACTCTTTAATGCCCTTGTGGATGTGCTACTGGGCTTTACTCGGCTGCTGCATGAAAAGTTCCAAGGCTACTCAGAGCAGATCTTTCCGTATGAGGGATGGATTCCAAGGCTTTGGTGTCTGCCATGCTCTGCGCCGTAACAACTCAAGGACTTTCTCATTTTTATTGTGCAGTTGCTCAACTGTCATCTGATTTCCATTTTGGCTAAGAACTCCCGTCAGATTTATTCTTTCAAAAGGTTATGGAATGATCACCAGGTTTCTGAAGCTACTGATGCTTCTTTTCTCTCCCTCCATGTCAAACCATGATTTCATTTTAATTAAGCTAATTTTTTTATTTTATTGTTCACTATTTGATGTTATAAATCCTTCTTTTCCCCAGTGTAGGGGGGGGTAGACAGATGACTCCCAGCTCAACTCTGAAGTCTATGCAACAAATTAGTGGGGCATGGCTGCCAAGTGCTTCTTTTTAGGAGGGAGTAACCTCCGTGACCGTGAGAGTTATGGATCTTCAGTTCCCCAGGTTATCCTCAGTGCCCAGAATGCAAAGATCTGACATAAAGGAATAGGAGGTTGGAGGACTGGCAGTGGGGAGACAGACACACAAGGCTGACCAGAAACAAAGACTTCCCCTTGGAGAGAAGCAGGATTCAAGAAACAACGTGTCGTCTGCCTCTTGAACTGGTCCCCAACCCCCATGGAACCCGAAATTCCTTCTATAGGAATGTAGCTAGAGAGAGGGCTAGGGATAAACATGAGAAGACTGGTTTTCAAAGTTGTCTACACGGAAGATGAGATACAGTCTTAGTGGCTGGGGATCTTTTTAACAGAAAAAGGGGTCCAGGCTTTCTCGCATGTCTCACAAAGTCTTAGAGTATTTCAAAGCCGCCAGTGGGCCTGTGTCAATCGGTCTAAAACGTGCAGTGGTGTCCATCAGAGAGGGACTGGGGTCGAAAGGAGGGAACATTAGAGGCTATGACAAGGTCATTGATTGGTTTGGTCTGGAGCCCTCGTAAGACACCACTTGGGGTACCGACAGGGTTAAGAGCAACTTGGGAGAGATTCCGTTTCTTGAGTAGCTAGCAAGGTTCAGATAACTCAACACTTTTGATATACCTTACTTCTGGAATTTATCAGACATCTCTGACTGGATTGTGGAACTCAAATTTTGTTTTACAGTCAGCTGCGCTGGAGGGATCTGTACCGTAAGTCCAGTGCAGCCTAATGCAACCTGGATGGCACCACAGCACAGCAATGACACCCGACTCTCAGCCCCTTCCCTCAGCTAAGACTCCGATGACAGCCCCAGCAGAGGAGCAGGACCCACCACTACAGTCCTCTTCTTGACCACAGAATCCAGGGAGGTTCCAGAGCAAGGCAGTTCACGACTGATAGAGTATGTGCAACAACCATGAAGGTGTGGAGACTTTGGGTAAAATC
Organism: Mustela lutreola; assembly: GCF_030435805.1. Taxonomy (NCBI): domain Eukaryota; kingdom Metazoa; phylum Chordata; class Mammalia; order Carnivora; family Mustelidae; genus Mustela; species Mustela lutreola. The sequence continues at coordinate 4,967,138 of NC_081305.1, forward strand.
CAGAAAAACAAATTAACAGAAAGTTCAGCAGCATGTTCAAATGTGAAGACAAAGGCTACAGTTTATCCTCAAGCATGAGCTTGGCCAAGATGCAGATACGATCCTTTGGTCAGAAGCAGCACATCGACACACATGAAAATATAATAAGCACATCCTCTTTCCGTCCATCTCACATGGATGGATTTGTCCTAGAGACTGTCACGCACATAGGAAGAGATGTGTTCTCTCCCGTAGAGCTGATTGTAAGTACGGAAAAGTGAAAAAACTTAAATCAATACGGAATGGCTAACTAGACGATGGCAGATCCAAACACGAGCTGTTTAAAACAATGATGTGGCTTGACATTTATTGATTTACAAAAAAGTCCATGTGGCCCTGCAGAGTAAAGACGGCGAGTTACAGCAAGGAACATACGGCTCCGTTTCTATCAAATTGTATAGCGTGTCCCTCAGCGTGGACATGCCCAGACAGAGCCCTGGAAGTCCTCCCACCAAGATGGCGTCTGTGGTTTTCTCTGGATGGTGAGATTTGAGGGTGATCGGATTTTTTTTTTTTTTTCCTTAAAAAAGGCGAAGAAAAGCAGAATTGCTTAATGTTTAGAAGAAATGCATCTTCTTAAGAAAACAAGCAAAAAACCCCAGTAGTCATGTGCCCAGTATTCCAGAACCCAGAGGACTGACTGGGATGTTTGAGAAAGAAGGAACGTGCCCCGTGGACGTCCAAAAGTAGCCGCGAGAGAGAACTGGACAGTTCGGCGGACAGAGAAGCAACACTGCAGTTACCAGGACAAGTGAACAGGGGGCCAGGAGGGGCTTTACGGCTAGGTCACACCGACAGCCTGAGGACAGAGCCAGGGCTCAGATAGTGACTGTCACATATGAAACCATCGTGAGGTAGCCTGAGCTGTTTTGGAAACCAGAGAGGACCAGGCCATGCTAAGCTCTCAGGACAGGCTCTTGTCCCAAAGGCCAACGGATCGGACATTTTCCCTCATGTCTGCCATGGTAGGATTTTTTTTTTTTTTTTTAAAATGAAAGTACTGAGTCTCATATGGCAGAAACACAGGGGCGATCCCAGAGGAAAAACAAAAGACAAAGGCCTCCTCTTCTGGCAGCAGGTCTTCAGGGAGGCTGGGGCGCGCCCCTCTGGGACAGGCGTCCCATGACCCCCGGCGGGATCACGGCGCGGCCCACACTTCAGTTCTCCCTGCTTGGCTCTGTAATCCGGGAGGGGATGAGCAGCCTGGAACAGGCCCCCAGCCGCACCCTCAGAGCTCAAAATAGCGCTGGTGCCATGTAGGTGCTCAGAAGTGGCCCCGGACGGAAACAACAGAGGGAGCAAGACAGGAAGCCGGAGAGGGCAGGGGCGGCTGTGCCCTCAGATGTCAGAAGAGGGTTTAGCGGCTCATCTCTGCTCCTCTCCACCTGCTCCAGGTGACGTGTCATCCCTCTTAGGAGTCACAAGGCGCACCTCTGGGCCCTGACCCCTATTTAAAGAGAAAGTTCTGGGCTCCTGGGGGGCTCAGCTGGTTAAGCGTCTGAGTCTTGGCTTCGGCTCAGGTGGTGATCTCAGGGTCGTGAGATCGAGCCTGGCGTCAGGCTCTGTGCTCAGTGTGGAAGTGGAGTCTGCTTAGCCTTCTCCCCCTGCTTTTCCCCTGCGCTCCCTCGTTTTTATACATAAATACAATCTCTAAACAAATTTAAAAAAATTAAAATAATGAGAAAAGTCAATGTAACATTGGTCCTTTTTGGTCGTGCCTTTTAGGGACTAAGGTAGTTCCACTCTGTCCGTCCAGGTGGTGGGTGCCTTCCTCCAAGCTGCCCCTGCTCACATTCGGGCCAGTCCAGCGGAAAGCATGGGGGGGCAGAGCCTGCGGATGCTCCCCCCCCCCCCCCCACCCCACAGCTCCTGCAGCCTGTCGGAAGGCTGCCCCCTGCTGGTAGCCTGCAATGGCCCAGGGTGCCTGGGGATTGACGTTCCTCTGGGGATAGTTTGTGGCCAGTATCTAAGGGGTGCGTAGGGATGCATATTCCAGCTCCCCTGGGCTGGGCTAACTCTGATGTGTGCGTGTTCATGTCATTTCCTAGGGAACCCCCCAGCCCCCCGCCAAGAGATCAAGCTCACAATTGCCCACCCTGGTACCTGGCTTCCCTTACCTGGAGCCCGCCTCAGCCTGCATCCCACGCCTCCCAGGTAAGACCACATGCCCTCAGGCCTCATTCCCGGGGCTCGGGCTTGGCCCTTCTCCACGGTGCCCAGACCACCACTGGTGGAAAGACACTGGGGGGCTGGTGCCAGTAGGCACTGTGGGTCCTGCCATGTGTGTCCTCCAGGAACTCCAAGGGTCCCAGCCCTCTGTCCCCACTCATGAAGTCCCGGGCTGCCTTGGGCATTCAGAAAACCCCAGGCTCGCGCAGAGCTCTGGCTGCCCTTCCCCCACCAACCCAGAGCAGCCAGGGCCAGGACTAGGGTCCCATAAATCAATGCCTTGGGACTCCACGAAAGGAATAGCTCATCATTTGTGAAGTTCAAAGACCATTATTTTCTGTTGATCTTCCCTCATCCAGTTACTGATTCCCCAAAACAATCCCCTGGGGTTCAGTGCCGAGCAGCTGGAAACGGTCTCCTGCCTGCAGGCCAGATAAATACGGGTGGCCTTCCTCCATGATGGATTGGTGCTGATGGCACATCCAGGTCCACCGGAACATGAAAATGACGCTCGGTTGTTGGGAGATGAATGTCCCTGCGCACAAACTGCCTGTTTGCCTCAGCTCCCTGACATGGTACGTTGCAGGAATCAGAAGAATTACAGGAGGCATTAAGGACGCACAAGCATCTCTTGAACCTTGGTTCATGCGGAGGGAAGCAGCGTCTCAATTAAGGTGTGCATACAGTCCTCCGAGGCGGGGACTATCATTCACCCACCCCCACCTACAGACAAAGTGACTGAGGCTTCTAGAAGGTTCAATCGGCTGCCCAAGGTCTCACCTGGTTAAGGAGCTGAGTGGAGCATCAAACCAAGCCTGGGCCACAGTGCCGAGCTCAGGACCAGCTCCATAACTGGGGGGGTGGGGGGGTGGGGGAAGGGCTCACCGCCAAAGGAAAATGCAGGGCTCCTTGTTCGATACTTAAGAATTTTAAGGTGGTGACGGCAGAGCCTGATGCCAAGCATAGGCCCCTGTGAAGCTGCGCAGGTCACACCCCACGAAGCTGGCACTGATGACTTGAACTCAGAAGAAAGCACTATGAGTGAGAACCAGGCCCACGTGTGACCCTGTTCAACCCCAGAGACGGAGCAGCAGTTATATGGAGGGACTCGAGGAGCTGACTGTTTGGTCAGAGGAGTGTTTTACTCGGTTTCTCTGACAGAGCGAGTACTTGCCCTCCAGCGGGGACCGCAAAGAGTCCACGGTCAAGAACAGGAGGGAAGGTGGCCAGCACCAACACGTCCACAGGAGACAGCCCAGGCCTCGAGCCAGGGACCTGGATTTTAACTCAGCCACCAGCTGTGGGATTTTGGCTAAGCATCTGGATCTCTTTGAGGTTCACGCTTCTCCTGTGTATGCTAAGGAGAGCATATCCACCGCTCCGGGGAGGGAACGGTGTGGTGGAGGCAAGGACTTTGGTCGCAGAGGTCTCAGCACATAATAAGCACTCAACCCCGTACTGTCGCGGTTCGATGGCTGTCTTCACCAGGAGGTTTGCGTGACACTTGAACGGGCACATGATTTGCAGGTGGAGGATACAGAAATGAGCCTGGAACACTGGTCCCCATCTACTGTTTACGTGAGTGGCGAAGTCACAGAACACTTTCCAGGGTCAGCATTCCTATCTGTAAAATGGACCCGCTACGAAGATTCTACCAACCACAAAGGAGCCACCGATGATTGATACCAGAGACGCCATTATTTCTACAGCCGGTCAGGGTTCCTTGTTCTAACTTGTAGCAGTTTAGGTTGGGGAATGGGGATTGGAAAGGGATCCCAGCCCCTGCCCCAGATTCCCACCGCCCACCGCCCTCACCGAGGCTTTGCGGTCGTCCTGCCTGGGATCCCTTAGAAGGCACTGAGCGATCTAAGTGGTGTTTCCTCTAAAAGTTTCCCACAGCATTTCCGCACTCTTGACCCCAGATCGGACTGACTCTATCTCAGTTCCTGCTTTAAAGCCAAACCCAGAGGGGGCCGAAGAAGAAAACAATGATTCAGGCCAAATTCTGCCTGGCTGAAAGAAGCCACATAGGTATCGCATTTTTATATATTTTTATAGCATAATACTAATCATAAATAGAACTTGGAAGTGGTTTATGTTTTGCTGGAGATCCGGCCACCCTAACCGAATTACTTTGTGCTTTAAGAAATTCAGTGGACATAAAGGATTCCATTTTTCTTTGAAAATGTGACATGTATATAAAGCAATAAAATCTGAAATTCTTTCTGAAACTTTAAGGAAGGGCGCAGCGGGAGGAAAATTGGACATCGTCTAATCACATACACACATAATATACAAAGACACGCACACGCTCCCAGCCGCCTCCGACGTCAGCATCGTCATTTACATTTAGAACACTTTCCTGGCCTGGCTCGAGTTCCGGTTACGTGCAGACGGGACCCACCACAGATGGAAACTGGGAATCATTCTCCCGCTCCGCTCGAACTCCAGCCTCCTGAATAGCTTTTCCCATCAGTTCCCCTGACTCGCCCCACACGTCGGCTTGCTTAAGAACATACCCGTGAACCTCAATCAAGCCCCAGTTCCAGGGTCTCTCTCCCCGGAAGCCCTCCTTCTATCCAAAGCAGTCTCCGGGGAGGTGAGGGACAGGTGCCACAGGAAAGGTCCGGCCGAAAGTGATCGGACCCACTTTTACCTGCTGCTCCCCATTTTCCAGGCTGCTTGCTACTCTTCTACCTGCTGGGTTCCCCGCCAAACGCTCCCCAGCACCCACAGGCAATCCCCACCCCTTTTTACAGAATGTCTTCACAGCCGGGAAGGAAGAGCTGGCCCCTGGCCCCTGGGGAGCTGAGGAAGTACAGGGGGACAGAGCTCCTTGAAGCTGGAGGGAGGTGTCGGCACCTTGCAAACAATGACTCATGGGGTGGTCTAGGCAGGTTACCATGACAACGCTTGCAGCGCCTCATAGATCTACATGTGATTGATACCTCCCATCCATTCAGCGAAGGGGGAAAGCAGAACCAGTCAAAGCAGGGCTCCGGGTTTCCATCTCCTGTCCGACCGGCTAAATGGCTCATTTGTTTGGGCACAATCTAGACCTGGCGACAGTGAGGCTCTCCCTAGGACGCTCCCTCACCCAGATGGATTTCAAAGCTTAAAATCAAAGTCCAGGCTCCTAATAGGGACTTTTGGACTTTGCTCTGTTTTTGGCCAAGCACCACACTCAGCCGTGACTTCAGCTGCCGGTCACAGAACGCTCTTACTGATATCTCTGGCACCAAAAAAGGGAGCTCTAAATTCTACAACCTTCCCTGATGGAAAGGTGAAGTGTGGAAAAAAGATAAGAGGAGCTCTGTAGTAACATCACAGTAGGGCCTGTGTTTCCAGAGAGAAATAAAATGTCTTGCCTTTGGCCCTTTGACCGAGGACCAAAGTTTTCTCCACGTACCTGGTACATGGAGAAAGGGAAGGGAATGAAAGGGAAAAAGCAAAGGGGAAAAATAAGTCCTCTCTGTTTTTCTTTTTTTCTTCCCAAAATGGTTCTTATTAAAAGACAACGAGGAAAGGAAGAAGCGAGAAGCTTGGGGTGAGGACCTTAACTTTCTTCAGAGCCCCGTCATACCACAAAGCTCAACCCTGGGCCCTCACAAGGGTGAGCTCCGTATTTATACAATGTCCACCACCAGCCGCGCACTAGAGACTTCGATGTTGGCCGTCCCTGAAAGGTGGCTTTCAGAGATGAGGCGAGAGCCTGCCTTCCACAGCCTCCAACACCCTCGTCCTGTTCTGAGTCGCACATCTGCAGATCTGGCTTCTACCCAGGGAGGGAACAGGTCTGTGTTGAGGCATACCAAGAAGTTGGAGCGGCAGCAAAACAGTTTCTGGAACCCCCAAAGATCACAGGATGCCACTTCCCAAGCCATTATGCTAATGTAAGCCGATTTCACATACCTGTCGGGGATCCTTCCATGACATGGCCAATGTAGGGGCCTTCCCGAAAGATCGGTCTGTTGTCATTCTGGTCAATCACGATGACTTCCAGAGGAACTGGCCCCTCGAGGGTTTTGCCGTTGACATCGGTGGTCTCCACAAATAGCTGTGGGAGCAAAGAAGTTGGGGGAGAAAGAAGGCATTAATTCATTATGAAAATGGAAGTCAGGTTCTCTGGAGAAAGTAGGTTATATCAGCAATTTTATGAGCCCTTGGCAATATTCAAACTTTGGTCTCAGTGGATAGTCACTGGAACCAGAATATAAACTAAACATTACAGGATAAACGACAAATTTCAGTTCATGTTAGGTCCCCCTTGGGAAATTCACAATTAATTCATCAAATCTGCAAAGGAAGTCCAGAAAAGAAAAAGAGAGAAAACACTCGCAATCAGCCAGAGCGGAGAAAATGTGCTTACATTGTTTCTGTTTTTTTCTAACATCATTATGCTTAAAAGGAATGTTATGCTAATAAAAATAATTGACTAAGCAGTTATGAACAGAGTGCATTAAGAAATAACTGGAAGTGTTTATGGTGATGTTTAGGAGAAATCTGGGTCAGTAAGTATTTATAGAGAGCCCTCCCGAGGCAAGGAAGACATTTGCGGGGTCCTGAGTGCGACCCTGGGATTACTGGTCACCAGGCCAGTGTAATCAAGGTGGGATTTCACAATCCTATGGGACACTTGAATACAGAGCTACCTTCAGATGTCAAGGATTAGAAAAATAATATAAAAACAAAACAAGACAAAACACCCCAGCTCTATTGTTTATCTTAGAAACAAGGGATTATGTCGTGCCATTTCCCGTGAGTCTCAGCGGCCTTATGCTCTCTTTTCTTGTGCCTGATTCCACCTTGGTCTAACTGGGCAGCAACAGTAGCACTTCTCGGATGTGAGTTCTGGTCCCTGTGTCCTCCCTGATACAGCCGCTCTTGGGGAACGGTCCCCGGCGGTTGGAACCCCAGCCCCACTTTTCAGGAGCTAAGTGGCCTTGAGCCCTCCACCTGGGTCAGATTTCTCACCTGTCAAATGAGGTTAATAAAAAACACCCACTATGAGGAATAATAATCAACATTATCCAGGGCTTACGAGGCGCTCTCTGTATAAACTCACTTGATCTTCGCTCGGTAACCCCAAGCATCATTTGCGAGAACAGAATGGACACAAATTAGAGGTTAAGTGGTAGAATCTGGATTTGACCTCATGAAGTCAGTTTCCAGAGTTTACATCTTTAGCCACTCTGAACCACATTCTTTTTTTTTTTTTTTAATAAAGATTTTATTTGTTTATTTGACAGAGAGAAATCACAAGTAGTCAGAGAGGCAGGCAGAGAGAGAGAGAGGGAAGCAGGCTCCCTGCTGAGCAGAGAGCCCGATGCGGGACTCGATCCCAGGACCCCGAGATCATGACCCGAGCCGAAGGCAGCAGCTTAACCCACTGAGCCACCCAGGCGCCCCTGAACCACATTCTTAAAGCACTCACTCTCCTGCTCTCCCATGCTTCGCCTACAGAAAACTAGATGCTCCCACGGTCACTACTGTTGTGATCAGTTCCATTGTCAAAACAAGCCCAGATTAGGAAAATGACAGAGAACCACTTTTAGTGGGAATCAGCACGAGCGCACCCCACCCGACGGTGCCACGAACCGGTAGCATTCTTTTGGAAAAGGAGCCTCAGAAAATCCCACAAAAGCTACGAAGGACTCGTACACTTTGTTCCCTTTGGATACCACTGCGGGGTCTACGTGAGTCAGGTTGCACGAGATCTATGAAACATTCACTGCTGTTTCGTTATTAGAGTAACCAATCACCACTGGCTTCCGCTAAATGCCCAGGGACAGGGGACTGGTGGACGGAATGTTTGCTACAGCGTCGGAGAACACAGCCGTGAGATCAGACCGTCATCCCTCGGGGTTGATCCACTTGGACTATCACGCGTGAACGCACAAAATAGCACGCAACTCGCGCGTGCGGAACGGGTGCGTGTGCACAGAATTTGAAGGCAGCAAGCCAAAATGAAACGAGGTATGCTTGGCTAGAAGAGTATCTTTTCCCTTTTTTTCTCTTAAACATCCCTTCATTCTTTCACCAGCAAACATGCGCCGAGGAGAGCGCAGAGAGTGACCTTCTGTACTTTTTCTGCTGTATTTTCCCCCCAACGCTCTGGGAATTCTACCACACGAAGGAAAGCAAACAAGACCTTGGGGCCATTTTGTGTCATAATGACGGGGTGACCTTTTGTCCTTGCAAAACAGCGAAAAGACTTGACTTTAACTCAACCAAAACACCGGCGTCTAAAGATAACCACCACCTTGGCCCTGAAACCGAAGCTTCCCGTGGGTTTGCGGACTCGGGCCCACACGCAGGGCAGGGAGCGGGGGCAGGTAAACCCGCCGCAGGGGAGGCGTGGCGGGGGGACAGGCGAGGGAGCTGACTCACCGGCTTGTCCGAGGCCGCTGCACGAGGAGGAGGTCCCCACGTCTGCCCTCCAGAATCTTACCAATTTAGAGACGCCTTGGCAGGGCTCAGCCAAGTAGCCCATCCCGTGTGCCCCGAGTGACACGCTGCGGTCTCAAGCCTTAACAATGCCTCCCGCTGTGGGACTGCTGGGCGGGGCTTATAGCCAAGGACAGGGGAGGGGGAGGAGCCTCGCTGATTGCCTGAGTTTGCCTCCCCGGTCAAGTGGGGGTCACGACCTTGGTCATGACCTCTCGATGACCTCCTCCAACACTTCCACACTGTACAAGTCTTGGGCGGGATCAGAAGCCACCAGTAGGGTACAGGAAGAGAGTCCCTAGGATTCCCGAATGTGCCAACTGCTGGAAGGGACAGGGGCGGACTCCAGGTCCATCTCAACGTAATGGGAAGACAAACAGAAACTGAGGAGAGATAATTGATTAGGATGAATGCAAAACATTGAGCTGGATGTCATGAAACCAACTAGGTAAATAAACAACTTTTAGCAGTTCGTTACAATACTACCCTGATTTTGGCTCCCAGATGTTTTCGTGGAAAGCAACATCATCAGAAGCAAAGAACTTAAAAAACAGCAGAGTGTTGGTGGGGCACCTGACTGGCTCAACGGGCAGAGCATGTGACCTTTGATCTTGGGACGTTAGGTTCGAGCCCCAAGTTGGGTGTAGAGATTACTTAAAAATAAGATATTTTCAAGAAAGCAAAGTGCGCCTAAGGGGTACTTACTAATTTTAAAGTCAGTTTAACAAAACATTTATTGAGATATTACTACATGTCAGGCCCTACCATGAGTGTTACGTATCCAGCAGTCAAAAAGACATTCTAGCATGAAGAGACATATACTGAGCTATGTAAAATGTATAAATAAAATAACTTCAGTTAGAGATCAGGGATATGCAGGGATAGAAGAGGCTCACATATGACAACTACATTGTTCAGTATGGAAGTCACGAGTCACATGTGGCTATTTCTTCTTTTTTAAAAGCTTTTATTTATTTATTTGACAGAGAGAGAGAGATCATAAGTAGTCAGAGAGGCAGGCAGAGAGAGAGGAGGAAGCAGGCTCCCTGCCGAGCAGAGAGCCCGATATGGGGCTCGATCCCAGGACCCTGAGACCATGACCTGAGCCAAAGGCAGAGGCTTAACCCATGAGCCACCCAGGCGCCCCCACATGTGGCTATTTCAATTCATACTGATAAATAAAATAAAATATCCAGTTCTTGGATTGTGCTAGCCACATCCAAGAGCTCATTAGCCACACGTAGCTACCGTACCGCACGATTCCCTAGGTGCTCTGACTTCTCAGGCATTCAGACCCAGACCAGAATCTACACCAGGGACTCTCCCGGGACTCCCTTCTTTGAACGTGGAGTGAAGTCACAACCAGCCTTCCTGGGTCTCCAGGCTACAGATGGCAGATCATGGGACTTCTCAGCCTCCATAATGTGTACGTCAACTGCTTATACTAAATCCCAGAGTGCGTGTGTGTGTGTGTGTGTGTGTGTGTTTATTTCTCGGGAGAACACTGACCAGTACAGGGGTTTCCAGGGTATCTTTTTAAATTTCTAATTAATTTATGTCACCCCATAATGGACATCTCTCAATGGTGTCTTATCCCTTTTAGGGCAAACAGCAAATTCCTTTATTTGGACAAGTCTTTTTATAATCTGGCTTCAGCCCACTTCTCAAAACTCATTTCATGTCATACGAGATCCCCTTTGTTCCTTCTGTTCCAAGTACACCAATCTTTTCTCGGCTCACCCCGTTCTTTCCCAGCACATATAATCCTCCTAGCTAGCACGGACTTCCTACCAGCTGTCCTGGTGAGCCCCTGCTTGGTCTTCAGATCTCAGCTGCAACATCACTGGCCAAGAAGATTTTCCCCTTACTCCAGACTAACGAGGGTGTCCCTGATTGACACTCCCGTGGTACTGGTGCCCTTCCTTTATAACATTTTCCATAATAGAGCTTATTTACTTGTAGGATAATTCAATTAGTGTCTGCCTCTCTGACAGGTCCCACGAAGGCACAGGTGTCGTGAATATTCTTGACCGATATTAAATCCTCAAGGCTGAGACCCAGTGCCTGCACCTAACAGCCACCTGCTTGATACGGAGTGCATAAAGCTGTTTTCACACTGACTGCATGCAGTGGCGGTGCCTCTTGAAGAGACTGGTGTCCAAAGCTTGGCCTCAGCTTTGGCCATCTGTCCTTTCTTTCCATCCCTGGCACATAAGGGCTGACAGTCCGCCCCGACTCAACAGACTCTAAGTCAGTTGACTCTTTATGTTGTCTTAATTTGTGAGTAAGAACCACAGTGGGTAAATGATACCTAAGTACATTAAATTAATTACTTGCCTTTTTAAGAAGGGAACCTACATTTATTTGGTGTCTAATACATGTCTAGGCTTTTTATGCATTGTCTCATTTGGCTCAAAACAACCTGAAGGGGGGAAAAAAAACCACTCAGTGCAGCAAAACCCAGAGAAATTGAAGTACTGGTCTAAGAGCAAAAGCTAGTTTGTGATCCGGCTGGATCCAAACTTAGTTCTGACTCTAAAATTCATGCTTTCTTCCACCGTGTCCTCGTTTGCTAGATGCGTTTTCATGGACTTCCATGCACTTCTATTTCACTCTCTTTAATGGATTATTTACTTAATAGTAAATAGCTTTACATTGATGGCTATGTTTCATTGTTGCCTCATCCAAGGCAAAATTATCTATGAGTTTAGGCAAATGATGAGCTTATTATAAATTTTTCCTAATAAACATGAAAATACATATTGAAATACTATCTATCTATCTATCTATCTATCTCACCCTGCCACTAATAAATGTAGCTCTGAAATGACCATGGCAGATAGAATGGGGAAGGGGACATCACAGACAAATCACCCTAATCTGTTTAAAGCAAAAATACTTTGTCCAAGAGTGGAGACATGAAGGTACCCCATGAACTTGAGCTAAGTTTCCCATCTCAAGGGCATGGTACGTGGGCACCAGGTTTCCACAGAAATAAAGAAGCCCACAGAGATTTTTCTGTAAGGATGCTATCGCGAGTTTATTTATAATAGATGATCTCTCAAGCTTGAGAATGTTGGAAGATTTTTTTAAAACCAAATTTTCCATAATGGGTATCATGTTTGTTGTCACAGGAAAGAAAAAGATAAAATGAATCCTGACTTGGTTGGTTAATGTGAAACTTAAATTGTCCTTACATTCTGCATCTGAATTCTTACATATTTAATTGGTACAGTATCATTTTCATTTGTTACAGGCTCCTCTGATAGAGACTTATGTACTCTGCAGGGGAGAGTATACTCCAGTCCAATTAGATCATAAACAACTCGAAGGCAGGAACGCTGTTTTCTAGGTATTCCTTCTATACATAAATAGGTGCCTTGAATAAAGAAAGCACTGATAGATTTGTTTTTGTTTTGTTTTGTTTACATAGGGAGATGAGGGAGGGGCAGAGGGAAATGGAGAGAGAATCTTAAGCAAACTCCAAGCCTAGTGCGGAGTCCAGTGTGGAGACTGACAGAGGGCTTGAGCTCACCATCTGAGATCATGACCTGAGCTGAATTCAAGAACTGGATACTTACCTGACTGAGCCACCCAGGTGCTCCAGAGATAAGTTGTTAAAAAAATTTTTTTAATATTTAAAAAATTTATTTCAAAGATTTTATTTATTTGACAGAGAGAGAGAGATCACAAGTAGGCAGAGAGGCAGGCAGAGAGAGAGGGGGAAGCAGGCTCCCCGCTGAACAGAGAACCCAATGCGGGACTAGATCCCAGGACCCTGAGACCATGACTTGAGCAGAAGGCAGAGGCTTAACCCATTAAGCCACTCAGGTGTCCCACAGATAAGTATTTTTATTGAGTTTCTATTTGCAAGTTTCATGCTCTCCCCACTGATCAACATCTCACAAAGATCGAACCAGACTTTTCCATCAAAGACATCCTCATTGATCACTGAAGTTACACTTGACATTGAATCAGAAAGCCTCCTTTCAAACTTTGGCCCTGCTACCAGAGAGTGACTATAGCTGGCAGAATAATGGTCTTCCTAAAAGTCTTCACGTCCTACTCCTTGGAACTCATGCATATATTAGCTTATATGGCAAAGAATTAAGTTTGCCAGTCAGCGGACCTTCAAATGGTGACATCAACCTGGATTATTTGGGTGGGCCCAATGTGATCACCAGGATCCTTAAGAGCATGGGACAGGAGAAGGTCTGAGTAAGGAAAAGTGAGAAGGGGTTTGAGCAGCCATCACTGGCTTTGAAGATAGGCCACCACCTAGACACAAGAAAAGACAAGTGTCTGCTGCACAGACTTCAGAGGTGAAGGCAGGCGTACTCGCATGTTGCTTTTAGCCCTGCAAGGTCCACATTGGACTCTGACCTGTAGAAGTACACGGAACTTGCTGTAGCAACAAGAGGAAATTGATACTGTGTTCACATAGTTTATCATTCAAACTGGAACACTTTCTAGAATGAGAGCAGATGCTATTAATGAGTACGCCCAAACAGTTGCAAGCCAAGCCTGTCCTCTAGGCAAATAGGGTTACACGGTAATCTACGTTATTAAGAGACTTCAACTTCCCATGTCAGTCTGCACATGTAGCGAATGGTGTTTAGAATGTCCTTCTCATTTTTTTTTTTTTGTTTGTTTGTTTATTTGCTTTGCTTTGAATAAAAAGAGAAGTGAGTACGTGCTTCCCGGTGTGGGCACTTAGCCAAGTCCAGGGTTCGGTGACCTTGGCATTCGTTAGATCCCAACAGACCTTTTTCAAGACTTCTGCCAACGTGGATGCAGTACCCTCAATTCCATTCTGACTTGTCCGTCGTTAGCCTCCTTCAAATTGCTTTTCTATCATGGTAATCCAGATTTCTCTTTGACACCAATTACTTGCATTTCAAGTTATTTTTCTCAGCTTTATTCATTTATCGAAGTTGAATCTCATTATGGACCAACTCCGGGAGAGTTCCCAGGGAAGAGATATTTTTAGCTTGTGTAGCAGACCCCCGCCTTTCCCTCTACAGCCCTGGTGCCGACTCCCCCTCGATGGCTGGATGCAGTCTTTACAGCTCCCTCGAAAAATGATCAAAGGGGCGATACAAGTCTCTTCCTTGTTAGATTATTAATTAAAGATTGTGATATATTGTTATCAAATGTTCTCTGAAAAGCTTGTTCTGTTTAGACTATAGTATTCCCTTTGTCAATCAGAAATTTTACTTTTAAAGTATGTTTTCCACCAAGCATAATGAAAACACTTTTTTCTTATGTATGCATGCCCACAACCATGCTGGACTTGGAGGGCATTTTTCTATTTAACTTTTGAAGTAATTTTAATTATGTGGAAGAAATCTATGCAGATATTCAGAATAATTTTATTTAAGCAGCTTGGGTAAAGTCCCAGTGAATATCCTCTACCCCAAGAGGGGCACAGGCTGAAAATTTTAATTGGTTCAAGCAGAATTTATATAAATCATGGATATTGGAATTATGCCTGGTCTATTAAGGATATGTACAAGGGTTAAGGGGATTTTTGTACAAAGATGAGAAATATAATACTTTTAAAAACAAAGCTGTGGGAGTAAATTACTGGAGATTTTATTTTTACTTGCTCTTTTCCCTCTCCAAGAGCAAAATTCAGAGGAAGGGAATGGAATGCAATACTTTTTTTTTATGTTTATAAAGCTAAAGTCATTTTCTTAAATAAGTATGAAAACGTGTTTTATAAAACATGATAGTCTCAAAAAATTAAGGTTGATAAATAAACATTTAAAGTATAGCCTAATAAATGTTAGGTGGATTATAGCATTAGCAAAAAAAACAAAAAAAAGTCATTGAGTATTTGTGTAATAGAGTGGGGAAAGCCTTTCTAAACCAGGATGAAAGGCATAAGTTATGTGAATTATTGAGAGATTAAGATATTCAAGTGCAAGTTTTTCATATGACTAAACATCATAAGTAAAATAAATAGAAAACTTAGAAAAATGTTTGCATCATACCAGAGTTTTACTACTCTGAATATATAAAGAGCTGGTTAAAAATCAACAAGGAAAAAAAACAACAACAATTAGCAAAACAAGAAAACAAAAGAGCAACAACCATATTATAAAATTAAGTGAGGTAACTTGGTGCTTACAACATTGCTGAAATAATTAGGAAAACCTAATAATCAGTGTTTGGCAAACTGGTAAGGAAACAAATTCTCGTTCCTGATTAACAACATTAAAACATCTTTCTGAAATGCAGATTGTCAATATGCATCACACGTCTTGGAAACATGTGATTTTGCTTGTAGAAATTTAGCCAGGGGGCTATCTCTGTGTCCCTGCTCACTCCTGGGGGGCTGAGGGTGGGGCTGGTGGGGGGGGGGAGGAGGTGGGGTGGGGTGGGGTGTTGTTCAGGAACATGTATACTCATTGTAATACTGCTTAATAAAAACTGGAAACATTGCAAACAACATGATGTTCTAACAGGATCTTGATGCAATAAATTATGCTGTCTACCCGAAGTAGAAGGCAACCTTGAATAAACACTTCGGGAAATGAAAAAATAGATTATGGTATGGTGCTCATGGTATACAGTAAATATTTGATTGCAAATGAGTATGTACTGTATAATGTACTTCTTGAAAAATAGACATTGCATGATTCAGATCGTACTGAAATATTAACAGTGATTTTTTTTTTTTTTTTTTTTTTTTTTTTACTTTGCTTCTCTACACCTTTCTAGACTTTCTATAATGGGCCTGTGTTAATTTCAGAGTTAAAAAGCACCTGTGAAGTTTATGTTAAAATTGACCACAGATTGGCTACAGCTTATCACAAACTAGGCTAGGGGAGCGCGTTCAACTTCAGGACATCTGGCACCTCTCGGCGTTGACGATTAATGAGAAGCACGTGGACTTTTAGTATGGTCGTGATGGTCAGGATCTCAGTGGGACACAGAGTGGCTGACTGTCCTGAGTCTGGCTTCTCCCCTGCTCCCTGTCTCTGAGCTTGGGATAAAAAAAAGTCTTAGCGCACCTGACTGAGCTCTGTGATGGAGACCCTGGGCTCGCCCACTGTGTCTTCTGAGCCGTTACTGTTGTCACTGTCTGCTCTTTCTCTGAAACTTTACTTTTAATCTTGCGGACCGATTCTCAGAACCAGGAAAGAGCCGAGGCCCCAAGCCCGGACCGGATTTACGGTCCTCATCTTTAAAATGGGAGAGAGGGACCGATCTCACAGGGTGGACGTGAGGTAAAATACGCGAGGTTTTAAAGCACTTAGCAAAACACCTGGCACGTACCAAGAGCTAAGAAATAGAAGCGGCCAGTTATCCTTAAAGTATTTTGTTACTTTGTGAAGCAAAAACAAACAAACAAACAAACAAAAACCTTTAATGTTAAGTTCCTGATTAGGGTTCACCGTCTCGGGCAGGTAAGGAGAGTATTTGATAGATGCCAAAAGCTGCTTGTAGGCAGCTGAGGCTCATTTAGACTCAAGAAGACACCTCAGCCTCCTGGCACCCAGTCCTCTGTCTGTAGCTCTGTGGGAGGAGGGGCTTTGGCCAAGGTCATGGGCCCCACCCATGTCTCTCCCTCTTGCCTCGCTCCCACCACGTTCCCAGAAGCAATGTGATCCGCCAGGCCCACACTGTGGGGACGCAGCTCTGGGATGACCTCATCATTTTCCTGGCTCTCCCCACCCCGTCTCATCGGTCCTGCTCTCGGGGCTCTGGGCCTCCATGCCCCTTGGTCTATGTGACATGTGGGTCAGCGTCACTTCTTGGGGCCATTTCTCCTTCGGAACAATGCGCGGAACTCCACGCCCCTGCATCTAGGCCTTTACCAGCCTCCCCTTCCACACAGGGGCCCCCCCTCACCTTCACGGCAGTGAGGGCCGGGCTTTCTTTTTTAAATTGCATTTTTTAAATTTTAAAATAATTTTTATTCACCTGAAGGTGTAAGAAATAACGCAGAGAGAGGTACCCTCCCTGCTTCACCCAGTTCCCCTGACGGTAACATCCGACCCACGATAGCACAGTGTCGCCGGCCCAGCGTCGGCATCGACCCAGTCCTGGATCGGAGCCCCCCTCCGTTCTGTCCGTACCTGGGTGTGTGTGTGGGCACACGTGTCTGTGTACTTCGTTCTACGCTCACATGCATCCCCACCAACAAGACACAGAACGGGTCCGTTTCTAAGGTGTCGCTCGTGTGGAGCAACAATGTGTGGACACTTTCAATGTGCATTTCACTTCCGGGAATACATACAAAGGAATCGAGAGCCGAGTCTGGAAGAGACGTCGCTCGCCCACGTTCCCTGCGGCATGAGTCATGACAGCCGAGAGGTACAAGCCACCCAAGTGCCCATTGGTGGGTGAACGGGTAAGTAGTGTGTGCCCCATATATACACACGATGGAGTGTCGTCTAGCCTTCCAGGGAAAGGGAATTCCGCCACATGCCACCCATGCCATGGCCTGGACCATAAAGACGTTCTGTCCAGTGAAAGAAGCCAGTCACGAAATGACAGACACTGTATGAGTCCTCTTAGATCAAGTATCGTCAAGTTCATAGACACAGGACAGTGGTGGCTCCCGGGGGTGGGGAGCGGCGGGGAAGGGAGTTGCTATTTAATCGGTGTAGAGGTTCAGCTGTGCAAGGAGAAACAGTTCTGGAGATCCGTTTCCCAACAAGGTGAATGTCATTAACATTACTGAGCTGTACACTTAGACATGGTTAAGGTGTTTTCGTGATGTGCTTTTTTTTAATCACAGTAAAAAAATTTTAATTTTGCCTGGGAATCACCTGGAAACCAGAGTAATGCAGAGTCCCGAGGCCAGACCCCAGGGACTTTGTGGGGGCTGAGCCACCAGATCTCTGCATTAGGTCACCCCAAGTTAGTCTGATGCAAAAGTCCTCATGACTGCACTTTGGGAAACCCCTTCTGAGCAGCCTGTACCTCCTTTCATCACCAAACAAGGCACTAAGACCCAACAGAGGCTCTCTCAGCTTTGGGCAGGTGGACCCCAGGGCATGGGTTTGCCAAACTTGCTTGTTATGCTGAAGTCGAGGATGGCCAGGAGCAAGGCAGGTGAGCAGGACCGGCTGGCTTCCGTCAGTGCACGGACGTGGTGGAGGCGTCCCCTTTGGCTTCTACATTGTCCCCTTGAGCGTTCAGTGTCTTGGCAAGACAGGAATCAAAATTAGCTCCTAGGGGAGGGGTGGTAGAGCTGAGGGGAAGAAGCCTGAGGTCCACGAGTTGACGCCCCGTCCTCTTGGCCCCATGTGGTCCGTCAGCTGGTCCTGTCAGCTAGACTTTATCCCGCCCCCTGTCACGGGTTATTGGTCACATGGGCCTAAGCCCCCTCCACTGGTGGTCCTGAGAGCATCTCCGAATTTCACTCTCTGCTCCTATGCGAACACACACCCCCTGTTCACCTCATGGCTCCCCAGTCACCTTTCAAAAGGCAAATGGGGCTTTTCTCTCTTCTGCTCCCCAATCACCCCAACCTCCTCGTACCTTAAGTCCTCACTGTGGCCCGCACAGTCCTGACCTGGACCTTGCAGTGTCATCGGCCACCTCCTCCATCCTAATCCTGGAATCCTCCCTGCGCGGACGCACGCTCCTCGGTGCTCCTACGCCCGCTACGTTAACTTCCGTTCCAGGGTCTCTGAAGATGCGGGTCCCTCACCTACAACATGCTCTGCAAGGGGTTTTCATGGCCCGTTCCTCATCTCATTTTGTCTTTCCTCAAAACAGAGGCTCGATCAAACCCAGTCACCCCTCAATCCGTGCCCCTCTCCCGTTGTTTCCACGGCCCTTTGTTGTCACAGGCCTATAATGCAGCTCCTCTAGAACATCTGCCAGAAGGACCCTCATGGAGGGCACAGAAAACGGAAGGCGTGCAGAATGCCCGCTCGTGAGGGCAGGGAGGGAGGTTTGCCCACCAGGTTCCCCCAGTGCAGGAAAACACCACCTTTCACAGAGCAGGTTTTCAATCAATGGAACCCATGAACAATGGATGAGTTAAGGGCTTTGAGTTTATAGGGAAATCTCTCTCTTTTTTTCCTAGAGAACAGATCAATAGACAAGAAAGCGGTGACACCTGTCATTTGAGAATTGCCAAGGGTGAGCCCAGCTAAGAGGCGATGCATTAAGGATTCAACAAGAACATTTTCTGCCTGTTTCAGAAAAGGAATCCAAGTTCAGTGAAGTTGTTATAAATATCTAAAGTGTGCAAACATATTTTACATGGGATTATTCGTTGTTTGGCAATGACTGATAGGAAAGGATTCTGTTCTGACACACATATTACTAATCAGCATATTCAAACGAAAGAAAATAAAGCAAGTGGAACTTAATACAAATTCTAGCTCACCAAAGGGGTCCCATCTGTCCCTGCCTTTATAAATGAGGCAATGCAAGCCACAAGAATTGGCTCATATTTCTCACCAAAATCCCTCTTTACTGTTTTTATAATCCTAGGTCAGCATCTCTTCCCTGATTTTTTACTTGCACACAAAAATGCCCCAAACAGCCAGACATGACTCTGTCACCATCAGATGCAAACAGTTTAGAAGATTCTGGATTTCCATCCAGATCACTCCATCTTTTCTCCTCTGACAAGATGCCCCCAGCTTGGTGTTCAGGTCCTATGCTTTGAAATACAGACAGTCCACATTACAACCGGCTTGCATTTGGCTTAATGCCGGACCATCCAGACCCCCTGGTACTGTGCCACCAACTTCCTCAAGTATCCTGGCCAGCTCAGGATGAAAATGCCAATGTCACTCGTTACTCTGAGCGTGACGTCCCCTTCTGCATGTTTCTGGGCCAACGGGAGGGAAATGGGAATGCGGACGTCGCCACCAGCCAGCCGGTGCAGCACATGGTGCAGGAAGCACGCTAGCACCATGTAAAGGGCGCATGCGAATGAACTATAATTCGTCTGACGTTGTCCTTCTCTGATGAGTTTCGTTAGGACGGACCGCATGAAGCTGCAAATTTGGTAAGGTCAAATATCACCAAATATTCATAATTCCAGCTCAAACCTAGCCTGCTGTCTGTTTCTGCAAATGAAGTGTCGGAGGATGGCCACGCTCATTCATTTCCTGGCGGTCTGAGGTCGCTTTCTCACTAGCGCTGCAAGGTTGGGTAGATGCAAAACGGTCTGCCTGGCTCACAAGGCTGAAAGGATTGATCTTCTGGCCCCTTAAAGGAAAGGTTTTTTGAGGCCTCTTTTAGAACATTCAGTGCAAAAGGAAGGATCCAGAAAGTACCCAGGGAGAGATGAACGTTATGATGCAGATTACAGACCCATCTTGACACCGTGAAGTCTTATTAGCAAAGCTCTCTCTCATGCTTATTCATTCATTTAACAAGTACATTTTATGCCCCATCATACTTCGACTTCTACACAAGATCCTCGACTTACAACAGTTATGAAATAGGTCTGAGGATTTTTAAAGCCCATCCATAGCCACCACTTAGTGGGATTAAACACGCATCCTATAACTAGTGAATATGCAAGAAAGGACATAATAAGGAGGTTCCATTTGGACTGTGCGTGGGGCCGGTCCAGAGAGGGCCTCTCTGGGGGAAGTTGACAGGGGGAGAAGGCGGAAAGAGACTGTTGAAGAATGACACAAAAGCCAGAGGGAGTGAGAGAATGAGAGACGGGCAGGGGGACAGGGTGACGGGGCTCAGGGTTGAAGAGGTGGTAGGGTCAGGTCAGGTAGGCTGTAGACAAGGGGGAGCCTTTTGGCTTCTTTTTAAGGGCCAATGAATTACCACTGGAAACTTCTCATGGAGCCACATTGGGAAACAGTTTGGAAGTTCCTCAGAGACTGAAGGGTAGAGTTACCACATGACCCAACAATCCCAGTCCTAATGATACACCCAGGAGAAATGAAACATGGGTCTACAAACATTCCCATGAAGACCCACAGCAACATCATCCACAGGCGCCCAAAGATGGAAACAGCCCGAAGGCCCGTCACCAGTGAATGGGCGAGCCCAGTGCGGGCTCTTCCTAAGTGGGATATCATTCATCCGTAGAAAGGAAGGAAGCCCCGACATCTGCTACAACTGGATGATCCTGGAAAACAGGCTACGTGGAAAAAGCCAGACACAGAAGTCCGCCTAGTATACGACGCCGTGTGTATGAAACGTTCAACATGAGCAAATCCACAGAGACAGGAAATAGACTGGCGGTTGCCTAGCGTTGAGGAGGACAATGATGGTGACAGCTGAGTGGGGAGCAAGGTTTCTTTGGAGGAGATGAAAATGTCCTAAAACTGTGGTGATGGTTGTACAAGTCTGTGAAGACACTAAAAACCATCAAATTATAGTTCGATTCGAACTATCGAATTCACGTTGAGGGAATCGTGCGGCTTCTGACTTTGTTAATTACAATGTGTTAAGTGAGCACAGCGTGCTGGGTGGTGAGCCTCGGTTCAACACAGGCCACAAGAGAAACCAGGAGAGAAGCTTGTTACCTTGGAGCAGGCACATGGTACACCCCGAGGGGCTGCATGGGGAGGTCGAGGCAGAGTGCATGCGGAGAGGGCGGTGGGACCTGGGGCAAACGCCTCTATTGGGTCTGTGAGTGTAGTGCTCTGGGGATCCTGGGCTAATGCCAGGTTGGTCACTTCAAACCAGAAGAACAAAGTTTCAGAAGCTCAACAGGGGTCTTACATAAGAGGTGTGCCGGAGGAGGTTCTGGGAGGCAGGGGGACTACTGATCACCAGGACTTTTGGGAAGTCACAGCAGGAAGTGACATTTGTATGGGATCCTGCAGGTGTCACCCGGGCTGGTGGCTGGTGTCTGCTGAAGGCCCCCGCAGGCCACTAGGTCAAATGAAATTAGTGTTAAGGCAGCAACACCAGGGAGAGATGTAGGTAAACTCTCAGCATATGGCGTGTGATGTAGAGCTCAATAATGTAACCCAAGATGACATTTCTAATGGGTTAGGGGGCAGGGGATGGGGCAAAGAAATAACTCCGACGTGATTTGAAAAAGATCATTCTGGAAGACACGTGGAGGACGGACTGAAAAGGAACAAGAGGACACTGGACAGCTTAGTTGAGAGTCTACCGAAGGAGTCCAGGAGGAAGGGTGCGTCTTGCACCATGGGGGTGATTTCCTTTATAGGCATAATGGTGAGGAAATCTCATGTTTACTTGGAACACCAGAAGAATGGTGTGTTCCCCTGAATTCTGCGCTCTGGGACCAGCAGTTGAGAGCAGGTGATCTGGCGATTTTTAATCCCGAAGTGTCACAACTGTAGCTAGATTGGGACGCTCATCTAACCATCGCCCTGGTCTCTCAGGGACAAGACATCCATAGTAACTCCTGACCAGCCTCCTTCATGGGGACAAGATAGACAAACGGATACGAAAGTCATTTCCAGCTCAGGGCAGTACGTTCTGTGCAGAGGCCAGGTTTTGGGAGAATTAAAACTCTAGGGTAAACACTCCATTCCAATGAAATTAAACAAAGTATCATCCTTCTCTGAAAATTCGGAAAGCGCTTCTAAGCCCCTGAGGGCCTAGGAGTCATTATCATGAATATCAGTGATTAATTACAACCTGTAGGTCCTGACGACCTAGGGGACGGTCCTGACATTATAAGGACTGTCATTATAAGGACCTGACATTATAAGGACCTCGATGAAGGTTTTAAGAACGAATAATTAGGAAAAGAGAACCTAGATGTTGAACCATCCGGCGGGTTTGGGACTCTCGCACAGTGAACTCCTGCTCTGGGTGGCCGCAGCTCACTGCAGAGACCCCCAGGGACAGCCTCTGGGGCACCGTTTACGTGGAGGCTACTGGGATCCCCGTCCCTCCAGCTATTGAGTGTCAGGACGGGTTTACGATTCACCGCTGTCTCCTCCAAGCCCAGCATGTAACCGGGGGCGCGGTATTCGGTGGCCGAACACAAGAATGTCATTCATCAGTCGATGAACAAATGGACAGTCATCGGACGACTAATGTACCACGGGGCATCTGGGCTGCTTTTTCTAGAGAAGTAAGACATGAGCTCTGTCCCCTGAAGCTGCGGATCCATTTTTGCGTTCTGGCTGCTCCTTGACTATGAAGCAAAGGCCTCCTTGAGAAGTGCCCGGTGTCTGCCTCCCTCTAATTTCCATCTCCATGGGGGGTGGCTGGTGCTGCTTCCAGACGCTCAAGGGCTGTTCCAGGGAGACCCTGGGCCTCGAATGTCAAAGACTCTAATCTCAGCTCTCATTTCCTCGGCAGACATAATGTGTGTGTACCTGGAGCCCTTGGTTGCGCTTCTCGGGTACTTCTGAGCCCCTCAATTAACCCAGCACTCTGGGCTGACCCGGAATGGCCCCGTATTTCCCTGAGGCAAGTTATTTTTTCACTAAGTGAGTTTCCAGTCCACAGCAAGCCATCTTGAGCTTCCTGCCCCAGCTGCCCTGCACAGCTGACCTAGAGAACCCCACACCTGGTCACCCAGGGGCTGAATTTGCCCTTGACAGTGTCAACGGAGGTAGTTCTTAGAAGGTTTTAGAACTCATTTGCCAACATCTTAAAGCAGGAGTGAATAAGATTTCTAGCTTTTCCAGAATTAAAAAAAAATAAAAGAAAGAAAGAAAGAAAGAACGAAAAAGAAAAGGGGGAAGAAGAAAGAAAGACCAAGAAAAGAAAGTTCGAAGGTTTAACAGCCTAGTGGCTGTCTTTCCCCATGGCCATCTGCTAAAATGGCTGTTATTCTCATTTTAATGGTCCTGTAGCTGCCCTGGGCCACCAAGACCCCTTATTTTCTCCCCAGAAAAAGCTAAGTGAGAATTTCCTTTTCTTTCCATGCTCGCCCTGTGGTTTTCCCTTGCCTGCACTCATGTGCAGTGATATCCTAAATCGTGGGTAATTTGGCTTTTGCCCCTGTGAGCGGTGGGGTCCCGACCAGTCCTCACTTCCTTTCACATTTCACTTACTCTATACTCTGGCTTCCAGAGGATGCCTGTCATGTCCTCTAATACCTTGGTATTTTGCAAGAAAAACAGCTGCATAGCTCTTAGCAGTCAATGCCAATTTAAATAATTCCATTGCCAATGAATGATGTGTGACGTGCTTGCAAAGTGATCAGTTGGCTGGGCTACTAATTAATTCTGTGAAATTACACCTCGCCAAGGGCCTTCTGGCCAACTCTGTCAAAGGGTGTAAGAGAAAGTCAGCTTTAGAAAGGCAACTCTTGGTGACCTGACCTCAATTAGCATATTAATAAGGGACAAGGCCTCCAATGGGGGATGGATACCTGTTCTTACAACTTCCGCCTCAGCCCTTTACACACCAGTTTTCAAAAACGATACGGTGAGACATCCACAAGCCCCGTAATTCCAATCTTCCTCTGCATGCATTCCACGTACTTTGTCAACGGACTCGGTGAGATGTTTCATTAACCTTCAGTTCTCATTAAAATATTACCTGGTGGCATCATAGAGCTTCTGGTTCCTTTAGCACGCCCTTCCTAACTTTGCACTTGGTAAAGACTTCAAATTCAAATCAAGATAACTGGCCCTGGGGCGGTTATTTTCTTCTCAGACATCTTCCACAACCGTTCCTCAACCCTTGCGTTCCTCAGTGAGCCGACTTCCAGCTGCCCTGTCCCAAGCCAGAGACCTACTGGGCTCCAACTGGGGCCTGATTGCCCAGCAGGCGGGGGTGTGTCCTTTCCCTGTCCTCACTCTTGGCCTCCCTCTGTCATCCGCAGCTAGAACGATGACAAGAGAAACTCGAAACAGCTGGATTTCTTTTTTTTGATTTGCAGCACTGATTACCAGCAAAAAAAGTCTTCAGAATATTTTATCAGGAAAAAAGTCAGTTCTTCTGGAAATAGTAGGGCTTATTTTTTAATACTCTTTGTTTAATTGAGGTGAGTAGGGAAATAAACACTCTCACAGGTGATAAACATTTTAAAATTATCATCTGATTTTTGTCATTTGTTCTGACCTATTTGTTTTATTCCTAAATCAGATAATTGCTTTATCTTACATGCAGCTTACCACTCCCTAGCAACATCTGGGCTTCAGAACAGTTTGTACTTCTCCCCAAATGGGACTTGGACAAAAAGTCCTGTTTCTTAGACTGATTTTTTTTTTTTTTTTAGGTTTTTATTTATTTATCGGAGAGAGTGAGAGCAAGAGAGGTCACGGAGGGTGAGGGAGAAGCTGACTTGCCACAAAGCAGGGAGGCCCGATGCCGGGCTTG
Organism: Mustela lutreola; assembly: GCF_030435805.1. Classification (NCBI taxonomy): domain Eukaryota; kingdom Metazoa; phylum Chordata; class Mammalia; order Carnivora; family Mustelidae; genus Mustela; species Mustela lutreola. Next base: position 4,992,008 of record NC_081305.1, read on the forward strand.
ATCCCAGCACCCTGGGTTCATAACCTGAGCCAAAGGCAGACACCTAACCGACTGAGCCACCCAGGCGCCCCATGGACTGATTCTTAGAAAAATATGTAGTCCAATCCAAGCATGACCAGTTGGGCCATGTGAAGTCGATTCACTCAAGAACTCACCAGAGTTCAGTGCCTGGTCCTCTGCTGTGGATGGGTGTGGTTAATCACTGCCTTTACTTCAGAGTTTTTGAAGGTTTTGAGTGAGCTGGTTTTGAATGACGGTTCCGAAGAACTGGAAACAGTGATATATCTATTCACTTATCCCCTAAATTTTAACCTTGACCTGATTATTAATTTAGAGCCTATTCAAGCTTTTCTTGTGCTTGCATTCCTAAATCCATATACAATTCATTCCTCTCCACCTGTCTTCTCTCCTGCCTGGCATATTTCTTTCCTGCTATTTCTGTCACAGCTTTGCAGATACGACATGATGTTTTATGAAACACGCCTCATGCCTTTATCACTAGTTTTGTTTAGTAATTTAAATCTTATTCTTCTTGTTCTTAATGAAAAATATTGATGGTTTCAATATTTTCCATTTCTCTCGCTAAGAAGTAAATTGTGAAGAAATGATTTACTATTCTCTGATAGCCCATTCATTCTATTTTTCAAGCACCCAGGAACATAAGGAGACGCTCATGCTAGGGTAAGGGCAACAAGCTCACCAGAAGTAGCTGTGTCTACTTTCCAGGCATGGCTTTGGTGATTTCTAGGTGTCTACTTGGCAAACCACAAGACTGGCATGCTACCCTTGTCAGGCTGTGAACACTGGGGAACCAAGGCAAACAGAGGGAAGGTCAAAGAGAGTCCTAGACGTCAAGTCCCTTGACACCCAAACATGTGAAGGGCTTAAAAAGAGAACAGCAGTTATATTATTAGGTAAGCAAGTGCACCCAAATAAAACATATCCCTCTCAACTGTTGTCAAGTGAGAGACAACGAGAGGCAAAAAAGGGGCATTATCTGCTTGGAGAACTCTTATCCATCCTTCACACGGGGCCTGGGAACCACCCACTCCCTCTGCAGTCTATCTATTATTCTGTCTTCATATAGTTTCATATATACCTTAATGAATGATGATTGAACAATGATTTTTGGTTTTGTTTTTTTCTTTTTTAGTTCTGTGAGCCTTTCAGATGTGGAGACAAGATCCTTGCCCATTTCCAATGTTTTGTTGCATGGCATAGAATCTGGAATAGGCATTTGGGTTGGACCAAACGTGCCCAGGAGGTCCCAAGCAGTGATTTAATGACAGTGGTGGCACCATTGTCTAACCACTAAGGGAGAAAATGCTTGTAGCCAAGAGTACCAATGCCGGGTCATTTGTTCCCGATGGATATTGCCAGGTTTCTGGAGGACAATGCTAGAGTTCGCCAAGCAAACCCCTCCTTTCACTTCCACAACACCGTGTGGGGAGGGTGCCCTAAGCAGCAGACTCACTGAGCACGAGCACTGCCTTTAAGCAGGAGTCCTGGTGCTACAATCCTTTCAGATTGTTCTAGAGGTCAAGGTGGAACCACAGAATGAAAGCGGCAACTTGCGCCAAATGGATAGAATTAGAGGGTTTCACTTGGGATCTTTCATTCAAATCAAACCTCAAAACGTCCTGATTGTCTGAACTCCATGTGAATCCCTTGCATTCTGCTTTCAGGAGATGAAAAATCGAGAAGCGAGCTTTCACAGTATAAATGACTTTTAATCAACAGTTCAAGGTCAGACAGCCTCCAAATGGTGAAGTTCACCGAAAAGATACAAGAAATCGAGTGATTGGATGGGAAACTTTAAAAAAAAAAAAAAAAGGTGCAGGGTGGGGGGTGGTAGATGAATTTTCCCAGACAACTCATACCCAGGGAGGCAGAGGAAGCGCTTCCTCACTGGAAATGAACCCCCGTCACCTTGTCACCTTGTCAGTCTCAACAGGGTCCGCCTCAGCAGCTCAGGCTCACGAAATACTCACTATGTTTTAGACACTGTGTTACAGTACACGGCTCTCTCCTCCATCTCTCTGATACTCTCCGGGATGGACCGGTCCCTCATCACCCACAGTACCCAAGGAGAGACTGAGGCTCACTGCAGCTACCTTCAGTAATCTTTACTGTGGCCGAACTCCAATATCCCAAATCCAAACAGAAGGAGCATAGGCAATGTAGAAAGAAGCAGAACAAAGTTTGGGTTCCAGCATCAGCCCTGTGTTTGCTAGTCAGGTGACCCTGAGACAATTCCTGTCTTTCTGGGCCTCCGCTGCCTCATCCGTGAACAGGGGCATTGCTGTGGCCAGCAGGAATATCTGTAGCTCTTGGCTGGCTGCAGGTAATTCAAGATTATTCAAGATAATTCAAGATGCACGTTGTTGCCAGGCATCTTGAAGTGCCTGGAGGAAAACTGGAAGAGTAGACAAGATAGCCTGACTCCAGTGACGTTGGACTTGGCCATGGCATTTGCTTTGGGTCAATGGAATTCAAGCAGATGTGACATGTGGGTGGCTTCAGATGTGTTCACGTGGGTTGGCTCATGTCACATCTGCTTGACTTTCATTGCTCATCCACTATTGTCCACTATGGCAGGGTTTCTCTACCCCAGCACTCTTGACATTCAGGATTGGAAAAATTCTTCATCGTGGGAACCATCGTGAGCACCATGGGCTATCTAGCAGCATCCTTGCTTCTACCTACTAAATGCCAGTAGCAACCCCCTCCTCCTGATTGTGACAACCCCAAAAGATCTCCACGTATTGTTCAATGATCCTTGGGGCATAAAACCACCCCTGTCTGAGAGCCACTCTGCTATTTTCTCCTTGCTGGGCAGCCACTTATTTGAGGAGAAGGAGGAAGCCCAGGAACCCAAGCCAGCCTGGAGCCCAGCCCAACACAGATGGATCTCAGCTGACCAGCAGACAAGAAACCTGCAAACTGATAATTGTATGCCGCGGTGATTTTGTAGTTCCTTTGTAGCAAAAAGCCTAACATCCTGGCCATGAGGACAACATCAAGCCCATGGTAGGATTCTATGCACGGTGCCTGAGGACACTGGGGCACTTGCTGCTGGTGGTATTAATACTCCTAGACTCAGATTGCCTTACAAAGCGATTCAACTTGCAAATGCCAATTCATTCTTACCTCTTGCCCCACAGAGGCACCCCCTGAAGCCTTCTCATCAACTCTCTCCACTCTGCTCTATGGTCCCCATTCCCTGCTATCTATGGCTGCATTCCACACCCTCAACCCCCATGCCCACTCCCACTTTTGGAGCAACCTCCATGGCCAGGCTGCTCTCCTCCAGCTCTTGGGCAGCCTTGACCATCTTTTGCTTTGCTCCCCCTTCTTCCAGATTAGGGCGAACTGAAAAATTCGGAGCCAGGACACCTAAGAAATAGTTCTAAAATAGATGCTCACTGAACTTGGTCAGCATAGCAATTACAGGGGTAATTACTCAATATCTGTATATATGTTTGAATGTCTGACTTCCAAATATTCACCTCTTATAAGGGCAAGGTCGATTTTGTGTCTGTTTTGCTCTTTATGTAAAGCAAGCACCAGCACCATTCCGGGCCTGGAATCCTGGCGGACTAAATGGGTGGATGAGTAAATGAGCTGGAAGAACATTCACTCCTCATAGCAAGCACACTCATAATTTAGATATAAACTGATGGCCACCTAAGAACCTTATTTAAATCACACAAGATTCAAATGAGTTGCCCATAGTAAATGTCACTAGATACCGTGGAAAGAAACATTCAGAACTCTAGGATAGGAGAATACATTTAGTAAAGATTTAAGTTTTCTTAGAGCTTAGTTGCTTTTTTAAAAAAAAACTTGTTTTAAAGATTTTATTTATTTATTTGACAGACAGAGATCACAAGTAGGCAGAGAGGCAGGCAGAGAGAGAGAGAGAGAGAGAGAGAGGAGGAAGCAGGCCCCCCGCCAAGCAGAGAGCCCGATGTGGGACTCGATCCCAGGACCCTGAGATCATAACCTGAGCCAAAGGCAGATGCTTAACTCACTGAGCCACCCAGGAGCCCTTAAAATTTTTTTTAATCCAGAGTTAATATTCCCCCCAAAAGATACTCTTTCACAGAGTATACACTGATGATAAAGTCCATGCCTGTAGGTACTATCTGGTCTTACTCAGCCATCCGATATCTATCAGTGGTGAATCGTTCAGGGGAAGGAAGCAGTGATCTCGCAGAAATAATTATTATACACACAGGATGGTCAGAAGTGAGGCTTAAACATGCATACTTTTAGCTCTAAAGTTCTACACTATCATTTGGGATTTGCTCCTTTGCCCCCTGCACAACCTAGTATGGCATCTGAGTTTAGTGTCATCAATTCATGGTCAGATAGGTAAATTCCATGCCTATGGAGTTCTCAGCACTCTGAACCTCTCACCTTGCCATAGGACCCAAGGGTCTGCCTTGGATTCAGTATACGTGTTGGTAAGGGGCCACCTGACCTTTCTTGGGCTTCTATGCATGAGCTTAGGATGAGCGACGACTGCAGTTACAAATACCAACCACAGAAAGGCTCCCATGGTGGCGGACATGCTTCTGCATTCCTTAACCTGTGATTAAGGTTGTAACCTCGGCAAGAGTACCCTGGGTACAACCAGCACCAATGGGTACAACCCGTTCTGCGGTTGAGGGTAAGTGCCTTGCACAAGCACACACAGTGGAGAAATTCAAATTCCTTTAGTCCTTTGTAGGATAATACCACACCATCCAGAGGCTGCCCAGAGGCAAATACCCGAGAACCCACAGGAACCATCAACTAATAGAGTATCTTGTAAAAGAGCTTCGCACACATCCCATTCCCCACCCAGGGTCCCAGAGTCCTTAGAGTGAGGTGCTATTTTAGGCAAAGCTGGGAATGTAAAACCAACATGGGACTTGAAGACTGTAGTCCAGCCTGCTCTTAAAGTTAGTAGAATCGCCCAGAAAGTCCAGCACAGAACCCTCTCCAGTGAGTCCAACACGGCCAGGTTTTCCTCTCTTGTTGGAACAGATGGCTGACCTTCAGCTGAGCCCCAGATGCAGTTGTGGGCTTATCTTTATGGGATGTAGATGAAAAAAAAAAAAAAAAAAACACCAAAAAGCCCACACAGATCTGAGATGCTAGAATCACACTCAGCTCGGGCAGACACTCTCATTCTGAAACCAGAGCCGTGGGGCAAGTTGCTTCTCGGCTTACCAAGGGCACGTGTTTATTGAGCGTCTGGGAGCAGAACCACCCACACTGTGTAAATGGTTCTCTCTCAGATCTCTCCCTTTCTCCAAGCAAAATATTTGCCTTTGCATAAACTCAGCATACATATGCTTTAACTGGTGGTTTGGGGGCTTGGGCTTCCTGCCTGTAATGAAGGGTATAGATGGTGTCCATGCAAAGGGGAAGGGAGTCCATGGTATCATCTACCTCCTTATGGGAAGCCATGCAATTTGAGCATCGCAAATGGCATCTACAAACTACACAACTGAACACACAGACATCCAGTCTCGGGGAATATTTTGCCCATGATGGGGCAGTCTCCTCACATTGAACAATCCAGACTGGCTCCCCAAGCCTGAGCAAGGGCTCTGTCCTGGTAGCCAGCAGATCTAGCTTTACGTACCACCCCAGCCACCTCAGTTTAGAAAATCAATCGTCTTATCCTCAGCTTCCTTTTTTAATACCAAATAATTTGGATAGTTCTATATATTAAGCAGTGAGTACCGGGGAGACATTTGAAAGAACAAAAGTATTCACGTTTCTGTGAATCATGACACCAGTTGGGAAAGTAATTGGTTAAAGAAGAAGAACACAGAAAATATTATAGATTGCCAGTTTCCCAAGGTGTGGTGGGGGTGAACAAAAGTTTATTAAAAATAACTAATACTAGACACAACATGCATAGCCCATTACACTCAGGCATGTTTTTGATTAGGGCAATGCTAGACAACAGCTCTTCAGATGAGATCTGACAGCAGGTAAATTACACAGTGTAAGGGCTTAAGGTGATCTACAGGACAACAATGTCTTGATCATAAATAGGATTTGTGTGCTGGAAAATACATTCTATCATTAATGAAACAGACAAATGAACTGAAAAACATCATATCGCGCCACAGTTTTAAGTAGCTTACCTTAGCAGTGTAATATGGGTAGTAAGTCATGCATAAAACCCTGTAAAAGCTCATTAAGTCAGGATCAGTTTATTCAAAACAGCACATATTTCAAATAACTGTTCTTCCTTAGCCAATTCCAGACTCTACTGTTTAACAACATCAACAAAAATAATGGGAAATGAGGCAATTGTAATTCATTATAAGTTATGTCTCTCTAGACCTCCTGCATTTTACTTTACTTCACTTTATTTTATTTTATTTTACTTTATTTTATCTCATTTTATTTTTACTTTATGTAGGCTCCATGCCTAGCATGGAGCCCAACCCAGGGCTTGAACTCGCAACCCTGAGACCAAGACCTGAGCCGAGATCAAGAGTTGGATGCTTAACTAACTGAACCACCCAGGTGCTCCAAATCACTCTTGCATTTTAAATTGGTGATCCCAGGGACCTCAAATGTTGGTAAAAATCCTTGGGGGTCATTTCCTGGCACTGCCCGTCCTATACCCAATGCTGACATTTCCTCAAAATCTTCCATGGCCTAGAGCCCTTCAGTTTTGGGCTGAGAACCTCAACAAATGTCACTCTCACATTTTTCTTTTCTTTGAAGAGTCTTGGGCTATATTGGGTTATTAGTATGGAGCAATCTTACTGAAAAAACAGTTGTTAGGTTTCTGGCCAGCTGAAAGTTTAGTGGCAACACGCTTCTGACGGATGCCATGAGACATCGAGTGATCCACAGAGAAGGTTGCAAATATTGAGTTGGACATCAATATCTACATTTGCAGCATCCACAATTTCAAAGATAATGGCTCTCAAAGATCTCAAGTCACCAACGCATCTGTCAAAATATCAATGGCAGTGAAATCTGCCAGTCCTTCAGAAGTCAAAGACTCCCCCTTTCAAAAAAAGACTTCATTTATTCAATGTTCCCAACTATACAAAAATAAATGGCCCAGGAGAGATATTTATGAGAGTTTAAAACAGTCTGTAAACCCACGAGCATGTGCGTGGGCTTTGCTTGCTGGTCGTGACCCTAATCCTCTCTGCATTAGACCCAGATGGGGAAGAGTACTGACTTCCCAAGAACTCAAGGAGCTGCGCCGTCTGACAGCAGTACTGGGACAACCTGCCCTTTATAGCCGGCTCTGGCACGGTGTGCCCAAAGACCACGGTGACACAGTTAGAGGTGCCAAGATGGGATCCAAGTACAGATTGTCTGAGTTGAACTCCTGGCTCTTGTCACACCCACAAGCTGCTACCTTTACTGCTGCCAAAGTCTGTGTGCAGATTCGGTTTGGATTTGGAAGCAACAGAGAAGTAATTCAGCTTTTCTGGTTTTGTTTCATGACATGTCATAGGAGATATAACTCTTGACTTCCTTGCATTCCTGGCCCTTTTTTGGGTAACAGTCCCCCACCTACCCTTGAGCCATTACCTCTCCCCTGTTCGATGTGGGTTCAGTAGGCCTGTCAGTCACTGGCACCATTCCCTCCAGTCCTGCACAAGAGAGGGGGGCTCATGACCCAGTGGAAGCCAGCTGGAAACTCTCTCTTGGGGATGGGAACCACGCAAAGGGTGCGGCGGATGGAAGGTGGGTACTGAGAATTTATTCCGGTAGTTCTGCCTAAAAAAGAGTCTTCAGGAGTTCCTGGCTGGGATCCCCAGAACTGAACCTCTTTCTGTCCTTTCTGAGAACCAGCTGTCAGATTTTTAAATCTGTAGAGTATGGCCAGCATTCACCCAGTGATTCTCTCACTGCCTTGGTTAGCCAGCGTCTGCCTGTCCTTCCGTCACAGAACCCTGAGCGGTTCACATGAGAATGTTCTGAGCTGGCCCACATCTGCGGGCCCACGAATGGCCAGCTCATCTGAATCTGTCTGCATTGGGCTGACCAGGAGAGAAGTGGACTGTGCAATCGAGGGCAAAAAATGCTAAAATGAACATGGAATAAAAATATGTCCATCAGCCAGTGGGGGGAAAAATCAGGGGCATGTTAATTCCTGAGTTTCTTCCTCCTCTAGGAAGAGGTTATATTTGTCCCCGTTGAAGAAGGTGGCTTAGAAAAAAGAGAGCCTATCAGGTGTCCCAGACAGTAGCAGGTCTTGGAGTGACAGAGATTTGGTTCAACCCTGATTGCTGTTCCTTACTGCGTGGGCTTGTGCACCTGCCTTCTTCCCACTGAGACTCAGTTTCTGACTCTGTAAAATGGGGACCGCATGACCAAAAGGACAATGTCTGTGCATCCACGTGTGAATATGTACGAACACACACTGTTCACACGGAAATACCCTGACAACAGGAAGGGTTAAGGAGATAGTCTAGGGGAAGGAATGGGATTTGACAGAAAGCATTTACTCTACATACATATGTGTGTCTATATATACGCACTTGTGTCTACAATACATATTTAACAAGATAAATATATTTTTTAAGCAACTCCCCTTGCTGCAAAGCAGCCTCACTCCACACACGGGGAGTGCACATCCTGATACGACAAAGTCTCACAGACGGTCATGGAGGGGTGGGGACAGGCGACTGAGACTCCAGAAGAATTTTAAGCTCTAGTGATTCATTTGACAAGTAGGAACTTGAGACCTAGTCAAGGATCTAAGAGGCACAAGTAGGACATAACAGACATGACGGCGTTCTGGAGAACGGAAGACGTATGAGATGAGGGAGGAGAGAGGTTCTGGGAGGAAGTGGGGGGCATGGCCCTGTGGCGTCTGCCCTGGCAGAGGACAGCCCTGCCATCATGGCACTCCGTCTGGGTTGGCTGGTTCTAGAACCGCCTGGATGGGAGGCTGGGCTGAAAACAGCCATAGACTCAGAGTGCTGGTGTCCCTGGGACTGAACACAGGCTCCCACCAGGTCTGTTTCTTGGTCCTCCTAGAGCTGTGAAGCAAATGGCTTGCAAGAAAGGATCCCAAGCCTCAGGGATGGCCCACAGCATTCTCTTGCCTTGGGAATGATAGCTCCGTGAGTCTGCGTCCCGTCCAGGGCCCATGGTGCCACCCCAGCCCCAGCCCATGCACAAGTGTTGATTTTGAAGGACCAGAGGAAAGAGGTGGGAATGGCGGGGAGGACAGCCAGGGAGCACCGACGGCGGTGGCAGCTGCCGGGTTCAAGGCTCCTAAGGGAGCATGGCCTTGGCCAAGGAGTGTGCACTTGTCCTGCCTCCTGTGCGGACTTCGTGTGACCCTTCTCTCTGCCTCCGTGACACAGGCTTGCACACGTGCACACACATATACACACTCAACGCAGCTTGAACATTCTTGGCGCTTTCACTATTCATTTCCTGTTTCTCAACCAACAATCACAGAAACTAATTTACCTTATCAAAAATGCAATTACTCAGTATCTTAGACTTCTATTTATTTGACAGCCTTCTAATTTTCTCACTTTTACCTAATTTGACAGGGAATATTATAGACATAACTAGTCTTTCAAAATGACTTTCACAAGGTTAGTTCACTTGTTAATTGACCCTCCGTGATGGCAATTTATGAAGCATATTAATTTCATCTGTCACTTCCAACACAAAGTAAATGTGGAAAATAGTCTATCTTTCATAAGGGACCTTGTAAAGGAAGTATGTCGGAATTCTTAATTAATATATGCATATCCTTTCAACCATTGATACTGTGCAGAACTTTTATACCCACTCATCTGAAGCTCTGTCTACCTTTTATAAATGTTTTGCTTTTCCTTTATGATGAAGGAGAGACACCATCACTGAGGATGATTCTGCCAGGGATATAAATCACCACCTCACAAATGGAGACGCCATTTGTCTGGAAGGATTTCTAGAGCCCAGAAAGGCAATGTTGAAAAAAAAAAAAAATCCCACGAGAGCCGCAGCACGAGGAAAGACCTCCTTTGCAGAAGGCAGGAGCTAATGCCCTCTCATACCCACCACACGGGTCCCTTAAGGAATGAAGTCAGACACCACTTGCCCACTTAAAGAAAAGAAGGGGCCATCTCCAGAGGCTATGCTGGACCTTCAAAGGACACCTGCTGACGAGAGCGCTCTCATCATGTGGATTTGATTGATACAGACTTTTCTTTCTGAACTACCTGGTGCCCCTCAATTCAGTTTCAAACGTAGTCATTGCCAAATCACCTTGGAGCCTACCAGTGGGCAACGCTTGGTATAAATCTGTACACAGGGCAGACACAAGCTCCATGCTCACGGGGCTCACACACATGCAGAAAAATCGCCGAGTCCATGGAATAGGAAACGGAATTAGGATATGGGGTGATAAGCCCCAGGGCAGAGTGAAGAGGGGTTCTGAAACTTGAGGCATAGTGGGGTGGCAGGAGCGAATGGGTCCAGGACACAGAGGAAGAGAGTCCTCTCAGCAATTGACACAGAGCGACCCGGGCTCTCCCCCTTCTTCCCTGTCCGAACACTCTTGCTCCCAAGTTCCTGACTCCTCCGTGCTCCCAGCTTATGGAGTTCCGGCATCTCGGGGAGCATCTGTTCCCGCTTCAGCTGCAGCAAGGCCTGGGCTTCTTCATGAGCAGATGTGTTGAGTCTTCACTCTTCTGTTTGTTTTGTTTTTGTTGTTTTTTGTTTTGCTTTGTTTTGTTTTGAGAGAGAGAGCGTGCCCATGAGTGGGGGGAAGGGGCAGAGGGAGAGGGAGAAAGAGAATCAAATGCAGGCTCTACGCTCAGCGCAGAGCCCAATTTGCGGCTCAATCTCACGACCCTGAGATTATAATCTAAGCCGAAATCAAGAGTCAGACACTCAAGTGACTGAGCCACCAGGCACCCATTACTCCTGGCTTTCACCCGCATCTGAACTGTCCACACCCCAGCACGGAGCCTCTATGAACAAGGGCTCCATTTCTTCACCCAGCCAATCCTCTAGCTAAAACATTGGCTCAGGAAGGGGCCTTGACAGGGATGTGCACCATAAATTATCCAGGTTCAGCATTAACATTCTCTTAAAACCTTTTAAAAGTAATACTGTCTTTGCCTTTGTGATCTCAAGTGTCTTCTTCCTGCGATTTGCTCCACACTGAAAATCTCCTATTTCCTTTATGAGATTAAATGCGATTTTCAAGTTGGAAGGTCTTCATGTAGGAGATCTCCAGAAGAGACTAGAATCCCCTGTTGAGGTCTGAAACCTTGCACAGGCACACACACACACACACACACACACATGCACGCGCATGCACAGACTTATTAAAGCTGAGGTTAGCTTAATCATTTATGTTTTCTCTGATCAAATAGACAATTTTATTTTCTCTCAAGCATCTTGCTAATAAATCCCCTAAAAGGTCATTCCTGGCTTTGAGCTAAGCACAAAATATATATGTTTGGGAAGAAAAAGCCTAATCTTTAATTTGACAATAATGGTATTATAAGAGCTGAGGGTTTTCTTTGTTCAAGTAGCAAATATATACATATACAGAGAGAATAGCAATAAAATATAAAAAGCTTGTTAAAGCATACGTATCCTGATTTTTTCCTATAGTATATTTAATAAGAGCATATTTTAGACTGTTTACAATGAGAACTATTTGACTTTTGATTGAGATAGTCCGTGCCAATGATTTACCCTCAGAACCATTTTATAAAAATGCAAATTATAAAGGCAGCGTGCTGTAAGGTCCTCATCAATCATAAAAAGTACATATTTTGAATAAGTGTTCAGATATATAATCTATACTTCGTAGATCTCAGCACGAACGTGCTGCCCTGACCAGCTCAAGTGCACTGCATGTATTATCGGAAAATAATTACTCCCCTGCTCTCATGTTATCACACGATAATAGTGCTAAAATGCTGTTCTGAGCGATAACATTTCTGAGGGGAAGGAGATTTCTTCATTTAATCTCAGAGCCAAAAAACGCTGGGGGAGGGGGAGCCTTGTGTGCCCGCATGCGCATTTGTGTGAGGTGAGAACCTTTCCTTTCTCTTCAAGGTTAACAAAAATACCTTTTACAGTACTTCTCCGTTTTTATGAACAAAGTGGCTGAATCCTTCCCAGATACCTTCCAGACACTGAGGAAGTATTGTGTTTTGTTTTGTTGTTGTTTTTTACCAAACATAATGAACCCTCAAGGGAGGAAATTCATGGATTAAATAAAGTTTTCATGGCTCGAAGGATTGGATGTTCCTATTAGTAAATCTGCCTTAAGATGTAGGGTCGGAGGTACCTCTTAATGACCCAGGCATCTGTGGACACACGCAGTTAGCCCTCAGCATAGGGCAGAGGAATTCTGGAACATTCCTGTTGCTTTAAGATTCCATCAGTGAAGAGAAAGAGATGGAGGTCTGGACTGATCTTTTTCCTCCCAAGGGGAAGAGCAAATGAAATGAAATGAAATAAATAAAATAAAATAAACCAGAACAAAACAATGGGAAAAATAATCACACTGGGATAAAACTGTCTGCACTGAATCTCCGATGTGTGCTTATCACGGACCTTACTCCAGCTGCTGGACGCAGTCCTGCGAGGTGGGTGGGAGCGCTGTGCGGGGCAGGGTCACCACGTAGTCCTGGATCTCTGTTACTGGGGCAGAAGTGACTGCAAACCCCCCACCACAACTTTGGGCTGTGTGTGGTTTGTGTCTGGTGCGGACCTGGACGGTGTTTATCCATCCCGACGGCTTCGATTTCTTGCACTGCCCTCACCTGTGGGTTACCATCTAGGGGCTCCTAAAATACAATCTTCTCCCATTTCTATGTCTTTTCACAGCTTTGTACGTAAGTGGGACACGGTAGCTACCCTGGCTTATGGATCACTTCCTAAGGGCTCGGTACTTTCTTCTGTATTGTAGAACAGTCATTCTTAATGAGGGCTCTCTCCCCCTCCAAAGCCATTTGGTGGATTTGGAGATGTTTTAGGTCATTACAACTCGGGAGCTGGTGGGCGCTGCTGGCATCTGGCGGGCGGAGACCAGGGATGAGACTAAACACCCCGAAAGCCCAAGGCAGCCCCCAAAGGAAAAGCCGTCCAGCTCCAAGTGTCAGTAGCGGAAAGCATGTGGTCGAGAAGCCCCGTCTTCGAAGGATTGCTGTAGTGCTCGTGTCACAAGTGTGAGTTTCGTTATTTTTATTCTCCCAGTGCTGTACACTGGGGCACAGGGTCTAAGAGGCGAATTACTATAGTAGTTGTAATTTATTGTCTATTTTGTGCTTGGCTCTCTCCTAACTGCTTTCCTATATATTGTCTGCTCATGGACACTGAATTCAGTTGTATTAACCCCGTTTTATGGATACAAGAAAATGGAACCTCCGTTGCTCCAGGTCACATAGACATGAATCGGCAGACCTTAAGATGCACCCTCCCTTCTGCCTGGCACCAGATCCTATATTCCTAGGTCCCCTCTATCCCTGAGTCAAGGTCATTGCTACTCAGGGGCAGGCTCGGGGATTCAAACTCAGAAGGTGAAATTCCGACTTCAAGACCTTTTTCCATGATACCTTGATGCCACACAAGAAAAAAACAAAATCCTCCGAAAACACACAATGTGTAAATGTTCTGGGATTAGACGGATGATTTGAAGGCATCCAAGCTGCCTGGCACTTGGGTGGATTAGAGGGTCCTTCCAGAGAAGAGACCCGGGACAGGAGGGCCCAAGCAGGAGGCTCTCTCTGTGGTCAGCGAGCCCCTCCTTCGTTTCTTGAAGGCCAAGAAACAGATGATGGTAAATATGTCAAGGGACGAGTTACCTCCAATGCTCTCATTGTGGGAAGTCATTGAAAGTAGGGGGCAGTCCTTTTGATAAAGGGACAGAGAGGCCTTCAAACGAGTCACCTCTGGTTTTACCAACAGACCTCATTTTGGGTGCATTCTACTTTAGATGGCAAAATCTTGCTCATCTGGAGGAATGCGTAGTTTATTTGATTACAATACTTGATGCTTAAAGAGAAAGCTCTTTCCATCAAGTATGTGGCAAGGGAGGTTGCGACTGAGGCCTCCCACCCTTGTTAGCAGCTTCGAGGTGATTAAGTCACGAGAACTTAATGATTAACCTATTAACCCACGGAATATCTGCTTGCTGCCTTGCTCATAAAGATCACATGCCCTCCCTCCCTTATACAACATTGTCATCATTATTCCTAATTTCAGTCAATAACTTAATACCAATGGACATTTATAGAAGGTATTCACGTATCTGCCCAGCTGCCTGATATCCCATACAGACTCAGAATGAGGATCTATTCTTTGATGGTTGTTCTATATTGGCCCCATCAGATTGGAATGGCTAGTGCCAAGATTCTCACTTTCCTAGAGGCAGTACCGCTTTCATCTAGATCTCCAGGGAACCTTGAAAACCCCAGCAAAGGTCAGAATCACCACCTCAAGCTCCCTCCCTCCTCAACTCAGCCACGTCACCAGACACCAGAGAGAAAAATCACAAGAAGGCAGAGAAAGAAGGGGAAGCATCTCCCCGCTGGGTAGAGAGCCCAATGTGGGGCTCGATCCCAGGACCCTGAGATCATGACCTGAGCCAAAGGCAGAGGCTTAACCCACTGAACCACCCAGTGGTCCCCTGGTCCCATCCTGACTCCATCTAGAATTTCTTCCCCACAAATTTCTTCCCCAAGACTCTGGTCTGGTTCCACTTTCCATCCCATCGAGTGAGCTACTCCAGATCAGACCCACAAGTCCAATCTCACGGACTCTCCTGCCACAAACCCAGTTCAAGATTAAACCCACGTTCCTTAGCTTATAAAATCCTCCCTGATCCAACCCCTCTCTTCCTCTTCTGCCTAATCGATCACTCATCTGGTCTCTGTGATGTTCACTGACGTCAGAGTACTTGGAGTTGCCTGAACAATTGTGACCCTCCATGCATATTGTTTCTGCACATCCTGGGATGGTTTTCTTTCTGCCCCTAACACTTAGAGACTAGAAAAGGTCCTCTTCATCCTACAAGACAAGCAAAGTCTAAAGTCCTGGAGGAAACCTTCCCTGCCACCAACCCCATGCCCCTCCCACCCAAGATGCCCATCGAAGCTTATCATGACAGTCCTGAGACCTTACCGGGATCTAGGCTCAGGGGGGCTGAATTCTTCCCTAAAGCTCTGAAGTATGTGGGGGTCTCCCTTCCCATACCTCTCTTCCCCAAAAAGACAAACAAAAGAGATATTCTCTATTTCCCCCCTGAGGTCATCATGTTGGCAATTTTTAGAGGCATCTTTGTGCCAACCAAGAGCTAGCGTTAGACTGGAAATGACAGTGGTCAGGATAGACCAGAGAGACTGAAAGAACCTGAGACCTTGATGAAATTTTTGAGCCATTGTACTTACTGCACCGGGGAGCTTGCCCCTCTTCTGACCTCCCAGTTTGATGGAATTTATTTTCTCACTTAAGTTTCGATCAGCTTGAGTTAGAGATTTCTGCTATTTGAAGCTAAAAGCATCCCCACTTCACTGCCTTCTCTGACATCCCTGCTCTTAGCTCTGGGCTCAGTACTCCTCCTTGGTCTCTGCCTACGTGCCTCTCATTACATTCATTTGTAATTCTCCTTTGACCTGTCTGACTTCACTTATTAGACTGTGAATCCCCTAACACCAGGGACCATGATCTTATTAATCTTTTATCTCCTAATTCTTGGTAAATAGCCGATGTTTGTAACATTTTGCAAAATCGACTTTGCCAAATATCTACAGGTAAAGGCATGGGGAGTTGGGAGAAAATTTCGGTTGTGTCTTTTGTTGTACCTAATTATTTTCTGGTATATAAGGAGCCCTGTCTGTGCCATGTGAAAAATTGCTTTTTTTTAAAAGATTTTTTTTTTTATTTATTTGTTTGACAGAGAGAGAAAAATCACAAGTAGGCAGAGAAAGAAGGGGAAGCAGCTCCCTGCTGGGTAGAGAGCCCAATGTGGGGCTCGATCCCAGGACCCTGAGATCATGACCTGAGCCAAAGGCAGAGGCAGAGGCTTAACCCACTGAACCACCCAGGCACTCCAGAAAAATGCCTTCTTGACTTAAATGTTGGGTCCTGCCAATGTTACGAATCAGATTCAACTAATATTTACTGAAAATCCACTCTATGCCAAGAACTTGTACACATTTTGCCTGACTTGGTTCTCATAGTGTTGCCTGTAATGTCAGTGTTACGTTTCCCTCTTACAGATGTAGAAAAATGAGCTGGGAGGCTAAAGTCATAGATAAAGATGCCTATTGAGTACATAGAAGCTGGGCGTAAAATTAGGGCTTTGGTCTTGGGCCAAGAGCATTTTCTTTGATGTCATGCAGTCAACAGCGGTACTCTGTGCTATGCCCCATAGTCCTTTCAACAACAACATGAGGTAAGTACTCTGATTACCTTCACCTTTCAGAGGAGGAATGTTTAAGTAATGGATTTAGCATGAGCCTGAGACCTTAACCCCACAGAGGGCAGAGGGCAGCATGAGGCCACGCATGGCCTTGATAGAAAGGAATGTCCGGGCTGGAGGTGTCAACAGTGGCTCCTACAGCCTCCCGGAGCCATGCAGATGGCTTTCCTGAAGGGACTCCTCCCAAGCAGGGGTAGAAGCTCCAGTTGTGGTCT
Organism: Mustela lutreola; assembly: GCF_030435805.1. Taxonomy (NCBI): domain Eukaryota; kingdom Metazoa; phylum Chordata; class Mammalia; order Carnivora; family Mustelidae; genus Mustela; species Mustela lutreola. The sequence goes on from NC_081305.1 coordinate 5,008,658, forward strand.
GGCTTTGTCTGGCCCCTCAGTTCTGGCAAATGAGGAGCCCTGCAATTCCACAAGGTGCTCGGCCAAGCCAGCACGGTGCAGCCGAAACAGGAAAACAGCTGAGAGGGAGTACATCTGTCGAGGAAGTGAATGATATTGAAAGAAAACCCTAAGTTAGGGGCGTCAGCTCACTACCTGCAGGGAGATGTCAGCGCCTGAACAGCTTCAGGAAGTCGCGCGAGCGCGGGGACCTCACTCCCCACGCCCCAGGCTCCCAGCCACATCTTCCCTTACATAGTGTTGTAGGTACTTTTTCTGTATTATCTTTGAAAATACTATGAAATTATAGCTTTGTGGAATGTTATGAAAATGTCCACAATTTCATAATTGAGATTTCTATGGTGAAATCCTAGGGAAAAAAATTCAGTATATGTTAAAAATGAACCATGAGCCATTGTGAAGTAGAAAAACATTGTACATATTTTTTTTTGGTCATTCACGTCTATCAATAAGCCAGAATAAAAAGGGTATAGAATCTCAATTATAAGACACTGTACTGAACTACAAACTGGCTTTTGAAATTAGAGTTTAAAATTAATTTGAGGTTTGAAATGATAACTTAATATATAATATATTAATATGTAATATTTAATACACAATATCTAATATCTAATTTAATCCATGGACATGTGACTTAGTTATTTTAATCCTTTTTTGGAATGACTTTATTGAGTTATGACTGACATACAGAAAGCTCTGTATATTTAATGTCTATAATGTGATGACTTTAGAGGTAAGTTCGTACCTGTGAAACCATCACCGTGATCTCTGCCTTCTGCCCATCTATCACCTCCAAGATCAGAGTCAGAGCAGTAACAGTCACGATACTAAAGAGGGCAGCAGCTCTCCCTCCTCGACAAGCCGTCTTGGTACAAGGGTACTATGTGCCCTTCCTTCCTCAGACGCTTTAAAACCAGCGAGACCTAGGTAAGCTTACAGATCTTCAAGGTGCTGTTGGGTAATTTAGAAATACGTAAGCATGCATATGTAAACACTGAATGCACCACGATCTATATAGCTTTTCCGCCCATTATGGAATTTTAAAAGTTTGCAATTATATTTTTGGTGGGATTATTTGATTAACACCTCCTGCTGACCAGCTGTGCGGTTCGTTCAAGACAAGAGCCACGTCCGTGGTGCTCAGCTGCACATCTCGCCTGCTAGCCTGCACGGTGCTGAGCGCGCAACACTCGCGGGTGTGCTTGTTGAGCCAACGAATCAGTGGGGAGCAAGGTGTAGGCGACTCAGCTGAACTTGCCAGGGCGCGGATCGTCTGACTTTAACTTTACAGTTAATCTTCCCGTTTTCCAGGTTTGAAAAAATCCAGTGAAAATATTGACAAGCAGTCTGGGTAGGAAGCAGCAACCCCCCATCTAAATAACATTAAGCGAACCTGTAGCCGATGTATGAATGTTGACTATTTCTCTCCTTCTCTATATGTAAAAGCAAGTCTGAGTGTGAGGCTTCAGACTACAGAGCGACATATTGTAAGTTAACCTTTCAAATGAAACAGCTTGTTTTGATCATGATCTGTAAGAGCTTTGGGAGGAGCACTGATTTCCAAGATGGTCTTTAATGATCTCGGCTTCCTGGTATTTCCACCATTGGGAAATCCCCTGTCCTGGAGTGTGGGCTGAACCTAGAGGCCTGCTTCTAATGAACAGAAATATGGCAAAAGTGATGGGCTGTCACTCCTGTCAGTGGCTTACAAGAGACCGTGACTGCCATTTCTCTGGTGCTCTCTTTGCTGCCTTCTTGGCCTGTACACCGGGAGGAGGAAAGCTACGGTATGGAAGGGACCCACATAGCCACAATCAGCGGGTGAACCTCCAGCCAAGCACCAGCAAGGAACTGAGGGCCTCAGCCTGAAAATCCACAGGGAACCAAATTCCGCCCACAATAACGTGAGCTTGGGCATGGTGTCTTCTTCAGTTGGGCCTGGAGGAGACGGAAGCCCTGGCTGATACTTGGATGGTGGCCTGTCAGAGACTCTGAAGCAGAGATGAGTCACACCCAGACTCCTGGCCGAAAGAAGCTGTAAATTAATAATTGTGTGTGGTTTTAATCCACTAAGTGTTGGGATCACTTGTTTTGCAGCAACAGCTGACTAATACAAGTTCCATGAAGTTCCAGTGCTTCAGATAGTGTTATCTGGGGTAGGACTCTGGGTCTATCATTAGTCCATGATGTTTATGAGAGCGGGATAGGGGATGTTTTAGTCTTTTGCAAAGTGCTGACATAAAGGAGGTGCTAAGTATTTGTGCAACGAGTGATGACTAGTTCAGTGAAACAAGATCATCTCTAATGAACTGAAATGATGAGCCAAGGAAAGGCAGGTGAGCAACGGGGATCGGGGGATGGTCTCCTCTCCTATAGACAGTGCAAATAGCAAGCCTGTAAATACTGCAACCCTGGGAAGTCTACGTCTTCTGAGCTATGACAAGAGCCAGGAAGAGTACGCTAGGGCATGGCCATCTTTATGCACTTTCCTCTGTGATCCTTCTGCAAATGCATCTTACCTTTCATGACCTTAAGCAGAAACTTGAGCATCTCAAACATCAAAACTAAGGTAATAATAAAATAAAGAGGAACATCTATGTTGTGTATGTTCTGCAGTCATTAAAAATGACAATATATGTGCCTTAGAAAGATATTACCTTTATTTGAGTTGGATAAAACAGGTAGTGAAATTTTGCTTGATTCCATTTAGGTAAAATTATGTGCAAATATATATCTATATATCTATATCTATATATCTATTAAAAAGTCTGGAAGGAGATATATGGACAATGCTTATCTTCTGGTGGTGGGAGTATGGGTGATTTTTACTCTTGTTATGCTTTTTAGTATTTCCTAATTTTTTAAGCAACAAACATGCATTACTTTTATACTCAGAAACAGTAAAGGCTATATAAATTTATTGCCAAATAATAAAACAAGGGAGATGCCCTAAAGATAACACTTTCCTATTAATGCTATTATTGGAAAAGACATCACATTGTCTAGAGTGAAAACACCCTCAGCTCTTGTTACATAAGTTTCCTGGAGCTGGAACATTCTCATGCAATCCTTTGTGAGGCTGGTGGGCTAAGGGGCTTCATGCTGGGGCCCTCTCAGCCCCTGAATCTTCGGTCCTCCCAAGTTCAAAGGTGAATCAAGAGAGACTGGTGTCCCAGATGTTTTAAAAGGTTTAGTCCATAATAGATGTTTCCATAACAGACCCTTACATCTTGGGGTTTCTGAGTCCTTGAGAAGCATGGTTTTAACTCTAAACCGGGGGCTCTCACTTTTTTTTTTTCTTCAATGCAGTAGAATGAGCCAAGGAGATTGTCTGAAGTTATCTTCTCTCTGAGGTTTGAGGGAGGGCCCAAGAATCTATACTTCTTTACATGCATTTTGAAATATTTCTTTGCCTGCCATCTAAGGGCTACTTATGGGAAACCACTATTTGTAAAAGTGATCATTCCTACTGGTGTGGCACCATTCTAAGATATTAAATATTTGTGTGTGTGTGTGTGTGTGTTGATATCTTCCATCTTTTAAAAAAATTTCACGAACTGTGCAGGTCAGAATACAGACACCTGCTCCGTTAAGAAGAGTCTGGATCTCCTTTTGAAATAGTTGCAGGCATTAAAAAAATCTAACTTGAATGTCCTTCAATTGGCATATTTCTCCATCTCTTTGGTCACTTGTCCATCTAGCCACCCATGGGCTATTTTTTGTGTTTATGTGCAAGGCATTGTTCAGGAGGCCAGGCTTACAAGGATGCGCACCGAGGTCCTATATGACATTGAAATCCCCTTGACTGGTTGAAGTCTTTCTGGTTCTATTTGGCCAAAACCTGGCATGTAGCAAGAGCTCTCTCCGCCATGCTGGCAAAGGCATCTGACTTCAAAATCCACCGCGAACGGTGCCTGGCACACAGCAGGCCTTCACGAGGTGTTCCGCGAAAGTCGAGGTGCTGGTGCTGGAGGAGGAGTTCCGACTCTCTGGAGCAGTGCTCCGGCTTCCGTCCCCGCCCTTGAGTGCGCCCCACCCTGACTCGCACCTTCTTTCCCCGCCAGGGCGGCTATACTGAGAAGACACCCGCACTCCTCTGGGCCTCTCTCTCTCCTTCACTCTGTCCTCCACAGAGCTATTCCCAAACCACATCTGACTTCATCGCTGCTTTATTTAGAAAGCCTCTCCTTGCTCCCCAGCTTCTCCCGTGATTGTGTGCAACCCGCGGAATAGTCTGGCACATCACAAAACTAGGTTCCATCGCAAGGCACCCTTCTCCCCACCACCTGCCAGAGCACGTCCATCTCTGCCTGATGGGGTCTACGGGCCGTCTGCTCCTGCACGTCACGGCTGGGATGTGTTGCAGTAAGAGGTAAGAGTGGTTAGGGTGTATTTCATTCCAGAGCGGTTACCTCTCTCATGAAAACCACGCGCCCGACCCACACGGCTGGGGTCCCACTGGGGATCGGTGTGTGTACTGCCAAGTGCAGCCTGGAGGCCGAACGCTGAACGCTCCTGCTCCGGCTTCTCCCACTGGCCTCAGGGGTGCGTCACTAGCAGATCGTGGACCTCCTCCATTTTCCCATGGTCGTATCCTAAGCCCTGGCCCTTTCTAAGCATGTGTGCCCTTCGGTCATCCTCCTCACTCTTCACGCTCACCCCTCCCCGCATGGAACCTGAGCTTCTGTGACAGATGTCATGTCCGGACAGTTACCTTCCAGGAAACGACCACGGAGCATAGCTCCTGACTGTGGCACTGACCCAGGGCAGGTTCCTGCCTCTCAGTACAAAGGGGTTTTCTCATCTGTAAAATGGGGGCATAATGTAAGTCACCGGGAAATCATAAAGATTAAAAGAGAAAACACAAGTGAAATGCTGGGCGAGGTCAGCCGATGAAAGGGAGGGAGGCAGGAGAGGGAGAGAAGATAAAAGAGCAGGAGGAGAAGCTTTCTTACAAGGATGGACACTTGCGGGGCACCTGGGTGGCTCAATGGGTTAAAGGCTCTGCCTTCAGCTTGGGTCATGATTCCAGCGTCCTGGGATCGAGCCCCACATCGGGCTCTCTGCTCAGGAGGGAGCCTGCTTCCTCCTCTCTCTCTCCGCCTGCCTCTCTGCCTACTTGTGATCTCTTTCTGTCAGAGAAATAAATAAAGTCTTAAAAAAAAAAAAAAAGACAACGGATGGACACTTGCCAGGACGGAAAGCATCTGCACTGAGAAGGGAGTGCGGTGACCGTGGGAAGCTGCCGGTCAGAGAAATTCACCCTATGAGGTCATCTGCACATGGAAGGTTATAGAAACTTCCACAACAGAGAGATTTCCCTCCGTGACCAGACTTGCGTTTTCTGAAAGATTAATAGACTTGTCCAGACACAACTTCAAGTCTGTCAGTCGACAAGAACCTATCAACAGAAGTCAGTACACCCTTGGTTTCTCACGACCAATTAGTACATCTGCGTGCTGGTTTACATATTCTTCTCCTGTGAATTTGATTTGGAAAAGTCCGTCTCTGAGATACAAGTCAACTCTGGACACAGAATCCGCTCTAGGTCCCATATTAGAGCAAGCATCCTTGGAGGCCTGGGTCAGATCAGATAGATGTCTTTCTCTCTTCAGTCCCTGACTCAGTAAAGCACTAAGTAAATGTTTGCTGTTAAAAACAACTCAGTGAAGGCCCTTTTCCATAACAAGGCAGGTCTCTGACCTCTTATCAAAGGATTTGATATCCGTCCTTAATAAGGAACCTTATCAGATCTGTGTAGCGCAAAAATCTGTCAGAGACATTCAGGGCATGTTCCACTGCCGATAACCCATCCTTTAAAAAAGAGCCCTTTAATATCGAATATCATGTTGCACGATAATTATTGTTGAGAGAACATGGAATGCAGTGTTCGCGGCTGTTGTGTAATTGACCTAAGTACCCGTGTAGTCACTTCAGTCCAAGGGACATGTTTAATTAGAGATTCAATCACTTTTCCGATACCAAAAACTATGGCATTGAGGATTAGGAGCGAACCCCCTGACAGGAATTGCAAAGCCATTTCCCCAAAGTGAGCTCATTTGTTTCATTAAAAAAATTATTTAATTCTGATTCAAATGTTTTTCCATGTAAGTATAAACAAAGAAGAAGGAATCAGCGTCCAATCAAGCTAAACCAACCTGACTGCTCAAGCTTTTACAATACCGAGTTTCTGAATGCGCTCTGAGGAAATGCGCAGAAATGGAGTGCTGATTGGGGGACTTAAAAAAAAATGGGCATCCCCATGATTTCCGTTTAAATATTTATAATCATTTTTATCATCCAAAAGAAATGGCGGGCTTCGTGAGTACGACTATTTGAGACATCGGTCTTATCCGGGAGAGGTATAGAGCTCTTGCTTTTTGAATTGGGCAGACTTGTTCAAAACACGAAGACAGATTGGTTGCAAGACACAGAGCTAAACTTTGGGTCAGTGTGGCTGAAAGCTGCTTGCTTTCACGACACCCGCCGCGCCACTGAGGGGAGAGCCCAGGGTTCTCCCAACAACAGGACAGCAGAAGTAGTGGAAAGACATCAGCCCCCACCCCCTCTCCCCCACAGAAAGCTCCACATGAAAGAGAGACCCTGGGACAGGGGACAGAAAGGGGCAGAAGTGGGTTAAATGAAAAGAAAATCAGAAACAGAACCAGAAACATAATGTTCGTGAAGCCACTTCGAGGAGCTTGTCTGTGTGGAGGAGAAAATACCACCAGGTCCCATCCTGATTACAACTGTATATATCCTTTTTAAAAGATTTTATTTATTTATTTGACAGACGGAGATCACAAGTAGGCAGAGAGGCAGACAGAGAGAGAGCAGGAAGTAGGCTCCCCATTGAGCAGAGAGCCCGATGCGGGACTCGATCCCAGGACCCTGGGATCATGACCTGAGCTGAAGGCAGATAACCCAGACGCCCCACAACTGTATCTTAATTGAGATTTACCGCTGTCTGTATTCATGCCTCAGTTCAAGTTGTTAAAGCTTAAACAGAAACTAAATGCATCGATCTTACGTTGAGTTACAACCTGCCACTTCTTAAATTTGCACTTGCTGAGCACACCTAAACAAAGGTGGTAACAGAAGCCAGCTGGGAAAACGCCCAGAGGGCATGAGAAATGAATCTGTGATGAGTTCAACCACTCAGATGTGCCGGGAGCCGATGATTAAAAGTGATGTAATAAAATCGTATCTCGAAAACTAACTTTGGGGAAATTTGATCTAGTGAAGGTGACATGAGCTATGTGGAAAATAATCACAGGAAATGCCTTTGGAATATAGACGGGACCAGATGCACAAGAGGTATGAAGGGGCAACTCAGGGCATTTTTCTGAAAAATTCAGGCGAAAGTCCCGCTTGGCATAAATTCAGGTCAGAGAAAGTTGGAGTTGAATTATCCAACATTCCCTTGCTGTAGCCTCCACTGGTTTTGAGTTATGGGTCGTCGGGGCTAGTTTTATTTTTAGCATGAGAGCCAGCGGGAAAACTTTCTTTGCCCCTCTGGAAATAAATCTACTAAAAGTCTAGCTTGGATGGTCTTTCCAATGGATCGACAAAGCAAACTCTGAAATGCACCCGTAGTTGCTGGCCATTGCTCCGAGGAGAAACCCAAGGAGAAGTTGACGCCAAATACCAGTAAGAGTCACAAAACTGGGTCTGGATAGTCGATGCCGTGATTTCTAGCAGTAGAGGCCAAGATGGTCCAAGGCTGGGTTACGCACTGTTCATTTCCTGGCAAGCAAATGAATGTCCATCATATCCAGATAGTAGGTTCTTTCTGGTCTTGGTCTTTAGCAGGAATGTGTCTTGGTGGTTCTCACAGGGGCTGGGGGGGGGGTGTGGTGGGGTGGGGTGGGGGGGTGGGGTGGGGGGGTGGGGATGGGAGGGTCATTATCGGCTCATGAAGGGCCTCACTCCTGTTCCACTAAAGACTCTCTTGATAACTGTAGGAGTTTCCCATTGTTTTCTTCCAAAACGGCAATGCATGGTGGTCTTCCAACCCCCTAAGGGAGCTGCAGTGAGCCGGCACAGTTAATGTGAGCCCAGGCAGGTTGATTTTCTCCTGCTTTACAACTGACATCTCCCTTATGCAATTCTCAGGCGTAGGCTCAGAAGGATGCTGATACCATTGTCTTTCAGTCCAGCATCCTTAACACTTTCGACCACTGATTTCATCCATCGCCAGCGTGAATTTCCAATCAGACCCCGGATTTCAAATGACTGCACCGTCACTGCTCTTTTTGCTGAGAAATGGAGAGGCCTCTGCCTGAGTTTTACAAATGGAAAAAGGTTTCATTTTGGGGGGGGGCGGGATATGCAGTATTTGTTGAAGACTCTTTGGGAAAAGGTTAAACATCAGCTTCTAAACACAAATCTTGGATGTGTGCTCTCTTTGTGGTAACTCTCTGTCACAGGAAATGTCACCACTGAGCGGCCCTGGGTGCAGAGCCGGCTCTGGCAGCTCCTTCAGCTGTGGGTACGGCTTCTACGAGGCTCAGAGAGCTGCCTTATGCTTGCTCCCGTGCCTTTGCCCCTGCTCTCACTTCGCCATGCCCTCCTTTTCCTGGTTACTGAGCCTGGCTAGAGGGACGGGCTTAGACCTCCTTTGAGTACCCCCCCCACCCAGTGCAGACCTTGAGAAAATTATGCAACCTGCCTGCTCTTCTGTTAATAAGAGACTGAGCTGCAAAGGTTGTTCGGAATTTAAATGAGCTGGTGCAATGTTAAATCCTAGCACGGTGCCTCCTACGGTCCTCGGTGATGGGGACTAACCAGCGATCAGGAAGCACTGGGCTAACCACGGTGAGGAGAGCGAGGCACTCGCTTTCTGCACGACTTAAAGGAGGCAGCAAAAGACTCAGTCGTCATCAAGGTAAAGGATATTTTAATGTAATATTTTACAAGTTCAAAATTAACGCAGAAAACCCATGATGAGAAGACCCTCAAATTCTGAAATAAAGACAGAAGCGGTCACGGTGCCACAGGAAGCCCTACCGGAGCCAGAGGCAAAAGGAAAAGGCATCAAATACTGATGTTGTCTTTATTTAAAAGCCTGGTATTTTGTTCATTACGGATTTTCTGCATTAATTTTAATCTTGTATTTATTTAAACTTTTAAAATTTTGTTCATCATGGATTTTTTTATATTAATTTCGAGTTTTTTAAATGTTGCATTAAAATATTATTTCTTGGGGTGCCTGGGTGGCTCAGTGCATTAAGCGTCTGCCTTTGGCTCTGGTCAGGATCCCAGGGTCCTGGGATCGAGTCCCGCATTCAGCTCCCTGCTCAACAGGGAGTCTGCTTCCCCTTCTCTCTCTAGCCTGCCCCCACACTCATGCTCTCTCTCAAATAAATAAATAAAGTCTTTAGGAAAAAAAGTTATTTCTCTTGATGAGGTTTTTGGCTCCCGAGCCAAGTCTCTCGATGGTCTCATCCACTTCACCTTAGTCTGGGTTCTGCTGGCAATGACCATGTGCCATGGAAATCTCAGATTGCAGCCCAGCCATGTTGGGGCACTTGTCTTGCTGGACTTCTGGGCATTCCACTGACTTTTGCTCAATGAGTGTGGCCTATCAAGTAATTTGTGGCTTCATAAGCATTTGTGGCTTTTTCACACATGGACATGACTCTCAGGATAACCTGCGAGCTCTGTCTCAAGCAGGTGACTCTACAATGGAGGGTAAGCATGTCCTGCACCACCTATGGTTTTAAAAGTCATAGTGTGCATGAGAGGGTGGACATGCTAAGGGGACTGAAAATCCAGTCCATGGGCCTGATCCACCTACAAATAGAGAATATATTTTTAAAATGGGCAGTGGAACCTTCTGGATCCCTTTTGTACACCTGCGATGCTGCATATGACCAGAGGGGGCGCTTTTTTTTTTTTTTTTTTTTTAAACATGTGCACAAAGATGCCATATGAGCTAGCAGAAGCTCTGGGGCTTGAAATGTGGAAAAAGTATTTGTGAAGGTAAAACCAACTCTAACACGGCATGTGACTGACGGCGTGCAGAGAGAGGGTCTCTGGGGCTGATGTGGGGTGAAGAATGGAGGCTCACCCGGCTCCTGCACCGAGGGGGAACTTCCAGAAGTGTTTGGGTGAGTTGTCCCCTGGAGTTGGGCTCATGCTTCTGACACTGGCAATAAGAAGCAGGAAAGGAGGCCAGACAGACTTGCTAGGCAGGAGGACTTGGGCACAGGTCACGGTGAAGGTGGCCCCGAGATTTCTTGGGCCACAGCTCTTTGTTCCTTTGCAGCCTGGGCCAGAAAGGGGGCATGACACGGGCAGGGACCCTCCAGCCCCCCCACCCTTCGTGGTCTGCTTTCTTTGCTTCCCCTTTCCCACGGCCCTCAGATACTTGGCCACAATGAATAATGAGGGTTTTTCTTAGTAGTTTGTTGGGTATTTTAATGCAAATCTGCCAATTATATTTGCCAACAAGCCCAGAACATGATCTAGAAACCAATGATGTCAGTTACTTGATGAGGCCCTGAGATATAGGCACCACCCCCGGACGAACCACGGACAGGACACGGTGTGACGGTGCTGCTTGAGTCTCCAACACAACCACCTAAAAACTTTCTCAAGATTTTACCTCCAACAGACAAAAATAATTAAGAGCGTCAATAAGAAATTAAAGGGGATCAGGTCACTTCAGGGAAGAATGAGCATAAATAAAATCATATCGTGAGTTTTTTCCATGAGACCTTGTCTTTGTGTAGGCTTGACACATTAAGACGGACATGTTTTCCTGCCGATGGTTACAGGCAGGATCACATGGACAAAACGTGTTTCCTCTAAAGGCTAAGGAACCACTCCAAAATAACACAAAAACCAAAGGGGGAGCGGAATGCGGGGTGCTAAACCAGGGCTCACGTGTGTGCAGGGGGTGTGTGGGAAAGCCTGCCAGGTCTTCTGTACCTAAAATATAGTCCCTAAAGAGCTGAGACCAGCTCCACAGAACTTGGTTTCCTCGGTGTCTTACCAGAAAAATTTCACTATCAATTTTGAGGCTGTTCTCTTCAACTTACTCTGAGAAGGGTTAGAAAGAGGCATATGCATACTATATCACGTTACATTATACTATACTATTTTATGTTATGTCAGTCATATATTAGTTATATCCATTACATATCAAGTGTGCTATTCATTATGTTAATCATACTAATTATATTTATTACGTTAATCATACTCATGATATGTTAATCATACTAGTTATATTTATTATACTCATGTTTATTATATTGTGTTATGTTATATTATGCTATACTATATTATGACTTATTATGTATTTAAATAATTAGCTATTTTCCCTGCACTGAATTAACCTGAGACGTTCTTAGCCTGAAACCTGTCTGGCAGTTAGGAATGTGAGGTTCCTTCCTCCTTCCCCTGAAAAGTACTCCACTTTTCTTTAGAGCCATCCTTACCTGAATTCTATTTTTACTTCCTGGAGGGTGTCACTTTCTCAGTGCTCATTATGGGCCTGGTGTCGTGAGAGGTAATATTCAATTGAGCGACTTCATTTCAGTCTGACCTGTGAGGGAGGCGGGAGTTGTGGCTTCCATAGTGCCGGCGAGAAGACTGACTTGCCCAAGGTCAAGGAACCTGCCCCTCCTCCACCATCTAGTACCCACCCCCTGCTTTTGACCCTTTGGGGTCCTCTTCCAGGGGGTCACTTGGCTCAGGACTAAAAAATCCAAACCGAGAAGCCATGAGTGAGGGTTTTACAAAGGTTCCAGGACTGTGGTCCATCCGACTCGCTTTCACTATGGACAGCCCCACGGTTGACATTAGAGCCACACTCTGCAAAGTGTCAGCTGAGTGGGCAGATAAAGTCGGCTCTGTGAAGAGGAGTATTCGATAACCCAGGGACCAACAGGGGCTTGTTTGCAGATTCCAGGAAGAATGGTGATTGGGTCTGAGTCTGCGTGCAGATAACCATCTGTTCTGACTCATTTATATTCATTTCTTCATAACTTCTGAGCCTTTGCCATGTGTCAAGTGTTGGGACAGATAGTAAGAGAGGTATGATGAATGAAATAAGATCCTTGGCCTCCAGGAGCTTCTAATTGGAGAAAGGAAGGTAACTCACAAGTATATTTTATTACAATAAGAAGCTGTAAAAGGCCAGGGGATGGGATGAATGGAAGGCCGAGGGCTTCAGAGTTGGGGAGACGAGCATTTCCAGCTGAAGCTGAGACTTACAATGGCAAGGGGTGTTGGCGAAACAACCTTAAAGATAAAGGCACATGGGGCGCCTGGGTGGCTCAATGGGTTAGCCTCTGCCTTCGGCTCCGGTCATGGTCTCCGGGTCCTGGGATCGAGCCCTGCATTGGGCTGTCTGCTCAGCGGGGAGCCTGCTTCCCTCTCTCTCTGCCTGCCTCTCTGCCTACTTGTGATCTGTCTCTCAGTCAAATAAATAAATAAAATCTTTAAAAAAAAAAAAAAGATAAAGGCACCACAGTGAGAATTGCAAAGCACTGGCTACACATTACCATCTCCAGTGAAGCTTCCTCAAACACACTGGGCCCCACAGTCTGAAGTTCACGCTCAGCTGGTCTGAGCATTGCTGTTGTCCAGTGGCTCTGTGGGGGATTTGAACATGCAGCCACACGGAGGACCCCCGATGAGGTCTGGATGAGGAAGGGCCTTGGAGGGGGGGTATGCTATCTTGTCAACCATGGACACACTGAGGCCATCCGGGCAAAAGAATGACAGGACAAAATGATAGGATGAGAATCCATCTGTGATCAGCCCTGTCTGAAGGGTAGAGAAGTGTTTTTGAAGCCCCTGTAATGGTCCAGACCAGCTAGCAGGAAGGATGTACTCTCTCAGGAGTGGGGAAATTTATTTCTCTACTAACTTTTCTTCCACATTATTTGTCTCTTTCTTATTGATTTACAGAGGCTCTTTTTATATTAAGGACATGAGTTGTCTGTTACGTATGTTACAGCATTGTTCTGTCGTCTTGTCATTTATTTTGTAGCCTTATGGTCTCCCAAATGTATGGGAGTTTTAGTTGCTTACATATTTTCATTTAGAGTCTCTGGGGTTGGAGCCTTGGTTAGGGAGGCCTTCTCTAAGCCAAAATTATATTTTAGCATCTCCCCATATCATCTTTTTGGTATATTATATGGTTTGTTTTTTATTTTTAGGTCTCATATCCATCTAAAAGTGTACATTGCTTTATGAGGGAGGAAGCTAACGATGTTTTTCCCAAATATATGCAATCGTGCTACCCCCGTGTATATGAAGAGCCTGCTCCTTCCAGAGCAATTTAGATCCATTAATAAGGATGGGTAAAGTGCCCCTGACCTTTAAGGTGAGATTTATTACCTGTTTTTAGCAATGATCTCCAGAATGTGGCAGATACCGGTGGTATTTGAGTGATGTTAGCGTTTTCCCCAACCTCTGGCATTTGCGGTTCAACTATTGTGCTGTGGTTTTCCCTAATAGAATTTTAAAACAATTATTTTGTATGTGCATCCAGGAGCCCCTTGGCATTGGGAATATTTTAAATTCAAACTCAGGAGTGGAAAGGCAGCATGTAAATCTCCGCTAACAAATCCTCGGGGATGGCGTATTTACTTTCTCTTCTACCTCAGATCTATAAAAATATGTGGCTTACAATGACTTAATTAGAATAAATCTAGCCCTGACATTAGCCCCGCTTGTATCTATTATATAGAATTCCTACCTTCGGACTCCCAAAGAACCTAGAGCAATTTCCTGTGGCTGAATATTCAATTCAAATCTAATGAGGTGAAGAAAAAAATGCTAAAATGAGACGAAGCTGCACCAAAGTAGTCCGAACCTGAATTCAGAATTAGCTGATTCATTCTTCCAAGAAGAGCATCCATTACAGTAAAAAAGAGAAAGAAAAAAGAATGAACCTCCTCTGAGCCCGGCCCAGGGCCCGGCTGTGCTTCTGATGGGGCTCTGCCTCTGGTCTGGGCACCTCGACAGGTAGGATCAGCAGGTCCCCAGCTCAGCGGGCTCGCCCTCCTCCCTTGGCCCCATCCTTCCTCCCCTGTGGGGGATTTGAACATGCGGCCACATGAAGGACCCCTGATGAGGTCTGATGAGGAAGGGTCTTGGGGTGGGAGGGCATGCTAACCTGTCAACCACGGACACACACTCGAGATCGCCAGAGCATGAAACTGACATCCCAGGGAGCTTCCTTTGGCCTCTGCTGTGCTTTGCCACACTGTCCTCTCCTCCCTTCCCCTCAGGTGCCACCCAGAGAGGAGTGTCCTGGAACAGTGCCAGTCTTAAATGCGAGGGGCCAAGGCATGACAGCAGCCTTCCTGCTTTCTAGCCCGTCTGGAGCACGGAGCTCAATGATGGCAGGCCAGGAGCTTAAAACCAGGCACGGCGAGAATATTTACACCACGGAAATGGGCAGATGCTACAAATCAGGTCTTTGCCCTCTACCTCCTCCAAGCCGGGTAGGAAACCCTTATCATTGCACCACTGCCAGCCTGCTTTGGAAGCCCTGTATCAGGTGGCTAAGCCTTGTAGTGGCCTTTTGCTTGGAAGATGCCTTTGTTGAATGGGGAAGCACGAGAAGAAGATCTCCGGCTGGCTGCAAGCCGGCTCTGGTTTAGGCTTGGGAGCCACAGGGATCTGTCGTCGCATAAAGTCATTGCTCTGCATGCTTTCATCGAGCCAGGTTTCAGGGCCCATACATACAACATAAAATGGATAACTTCAGATTTACTGAGGTTTTGGAAGGTCTAGAAGATACTATGAAATATTTTTTTTTCTAAGCAAGGAAAACAAATTTTTGGTGGATGGTCGCTCCCTATGCTACAGTGCTGTGAAAACATCTCACCCTCCCTGGAGAAGAGAGGCTATCAGAACTCCTAACAATAGAATCATAATTATATACAAACTTAATAGATATGGATACACTATTTGATATAGCAGTCAACTGAATAAAGATAGAGAAATTACCTTTTAAACAAATTTAGGCTGTTGCTCGATAGTCAAACTTCCTGGTCTCAGGACTCCTGTTGCTCTTAAAACACTGGAGGATCCCAAAGACCTTTTATTTGTGGTGTTTCTAGCTTACCAACATTTACATATTAGAAACAAAAACTGTGAACCTAAAAAAACACTTAGTTATTTCATTAAAAAATAAAAAATAACAAATCTGTAACTTGATGTAAATAACACATTTTAAATGAGCAAATAACCGCATTCTTAGAAACAAAAGACCATTTATAAGAAGAGTGGCACTCTGCTTGGTTGGAAGGTCTGGACTGATGGAAGACAGCTGGATTCTGTTATTTGCTTCTGCGTTCAGTCTGTTGTGACAGGACTCACCAGGCGGCCCCTGGAAAACTCCATGGTGCGTTTGTGAGAGAGGAGAGGGGGAAAGGGCACGAAGCACCTTAGTGTTGTTATGAAGATAGTTTTGACTTCATGAACCCCTTGAAAAGGTCTCAGGGATTCGCAGGGACCATATTTTAAGAAACCCTTGCCTTTTAAATTTTTTTTTTAATTTTTATTTATTTATTTGACAGACGGAGATCACAAGTAGTTAGAGAGGCAGGCAGAGAGGGGGAAGCAGGCTTCCCGCTGAGCAGAGAGCCTGATGATGTTATGACCTGAGCCGAAGGCAGAGCCTTAACCCACCGAGCCACTCAGGTGCCCCAACCCTTGCCCTTTTTAAGCCTTTAAAAATATTTCCAAACTGCTCCCTACACAGGGATAAAACAAAGATTCGCTGGGCCCACGGACAGAGCTCTTTACTCAGTAGGGTGTCCTAGGTATCTGCATTTTTAACAAACTTCCCATTCTTTCCCCATACCTTCATCTTACAGACTTTAGTAGGCGTTGTTTGGTGTCCCATGTGAAAGCTAACACGTATCTGCAAGTTAGCTGAGTTCCCATCCACCTTCAAGGTCAAAGCCATGAACAAGAACACCTCCAGCTGAAAACCACACACTTCCTCTGTAGGACAAGAGGAATTTCTGGGAGGAGGAAGGAACCAAAGGCGTCCATCTATACAATGTTTACTGAGCATCTACTAGGCAGCAGGTCCCATGCTAGCTTTGGAAACTCAAAGACCCTCGCTGGCTCAAGATGCTGGCAAGTCATGAGAAAAGAGTGAAGGCACTGGTGGGGAGAACACATTGGGGTATGGAGGCCCCTTCAAAGAGCTCATCGACGGACCATCTTGCAGAAGGTTGGGTTGTTTCCTGGCTGGCTCCCAAGAGGGAGGGCTAGGACCACTGGGTAGAGAACAGATCTTAGCTTCTTCAAAGAAATATTTCAAACAGAGCTACTGAGAGTGGGCATGACTGGGATGAAAAGGGCTACCCCTCCCCCACGGGGTTCGAGAAACAGACTGAGAGGGTGGGAAAGGCTTTGAATGAGGTGCTCATCATCAGCCTGTTCAACCCTGATATTTTATGATGCTGTAAACTGTCTAGCCCTGGGTGTTCAGGGTCTATTAGCTCCTTTTCTTTTTACACACGTTTTCTTCTATTATGATGATTTAAATGGTCATAATGAACTTGTGGTTTTCATTATGAGCCACCCCAACTTTTTTCCCAGTATGGGACCCAAAGCATAAAATTGAAAGTGCTTCATCTATTTGTAAGTTCTTGAGGGCGGTGCTGTGTCTTATTTGTGACTCTCCTTCCCACCTCTCCGCACCCCGAGCCCCATGCTTGGCTTCCAAGTAAGTCCGTGTGCAGGACTTACTTGCTCTGAACGCAGGACCTGATTCACAGGAAGGAGGCGGTACGCACTACGGAGCTGATATATAGTTGAAGCTTTTCATAATTACAGTCAACGGAGTGGGAGCCCCTATCCTCCAAGCTAGAGCTACAAGGCTCACCCCTGAATCTATACCAATGCCAGTGAGGGAAATGGCACCCCATTCTCTTGAGCCCCTCGCACATACTTTGCTAGTCCCCCCATGTCTCCAGCCATCCGGCAATCCAATGTATCAGGACAATAAACTCAGCTCTTCATCAGAGAAGAGGTGAGAAGCCTGGATGGGTCTCCGCGTTGCTTGTTGATTCTGAAGGGGGCACTTTGCACTCAGCATCTGAATTCAATTAATCTGATCAGACAGGAAATGAGCAGTCGAAATTGCCTTTGTTGTTAGGTGGACCCGACCCAAAGACGCTTGGAGAGAAAGCGGGATGGCTGCCCTAATTTCTCAAGTGTCCTCGAATCAAAAGGAAAAAAAAAGAGAAAAAGAACATCAAGATGATCTCAGGCAACAGGGGCCCTGCGTCTCCCCCTTCCCAGCTGTGTAGGGCCTTGAGCACTTGGAATGTTCTATGGGGGCAAGTTGTTTATTCATTCAGACGTTGGTGGGGTGCCTACTCCGTGCTGGGCAGGGACTGTGTAGCGAACAGGGATGTGGCAGGGGCAACCGGGACTAAACTCTCTGCTCTCTTGAGTTTATGTATTTGTGGGTGGTGACGGACAAGCTCTCTGGATAGAAATATGGGGTGCTGGGGGCACCTGGGTGGCTCAGTGGATTAAGCCGCTGCCTTCGGCTCAGGTCATGATCTCGGTGTCCTGGGATCGAGCCCCGCATCGGGCTCTTTGCTCAGCGGGAGCCTGCTTCCTCCTCTCTCTCTCTGCCTGACTCTCCGCCTACTTGTGATCTCTCTCTCTGTCAAATAAATAAATAAAATCTTAAAAAAAAAAAATATGGGGTGCTGAATGGGGTGGGCAGTGGGCCAGAGACTGGAATATTAAACAGGGGGTCAGAAAAGGACTCACTCAAATGACAGCATGTGAGTGCACCTGACTAGAGGGAAGGTGTGCAGAGACCAGATTTCATCTGCTAAGAAGGGAATCCC
The DNA here is from genome assembly GCF_030435805.1 of Mustela lutreola. Lineage (NCBI taxonomy): Eukaryota > Metazoa > Chordata > Mammalia > Carnivora > Mustelidae > Mustela > Mustela lutreola. Next base: position 5,026,546 of record NC_081305.1, read on the forward strand.
CAGGCTCAACCAAATCAGATTCCTCCTGGGAGCTTGCTTACAAACACCTCGGGAGTCTACCCTTTAGGAGTTTCTAATTAGCAGATCCTGGGTGGGGCCTGCGACTATGTGCATATTTAACAAGCATTCCCTGCCTAAATTTACATAATCATTAGCTAATCCTCTCCCTCCCCCAACTCCCAGACCCTCCCCCCTCCACTGCCCCCCGTGCATTTCACAAGTTATACAGATTAGGTTCTATACCGGAAGGGAGGATTACTCTGGGGAAAAAGACAATCCCTTTCCTGTGGAAATATGCTGTTTAGTGGGATTTATAGAAATTAATCAAATAGCCACACAAACATAAGTTCAAACAGCACCAAGCCTTTAAGGAGGGCTAGAGGAAGGACTGTAGACTGCAGCAGAATGTCCTGAGCCAGGGTGTCAGGAATGGCCTCCTGCAGGGTAGGAGTCAAAAGAATGAGTGGGAGGAAGAATATTCTAGAAAGAGGGAAAAGGATGCACCAAAGGGTCTGAGGTAGATAAGAGGTTCCGGGTCAACAAGCCGGTCCATCGGTATAGGCTTTCTAGAACATTCTCCCCACCTCCAGCCTTGGTTAAAACCAGCTTTTCCCCTGAGGCCACCTTTCTGCCCACTGCCCTGCCCAGCAGAACTGGCGTCACTGAGAAAGGACTTACGGTGTTGGCCATGCAGAGGGGAAGGTTGGAGGGTGTGAAGCTGGCTTTAAGAGACTAAAAGTCTCAGCGAGGAAAAGAGGGCCGAAGCCCAGGTAAGGGATGCAGAGGAAGAGAAGAAAGTGGGAGCGAAGTGATCAGAGGTGACGCTGGCAGCTCAGCGTGCAGAGGCCGACATGGGTCAGGGGCTGAGAGCTGGGGTTACCCTCCGGGTTCTCTTCTGTTGGGTCGAGGGCAGTTTTTCACCTCTCAGTGTTCTCATCTGTTGAAGGTAGAGACAATTAAACCTGCCTCTTTGGGTGGTTTGAACATGGAAACCAATGACTGCTCTGTACCATTGAAGTAGTCCCCCCCACAGGAGAGGGGACCCACCAGAGATCCACAAATGGTGGATTTTCACTTAATTTGCAACCACATCTTTAAAGCATGTCTTTGCTTTTACGGAGCCCTGTGTGGCTTTCAATTGGGCTACCCCCTCGGCTTCTTAAGAACTGAGAATGCTTTAGAGGCATTTTGCTTGATTAAAGAAGTGCAGTGCACCATCACCAGGGGGAAAGAACGCTCAGGAAATACCATCTTTGGTTCCCTGATAAAGCAGGCACTGACGTTAGAACACAGGAGCCTATTAAGGACCAGCCATGAGCGCACAGTGCAAAAATGACATAGGAGGTTGGACACCGGAGGCCCATCTTACTGTCCTACCTTAACAACTGGACACAAAAATGGGTTCCCAGCAAACGCATCCTTTAGCTCCAAGAGCAAAATCCACTTCCACAAGTCCCACAGGGTTGATGGGCTCCCACTGGATGGTGGTGCTGGGAATGCCAGGCCCAGTCAACAGACCGGATTTCCCACACTGACTCCTCCAAGCTCCCCCTTCTGTCTCAGTCCTTGAGAAAAGCTAGTTCAGTGTGTCCAGCCCAACCGATCTCCAGGAACTGGGGTATTTCTCCGGCTTAGCACATCCTTCAGGATGAGGCTCAGGATGGCGTGGAGAAATTTGGGGAGCTGTGGACCACCACCACTTTTGGATAACTACAAAACCTAGAAGGACGCCATAAAACAATATCTTTCGGCCTCGAGAAACTCGAAGTTTAACAAATGGAAAAAGACTCACATGTGGCATAACGTAGTAAGTAGGTCGCGCCATTACATGTGAGGCCTGAACCAAACATTCCCTCTGCCTGAAACACTGTCCTTCCGGCTCATGCCTTCCCACCACTCAGGGCTGCTCGCCCTGCAGAAGGAGCAAGTGTGGCTTTGTCCATCTTTGTCTCTGGACCTCTCAATCCTTCACAGGCCTTATCGCTCCCCAGCACTGGGTCCTACGCTCGTGTAAAATTTTAAATGTATCCTCCGTCTCCTTCCCTAGAGTCTAGTTTTTGTAATTGGCAATGCCGTCTATTGACTGGGTCTGGGCGTTTCAGGCACAAGCATTCCTTGCAAATCGCTCAACCATGTGGGGATTTCAGGAGTGGATTTTGCTGTCAGGGATAACTGATGAGGCCGGGGGCCCTGTCTTAATAGACCCTGCCTCCCCAGGGGGTAGCATCAGGCCCGACACACAAAGGTACTCCCATAAATTTTGGTTGGATGAATAACCCCGAAGTACTCAAATATGGGTCAAGTGAATTAACTATCTAAAAATCATTACAAAAATTAAGAGAGATAACGGATGGGAAAGCACTGTGTAAACTCTGAGGCCTAACACAAATGCTTATTTACTATCACTATGGTAAGTGGGATGAATCAGATCAAAAGTGATTTGCAGGGACAAGCTCTTCCTATGGATCACTTAGGTTTGAAGAGATTAATCCAGCTAAAGAGGACTGAGTGTAAATTATTACTTCCCAATTGCAGTGGCAGAGGTGATTGGACAGTAGTGTCTTGATTGGAATTGATTTGTGGTCAATATCCACATAGAATTTATTATGAAATTTTTCTCTAATTATTTGAAGCGAACCATTACAGTCAAAGACTTTGCAAAGATAAAAGAAGGGCTTCTATAAAAAAGGGTGGCTCCTAGACCCCACATTCCACGCAAGTACCAAGACTTATTTCCTTATTTTCATGGAGAAGCCAGCAATATGATGACATCAAGCATTTTATGATGTTGGGTGAGCATGATGTCTTCCTTTTCTTCACTAGTACTTCCAGGGACCACCTTTTTTTAACTAGAAGCCCAGTATCCTGCACTGGAGTCCGAAAAGCAGCTGTAAGTTTGGTCAACTTTGCCTCACTGTGGGCCGAGTTTCTGTGTAGCTCCGATTCAAGGACACGGCTAGCGGTCTTAAGCCAAGGTTAGGAGAAGCCAGCTTGGGAGCTGACTTGAGCCCAAATCTGTAAGATTTACTAAAATACAATGAGATGAACGAAGTTTTAGCTTATAGACTTTATCCAGGGGAAAAATATATATGTTTCATTTGTCTAATGTTTTCTTTGAAAGTCTATTGGGGATGGGACTTAAACTCCGTAAAAATGTGTGTCATTGGTAATAGGCAACGAACTGCCTTCCAAGGCAGCTCAATCCGCTGTTGGATTATATTTGCTAAGTGGGACACTCTGTGGTCCCCGAGGGCAGGGACATAGTGTGGTTTGCTGCTGCAGTCCCAGCACTTAGGGCAGGGCCTGGTCATTGTAGGCAGGGGAAGAATGGGGAGAAAGGGCTCCCCGTTTCCTTCTTTTTTTCCCCCTTAAATTTATTTATTTATTTGAGAGAGGGGGAGAGAAAGCAGGGGGAGGGACAGAGGGAGAGGGAGAGAAACCCAAGCAGACTCCCTGCTGAGCGTGGGAGCATGATGCCGGGCTCCATCCCATGACCCTGAGATCACGACCTGAGCCGAAACCAAGAGTTGGACCCTTAACCGACTGAGCCACCCGGGCGCCTCCCACTCTTTCCTTCTTAATTAACATTCAACGTTAGTGAAGAAGATCAGTGTGAAATGACACTGAATTACTAGCCTGGCCAAGGTACCCATAGCTCCACTAATCTATTTGCCCAACTCAAGCTCATTCAGTACCTACAAGTTTCCGTCCCTCTAAACACCAACTACTAGTTGGATCTGATAGAACAAGAGCGAATACTTCTGTGTGAGTAAAAAATGAATCATTTGATAATGCGAGCATCTCCTATTTCAAGGCCCATCTTCAGATATGTGGTCCACTGGTTCACGGCCATTATCTTTGTGCTGAATATGCCTGCTAGCAAAGAGGCATCACTACCTCTTCCCTCTCGTCTTGGAGCCCTCTGGAGGCTCACCGTGTTGCATGTTAGCCTGACTTTCAGACAGAAACGAGCAGAGAGGATATGTCTATGCTTGACGCTATTCCTTGGCAGAATTCTAAAACCAACCAGCAAACGCTCAGCCGTAAAGGAAACTAGGAGATGTGTGTGGACCACAATAAAATGCTTTTTCTCGGGGGTACCTGAGATTACCGTAGATGGTATGAAGACAAAAATCTGCTTTTCTTGTTTATGTTGACGTGGGATCAGCCAACAATACGTATCACATAAAAATCTATATTTATATCGGTATTGCAGAATTAGGATCAAATAATACTGACACCGAAATGCAGGAAAAACCACGAAGTTGAGAAGTGAATGACTGACCTTGGGGAAACGCAGCATTAACGCTTATAGCAAACCTGCTTCCCCTGCCTCTAGCCTAGCTGGAGCCTGCAGCCCTAAGGGATGTGGGTTAGAACCTCTAAGGGCTTGAATCGGTTCAGTGGGAGTGAGCCCTGTGTACTTCTGCTGAGGGCCCTCCCCGAGCCCTGAGAAGTGCAGGCTGCTCTGTGTTGTCATGGTGCCAATTTAAGGAATTCTATTTTGCATATTAAAAAAAAAAAATCGGTGGCGCTGAATCCGGAGCTGCCTCTGAATTAAACGGCTTTGTTTGCAGAAAGTTTACAGACAGTGTGACTCACGAGGTAGTGCTAACGGGGAGGAAGAAACACAGGTAAAGGGAAAATGGAATCGAAAGTTCCGTTCCTCCAAGTGGGAGGAGATTGGGGAAGGACAGGGAAACACAGAATCTCTAAAAATGTCTTTGGCACTAGGAAAAGCAGCAAATCTATAAATGTAAATGATGTGTAAATAATTCTTATCATGGGAAAACACGCCTGGGAGGGTAGGAGATGACAGATAGGAACGTGTCTTGAAAAAATACGAAGCGTCCTCGGGACAGGAGGGAGAATGATTAAGTGGGAGATCTGCGTGGACGAGTGCCTCCGTGCCTCCGGACGGACCCGCCTTCATACATGGATTCACGCCCACACATATGTGCTGCGGACGTGCCTGAGGGTATATACACATCCTTCCCATGGACGTCGACATCCATAATTCATGCTTTCTCCCTGGCGATTTAAATATTTTAAATTTCACAATGGGGGTGACTCGGTAATGAAAGCTTCCCATTATACAACAACGGCTGTAATTCTCAGATGCCCCAAACAAACCGTATTTCCTTTAGGGTGTATCATTGCTGTGAAACACAGCCCCCTCCCGAACTGGAAACCGTGAGCCTGTCGACTCTCCTGTATAGAGCTGCTTCCTGAATATACATTTTATTCTACCCAAACCCAGCACGACAGGGCCATCTGAGCACTGAAAGAGTCATTAAATACTCGTGTTATACTGTTTTAATTACAAGCTGCCCCCTTTTTGGGCTTATTTCAATAGATTATTGCCCTGCTGTGTAATCGTGTATAAAGAAACAGCAGTACCTCTTGCTGGTATATCGTGGAAATTAAAATTCTCAATACTACTTCAGTAATTAATTTCCAAAGAGAAACCAGTTTAGTTTAATAAAGAGATTAATGAAAATGTTGCAGAAGATATATTTCTCAGGAGGCGCCGTGCGTTATTTTCTTGCATTCGAAATAATAGAACCATTTCAAAGGACTTAGTAAATCTAGCCTCAATCAATTCTGTTTAACTTAGCATAGAAAGGCTTTTTAGGGGGTTTAAAGAAGCAGGGCAGACAAACCGGGATCAGACCGTCCCCAAAGTGCAGAGGAATCGAGGGGTTCTCCGGCAGGTGTGTTGTCTGGACGGCAAGCTGTCTGTCTTATACCAAGAGCTACTCGGGGAAGAGTATGTGGGGGAGGGGGAGGTTGGTTGGGGGTCAAAGGTGAGGTTGGGCCTTGGGTGCTGGTGGGCAGTGTAGGAGGCACTGTGACTACCAGCACCCACTAAGGGTGAATGTAACCCTTTTCCTTTTACTGCCTGATTTTTACATGTCTGATCCCATGCATTTGTTACAACATCTCTGTGAGACGCACGCGGTCATCAAGCTCATTTCACACGTGGGGATCGGAAGGTAAAGGGAAATCAGGTGACGTCCCAGCATCGCAGCGCGCGAGTCAGACAGCTGGAACTGAAAGTCAAAGCCTACTCCGGATCCCATGGTGTTAGAACATATCCCATTCCCCGTGTCGGATGTCCATCTGGGGCTTTCTGGGGTGGGGGTGGCCTCAGACTCCGTCAACCCTGCAACGGGGCCCTGGAGGAAGGATTTACCGTGGCTGGATTTACCACTCGCGGACTCAGTGGGCTGAGAAAGGGCTCTTTGGCCCCGGATCAAATGGTGAGAGGAGAAAGATGGCCTTGCTAAAGACAGAACAGTTCCGCTCTCTTCCGCCCTTTCCACAGAGTCGTACAAGGCGTAGAGACACAGAAGCGTGGCGTGTTGTGAAGCAGACACACCATTTCAACTATGCACGCGGTGGTAGATTAAGGGAAGGCAGCAGCCGTGACTGGGAACAACCCAAAGTTCCAAGCCTCCCTCGTTTCACGGAATTGGCCCATTTTACAGCTGGGACCAGTGAGGATGTTCCGTGCAGGTCTGCGGACAGGAGCACAGTGAAGCTTTCAGGAGCGGAGTGGCCTCAGAACGCTGCCCGGGCTGGGGATCGCCCCTCTGATCTCCCACAGCCTTCCAAACCCTCCAAACCCTCCAAACCCTGTAACCCATCCTACACCTGTCTAACGACTGTTCGTGAGTTAACTGTCTCGCCGGAACATACGATCCTGCTCCGGCTCCAGCTGGCTGACCCGGCACAGCTGACATCATCGAGATGTGGGACGTTGAGGACAGTGGGTGTATCTATCACGCTTACGGCAATCACCGGGTACATCATGTTTTGATGAAATGTCATAATCCAAATCTGCGGTGACAGGCTTCGTCCTGCACTTTCGACACTCTCTGGGGTCCCCGGGAAGGAGGACCGTGACACGGGGGCACGCCATCCAGCGGGTTCTCGGCCATGATGTAAATTACATTATGCGGCAACACAACAGCTGAATTTTTAAGAAGCCTCCTGTTTTCAAGAAAGCAGGAGAGAAGAGCAGGGGCTTCTCTAATAGAAAAGATGCTTGAGAGCTCCGGACTCACCAAGTCATTGTTTTTCTGTTTAAAACATCAACAATAACGGCGTCTTTACAGATAAAAGTGGGCTTGATTACTGACAGCTGAAGCGGAGGAAGGTTCCTGGTCAGAACGGAATAGAACCAAAGTTGGTGCTCCTTTGATGACCCACCAGTTTTTGTGTTTTGACCTTGTTCTTGCCCTCAGCCACGGCCAAGGTCACCTCCTAACAATGAGACTCAAAGAATGCCAGGAAGAACCCAAGAATGGGACAGGCAAGCAAATCAGCTCAGGGCCTTTCTGCTGTGTCCTCACCCACTAATTTTCAAGGAGCCCGTGCCCAGCGATCATTTGTGGATGCCAGGATATAAAACCTCTGCCTCAATCCGTCAATCACACTGTGCTTTATTCACATTTTGACGCCTTTTTAGTGTAGGAGGAACGCCGATACCCAGGAAAATTACGGAGACCAGGATGGTACACACAGTGAAATGTGTGTTTCATTTCACGCCATTAATACTCTCCAGAAAATGTTCTATAGAGTTTATATGTAATGAAATGCACCATGAAATGCTTTCATAGTTTTTCTCACGTACGTGAATCCACAACTCAGAAATAGTATGTCGGGTTGTGTGTCCTGACTGCTGGTTTGGCTGGAAGGATGGCTGCCCTGTCGACCCTGGCATGCACGAGCCAACTTTGGGGGGACCAACTTTGAGGGAGCACTTCCGTGAACAGAACAAGACGTGCCCGACACGTCAATGGCATGCAGCCCGCGCCCCGAGCGTTACCGTGCAGCTGGTCCCCTGCTTGTGCTCCTAGGAGGCTCCTTACATTTCTTTCTGTTTTTTTTTTTTTTTCTTCTTAAATAAAGAATTTATTTATTTAGGAAGAGAGAGAGCAGTGTGCGTGTGTGAATGGAAGGAAGGACAGGGAGAGAGAGAGAGAGAATCTCATGCAGAGACTTCCCACCGAGCGTGGAGCCCGACTCGGGGCTCAGTCCAGCAGCCCTGAGCTTTCGACCTGAGCTGAAATCAAGAGTCAGACACTAATGTGACTGAGCCACCCAGGCGCCCTGGCTCAGTGTCTTTCTCACGTATTGTGGAGGGGATACAGGGCCTGGATATGGACACACGTGCATGCACGAACACGTATACACCTGTATGTACATCACCGTACTCAAGTCGAGCTGCACAGCAGCCGTTTTAATGTTTGTAATTATTACTACATCCACTGCTCTTATCAAGGGTTTACCACTCCTGTCATTGTGTGGATGTGCTTGGGTGAGCATGTGTGTATGTACGTATGTTCTGTACATGTGTGTGCGTACCTGTCGCTACCTATCTATCTACAAACCTTAATCCTTACCAGAGCCCATGAGAGGGGATGCTCTTGCCGTCACTGCAAAGATGAGGCAGCCACGGCTCAGAGGGGGAAGTGATTATGGTCAAGGTCACACAACAGTGGTTCACAGGGTGGGATTAATGACAAGAGACGCTCCTTTCCAAAGCCTGGTCTACTGGCTGTCATTGTACCCTGCCTCCTCCTCACGGACAGGGGCATTGTCTTGTGATTGCTTTGATACCCAGCACAATGGCTGGAAGAGAAGCCCGACTGATGGCCTGCTGAATGTTTGGGCAAACGCAGGAAGGAAGGAGTTGAGGTGATTCAGGTATTTACTCCTTATTTGAAGTCCTTCCTTGTTGGCACAATAATCAGTTACATCTGGGTGTCTACCAGTTCCCACAAGGCCAGGTGGCCATGGAAGGTGTTCCCATCCGAATAGTAATCTACCATTGTGGTAGCTGCATTTCCCTTCCAGTGATCAGTTTAGGGTAGTGGTCCCCCCTCCCCCACTCCCGGTCTGGCCAGCTGCTGGCCGCAGCAGCTGGAGTGGGACTGGAGAACGGATAGGAGGCTGAAGGCTCAGTGAGAGACAGACGTGCCTGCGAGTCACAGAAGGTGGGGGGTCTCTGTGATCGAGACCAGCGTGGTGGGTGAAGCTCAGGCTTTACCAGGAAACCCTTAGCGGGGGTGGGAGAGAAGCCCCCAGGTCAGAGTGGCCTCACCAGCCACCATGGATGCAGGGAAAGGCAGCCGGTTCCTGCTGTTTGTGGAGCAGGGACCTTGAACTTCCACACGGGAAATGCTGGCCCAGTGCTTGCTACCAAGTCTCTTTTTTAAAAGCCTCTTCGCCTTGACTTAAGAGGCTTGGTAAAGAGCCAAGTCTGCCTTTCTATACTTTTAGGTGTTTCCCAGAGTGCTGGGAGGAGAGACCACGCCTCAGAAGCCAACTTCTGGAAGAGACTGTCTGAGGCCACACGGATGAATGCACCGATATGATCGTTCCAGACCATGCGGCTGCCACCGAGTGAGGTGTTCAATTTTAATAACATCCTAGGTTATGGCCCACTTATACCCTGAGGGTCGTAGATAAAAGGGCGATTTTCCCGTATCACACCATGCAGCGGAGGGTGGCTAGGAAGGAGGGAAGACTCTTCGTATGAAACGTGGTCAAAGAATCGGTCCTCACGTATCTGAGATCTGGTATATGGAATGGCCAGTGGGTCTCTGTGCTTCTCAAGAAGGAAAACCAGGAGATCAGGAACATTTTCTGCAAGGCAGATTTGAGCTCGGTGCAATACGATTCCCTCATACCTAATCTGAACACGAAAGGTTACTGCTCTCTACTCAGCAATCACTGGAAATGCTCCAAATGTTTAAGAAACAAACAAACAAACAAACAAAACGGGATCACCACGTCGAGCAAGAGGATGTTGTGTGTAAGAAGGTGGAGGAGTGTTGCTGTTGGTAATTACCCCCGGTCTGAGGCTCTACGAAAACCCTGTATCACTGGATCCATAGAGTGGAGAGCTCTGCGACTTTAGGAGACGCGGCTCCTGTGCTTCTGGTATCACCGCCCCAGCCCATCTGTCTTCTCCCTCCTTAGTTATTTGTATGTATTTCTTATCGTGTGCTTATTCATTAAACAAAATACGGGGCACCTGGCAGGGTCCATTCGTGGAATGTGCAACTCTTAATCGTGGGACTGTCACTCTGACAGCCCCACGTTGGGCACAGAGATTACTTAAAAACAACGAAATCCTAAAAAAGCGAAAATGTTATTGCACACCAAACGATAGGCCAAGATCAACTTTAAAGGAATAGAGCCTTGTTTCTTATTAGTCCCTTAGTCATTCTTAGGATAAACAACATAGTATCAGTTCAGTTGGTTGTTTTGAAATATAATTACACTGAAGCCTAATGAATTTAGACTCTTCATTAGCAAAAAGCTTTCTCCGTCTAGTCCACGCAAGCAAGATAAAAACACGATGGGAGAAGGCTTTTAAAATAGAAAACACAGATCATCAAAAACTGTCCCAACTATTTTAGAAACAGCTGCAAAAGAAAAGCTGTTGATATTTTGTTTCCAGTCATTCTGGTCTGCTTATTACAGCCCGTCTCATGAATTTTTTAGGAAATCCTTTCACTGGAAAGTCATGGAATTTTTGTTTTGTCTTTATTTATACTTTCTTCCTGCTTCGGATTTCTTTTTTAATTTGGATACTTCTCCCCGAGGTAAAGACGGGGCTCTGCAAAGAACACTCCCCAGCGGCAGGAAGTTCTTCATTCGGACCCTTCAGTATTTGAAAGGAAGAGGAACTTCCTCTTTTTGAACAAAATGCCTTCTCCAGGTCTACTTTTATCGACAAGCACTTCAGGAGAGAGCACAGGAGGGAAAGTCTCATCTTGCTCTTGGAGTCTCCCTGCGCACCTGATGATAGCCGAGCGGGGCAGACGTCATGCCCACCGCCCACCATGTGTGCTGGAGGAAATTGCAGTCAGAGGGGGTCCCATGAGGCTGACCCTCCCATCTGGATCTCCAGGGGTGCCTGCTGTTACCCTGTTATGTTCCATTTCTATGACTGAATATTAAAAGCGAGGAAGCCAGTGGTGTGTCTCCCACCTGGATGTTTCAGGAAACTCCACGGCTATTAATCACTTGGTAACTTCTCACTGTGCCAGCGTGAAGACAGCTGTATCAGGTAACCTCAGACACGAAGCCTTTCCACATGTTACCGTTAAATTAAAACCTGGTAGGTTGGAATGACTCCAGAGTAGAACAGAACAAATCTGATTAGCAGAGGGGGAGTTCGTCCATTTGTTATGCGGTTTCGAAGATTCCTGCTGGAGTCCTCTCCCTGACCCCACCTTTCCTTGCCAGGCACCTGCAAGAGGCTGTTTCTCAGAGGGGCGGCAAAGGAGGCAGCCAGTCCCCGAACCATGCAGACCCAGGTCTGAGTTCCGGCTCTGGGGCTTATCAGTTTTCTGACCTTAGGACCATGACCTTGTTTTCTATCGTGTGTAAATGAGGCAAGAGAGCAAACCACCATCTTTCCGGTTCTTTGCAGAGTTTCTCCACGTTAGCCCTGGTGACATTTGAGACCGCGTAACTTCCTCGTGTGGGGGCCGTCCTGTGCCTCGTAGAATACTAAGCAGCATCTCAGGGCTCTCCCCACCATGTGCCGGTAGCACCCCTAAGCCAGCCACGACCACTACACATGTGTCCCTTGGCGTAAGCGCTTTCGTAGAAATGTGTTCTTACCTAACACCTTGGGTCACTGTTTTTAAAAACTGAGTGTCACGATCATGAAATCAATTTCTAGGTCACGGCCATCATTTTAAATAACAGGAGAGAGTAGAACAGAAGCCAGGAAGGGAACACCACCTATTGTAAGGATATAAAGTATTATTTGTGAAACTTTGGTGTGTGTGTGTGTGTGTGTGTGTGTGTGGTGGGTGCTGGGTTGTGATATAACACCTATTTTTTTTTTTAACCATATGTTTCTATCAGAAAAGTTTGAAGGTCATCAACTTCAACCTTCCTCAAGAGTTGTTCGAAGAAAGAGCCAACGAGGGATCATTTCATTTCTTCATCTTCTAATTGTTAGAATAACTCAGGAACTACATTCACTGAATTCCATGATGACCCATCACGGGTTCTCCTTAGCATTTAAGCCCTAGAGAAATATGCCTCCTTCCTTGGCAGGGGTGCATAGGCTCATGGTTTAGGAGCCACAAGGGCTAAGTCAACTGCTGTGCTTCTTCCTGACCTTGATGCTGGAGGCCGCAGGTTAAGTGTTCAACCCAACCACAGTGAGTGTCCTTAGTCAGGATTCCAAACCGACACCCTTTCGCAATGGTCTTTGCCTTGCCTTATGGGAATGATTTTCAGATGGTTCTCAGCCTGTCCTGTGAGTGTAATGGTGTGTCCCATAGCCCTTTCTAGGGGGCATCTGGAACCTAAATTGATCAAACAACCCAGCATCTAACAACAAAAACACAGAACTCCGCTGGCCGCCCACACAAGGGCAGAAGGCCCAGTTACTGTGCCTGGAGATTTGGTTTTCCCGTGCGCAGAACACACGCTCTCCCCTCGGTGTCCCCTAACCTCTACTCAGGGATCACTGTGCGCCCATCACGGTGCCACTAGCTGCGAGCGATTCTCCTGTTCCATGGGGAAGAGCACGGGCGACGCGGGTGCTTGGGCTCCTCGTTATGTCCATTTTCCAGGGGAGAAGACATGCGCAGAGAGGCTGAGTGGCTTGGCCACCAGCCTGACTCGAACCTCGTCCTCTTGGCCACTGTCCCCTCCATCCTGCCACCCTCACACCGCCTCCGGTGGGCATCTGTGCCCCGGGATCCCCGCACAGCTGCCCTCAGAGGACACACTTTCTTTCCCCCTTTGGCACCAAGACGCTATGTACGCGGCTAGCAACGATGGGTGATACTTATGACATCGCACACGAGCCTCCTTTTATCTTTCCCAGCTCCCTTTGTTTATATACCGAACGGAACAGCGCTCACCCTCTCCGAAGGAAGAAGGAGAGGCAGCAGTGTGGGATGAATCTTTCAGAAGGGGAGTTTGACGGTGAGTGAAAGGTTTATTCCAACGAGAGGGTACGGGGACCGGTCACATGCCTGTCATTTATAGCGTCGCGATGTGCTCTATGCCATTAACTTTTAATTAACTCAATTAGAGCACAGTGTCTGACACCACAATGAGCACATCTAAACACCCCTGTTGGTGTCATGTTGAATTAATGTCTCTGAATGGCAGAGTCTCTTCTTGCATTAATGGTTTGCTACCCTGGTTCTCTTCATTGTCCCTGGCACCGACGTGTTGGTCCCATCTGAGGTGTGCCCATGGTCCCCTGGGCACACTCAGCCCCAGAAAACTACCTCTCAGACAGGACGCTGCACACCAAGCCCTTCACAGACGTCCTTCCTCGTACGTGGACGAGCAGCATGGGGACGACCCATGCCGGTCTCCGCTGGTATTTTTCTCTCCCTCGTGCATCCACTCAACTGCTTAGAGAGGGGGAGACTAATTTTTTAAGTGGTTTCACCTTAACAATCAGAAAGCAGGACTGTTAACAGAGGCCATTTTTGAGAGTTGCAATTTCAAACCTGATACAGCTTTCTTAGCTCTTTAGCTGAAAATATTAGCCGTCAGAATGGTTTTTTACAGCCAGACTTGAGCTATGCTGCTGTAAAGCTATGGTTTTCCAGTAAATCAATGCCTTCACTCATCTTAATGAGCATTATTACTACAGCTCACTCTCTGAATTAAAAAAAAAAAAAAAAAAAAAAAAGCTCAAAACAACCACCCATTTGTGCTTGGTTATAAAGGCCTGGTTTCATCTACCACCTTGCACATTTAATCAAGAATATGCAAAAATAAATCTTTAAAATGATCACCACGGCTGTGTGTGTGGTCCCACTGGTTTGTCTTCCTAACGGAGTCAGAGTCACGGAAGCGCCTTCCCCTGACAGGTTTCCTTCGAGAACTTCTCAGGTTGGAGACCCCGCTTCGGAGAACTCGGGCAGATGGGGACAAAGAATGGAGCTTAAACGCGGGAGCAGTGGAGAGAGGATGGCGTCCCTGAGCCTTGGCCTTTGGGACGGGTGTGAATGCGCCTTACAGCACTATCTTATCCTTCCACTTTTAGTAAAACAAAAAATACAGGTGGATTCCACTTAAGCTGAAGTATATAGTCCTTCTTTGAATTTGCCAAACAAACCATGATTTTCCCTCCTCTTAACCTTTGTACATTCTGTTCCTCGGTCCATGAAACACCATTTTCTCTGTTTGACTAACGCCTGCTCGCCCTTGCGAAAGAAGGATCGGGCACTTACAGTGAGAGCATTTGTGAGCCTGAATAACCTCACAGAATCAATTCCTCATGAATACATACGACAGATCTTTTAAAAAAAAAAAAAATCACAGATGCTGAGCTGATTTAGAGATACCCGCGCAATCTCTAACAGCCATGGGAGGTTGGGTGCCTGTGAAATTCTTCTGGGTTTGACCACAATCGGGCCACTGGCTTCCCCCCTATGATGCCTACTGTGTGCCGAGTACATTGCCATATATCTGACCCACACTGTCCTGTGTAATCTTCAGAAGAGCCATATGTGTTAGGAGCCAATCCCACTTTACAGACAAGGAGACAGAAAGAGCCAGGAAGCTTGTCCCTACCAGGAAACAGCGGAGCTGGCCACTGCACCCAGCCCTCTGCACACCGCGGTGCCGACTTCATCACAAATACTGAAAATATCACAACCGAAGCTGTCCCATTTTCTTACTCATCCTGCTATCGAGCGGGAAAGCAATGAATCTAGATGCCAAGACGGTGATTTTCAAGGCTTGCGGAGGTCGCTGACATCTGGACCAGCACAGGCTTGCAGAAGGAGCCAAGCTGGAGGAGGCCAGTAATCAAGGCTGGAGGACAGGTGAGCCATTCTTTGCTGAACGTGATGGCAGCGACTTTGTCCTGTGGAGTAAATGCCAAATCCCTGAATGTGCTCATGAAGACATCTTCCAACGTTTAAAAGCCTTAATTGTCTTTATCTGTGGGAAAGCCATTTTTTGCACGCATTCCTAATTTTCTAATGCAAATGCACATACCCACCTTGCAACCAACCCTAGTTTCAAGCTGGGGAAGAAGGTGGGGGTCTGGCTGTTTGGGGCATCTTTCCACTTCTCTTTTTAATTGCAGAGCCCACTGCCATGGCCCCACAGCCCACGCTGAGAAAAGTCCTAATGCGCCTGGACTCGGTACAATTTGTTTCAAGGACTGAATCCTCCATCTTTTCTTTAATCAATCTCCTCTATAGTCAGTATTTTTTTATTAAAAATGATAGCGAGAGGTTTTGTGCCTTCCTGCTGCTTTGTGAGCCATCTGCCACAGACACCTTGGGCAAAGAAGCTACGAAAAGCACGAGGAGAACTTTGATCAGAAGAAAGAAAAGAAAAACAACAAAAAACAAGAGAGAGCTGGCCTCTTGCTTTCGGGCAGATGAGTTTCAGCATCTCCCCCAGCATTTTTCCCTGGTAGGGACATTTTTACAAGGACTTTAATTGATCCTATTAGGCTTGGTATAGGAATCAGTTATCTTTAGAGTTACCGTCGGCCAGTAAGAGGCTGGGTGAGTCACTTTTATTGTTGGTCTCAAATTGGAAGAAACACAAAGAAACGAAGCAAAATCCTGGAGAAATATTGAATAGATTCGAGGTTTGAGGTTTTTTTACAAGTGTATTTATACCCCATCTCCAGGCACGTTGGATCTGAAGCAGCTTGTGCAGCAAAGCGTGGTAATGGGGAATTACAAGTAGCTGAAAAGAAGGATCAGAGAGAGGAGAAAAGGAGAGAATATCGACGTCGTGGGTCGTCCTCAGATGTCACTACGGCAGAAGGACCACTCTGACCCTGTGCGTCTTGTCGGCCAAAGCCAAAAGGAGAAGTATGGGGGGTAAATGCCACCAATTGCTCGTGGGGATGGTGGGTGGGGAAGAGCGCAGGCACGGTATCGAAGGCAGGCCTGGTTCTCAGACTGCGAGTCTTGCCAGAGGACCCTAGCGCCATAAACCCTCAAATCTGCCTCACACAGTAGGAGGACCCCGCAGCCACCCAGCGCTGCCTCCTGCATCACAGGGCAGCTCAGGGACCTAGCCGCAGACCATCCGCCAGCCAGCAGGGACGGCCAAGGCTCGGTGACTAATAAAACAGAGATGCTCAGCTCATTCCCACACCAAGGTACCCTTCCTCGTGTCGGAGACTCGGGCCAGACCCAAGACCACTCCTTCTCTTGGCCTCTGTGGGCCGGCTCCCTACAATTTGATCCTGAGCAGGTGGGTATTACCAGAAAGGTTTGGGAGCATTCGATCACATTATCTGTAGGTACGACGTAGGTGTGAGTGTGAGCACAGAGGGCAGAGGGCCCTGAGTTTTCCAGAGATGCGCACATCTCACACACAAGACCCACACATATGCACAGACCACTGGGTGCGTGTCACGGTGCGGTGCCGTGGAAATCACCGTCACAGCGGTAGCCAATGCTTGGAGACCATCCTGTGTGCCAGGCCCTGTTCTAGCACATCCTGGGATCTTAGTTAAGAGCATTGGGAACATGGCAGCAGCCTCTCTGGTTGAACCACCGCAAACTGACTCCTGAAAAAGCCACGTGGCCGGTGAAGCAGCCCCCCCACCCATCCCCCCAGACTAGGTAACCTGCAGGTGCAGGGCTCCCTAATGCCATCAACCCCGCCCTGCTACGCTCTTCCACGTGCTTTACAACCGGCTGCACAGGCCTCCTATGGCTGGTGTGCCGGGTCTCTGGGCAGGACCACACAGGCTGCCTCTTTCTTCCACCACAACGGGTGAGAAGTGCAGGGGCAGAAAGCGGCTTTCTAGGGTCAGAGTCACGTGAACACTGAGCACTCAGGTGCAGAATCCGGAAGACTGGGACCAAGTCCCCCTGAAAACTGTGAGCCCATGGGAAGCCTTTTAAGGATTGATGAGGAAAAATGTATTTAAGGAAAAAATGCAGCTTGGAAAATCTTGATACCAAAGGAAAAAAAAAAAAAGCCTGCATTCTTGCTTTCTTTTAAAGATTTCATTTTTAAGTAATCTCTACACCCAACTTGGGATTTGAACTCACAACCCTGAGATCAAGAGTCACCTGTTCCACCCCCCCCTCCCCTGGAAAAGCAACTTTTAAAAACTGAATTTAACCTTGTTTTGAAGTTTTCCCCAACTATTGTATTTTGAGGAGGATGTCAATTATAACAATGGTAATAAGAGTTACGGTTTTCTCGTGTTTACCGAGTGCCTCCTCGGGGCCAGGAGCTGTGTTACGGGCTTGACCCACGCTGCTTCCAGCCGCCCAGGGCCCTATGAGCGAGCTCTGGTGGGCAGACCTGCTTTGAAAATCAGGACTCAGAAGTCCCAACAGTTGAGGTCACCCGCCCAAAGTCAGATGGGGTTGGAAAATAAGGCCATATGCCTCCTGAGCCCTTTGTTGTAACTGGAGACTTGATATCCTCAGCACTATTGACATAGGGACAAGGTCATTCTTTTGGGGGTGGAGCGGGGTGCTGTCCCGTGCACCATGGGATGCCGAGCGGCACCCTTATGCTCTACATGCTACGAGCACTCCCCTCGCCATTCACGACAATCGAAAATCCAGACTTTGCCAAATGTCCTCTGGGGGGTAATCATTCCTGTGCACCCCCCATCAGGCGGAGCCTTAATCAATGTGCTCCACCCCCCACCCCCCTCCCGTGGCTGGGATGCCAACATCTCCCAATGGGCCCCATCACACAATGGCTTGTGACATCGGATGTGGCCCAGCTTGATCTTTAAAGGCCTCAGCGGTCTCTAGCACAAGAGAGGATGATGAGATTTGCTTTAAAAAACAGGTGCGGCCCTAAAATGTTTTCCATAAACACAAGTTCATAATGGTTTTAAGATGATCATCCTTGCTTAATAAAATCTTATTTCCCCATTTGCATTCATTAGAAAGTTATGGCCATGATTATATTAACCATAATATCCTAATAAATACTTGCCTAAAGATGTAGCAAACACATCCAGAGAGATTAAAACTTTCTCTTCAAATTTTAAAAATGCCATGTATATCCTAAAATAAAAATATACCCAGGGAAGGGAGGCTAGCTCATCTGCATGCTTGGCACAGAGGCATAAGGACAGAAAGGGGGACATTGTAAAAGCTGGGTTTCTTGCAGAGCTTAACCCAGTTGTAGATGTCTACGCAGGGTGAACTAGCCTCTGAGGGTCTTCCAGGGGATCAGAGAGAGGCACACCCTCTGGGTCTACATGTTAAGTGTTGAACAGCTCAGCTGGGTGAGGGAAGTCACTTTTCCCCATAGGTACCTTCCTCCAGGCAACCTCAGCTCTGTGTCCCACCCATGCAACCTGGAGCAGTGCCCGATTCTACCTCCAGCGTTCTCCTAGCCCTTCTCCTGGAACTAAGCCTCCAGCTGCCCATCCAACGGTGGTCACCAAGGTGGGGGGATAGTGTCTCTGTTCCCCAGCCCAGCCACCTCCCTCTCAGA
This sequence comes from Mustela lutreola, assembly GCF_030435805.1. Classification (NCBI taxonomy): domain Eukaryota; kingdom Metazoa; phylum Chordata; class Mammalia; order Carnivora; family Mustelidae; genus Mustela; species Mustela lutreola. The sequence continues at coordinate 5,045,011 of NC_081305.1, forward strand.
GGCTTAGGCTCTCAGATAGGACCCCCTGAGACAGGTAACTCAACTCCTGATAGTTCTTCAGCTCTACGGGGAAGCTAACTGGGACTGACAGCATCTTATCTTAAACACAGTGATAATTCACAATTATTGTCACCCTAACACCCCATGGCTACAATCATTAGGCTCCAGGCCTTGGTACCAACAGTCTTAGGTCATTAGGGTTATTGACCCCTTTGTCTCTCTCTCACGTCCCTATTGCAAAGAAACAAATATTTGGTCGGTCAGTGACATTGCTGTTTTAGGGGCTGTTAGCCAAGTGTTTATAGAAATAACCTATAGTTACAATGTTAACAGATGCGGCTCTTTTACTGGGAAGATCTCATCCAAACAGGAGACTTAAAACTGTTTTGGATCCAATTTTTGTTTTTGTTTTCAGTGTGTGTATGTGTGTGTGTGTGTGTGTGTGTAATCTCTAACACCAATTTCAAAGTTTGCAAATGCTACTTGTTCCAAGAACGCAAAATTTATAAAGTCTAGTTCATTGTAATGTCCAGTACCATTGTCTTAGAATAGACATCGTTTAGAGACAGAGATGTTCATTCTCAGCCGTGTGGTGTTGAGCCTTGGTTCCTCCTTGGGTGTGTTTGATTTGCTCTTCTGAGTGTCCAATTGCTTCACCTGCAAATCAACTATATGGATGGGAGCTCTCTTCTAAGCTTGTTACGAGGTTTAAACGAGATAAATCAGTGAAGCTTTAACAGAGTACTTGGAGCGGAGAAAGTCACAGTCATTAGTGACTGTACAGAGCACTTGAAGTTTACTGGGGCAGTGCTATGCTAGTGAATGGTTAATAAGACCAGCTCTCTGAGAATGTGAAAAAGCCTTGTGTTATAGTATTCTTCCCCCTCCCCTGACCCCCCAGTGGTGCAAACGTTCCTATCACGGCTGATACGGGGCTACAAATGCCGAACATGGGATTGGAAAGAGATTCGAACCATCACTGCGAGAACTGGTAGGGCACAATATCCTCTTCTTTGCCTGGCTGATGGATCTCAAAAACAGGTTCTGTGTGACACGTAACTTATAACTTGCTAAAGAGAATCAAGTACTGGGAAGCACTCGAGGAAAGCTAAGATCGAGGTCCAGGTGCTGAACACTGGGTGTGAGGCTGTGGGGGAGATCCATGAGGTGCCAGGATGGGAAACGGCATTGCATTTTTCCTCCACTCAAAACTGTTTATTTTTATCTTATTTTTTTAAGATTTTATTTATTTGGCAGACAGAGATCACAAGTAGGCAGAGAGAGAGAGAGGAGGAAGCAGGCTCCCCGCTGAGCAGAGAGCCCGATGTGGGGCTCGATCCCAGGACCCTGGGACCATGACCTGAGCCGAAGGCAGAGGCTTTAACCCACTGAGCCACCCAGGTGCCCCTCACTCAAAACTATTCTTAAGGATCATGGAGAGACCACAACTTCCAGTTCAGTCCCTGAGGACAAAGAAATGGGACGAGGAATTATGGACTCAAAGAATGAAAGACATTAGCACATGTTTTTTTTTTTTTTTGCCAGAAATAAAGGCACAAGGCTAACACTGGGTTTCGTTTTGGGGATACACCAAGGAGACGGTGCAAAGGTTCATCTGCCGATGATCCACGCGGGCAGTGGACAACACTGGTTTTTAGGAAAGAGCTCCTGGCAGGACAGGGGAGCTCCCCACTTACAGTGCTGGGTGGTGAGGCTGTGGGTTTGGTTAAGATTGGAAAAGACAGAAATAGAAAAAAGGAAAGGGAAGAAACTTGGGGAAGTCTCTGAGATGAGAGAAACAAAAATTCATGAGTGTTTCGGGGGAGAGTTTCTGAGACACAAGGGGAACCTGGACCGTTAGAAGCACAGGGTCTAAGAGGAAAGAGGTTTGCTACATTGTCTGAATTCTCTTCATCTGCCAACCTGTGGATGAGGCTTTCTTTAGTCTCACTTTCTTTTGCGGTTATTAAGGTTATTAACTTCGAGAGATCATTTTTAGCCTGCTGCCCTTCTGCCTGCATATCACAGTACTTCCTGTTGGGGCTTTGGTGCTAGGGACTGAGGGCAAGTCTCTGATCAGCTCCCAGGAACACAGGCAAGGCTGCTAACAGCCGCAAAGATACATCTACTCCCGAAGAACACCGCCCCGGAGTTTAGGATTTTGGTTTCTCCTCTGTTCTCTCTCCTTCTCCTGCAGGCAAACATGTGCACGCTGTTCCGTCTCTTCCTGATCTCCGAGAAAGAGGAGATCCCTGCTGCTCTCCTTGCCCTAGTTCCCGCTGATGGGAGCGATGGGGCTGTGAGCCGAAAGGCTAGTGGGTTCCCACACCCTACTGATCGGGCGGAGGTGGATGGGGTCCCTCAGAAACCTGATTCATCTCTTCTTCCCCACACTGTCCTTTCTCTTCTTCTGCCCGGCAGCCAGGGATCTCCTGGACTTCCGAGACAGAGCTGTGTAGACAGCGGGACAAAGGACCCTATTATACCGGTGGCATTTTAAGAGCAGCAGCTCCCTTTAGGAATCATCGGTCCTTCAGAAGCACGTTGTTATTCGCCACGACTCACTAGCTGACATTCAGGGGTGCATTCAGGCTCTAGATTTCTGGACATGTCACTGAAACATTGTTTTTTGGGCCGATTGAAAGGGTTTAGAACTATGGGTGGGGTGGACACCATTAAGGAGGGAAGCCAATTCACATGTTTAAGATTCAATTCAAAATAAACCACATCGTTAAAAAATGATACAGATGATGACTTCTCTCTTTTTTCCCTAGGCTTCATGGAAAACCCAAAGTAACCCCAAATGGGAAAAATGATAAGCCAAATATTTATTTATTTATTTTTAAAGATTTTATTTATTTATCTGGCAGATCACAAGTAGGCAGAGAGGCAGGCAGAAAGAGGAGAGGGGAGGAAACAGGCTCCCTGCTGAGGAGAGAGCCCGATGTGGGGCTTGATCCCAGGACCCTGGGATCATGACCTGAGCCGAAGGCAGAGGCTTTAACCCACTGAACCACCCAGGCACCCCAATAAGCCAAATATTTAAAGGTGATTTACTGCAGGGTGGCGGTTGGGGGGTGTGATATGCGAATCCGGGTAATATGCACGTCTAACAGATGTTTTACAGCTGATGTGCCAAACTCTGTGTCCATGGTTTTTTCCATAAACATGACGATGGGCCCCACCCTCAAGATGTCCAGGATATAACCGGGAGGAGAGTTACGGAATCATGACACAGGTGGGGGTACATGCCATCAAAGCATATGCAAAGTCAGGCCCCCACCAAATCTGCTTTTAACGTTTCCAGCTCCTCATAACTGGGCCACTGAGCTCCCTATTTGGAGCTCACTCTCCCCACGTGTCCAAGTTAATTATATCTGGTGCAGAACAGGTAATTATAGGCCCTGCCCACCAGTGGCTTTGATGAAATGACCTGCCAAAAGCCCAAATCTCCTTTCTCGCCAATGAGATCTGCAAATGGGTTCTCCCTTTCTTTCTGGGATGGCATAAATCAAAGAATCTTCTGTTCTAAAAATTTATAGGATCCCTCTGTCTGGAGCTTAAAACCTGACTCAATCTTTTGACATCCATTTTCAGCCCTCCTCCAAATCAAATCAGACATCTCTCCTGGTTCATGCAAATCATTACCAGAATGTGGAAGCCACTCCAACTCCCCATTAGCGATGGGTGTGCAAAGACACTGTGGCAGCAGGTAACACTGAAGAAACAACAAGCAGTTCACTGTGGCAAGAGCAGAAGCAGTATCGGTAGGACTGGAGTGGAAGGGGAAGGAGAATTGAAGAAGGAAGAAGTTGGTGCAGAGTCTATGTCCCATACGGACCTATGCCGAAGTCAATAAAGAAGCCCTTGGTGGTTTAAGCAAGAAATCATCAGATCCAGGGTGAAGCTACTGGCAGCAACATTGGAGAAGACTAGACATAGGTGTCTCAAAGCCTAAAGGGAGTGTCTTACCTGTTTACCTGAGTCACAGTGAGCATTACACTTGACGAAGTGATGCTGGATGGAACCAGGGAAGATGGGTTTCATAGATCGAACCAATAGGAATTGGTGATTCCTTCTAAAAGTATACGTTCTGGAAGCCAACCAACCCCAAAAGCAAATGGAGGTGAATGAACCACAGAGAAGCACAGAGATGAAGAGTGTCAGACCAAGGGTACGACTCAGACGTTATGGAATCTCAGAGAAGGCAGAAGTGGGCAGAGCAGAAAATCCAAGTGAGGCCGTGATGAGGATACGATCAGGAATGCGGTTGCAAACGTGGATCGAAGCAGGCCAGGAAGGAAATAACCATATACCACTCGAATGGGGGAAAATAGTAAATTTTACTAACAAAAATACTGTGTCCTTTTCAAGATTTCACACAAAAATGTCCCACAGGTGAGTTTTTAAAGCTTCCTCTTAGAAAACATTAGTGCAAATCGGGACCTTGTTTTATCCATGATTCTAAAGCAAATGCATCTGAAGGATGAATAAATTCCAGTCTAAATACTTAAGGAAATAAAAGCCTTTTGCAGGGGCACCTGGGGGGCTCAGTCAATTAAGTGTCTGCCTTCTGCTTGGGCCATGATCTCAGGGTCCCGGGATCAAGCTCTACATTGGGTTTCTCTGCCCAGTGGGGAATCTGCTTCTTCTACTGTTTCTGCCTGGCCCACTCCCACCCCCCACACCCCCGCTCCAGCTCATGCTCTCTCTCTCTCTCTCTCTCTCTCTCAAATAAATAAATAAAATCTTTAAAAAAAATTAAAGCCTATTCTAAAATCTTGATTGTAACAATAAATAAGAACTAATTCAGATTTAGGCAAAAAAACTTCCTGGCTACAAGGAACACGAATTCGATTAGGCTTTTTAATATGCTGAAAAACACATTTAAAGTGTATTTCAAAGCTCCAGATCTAACCCTGGTTAATGTCCCCTGCGTGGAGAAACAATTTGAATTTCCATTTCAAATGAGAAGGCCCATTATTTAGTTAACAGAGGATGCCTTGATTATAGGTTTGTACAGACCACAACTAACTGTTCTAAGTCTGGGTGGGTTTGTTCCAAGGAGCCCACATCAGCTCCAGCATTTTCTCTCTTAGTACCTCTGAGCGACGTCTGAGACGTAACTGGAATTAACCATTATCTGTCCGTGCTGAAGTGTAAAGTAAAAGATAAATCATGAATTTTAAAATGGTCTTTCCCCGCGATGGGTTTTCTCCAGTTTTGGACGTCAAGTTGAGTGAAACTGGTATCATATTCCCACCCAAACTTGCTGTGCTCATTTCCTACAAAGCGAACGTCTTCTAAGATGCTCGGTAAAGGGATGGGAGGCGGGGTTTGCCCCTGGCCAGGTGAGGCTGCACCCTTAGAACCCGCAGGTAAAGAAGCCAGTTTAACTGACAGGGTCCAGAAAAGAGCTAACACACAGGGCCAGAGTCACCTGTCCCTCCAAACACTTGCCTCCAAGGATGCGTCTTGCCTAGCATCTAGAACTTGGATTTGGGGAAGGTTGTCACTATTCCCTGATGGGAGGGATTCACTGTGCCTGACCTGTCTGTGCAGAAATACATGGGTTTTTTTGCTGGATTCCTTCCAGAAGTCTGCAATCTTGCCCCTGCCAGGCAGAGCATGTCTATGTGACCAGTCCTCGATAACACCCCGGGCTCTCAGTCTCCAGTGAGGCTCTGTAGCAGGTGTTCCCCAGTGGACCCAGTCTGTGCTGGGAGAACTAAGTCTGTCCTGCGTGGTGACTGGCTTAGGAAAGGGCCGCTGCACTTTATGTCTGGCTTCCCTAGAGCTTTGTCTGACACATCTTTTCCCCATGTGGATTCTGCTCCATCTCCTTCCACTGCACTGATGTGTAGCTGTGGAAAGGGCCACAGGCCGAGTGCACGAGTTCTAGAGAACTACTACAAGTGGGGGTGGGCTCGGGGACCCCGACACACAGCATCCACCCACAATTTTCCAGAAACAGTGTTCTGTGGCACATAGGGAAACATGGCTCCGTGAGCCAGAAGGATCGAGAGAAGGCATGCCTGACACAGGGCGCTGTTCCTGGTGGAGAAGACCGCGGACGGCTCAGTGAGATGGTTCCTCCGACACTGATGCCAATAGTAACACAATTCTGGGCAAACAGGAGTTCCTGACGCCACGCCTCGCCTCGGAGCATCAGCCACGTGCTGTGCGCAGCGCCCCGCACTCCGGCCGCGCACCGGCGGATCGCTGGAGGAATGACTCACAAAGGGCTGTGCCAACACGGTCAAGTCCATCAAAGGCGGGCTGCGGGCTGCCGGAGCCCTCTTGGAGCTCCCGAAGTTGAAACAAACACCACGAGCAGAGCTGAAGCTGGAGACGAACGTGCGGCGCCGTCGGCAATGAAACTCAAACGGAGGCAGGAGGAAAGCAGTCCGTGCACCGAGGCTGGACACAACGCTTGGCCCTTGCATCCGTTTCTCATTTCCGAGGCAGGAGTGTGGCGGGGCATCAGGATTCTTCTCTGCAGATGGACCTGGGCGTGAAGACCTTTTCCACCAAGTCAGGGGAGCCCCCTGTGAAGCCTTCTGGGCTCACGCGACGCGGCAGCTGTGAAAGTGTCTCCCCCAGGCCAGTTGGACAGTGTTGGGTCCGTGGATTTCTTACCCCAGCAACACCAGACCCTGCGATCCCAAACCTGATCTCCACCTAAGGACGATGGCCTTCCCTTCCATCTTGCCGGGACCAGGCTCCCCCGAAAACTAACCACATCCTGAGTGAGCCATTTAACCTGTCTGTGCCTTGGTTCCAGCAATGGCCCATGAGGGCAGGAAGGGTACCTGCTTCACTGGGCTCTATTAAGGGCGAGGGACGCTGCCTGCCCAGTCTCTGCACGCAGTACGTGCTGGAAAACGTGAGCTGCTTGGGACGGGCTCCCATCTGAGCCAGGGAAGATGAGAAACCAGCCGAAGGGACACTGGTGCCCGTGGCGTGGACGTCTGTTTCCCGAGAAAGACGCCGGTTGGCCGCGCTCTTCTCTCCTGCCGATCTGGAAGCAGCTCCTGGATCGTCCCCAGCGCAGACAGTTATGGGCTGAGCTGTGCACCCCTGAATTTCCCACGCTGAAGCTTTCAACCCCAACACAAATATACTTGGGGACTTCGAAGGGGTCATTAAGGTTAAGCGAGGCCACTAGGGGTGGGGCCCTTATCCCGTATGACCCGTGTCCCTATCACGGGAAGAACAGACACCACGGTGCCCACACAGAAGAGAGGTCATGTGAGGTCACAGCAAAGAGACAGAGGCCTGAGAAAAAACAACCCTCTGATACGTGGGCTTGGACTTCCAGCCTCTAGGACGGTGAGAATAAATTTCTGCGGTTTCGGTGCCAGTCCGTGGCCTTGTGTTATGGTGGCCGAAGCTGATTGACACAGTCTCCAAGACAACAATCCCCCAAAACAGCTTCTGGGGATTCTCCCAGGGGCTGCTGCTGTCCCTGGCGCCAAGACTTCTGCCTGTCCCCTGGGGACCCTCCCTCACTGATCGGATGGCCTGAAGGCACCATGGATCTTGTGGCTGCCACTGTCATTGGTGGGCTCGCTCTCTGAAGCTCTCACCCCACTCCCTGTAAGCCCAGCCCCTCCTGACTGGGCCACTCACCTCCTCCAAACACGTCTACTTTAGAAAAACTCGTTTTGAGTTTACACTGGTTACAATTCAGAAAATGTTGGAGGAAACCCTTTAGCACCATTAGACGACCAACGTGTTTACCATCGTGACATGGCACAGGCTTCCTCTGGGCGCCTGCTCCTCCCAGTCACCCCACTTCCTCCCTCCTCCTCCTCCCCTCCTCAAACATATTGAACTCACTTCTTCCCCAGGGCCTTTGCATGTGCTGTCATTTCTGTGGAAAGGGGTCCAGGTCCCGGGGAAAGAATTGGGGCCACTCAAGCAAAAGCAAAGGTAGAGCTGCTAAAAATACTTGCCTAGGTTTCTCTCTGAGCTCCTTCCCAGACTGCAGGATCCTGTCTTCTGTAATACTCTCTGCCCAGTCTGGCTGGCTGCTCTGCTGTGTGGCTCCCTTGCCGTGCAGATTTCTGCAGAGCTCACCTCCTTCTCCTTCATCAGGCCTCTCCTTAAATGTCTCCTGCTCACAAAGGCCAACCTGGACCATCACATATAAAGTAGGACGTCGTTCACTCATTGCTTTTTCTGTCCTCCTCACCCGGTTTAACTTAACTCAGGGGCATTAATCACCACCTGCGCGCTCTCCGGCTGCACGTTCCTGAAAGCAGGAACTCTGGGTCATTGCTTACTGTCCTGAACAGGATCTGACAGGTCGTGGGAGTCGAACACTCATCTGCTGAATTCATGAGTGCGTGAGTGAGTGAGTGGGGGGGGTAGGTTGGCAAATAAGACCCTTCCGAGCAGAGTCACAGGAACGCGACCGGCCCTAAAGATTCCGAGCAGAGTCACAGGAACGCGACCGGCCCTAAAGATTCCGAGCAGAGTCACAGGAAGGCGACCGGCCCTAAAGATTCCGAGCAGAGTCACAGGAACGCGACCGGCCCTAAAGATTCCGAGCAGAGTCACAGGAAGGCGACCGGCCCTAAAGATTCCGAGCAGAGTCACAGGAAGGCGACCGGCCCTAAAGATTCCGAGCAGAGTCACAGGAACGCGACCGGCCCTAAAGATTCCGAGCAGAGTCACAGGAACGCGACCGGCCCTAAAGATTCCGAGCAGAGTCACAGGAACGCGACCGGCCCTAAAGATTCCGAGCAGAGTCACAGGAAGGCGACCGGCCCTAAAGATGCCCTCTTTCCTCTCTTCTCAACATGCCAGGGACCCCAGAACCCCTGAGAAAAGTCTGTAGTTACACGGAGCTACACAGAGCCAGCCAGGACCCCGTCCCCGGCTCCCCGCGGACACAAAGAAGACCATCCTGGGTTACGGAGTTGTGACTCTTACCATGGTAAATGGATGTGTTTTTTTTTTTTTTTTTCAGATTAAAAGATACTAATTGCCTTTGGTAGATAATCGGTGTTGAGAAAGGGCTTTCCCCTCCTCCCTCACGTGCCGATGGCCAAGCCTCTGGGCAGTGGAGAGCTGACTTCATTCCCTCCTGCCATTCGTCTTTTTTATTTCCGACTTAAGGAGCAAACCCTGCTGCTCTCCCTCTGCAGTGATAACTTACACCCGAGCCGCTGCAGATCCCTCACGTTAATGAAACCTTGCTCTGTTTCTCTTAAGAATGACATGGGCAGGGCTGTTAAACAGCCAGTGTGACAAGATGGACAGTGTCTTCGGAGTGGGAAGTGAAGCATGAGCCCCCCACCCCACCCCACCCGGCACTGATTTTTGGTTTCTGAAGCTTTCCTTGAGGGTGTGACCAGGGAGCCTTCGACAGCGCACACAGGACAGTCCACTGTGGCTGACCGATCTCTCCGATCTGAAAGAGAAATTCATTCAAGGCCCCGACTCTGCTCTTAGCCCAGAGGTGAGGACGACAGGATGCTTGTGTTCTTTACAACTAAAGTCAGAACCAGAGAAGGCGGTCTGGCCTCTGTCTAGGCCAGAGCTGGTTTTCTAGGATTTGGAGACAGCTTTATGCAGAGAAGAAGAAAGTATTCAAAAAGGGATATTCATTATCTTAAAACACAAGTTAAGACTGGTTGAATAAATAGAGAGTCTGAAAGATTCAACTCAATCAGAATTTTCTGGGGGTTGAGATGAGAGAGTGTAAGGCCCTATTCTACTGTCCCTGCTCCCCTCCTCCAGGGGAGTCCCAGAAACCAGCTCCAGGTGTGAAGGCCAAGAAAAACAAGGCTGTACCCACCTCGAGTCTAGCCCTGACATAAGTATAGCCATCTTGGCAAAGCAAAAGCCGGCACCTGGCACTGTAAGAGTGGGTTAGCATCAGAATGGCCATCCTGAAGGCCGGGAAGCCATTTTACTAAGCGTCTCTAACCAGTCCACAGGGCGCACCTATGTAACTTGAGATAAGAGAAAGTAGCTAAAACCTAAGAAACAACTTAATCATATACCACCAGGGTGGTTAAGAGCGATGGCCCACAGGGGCCAGATTGTAAAGAAAACAAATAGTTCACTTGCAGAGATCACAATCCTGCAAGACAGGAATCTCCCTTGGTTTGCAAATGTCCTGGTGATTTACAACAAAAAGGCTATCTCTTCAAGGGCCCAGTTTCCAGGGACAAGTGGCTCAGTTCCTTAAGGCCTAAGGTCGCCCTCCCCACCATACAACTGAAGGAGGCAGAGGCAGAAGGAAATGTAAATAAAGCTAAATTTCTTCTAAACCTAAATCTCACTTAACCGCCAGGATGGCGCCAGGGTGATGCTGGGGTGGCAAAAGTTTAAACAAAGTTAAACTGTCAAAGTGGGGCGCAAGATATGTATGTAGCCATGGAGAAGTGCCTTGAAAATGCTACATAAACCCTTGGCTTTGAGTGCTCGGGGTCCTTGCTGAAACCCGCTGCGCCGGGCGGATACTAGGACCCCCCGCTAACTGGAAATAAACCTCGCTGTGTGACTTGCGTTATCGAGAGTGTTCTCTGTCTAATTGAGGGGTGGTCGACTCTGTACCCTAGGAGAGTCTAGGGTCTTCTCTGCTTATCCAAGCCCAGAACCTGCCTGGAACCAACCTGTGTAAGAAACAAAGACCACTGTAGAGACACTCCCACTCCCACACTCACGAGTTGTCCCTAGGATTTCAGCTGCTGCTTGAGATCCCGTCTCAACAGAGTGGCTCACTTAATGGGCCAGCATTAAGAGGAAAAGCGAGACCCTTTCCTCAGTCCCCATCTCATTCTCTTGACAGAACAGAGCTTGGCAACCAAGCATTCAAGGAACGCAGTGCACCAGGAAGCCAACGGACCTTGCCATTGGAACACATGGGAATAAATCCCCACTCTTCTGCCTTCTGGTTGGTGATATGACCCCAAGCATAGTTATGTCACATCTCGGAGCCTCATTTCTTCAAAACGCGGCAGTGTAAAGCGTGGATGAATTACCAGAATCAAAAGGCACACACAGGGGTGCCTGGGTGGCTCAGTGGGTTAAAGCCTCTGCCTTCCGCTCAGGTCATGATGTCAGGGTCCTGGGATCAAGCCCCAAATTGGGCTCTCTGCTCAGCGGGGAGCCTGCTTCCCCTTCTCTCTGCCTGCCTCTCTGCCTACTTGTGATCTCTCTCCATCAAATAAATAAAATCTTAAAAAAAAGAAAAGGCACACATGATGCTTAGCAAAGCATCCACTAGATGCTCCGTTCCTTGCCCTCAATATATAATATCTCCTTTCATTCTGACAAAAGCTCTAGGGAGTAGGTCCTATCATTTCTCCCTTCCACAGATGAGGAAACCAAAGCCCACAGATTAAGCCACTTTCCCTGAAGGACACAGCTAGTAAGAGGTAAAGCTAACAGAACACAGACTTGCGTGATGCAACAGGGGGCGTTTTCGCCCATGGTTTCCTGGATCTGCAGTTACCTATAGAGTAGCCAGTAGCCATGAGACCATTTAAATTAAAATGAACGAAAATTAAATAAAGCGAAAAGTTCAGTTTCATAATTACATTAGCCATGGTTCCCGAGCTCGCTACCTACCATACTGGACTCCGCTACAATGGACAGCAAGACACAGACATTTCTGTCACTGCACAAAGTTCCCGTGGACCATACTTATCCAGGGCCTCCCTGATATGCCAGGCAGTGGGTTTAGGAAGGCACGAATGCACGTCAAGTCTGACAATGCTAAAATACACACTGGCGTCACCAGGCTCGATCGCTGGGGCTCATCCGGATATTGCGGGGAAGCTGAAGGTGACTCAGTCTGGGGGTCCACGTCAAGGAGAAAAATGCAAAGTCACAACACCACACTGGGAACAGGACTTCAGAAGGAGTCCCTACAAATAAAGGGCCCTTAAAGTTCAGCATTCTTAGTGTCATGGTCCCTTGCTTCCCTCTCGGGAGTAAAGACATAAGCGTGGGCCACCGAGCTGTGGTCATTGACACACCGCCATGGTGTGGGTTCCCCATCAGCTCTCTGCTGAGGTGGGCGAACCCTGCCCTTCTATCCTCTCTCAGTGGCCAGTCCTGTGTACTCAACCTCTCCTTGGGCTGTATTTTCCTCAAATTATCTGATACGGAGCAGTCGTCCATGCTGCTTTGGAGAACGCGGCCGGACAGCCTCCTGAACTTCCTCGTCCGCCTCGGCCTTCCCACTTTTCCCTCTACCCCTCTCCACACCCCCGCTTCTTCACACCTGGGTTTCCTGCCCTGTCATTCCCGCCTCCCTCAGCATGTTTATTTCATGATTTAAGGAACACGGAGCTGAAGTCACAAAATACACAAGTTTAAGTGCGTAAGTGAAGGGCATTTAGGGAAGTCACAGTGTTGTCCCACCATCACCACTGTCTAGACCTGAAGCGTTTTCATCCACTCCAAGGAAACCCCATGCCCGGTACTCCCCAGGAGTCTGATTTCTGTTTCTGTGGATTTCCCTACCAGAGACTTTCTATCGGGTGGGAGCGTGCAACATGGGACCTTTTGTGTCTGACTTCTCTCCCTTGGCATCATGTTTTCAAGGATTGTCCACATTGTATCATTGCTTTTGTGTGGCTGAGTAATATCCCACTGAGTGTCGGGATCACATGTATCAGCTCATGGACTCGCTTCTTGGTTGACTGAAACAACAGGAAGTGAGAAGAGCTTGGTTTCTGCCACATTCATGGAGAAAGGCGGCCCCAACGTCTCCACAATCATTTTTCTAGAATGCCAGACCATGCAGCATCCCAGGGAAATGTCTCTAAGCTGACTGCTCCTTTCTGATCTCATTAATTAAATATTTGTTCTCACCAACATTATCCACAGTGTGTTTTCTTAATAATGGCTAATAGTTCTTATGGGAGAGCGCTGTTAAAAGTTTCGGTTCTTAAATATGCAGAATATGCTGGTTAAAACAGGCTTCTCCAGCGCAGGTCTCTAAAATGTCTTCGCTGTGTTAAATGAGCGCTGTGAATTTTAAAGAAGCAATTATAATTTTCAATGTTTCCCAAACTTTCAATGTTTCCCAAATGTTCCCAAGGGAGTGTGTGAGTGTGTGTGCGCATGTGCGTGTGTGTGTGTGTGTGCTCTGATGGACATCTCTCAGTTCTTGTATTTCTCAGAAACACTTTGAAAAAGCTATGCTATGTTAATACCTGAATCCTTCTCAGGTCCATGTAACTGGGGTGGGGGGTCCCCATACAATAGCGATTGAGTGTTTCTGCCAGGCTTATAAGAGGTACATTTGGAATCGCAAGTTAAATATCTTCAATGCATTTAAATGCAAATCATTTCTGAATTAATCATATAAGCGATAGAGAGTGTCAGAAGTTTGAATTGCAGTCAAATGGTAACAACCCATAACTTATAACATAATATCCATTTGGAAAAGATTTTAATCCTTCAGCACTTCATAGCACACAAGTCTGAGGATCTCAAAGGCAGAGAGTCATAAAAAAGGGAAAAAGTGTCTTTGAGAAATGCACATTCCAGCATATATCCCCAATGTATGTATTAACACTTAAAATATAATCTGCTTAAGTGTTCCGTATAGTTGGAAATTGTGTTTCTGAATAATATCTACATAATTTTCAATAAAAATAAACTTGCAGTAAATTATCGAGATCTTAAGGAACCAGAGACAAATGGCCTTTGCTGGAATCAGTTTTCCCTCAGGAGTAAGGAAATGGAGTTTGTCTTCCGCAATAAGAAAAAAAAAAATTAAAAACACCATGAAGAATAAAAACTGCACACTGGCGAGCAGAGTGCTTCTCAGATGTAAGCGTGGACGAGTTCAGGCCAGGTGCAGCCGCGCCGAGCCAGGGGCCAGCTCCCCTGCGTATGGTCCGGGTGCCGAGGGCCAGCCTGGTTAGATGACAGTTCTCACGGAGAGCACAAGCTCTTACTTGCAAAGCTCACAGCGACCCTACCAGGCGGGTTTTACTGTTCTCATTACCGCCCCTCGACCCCCGCCAGGGATTCTCAGCAGAGGTCTGGTTGGCTTTGGGGACTGGATCCTTCTTTGGGGTGGGGGCTGTCCTGGGGATCGCAGGAGGTCTAGTGGCCTTCCTGGTCTGTACCCTCCACACGCCAGTAGTGTCCCTCTCCCGTATGTGACAACCAGAGACGTCTCCTGACCTTGCCCCTGTCCCCCGAGGGCCTGCATCATTCCAAGTTGAGAGCCCCTGGCTCCCAGGGAACAAACCAAGCATGTGGTACTCGCCACATGGTACTCGTGGCAGGGCCGGCGTGCGCCCGCAGCACCCTGGCGGGGAGAAGCCGCCTGTCCTTTGGCTCCTTCAACTACCAGCCACGTGAACGGCTTCCGGATGTCTCCCAAAGCCCCCGTGTCTCCAAATGAAAAAAGGTAAAAAAAGAGTCTCCAGTTTCAAGCTGTTAGGATTTCCTGCTTAGGAGGAGGCAACAGGTGTGGTCCAGTCACTCTCCAGAGCCTTAGGCCAAGAACAGTGTGGGGCGCGCTGGGAGGCTCCTGGAAGCCATTGCCGGGAAGAGCATGGAGTTCCCAGCTGGGAACTGCCTCCAACTTGTAGGAGACAGAATCCCAGGACTGCCACAGGGGGTCGCTGAGCGTCTCCTCCCTCTAGTTCTCTGTCTGCAGCCACACCACTGGCTGTGCCATCGACCCCCGTGTCTGGGAGGTGACAACGGCTGGGGCCAAGCTGAAGACCATCCATTGCTTCCCCGCTGTGTGACCACGCATCAGTTCCTAACCCGCTCTGTGCCTTGACTTGCTCATCTATAAAGGGGGGTATGGTGATAGGCAGCATAACGGCCCCCATGGATGTCCACATCCTAGTGCCTGGAAACTGGCCCTGTTAGTTTCTAGCCAAAGGGGAGCTAAGGTTGCACATGGAATTAATGGGCCGATGGGCTGCGTTTAAAATGAGGAGGTCGTTCTGGGTTATCCAGGTGGACCCCAAGTGATAGCAGAGTCCTTAAGTAGGAGACAGAGGGTGGGAAGAGAACCAGAAGGATGTCACTGTGAGCAGGGCTCAACCCACCACGGCCAGCTCTGAAGACGGAAGAGGCCACAAGCCAAGGCAAGCGGGCAGCCTCTACAAGCGGGAGGAAGCCAGCGAATGGATTCTCCCAAAGCCTCCAGAAGGAACCAGCCCTACCAGCTGCAACCTTGACATTAGCCCGCTGACACCAGATTTGACTTCCAGCCTCCAGAATGGTAAGAGAACAGATTTGTTTTGTTTTAAGCTATCAAGTTTGTGGCAGTTTGTGGAAGTTTCTTAAGACAGAAACGGGAACGGAGGGACGGAGGTTCCTAACACCCGGAGCCGAGGCAAGGACGATTGCCCCTCGGCTCAGGCCTGCGGGCAGCCCCCTGCTCAGCGCTCCACAGAGGGACCATGCTGGGTGAGAGGAGCGACGGGGAGCCTTGCCTCGTTCGCCACCCCTGCTGGCATTCTCCCCTCGCGAAGCCTTTTCCAACCACTGTTTTCCTGACTCGGGAAGCGGTGTGCGGACGAAGCTGGGCGGCCCCTGCTTGTGACTGGGAAACGGGGCTTTCCTTCAGGCCTCGTTCACCTCTGGGTCCAACAGCATCCCCGTCATTGAAAGGGCACGCACATTTAGACTTCCCTGGGAAAATCTCCAGAAAAGGGGAACTTATATACCCCCTTTCGGGACTGACTATGGTCTCAAAAATTTCTGAAATCAGACTGTCAACAGACTGCGGGAGCTGCCGTTTCCTAAGGGATGTGAAGGTGAGTCTAGTCCAGGGCTTGGCAAACCTTTGCCGGAAAGGGGCAGAGAGTAAATCCTCCCGGCTGTCTGGGCCATATTTTGCTGCTGTCATGGCTGGAGTTATTAGGCTCTGCACTGAATCTCAAACAGAAAATGCATGTGCAATGAATTGTGAGATGTCAGGGACCTGGTTTTCTGGGCCTTGCTGACTGGCCGGCCAAGACCTCCGCCTCCTCGGGTCTTTGCCCGTGCTGCGCCCTGGGTGTTAGCGCTCCAGCGAATGTGCACCCCAAGCCGGGTGTGTGCGATCAACTTGGAAAAGCACAAGGCTCTCCTCCTGACTCCTTCCTGTCAAGCATGGTCAATGGGGTCTCGGATCCGTACGTGTGGTTTGGCTTGCTAAGTCATCAGGGGGTGAGGATGGCTTCTCACTAAATTCTCAGGCTCCTCTCACTTTATTCCACCCCTGGGGTGCCTGCTCTGGGGCCAGGCTCGTGAGACCCCAGGGGGAAGCACCCTTGAGTGACAGAGCACAGTCGAGTCCTAACCAGCGATCAGTCATCTTTCCGACAGGGCACTTGAACGGATGGCCTTTGCTTCAAGGGGCCCATTATGCAAACTTCTGCACCTTCAGAAGAGAGAAAAATAATATGGAAATGATCTTTGTGCACCTAGTGCCTCACTGTGAAGGAGAGATAAGCCTTCTTCATAATAAAGATATAAAACAGATGCCAATCAAACGCATCGATAGCTAACAGCTCAAGCCAACTGTGTTTAATAAATAATCTTGAGATAGCACACCGATAACCCCCCATAGAAGACAGAACTGAACACTTGGAATCTCAACAAAGAGTGTTTCCTTGGCCTGGAGACTGAGCCAAACTAATAGGAAGGACCAGCCAACACACACAGCACCCCCAACGCCTCCGCACGTGCATTCAGGATAAAGCAAAGATCTCTGGCTTACTCTCGTCTACAAGGGAACTGAAGGCTGAGCTCAGGGAAGGCGGGGTTTTATCTTTTATCTCTCGCCCCCAGTGCCTGCTAGGTGCCGGGTTCTCAACAAATGAATGCACTTTTGAATTAATTTCTATTTCATGGCAATTAGTATGTTATTATTGACTTATTCAAATAAATCTTCCTGAAATGCAAATTGGATGTCACTCTCCTTGCGTAAAACCCTCCTAGGCTTCTTGAGGATAATATCCAAGCTCCTTCCCCTGCCCTGCAAGGCCTGGCAGGACCTGGCTCCCCGATTCCGGCTACGGTCCATCTCAACGTACACTTAATATCCTCCCAATGGGGCTGGTCGCCTCTCCTGCGTCTCCCTGGGTGAGGATGCTGTTTATCTGCTCTGTGTCCTTCTGGCTTCAGAGACCCGCAGACAGGACTTGCTGCCTCCCGCTCATTGTCAGCGGGCAACCAAAGCCATCCTCGCCAAATCCAAATCTGATCATGTCACTCTTCAGCCTAAAATCCTCTAACATCTGCCTGTCACTTACGGGGATTATGTCTAAGCTCGTTTCTCAGCACACGAGCCCTGCCTTCTCCCCTCTGTCGTGTTCATTTCGTGTCTTCCACGGGAGCCCTGCTGGACAGCTCCTCTGGAGGTGTCTGAAGCCCCTTCTGACCTGTCCCCCTCCCTGTCACTCGGCTAACTCCTTACCCTCAAGCACTTTCATGTCATGTGCTCTGGAAGGCTGTTCCTGACCCCTGCCCTTGTTCTAGGGTGATGTCCCCAGCTAGACAGTGAGCTTTACAAGGACAGGAGCAGTAGGCCCTACTGCGGTACCCCAGTGACAAACACAGACCTCTTTCCTATTCAAGCTTGATGAATATTTGAGTGAATAAACCACAGTCCAGCTTCAGACCCTCTAAGAGGCCAGTTCCATCTCCATGCCAGAGCCTGCAGATCATGGCGTGCACGATCTGTCTTGTGCATTCTAGGATATTGAGCAACATCTCTGATCTCGACCCTTTAGGTGCCAGTGGTACCACTCCCCCAGCTGTGACAACCAAAGATGTGCCCAGACATTGCCAGATGTCCTCTGTGTGTGCGGGGGGGTGGGGGGGCACAATCACCCTGCTGATTATGGCTGTGTGGTTGAGAACCCCTGCTATCAAGGGTACCAGGAGGTTAGGACAGCATTCCTGCCCTCAGACGTCCCATCAGACCTGCTCACGAATGGCATCTCCCACCCTGGCCCCGCCGGAGCCACATGGTGTCTCCGATCCTTCTCTGTATGTTTCACCCGCTCCGTTTCAGTTCCTTGTGCTTACAACCACCTGACATGTTCCGTACTCAGTCATTTCCGTTTATCGCCAGAGTTCCGTAGAGCAGGACCTTGGCGGTTTGTTTACAGTTCTGTCCCCGGCACCTCGAAAGGGCGGCTGGCCCGGCTGATCAGGCATCCTGCGAACGTGGGCTGAGTCAGTCTTAGGGGCCATCTAGGTCCTGCCTGATAGGGCTGCCAGGTGTGTGCCCTCCTTGAGACAGACACATCATTTTGAGGGTCCCAAGTTGCCTTTCCAGAGGCGCCGACCCACTTCCCTCCACGTCTCTTGGCCAGAACAGAAGCTCCAGGGGGCAAAAGCGTGTTTACTTGCTCCCATTTACCCCGGGATTCTGTGCCCAGATCCTCTCCATCTCGGGCGGCCCCGGTTAAACGGTCAGCAGCGGGCCGGCCCGAACTGAGGTGCATCACGGGTAACCTGGAGGTTGCTTGCTCCCCGGTGCCTGAGGAGGACCTGACTCATATTTGTAGAAATCTCCCGTCATGGACACAGCCAGCTTTCAGCCCGCTCAAGGGGAACTCAGTCCTTATGACGATCTCAATCCCCAAGTATTTCCTGGGGTGTCCAAAGCTGGTTTCACAAGGGCTCCCGATTAATGTCGTATTCTCCTTCCCCTGCATTCTTCCCGGGGAGTGGGCCACTTGGGGGCCCTTCAGCCTGGTCATCCACCCACTAACTGCCAACACTTCCCCCACCAATGTGTGGGCCCCGGTCCTGGGGGTGGCTGTGGGGAAGGCACTCTTCTTAATGACTTTTGTCGCTTGGCTTCATAGCCATAGTGCTTGAACCTAGAATTTTACCCTGTCTTTTGTAACTGGTTTAATTAGCTTCTGGGTCCTCACCTCCAATTTCACACAGTATCTCATTAAAAAAAAAAAAAGTTCCCATCATTTCCTGCCCTCTAACCCAAGAGTGTCAAGCTTAACTTTAAGGGGCTGGATAAGAAGCTCGGTCTGTTCTGATATTCCCGCTTGTGCTTCTTCTTCCCTGTCCATGCCGCTGAACAGATTCCTTCCCTCCCCGGCTCGTTTGTACCAAATGGGGGAAAAAAACCCCAAAAAACAAAAAACAAAAACAAACAACAAAAAAACAACTTCACGGCTGTCAATGACTGCAGAGAGCGGGGGACTGCGTGGGGGGAGCTCGCAAGGATGTCTCACCTGCGTCTGCAGGATCCGGTCCCAGAGCAGCTCCATCTCTGCCTGCTACTGAGGAATCACGACACATGGGCAACCGATTTTTGAGCACTCGGAGTCCGAGCTGTCAGACAATTATTTAACTCGTTCTTATTTGTAAACTGAGCAGTTTGGAGTAATGGGGTCTGAAGGCTCTTGCTGTCGTGATGTACCGTGATTCTTTGTTTGTGACAAACACAAGGCAAGGGGGCCACGCTGAGCAGACTCGGCCGTCGTTAGACGCACGGACAGAGGGGGACGCGGTGTGGTCACATGTGTAGCGTCCGTGCATGTGCGGGTGCAGCCTGTGGGCCAGGCCAGTGGAGGACCGGGCCGAGGGGCGTCAAGTTCACCCCACCTGCCGAGATGCAAGTTGCACCTCTTCTAGGAGTTTGTGCAAACGAGGTCTAGGAAAGCGCATCCCCACAGCCCTGAGTGAGGAAGCATTTTTGCTTAGTGGACCAGAGAAACAATCAGCCAGAAGCACCCCGACCCGGGCACGCTGCGGGCTCGGCGACGTCTCTGCCTCAGCGTCGCCAGCTGCGCCCGGCAGATAAGGCCGGCTTGGACCGACGTGCTCAGAAACGTGAAGGAGCCAGACGGAGGTGCTTGGGGGCACTGGGGTGCGGAGAGGCCGCGACCAAATCCTGAATTATTATTTTTTTTTTTCTGAAACGTAGTCACAAGACAACCTGTTCATTTGTTTATCCGATTCTGTTTCTCTCCATTTCAGTTTTTTAAGTGCCTGTGTCCAAAGAGAGGCCGGAAAGTAGTTAGCTTCTGCTGTTCGCTCAGAGTCAAGCCGCTGACAGAGGGAACGGAGGCCTTTGGTTTCCTGCGTTTCCGTGTTAGAAACTCCTCCGTGCGCTGTGTCACTTGAGTCACGACAAGGCCACCTGGTTGGGGTGATTATCTTCAGTGGTTTGAGTAAACTGCGGTACAGATGGGAGAGATGAATCCAGTAGGTTCCCCAACGTGGCTTCTCAAGGGAAACACCTGGAAGTTTTATAAACGTACGGATGCTTGGTCCCACTCCAAGCCATGCCGGCGTCATCGGTTTGGAGAGCAGCTTGGCCGTCAGGAGCCTTAAAATCTCCCCAGATGCTTTTAACGTGCAGCAAAGTTTGAGAACCACTAATAAGTCACTCGAGGCTTACGGATGTCATAAGACAGAGAAGCCCGTTCTGCTGACCCCAGGGCCGGCTGCCTCCTATCAGGAGTCATCGTCTCCTGGACCTGCTCAAATATTCTGAAGACACTTTCATCTCTGGCCTAAAAGGCCGGTTTCTGAGAAATAAGCAAACCCTCCAACACGTGCCATTGAAACGATCTCACGTCTAAATGTGATGGAGCAAAGAAGCCTGGGACCGACCTGCCCGGCTCTCAGGAGCCCTTACCGAAACAAAAACAAGGCAGTCTTTAAGAGCGCGAGCTGGATTTGGAGCGCTTTCACGGGCTTGTGGACACCCAGACTGCGGGGCTGGAGACCTGGAGGCGGGCCCGAGAATGTGCATTTTTGACCAGGTCCCAGATGATGGGGCTGCTGGGGGCCACAGCTGGAACACCGCCCATCGAAACAACTCCCTTCTACAGAGACACACGCAGCGGCATGGACGCTGCTTTCAGCTCTGTTTCACCTGCACGACTGGTACCGGAGGCGATGGCTCCTGGCTTGGGGACACCCGTCAGGGGCCGTACTGAGTGCTTGTCCTGCATGTCCCGCTTACAACCATGGCGCAGCCGGGGCGCAACCCTGCCATTTCTACATCCAAGGTAAAGACAAGAAAGAGTTAAATAACTTGCCAAAGGTGACACCGTGAAGCGGCCGGTATTCGCCCTTTGTTCATCTGTAAAAACGGCAGTTTCGTATAGTTCCTCGGACAGCGGAATCAGAACTCTAGCCTTATTAGGTCTGACTGCAGAGCCTGAGCTTTTAACCCACGTTCTCCGTCCCCTTCCAGTCAAGGTTTTGTCCAAGGGCACGTGTGTCACTGACTGACAGGTCCGGCGCAGTGAGAGAAGTTCGGATCAGAGGTGTGAAGCCACACAGTCTCCTGGGCATGGGCTGGTGACCTGCCTTCGGACCACCACGCTTATCACGGACCGTCTCCTCCCTGGAATAAGACGATACCCGTGATGTGACCGACACTGTAGATGTCAGCGTCGCCCGGAGCCTCTTCCTAGCTCGGCAACAGTCCGTTGCATGACCCAGGTTCTCCCCTGAAGACATCCTGCCCTTAGACTTGGCAAAGGAAGAGGGACTTAAGGCAGCAGTCCTGCTCTGGGATCTAAGGTTCAGAGAGCATGCTGTGGGAATCACTCCCTTTCTGGGCAGCCCAGGCAGACTTGCTACCGCCCAGTTCTGAGCACCGCGGGAGCAGGGTGGCTGAAGAGCGGGCGGCAGTCCTAGCTCTACAACACTGGCTCTCAGCCAGGCGGCATTTCCCCCTATGGGATGATTAACACTATCGGGAGACCTTTTAGAAAGACTGTCCAGACTGGGATCGGGGCTGCTAGTAGGATCTAGTAGTTCGAGACCAGCTGTGTTTCAAAACACCCCACACTGCACAGGCCAGCCCCCATAACAAAGCATCGTCCAGCCCCAGTTGTCAGCCGTGCCAAGGCTGAGGACCCTTGCTCTCCAACAGTATCTTCCATGGTTGGGCATTTCCTGCAGCTCCACCGCCGGGCATGTCCCATGTGAACCAGGTTACTGGGTCCCTTTGGCAATTACATAAGCCCCCGGCATCCTTTAGTAAATCCCTTTCGTTATACACGAGTTGGGGGGATTTTGTGGACCACCACCAGGACTCCTAAGAAAGATGGCCATGGGGGCGATTGGACCAGAGGATGAAGAAGGATCTAACTTGTCCCTACAATTGCGGGCCGGGGGAGCATTCCAGGCACAAATCCTATCAAGGGCAGTGCGGTCCTATCAGGTAATACATGCATGATCCACGTGTAACATAAACATTATAATAAACAGATTCATCAACTAAATAACTCTCTGATCTGGGCAAATCTACATGTCTCGGTTCTCTTAAAATCACTAATGTTATGATACACATATTTCCACTGGACAGCAGTATTTTTCACTTTAACATATCTTCTGCCAAATTGTCTTGGAGCTCCCTGTGGGTTAGAAACAGGGCAGAGCCACAGGAGTGAAAGAAAACAAGGAACAACCTTCTTTCTGCCAGGTGGATTCCAATTTTATGGCAACAATCTTAACTACAGAGTCAAAATGTATCCAAGAAATTGGCTTGACGCAGAGCAAGTTCTATCCCAGAAAATGGGAACAAATATTCAGAAGGAGACAATGAAATCCTGCTCCGATGCTGAGGCCAAGACCACAGGTGGTTCCAGGTCCTGGTCCTATACTCGGGCATGATGACATTATTAAGCTCATCTTCGTGAAAACTAAATGAGAACATCATTTAGGTATTAAGCACGGAGCCTCAGCGCATTGAAAATGTTCAATCAACATGAACAGCAACATTAATAACAATAATGCATCTTGGGAACTACCCTGGCCCTCAGCGAACACATCCATAAAGGCAAGATGATAAACCTGTTTCGTAGGTTAGCGTATCTAGTACTCTAGGGAGCTCTTGGGCACCTCACGGGTGCCCCGTAAATGTTAATTCTCTCTCTTCTTGTCTCCCATCCAGCCATGACCTCCCCAGTCCCTGGTATGTCTCCCAATGGTGGACAACAGAACCAGGGGAAGAGCTCCCGCTCACACCTGCCCACTACGTTGGCCTTGCTTCCAGTTTTGGAAGCCCGGACCGTCCATTGGCCCCCAACCTGCCCGACAGACTGTCCCCCACTCTCTTCCTGTCCTGCCATATTGACATATTCGCAGCGGGCAGATTATATTCACAGTGTGAGGCAATCATTACCACCTGCTAATATTTTTATAGAATTTCATAAACTTGGTCATTCATGAATCATTTACAGTACTTTATTCCAATGAAGAGTTCACAAATCACTCAAATGCTGGCAAAATGCATAATAATGAGTAATATTTCAGGAGGCTTTGCATTAATATGTCAGCTTCCAATACTGCAAGAGCTAAATTATTTTATCAGGTGCCACTTTGGGTCAGAAGCTTGGGAAGTCCTTTGGGGGCTGGGGGAGAGTGGGCGGGTGGCAGTCGGTCATGGACAAAGGCGGTATTTAGGACGACATCCGTCATCCAGCCAATCGCACCCGCTTTCCAGTCCCAGGAAGGGGAGTTCCTGGCAAGGAAGGCTGGGGACCTGCGGAACAGGTATCTGATTGTGACTGAAGGTAAAACTGGAAGGGGTGTTTCTTAGCAGTTGGAAGCTCAGGGCTTTGAAGGTGGGGCGAAGTGGTTATGGACCCCAGATTCTACACACACCAGCTGCAAGACCTTACAAAAGTTATTTCACAGTTATTTGCTTATCTGTAAAATGGTGTTAACATCTACCTCGTAAGTCTCCTGGGTGAAAGGAGTTAAATAAGAGAGGGTGTGAGAAGTGTTTAGCGCAGTATCAGCCCCATAGTGTTCAATAAACAGTAGCTTTAATGATGATAAAAATTCGGGGGCCCAAGGACCAATTATCCTAGGTTATTTCTTATTGTGCAAATCCCCAAGGCTTAGTTTTGAATGCTTTCCTGTTGAGCTTGGGAAATAGCAAGTAGCAGTTGACTTGCACGTGAGGCGAGCTTAACTTTGAAGTAAACAACACCAACAATGGAGCGATTATGATGGAAATTCATTCGCCCACAGGCTCGCTGCTTCTCAGAGCTTATGGCTTGCCAGAGGGGAGCTGGTTTGCCACCAACCACCATGAACACAATGGGTCTGACTGCTGTTAGGACAGTAGGTTCTTTCTAAATAGGTGCTTGGAATGGACAGGAGTTCCGACAATCCTGCGCCCAAAGAATATTAACTAGAGTAATCCAGTAAATCCAGAAAGAGGAGAACCAGACTGAGGGTGATGGGGACATTCCTCAGCAAGGACAGGAAAGAAACGGGACAAAGACTAATGGAGGAGCAAGCCAGAGGAGAAACCAGACCCTTGAGGCTAGTGGACAGTGGCTCTGGGCCAGGCTGCTGCTGGGCTGCGGTACCCCTGTGCTGTTGTTAAGACTCTGCGTTCCCACCAGGACCAGCATCTCTCTACTGGGCACGTGCAGCCCTGTGCATGGGGTGGGGAGGTATCCCAAGCCTTATGGGGAACGAGGCTCCGGGCCCCTGCAGATCACCCATGCGGCGGGGCGAGAAGTTTCTTATGAAACAAATCCTTGGCATAGAAACAAAAGCTACACGAAGGCTGGGAACCTGGTGTGTCTGGGTTTCCCACCCAATTCCCCTAACATCTTGGAGGGAGAGCTGCCTTCCGTAGGTTCTCAGCCAAATATATATGTGGGGAAAAAAAATGAATGGATTAAGTAATCAAAATGCTATGAAACTATAACATAAACTCGAGATCACCCACGGAAAGCTTGTGCTTGACCTGGGCAGGCTGGGCTGCACCCTTCCTCGCCCGTGATTGACCTCTTGTTCCTGCGGTAAGATCGCAGAGCGCTCGCCATGTCTCTGGCATCATTCTAAAGGCTTGGCACGTATTAACTCCTTCCATCCACCCAAATCCTGTAAGATCAGTATTATTATCCTTTCCATTTTACAGATGAGAAAGTTGAGACCCACCCCTTGCCCAAGTTCCCATAGCTGATCTGTGACATTGTAAGGGACTATTCAGCCAGAGCAACCCCACCCCGATTGAACTGCCATTTTGTTGTAAAACTGAAATTGACCCTGCCCCCAGCCTAGGGGAACGTACTTAAAAAATTAAGTCCCGGAAACCAGCCCTAGGTAAAAAAAAACCCAAATACAAGGGTGGGTCAGGGGGAGGTATTCAATCAGTGGGGGCGCATACTGTCTCCTAGCTAAGGAGTATGGGCTCCGTCCTTTGGGAACCTTTTGGGCACCAATTCTGACCAAGGTGATAGGCTGGTTCAAATGTCTACTAGGGTAAATTGTAATTCAATTGGTTGCCTAGCATCACTGAGGAGGTTCCTGTGTGTGTTACAATCTCATTGGCCACCTGTGTGTGGCCAGGCCCAACCACTTGGCCTTTGCTCTATAAAAGCTAGTCTGTGAAACAGAGAGGGGTCTTCTTCTCTGTAAGGGGCAGCCCTGACTGGTCTGTTTGATGGTTGGTTTGATTCTTGATGCTTGGCGGGAAATAAAGCTTTGCTGGACTTTCGCTTTGTATCAGTCTCACTCCTTTAATCACAGACCCATTATTCGGAGACCCAATATTGGGGACCCAACAACATCATCCAAAAGTAGCAAATATGGCCATGTGCAAAATTATGTTTTTAATTGCTGTGACCCTATATGGCTTCATTTTAAGGAAAAAATATGAGAAGCTCTAAACTGCAGACCAGGCTCTATTTTACTCACTGATGAACAACTCTAAGTTGGTCAAAGCTAGCAGTTTTAGTTTTGACAGTCTTTGGAGGCGCTAATGCTATTATTCTGTTTCCTGGGTGAGAATTGTAAGATCAGAGACGGTAAGTGCATTGCCCTAGATCACACAGCTCAGTAACTTGAACTTCTCCCATGTAACTAGACCTTCTTCGAAAGTACTTGAAATGGTTGTACAGAACTTCCTTGCAAAATTATGCCATAATCGAACCACTACCTCATTGCCGAATATTTAGCAAAATTGGTTCCATTTTAAGGATCCTGTCTAGCTATAACAGCATCGCACAAAAATCTAAATTCCTCCCTATCTCCTTAAGATCGATTTCTAAAAGTACAACCATCCCATTTACCTGGTATTCATAATTGCGCGAGTTTTTTGAAAGCCAAAGCTACCCTCACCGTTCTGACCTCCTCTGAGATCTCCCAAGCGTCCCCCTTCTTGGGCTCCAGTGCCCCAAGTCTCACAGAGGCTTGCAGGCTCTGTTGATGAGAAAGGGCCCCCCCTGTTACCCTGTTGGGGCTCAATGCCACTCGGCTCCCAGAGAGACACACTTGAGTCGCACAGCGCCGGGTCTGCGGAAGCACGTTAATAACGAGCTCAGTGGGAAGACAAAAGTCTTGGAAGAGCACCACGTCCACAGCGAGGGTGGGCACTTGAGGAACACTTACTTGGTAAGTAGCGATCGCTTCTCTGTCCAAGGTCCGTGT
Source organism: Mustela lutreola (assembly GCF_030435805.1). NCBI lineage: Eukaryota > Metazoa > Chordata > Mammalia > Carnivora > Mustelidae > Mustela > Mustela lutreola. Next base: position 5,071,396 of record NC_081305.1, read on the forward strand.
CACGGAGACGCTACCCGTGTTCTCATTGATTCTGAAAATTCCTTTAGGCTCTTGATCCACTCCCTTTCCAGTGAGCCGGAACCTGGACCCTTCCGGCCTGTCACTATCGACTACCTGGTCAGAGAAACAGAACGACACTTAAGACTCTGGCTGGAAAACACAGAGAAAGCACATTTTCACCACAGTTCTGTGACCAGTCCCCTAACCACAGGTGCCAACACAGAGCGGCCGGATGAAATTAACTAAAACAGCATCACCGAAAATAGCAACATTGCTTAACCCCTTTCATCCTGACATGCAAATCTTTGCAGCTTACAGCTGGGGAAGCTTACCAGCATGGGGGAAGGGGGACGGACAGGTAGGGATCAATCTAGGAGGGAAATCACTCCAGGACATTCAAGACTGGACATTTTTCTTGTTACTCTTAGAAAGATTTTTTTTTTTTTAATTTTTTTTCCTGTAAGCAAGACCAAATAGACAATGGGGAAAAAAAAAAAAACCAAGTGGGCAATCTTGTCGTGGGAGGGCACTGAGCCAAGTTCTAACTATTTACAAGACTCAGTCATCAACAATGCCAGCTGGACCACTGCTTCTGGGTAGAAGGCATGATGTTCAGGAAGCATCGAACACAAATTTACACAGTAAAAAAAAAAAAAAAAGAAGAAGACAAATCCTCACAACCATGCTGTTGGTATGGGGACACTATCATTTGTACTTAATGGATGAGGCCATTGAGACAGGGTGCCAGGAGGCCAGGGTCACAGCAACTGAGGACATGAAGACCCGAGCCAGAACCCACCCTCTGTTTCTATAGGGATATTGCTATGCAACGCGGACACTTCTCCATTTAAGATCATTCCCTATGGGCTGTCAGGCTTGATCTGACAATCTGAAGAGAATTCAGATGATAAGACAGAGGAAGATAGTTCCAGGCAGGGGGGAGAGCACATGCACAGGCAGCAGGCGGGCGAGAGAGCGCCCACACAACTCCAGAAACTGGGAGTCATATAGCATGGTTTGAGTGAGGGGGAGGGGTAATGAGGAACCAGACTATGGTGGGTTTTTTTTCCCCCCAAACTATGCTTTTTTTTTTTTTTTTTTAAATAGTGTTTGACGATTCCCAGCTAAAGAGAGAACCAGTATTTGCACACATTGGTTCGAGAGTTTGCCCAAGGATTCGTGTATATATAATGTCCCTTTATCCTCAATATCTGTGAACGTGAATTTGATGATCACGGTTTTTTCCCCCAATGTTAATAATTTAAAGGTCACGACCACAGTAGACATTCAGGAAGGGACCTAAGTGAAAGCTGATACTGATCCAGCTGTAACCAATTTGCAAATGACCAGGGATCTATTGGAAAGAGCACTGTCACCCGTGCCTGGAGGGTGTCTGGGGGACAGCACAGGAAATGGGCCACCTTCTGGTGGAATCAGCCTCCTTCGGAGACCATTGCTGGGGTCGCCATGCCTGCAATTCCAGCCTCTGCCACGCGGTGGCAGTGGTGCATAAGGCAGCGTGACCCCCTGCCCAGGTTCCTCTGCTGTGACCAGTTGCGTCAGAGCCCGACACAGTTCCATAGAGCAATGGTGTTTCTCTCTTTTTTTTTTTTCTCTCTCCTGATTTAAAATTTTACTTAAATACATCGAGAGTTTTGATTAAACACCAATTATCTCTGTTTGCATTTTTAAGATTAACATAAAATATCATCTAAAGCAAGACTAAAAATAAAGCAAGTGGTATCCTTTGATGAAAAGAGTTTTTAATCACTGCTTGACTTGATTTAATCCAACTGGCATTCTCCCCATGACCCACTCCCTCCTGCTTGGGAGCTCCACGAGGTCATCAGCCTCAGCATATTGGGATCACCCCGGGATCCCAGCGCCTGGCTTAGGGCCTGGTATACAGCAGGAACCAGCCCCAATATCTGTTTACTATAAAACACCTCTGTGCAGACAAACAGAGGCCGTAGTGCTAGCTGGGCCGGCGGTCAGCTCTGGGACCTGCAATATGGTTCTTTGCCTTCGTGGCTCTCCAATGCCTCATCTGTAAAATGAGGACACCACCACTTATGTCCCAGGGTTGTTGAGTTTTAATGAGATAGTGTGTGCAAAGCGCACTTCTTGGCACACAGAAGGGATCAATGAATTGTAGCTAACGATTGCCATCCTGAGAGTGATAATCACGAGAAAAATCACACCAGCACACCTTCTTGGTCATGGGGTAATACTGAGACTTCGAGGCATAAAAAAGCATCTTAACCATAATACTAAAAACGAATCCTTTCTAAGAGAACAAATTTCCTTTTAAAACACGAGACCCACCGACATCTCTGGTTTGAGAAGAGAAGGGCTCTGGAAACAGGTCTGCTGTGGGAAGGGGCCACTGACCCAAGTCTGCCTTCTTTGTCGCCTCCCTGTTTACGGTCTCTTCCTCCCCAACTATGGTTCAAACCTCTTCTTCTTGCTGCCCAGAGCACACAGAAAGTAGGCGGGTTCTCTCCAAAGGCCATATTAAGTCAGGAGACAGTGTGATGGGAAACGAACATGGCAAATCTACAGGAGCTGTGAGGTTCTCACAAGTGGACTTCAGATCCCATCTGTGGACCAGACACAGCTCACCGGTGAAGACCTGCCAGGGGAAAGTCTTCCATGCTTGGATCTCGGGTCAGGACCCTTCCCGGCTCAAAAAGGGCTGAGAGTAGGGCACCCCAGACTTTCCGGAAGGCACGCAGTGGGGAGACGGTCCCGCAGGCTCTGCTGGGACACACACAGCCGCCCTCCCATTTCTCCGTGTGCCCCTGGAGCACTGAATTCTGTACCCAGAAACCCCCCCCCCCCCCCCCCGCCACCTTTCCTCCTCCCATCAAGGCTTCATGCTGCGCGACTCCTCTCTCTCAATATTTCCATTTGTAAAGGCTTGCCTTTGGACAGATCTACTGACTCTGCCTGCAGCTCCTCAGAACCGTGTCCACTTTGAAGGAGCGCCCACAGCCACACCAAGCATGGCACCCCCAGGCTAATGAGCACGAAGGGGCCACCAGCCCAGGGACATGTCTCAAGATGTGGTCCCCTGGACCAGCATGGGCGTCGCCCTGTTAGAAATGCAAATTCTCAGGCCCCACCCCCCAGGGCTCCTGAATCAGGAACCCTGGCGATGGGGCCTGGCCATATGGGCTTTAACAAGCCCCCTACTAATTCTGATCACACCCCCGTTTGGGGACCGCTGATTTAGGCAGCTTTCGGGGCCTTCCACACTCCTTATAACTGGCACTGGCTTCCACTGCTACTGTCGGGAGCTTTCTGCAGACAAGAGGTGGGGTCTGTTGGCTACTCCTCTGGAGACCTATTTTAAACTATGACACTACGGGGAGCTCTTTTAAAAACCTGTTTTCTGGAGTATCAGTAAAGCAGAGCTACTACTTCCCTAAGACTGACATCCCCAACACATTCAAAGACTCCAAGGTTTGGAGAAACCTCCAAGGGGAAGCATGGGGTGCGGGCTGTGTTCCCTGGAAAAGCCAGGGGTCCTAGCTGGTTTTAGATGTGGCAATTGCCCTCCATGTCTCCGGCTTCTGGCTCCCTAGGTGGGGCTTCAGAGGGACCCCAGCCCACCCCAGCCTCACTGATCTGGGGAGACGGCAGGTGTGCAATGGCCACAAACCCGAGGAGGCCCTCAGCCACGCATCAGAGCTCCCCTGTGCAGGCTTTATTTCCGGACAGCTTTATCTACACTGCGGTGGACTCTGAAAACTACCCTGTGCTACTCCATGCTTCTGGCCCTGGGGGTGGGGTGGGTCCTTGTGTTGTTTTTGTTTAATGTGATGGGACTTAAGAGATCCAGGGCAGCCTTCTGGTCAGAGCAAATCCTGCGGTGAGTCTCCACTCTCCACGCAGCTGTTAATGCCCATTATCCCAAGTGCGGCTTCACAATTAGTGGCTCTTTCCTATTGGTCTTTGTTAATTCAGCACTTCTTTTCACAGTGGGAATTATTTTTCCCTCCTTACTTACTTATCCTCTGAGTTTGAATGGAAAAAAACCCAAAACATAATATAACAAACGATGAAAATGCACTGGGCCTGGATGCCAACAGCCTGGCCGTGCATGTGAGGAAGCCCACAGGCATCTTGCTTCTACCTGGGTCAAGGGACTTCCCGGGTGGCCATGGGGTGGCCAGCACGCCCACTAACTGGGTGGCCTGGCACAGCTGGGGTCCTCTGCACCCATGGAGGGGCAAGAAACACTGAGGCAGTGATTCCTTGATCAAGATTGCAAAGGACGGTCCTGCTGCATATTTCTTTTCTTTTCTTTTTTTTTAAGATTTTGTTTATTTATTTGACAAAGAACACAAGCAGGCAGAGAGAGAGAGAGAGAAGCAGGCTCTGCACTGAGCAGAGAGCCTGATGCGGGGCTCGATCCCAGGACCCCTGGACCATGACCTGGGCCGAAGGCAGAGGCTTTAACCCGCTGAGCCACCCAGGCGCCCCCTGCTGCATATTTCTTACAGACTAGCAGGCCACCTCCCCTCTGAATCCCTTAAGTCCTGTTCCTGCCTCTGTCTCTGGTTGGGTGTAGTTTTAAGGTATTCTGCCATGAATTCATACTCATTCATAGAATATACAGCAGTTTTGAATGTTTTTACATGAGTAGGATCCTCCTATTTAAGTTATCCTACAATTTTTTTTTTTATATTCAATGTGGCTGAGATACAATTTAAAAAGTTTACATGCATGACTTATTTCACTCAGCATAATCTCTTCCAGTCCTATCCATGTTGCTACAAAAGTTGGGTGTTCATCCTTTCTGAAGTGGCGGGGGGGTGGGAGGTTGGGGTACCAGGTGGTGGGTATTATAGAGGGCACAGATTGCATGGAGCACTGGGTGTGGTGAAAAAATAATGAATACTGTTTTTCTGAAAATAAATAAATTGATAGCTGTAAAAAAAAAAAAAGTTTACATGCAAACTTTTGGGAGGGTTCAGAGTTTTCCTTCATTGTACTGATAGCAGTGTTCTCCCCCATGGAAAATGTATTCCATATACAAATAAGACAAGTCACCACGTCTTTGCACACCACGTCTAATGAAGAGCTTCTGCCCTGACCTCCTGCATCTATGCTTGAACTCAGATCTCTACTAGAGACTCCCGCCTGTTCCTAAGGATCTAGAACGGTACGCAGGGCGGTGACACTTGCAAACCGAATAGGTAAATCAATGTGACAGTCACCTCCTCACCGGCCTGCAAGTGTCTGATTTCTTTTCTTCTCATCTCCTGCTCTAACTGCAACCAGAACACCCATTCTAAAATAGAACCACGTATCTCACCGTGACAGTTCCCAGACTAGGGAACTGTCTAGTTCCTAGACACCATGGCTCCTTGTCGTTCCCAGGGTCAAGTCTCAGGGACCTCCTGGATGGGTCTGCACTTGATTCTACAATGCTAGCTTTGGCGACAACCAACCATAGGCCTTTTGAATTTTGCTGACTTTCTTTGCACCTAGGGCAGCTGGACTCCCGCGCCCCATCTTCCCGGACTCAGCACCATGGGTCGCCCACTTACTGAAGCTCCTCTTGACCTTCCCCACCCTGCTCCATGAGGACCCGGCCTCACCCTGGGAGCCGAGCCCTGCTCACCAGCGAGGTCTCCTACAGCAAAGACAGCACATGGCCTCTTTGTTGGTGGTGGTGACTGTCACCTGGGCTATTTGTTTCTTTTTCTCAAAATTTCCTGGGTCTGGAACACAGACAATACTTGATGAAAGCTTTGAGTATAGAAGGAAAACTTTATCTGCGTGTGTTTATACGATCCCGAAGTGCTCATAAGCCCAAACCCACATATTAAAAATAAGGTCTGTTGTCCTAACCTTTCTTAAGAAAATGGAGTCACTTTACCTGGGCAACATCAAACCTTTTCATTTCTCTTTTTACAAATCCCTCAAAGTTAACTTCCTAGGCAAGGCTAATGCCTAGGAGTCATGAGGGGACTTAGAGTCCTCCCTGTCCTAATAATCTGCAAATGTCCCCTTGTGTGGAAACCTTGTCTGAGTAGACATTGTGCTTGCTGGCAAAGCATTTCCAAGACCAGTGCACTGGGGCTCCTTCCCTGTCATAGTCAACTAAAGTGATGCTTCTAATTCTTCTCTATTTAGAAAATCAGGAGACATTTATTTTCAAAAGATAGAATACTATATGTACACACACACACACACACACACACACACACACAATATGATCAAAAGGCTAAACAATTAAAAAATAATTCACTCCCTCCCCCCACCCCCCAAATCACCAAAGAGAAAAAGTCATGTGTGAACAGTACAGATCTTTGGAGGATGGAGGTTGGGGTATTTTTTCCTTCACCCTTAGAATATTTTTGGTAATCGCTTTTTTAAACACATGAGAGGAATTACTGTAGCTTCATGTACACACTGATTTTGAAGATGTTGCCTGTTCCATGCTAAATAGGAAAAAAAAAACCCCACTTACTGCCTTCTATAGTTATTAGAAGGCACTTGTTTTATCATTAGATTGGTTCCCTAAGGTGATCTGTAAGCACTCATTAATTCCCAGCTGTGGTTTAGTCCTTGACATGCCTTTGAACTTGGCTGATCAGCGGTCTGGGCAGCTGTTAGATCCGTGCCCTTCTCTCCCCCGGTGCTGCTCAACTACCTTTAGCCACTAGGTTATAAATTAATGAGGAGAACTAGGGAAAACCCAAGGCCAAGAGCCCCAATCCCCTGGTGCAGAAACACTGACCCAACGCCCGGGCAACCTATGGAAGGTAGATGATAGCCACAGACCCTCCATATACTCTCGGGGCTCTCACTCTAGTTGGGGCTGGCTGTGCCCACCACCTTTGAAGGGTGCCTGTTGCGTCATGGAGGTCACTAAGGTTAAGGGCAGGGTGGTGCCCTTGAGAAGGAACACAAGATGAGTGGATGACTGAATCCACTGTCCTTACGTGTCACCTATTAGCCCCATCATCACACCGGCTTTGTCCATCTTCTTTTATAACAAAGACATTTAAGATCATGTCTAAGTTCAGCTTGTGCTGAGTTCTGGAGCATTCAGGGTCAACTGGTGGGCAACTTTTTGGCATTACTTTCTGACAGTTTATACTTTTGAGGGTATTTTTTTCTAGGCTGTAGAATTCTTTTATTAGACTATTTCTTAATTTATGAGCATTGACAATAGTTTAATTATTTCCAACCTATACAATAATGTGGGTTATGAAATTTCTACTTTAGAGGTTTTAAAAAAATTATCAGTGGCTACATACGCTATCATCTTTGCTAAACGGTCCATGGACACACGGAAAGAGTGAGTTTTCTATAGCACTATTCATGGTAGCCGAGATGTGTCAGCAACACAAGCATCCAACGGTGGATGAGTGGATAAAGCAAGGCGGCATAGCCATAACATGGAGTATTACTCAGTCTTAAAAAGGAAGGGAATTCTGACACATGCTACAATACGGAAGAAACTCGACATTATACTGAGTGAAATAAACTAGTTGCAAAAAGGCAAAACATTGTGTGCCTCTGCATGTCTAAATCTGTAATTGGCACAATGCAGTTCTCACTGCAAGAACTCAGTGTACGTTTGTTAGTAATAGACACCAAACTCACACGGCCATTCTGTTAGCCTCAGGGTCCCTTCTCTCCCGTGACTTTTGGAAAGACGTTTCCTTCCTCTAACGCCCGGTGTCCCTCTACCTCCTCTTCTTCCATTCAAAGCATTTATTGACCCTTTATGAGCCCTAGAGTCCTCGCCGTCCTCAGGGGCTCACGCTCGTAGGCAGTCCCTGAAGTCTGGATCACGCAACATCACACATGGGCTAGATCACACATGGGCAAGATGCTAGAGCCGATCAGTGAAAGAGGGTCATTTTTGGAACATTCAGTCATTGTGCCTTTCTTGTCTGGACCCAAAATCCATTCACTGCCCGTTAGTATCACACTTTTGCACCCTCTATTGTCCAAGGGAATAAGCGAGACATTTTCCTTGACTTTGATTCTTGTTATGCTACTGAAAATTAAGATGGCCCCCGAAATCCCCGGTAAAAACTCTAGATCTTCTATACCTGCAGTCTATTCTATTTATGGGTGACTTACAAGACTCAATCGCTGAGGCTCTGTTCTTCTGGCTCCCCTCTTTCCGGACACATAGTAGGACTGTATTTCCCCAGACATTTGACGTTGATTGTGGCATTACGACTTGCTTTGGCCAATGAAGTACGAGTGAAAGTGACATGTGTCACTTCAGCTAATTCTGAGCAAAAGCTTTCAGACCTATGGTGTGCTTATCCGTGTTCTTTTTGCTTTCTGCATGTGACCAGCAATTGTCCAGATACTGGTGACTTCATCCACCTAGATCCCAAGGAAAGAATGGTGGTGACGAGGGGCACAGCCTCCACTTGACCCTCAAAGGACCCAGAGCTTAACTAAACCTCTGGTACTTTGATCAACTGAAACTGGGGATTGTTTGTCACTACAGCAAAGCCTAACCTATCCCAACTAGATAGGTAAGGAAGATAGGTAAGGATGTGTCTGCATCCCAGTTCAGAGCTCATGAGCCATGTGGACTTTTGTAAGCAAAATGGCCTCTCTGAACCTCATGCCCATCCTCTGCAAAATGGGGGCAGTAATGCCCATCCTAAAAGGAATATGGTGAGTGAATGATCCGAGAGACATGCAATACTTAAATACCTAGAATGTTCAATAATGCAGCTGTTCTTTTTATAGCTATTACATGATGATAATGGTGGTGAGGAGGAGGAGGAGGAGGACAATGACGGAACTACTTTATATGGAACACGAACTCTTTGCCACGCTCTATTCTAAACATTAGTTCTATTTAATCCTTACAACAGCTCTATGGAATAGGTACTGACATTAATCTTCACTTTATAGAGAAGTAAACTGAGTCCCATGCACCTTGGCAAAGTCAAGCTAGGAAACAACTTTGGATTTGAATCCAAGTATCCAGAGCCCATGGTTTTAAGCCTGACTCCATATGGCTAACTAAGCAATGTGTGCTGGGTTGAGTGGAAACAGCCCAGAAGTAGAATCAACAAAGGTTCAGAGCCTGGCGCTGCTGACAATGCTCCAGTCTGGCCTCCTGGTGACATGCCCACCCCGTGAAGGCTGAGAGCAGAGATGTTCATCTCAGGCCTTATGCCAGTGGCAGAGCCAAGATTAGGGACTTTCAAGTCGCCATTCCCAGATTTATATGTATCCAGTGGGTCAACCATGTTCCCCATACATCAAGTTCCTGGCAGGAATATCTTTACCTTCTCACATCCTCTTAGCTTTGTCATAGTAATGGCGTAATTTGGAGGTTTCTGCATGCATTCTGCCATCTAAGAGGATAATAAATTAATCATGCCCTTGGGCACTGTTGAAATATACACACTTAATCTCTTACCAACTTTCCTTCCTCACCATTGCTCTTGTTCCTCTCCCTTCCATCACTTCAGATTTTTACAGTTCCCAAAGAAATATTAAACCAAATATTTATGCACTCATCTGAACCACAGTTCAGAGAAAGCAATGGAACAAAATCAGCATTATGAACCTGGAGCTATTCCCATTTGGAAGTAACAAACATGAACAATTGAACAATTTCTCCCTGGAAATGCATGTTGGCTGCCTTTTTACTGAGAGTTTCAACACTTATTCTTATTATTCTTATAATTCAGGACAAATTTTAATGTTAACTCTGACGCTTGGAAACACAAGCAGTGTCAAACATAAATAAAATTTCAATCATTCTCAATCGAAATCCTGATACTCTATTCTGCCTTGTGTGTACCTTGGTTAGAAGGACTTCAAAGTTCCTCATTCCCTGAAGCAGCTACTCTCTCTCGAAATCGGGTCATGCGAGATGAAAATCTTTCAAGGGCCCTCATGCCATCACTTTCAGAGAAAACTCAGGCTCCTTCGGTCATGCATTCAAGGCTCTTTACAAGCCCTCCCTGCCTCTGTGTTCAACCTCATCCGTTGCCGGGTTCACTCATCCTCCCATTCTGTTTGGCTGCCGTCTCCCCCACACTGCCTTGCTTGGGTCTACCCTGTTTCAGCCCTTGGGTTACCCTCTCCTGACCCAGAGGCTCCTATCCAAAACCAGAGCCTGGCCAATCAGATCATCTCTTTGGGAAGCCTCGTATTGGGACAGGGAGAGACTGAGTCAGCTAGCTAAGTAAGGGCTACAGACTCTGAAAGTCTCATCAGTGTAAAAGCCAAAGGTACCATTTTGGGGAGACCCTGTTGGGCCGTAAGTGTGGACCCTGACGAAGAATATAGTCTACCTGGAAAACAGAAAGAGAGTGCAATGAATGCTTGTGTGTATACGAAGCTGGTTAGGTTCAAGCCCTGGATGATGAATTATCCTCTCCAGTATTACTTAATCTTATGCCTCATACTTGGTCTTTTAAATTATACTTTCTACCAAAATATCACAGTTCCCTTTCCCAATGGTGTCTAGTAAATGGCTTTAATTCACCAGAGTATTACCAAGTATCTCTCTGCATAGCTCATTCCTTCACTGTCCCTGAATTCTCTAAGTACATTCATCTATTCAGTGAGGGCTTCTAGGACTATCTTATTAAAAAAAAAATAGTGGCTTCCCTTCCAACATCATTCTGTAGGTTCATTACCCTGTCTTGTTTATCTTCCCAGAGCCCATCATCACCCGACGAACTTGACTGTTTATAATCTCTATTTACCATTAAAATATAGGCTCCATGTTATCAGGGACTTTTCTTTTGTTCATGGCTGTGAACAGTGCAGGGTGCACAGGAGACGCTTAACTATTTTGTAATAAATAAAGAGGCTATATAAATAGAAACTGAAATGAGAGACCACGTTGTCAGAAAGGAAAGGAAATAAATGCACAAATCAATGAGCTTCCATAGCTATCTTGATTTGAAAATGGCTTATCAATTTCTGATAAGGACTATCTTTGCATCTTGGGCTTGAGTTATGAGATACTCTGGTATGCTACCACTCATTTTGAGTGGCCTGCCCTAAATTAAATGATCCCAGTGAAAGGCACATTTTTTTCAGAGTAGAGCAGTTTGCTCCCTGAAGATTAATAGGGAGCTGGATGCATGGGGATCAACTTGGGTAAACATCTTTCTAAAACTATGGTTCTTCTCAGGGAAGCCCATCAAGAGAGGATCATACAAATTATGAGTAAATAAAGACTTTGGTGATGGGTTTCAAAAGATGCACAACAAATGGAAGGCTCTTGGTGGGGGGTGTGTATGGGTTTCGTTCCTCTCAAGATATGCCAACCAACACTTTAAAACAGCCATGGGTAAACACAATTGCCCAATAACGGCCTTGTAGTAGGTGATTACTCCATAACAGGTCATGTTGTATGGTGAGTTATGTGAGGTAGGGACCCTGGAGGAAAGCATGTATTTGAGGGAGAAGCAAGGTAGTCTGTTCTTTCTTTTTTCTTTCTTTTTTTTTTTTTAAAGATATATTCATTCATTTGAGAGAGAGAGTGTGTGTGTGTGTGCAAGTGGGGGGAGGGGCAGAGGGAGAGAGAGGGGGAGAATCCAAAGCAGGTTGCATACCCAGTGTGGAGCCTAATATTGGGCCCCATCCCAGGACCTTGAGACCATGACCTGAGCCAAAATCAGGAGTCAGACGCTTAACAAACTGAGCCCTCCAGACCCCCAGTGTGGTCTGTTTTATGTAAGATTAACATAGTGAGATCCCAAAAGTGATTAGAAACATAGAAAGGGGGGCAGGAGGCATAGTTCTGGGCATCACCTAAAGACCCGCTGAAGAGGAAATCGGCTTAGTCTTGCTGTTTCAGGAAGGTCAATGAAGACAAGTTGCTGAACAGACAGATTTCAACTTAAGAGGAACATTCTGAGGTTGGAGAGCAGTAGCTGATGGCATCGGCTTTCTTGTGCTGGAGGAGCCCGTCACTGTGGTGTCCAAGCTCGCACCCCCCGCTGGTACAGGTGCTGTGCAGGTGACCAGTATCAGATCGACTCTGAGGCTGTTTCTCACTCCTCGCTGTGAGAGTCCCTTGAGTCTGAAGCTTGAGGCAGCCCCGAACAGGTGTGGATCAGCGCTGCATGAGGCCAGTGAGGACTGAGGCACTGCCCAGGGATCTCTGTTCAGACCCAGCTCAGCCACTCGACCCATTGGAGGGCAAGGGTTCTCCTCCGTCCCCTAGACTCCATATCTCTAGGAGCCGAGCAATATCCACCAGTCTTGCTTCGGCAGTGCAGTGGTTTAGAAAATGTTTTCGGGTCCGCTTATATTGTCCTTGGGTTTGACCTTGAGGGAACCTTTCATCCCTGTGAACATCAGTTTCTTCTTCAGTTCAGTGGGGTTGAGAGCTCTGAGCTCCTGAGGTCCTGGTGAGTTCTGGGTACTGTGGTTGGCACACAGGTGGCACTCCACAAATACTAACAATTACATCTGAGCATATCCAAACACAGCAACATGTCAATATCAGGAAGAGTAATTTTATAATTAGGAGGATTTTTTAAAGCCCTCAAGCTGCATCCTAGATAATAACAGCTTTCACTGAGGTCTTACAAACGTCAGGCATCAAGCTAAAGCTTTACGTATCTTTTGCCAGGTAGTTAGTGTTATTTCTATTGCTCGACTGCAGAGGTAGGGAAAGTGAGAGTCAGGAGAGTGAAGTCATGTGTCCAACTGGGTTACACAGCTAGTTCTGGGGGCAGAGCCAGACACGGAGACCTCAGAGACCAGCTGAGTCGATCCAAAGCTGCACATGCTGGTGCGATGCCAACTCCTGGCTGCACAATTCTTCACCGGTAGACCAGATGCCTCCTCAAGGAGCAGTGCTGGGGGTTTCAAGGCTTTTGCTGAACTAGGAAGGGGTGAGCTGGGTCTTCTTCCCAGGGCTTCTGTTGAGCACACAAGTGTGCTCAGACCCCAAGCTCACACGGCACAGTGGGTGCTCACTATTATAGGGCCCACGGCCTCAGCCCATATGTGCGGACACACATGCTATGCAGTGGGAAATGAATGCATGCACAGTCCTGGAGCTTTCTGACTCGAAGCCAAACAAATTTACACAGGCTCATTTGTCAGCTGCCTCACCCCCCTCCCTCCCAGTCTAGCTCATCCCGCCTCCCAAGTTCCTTAGTTGTTATAAGCTTATCACAGAAGTAAATCAAAATGTTCTCAAGAGGAGAAGAAAAGATAAAAGCAAAAAATGCAACATCCCCAAGAGAGGAATATTTTTTATAGTTCCACAACTCTAGCAATTCTGTCTTTAAAAAAAATCCATTATTTAATTTTAGTACCATGGAGGTGCTAGGGATGAATAATGGCTCCTCTTCTACCTTCTAGTATTTCTAAAATATTAATACTGGTTGGATACCTCTCTCCTAAGGGGAAGTAGGACTTGAATCTTTTATAGGCTCCTGAGCCCTGTTCCCATCCTATGAATTTATTTGATTACTACCAATCATATGCTCTGGGTTCTTCAAATTACGTGTGCACCAAAGGATGGGGGCTACCCGGTGAGGTGGAGAGGGTGAAATAGGTGGCTAAATAATCGCTTTCTCATTATTTTCTTTGTCTATATCTCTGCCCTTTTATTATCCATCAGGCTGCACCTTCTGTCTCTACACTGGACTTGGGCTGTGAATCACAAATGGAAGCCACAACAAGGCATCCTACTTACCAGCCTCGGGGGCAAACGTCCCTCACGGCTAACAATGGTTCGTGCATCATTAGCGGTAAACTGTTAATGTTGAGTTTTGAGCACTGAGTCCCCACTGATCTATTCTCACAGGTCATAATGCCATGTGTCTGTGTGTGTAGTGTGTGTACGTGTGCACGCTCTCCCTTTACACTTGGGTGGCAGGAGAAGAAGGAAGGTGGAGATGGTTTCAGAATAAGCTGGAAATAGGACTGTAAGTTGTTGCAGTTGGTGATGAAGGGTTTTTTTTTTTTTTTCAAATAAAAAATCAGGGGTACTTTTATCCCCTCTACAAAACTGACACATGTACACTAGGTAAAATCCGGAAAACAAACTGAAGTAGATGCTAGAGGAACAATGTGCTCTATGTCCCAGCAGGGTGCTGGATGTTGTAACTATTTTAAGATATCGATGACTTCCCTCCAGTCTTTAAAAAAAAAAAATAAAAAATTATTTATTCATTTATTTTTAGAATGATAGAGAGAGAGCGCAAGTAGGGGAAGGGGCAGAGAGCGAGAGAAAGAATCTCCAGCAGACGCCCCACTGGGCATGGAACCTGATGTAGGATCATGACCTGAGCTGAAATCAAGAGTTGGACACTTAAGCAACCAGGCCACCCATGTTCCCCTTTCCTCGTCTTTTAAATGCATACCACTGCCTAAATATGTTTCTAATTTTTTTTTTTAATCTTGAGATAATCGTAGAGTCACATACAGTTACAAGAAATTCCTTTTACCCAGTTTCCCCCAGTGCCGCCATTTTGTATAACTGTAGTGCAATATGATAGCTGGGATACTGACATTGCTGCAATCCATGGATTCTGTTCAGATTTCCCCAGTCTTACTTGTATGCATTTGTGTGTGTGCATGTATCTCATTCTATGCAATGTTGTCACACGTACAGGCTGAATTTACCACCACCATCGAGCTACTAAACAGTTCCGTCATCACAATGACCCCTGTTATCATTTTATAACCATTCCCTCCTCTCTCCAATATACCACCCTTCCCCCACATCGCTAGATCCTGGCAACCACTCACGTGTTCTCCATTCCCATAATTCTCTCATTGAGAAAATGCCACATAAATGAAATCATACAGTATGTAGCCTTCGGGATTGGCTTCTTTTCCACTCAGCATAATTTCCTGGAGATTCTTCCAAGTTGTGTCTCAAGAATTCATTCGTTTTGTTGCTGAGCGGAATTGCATGGTATGGATGTTCCATTGAAGGCCATCTGGGTTGTTTCTCGTTTTTGGCAATTACAGATAAAGCTGCTATGGATATGTAAGTACAGGTTTTTGGGTGGACATAGCTTTCATTTCTCTGGGATACAAGTTCAGAAGTGCAGTTATTGTGTCTTGGGGCAACTGCACCCTTAGTTTTACAAGAAATTGCCAGACTGGTTTTCAGCATGGTTGTAGCATTCAGCATCCCCATCAAGTAGTCTCTGAGCGATGCGGTTTCCCGTGTCCTCATCAGCATTGACTGTAGTGACTCTGCTTATTTTTTTTTTTTTTAACCATCTTAACAGATGCGCACTGATAGCTTTGTGGTTTTAATTTGCATTTCCCTCATGGGTATTGAGGTTAAACATTTTTTCATGTGCTCACTTGCCATCCATAGGTCCTCTTTGGTGGAATGTCTGTTCATGTCTTTTGCCCATTTTCTAGTAAGGTTGGCTGGGGATTTTTGCTGCTGAATTTTGACAGTTTTTCCCCTTCTGCACATATGAATCCTTTGTCAGATACACAGTTTGTCAGTGTCTCTTCCCAATTTGTAGCTTGTCTTTTCATTTTTTTTTTAAGATTTTGTTTATTTATTTGACAGAGAGAAACATCATGAGTAGGCAGAGAGGCAGGCAGAGAGAGAGGGGGAAGCAGGCTCCCTGCTGAGCAGAGATTCCCAATACAGGGCTCCATCCCAGGACCCTGAGACCATGACCTAAGCTGAAGGCAGAGGCTTAACCCGCTGAGCCACCCAGGCACCCCTTTTTCATCCTTTTAATAATATTTTTCCTTGATAAAAAGTTTAAGTTTTGATAAGGTTCACCTAATCAAATTTTCCTTTTAGGAATCTCACCTTTTCTGTTGAGTCTAAGAACTCTGCCTGGCCTTGAATCCCTGAGCTTTCTCCCATTTGTTCCTAAATGCTTCATGGTTCCACAGTTTACATTTACATCGACAATGCATTTTGAGCTAACCTTTGTATAAGGTATAAGGTTCAAGTTCAGGTTCAGTTTTGATTACAGACGTGCAAGTGCTCCTGCACTATCTGTGGGAGGACCTAACCCTCCTCCATGGAATTGCTTTTGTATCTCTCTCTTGAGAATCAGTTGAGCATATTAGTGTGGAGCTGTTTCTAGGTTTTTTATTCTCTCCCACTGATCTACCCATCTTCCTCTGCTGCACCACACTGTCTTGACTTCTGCAGCTATCTGGTCTTCACATCAGGCAGAGTGATTTGCCCCACCCTGCCTTAATAATCCTTCTTCTTCAAGACTGTTAAGCTATTCTGGGGCCTGTGTCTTTCCACATAAATTTTACAATAAGCTTGTCTATGCCTACAGAAAACCTTGCAGGGATTTTGATAAGAGTTGCCTTAAAACATCAATCCATCAATTCATCTATCTGTCTACACATATTCACATATATCATGAGTCTTTTCCTTACTATCACTAGCTCCCTATTAATGGCCGCCCAATATTTTATAGTAGATATGCCATCATTTACCACCTCAATGATAGTGGATGCTTGACTCTTCTAAGTAAGGAATACTGTGAACAAAGCTAGCAACTACATCTTTCTCCAAAAACAGACTATGCATTTGGATTATTTCCTTTGGATAGACTCCCAAAGGTGGGATTCCTCCAACAAAGAGAAAGAATGCCCATACAGTTATTTCTACTTGGATATTCCTTCACATGTTTTCACCCATATGTGGAAAGTATTACCATTAGCTTTGAAATTCCATTTTGTTAGGGGTTTGCACATCAAAGTGGGAGAGAGAGATGGTCATCAATGAAGAAAAAGCAGATTGTGGGACAGCGAGTAACACAGCAACCACGCCTCCTGAAATCACCATGACTGCAATCCCCGATTGGCGGACTCTAGCCCGAATCCCCCCAGAGTGTTGCCGCCCACCTGCACTCTGCTACTCCTTCCGACTCTCTGGTGAAGGCAGGTAAGTAAGTTCAATTCCTACTTCATCTACTCCAGGATAGCTATTTGCTGCTAAAACATTCTTTTTGTTTTAATTCTCTTTTCATCCTAAAGAAAAAGGACTTAGTAATTCATCTTATTTTCACCCAAGAAAGGGAGACAGACAAACTGGCCAGCTCAATCCATCTCTTTGTTGTTTGGCCATGAAAACGTCCGTTATAGGAGACGGTCCTGAATGGGAGGTGAGCAATGCGTGCCCGTTGGAGTGATCAATAACAGTTTGGGAGGGCTGACAGGGTTCCTTTTATGCTTCCATCCTTCGTAATTGGGTGTTCTCCTTTTTCTCTAGTGGAAGTGGAGGATCCATGGAGCGACAGGAAAACAATGTGGTTTTCATTTCTATGCAGTCATTTTGCTCTTAAAACTATTCTGGATCTTCACTACTAAGAGCAAGTGTGGTCATCCTCGAATTTTGAGTCCTAAAAGCCAAGGCTCTTCTGAGAACTCAGGATAGAGGTGACCTCTGTGGCCATGTTCGGGTGCACTTGAATCTGGTAAGGGCTACAGCCAGGAGAAAGGAAAGCCCAGGGCCTCCTGGGCCTTGCCAACATCATGTTATTTAGAAAACAAAACAAAACAAAACAAAAAAACTGATCTAACTGATCTTCACAGTGTCAGATGTCGGGATCAGGTATCCTGGAGGACTGTAAGGTGGAGAATCATAAAAACTATAAATGCTGAGATGCAGAAAAAATAGTCCTTGTGTGAAGGACCGTGTTTTCTTTCTTTTTCTTCTCTCTCTCTCTCTCTCTCTCTCTCTCTCTCTTTTTAAGAGCAGGGAGAGGCAGAGGGGGAGGGAGAGAGAGAATCTTAAGCAGGCTCCGTACCTAAAGCAGAGCCCAAATCAAGACTCGATCGCATGGTCCCAAGATCATGACCTGAGCCAAAGTCAAGAGTCTGATGCTTAATCAACTGAGCCACCCAGGCATCCCTGAATGACAGCATGTCTAATGGAAATATAGGATTCTTTCATATTCTCCCTCCCCATCTTATGGGAGCAAAGGTCAAATCAGAGAGAGATTGATATTAGTTAAGTGTCTGCTTTGGGACAGGCAACTTGCTAGAGGCTTCTCTTGTATTATTGTAGCAGTTCCTTACTCTAAAGAGGCATTGCTAGCCCCATCTCATAGAGGAGGAAGTTGAACACTACACAGCTGGACTGAATTTTCCAAGAAGTGTCAAGCAAAGCAAGGCTGGTCTGATGCCAGGCCGACTTCTGTTTCTACCGCCCTTCAGTGAGGATGGGGAGCAAGAGAGAAAAGGAGCCAGTGATTTAAGTGAGAAGCAGACACAGCAATGAAGCAATCAAGTGCCAAAGATAGGCACCCTGAAGCTCTCTGTTCGCTTGTTTTTTCATTTTTTGTTACTGTCAGGCGAAGCGCTCTGTTTCTGAATGACACTCTTCCACAAATAAATGGAGTGTGGAGATTGCAGGAAAAGGTCTCTGGGAGACCCTGCGTGCTTCCACTGGGAACGCAGTCTCATACCCTCTGTCCCTCAGAGAACCCGGGGTCGGCTCCAAAAAGGTAGAGCTCTCCCACCCCGCCATGCAGAGGAAGAGAATACCGACAATCCTTGTCCTGTGCCTGTGTGTGGGGTTCAGAGTGCACAGCTAGCAAGGTAGAGCTGGGGGCGGGGGTTCAAGTTCTCGCTCAGCCTCGTAATGGCATGTGTGTCAGAGATTACGAGTGTCTCTAACCCTCGGCTCCTCCCACTGTAAAATGGGGATCATATCCCCTGGGACAGTTGTTTAAATATTAAAATAGACCTAAGGTAGGCAAAGAGACGGCATGTGGGATACGTCAGAATCATCTGTTAGCAAGGTAGCTACTACGGAGAACACCCTGACAGCTTTCCTTTGAGCATAACTTCCACATTTCCCTGGACGCTGGCAACAGTCCAGGTCACAGCGGCTCCTGTCCAGGCAGAAACACTCAGCTCCCCAAGAGAGTCAGACAGCTAGATATGTGCCTCCCGACACCATACTCTGCTTATATTCCCCACAGAAGCCTCCATCTTGGCCAACTATCCCACTAAAAAATACACAGTTTCAATGTTCTTTTAAACAATAATTTCTGTGCTTTGGGGGTTAAAGGCACATGCACCATTTAAATCCTGCAATTGCACTCCTGGGTATTTACCCCAAAGATACAGATGTCATGAAAAGAAGGGCCATCTGTACCCCAATGTTTATAGCAGCAATGGCCATGGTCGCCAAACTGCGGAAAGAACCAAGATGCCCTTCAACGGACGAATGGATAATGAAGATGTGGTCCATATACACTACGGAGTATGATGCCTCCATCAGAAAGGATGAATACCCAACTTTTGTAGCAACATGGATGGGACTGGAAGAGATTATGCTGAGTGAAATAAGTCAAGCAGAGAGAGCCAATTATCATATGGTTTCACTTATTTGTGGAGCATAACAAATAGCATGGAGGACATGGGGAGTTAGACAGGAGAAGGGAGTTGGGAGAAATTGGAAGGGGAGGTGAATCATGAGAGACTATGGACTCTGAAAAACAATCTGAGGGGTTTGAAGGGGTGGGGGGTGGGAGGTTGGGGGAACCAGGTGGTGGGTATTAGAGAGGGCACGGATTGCATGGAGCACTGGGTGTGGTGCAAAAACAATGAATACTGTTACGTTGAAAATAAATAAATTTAGTTTTAAAAAAAAACACAACACAACCCTGCAGGGAGAATCAGACCTCCCCTTGGACGCACCGTTTCTCTGTACCTCACGCAGTTCTCAGCCGAACCACCCTTACTGGGCCCTTGTCCGGGCAACACTGCCCTGGCGTACGCATGTTGGACCAACTAGAGACCCAAGTCCTCTGGACTTTCCCAGACTCCGCCACGGGGCCGACTCAGGCGCCGCACCACGCACACCCGCGCAGCCCCCGCATTTCCAGCTCGCGGGCAAAGACCGCGCCACGGAGCAGCCGAGTCTGAGTCCGGGCAACGAGCCGCGGGAACTCGGCTCCTTCCGCCGCCCCCGTTCCCATTCCTTCTTCGGACACGGCTCTGGGGAAATTACTTTTCTCAGAGCGTGTTGCTCTTTTTTTTATGGGGAGAGAGTTAGAATCTCGCAAAGCGCCGGAAGGAAGATCTCATCTTGTGATAATAGCCAGCAATGTCCAAAAAGCACCGGGATCATTCCGAGCAATTCTTCCAACGGCCCCAGCTCCCAACAGCTCCGGGAGGGAGACCCCGTGTTCCCCTTCTCCTCCCGGTTCTGCACAGACACGAACCCCCAGCGCCAGCCCGACATGTACTGCACACCGGGCAGTTACCTGCGAGCACACACGGGCGAAGGACGAACGCCGCGGAAGCCCAGGACGCCAGGCTCCTACCCGCAGCTTCGGATCCAAGGGTTTGGAGCCCGGGGAAGCGTTCCCACCTGAGCACGGCGCCAGGTGCGGTCAGTAACTCAACAACAACCGAGAAGCCAGGGCGGATGGGGGTGGGGCTTGGGGCTTGGGGCTTCTGGTGCCTTCCCCAGCCCCTTTGACCTTCATCTTAATCCATATGCTTTTCTCTCTTTCTCTTTTTAAAGATTTCAGAGGGAGAGAGAGCAAGCATGAGCACACGTGTCAGTGGGGGAAGGGAGAGAGAGAGAGACAGAGAGAGAGAGAGAGAAGCAGGCCCCCTGCTGAGCATAGAGCCCACCATGGGGCTCAATCTCATGACCCTAAAAATCACGACCTGAGCTGAAATCAAGAGCAGAGGTTAGCTGACAGCGCCACCCAGGAGCCCCGCCTTTCCATGTCTTTTTATCATCAGATAAACTCTATGAAGCAGGTGGCTTTATCATCCCCATTTTACAGAATGGGGACCTGAGTCACAGAGCATTTAAAAATTTTGACCAAGTTCCCCTAAGACTGCTCCTGCATCGGCCTAGAGGAAACGCGAGCACCTCTGATTTATTACAAGGTGATGCCCCAGGGGCGCTGAACACTGAGAATGTCATATCTCATGCGACCCTCCCCAAATCCTTGTGGGTGGATTCTTACTCTCTCCATATTACAGGCAAAATACTGAGGCTTGGGCAGGTTAGCAAACCTTCCCCGAGGATCACTTAAGCTTTCCTGCCCTTTGAACCTTTGCTCTGAATCACTACATTAAGCAATCAGATCGATAATTTGCAAGGAGATTAACCAAATAAGAACATTCCCACCCCAAACCCGCCCTTTAGGTGACCAAAATGAGCAGACTGAGAAATGGTCAGGGCAGCTGTTTGGGCCAACTTAGTAATTATGTAGTAACAAAGGGGATTCAATCAATTGCTTAGCAATTAGCCATTATGAGAAGATGGGGGAAAAATCCAATTGACTGGTAGAGCAGGAAGCATTTTAAATGTCACCACAGTAAGAGAAATATTTGCAGATTTGTCTTCATAATGGTTAACTAATTGCTATCTTCAAATTTTATTGCCTTGGAAATATAATTCATGAGACAGAGTAGTAACACTTGGGGCTCTTTCTCCTTTGTCTTAGTTAGCAGCAAAGGGAGGCATGCAAATCGATCAATCCCTATAATCTAAGAAGACCCCCTCCTAAGGAACAGCCTCCTTGAGGCACGGTCAATGTTTTAGTCATCGCTTTATCATTTCTATGTACCCGGTACAATGTGGGGACCTATAGTAGGTGCTCAAGACCTTCTAACTGTAGGGAAGGTTGGTGGTTGTAGATTACCCCAAGGGGCTCCCCAGCCCCTTCCCGTATCAGCTCTCGAACCTGCCTCACGACACTTGGCTAATACCACATCACTGTGCCATGACATTGTCCACCCCCACCCACAAAGGGAAGTGCTTCTGGCCCAACTGAACCTGTTTCTCTGGTCTTAGATGTCCTCATTAATGGGCATTTGCCCAATGTTGAATCAAACGTTATTCTCTCCAGTCTTTCCTTTGAGAACTCATGGGGCTTGGGGAGGCTTTTTGCCTTTGGTGATGATGCTAGGAGGCTATTTGTGCTGTTGGGAGAAAGACTCTCTCTAGAGACGAGAGGATGAGGCTACCATACAAAGGGAGAGCAGAAAGAACAATTCTTTGAATATGGGACCCAGTTGGTCTAAAGCCATATGCACCCTTGAATTTCCTGGGGGTCAGCAAATACCCTTTTGCTGACTTCAGCTCTCTGGGTGAGTTTCTGTCACACACGACCTCCCAGTCCTGAGGAACAGAACCCCTTCCCAGCTACTGCTATACTTCTGCTCCAGGCTGTTAGTTCTGGAGCAGCCAAAAAAAGGAAGAGCCAGAGGTTGAAAACAGAATTTGGAGAAGTGTCTGTTCTTGGCTTCTGTCCATTTTTTGAAGTGATTATCTGTTTTTTAGTGTGTTGAGTTTGAGGAGCTCTTTATAAATCTTGGATATCCAGCCCTTTGTCTGTACTGTCATTTACGAATATCTTCTCCCATTCCGTGGGTTGCCTCCTTGTTTTCTTGACTGTTTCCTTTGCTGTGAAGAAGCGTTTGATCTTGATGAAGTCCCCAAAATTCATATTTGCTTTTATTTCCTTTGCCTTTGGAGATGTGTCTTGAAAGAACTTGCTGTGACCAATGTGGAACAGGTTACTGCCTAAGTTCTCCTCTAGGATTTTGATAGATTACTGCCTCACATTGAGGTCTTTAATCCATTTTGAGTTTATCTTTGTGTATGGTGGGGATGCATGTTGGTGCAGCCACTTTGGAAAACAGTTGTGGAGATTCCTTAAGAAATTAAAAATGCGCTACCCTATGACCCTGCAATTTGCACGACTGGGTTTTTACCCCAAAGATACAGATGCAGTGAAAAGAAGGGCCGTCCATACCCCAATGTTTATAGCAGCAATGGCCACGGTCGCCAAACTGTGGAAAGAACCAAGATGCCCTTCAATGGACGAATGGATAAGGAAGATGTGGTCCATGTACACTAAGGAGTATGATGCCTCCATCAGAAAGGATGAACACCCAACTTTTGTATCAACATGGATGGGACTGGAAGAGACTATGCTGAGTGAAATAAGTCAAGCAGAGAGAGTCAATTATCATATGGTTTCACTTACTTGTGGAGCAAAAGGAATAACATGGAAGACACTGGGGGTTGGAAAGGAAAAGTGCATTGGGAGAAATTGGAGGGGGAGATGAACCATGAGAGACGTGGACTCTGAGAAACAAACTGAGGGTTTTGGAGGGAAGGAGGGTGGGAGGTTGGGTGAGCCTGGTGGTGGGTACTCAGGAGGGTGCGTATTGCATGGAGCACTGGATGTGCTGCATAAACAATGAATCTTGGAACACTGGAAAAATAAAATAAATAAAAAAAGAAAATAGAATTTGAAAGTAGACTATAGAGGAGGGTTCAAACTTTGAGAATAAGATTTGGGTAACTCCCAGGGAAGCTGGGTGCAAAGCAGTCCTGCTCAGAAAGAGAGATCCTGCAGGAGGGGCTGGAGGTGCGGGCTTGCAGCTGGACGTCTGGGGACCAGAAGGACACAGGAGGCCAGAAACCATGGAGTCCAAAAGTCAGAATGGACCCCCAGATTAGGTTGGGACACATACACACACACACACGCACCACAACACAAGTTTTCATGTTATCTGTCACGAAACAACAACAAAAATGACTTAATTTTGTTGAAACAGAGAATTATGTTCCTTCCTAAAGATTCTATCAAACAAAGCTAATGAGAATGGAAAATGCACCCTCCTGTATTACTGATGCAAGGTGGGTAAATGTCAGCGAGCTTCGATGAGATCCCATCCCTAGAGCAGAAGTTAAAAATACAGCTTCACCAATGGCCTTGTCCAAACTTCCTGGCACTCAAGGTGTTGGTCAGCGGTGTGCAAACCCATTCTGACAAACAAGGGAAAGAAAAGACAGTAGCTCGTCAGGCACTCGAAGAAGAAGGCCCTGTAAACTATAATAATTGCATATAAAATTTTATGGTTGGTCATTAATCTTAACCACCTCAATTTCTAAAAAGAAAGATTCACACTCTTTTTAAATAGACAAAATTGGAGTTTATGGGAAATTTAATAATATTCATGCTGATGCAATAAGAAATTCCCTAAGTCTTAAATTTGTTGCAGACTTTGGAGAGGAGGCAGCCTGTCGTAGCCGCCAGAGGACAGAGCCTGACAACGGGCCTGCCAGCAGGTCCCAGAATCTCTCTGAGCTACAGTTTCCTTATCTGGGAGATGGCAGTGGTTTCTTCTTCTTTGCAAAACCGCAAGGATAGAAAAGAAGGCAGTGAAGTTCGCAGAGGGACGTGGCCTGGCACACGGGCAGTGGCCCTCCGTGAAAGAGCTATAAGCATCCCCCCAGAACATTTTCCAAGCATCAAGATTCTGACCACGATCACCCCTCTCCCCTTCCACCAGTGCAGCTCTGAGCCGAGCCCCTATCACTTGCAGAAGCTGAATGACTGCTGTGCCCCCTGACCTATGCCTTCCCTCTCCCCCCAAGGTGGTCTAGTCTCTGTCCACCAGCCAGGGATTCTGGAAAGAGGACAATGAATGTGAAAACCCTCCCAGGTGTGGTTTTTTCTCTCAGCTAGAATAAAAGTCCAAGTCCTTCTGGTGACCTACAAGGCCTTCCATGATGAGGTCACACCTCTTCGCCTGTCTCACATCCCCTTGCCTCGCTCTGTTCCAGTCCCCATACCAGCTGACCTGCTGTTTGCAGAACATTCGACACTCCCACCCCAGGATTTTGCTCCCCTTTGTCCCTCTATCTAGGACGCTTGCCCCTGAGAGAGATGTGAGTTTGCACTTCAGCCATGAGGTGTTACCCCTGAAAAGGCTTTTACCCCTGAAAAGGCTTTTAAGCTGCAACCTGTACCCCATCTCTAGTCTTTGCTTCCCAACACCCCCCCGTCAAGGCCTAGCTTAGCCACTGGCATACCATATATACTAGTAACTTTTATTGTTGACCTCCCTTTGTAGAAAGTAGACTCTAAGAGGACAGGATCGGTCTGTTCCGCTCACTGCTGCATCCATAAAACCTACAGCGATTCATCACATAGCCAGAGCTCAGGGCATGTTTGCTAACAAGTGACGTCTGCTACCCACCTCCCCCAGCAATGGGAGCTCCTGGCTGCAAACCACTTCTCCTGGGCTGCAGAAACCATTCCACTGGCCCTATCAGTGATTTGCTCTGCCAACACAAACTATAGGCCCTGGCGCCTTGGGCCGCACTGTCTGTGATCAGGATAGGAGGAGGAGAAGGTGCTGGAATCAGAGCATCGAGGTTTGCCCCGAACCACAGCATGCTCTCTGAGAAAGGGGTAGAGGGACCAACCGAATCTGGCATTGGGAAAAAAATTCAACAAGAAGCATAGAAATGTCGGGTTCATGAAGGGGCTATGGTAATGTGAATGTCCTTCGTTCTTCAAATGATTCTTGTAAGGATCCAATAGATACCTGCTTATGAAATTATAGGGTACAGTTTTGCTTAAAATCTCCATCCACCCTTTTATCTTTCTTGTCCTTCACTGGGGCTGGCATCCCTTCTTCTCTGGCCCCATGCTCTCCACTAAACCTCATGCCCCTGGGGTTCCATCCTTTCAAGTCAAATTTCAATTTTCCTAGGTTACAATGAGTCCATCTGATACAGCTTGAGCAGTGAGAAATTTCATTTCTGGTAACTCTTAATCCAGTGGTTCCCAACCCAGACTGCACACTGTGATCTTCAGAAGAGTTGTACAAGACAATGAATATACAAGCCATAGCTCAGAGAATCTGGTGTACTATCACTGGAGTGGGGCTTGGGCGCTAAGATTTTTCTAGAATCTGAGTGATTCTAAGTTGCTGTCACATTCAGAAGCACTGTTGTTGTCCCTTCCAGGAAAGGCAATTAGATGTAAGTGGGGCCTGTTGGAGACAAGTCACAATATAGAACTTTTTCTAAAGCTAAAGACTTGACGGCATTATGGGGGCAGCTTATTAGCCTTCCCGCTTCATTCAAAACATCCTTAAGATGTGCTTGTCCAGCTACTAATATGTTAAGGCAGCTGTGAAGGCAAATGTTGGGCTACCCATGGACACACTGGTGTTGGTGGAGCCCATCTCAGTGCCCCCGGAGCCATGTGAGCCCCGAAGAGTCTGAGCCCACAGTGGTCACCCAGAGGAACAGTGAGCAGAGTCAGGCTCTTGCTGGTGCTCAGGAAACACGTGGAGGTATTTTCCACCCATGGGCCCCATGAATGTCCTGGGGACCGCATGTTTACATGCGTATGACAGACATGCGTGAGATCCCAAGACACATGCCTGTGATTAATTTCTTCTCCAGGTGACATGTCTCTTCTGGATGTACTCTGGCTTTTTTTTTTTTTTTTTTTTTAAATCAACTATGACCTGAATCAAGAAAATTAACCTTCTTAAAGGAAAGATTCCTCAATATTATTCAACTGAAGACAGAAACATGACAATGGCGACCACAACAAAACACAGAACAGGAGAAGCTGAAACTCAGGAGGGAGATCCTAAGTCTGTCCTAAGACGTCCAACAACTACAAGGCCTTTCAAAGGAAGACAATCCATCTTAAAAGCACTAATTTTGCAACTAAATGCTTTTTTAAAAAAAATATATATATAAAAAGAACGGTTCTAAGGTATAATTTCCTTTCTTCCACAAGACAGTGCAGGAACAAAAGGGAGATGATAATTGGTTTCCAGACGTATTCCGTGGAGAAGCCGGGGAGACTCTCAAGGCGCACGTGGAGGAAGATGGCGGGGATCCGGGGGAATGTGTCAGATGCACGAATCAGGCCATGGGCACTGGGGAGAAAGGAGGACCTGGACGTTCTGCGCTGTTGCCATTTATGATCCTGTTCCTGGTGATTAAACCAAACAACTGTGCCTGCTTAGTTTATTGATTATTCCTATTCTTGTTATGATAACCTGAAAGACATTTCCAGAAATAGGCCAGGTCAACGCACAAGTGGAAGACACAGAATTAACGTGACAGCTTAAAGGACACAGTGCGGGGGGGCGGGATATATCGTCTTCAGGACGATTCCTTAGCTGAAGGGATGTTGTTCAAAAACCCTTCAGAGACGTAAAACCACCTGCAGAATTTAAAATTCTCCAGAAAATACAGTGGGCAGCATCAAACGTGAGAAACCGGTCCTGAGGTCTTTCCCCTTTATTTGCTTTCGAACCTTTGAAAAAGAGTGTTTGGGCACGTGGTTGCCGATTTCGACAGCAACCCAGAAGCTAACTGAGAGGTTACTACGTACCAGGCAACGGGTCAAGCGTTGCACGTTCATTCCTTCTCTCCTCAGACCAAGCCCCTGAGTCACTACTCTTTTTGTTTTGTTTCCCATTAAGAATTGGATAGAGGCTTCTCAACGTGCTCAAGGAAAGTCACATAGTTCTTAGTCCAAGAAGAAAGGGTGAATGTAGTGTCGTAAAGAGCGCACGCTTGGGACGAGGAGCCGGGCTGCCGGAGTCCAGAGCTCAGCTGCGGACTCTCTAGGATTCTGGGTCTCGGTACTATTACCTGTAAAGGGGGGGGAATGATAGTCTTCATCTCATGGTCATTGGGAGGAGATGGAAAGACGGATACGTACCAGCTACACATATATGTGCAGACATAGACACATAAAATACACATATGGAGTGCTCAGACATCACACAAACCAAAAGAGTTAATCATCTGCAGAGTCCGGGGCGAATGCGTAAGTGCCAAGTGTGGTTACCATGACCATCAACAACCGCTGTCTTCGCGTTTACACTCAACCCTTGACGTCTGGGACTACCTCCCCTCTCCATGTCCTCCCTTCTCGTTAATAGGGTGCTTCGTGCGGCTTCGGGACCAGAGAGGGAGCACCGTCCCATGGAAAGAAAAGGAGTCAACAGTTAATTTTTGTTTTAAGGGTTAAAGGAAAGGCCCCGTTACTAGACTCAACAGACGGAGAAATGAAACCGCTGTGGTCCCAGTTAGGTTCTCATGAGCCAAGCGATTATTTAATGTAAAAAGATACTCAAGCCCAGGGTTGGAAAGAGCTGTTCATTTTTCTGACCTTTTTAAGATTTTCCCGATGGGCTTCACCCTGGAGGCTATGGGATGCTGACTCAGGCTATGGCAAATACCTTGCCTCTTGGATTTCTGTCTTCTCTCCCCAATCCGTGACTTGGCTTGGGTGCCGATGTTCAAACTGGGAAAGTTTCACCCCTGACTTTTTGGGTTGGGGAGGTTCCTGGCTGAGAGGTCTAACAAGATTGACTCTGCCTCCATCCTTCCTCCTTCCTTCCTTCCAGTCCAAACCAATTCGCCTGTATCGACCTTACCTATGGGATCTTTGGATAGGACTTTTTTTTGAAGAGTAGTAGTCGACACTCAGAAAACTTTGACAACTACTGGTTTAGATCCCTTCCAGTTCTGACACCGTGATGCTCTAAGATCAGACAGCTGGCTTCCGACATGTCCAAGCCTTCTACACAAGGTGCCTCCTTGGACAGTAGAGACGGGTGCTGTCCTATTGGGGGAGGGACACTGAGACTAGAATGAAAGGGAGGCCGGCCTGAATACACACTGATTTTTGAAAGAAACAGAGAATTCTTATATTCATATTATAAATCACGTTGCTAAAAACACCCCAAGAAAGTTGAGTTTAATTCCACCAGTTGAAGCTATAGTAATACTACTGGAGTTTTCTAAAGGACTTGGTGTGTACCCAATTCCCATGTGTAGCATATAACTCACAGATTTAATTATAGATCTTCCTCAGTCACTAGTTCCCTAGGAAATAAATCCATGGCTCATGTCTTGTGCATGGAAGGTCATAGCAAGAAGATAAATATTTTCTGCATTTTGAAACTTTATCTAGAGGTCACAGGTCTGCAACTCAGCAGATGAGAGCTCTTCAGACAATAGCCAAAAGCTGCTATGTTTGACTAATATCAACGATACTTAAAACCTTTTGTGTTTATCTCAAATAAGGCACTTCCCACTTAAACGATTGAAAATTTTCACTATATCTCTTTTCCTTTTTTTAAGGCTGAAATACAAATATGACGAGAAGTTTCCCTAAATGTTTCCTCCTGCTCGGTTAAGATAAAAGTTATGTTCATAATCAAAAGAAAGGGAGCATTATCTGAAACATCCAAGCTAATTTTAATCACATGAACTTTACAGGGCAAAGATCTCTCTTCACTTCGAGTCAGGCAGAAAACTGCCACAACTGGCCAGTTATTTCGAAGAACTAAAACAAGAGGCCAGGTGCAAAGCCAAAAATTCAGAAAAGCCAAAGTACAGATGCCTTTAAACATATGAAACAAGATCAGGAAGAGACAGATTTTTCCTTCTGACTCAGGGAAGTCAGGCTCATTGTACTTTATAATTTTGTGTATTTAACATTTTCTGAAATTGGTTTCTGCTGGTGCCCATTAGTGCCACTAACGTTTTTAGTCCTATGCGAGGATTAAATAGGAAAACCTAAGTAAAGTACTCTGTAAACCCCAAAGAGCTATACAAATGTTAGCTATCTCAATTAGGGTCTGTCCAATAAATTCTTAAATGCAGTCCTTTTGATCACAGCGTGGTGGGACTAACTGAGGGTTTTGAGTGCTGTGTCCTTGAAATGACAGAACGAGGGGTGCCTGGGTGGCTCAGTGGGTTGAGCCTCTGCCTTCCGCTCAGGTCATGATCCCGGGGTCCTGGGATCGAGTTCCGCACTGGGCTCTCTGCTTGGCAGGGAGTCTGCTTCCTCCTCTCTCTCTCTGCCTGCCTCTCTGCCTACTTGTGATCTTTCTCTGTCAAATAAATAAATAAAATCTTAAAAAAAAAAGAAAAGAAAAGAAATGACAGAACAAGATTAGCGGTGGTTGGATCTTCTTCTCTTTTTACGTGGAGACCGTAAAGTTAACTAATGAGTCCATTCAATAGAAGTCACAGAAACATCCCAGGGGGGTTCGAAAGAAGAATTATTTTGCCAGCAGGGCACAGCCAACCCACGGCCAAGAGAAGACCGAGGGGTCTCCACCTGGTATCAAAACATTGTCAGTTTCTCCTGCGACTGCAGCAAAGGAGTTTACGGCTTTAGTGGGAGACCGGATGCACCAGGACAAAGCACTTTGCTTTACTCGTCATTCTTTAGCAGGAGAGCCCAGTCAGGAGGAAGAGACTCTAAGTGACCTAAGACATGAGGCAGGCTATTGCTTCCTTTTCTCCATGCATGGCACATAAATCGCTTTTTCTCAGCTGAAGGTCCTCTATAAAATATTAATTAGGATAGAGCTAATATTTATTGAGCAATAGCGAAGTAGTAGGCCACGTATACACTTCTCATACGTTCTCATGCAGTGCTGTAAATAGCCCTGTGACACAGGTAGACCACACCTGGAGAGGCATTGGCTCGAGTTTCTAGCTCATAAATACAATGGATGGGCCCTAAGTCAGGGTCTTGGTCTGCTCCTTGCTTCCCAGGCGGTGAGACAGGCAACTCCCTTCGCTCACCAGGCAGCATCTCTGGGCAGCCAACACAGATCGTGATCCTCCTCTCTCCAGAGAATCTCTCTCTGCCACACACACACACACACACACACACACACTCACACGCACACTCACACTCACACGCTGCCGATCATCTCAGATGTTCAGAGGCTCCATAACGTCCTTCCGTGGACCAAACCTCGAACACACCGGATGAAGAACTTCTGTTCCAGAAACCTCCCCAGCTGCCAGGTGCCCTTAGTCTTCCTCCTTAAACACAACCAGCTCAACTCAGTCTTCCTTAGTTTCTCCTATTTCAGGCTCACAGGACCGGCCAGACAGAAGATCCCAGCTCAGAATCATTTTATTTTATTTTATTTTTAAGATTTCATTCATTTATTTGACAGACAGAGATCACAAGTAGGCAGAGAGGCAGGCAGAGAGAGAGAGGGGGAAGCAGGCTCCCCGCTGAGCAGAGAGCCCGATGTGGGGCTCGATCCCAGGACCCTGAGATCATGACCTGAGCTGAAGGCAGTGTCTCAACCCACTGAGCCACCCAGGCGCCCCTGAAGGTCATTTTAAAGGCAAATTAATTGAGGGGTGCTTTTGTTTGCCTGAAGGGAAGCACATGTCGAATACTATAGCCCACTTTCATGGCGGTGAAAAACCCCCTTTGACTGAGAAGAAACTAAGCACCCAAATAACCAAATGACTTGCCTGAGGTCTCATTTCTTGTCGGCAGCAGAGCCGGAGCCAGGTGCAGTGATTCCTGACTCCCGTCCGCACATTTCTATCTCAAATGCCCAGTAGTGTGATCAAAATTCAGTCAATAGAACAATCCATTTAAACACATCATTGTGTTGAGCAAATGAATTTGAAATACTCCGTGCTAGTGCGAAATGAAATATTTGTGATTTATTTCTTTAAACCAATAATGTCCCCAAATAGGATGCTCATTAAATCACTGTAATAGTGAGGCACGGGTTTAAATCTGCTGTAATGGCTTCATTTTAGAGACGAAGTCCACTTTTAATAGGATTGTGCTTTCTCTAATGAGAAAAAAAAGAACATCTTGTTGCAAACTGTGGATTAAAACAGATAAACCACCAAATGACTACGGCAGCATGCATTAGGTGGCCTTTGTTTGTTTTAAAGAACCATTATCTAGGCTGGCCATTTGGGGGGAATTAAAATTCGCATGCACAGTCTTACAATCATGTGTCTGGAAAAGGAACACGGTTTTGGGGATCTGGCAGCTCCGGAATATTCTGGGATGCCGGGGCCCAGCATGTTTGGTGTAGGAGGCACAGCCCACAATTCCAACATGGGACACCCGGTAGACTGTAACTTAAAGGCTGGGGCTCCTCTCTGCAGACCTGCTGATGACGTGGGGTCCCTGTGGCTGCCGGACCATGGTGGGGGCTGGAGGGAAGGGTCTGACGCTCGAGGGTGTTTATTGACTTCCATTCTTTGACACACTTCTCCTCTTATTTTCCTTCCTTTCCCTCCCTTCCTTCCTCTCTTTTCTAAAGAAAACAGGCTGTGACATTTCTGACTAAGAAAGTTTCTAGTTCGTTTCTGTTGCTGTTGCCATTACGGGCATTATTGCCATGAAGATCTCATCGTCATGAGGGAAAAGGCGTGGAAGGAAATTTATCAATGATCGGGTTTTAATGGATTTCTCCACTTGGGTTTATTTCTTCCAAAGACCACAATGTCACAAACAAACGTAGCTGGAGACCATTTCAGTGATCTTAAAAAATATGGGAATGCCGCGTGATGAAGAGAATGATTTCATATATAAAAACTCGATTCTAAGCCGCCAGACACCAAAGGAAATTTGAAAATATGTTATCACCGCGCTCTGAAGTCACTGTGTTTTGGCCAAGTCGTGTTTTCTAACGAACTAAAACAAAACTTCCCTCTCGAGGGAGGGAAATCACAGTCTCAAAGCTAAAAACTGGGAACTACTTTGAATCTGTGTATTAAACTCTTGCGCCCACAGACATCACAGGCAGGAAGTTGTTACCCAGTAGTTCCCCCTTGTCAGCACTTTGGAACTTAAAAAACTTAACCTGCTTTGGTTTGGATATATACCGAACCAGCTCGTAGCTTGGTGCCCAGGACTGATCCTTTGAAGTGGAAGAAGTACGTGATTCCTATTTTATCCTCAATCTAGGGAAAATATCGGTAAAGGAGAATTTTGCAGATTCCAGAGCTGCGGAGAGCTGAATTCACACCCTGGGTCGGTGACATACCAGCTCGGTGACCCTAGGTAAGTCATTCAACACTCTTGTTAGTAAAATAATGGAGAGGACGGTACTCATCTGAGGAGGTTTGGGAGAAATAATGAGGTAACAGCGCATCCTGCTTGGGACGCTAAGTATTCCAATCTCACGGGGAATATGGAGTTCACATCAATGGGACCTAGAAATCCTAAAGGCCGCCCTGCATTTCTTGGAATACCGACTTTTCCAGTGAAGAAGCCAGCTTCACACTAGGCCAGGACATCACCACACTAGCTCTGATGTCAGGTTCCGGTTCTGTGACCACTAAAATAGTGGCACATTTATGAAGTCTTCATGCACACACAGGTTCTATGCAACAAATATTTCTGCAAAAATATAGCTCCCTGTTTGGCCAAGGTGTATTTTTCCTGTACGATGAAATGTATGGGCACAGTGTTGTAGAAAACAGATGCACGTTTCCGTGTGGCTTCCAGAAGCAACTTTAACAAATTAGAGGGGAGTGAAATAAACCTGCAGAAGATGGGGGTGAGGGAAAGACCCGGCTTTTGTGTGCCTTAATGAGACCTAATTCAAGGTCTTTCTTGGGGGAAAAGCAGTAGAAGATGGAAAAAATAAAGCCTATCTGTCATTGGCTGTATGAAGGGATTCTATAGACATAAGCTGTGATTGTTAGGGTTGTTAGCGGGCATTCTGACATTCAAGTATAAAGCATTATTCATGAACAGAGTGGGCGAAATTATACAACCCATTTAAATAAAATCAACCGTATAACAGTTATAATTCACAAAGTGATCATTTTTAAAAATAGAAAATTGAATTTCAAATCAGCATTTTAATGGCCCAGTGATCCAAATATTAAACTGATAATCAGGCCACAGTGATTTCCATGAGCAGCTGAAAATATTCTTATAATTCTACAATGCTCTATGAGATGCCAGAAAATACCAATGTTCAGAAACATCCTGTCCCAAGTAGGATCTCGGACTATCAGTGCTGGACAGGACTCTGGGTCAGATGTAACTCGAGGGTTCTCAGATGTGGGTGATTTTTGTCCCCCAGGCCGCATTTGACCACGTCTGGAAATAGTTGGTTGCGGCAGAAGGAGGGAGGGAGCTACTGGTGTCGAGGAGTCTGAGGCCAGGGGTACTCAGGACAATACATAGGACAGCTTCCACCACAAGGAACTACCTGGCCCCAGATGTCAACAGTGCTGAGGTTGGAAAACTCATCCACACCCAACTTTCCCACCGTACTGGATGGAGTAGCCACGACCATGGCTTTCATTGGACCAACAGTAAGTTGTTGACTACATTTCAGGGCTCCTGGTACTGTTTTCATTTCTCTGCTTACATGGCTCGTCTGTTCCTGCCCATCTGCCCATCTATCTTCAAATCTACTACTTGAGATTTATTAAATGCTTATCACGTATTTGGCCCTCGGAATACAGTCTTTATCCTCTGAATTTATAGCATGGCGGGGGAGGAAAATGTAAGACAAATAACGATGCCAAGAATTGTCACTGTGATAAATGCCATCTGAAAGCACACAACCAGGGGTGTCTGGGTGGCTTAGTCAGTTAAGCATCTGTCTTTGGCTCAGCTCATGATCTCAGGGTCCTGGGGTTGAGCCCTGCATTGGGCTCCTTGTTAATGGGAAGCCTGCTTCTCCTTCTCCCTCTGCCTGCTGTTCCCCCTGCCTGTGCCCACTCTATCTCTGACAAATAAATAAATTAAATCTTTTTAAAAAATTAAAAAAAAAAAAAGAAAGCACACAACCAGGGGAACCCGATTCACTCTGACATCTCCTTGTTCCCAATCCAATTCTCTAATACTAATACTCTGATGTGCATTGAAACACCCTTGAAAGAGATTTTGGTTGCCCAGCAGAGGTCCAGGCCAGTATTCTGATATAATGGAGGTGGACCTTGCAACAGAGTTGGAGATACCAGTAATGGCCACTACTTGCTGGAGACTCAGCCTGTATGAGGTCTTATACTAAAAACTCTCCTTATGTTCCATCTTCACAACAACAACAGGGAGGAACTGTGGCCCTATCACCTCCAAGTTATAAACCTCCACATTCAGGGGGCTACTAGCATGGCTTGGGGACATGCTATGGTCTATCATAGCTGAGTTAAATGTTAAGGAAGGTGACTGAGTCTGACTAGTTCATTCAGTGAGGACCTCCATTGTGATGGAGTGGACTTGGGGTTAGTGTGTAATTGGTGTGTAGTCTTTGCTCTTGAGGTAATTAACAGGGGGAGTAAAGATGGTCTAAAGCAACCATATGCATATGATGTGGATTAATAGTTATGGGTATAGGCTGCTATACTGGGTGTGTAGATATAGAACATTTCATTGGCACAGGAAGATCCAGCAAGCAGTTCTGCCTAAGAACATGGGGTAGCATCTAGGGGTAAGGAGGCTCTTACTAGTTGTAGGGTGACGGTTTTTCTGCCCATAGTTTGGGACTTGAGGCCATCTCTGACTCAGACTGGTTGGGGAGGAAGAGCGCTGAGGGTTTCTTCAGACTCAGATCAATAGATCTACCGTCCAGGAATTGGACAACTTTGGAAAGGGAAGGAACATAAGAGATTGAAGTCAGTGCCTTCATTTCACAAAAAAAACTAAAAACCTCTATCCCAAACCTTAAGAATATATCCTCCTCCAGCCCCTCTTTATACCAGTAATTCCCCTTCCAAAAATTGATTCCTAGGAAATAATCAGGGATATGCACAAAGTTGAGGGTGGTCAGTGGAATATTTATAATTGGGGGAAAACTGGAAGCCCACTAGATGTCTAACAATAGTTAAATACACCTATTGGACACACTAATGCCCACCTCCAAATCCAATGCCGATTGGATCCAGTGACAATCCAAGATTCGTCTTGACTTGAAAAGATATTGAAGTATATTAATTTATACCACAGGTTGCAAAAACAGTAGGTAATTATGACCTCACTGTTGTGAACATATATCCACATGCAAAAAGGAAGGTGTTGGACACCTGGGTGGTTCAGTGGGTTGAGCCTCTGCCTTTGGCTCAGGTTGTAATCCCAGGGTCCTGGGATCGAGCCCTACATCGGGCTCTCTGCTCAGCAGGGAGCCTGCTACCTCCTCTCTCTCTGCCTGCCTCTCTGCCTACTTGTGATCTCTGTTTGTCAAATAAATAAATAAAATCTTAAAAAAAAAAAAAAGGAAAGTGTAGGGATCTATTAAATACTTGATATGTTGGTGATCCATTTGGCCAAAAGAGTAAGAATGATACATTTTTCATTCTCCTTATTTGTATTTTCTTTTGCTTTCTCGGTGAACAAGTCTATTGATCAAATCTATCCTCAAAACTAAAGACCAAGAAGATAGAGATTTTTTTCAGTCACTTAATGGTGACCCAACTTGAATTAGGGTCTCTGATTTGGCCATTGTTGCCTCTCCACCCTACACAGTCTTTCCTGGCTCCTCTGATCGATCAATCTTTCCCTCGGTTTCATTAGAAAAAGTAAAAGAGCCAAATTAATAGTGTGTGTGAAGTTCTGCCTTCACCAGTGGTCTATAGCAGGGGTTGAGAACTTAAGGTGTCATCTGTAATCAGATCAGTGTACTAATAAATCTACTGTGATTAGCTCCATGTAAAACATAAAATAATCCAAATTTTCTCCCTGTTTCAGAAATATTTATCTCAATTTATTCTATCCCAAACCAAACAGAACCGATACTCATGGCCAAAAATCACATGTACCATTCTTTGGTATGTTTGACAGTAAGATGAGACTTGGAAATAGGGCTACTTAAGAGAACTAGCTATGACGATGGAAATATTCTTCATCAGTGCTGTCCAATGTGGTAGCCACTAGCCATTTATGGCTACTGAATGCTTGAAATATAGCTGAGTCTGGCTGAGGAACTGAAGTTTAAATTTTATATAACTTTAATTAAGTATAAATTTAAGTAGCCACAGATAGCTGGTGGCTACCTTACCAGATAGCATAGGTTGGAATCTGAATCAAATGTCTGCTTAATATCATGAAGACCCCTGTCATGGCCAGGAAGGGTAAAGTGTATTCTGGCTTGGATAAGTTCTGAACAACATGAGAGGTCATTTGTTTTTGCTTTGCTTTAACCCATAAAGCTATAAGCAATTTTGAAGTGCTGGTCAAGATAACTGAAACATATTGGAAAGACAACGGATTTTTTTTTTTTTTTTTAAGAAAAGGAATGATAAGTAAGAAGATGTGACTTTCAAGTGTCTCTGAGAGGTATCTTGTGATGTAGTATTAATTAAAAGGGATGGAATCTGGAGAGAGATGGATGATAGGATTCTGGATTCAGGACTTGCTCCAGTGATTTGTAGACACTGAGCTGACCTGAACTTTTTAAGAAACCCATTTCCCCCTGAACTTGATACCCCTTCAACCCTCTTGGAATGGAAATGCAGCAGAGAGATACTGTAGGAGAGGTTCATACCAACCAACCAACATCAAGGTGTTGAAGTTGGGGGTCTATGTGCATCCGTCCTCTTAAGTCCCTCTCTTTTTGGAGTGAAAACTGGAGGACTGTTGAGACTGTCTGACCACATCTCTACTTGCTGCTGTGAGGGGCACTCTGGAACATCCAAGGATGTGCCTGCCCTTAATCATAGCCCTCGGTCACAAGAAACAAGAAGCAGCATCCAGTAGGAACCCCACTTGTGGAAGGATGTGGATCAACAAGATGATTATTGGAAAGGTAACAGGACAGAACCTCAGTTTGCCAACCTTCTTTGTTTGTTTCCTAAAGACAGATGTCACCAGAAGATAGGGGGAGTCATGGAATTTTATTCTGTACCCCATGTTTTTCAAAGCATCTTTCATGTCAGTTGTTAGATTTAGTAAGTAAAAACACGGGATGCACCAATGCAATATTTGGGACATACTTATACTAAAATATTAGTCATTATTTACCTGAAATTCCAATTTAACTGGGTCTTGTATTTTATCCGGCCACTCTATCCATGAAACACCAGTCCCAAGAGATCTCCCATGGTGAAAAGGGCCCTACTTCACTGTGCATTGGGAGGGCTGCTTACTTTGCCATACCCTCGAGGATTCCTAAGACATTAGCATATGAAAAGCTCTGAGGAGAGTCCTAAAGGAAATACTTAGACTCACTTTAACACAACACTGTCCAGACTTTTGAGAACATAGAGTCCAGCCATAAAGGATCAGACTGCCTGAGTTCAAATACTGGATTTGCAGCATAGTGGCACCTCTGTGACCATGGATGAGCAATAACGAGAGCCTGGGGTGGGCATCCGTCCATGAGGACAGCCAGAGCCTTGCCTCACGTGCTCGGGGTGAGAGTGATGTGAATCAGCAGAAAGCATTCAGCCTGAGCAGGGAAACTGCTTCGTGACCATCAGCTTTTATAGTCACATTGGTAACAGGAGCCTTTCCCAACAATAGCTGTCAATCCATGGGAACCAGTAGGCATATCCAGGACATGCTGAAGATAGATCAGAATGGGGTTGGGGGGAAGTTAACTTGGTCCAGCATGGAAAGAACACCCCTCACTGCCAGACTGGTTGGCCTTGAACTTGCTCATTGTAGTAGATAAAATGAAGGTCGCTGGTGCAGCAGGGGTTTCTAAGAGTCTAATAAACCTGCCCCACCATGGGGGGAGCTACTTGCCTTCTCTGTTTTCCATTGGGACTGTATTAGTTTCACAAGGCTACCATCACAAAGCCCCACCAACTAAGCGGCACAGACAACAGAAATTTATTGTCTCATAGTTCTGGGGCGCCAAAGGCTGAACTCAAGGTACTGGTAGCATCAGTTCGTTCCGAGGGCTGTGATGAAGGACGCTCTGCTTCTGGATTCCATGCCTCTGCTCTGGTTTCTGGGGGTTTGCTGGTGATCTCTGGTGCTCTTCGGAATAGGCACAATGCCTAGAACTCTGCTTTGATGTTCACATGGCATTCTTCCTGTGTGTGCATCTGTCACTGTGTCTGGATTTTCCCCTTTTATAAGGACACCAGTCCACCTGGATAGGGCCCTCTCTAAAGACCTCATTCTACCTGGTTACCTCTGGAAAGACCACGCCTCCAAATAAGGTCACATGCCGAGGTATGAGAGATTAGGACTTTGACATCTGCATTTTTGGAGAGCACAATTCAACCCCTAACAGCTACCTTCTAAAATGGGGGCTAATGCTGGCTGCCTTTCTTACCACACAGGACTGTAATGGGGCTTAAATAAGAGAATGCAGAGGAACTGATTTCGAGAAATTTGGTAGCACTATAAAACTGCAAGGCAAACGTTTAATTTCGCATGTTGATCTGCGCTGGAAGTGATATTCAAACCTTTGCAAGAAAGATGTCAGGAAACTGTTAATCCTCCCGCAACACTGCCTGGAAACACACAGCTAGGGACTTCATCTTTCAGAAAGACACACGGATTCGAAAGAGATGGGAAATGCATGCCTGGAAATGAGTATGCTTTTGCAAGGCCACTAAATCCCCTGATGGCATATAGGAAATTGGAGACACAAACAAGGAAATGAAGACAGAGAGCGGAGATATTTCAAAATTTACCACGCACTTATCTTGTGTCAACCAACGCACAGGGCAAGTCAAATCTTCACCCAGGAACCTGGGATTATTTATGGGTCACCTATTTAAATAGAATGGCTAACATTGTTAGAAAACCTTCCAGCACACAAAAGAGAAGGTAATTCTGGAGGGGAGAGGTCGCGTGGTGGGGGTGGGGTGGGGGGAGAGAACAGAAATGAGAGAAGATGGCTAAGGCAAAGGGTGATCAATTTCACAGTGTTAGCTGACACTTGCCTTGGTTCTCTTTCTATTTTCAAGAAACCAGCTCCCATTGATCTGGAAAAAAGTAATCTAATCAGGAAATGCACACATACCTGTATCTCCTATACTTTTTATATACATTTGTGCCTGGTGATGTTATGAATTCTCCAACTTTTTTCATTTTACTGCATCATCAATAGGCCTGTAGAACTGAGATAATTTAAAGAGAGGAATGTTTGGGAAGACTCTTTTCTCCCCTGATTTTTTTTTTTTTTTAAGATTTTATTCATTTGACAGACAGAGATCACAAGTAGGCAGAGAGGCAGGCAGAGAGAGAGGGGAAAGCAGGCTCCCTGCTGAGCAGAGAGCCCAATGTGGGGCTCGATCCCAGGACTCTGGGATCATGACCTGAGCCGAAGGCAGAGGCTTAACCCACTGAGCCATCCAGGAGCCCCTTCTCCCCTGATTTTAAGGAGTCTGCGCAGTATGCCCCAAAGCAGAATCTTTTGCTCCTTACTAAAGTATCTTTGAAGAAACAAAATATGTCTGGAATTCCAACCATTTTAAGCACTAAAATGGGCAGCACAGGAGAATCTCAGACTGATGGAGCGGGACTGGGCAAAACTGAATTAGGATTTTTCCAGGCTTTGCCTCCTGAAACAGAGTAGTATCTCCTCTAGGGAAATAGGGAGGTACCATTGGCTTTTCCCTATCTGCGATTTTCCAGTTCAGGACTGTGCTTTTCGAGGAAAGTCCAGCAAGCACTTCTCTGCTCTCTGATTTCTAAACTATCTAGGAGCATTGTGAGACTCAGTATCAGCTTTGAGAAAGTAAGTAACAGTCACGGAGAGTGGGAAACTGCAAAATAATACAGGTTTTTCTTTTTAGAGGAAAGAGGAATGTGAAAATAACCAAAGCCATTGTGAAAACAGCACATTTTCCAGAAGGGCTTGCTTGCTCTATTCTAGAATAAGTCACCTTATAAAGCTACAAGTGTTTGGATAATATGACATTACTGCATAATCTAATAGACAGGGTGGTCTCAAAGCAAACATCATATACTTAAATTTAATCTTGCACAAAAACTTTCTCCCCAAACTGAAGAAGTGGCCATCTTATTTTTTGTTTTATTTATTTTATTTTAAGTTTTATTTATTTCTTTGACACACACACTTACAGAGCACAAGCAAGGGGAGCAGCAGAGGGAGAGGGAGAAGCAGACCCCCTGCCGGGCAGGGAGCCCATCATGGGGCTCCATCCCAGGACTCTGGGATCATGACCCAAGCCAAAGGCAGACGCCCAACTGACTGAGCTACCCAGACACCCCTGTTTTATTTATTTTAAAGATTTATTTATTTATTTGAGAGACGGAAAGAGCACATCAGGCAGA
The DNA here is from genome assembly GCF_030435805.1 of Mustela lutreola. Lineage (NCBI taxonomy): Eukaryota > Metazoa > Chordata > Mammalia > Carnivora > Mustelidae > Mustela > Mustela lutreola. Next base: position 5,112,159 of record NC_081305.1, read on the forward strand.
CCCCCTGCTGAGCTCGATCCCATGACCCTGAGATCATGACCAGAGCCAAAATCAAGAGTTGAACGCTTACCTGACTGAACCACCCAGACCCCCTAGGAGGGACTATTGTAAAAAGCAGTTGTAAAAAAATGAATTTGGAGGGTAACAACTCAAAATGGAGTTTATAGTAAACCATGTATCAAAATAGATGGATTAAAGAACTAATGTGAACATGCAGCCATAAAATTTTAGAAAAAGAAATATGTATTAGCATGACTTTAATCTCAGAACAGGCCAAGAACATTTATTATAAAAATTCAAGAGCACGTCATAAGGAAAAACGATATTGTGTCTGACTACAGATTTAAAAAATCAGTATCTCAAAACATTAAACAAAATTAATTCAAATAAGCTGGCAAAAAAGTTACAATAAATGTATGAGAGGCAGAGGTTAATACCCACATAAGTCACGATCCCTCCTAAATCAATAGAGAAACCATTAACACCCAAATAAAAAAGGGAATAGGGCTTACAAAGGCAGCTACCTCACAAGGCATGGAGAAAGGAAAGAAAAAAGTCACCAATAATTTTTAAATGGCAAAACCAGGGAAATAGTACTTTATTGTTTTCTTTTATCAGAGTGACAGAATTAAGCAAACCTTAGCACTTAATGCTGGCAAGAAAGAGGGACTTTCATATACTTCAGGTGGGAATCAAGTGTAGTATGGTTTCTTTGCCATGCATTTTGATAATTACGAATTAATTGTTAAATAAATTTTTTTTCCTAATACAAATTTAATATCTAAGGATAAATGTTAAAAAGTTAGGCCACTCTGGGAGTTATACGGAAACAATGAATCATGGAACACTACATCAAAAACTAATGTCTAACAGAGCACAATAAAAAGAAAGTTAGGTAACCTTAGACACATATTTGTGTACCTAAATTATCCTCACAGAATTATTTAACATAATGAATTTTTGGTGGAAAACTAGTTAACCAACAATAAAGGGAAGCTTAAATTAATTGATAGCCCACAAAATATTTTCTTAGATGGACATTAAATATCATGATTTTGAAAATCTCAATGAAAGGAACATTCCCACAAGAATGTGAAAATTTTAAAGTGAAAATTTAAAAGCAGAATACAATCAAGTATATAATTTGATGCTACACACACGTATATGTATATGTATACATATACTCATGCATATTTTAAAACGTTTAATTCTACTCCTATGGGCAGAAAAAATCAGACACAAAAACACAAAAATGTTTCTGAGTGGAGAAGTTGCAAGCTAATTTTCTTTCCACTTATTCTTTTATTTAACCATAAGTATGGATTGCTTTTACAATCAGAGCAAGTTCATTACAAAATAAAAATACTGAGGTCAGCATCTATGGTAAGATAGGTACAGTTTATTCTGTTTTATAAGCATTTATGAAATGACTACCATTATCTTAGCACTGGGCTGAGAGAAAGCAGAGTCATTTGAAGAACTTTCTGCTGGAAAGAATGATACAGTTACTCACAATTTTTTTTTCTTTTTTGGATGGGGCCGTCCATTAGACGGTGCTTAATATCCAGCTGAGCTATATGACCATGAAAACCAGAGGGCAGAAGACCCGGAGGCCAATTTTGCAAACATTCTGATCAAGAAAAAACAATTAGAAATTATGTTTGATGTGAATGAACTTGGTGAGAGCGCTTTGGGAGAGGCGAGAAGAGTGTGTGATAAGCGGTACTCACTCAGAAAGATGCTGCAAAATGCTGGCAAGCATGCAGCCTTGTTAAAAACGACCGTAGAGGCTGGGTTCCTCCAATTCTTAACACCCTTCCTTTCCTTTTAAAGCCACCACATCATACCTACTTGCAGGAGTCCAGTGCCCAATCAAAACCAAGGCACAGAGCAGGAGAGTATCATGGTAGATACATTTTCCCGTTAACCAAGTTAAAATCTTCCTAAAGCTTAGTGGGGTTATGAAAACGCGAGGAGAGATCTGCCATGCCTCTGTACATACTGCATGCATTTCCATGTTGATTCTCAAAATAAAAATGCACCAAAGAGAGGCGTTCTCAAATAGAAGGATCCAATTGCTTCATTCATAAAATCTTAAGGAGCTAATTATAGGGAGCAAGAGGCAACTTTTTTTCCCCAATCAAGAGGATCTCTCTCTCTCCTTTCCCCCCCCCCAAACATTTGGAAGATTTGCAACCCCGTGAACATGTTTCATGAATGGCAGTAATATGTGTTTGGTCTTGCTTCCTAGTAAGGCTAACAACATCTCATTCTGCAAAAGATACTTGATGCCCAATGAGCATTTTTTGTTTTTTTAAATCTAAATTGGAAAATGGTATTTTATCAATGCAAAGTTAAATGTGAACTTTCAAAAGGCATGAAGTTGGTATACACAGAAGACGCTCTCTCATCACCGCGCCTGAATACATTAAGTATGGAAATGAAGTCGGGTGAGAGCACCGCCTGGATCTTTCTGCACCGCTGGCCCGACCACATAAATTAATCAAATGGCAGGGCCGCGGAAGCCGGCTGGAAAGCCTGTGTTCCTCACCGTTTCTTGAGGCTTCAATGTTTCTTGAGATAATAAATATCTGATCTTGGAAGGAGGGGTGGGGGGATCAGGAGGTTAATTATCGGCTGACTTGGATGACTCTGGGAGATGCGCTTGTTCTACTCCGCTCTCATCTTCGCTCTTTGCGGCTACTCGTGCAGTCAAGGCTGACAAGTCATCAAAACGCATTCCTGCCTGAGACCCTTCTTCCTCCTGCTCCCTCCTGCTCAAACACTGCCTGAGCCTCCACGATTTACATGAAATAGTCAGGGCTGCTCTTTTGCTCCTCATTCTCCCCAGGCAACATTTGCTTATTCCTTAACAGAATCAAGAATTCAACTCTCTTCATGCCAGGGATCAGCCTTTGCTGGACCGGTTTGCTGGACGGCCTTTCTTGCCGAAAATACAGCCGAGATCTTGGTCCCGACCACCAGCTGTCAGCCCTGCTGCCCACCGCTAGTGGCCAGATGCTCCCTGACTGGGGAAGACTTGGTCTTTTCTCACACTGCACATTCTTCATTTCCCCCACGGTTTTCTTTTCTTTTCTTTTTCTTCCCCACCTTAAAAAGTGATCCTTTGAGCTAACTGCTCTCAAAGCTTGGAGTCTAATGCAGACCTCCCAACTCTCCCATCACTGCCTCTTACAGGCTCCCCTCTTGCCTCCCGACTGCTGCAGCGAGACCCTGCTGAAGGTTCTTTCCAAAGTCCTCTGCGCGGTTAGCGCTGTCCACAGTCTGTCCAGGAAAAGGAGCAGGTAGTGACCTGAAGTCCCCATTTCTACATCTGACTTCTCTCCTGAATGCTGGCTCTGTAATGTCTATTTTTTTTAACGCCTTAATTTTATTTATTTTTTTCAGTGTCCCAAGATCCATTGTTTATGCACCTTACACCAGTTAGAATGGCCAAAATTAGCAAAACGGGAAACAACGTGGGTTGGCGAGGATGTGGAGGAAGGGGAACCCTCTTACACTGTTGGTGGGAACGCAAGTTGCTACAGCCACTTTGGAAAACAGTGTGGAGATTCCTCAAAAAATTAAAAATAGAGCTACCCTATGACCCTGCAATTGCACTACTGGGTATTTACCCCAAAGATACAGATACAGATGTAGTGTGATGTCTGTTTTGAGGTCACGCAGGTGCCTAATGTCTATTTCTAAGACATCTTGCTAACTAGCTCTGCCTCCAAATTTCCTTCCATTTATGCCCATGTCACTGACGCTCACTTCCTCACCCTTCTCTGCTGTAATCACCAATTTGGGGGGTTCGCCATTCCTAACCTGTGCCTTCATTAACCTCCTGAATGCTCTCCCACCTGTGCGCCCTGGACCCTTCAGGACAAGCTTCCTTTCCCCAGACCTCGGCTCTCCTGCTCTGCAGCTTTCAAATACTCCTCCCTCAAATGCCTTCACTGATGGCTGTCCAAAGTTTCCTCTAGCAGAGGCTGATAGGTTTTGCAAAACAAGAAGGGCACTGCGATCAAAATAAAATCAGAAAAGAACAGTTAAACACACACTAGTCCCCATACTACAATGAGTCTTAGAATATCCATCATTTACTGTGAATTTTGATCTTTAAAACTGGAGGGGGCTGGGTGGCATTTCCTCACTGTTTGCCAACAGAGTCTTGGGGGATTCATTTTAGGGGTATGCTCTGGATCTCCAGGGGAAACTAAGAAGACCCCACCAATTATTCATGGTGAATTGTTAAACTTGGCCATTTTTCCTTGAGCCTCCTATGCTTTTCCTTCCTCTAGTGGTTCCCAAACTCCTTCAATCTCTGTTCTGCCATTTGTGTTGTGCTCAGTACACTGAAGACATTTCATAAATAGTATGGGATACTGGTAGTCTCTGTTACTGGTAGCAGGTGTTATGTTAGACCTCCACCAGCAAGCCAACTTGTGCACCTCAGCTAGACTCGGACCCCAGATACTACTCTGCCTACACGTAGGTAGAGCTACTTGTAGGAGCCACAAGAAGAGGGACCTAGTTCATCCTGCAAACATAAAGGCCAAAGAAAAACCTCAGCTTCTTGAGCTCAATGTAACAGGAATGAGACCACCAACAACAGCCCTAATGGCTTCTGCCACACGTTATGACTGCCAAGAAATGTAGGACTAGAGCCCCTGATGCTCCTAATCTGTTCTTTCCCAGATCCTTAAATTCCACCACCCAGTTTATCTTGCCCTTTGGGAGTCACCATGGACTGGTCTATAGGAGACCTGTGAAAGGGAAGTCATTTCAGTGGGGCTGCAGGGGCTGGGAACTGTCTGTGAATCTCCACATCACAATACTCCTTTGTTTCTAGTTGGTGCTAAACTCACCAGAATTATCTCATTCAACCTGTTTTGCAGAGAGAGTCTACATAATGGACCCAAAGTCCCACAACAGTGCATGGTAGGGACATAGTTTTAACTTGAAAACTCTGATTCAGATTCCTGAAATCTTGGACCATCTTAAATACCCTAGTATATATGGCCTGAGACTCCTAGATATTTCTCACACAATGTTAGAAAAATCAAAATCCACACCCTGGTTTTGAAGTGACACTTTGTTTAAGAGTAAGAAAGACTGTGGTTTGTGACCTGGTTCCACCATATGTGTGGTCTTGGGAGAGAGATTTCATTGCTCCAATCTTCAGTATTTGTACTGGAAAATTAAGACAGTATTGCCCACTTTTTGGGTTGGCAGGGGACTAGATGTGACAAATGTTTAGAGCATCAACCCCAGAAAGCAAATAGTACAGTACATATTATTGTGTTTTGGTTAAACATGGGAGCTCTGGAATCACATTGTGTTTCGATTTCTGTCTCATCATTTACTGGTTGTCTGACTTTATAAAATGTACTTAATAGCTGTCTTACTTACAGTGTTGGGGTAATTATTAAATTAGATTATGCTTCCCAAGTGTTTGGCATAGTAAACATTTATCATTATAGTTAATTAAGGTGATTATTGACACGATGATATTTTTATTGGTTAGGATAGGCTAGGTTTTGCTGCAGAAATAAAACAGAATAAAATAAAATGAAATCTCAGAGGCTTAAAACACAAAGGTTTGTTTATCTTCTGCTTATGTTTTGAATTTGGTGGGATTGGTGGGAGTTTTATGCTGTGCAACAGCTCAAGAGCCCAGAATGAAGAAGATTCCTCCAGCTGGTAGCTGGCACCATCTAAAACACGTTGATGGGCCAACATAGTAGGGAAAGAGAGAATGGGAACAGCATGCTTAGGCCAGCACTTGCCCATTGGCTCCAACAGACTGCAAAGGGACTGGAAAAGAGAGTGTTTCCATGTATTGGGGAAGAAGACAAGGTTTGGCTATGGGTAAGCACCAGTGCCTCTAGGACAGTGATGAAGACAAGGACAACATAACAAGGTGATGAGCATCTAGCTTGGAGTCTTGCACTCAACAGGTGGTTAATTAACAATCTTTGTTATTTTTGTTGTATGTTAAATGAGTGAGGTATAAGTCTTGATCACATGATGGGTAATAAGATGTCGCAGAAAGAAGAGCTGGACTCCGCACCAAATCTGGGAATAGGATGTTAAGGAAAGCAGAGGTTTCCCTATATAGGTGAGTGTGGTGGACCCTGGAGCCATCCCATCTAGCTCTGTAAGTTAGGAAATCAGGTCTCTCAAAGGTCCCCAATTCCTCTATAAAATCATTTCTCCAAGTGTGGTCCATAGACCACCTTCCTAGGAATCACCTGAGGAATTTTCAAAAATGTAGATTTCTGACTCATCTCAGACCTACTGAATCAGAATCTGTGTGTGTGTTGAGGGGGGAGCATGGAGGTGTTAGATTCTGCAGTATTTATTTTTACAAGCTCGCGTACTAACTTTTAGGCCATGTGAAGTTTGAGAACCATGCAAATGAACACTTCCTGCCCTTATTTCCCCATGGGCACCAGCTCTGACTCTCATACTCAGGGTATCCCTTCAATATCATGCCTTGTCCAAATTCTGATGCTGAGGTTTAGCACTACAAAAAACCAGATTCAGTTGCTAGCTCTATCATTTACTTGTTGTGTATTCTTGAGTAAACCACTTAATGGCCCTGAACTTCAGTTCATTCATCTGTAAAATGTATACAGTACAATGGCCTAGCATTTGTTGGAAGGATTCACTGATACCATGTTAAAAAAAAACAAAATAGGCAAGATGATGGTGATGATACAGATAATGCAGATGATGGGGATCATGATGCTAATTATGGGGCTGATGCAGATGATGGGGCTGATGCTGATGATGGGGATGATACAGATGGTGGGGATGATGGTGATGATGGGGATGATGGGGATGATGCTGATGATGGGGATGATGGTGATGATGGGGATGATGGTGATGATGGGGATGATGCTGATGATGGGGATGATGCTGATGGTGGGGATGATGCTGATGGTGGGGATGATGGTGATGATGGGGATGATACAGATGGTGGGGATGATGGGGATGATGCTGATGATGGGGATGATGCTGATGATGGGGATGATGGTGATGATGGGGATGATGATGATGATGGGGATGATTTTGATGATGGGGATGATGGTGATGAGGGGTTTATTCAGATGGGGATCATGATGCTAATTATGGGGATGATGCTAACGATGGAGTGATGCAGATGTGGTGATGACACAGATGGTAGAAATGATACAGACGATGGGGACAATGAAGATGGCAATGACAGTAACACCTGGAACTCATGTATGTAACAGATGGAACCCCGTGTGTGTTTTTTATTGTCTGTAACATGGAGTGTAGGCTTTGGCTTACATGACGGGCAAGGAAGTACCAGGGTTTTGTGTAATGTCATATCTGAGATGAGGTTCATATTTAAACAGTGTTGGTTCTATTTTCATTTAATTCCTGGTAAAACAGACCTTATCCCTGAGCAAAAGGGCTAGCTGGCTTTACTTACTTTTAAATTAGAGCCAGGAAATTAGAGAGAGAAAGTTGTATTGGTAGAAGGCAATGTATATAGAAACAATATTTGTAGAAAGACATGAATTCCTAAGTATAGAAGAAAGTCATATTAATAGTGATCTATTTGTTCTCTGGTTCAATTGCTACCTGACTTTGAGTTGTGATGCCCTCGAACAACCATGATGAATTATTTGACAGAGTGTCTCAGACTTGTGAAACTCCCATGTTGATAAGATTTTTAGAGTTGGTGTTTGTTGTTGATTAATGTAATTAGTTGGGGAGAGCTATATTGTGAGAGTGACAGAGATGGATGGGTAAGAAATAAAGAGTGTGGATAAGAAACAGAACCATGGTGGGCAACCCTTTTAACTCTATAAATATGCAAACCCATGCAGAGTCAAGGTGGGGAGGGAAAAGTTGGTGGATTGCCAAGACATGAGGTGTGAGCAAGCAGCAGACAGAATAAAAAACCCATAATATCTATTTAGTGTCTGTGTTTGTTTGAACTAAATCTGATTCTAGCTCCAAACAGTTGATAGGAATCTTTTATTATAATCTGCCTCCTTAAAATGCTCCCACTCTATACTCTGTTCAAATAGAATCATAATTGTTTAAAAACTGTAATAAAATCTGACTATTGAGAAAACGTTATTATTCATTTGATGATTTTTTCAGTGTCAAAATTCAATGTTTGAATACTGAACATTGCACAATTGTTGTTCTCTATCTTCTACTCAAATGCAGTACTTTATGGAGGTATGAACACATTGTTCTGGAAATCTGAGGTCTTTCCTAATTTGTTCTAAAATACGTGGTAGTCCAATCTAGCTTTTAAAAATCACACGAAACAAACAGCATCAAAAATTAAAAAGCTTTCAGAAAGAGTTGCCAATCTTCTTCATGCATAATGTATAGGAAGGCAAGGCATGCCCACACGGAGTCTTAGTGCACAGGCAAGTCTCACTCATGTAGCAATGCAGTGATCTCAAGATTTGTGACTGCCTTGGGTGGTTTTCCTCCAACAGGAAAGCTTCTAGCATTGCATCAAGTCCCAGTAAAGGAAAAACAAGTGTACTGGGGGAATTAGACACGAAGTCCCAGGAAAACATTTGTGTAGAAACTGTTTTTCTCACCTCATGTTTAAAAACATCTTCAACAGCCTTTAAAATGCCGGTTGCCATGGTTACCGTTGTTGTGCAGGCTGGGAGGTTTCCAAGCATCTCTGAGCTCATCAGTTAATGCCAACAGATCAGAGATTTTTTTGAAAATTGATATTTATAAAATATCACCCCTCTTTTTTTTCCCCCCCTTCCCAATCATAAGTCACATCGTTGAAGGCAGCTGGATAGGTTTACAGGATTATCGTGGTGGTTATCACTGTGGACCTGGCCTTTTGAAAGGCCACAGAAGTGCCACAGTGACCATATGCTAAATGTGGCCTTTGATCCAAGTCCACATGTGGTGGGTCAAATTCATTTGCTGACATTCACAAAAATGAAGAATCACCATTCTGATAAAGCAAAGCTACCATGCGTCACTTCCATTGTCACGGACCTGTCCCTATGACAACCGTAATCCTAACCGCTACCTGCTTGAAAACCACACTAATCAAACATTTTTTTTTTAATATGGCCTCCCTACAGAATTCATAATTTAAATTATGACATATCTAAGATCATGGGCTAACGTGCTTTCTGTAAGAACCTTAAAACCTGTCCAGTTTAACTCGATACAATTCCACATGCCTGGAGGACGATGTTACTGAGTTGGCTAAATCAGTGTCCTGGATATTCAAGTGAGAAGTTAAAGTTATACCCCTTTTAGGGACCACCATGTTCCAACATTTGAAAAGTCCAGGTTTCTTATTTTCCCAAGGCTCTTTTTTTATATGTCTTATTTTTAACACCTGCTCAAAAATTCATGGGAGAGATTCAGACTTCGATATCAGTGTCTACTTTTGACCAGTTTGATTCTCCGATCAACCTGATGATCTTTGTCCCGTGGAACTCAGCTCATCATTACAAAATCATAAACCCCGCAGCCCTGACCCCATGACATTCATTAATTGTCCAGAAAGTATTTTTGAAATATGTAAATGTGATTTGACTAAAATAAAGCTGTTGATTTAGCAACTTCACCAGAAAGCAGCCTTTGTAATAGTCTCCTAAGTCTTTCAGTGGCTTTATTTTAAAAAAGCTAGAAATAAATTTAACTCAACTAGAGTCACAGAAATTCACAGTGTTGTTTAGAGATATAGAATCAGCAAACTGATGAATGGTCTATTTTTTTCCAGGGTATTTTTAAAAGCTAGATTATTTTCAGTCCTCTACTTTAGGCAAATTGGAGATTTTACCAAGGCAAAGAAAACAGATGAACTACCAGACACGGAACGAAAGAGGAAGGATCAAATTGAAACAAGTTCAAGGTCTCTGGCTATCTGGGGATTGAGAGTTAAACAGACTTGGCGCTCAAGTGAGAGGTTAGGGATGGACTTCAGACTCATGAATTACGGTTGTGTGTGCAGCAACAAAGGCTCTGTGAATAAATGGTGTGATCCAGGAGGCGTGAGCAAAGTAGAGACAGAAGGCAGCAGAGAAGAAACCCTGAGCAAGTCCAGCATTTGGCAAAAAGGACATCCAGCAAAGCAGGATGAGAAGAAACTCTCCGACTAGTAGTGGAGGAAGCATCCAAATATCCCGGGAAAGAAGCTGAAAGCAAAGTCTAACGGGAATGAGAAATATTTATTCCAAGTAGGATGGAATGAATGGAGCCTTGGGATTGCCTCTTCCTGTTGGTTTCCCCAAGAGACCAGGACCTCCCAGGATAAGGAAAGGACCTCTGTTTTCTCCATCATATTCCCAGAACTCATCTAGTTCCGTGTCTGGAACAGAGAAACCAATCTAGGACTTTTTGATTCAATGGAAGAATGAATATGTCAAAGGTGCGTGACAGGTGGAAGGAGTCCCCTGTGTGCATTGGGTGGGGCTTCTGGGGACTTCTGCAGGAAGAATCTGAGGGGCACAGAGACCAGGTTTCTCTTTCACTGCTCAGGTAATGGGGTGTTATCCTGAGGGGTCCTTTTACATTTCCATAAAAAAAAAGTCTCATTCCTTTAAAAATGATCTGACATAGTTTTCACGATCAACTGCATTTAGACTTTAAAATGCAATTAAAATGTAACTATAATGTAAATCGGGTTAGCCTGAAGATGTTTCCAAAATCTCTCTGACTCATCCAGAATGGGAAGGGAGACCAAAGTGCAGCGTCCTTCCTATCATAGCCACTCACATCCTACCGGATGAGTCCACCAACAGTGCATTACGTGACTGGAGGCCATCCCCGGAGACCACCCCGCTGAGAGCGCTGGTCTGTTAACTGGAATCATCTCAATGGCGGATCTGAATCCCAATACTGTTAATGAGATGGACTGTGTCCCTATAAACTATTCAAAAGCAATAAAAAAAAAAAGTCTCAAATTAATCTAAAGAGTCCATCCATGACTATCTCTGGAATCCAGATGGGATAATAAGAAAGCCGATGGAGGGGAGCGTTCTGAAGGGGGCCCCGCAGCCTGACGTCACGGGAGTGCTGGCGTCCACTGCCCTTGAGCTGGGCAGATGAGAAGAAAAAGACAAGGAAATCACCATCTTATTAACTGAGACACCCTTGTTTGAATTTTAGAAAATTGCTCCTTTGAAGAGTACCATGGGGGAAGAAACGCAGGCCTTAGTCTCATCTGCAGCATCCAAATGAGAGGTTCTGCTGCCTTCCGGATCAGAGACGCGCCTATCTATTTGATGACAAGCCTCTGAATTAGTATAAATATACGATGGCCATAAAAACATCTGTGCTGAATGAAAAAGGAATAAAGTAGCGTAGGATTTACGGAAGGAGGTAACAGAAACGAACGCTGTCAAATCCTGGTTTCCTGTCACCGCGACGCCACAGCCAAGTCCTGGAAGCAGGTGAGTCAAAACTTGATCGAGTCCTATTAGGAGCTTGTTAGCTGCCTGTGGTGCCTTTTATCTGAAGTCTTTGAAAACATCAACCCTTGTGCAACAACCACAACAAAATCAATTTTCTTCAACTTGGAAGTGCAGCCTTCCTCGGCTTGGACACACGGGCAACCATCCCCCTCAAGGAAATGCTTCGTACCCTCCCCGGGGCAAGTCCCTCTTTTAGATCAGTGTGGATTTTTAGATCACCATGAATGCGGCCCAATACTAGCATTGGGCCTTGAAACGAAGACGCTTTCGTTATATTGGTTAGGGTTGTATGTTAGAACTCTGGAATGAATCATCATCTGATAGAATCCGTTAATACTCGTGCTTTTAAAGAATCAGTGGCCCTTAACAAAGATGGATGAAAAGGTGTTGACATGTCCAAGCAAGCCGATATATTATGACCGTGTATTGATTCAACTCAAGGAGCTCAGCTATTGTTTAATTTATACCAACACTATGTTCAAAGCACAGACAAAATCACCTCCTTCGTAAGGAAGAACCTTTGCTACAGGAGTTCTCTTTGTCTGGAATGTTTTTCTCCCCTGGGTAATTCCCACCCTGCCTTTGCACTCACATCAGAGCTCTTCACAGCAGCAGCCTCTGATCTCCACGTGGGCTGCACACTGACTCCCCTGGGGACCTGAAGTTACTTGGATGCCCGAGTCCTTCCCAGAGATGCGTGTGTCATAGGTATTGGGGTGTATCAGGGACATTCGGTCTTAGACACAGAGATTTTTTTAAAGCTCAGATGATCCTAAAATGTAGTCAAGGTTTGAGAACTTTCGTTGATAGTATCTTGCAATCACCTCTAGCAAGGGTGGCCTTAATGTTCCCTTTTGGCTTCACAAAAAACGTTTTAGACAGGTTTCTTCCTAACCATAGGCCCCTTATCCCCTTTCCTTAAAGAATTGATCTAAGAAAATTTGCAATTTTAATTTGCCCTTTAAAATGTTAATCTTCTACCAGTTTCTGCCAGTTTCACCACCTCAGAATGTCCTTCTCAAGGACTTGTCAACCGTTCCTCTGACGTCATCACTGAAGGGGACGGTGCCCCTGTCTCCCAGGCCCCAACACAGGAACCACGCCGCCCCTCAATGTCCTTCAGTACTTTTCCTTGAGCTCATCCTGCTGTTTCTGAACCCTCCTGCCCTTCTTTTAAGTGGGGTTAAGTTCCCTCTCTCCTCTGGTGCAGTAGTCTGAAATAAAGTCTGCCTGTTTAACTTTGGTGCAATTTCGTTCTCACCTAGCCTGGGCCACACCGCTTTCATATTCTCTGTTTGGATTTCAGTCTTCCCTGCTCTTCTGAGGTCTCCTTTTTGTCTTGCTTTGTTTTTGTTTTTTTGTTTTTTTCCTTTCTCTCCTCAGCATCTATCTAGCCCAGGATAAGATATATATGATGGATCTCCCCCCAGTGCATTTCCTTTTACATATTTACAAATTTATTTATTTATGATTTTATTTATTTGATATAGAGAGACGGCATGAGCCAAGGGACAGAGGGTGAGGGAGAAGCAGGCTTCCCACTGAGCAGGGAGCCCAAGGCAGGGCTTGATCCTGGGACCCTGGGATCATGACCTGAGCAGAAGGCAGATGCTTAACCTACTGAGCCACCCAGGGGGCCTCACCCTTTTACATTGTTAAACCGCACTACACATGTGTTGCTTAATGTGCCCATGTAAATTCATTTGACCTTACCTGTGTGCAACTATTGAGGATGATGAGCAGGAGAGAGGGGCTTGGGTGAGAGACACTTAGGGAAAGAACAGAAGACCAAGAAAGAAGAAGACCCTTTGTTTCCCCCATTGTCTTTTGCCCCTTTCAAATTAGACTTTGGCTTTCACTCCCCGGGAGAAACAGAAGACATTAATTCTTGGCTTTTGAACTTCTAAAGGTTCAGGTCTGGGGAATTTAAGTACCACGTAAGGGACTTTCAAGGATAATTTTGACACCATGCAATTTTTGCTTTAGAATGCTGACTTTAGAACGTGACCCTTCTGTCTTCACCCAGACCAGCACTTTAGATTTCTCTCCTACTTGTATAATCTGTTGCCTTCAAACATTCCTCAGGGAGGGATTATTTGCCTTTGACAACTTATTTGGTTGCTTTCAAAGCTCGCTATTTGAAATTAATATTCTTTAAGAGTAAAGGAAATAAATTTGACTGTTTCCACAGAAGTGGTTTTTACCCCTTAATATAACTTTTAATAGTGTCTGAATATCTCATTTTCCAAATGAGAATTAAATAACTGAATAATTAACTTAGGTTTATTTTTCACAGGCGTTTCTTTCCCTAAACCATAAAATTTTAATTGGCAAACTTTATATCTGTACATGTAGTTCAAGATTCCAAGAGCCACTTTGAATATGAGAGCACTTAAAGATTTTGTTCCTCTAGAAAAACCAATTGAAATAACATAGTTTAACATTTACTTGCAGGTGTTACAAAAAAAAAAGCAGAACACACCTGGGGCCAAAAATTTTCATATCTTAAAGGAAAAGGATACAGACTTTAATGTTAGCTCCTGGATCCAGGATCTGTGTATAATTCATTACTCCATTCCCAGCACATAACCTGATAGTTGTACAGCAAATGTTTTATCAGTCAGCTGGGGCTAAATTTTGTGGGGGTAACAAATGATCTCATCATCTTAGAATCTCATTAGCTCAGACCTATTTCTATCTTGTATTACAGGTATATCACAGGTCAGTTTTAGCTTTGCTCTAGATCTTCTTCATTTTAGGGTCCAGGCTAAGAAGACCCTCTTCTCTCGGGTATGCTGGTCTCACTGGGCGAGGGGCAAAGATGGCAGAGTCAGGGCTCCTATGTTTAAGGGTCACATACAACTTCCACTCACATTTCATTGGCTGAAGCAATTCACCTGTTCAGCCTGATATCACCAGGGCAAAGCTTCCTAGGAAGGAGACAGACATGGAGAAGAAGAAAATATTTTTGAGTGATAATATAATTTTGCATCATACTAGCTGAGTGCACGAACTCCTTTTATTCAGTAAAACTGCATTTTCTCTCTGCCTGCTCTGGAATTGTTCTCATTTTTCAAGCATAAGGTAACTACAGGGACATTCATATTAGTTTTCTCAAGCTACCGTTACAAAGTACTACAAAGTAACATGAAGTAGGTGGCGAAAACAGAAATTTAGTGTCTCATTGTTGGGAAGATAAGAAGTCCTAGATCAAAGTGATGGCAACCTTGGTTCCTTCTGAGACTCTGATGGAGTTTCCATTCAACGTCTCCCCACTAAATTCTTGTGGTTTCCTGGCAATCACTGGCATTCCTTGGTTTGTAGACACATCACCCCAATCTCTGCATCCATGTTCACACGCCCTTCTTCTTGTGTGTATGTGTCCAAATTTCTCCTTTTCATAAAAAATCAGTTATACTGGTTAGGGTCCCCCCCTATTTCGGTATGGCCTCATTCTAATTAATTATATCTGCAGTGACGTTCACATTTTGAGGTACTGGAGATTAGGACTTCAATATATGAGTTTTGGGGAATAGTTTAGCCTGTAACCCATATTATATTTGTCTAAAACAGTCCAGTTTTGACTTTGATCTTGGTAACATTGTTTTTAGAGATTCCTCATTAATTCTCAAAAGCATCCCAGATTAGAACATCAATTAAATGACCATCTTAAAAATAACACGTGATCATTATAGAGAACTGGAAAAAATACAAAAAATTAATGTAGAAAATTTAAAAGGAGGGGCGCCTGGGTGGCTCAGTGGGTTAAAACCTCTGCCTTCGGCTCAGGTCATGATCCCAGAGTCCTGGGATCGAGCCCCGCATTGGGGTCTCTGCTCAGCGGGGACCCTGCTTCCCCCTCTCTCTCTCTCTGCCTGCCTCTGCCTACTTGTGATCTCTGTCTGTCAAATAAATAAATAAAATCTTTTAAAAAAATAAAAATAAAAAAAAGGAAAAGAAAATTTAAAAGGAATCTCCTTTAAATACCAGCCTATTTGAAACCCTACTATTAGCATTTTGGTATATAAATATAAATTTTTAAATAAAACTGGAATAATAGTAAAATAACATTTTGTAACCCACATTTCCCTAAAATATTTTTGTGCATTTTCCTTTTAAAGGAAAAGTTCTTTAAGAACAGGACTCTTAATGACTGCATAATTGTCCATCATATCCACTCCATTTAATGACTTATTTAATGACTTCCTTATGTGGGCCATTTAGGTGGTTTCCAAGAGAACACTATTTCATGAAGTCATTTTTGGCATATAAAACATCAAAGAGCAATTTTAGGAAGATGTGGCAAGAATTTCTGCAGTTATGAGTATGTTTCTCATAACAATTTAATCACAAATGATATTCCTCATGCACATTTACAAAAAGACTTAACCTCTTTTTTTTTGGGGTCTAGTTTTACTTGGGATCCCAAATGTCCAAGGCTATAGACTGAACCACAAATCTTTCTTTTTGGTTTGTTTTGGAAAAAGCTTCTTCCTGATTTTATTTTTGGTAGACTAAGTAGTTTGGGCTTTTATATTTCCAAGGTTGTTCTGGAAAAAAAAAAAAAGTGCCTGCTTTCTTGCAACCTGTCAACTCCTCTTAGAAAATATTCTTTGAAATTTCTTGTCCAAATTCCACTTTATTTCACATGAGCAGCATTAGACAAAATCAGTTTGCAGGTTTAGGCAATGATGCACTTTACAGGGGTGTGTGCTCTGCTGGAGGGAGCACTGACTGAGGGCCTCAGAAGGGGATGATGGGAAGGAAGGTATAAAGAGGGACAAGGAGTATTCTAACAAATTTAATTCATTATTTGGAGGAAGGTACCCTCTGTACGTCTTTGTTGAAGCATCCCAAGTAGTTCTAAGGCAGTTGGCTCATGGATCATACCTTTATCACAGAACATGTTGTACTGCCATTGTTCAATTCTGTGTCCATCTCCTGATGGGACTATTAATCTCCTATAGGGTTTCATAAGCCATACTAAGCTTTGGGTCTTTCTCCTGTGGGAAACAGGGATCCACTTGAAAGATTTGAAGAGGAGAGTGGAAAGGACCAGACCTGCAGTGTGGAGAGCTCCATCTGGCTTCTGGGTGGAGAACGAATTAGAGGAGAAGAGGTCTGGATGACAAGGGGTTCCAGTGGGCACCAAGGGTTTTCATAGCCTTACACTTGCATCTTCAATGAAAGCCAGTAGAGAAGGGAGATCAGACAGTCCAGGTAGAGACAGCATGTTGGATGTGTGGCAGCATCCCAGATAGACAGTATGCATGGGCATGTGGCATCATACCTAGAAAGGATGAGGTGGGAATGCCAGAAATTAAGATGGCAGGAAGGTAGGGTGAGTCTGAGAGCCTGCTGGGTCACTGAAGAGTCTAAACTTTATCCATACATAGTGTCAGTCCATTGAAGATGGTAAGACTGGTATCCAATTTGAGTTTTAGTAAAATTATTCTCGAGGGACTTTTGGCATTAGTTGGATCAGAACAGAGAAGCACAGTACACAGAAGTCTTCTCCTACAGTGGCCTGGAGAGGAGAGAGTGGGATACAATGAAGAGGGAATGTGAATTTGTACCAGAGAATTTTAGATGTAGTTAGCAAGCCTTGCTTATAGTTTATAGTTGCATGGGGGTAAGGGCGAGAAAAGCTTCCAAGGTGATTCTGAGGTTTATTTATTTTTTCTATTTGCTTGATTCAGGATTTTTATGTATATTTGATATGTTGCAAAAGAAGCATATTAGAAACCAGGGGAAATAAATAATGAACTCATGTGGAGATATGGTGAGTTTAAGAGATCTGGAGAAAACCATGGAGGCATGAAACATGGAGTAGGAAATTCAAGTCTGGTGATCAGTAGAGCAATAGATGTGCGAGTTGTCAGAGTCCTAGGCAAAGTTGAAGTCATAAAAATGGATGAGGGTGACCACAGAGAGGGTAGAATGTGAGGAAAAAGGAAGCCACACCTGGAACCTTAGAGAACATCAATATTTAGAGAATGGTCGTTAAATAAGACTGGCTACATAACTGGTGGGGGCCCAGTGCAAAATGAAAATGCACGGCCCCTTGTTAAAAAATTATTAAGAATTTCAAGATGGCAACAGTAGAACATTAAAAGCATGGTTCATGCTAGTCTCCAAAACTATTCCTTTACCACATGGAGCAGTCTAACTTCCTCCTCTTTTTTGTCTGTAAACTCTCACCCCAACAGTGAGAAACCAGACTCCCACCATCCTCTACTGGTGTATTCAATTGTTCAGTTCCAGTATACATACATTATGGTTTCAGAATTGTTAACCAGTACCCTCACAGGGAAGAACTTTACCAACAATAGTTCAGTGCTATATACAGTTTCATTTCTTTTTAGTCCAAGGGATTCTACTCATTTCTGAACTATTTAGGTCATCAGTTTTTCCTTTACTCTTTTTTTGTAAGATGGATCCACATATTTGTAAAACTATTAGATTCTTTTGCCACATATTGTATTCTATCCTGGGATCCTGTGTCAAGATTTATGGGTACTGTACTGTCTTGATTACTCACAGTACCTAATTTCAATCACTGTATTGTCTTGAAATTGGGTAATGTGAATCCTCCAACTTTGTTCTTCTCCTTCAACACCATGTTGGCTATTCTAAACCTTTTACTTTTCCATATAAATTTTAAAACCAGTATATTGATATCTATAAGTTATCTTGTTAGGATTTTGGTAGGGCTTGTGTTGACTCTATAAATCAAATGGGATTAACTGACCTCTGAGCAACATTGAGTCTTCCAATTCATGAACATGGTGCCTGTCTTTGTTTAGTTAGATATTCTTTGATTTCTTTTCATCATAGCTTTGTAGCTTTCAGCACACATATTGTTAAATTTATAGTGTTATACTTAACTGTATAAACAAGTGATTGACTTTTGTACATTGATCTTGTACTGTGTGACCTTGCTATACTCACATAGTTATTTTGCAGACTCTTTGGGAATTTTTACACAGATACTCATGTCATTGGCCAAGAGACAGTTTTCTTTCTTCTTTTCCAATACACATAACTTTTCTTTTTTCTTTTATTTTCATTGTATTATCTAGAATTGCCATGTTTGATAGGAGTGATGAGAACATCCTTGCCTTGTGCCTGATCTTAGTGGGAAAGCATCCAGTCTTTCATCTGTACATTTGATGTTACCTGTAGGGTTTTTGTAAACGTTCTTTATCACGTTGAGAGAGCTATTCTCTATCCTAGTTTGCTGATTATGAATTGGCATTGAGTTTTGTCATATGCTTGATCTAGATTAATTGACATAATCATAGAATGTTTTTCTTCATCCTGTTGACATAATGCATTGATTTTCAGATGCTGAACCAGCTCTGTATACTTGAAATAAATTACACTGGGGCATGAATATAATTCTTTATATGTATTGTTGGATTTGATTTGCTATTTGGGGGAAGTTTTGCATCTATGTTCACACAGATATTGGCCTGTATTTTCCTTTCTTGTAATGCCCTTATCAGGTTTGACTATTAGAGTGGTGATGTTGGCGTCACAGAACTAGTTAGGAAGTGGTTTCTCTGTTTCTGTTTTCAGGAAGAGATTGAGAGTAATTAGTATTACTTCTCCCTTACATGTTTGGAAGTAATTAGTATTACTTCTCCCTTACACCTACAGAGGCAAAATCAGTGAAGCCATTTGAATCTGATTGTTGATAGAATTTATCAGCAAACCATTTGGGGCTGATGCTTTCTTTTTTGGTAGGTTATCAATTATTGACTTAATTTCCTTAATAAGTATAGGGCTATTCAGGTAATCTATTTCTCCTTATAGAAGTTTTAATAATTTATGTCTTTCATGGAATTAATTTCTCATCTAAGATAGAAAATTTGTGGGCCTACAGTTCTTTGTAGTATTCCTCTGTTACCCTTTAATGTCCATGTGACCAGTAGTGATAATCTGCCTTTCATTTCTGATATTGGTAATTTTTGTCTTTTTCTTCTTTTCTTGATTAGCCAGGCTAGAGACTTACTAGTTTTATTCATTTTTTCAAGAAGCGGCTTTTGGTTTCATTGATTTTCTATTGTTTTCCTGTTTTTAATTAAATGTATTTTTGCCTTGATTTCATTTGTATTTCTTTTCTTCTGCTTGCTTAAGTGATTTATAACTTAAGAAGATCACTCCAGCTGTCATATGGAGACTGGATTGGAAGGGAGCAAGATGGACACCAGGGGATCTGTTAGAAGTCTATAGACAAAGTCTAGGCAAGAGATAATGGTGGCTTGAATCAGGTTGACAGAACTGGAGAGCAACTCAAAAACTGATGCTTTCCAACCTTCACCTACAGAGGCAAAATCAGCCTCATGGGTATGTGTGGAGGGGGTGTGGGAGAGAGAAATGGATACAGAAAGAGGAGAGAGAAATCTGTGAGGTATGAGGATATGATCTCATGTTATTACTTGCAATGTTTGTCTATTTCTATGGTGTAAATACTTCCTTCATGGCTGACTTCAAGCCACTAAAGTGGATGGACACAGAGCTGGGAAGAGACGCTTACCAGCTGGTGTAATCTGGCATGAGCTGGCTCCAACACACCTTTGCTTCACATTCTTTGCTGTTTCTAGGATCTCATGAGGAACTTTGTAGAAACTGATACTGGTGATATGGATTTTAGACTTCAGTTACATTTGCTTTTGCTATTAGTCCTACTGTCCTGAATGTTTGGCAGTACACAGAACAACATCCATAAACATCCTAATAGACAAAAAATGGGCTACGAGGCAGCTCCACCTCATTTGTGCCCAGGACACAGTAAGTCTCCATTAACAATTTATGAAGTTGAATTGAGTTCTACCATGTTCCTCCTGTCTTCACCCACATGAAACTATACTTTTCTCATGGTGGTGATCTTATCCTGGACCTAATGAGTAAGTAACACTAACCACTTGAGTTAAATTTAGCAGTTCCCTATGAAGTGTCATTGCCATCTCCTTCTCATTAAGAACTCCCTTGTAGTTCCCAGTCAAATGAGTATAAACATGGTTTTTTCTGCTTTGTTTAATAGAATAACCCCAGAGCATGAAGACAATCTCACCACCTTGGTTTCCACCTCTGAGGTCGTTAACATGATATATTATGAAGCTACAGGAAATTAGTTGCTGAATATTTCAATATGGAGAGGAAATAGTGTAATTCAATTGTTACCATAGAACCACGAATTCTGGGAGTAACCTGTCGCCATAGTAACAAGATAAGGACATATTCCTTAAATGTTTAACTATGATTCTATACTTCACACGCATTCAAAGACAGTTGGTTCTTGTTATTTGTAATTGAAATTGAATTAATTTTCTGATACATTTGGGGTCCACGTTTCAATGGTAGTTTTCAATTATCTTAATTTAAGATTATGAGTGTAATGACATTTTCTTTATGCCATTCATATTGGAATAAGAATAGAACTACTTTTTGAATAAAAAGGAGCTTAAAGGGTCTTTAAAAATGAGTAAATATTTTTAAATAAGCCAAATAGTGTCTTTAAGGATAATGTTAGGGGTAAATCTATCTCTGGGTCCTCAAAAGTGACATTCACACCTGCCCATCCTGAGTCCCAAGTACAAAGATATTAACTATATTAGCTATTTATAATAATAATAATAATAATAATAATATACAAGAGTAGTTAATATGGTTTGAGAGTTTTCTATGTGGCAGAATTCTCACAAGGATTGTCTTTAACCGTTGGGAAAATCCAATGAAGCAAGTACTATTAGTACCTTTATTGTGCATCTACGGGAACTGAGGCATAGAGACGTCCCATACTCTGACCAAAGTCATCTGGCTGGAGTGTGGCAGGGTGAGAACTGAAGCCACACAGTCCCGCTCACTAGCCCATGATCTCACCCCCTGCTCTAACTGCTTGGATAGCCTCTCCCTGTCAGTCACAAAGGGTTTGGCATCCATGGGGCACTGTCCATGTTCCCTCAGCCCTGGAGCCTGTCATTCTCTCTCTGGTTCCTGAAAAAAAAAAATTATGCCTCAACAAGTAACCAGATTCCTGATCTTTCTATTAATTCCACAGAATCCACAGTTACAGCTTATGTCCTGGTGTGTTGTGCTTGGAGCAAGAGAACCCAGATAAGTCGGGCAAGGTCTTCGCTCTCTACAACCCTAAAGACCAGTGGAAGGAAGATACCCTGTGAACGAATGGAGGTGTCTAGTGTAGCAATTTCTTCAGGAAAAAAATGAAGAGAAGAAGGGCAAAGCAGCAAGGCAAAAAGGGGCCTGGATGGATGGTGGGTTTATTTTCATTTGCTGGACTGTGCTGACATGGCCCTCAGTGTCTGCTGAACAACTCAACCAGCACGAGAATGATGACCTCATTGTTTCTGCTAACAGTGACGACATCACCTGTGACCCGCCAGGAGTGCTCTCAGCCTCCGGACTTTGTCCAGAGCCTCCTATCTTCAAAGCTGCAATATTTTCTCTGAGTGATTTTCTGAGTGATTTTCTCCTTTTCTTTAAGCTTGGCAAAGTCAGAGCTCTTGGTGTTCGAGCAACACATCTCCAACCAAATACTGTTGCTGCCCAAGACGGGTGACTGGCGGCTGCCGGGGCCGTCAGTGTCGCCCCTGCTCTGACTTTGTCAGGGAACAAGGCAGCATTGTAGCTCATGGCACCCCGACAAAGAGCTCATCACTGTAATTAAAGCAGAATCACGTGTCCTGCTGTTTTGTGCATCGTCTCCCTTCATGTGGACAAATAAGCTGGAGGAGCGGCATATGGAGGGAGACCAAAAATTGAATATAATATCCCCACGCTTACATCAGCAAGGGCAAGGAGGAGCACTTCCGCAGTGCCTCCGTTTGCCACAGGACCATCTGCACGACAAACCCGCGGTGCCAGAGCGGGAGGCATCACGTTCCTGCCGCCGCTCTCCGGCAGTCTGCACACGCCTCCGTCTCCACTGAACCCTTGGGTGGCATGGGGCGAGCCGGCCCGTAGCCGCTCCTTGTCAGACAGCAGGTCATTTCTACCAAAGTTGTGCATACGAGGATGCCGTTCTTGAAACAGACACCTGGCTGGGTGGAAGCTTCGGCTCTCGAAGCTGGAATCCCTAGCCCAGCTAATGAACTCATTCTGACAGCTGCGATCTTACATGATTTTTCGAGGGAAATTTCACCCTGAGCAGGGAAATTTAAAAAAAAAAAAAAATAGACCAATAGCTGGGTTAGTGTGTCTCTTTTCACCTTCATTTTTCCTTTGACGGGACCGGGACACAGTATAAATGATATGACATCTGTAGGAAATAGATTATTTATTCAGTCCAAAAATTATGGTGCATCAGTGACGTTCTAGGCCCTGAATGTACAATTGTGAACAGACCAGATCTCCCGGTGCTTATACTTGAATTTCCTGCTGGATATGTGTTCTCTGATCTTCAGCTAGAGGAGAGACACTGGCAGATGGGGAGACTGGGTCACTGATTTTCAAACAAAAAAATTATCTTAGCATTCTGTCTGGACAATGCTAAAGTGAGCTAGTATCCCTTATTAGTACAGCAAGATATTGATAATATCAATATCAAGCAGGATATTGATAATACCAGTACACTTACTTGGTAACTTTCAATTTTGGAAGGGTGCACGCACATACATACAAGCCTATTCCTCCTAGAGAAAGCTTTGCAATTACTTCACACCTTTGTAGGCAGATTTTCGCCGGAAAGGGAAAGAAGAAGGGAGGGGCACACTGACAGAGCGTTTGCTACGGGGCCAACACGGTCACCTAGGGGGTTTCATTTGGTCTTTCCCCAAAGGCGGACAGTAGGTGTTACTAGCCTCCCCTCACGTAAGAAACAGAACTCCTGTGGTTCAAGTGACCTGTCCAAAGGTGAAACAGCTGATCACCAGCAGGACAGAAACTGAAACCAAGTCTGTCTTATCCCATTTTTCTGACTTTATAGCACAGGATTGGGACATGCATGGAGACTGGTTTCCCAGCCCATCGCAATCTGAAACCAGCAAATTCCAAGAACTAGTTAGTCTTATCAGGAGCGAGCAGAGGGACAGCAAGGATGAGGGGCCACCGAGAGCACGTGGACGTGGAGAAAGAGACGAGGAAAGTAGGAAAAGTCCTGTGGAAACACACGGCAGAATGAAGCCACTCAACCCCGGCAGCGTATGACCCCACCGTGTGCCCCCAGTTTGGGATGGTGTAACATTTTCCCATCTGATAGTCAGAATAATAAAAACCATCTTTCCCTTAATATATGCATATGCTAACTTCAGTTTCCTTTAAGACACAGAACTACTGTAGGAAACATTACAGAGATAGTGGCATCCAAGTGGGTCACCTTATCAGAAACATTTTTGCTTTGGTTACCTGCGATATTGACCTACACGGGACCATTCTGTCCACAAAACAAAATACAGGAAGTGTCAACTCACAAAGGCCAAGAGTTACATATACTCACTTATGTATACTTATGCATAAATATATTATATTATATATATGAGTATATATGTGTGTGTGTGAGTATATACTTACATACTCCCATAGGATATTTAAATTTCTGAACCTTTCTCCAAATATCTTTCTTCTACCAAATTCATCATTTTATCCTCTTAACAGTAAATGATACAAAAAACTGATCTAAGAAAGGGAAAATTGTTTTTCTTAATCCCAAACTTAAAGGCTTTTGTTCTGCGTATGAAAGAATATATAGGTGCCTATAAGCAGAGATAAAGGTGGGTCCTTTCCTATTAGCCCAGTGTGGGGAGACCACTGGAATTGATCTTTTGACTACTCCTTCACTTACTCATTTATTCACTCAACACGTACTTATTGAGAACTTAATCTGTGTCAGACATAAGCTAGATGTTGAGGACAAAACAGGAACAACACAGGAAAACAACCAATACAGAGATTATCCTCTCCCAAATAGCCCATTTGGGTAATATAAGTCACTCTCCTCAAACAAAACAGGGGTTACACAGCTGGATCTTGCAGTGATTCATTCCCATTTCCTGGAGTTTGCACAAGGCTCTTTCTTCTTCAAAGGCTGGGTTGGTCCTGTAATGTGCTCTGACCTTGAGAGGGCACGGGGGCCATCAGCTGAACCCTTAGTGTTAGACCACCCTCTAAGAATGCTGCCAAAAGCAGTGAAAAGATAAGGGACAACATCAGTCTCAGTAGAATGGTGCTAGAGATGATGGGTCCCTGATATCAATCATGGTATGCCATGATTGAGTCTCCTAAAGACCTGGGAATTTTCCAGACTGGGCTCAAGTCTTCCCCAGGACAATAAAGGCTCAGAAGACCCAGTTGGGGCAAAAGGACACCAGGGTGAGGGGCAGAAGATTAGGACTTCTTACATCGTTTGACTTTAGATATAATTTTCCATCCTATTTATAAAGTTGGGCCATCTTTACACACACACACACACACACACACACACACACACACACACACACACACACATATATATATATATATTTGGGCCATCTCCAGGGTTCCTTCCAACTGTAACAGTCTATGATCTCTCTGAATTGAGAGATGGAGAAGATTAAAACATTAAGAGATATAAACATAACCAAAGAGTAGTATGAGCTTCAACGTGGATTTCCCTAACTTAGGAAGGGGACTAGGGGCCACTTCAGACCCTTGGTAGATCATTGGGTAAGTCAAATGAAGGGGTGTCTGGGTGGCTCAGTTGGTTAAGCAACTGCCTATGGCTCAGGTAATGATCCCAGAATCTTAGGATCAAATCCTTCAATGAGCTCCCTGCTTAGTGGGGAGTTTGCTTCTCCCTCTGGCCTCTCCCCATCTCCTGTTCTCTCTCTTTCAAATAAATAAGTAAAATCTTGTAAAAAAAAAAAAAAGAATGTCAAATGAAGATCGACGAGCAAACTGTCTGTTCAACAATGGTGCATCCATGGGTCAGAACTCTTGGTCATTTACCATGTCACAAACCTTCCTATATCTGGGGAAAACATATTGTTAAGGGTCTTTGATACCATAAGCCTTGGGTCATTCCATTCCCAGAGGGCAGAAAGAGGGGGAAAATAAAAATCATGAAGTATTCTTAAGTCATTATTTATTTTGGTCCATGTCTTAAGAATTTTTGCACGATGGCTACTTAGTAATATTTCTAGGCGACAACAGAAGAAGGTGGGCTTTCAGTGTCCCAATAAAGAAGAAAAGGTTGTGACTGGATAGCACATTGTCAGTCATCAGGGAGAGGTGGGAAATCTTAGTATAAAGAAGTAGCAACCAAGTTCCTCCACGTGTCCATGGAGTTTGACCACAGACGAATCCATTATTATGATTACATTATTATCACTGTTATTATTATTATTATTATTATTATTCCAGTCCTACCCAAGGAAGGGCAGTTCAGATGTATGAAGGAATTCATCCTCACAGAGGGTTGAGAAACCACTATGGCTAATGTCTATATTTTTTAATAACATCTTGATCAGCAAATTAAAAAAGAGATTTGTTAGAAAATCCTTTGACTTGGTGTCTGTCTCTTGGGGTCCTAAACTTTTCATTCTTTGGCTTATAAAGTAACCTATTAGATTAATTAAAACCTGTTGAAAACAATGAAGTCTCCCTGACTTTGGCCAAGAATTCCCATAAAACTGGCGTAAACTGTCTGATCCTCATGATCTTGGGAGTGGGAGGAAGAAAGCTCTGTCACAGAGCCCACTCCCTTTGAATGGATACCAGAAGCCTGGACATACCGTATCATGGCATATTCATTTTATATCTTCATATCATGAAGATCAACACAGATGGAGAACCAGTGACGTCCTCCAATCCTTGAGGGTGAAGGCAACAGGCTCTGGTATGATCCAAAGACATGGAATGGGCCACTGTTATGGCTAATACTGACAGCTGTCACTACTGAGTCAGAGAGAAACTGGATATATTTTTCATTAGAAAAAAAAATAAACAAATATGCCACCCACCCTGTTCCCACAATTCATTGTAGAGGCAGAAGAATGGGTTTAAAGCTCAGCTTCTCTAGAACCCATTTGGGCAACTGTTTGGCAGAATCCACTAAAACGGACCCAATAATCCCACGGTAGGTATATACCCAACAGAAATATGTGTATATGTTCACGTCAAATACTATTTGTAATGGCCCCAAACTGGAAATGATCCAAATTTGCCTCCAGAGTAGAAAGGAGAGAGGGTGGTGTATTTAGGAAATGTGATACTATACATCTGTGATTCTATAGATGTACCTGACAAGAAAGACCGATCTCATCAGTGTAATGCTGAGCAAGAAAATTTAAAAAGCACAAAATATGTGCTGGGTGATTCCATTTATATTAGGTACCAAATGGTGAAACTAACTCATGGTGATAGAGGGGAGGGCTGGTTATCCTGGGGGGATGTGGGGTTCGTGCCTGGAAGGTGACACGAAGGGGCCTCTGGGGGCTGGTCATTTTGTGATCTGAGTGCTGAGTTCATGGGCATATCCTGTCTACTAAAAAAAATCATGGCGTTGGACACTTACGATTTTGCACTTTGGCGTCTATATATTACCCTTCAATAAAGAGTTTTACAAATCCTAGTTCCACTGCTCTGAGGCATCAGAGAAGTCCTCTAATCACTCCATGTCCTCCTCTGTAGAGGCCATGGGAATGAATTCCTCTGCGTGGAATTCGTGACGGGACCCACAATGCACAGAGCACAATGTACTTCTGGTCGGGTGTCACTTCTGTCAGTCGGAGAGGGGGGCAGCCCCAGTGAGGTTGTCTCTAAGGATGGGAAGGGGAATGTCAGAGAGCTGGTGGGGAACCGCAGGCGGAACCGGGAGCTGCTGGTGTTTTCCTCACCTTCCCAAGCACGCGTGGAACATATATTTCCAATGAGCTGTGTTGTTAATCCTCAGCAAGGCTGAGGAGGTACTGCCCCCGATGAAAGCTGCACAGCATAATGAGAACAAAGATGTTCTAGACCTAGGGAGTAGAAGTGGGGGGTGCCAGATGGGTGGAGAATACATCGGAGCAGGGGCAGAGTGGATTCAAGCGTGCCTCGGGGAGGAGAGAGTCCGTCAGAGGGCTGTTTCCCAAGAGACGTTGTTAAACCAGCCCTTGGCTTTTGGATTCGAGTTTCATATCAGGTAACTATAGAGAATATATCTATATGCTACGTGTATGAATAATACATATACATACATGTACACATGTGCCCGAGTGCATACACATCTATGCAAAGATTTATGAATGGTGGCAGTCACAGCAATACGATTTACCACCAGGAGATGCTAGAGGGAAACCGCTGGATGCAATTCACGGCGGATGCTATGCGGGTTTTAACCATTTCGTCTAATGCGCTCCTTTGGTCGTTGGTCAATCATGCGGCATCCTCCTCAAGATAATATTTTAAGTGCAAAACAAATAAACATTGGAAAACCAAGAGAACAGGTCTACCCGTGGACCCCCTTGGGATCTGTAGACCCGACATGAAGAACCCCATGCAGCCTTTCAAAATGCCACCGAAGAAGGACGTTTGAAGACACGAAAGATGTTTCTGCGATGTTGGTGAGTAGGACATCGGGGAATACAACATGGCCCTGGGTGGGTACTGGGTGTTTAGGATAAAGTCTATCAAAGTGTGGGCCACAGAACCGGGAGCATCAGCAGCCCGAGGGGTGCGTGTGAGGACGGTGAGCTCTGAGGCCTCACTCCGGCCCTGGGGAACCCACACATTTGACGGGATGAGGGCAGGGAACCTGTGCTCTCACTAATTCGTATGCACTTTAGAGACTGAGAAGTACTGCTCTGAGGCCAACAGGAGTTACCTCAGGTTTGGAGGGACGGATGTTGGGGAGATTTTTTTTATAGTGTTTATTGTTAAGTATATATTTTTCTTTAAAGTTTTTATAATGAACATTTATTATTTTTAAAATAAGAAAAAAATTATAAAGACAGAAAGAAAAGCCAGATTTATTCCGTGGTACATTGGGAATGATTTCCAGATGCAAATAACAAAATAAAAGCACCACTTGCGAGGAATTTCAAGTTGTCAAATAAATGAACTAAAAATTGAGCAACACAGAGCCTGTGAATTGTGTATACTAATGCCTAGCCAAACATCAGCATTCAAAGGAGAAATTACTAAGAAGAAATGTATTTAGAGTGAATTCAAGGCTAGAAGGCCAACAGTGAACACAGCTGTTATGCATTTCTGAGCTGGAGGGAAAAAAAAAAAAAAAATACAACGATTTCAAAGCCACAGCCAGGAATGCCTGAACTAAAATCAGGAGGCACGGATCTGGCAGGATCTGTGCTCATATCCGTGCTCACGGCGAAGGGGCATCTGAAAGTCTGGTGTCCCACACACCTTGCTGGTGCAAAGGGAATCCAGTCACCAGAAGACCGGCGGAGGGGTCCAGCCTATCTGTGCAACTCTGCACAACACACAGAAAGATCTGTCTGCCCTGGGAGCACTCCTGTCTCCCCTGGGAGCACTCCCTTCTTGCCCCATGAAGGGCTGCTCAGCAGCCTCAGTGAAGAGTGAACTTGAGCGAGGAGGATACAGCAGGCCCGCTGGTGTCATGGAAGGTCTACTGCCCCACAGCTCAAGCCTCCATCCAGGTGACATGGTCAGCATCCCACCAAGGCACAATGTTCCCAGCTAAGGGGGGTCTTCCTCCACCCCCCTTCCTCTCCATGCAACACTCATCACCAAGGCTGCCCAGCTCTTGACTCAATGTCTTCTCTCCTGTCACCCGCCGCTTCCGGACCCAGGTTCCCTGCACTGCCCACCTGCTGCAGTCACTGCCTCCATCCAGGCCTCTCTGCTTCTGGTTCTCCCAGCCTACAGGTGTGACCCCGCATCCTGCCACCAGACTGGTCTTCCACAAATTACAGATCTGGTCCTGTCAGCCGCATTCAGTTATTCTAGACTGTCCAGATGCACGATGCTCTCTCTTGGCACTAGACATTGGATCACGCTCTTCCCAATGCCTAGAGAATTCTCTCCATCCCAACTTTACCTTGCCTACTGGTATGCAGCCACTTGGGACTTCTCTTGGGAATTATGTTCTCTGTCTTCTCCAGTTCTCCACACTTCCACGGCTCCCGATCATGGTCTCATCTGCCTGTTTACAGGTCTGTGTCTTCCGTAGTTCCGTGTCATTTGAGGGAGAACGCACGGGCAATAGCCAATGCAGTGTCTGGCCTATAGTAGTCGCTCAATGAATATTTCTGAGTTAATTCATTAATTCAGGCTCAGTTTTTCCACCTAGGAAGAGTATTTGCCTACCCAAAAGGCCTAAGCTGGGGCCCTTCCTCATCTCCAGATCCAAACACCTGGTGTGAGCCACCCACGGGTGGACCATTTAAATTTGCAACAAAGGGTGTTTGTGTCCAAGATTTTCCCCATTTCTGCACATAGAGGCAGGCCCAGCCCCACAATGAAGTGTCTCCCCTATAACCTCACTCAGAAGCCAGGGTTAGTTCTAAGCTAGAAAAGGAAATAAAGGTGAGTTCTTCTTTCCTCCCTCTGTGTCTTCAGAAAACTGTGGATGGGCCTGATTCTGACTCCATCCGGCTCTGCCTCCATCCTCTTCAGAGCTGGGATGAGAGGTCTGACCACAGAAGGGCCAGTCCATTCCCCACGGCACCTTGGGCCCTCTCCTTCACAGCCCTTATCAGCTGAGTCAGCTGTGGCCTCCTCGCTGAGAAAAACGGGTGGTGATATCTCTTAATTACACCAAAGATAGTCCTTTCAGCTTCCACTTTTCTTCTCGTGGCTCCTTTGAACAGGGTTGTCAGTAGACATCCCAACAACAAACCAACAAATGTGGCCTCTGAAAGCAGTCCACAGCTCTCCCTGCCTGGTGAAGAAAGCAGTTTTCTGCTTGTCAGCATGTGGTCTTTTTGTTCAACTAAGACATGACCCCCAGCCTTGACTCAGTGTCCAAACATGCATGTCAAGTAGCTGTTTGTGAGGTTAACCTCATGGCTCCACACTTTGCAGAGGATTTTCTCTCTCCCTTCCTCATTTGCCACGTAGAATTGGGACAACTGTGATGGAACTTGTCAGCCCCCAGAGATGGACTTGGGATTTTTGTGCAGAGGAGCAGAGGTGTGGCCGAACTAAAAGAGCCCAGGTTCAAGGTCTGCTTCTCCTTTGCCCTGGCTGTGTGGCCTGAGACAAGGCACCTAATGTGATGCAAGGAGTAGAATGATCCCAAATGACCCCTGGTGCTCACCTTGGATGAGAAACCCCAGGTAGATGGGTAAACCACTTCCACAAGCTGGAAGTTCTACTCCAGCATGGCTCCCCATGAGGCCAGGGCATTCTCTGACCCACCCAGCCTCCCATTCTGTAGGTCGGTGGCAAGCCGATGCTAGCTCGGGCTTCTTTGTGAAAGTCAGGTGTTAAATATTCAAGAGGTTTGCAAGTCAGTAGCTTGAAATTGGTCACTGTAAGAATACTTTCACCGAAGGAAGGGCAAACATTACTAATTGGGTCTTCCCTCCCCCTGCAAGAGCCTGTGGAATCGTAGACAATGTCTATAAATCTGGGTACCTGTGCTCAGGCTGCTGGACACCCCCAAAATTTGATTATCTGTCTACTGAAAGATCGTAGTCAAGCTGGCCTAAGACGGGGGAACTGTGGCAGCTGAGGGCCTCTCTGGCAAACCTAGATGGTGTTCAGCTCTCTGCCCAGGCCCTGGCATATCTCTCCTTAAGATGATGGGATTTTCATTTTTGGCTGACCCCTGGCTTCTACATGTTCTCTTTCTCCAATAAAACCTATTCCTTACCCCACGCCATGTGCTGTTTTGAAATCCATCCAGACCCCTGAGTCATGGCACGTGGTAATGCAGAAGGAGCTCAGCTTACACGACAACTCTGTTTACACCTGTCCTGCATGATTCCTAACCTCGGTTCCTCAGTGGCACAATGGGCATCTAGTACTGGCTTCCTGAGGGTGTGTGTGGGAGTCCAGTGACAAATCACGTGGGCATGCTGTTCAAACAGCAGAGGCCCACAGGGACTCCACATTCACACATGGCACAGTGCCAAGCTTGGTGACTGGCCCTCAAGACTCCTAGGTTTGGGTCTTTGCATCGCCACTCTTGTAACTGAGTAACCTCAGGCACGTTGCTTCAGGTCTCTGATTTCAGTTTCCCCATCTGAGAAGTGGGTACAATACTTTGTGGGGTTGTCCTAAGAACTAACCAGGAATTCAGTTGGGGTGGGGGGGTGCCATGACTGGCTTAGATCCCGACACTTACTAGATGTTGGAGATGCTAGCTGAATTCAGAGACTCTTCAACTCTCCTGTCTCCAGGGTGCTAATTCAAGCTGAAATGCCAGATCCTTTAATGTTCACGAATAATTAAATATAAATTCAGTCCGAGGCCAAATGTACATAACGATAAAGCCCTGGGAATCTTTCAAATTGAGAACTGAAAGGGTGATAAACTCAGGGCTAAAAATATTGCTTCCTCCATAGGCTCCGATGCCTTTATTTGCCAGAGGTATATCATGGAGGGCATTTTTGCATATGTATGTATTTGGCAAACAACCAAAACAACTCAATTATGTTTTATCATTAATTAAATTTTACAGAAAGAGGGCAACATTTGCTAATGGTGAATATATGCTTTTATTAGACTTTGTCAGAATAACTTGAAATTAAGTCTGTTCGGTTGTGAGTAAAGTTTTGAGTTTTTTTTTTTTTTTTTAATTTCAGTGGCTTTTAAATATTGTATGTATGAACAAATATGGGAATACAGCCTCGCTCTCCCTCTCTCTCCCCTACCCCCACACACCCCACACATAACCCATCAACATCATCTCCCACAATCTGCTAGGGATACTTATGTGACCTGACATAATGGTTGACTGCCAACGCATTTACCTGCTAGCCTCACAGCCATTGTGGAAAATTAAAATTTGCTAGAAATATCCGGACCGATCATATAATGGTCTATTAATTCCATTCTAACAACAAACGGGGCTGTGATCACTTCAATCCGTAACCAGTGAATGCCTTATCCAACCAGCCATGGGCCTAACCAGGATTCAAGTCGAAGAATATTTGGGTCCCTCCTGGGTTTTAGGCTGCGTGCTGTATCACTACACTTGAGGAGTTACAGTTAATACAAAGATAAGAAAAATACAAAAGAAACTGTCTTGCTGTTCCAATTGTGTTACATGAGCACAAAGAGGTCCAAACAATGTATAAAGGAGATCAAACAAAAATTCCCAGGGGGAGACTCTATCAAAAATGGGCTCTGGCTCACACTGCCCAAGAGAAATACAGTTTGAGCTAAATAAATACTTAAAAATTTTTTGGTAGCCACATAACAAATGAAGCCAAAAAAAACAACAAAAAAAGAGAGATTAATTTGAATCACACCAATGTATCCAAAATGTTTTTACCTCAACAGGGCTCGAGTATAGGGATAAACAGTGAGGTATTTTCTGCTCTTTGTGAGTTTGTACTACATTTTTGAAATCCTGTGTTTACAACACATTTACGTATCAATTTAGATATTATATTTCCATGAAAAGCATCTGACCTGTACTAAGATGAAAATTTAAGTTAAAAAGGTAGATTTCACATGGGAAGTTGTTCCAATAACCGAATCAAACAGTTTTAAAGTTTAAACTAACATCAGCTAAAATTAGATAAAATCTAAAAATGCAGCTCCCTGGTTGCCCTGGCTACACGTCAGGTGCTCCAAGGCCACGTGTGGTTAGTGGCTATGATGCTGGGCAGTGTGCACAGAAATTTCTGGGAGAGTGTACATGGTCCACTAGGCAGTGAGGACATGTATGTAAATACACACATGAAGGGGGTGTGTCCCAGGAAGAGGAAAGGGTTCAAAGTCATAGAAATAGGACAGGTGTATATACCCGTGGGCTTGCTGAATGTAGAAATAACCTGGGCTAGTCAGTTCAACAAGAATTTTTGACTATTGAGCTCTGGACATTTTGGTCTCTCACATTCAGATTTCTATTCTACAGACCAGCCAGGACTAAGTTGTAGTTATTGAGCAACTTGGCTAGTTGTTTTTAAAAGGAGAAATGAAACAGCTGTAAATTTCTGGAAAGCGGCATGTAGTCAGACTTGAATAAAAAAAGTGAAACAGTGGATTTTAAAAGGGGTGGAGGGCTGATGGGGGCTACCCAGAATGAGTCAGGCAGTACGATGGGGCTGAGTCAACGTTTCAGTGGGAGGGTAAGATGCGGCAGTACTGGGGGTCCAGTTCCAGAATTCTAGCCCGGCTTCTGAGGACAGAGCTTGGCACCCATGGGTTCTCAAAGTGATGTGAATGACTCTTAAACGGAATAAAGCAGATTCAATTTTGAGACACCAGATTCCTTGGCACCTGTTCGCATAGGTGGGCATAAGCAGGGAGGTATAGATCACCTGGATGTGGGGAGAACCCTAATAAATCATTTGCTCGGAATTCTGAGGAATATTAGGAACTGCCATAAATTATCCTCATGTATGACTTGCATTCGTGACACAGCCAAAGCAGAGTTCTGGTTGAGTGGTTTTCATGATTTGGTCTAATGATCTATGTTGATTCCCCTTATGGAAAGCGCATGGTCCAATTACATATTTCTTCCATTCTGGGTTAAAGATGTCCTTCTAAAGGCCCATTCTACCAATTTATAGGGGATATAAAAAAAGGATTTTCAGTAAAATGTACTTTCATTGGTTTTGATGAAAAGGGTTTGTGATGAAAGTAGAATCTCTAATAAGCATTTCATAAATGACTTGTCTTTCAAACTTAATATAAAACAGAATAAAATACGTCTCCCAAAGACCTCCTTGCTGCCTCACAGATTTAAAGTCCCCTGCTCTCAATCAATCAGACCCAAGAACTCAAAAATCTCTAAAGACGCAATCAAATATTTATCAGTGAAAGTTGGTAAAACTAAGAAATTATTTATGGTCCAAATTTTGAAATAGTCACACTTTGAAGGGGGAGGAGAAAAGCACATGTTGGGAATTACACATCTCTTTAGGGCATCTGCCCACAGATCCTCGCTGCCATCTGGAATTCAGAAGCAGGAAGGACATCACAGGTTTGAGGCAGTGTGTTCACAATTGGGTCTTTAACCTGTTTTTCAGAAGCACTGAGAGAGATGATGGAAAAGCAGTCTCCGAATTCTAGTAATTTAGCCACTTACCAACGAATTAATTATTTGGAAGATAAATAAATTATGCATCAGCCAAAACTCTGTCTGACCCTTAGAGCTCCCCGTGTGGCCCTTCTGTCAATATACAGTTCTACATGGCACAGCCTCAGCTAAGAACTCTTCCCAAACCCCGACCCCCTGAGAGTGGATTCACTCCCACATCCTGCTTTTGATGCCTTCACTCTGTAGTATGAGTCTCGTTTCTTTCAAGGAACTCAGGTGGTGACAAAATATGACAAAAAGAAAAAAGAAGAAAGAAAGCAAGAAAGCAAGACATAGACACTTAAGGTTCCATCCATCCTCCTGAAGCTCAAGACAAACAAACAAACAAAAAAAATAATTTTGTGGCGGCATGCCAATTCCTGTGTGTTTTGGGATCATTTTGGACTCAGTTAAGATTAATTTTTTCCTAACATTGTATCACGAAATTTACAAACAGAGGAGAAGTTGAAAAAGGCTTTCAACGATCAACCTTACAGCCACCGCCTAGACTCTACCATGAACATGTTACTGTACTTGTTCTATCATCTGTCTATCCATTTACCCAACCCTCTATCCCTCTAGTGTGTGTGTGTGCGTGTGCGCGCACGCACTTCAAACAATTAAATTTAATTTAATGCTGTTTTAAAGAAAGTCATTGTTAGCAGAGGCATTTCATTCCGTGAAAGAGAATTCTCAAATTGTACTTAGTAGTGCTGGGCAGGCAAGTTAAGAGCAGAGCCTATGAAAGCGCAAAGACTGGAGGCTAGTTAAGAGCAGAGCCTATGAAATCGCAAAGAGTGGGCATGGAACTCATCTCTGCTACTAAGTGACTGTGGGACTCCGGGCAGATGACTATCCCTCTGAGACTCATTACTCTCAGGAGGCACTTTGGAAGATGATCCTCATGGGGTTGTTATGATGAGAACTCAACATAATAGATGAAAGGTGCTTATACTTTAAAGTATTGGACAAATAATGCATTTGTGATGATTTTTTCCATTCTTCTGCAATCCCATGGGATTGATGCCTTTTGTCATTAACCCTCCAGCCCCTCATGCAGTGCCTTATACATAGCTGATGCTGAATATGCGCTTATTGATGTAAACTGATGTGAATTTCGGAGATTTTCCCACCTAGGATGCTGCGAGCACTTATTAATGGAGAGAAGCAAGTACAGTCAGCTTCAAAGGCACAAGACAAGAAAGTTAGTTCTGGAAATGAGATAGGAGCAGAAGACGAGACAAAGAAAACCTGGCCTGTAAAGCAGAAGTATTTATATTAGGTTCAGTAAAGGAACGGAATCCATCAGTGCCCTGTCCCTTCCCTCGGATCTCATCTTTTCGGGGCACACCAGCAGACTTCCAGCTGTCTCCTCATGGCCTCAGAAGGCCCTTGTGCTCATGCCCAGGGCACAGGGAAGGCTGGTTGTGCTGGTGAGCTTACACCTTTGGGAAAGACCTTCAACCAAAGATGGATGGGTTGGTGTATAAATACCCCAGCTCCCTCCCCTGTGGCATGTGCTTACCACCGTTTCCTAGCATTTCCCCTTGGGATTGCCATGCAGTCACCAACAGACAGCCGGACAGCCACAGTTGCCCTGATAAACAGGCCTCTCAACTGGTTCCTTTCTTTCCTCTCTCACCTCCTCATTCCTTACCTGTATTCTTTTCCTCTCCTAAATAAACTACTTGCATTTGAGTTCTTGTATCAGGGTCATCTTCAGGGGGAAACCAAAGTGACACAAGTGTCTTTATGCTTTCATAACCCCAGAGTCCCTTCTTTAAATGGCATCCTGAAGTCTGATATGTGATATTTCAAAATTAGAGCTGCCTGACTCAGAGAGTTTGGGTGGGTGGGTGGGATTTGTTTCCTTTCTCTCCACCTCCCCGAACTCTCTGAAGACACCCGGATACTCTCTCATAGTTCAGCAGAGCATCACTTGGTTAGCTATTAGTGGAGTTGATGAAGGTAAGGCATAGGATATAAAGAAAAGGATAAGATGAATGAATAAAACCAAGCAGGGAAAAAGACGAAAGGAGTTCCTTCAAAGCATAGAAAGCACAGACATAGTTTTCACACAGCAGTACAGTTATTCACTACTTGGTGGTGCTCATGCTGTTGGTCCATAGCTCCCCTTAAAGTAGGACTGGTTTAGGCCAGTGGTTTTCAACCCTGGCTGCCCATCAGAATCACCTGGGATTTAAAAAAAAATTCTGATGCTTAGACCTCACTCCTTGACCAACTCAATTGATCTTGCAAGGTGGAGCCTGGTGTCTGTATTTTAAGTGCCCCAGGCAACTCCGTTGTACGATGGGGGTTGAGAACGCCAGGCTTACAGAAATGTCTAAAGAACAAGGATACAAGTTGTGCCTCTGAAACTGTTCGAGGCAGAGTCTTGCATACTTGAGGAATCTGGCCCTTGGGGAGTGCCACCCTTGGCTTCAGGGACACCTACACAAGGGCCATCACAGTGGTTAGGGCTTTCCGAAGGGTAGGGTACATCAACCCCACTGCTGCCCACTTGGAACAGCTCTGCTTCCTTCTGCATGGTGTTTTGGACTCCTGGCAAGATTTTGCTTAAAAAAAGGTGCCTTTGATACAGTGGTAGTTTAAAATCACAAATATGGTGATTACCAAGACATTGGATTATTGATGCCTCTAATTTCCAACAGAAATAGATTTCTAATAGTCCAAGTTACCCTCACTTCTGGTCCAGATCACTCTAAGACAGCCCTCTTGGCAGATCTTTCTGTGTCCACTCCTCCTGATTCCTCTGTTCCCACAAATCATCCCCAATGAGACAGCCAGAGGGTCTTTCAACACACACATAGGGTGACCTTCCAGTGGTTTCTTATATGTACACAATGAAATCCCCACTCATCATGGTCTCTGGAGGCCCTATGACAGGCCAGCTTCTCTGACTTCAACTCTTACCACTCTCTTCCTTGCCTGCCTTATTGCAGCCATCCAGACATTTTGCTCCCCAGATACACCTCATTTTTTTTCCCACCTGCAAACCTTTGCATGTGCAGGGCCCTCTGCTAAGAATGCGGCTTCCCCAGATCTTCCCATGGCTGTCTCTTTCTCATTTTTCCAGTCAATCAAACAACAGGGTCTCTGACAGCCTTCTTGGCCATGTTTGTGAACTCTTCTGTCCCTCTATTCCCTGGTCTAGCCATTTAGTCTCTTTCTGAAGAGCTGTTTCTGCTCTTCACAGAATTTCTTATCCTTTGGAATTTTCTTGCTTATTTACGTGCTCATCAAAATATCTGTCTTTCCACTACAGTCCAAGCTCTATCATAGTCGGGGTTTCTGTGCTGTTCATACCAATAGTCATCCAGTCCCAATCTTGGAGTCTGCCATAAGACAGATGCTCCTTACTTATGTAATAAATGAATAAATAATCCAATAGCACCAGCCATTAAGGTCATTCATTGAACTAACCCACCACTGTTCAAAATCTGTGATGACCAAAAAATATCAACTGGTTTGAATTTGATTCTCCATGTTGGCTTTTTCTAGGGGGAGAGGATGTACCAACCGGGTCATCAGTATTTCTGCCCATTTAGCAGCAAACATTTCTAGCTGGAAAAGTTATTGCCCTGGCTCATGCAACATTGTTTTCTGGATCTGGTTAAGTTGATTTAGTTCTTTTGGTCTGGTTTAGTTTTTAGAGGGTTGACCTAGTGGTGCTCCTAGACTTACACCTTTGAAAACCAAGATCTAGGGACTCCTGGGGGTCGCAGTCACTTGGGCGTCTAACTCTTGATTTTGCCTCTGATCATGATCTTGGGGTCGTGAGATGGAGCCCCACATTGGGCTCTGAGTCCCACGTGCAGCCTGCTTAACACTCTTTCTCCCTTTGCACTTCCCCCTGACTCTCTCTCTCCCTCTCTCTTGAATAAATAAATAAATCTTTAAAAATAAAAGAAGGAAAAGAAAGCTAGGATCTAAATTAAAAAGGCCATGGATGATCACACTGCTGTACTAGTAGTGTAGAGAGTATTGGGCTGGTGACCTGGACATGATCTTAAAAGCGACGAGGCTATTTAACCAATGACATCTCCCAGACACAACTTTAGCACTGTTATCTGCCACGTAGCTCTCCAAAGCATGATATTCAAAGACGTTATTATTGGGTATTTTTGTAAATGCTTTTTTGTTGTTGTTGTTTGATGGCCTTTTGTCACTCTCTTATTGGCAAAACCATCTGGCTAGTTACCATAGAGTAATAAAGACCGATTTCAGGGGGCCACCAAGACAATCACAGTCAGTCTGCCTCGAGTATGCGCTCCTCTTCATAAAAACATGCCTTTGTTATGTCATTTGTCTTTTGTCTGACTTACCTTGCCAACATCTCGTGGGAAAGGTTGTCTCTGATTCTCTGGAATTAAAATGGGAGATACCACAATGGACCTCTTTTGTCTTGGGACAGGAGAAGTTCTTGCAAATTTAAATATATCCTAAAAGAGAAAACAACAAAACCAGTTGACTAAAATCCCCCACGGAGAGAATGTATGAGTCTGCTCTGAGCTATAGTTCCTTTGTTGTGAAAGCATACAGCTGTTTGGACATTGTTAATTTTATTCTATCAAACCTCATTAGCGTTAGCAAGTACATCGTTAGAATCATAGTAAAGCTGACATTGTGATTCACAATAACTATCATTAAGCTCTTTAATCCCATCTTCTGAATCATTCTATTCCTCATGTCTGTGTTGATTTATATGCCCTTCAGTGTTTGTAGATTCCAGCTCTTAATCTGCCCAGCGAGGAGACTACTCACCTGGTCACTAACCCACAAAACCCGCTGGATATAAAAGTGACTCTCCTCATGGCCAACTGCAAGGTCCTTACACTCACAAATGAACAGAGATGAAGGGGTAGTCACAGAAGTCCAGACGAGGTCAGGCATTATGGGGACT
This sequence comes from Mustela lutreola, assembly GCF_030435805.1. NCBI lineage: Eukaryota > Metazoa > Chordata > Mammalia > Carnivora > Mustelidae > Mustela > Mustela lutreola. Next base: position 5,151,703 of record NC_081305.1, read on the forward strand.
CCTGGTGGATGTTTTCTCGAGGACTCTTCATTGTAACTGTTGGGATGCACTACCAATAAGCTCAAAACTTTGACGACTAGAACAACACTGTCCAATTTCTGCCTTATCTGTAATTTACCTATTCAATGACACAAATATGTGCCAAAGAGGAAACTTTGTATCATAATTTAAGTGAAGTGATGAAGTGCCAGTATTGCTTTCCATAAAAAGCAGGAAACCATGAAAATAAACATATTAGAGACCGAATGACGGTATTCAATTCGAAGTGGAAACTCGAGGGCAAAAATAAGCTCCTCTTTGTCTTTTTAAATTTTAAAAAAAGATTTATGTATTGATTTGAGAGAGGTCAGGTCAGGCAGAGAGTCTCGAGCAGAATCCTTGCTGAGAGCAGAGCCCGATGTGGGGCTCGATCTCACCACCCTGAGATCAGGACCTGAGTTGAAACCCAGCATCTGATGCTCAGCCAATCGCAGCACCCCGGTGCCCCAAAGATCTTCTTTTTAACAGGGAGAAAAGAAAGGCTTAGTGGGGCATGAAAAGGTTGTTAGCACCAAGCTGAGGATTTCCCCCTGATCTGATCAGAGAACTGAAAGGGGAATATCATGTTCAGTACATAAACCAGTCTCGGTCCATGCTACCTGCTCACCGAAATTATGTTATATACCATCAAATGTAAGCATCTCAAACTTTGGACAACACGTCCCTCCCAAAATCATGTGGCAAATGGTATTTAAATACCATCACTGATCCACGCCCCGCAAATGTATGCGTGTATATGTATGCGTGTGCGTGCGTGTATGTGTGTGTTTTAAAGGAAAATCTATATAAGAAAAGTTAAACAGGAAGCCAGACCAACTAAGGCTAAGAAGGCTTCTATAATTTTTCTCTAGATTTTGGTGGGAGTGTAATTTGATGGTCCTCTTGTGGAAAGCAATCAGGCAATATTTATTGGAAATCTTACAAATGTACATAGCCCTTCACCTGGTAATATCAGCCCTAGGAATACATTCAAATGCTAAATTCGAGAGAAGAATAAAATAGCATGCAGAAATGTATTCAGCAAGACATTATTTATAAAGGGTAAGAATGGTAAACAACCCAAATGTTCAATGCGAGGCGAAGTTGAATTTGGGCCCATCAGCAGGAGACACTCTTAGATAGTTAGCAGTAATGCCGTCTGGAGGAGCAGGTTCTAACCACGACTACCACCTTCGGCTGCGTCCACAATCGCCAGCACAGACTACTCTCATTATAACAATTTCTCACGTGTGCCCTGGACAATCCGCTGGGCACATTACACGTGTCCACTCTCATATGTGCAATTAAGTTCTCAAGTAAACCTTATCCCTCCTCGACTAATGAGGAGTACCAAGTTCAGAGAGACGATGCGACTTGCTCGATGCAGAAGCTAGCAGGGAGAATACATAGGATAAAATACGTAGGGAAGCACAGGACGGCATATTGGGCACCTCCTATCTTACATAAACTACAGGGAGCGTAGAAGAATAACATTTAAAATCTCGATGCATGAGTGCAAATAAAGACTATTTGGTTTCTGGGAAGACCGAATAATTACTATTCAGGTAAAGACAGAAAACTGGAGGGGTGTGTGTGTAATGGAGGGAAAATAACAAGGGTTGGAACTGTAACAACAAACCCACGCGTCCAACCAACCACCACCAACAAAATAAGGCAGCCCCTCCCCTGCCCCCAGGCAAAATGCAGCAAAGAGAAGGACAGAATGGAACAAACAATGGTAAGACAATGAAAAGCACAGTGGATTATATCCGGGGAACTGTGATGTGCACAACATCTGTGAAGATTCTGTCGGTTTGCAGAGGGAATGACAAAGGAATAGAAAATATGTAAAATACGTACAACATATGAATCTCATTTACAATGAAAGAAATCTTGAGGTTTAGATGAGAGAATGCCTCAGCAAGCACTATGAAAAGACTTAAAGTTCGATGCAGGTAGGAAGAATGGGTGATTTGGCCCCGTGACCAGGCAAAGGCAGGCTTCGGTTCATGATGACGATATGTGTAGATGTCTCGAAAGTCACAAAAAAGCACACCGTGTCATCAAGCACAAACTTCCCACTGTTTATAGTAGAGGGCTGATGGGTGTTTGCAGGTCTGTGGATGGGTGAGAGTTTTGTCCTCATGGGGATCGAGGGGGTCAGGCTCCTGAGTCCCCGTCCCTAGAGCTGGTGGCCTCCCCGCTCACCAGGGAGCCAAGCCTGCGGTGGCCAGTCCCTGTCCCCAGCTCTCATGGCATCCCAGAAGCTTAGTAACCGCTGTGTCAGCCCTTGGGTCTTAAGTGCCTAAGAAAAGACGCAGGCAGCCCTGAGCCTCAGAATGGCAGCAGCACATGTGCAAGGGAGCGGGGTAGAGGTGGGAACAGCTGATTTGAGAGACACTTCCGTGTGCATCAGAGAGCTCTCCACGGTGGGCACAGTCAGGAGTCCCAGGACCGGGCCGTGCTGTGTCTCCCAGCCATTTGCTTTACGATGACAAGGACCTCAGTAACTATTTGTCCTTGGCTGTGTTTTCATGTCAGCGGCTCTGTTTTTGTTTTTGTCTGTGACTTATGTGTAAATCTACAACTACGTGTTTGTAGACAGATGCCTACCTCGATCCTTGCCTCCGCATCTAACTTTGATCAGGTCTGTGCTAAACGGCTTGCTTGCGGGCTCTGAAGCCGCGTGTTTCCGTGTGACGGGGACAGCGTAGGAGCCAGAGCATCGGATGTGACTGACAATCATACACCTTGTGCAGATCTAGATGGGCGTGCTGTGCGATCGTGTTTATGCCCGACGGTGAGCGCTTGTATCTGTCAGTCCGGGGTGGGAAGCCTCTGAGCGCACCAGGCTGGGGGGAACCTCAAGAAAGCCGAGGGGATAAAACGAATGTGACCGACCGAGGAGCTGCTTCGAGAAGCGGAAGAAGCTTCTAGAAGGAGAAGAGACAGGATGTGGGAAAGAGTGGAACATCAGGGTAAAGGAGCGGCCGTGTAAGGATTTCCTGATTTCTGATGTACCCAGACAGCGGGCAAAGAGGAAAAAAACAAAACAAAACAAAATAAAACAGCGGTTCTGGGCACAGGTGCTGTGTGCGGGCGACTGTGGGGCTGTTGGGCATCCAGCAGAGACTTCTGGAGGGCACGTAAAGCGTTGTCTTTGGGAGGGAGCGATGAATGAGGGAGAGAGATGTCACCGTCACCCACGGACGAGGGGAGCCGGGTGGGAGGGAGACGCTGATACCGCCCGGGTTACGTTGAGAGAGAAAAGGGAGGGGCTCAACCATTGGACGGGTTTCTAAAAGGCCAGTAAAAGCCCCGGAAAGGTTAGGTGGCGGCACAAAGGAGGAAACCAGAAGGATGAAGAGATGACAATGTCAAGCAGGACGGGGCGCGTGGCCGCATCACACAACGCAGACGTCCCTCCAAAAAGCCAGATACCCGTTGGGCTGGACAAGGAGTGGGTATTGATGTTAGAAAGAGCAGCGTCGCGGCGTGTTAGGGTCGCGAGTCAGAGGGATCCATGAGAAGCGGGGGCTCTGGTGCCGAAGGAAAGGGGAGACGCGGGAAGAAGTCTGTCCCGTGAAAGGGGAGGCCAGGCGGTGTGCTGGGCGCGCCGAGGAAAGGGCTCGCGGGAGGAAGCCGCCGCGGGGGGTGAGCGCAGGGGACAAGGGATGGGGGCGCGTGCCCACGGGGGGGGGGGGGGAACAGGAGTGGCTCCGCAGCTGTCAGCCCAGGTGGGGAGGACGTTAACTGCCTTCCCCGAGGACAGAGAGAGGTTAAGGGGGATTTCTCATCTGTAAAGGAGGGCAGAGAAGTGAACAGTGGGCTTTATCAATACCGGGACACGGATTCGAGGACATGAGGACAAGCCGCTCAGTCCCTTCTGTGCGTGAGTCACTCAGCCGTTGGTGGTTTAAGGCCTGATCTTAACACAGACACACGTGACACAGCCTCCTCTAGATTCCCAGGTTCTCCAGACACCCGCACGCTACCATCAAAGTTCTCACCAGCAGCAAACGCGTATGCACACCTGCACGTACACACACACACACACACACACACACTCTCATGGATAGTTACACATACAACAGCCTCACATGACAAGCCTAAACCCAAGGACACATGGGACACACACACCACACCTTCCTGCTTCAAACAGAGGCAGTTTTCTCAGCCACGGGGACACTCACGCGGGCGTGAGCCTCCCGTGGGACCCTCCCCGTGGCCCCGAAGTTGCTGGACGATGATCTTCTGCATCCGAGAGCCTGGCCCAGGAGGTGGAGGTCTGCAGCAGCCTCGTCCAATCTCGCTCAAGGCAAAGGGGCAGAACCGTGTCCTGGGGGAGACTCGCTCATGCAGGACTTTACCACAGGGGAACTCTCCCCCTTCCAGAACGTCTGGCATCTCCTGGGGACTCGCTGGAGCCTTTGTCTTTCTGTTGTAGGGTGTCTGGGTTTACAGCCCCATTTGCTTTCTTCTCTGCTTCTCAATCTCAGGGGAGACTGGCGGTGTGTCAGAAGGAAGTTTCACACTCCCCGAGGGTGTCACGTCACACAGTGGAGATGGCATGCTGGAAATGGAGGGGGGGGACCCCAGTCACCGTGGCCAGGGCAGGGGCTGGGGGCCGGGGAAGGAGGAACGAAGCGAAAAATGTGAAAAGGGGAGGAAGACGGGATTCATATCCATCCATCCATTCATTCATTCATTCACTCATTCACTCATTTCTTCAAATGCTTCCCGTGGAGCCTTCCTCTCTGCTGGGAGTCTTTCTAAGCATCTGGGAAAGTCCGGGGATCAAGAGAAACCTGGGCCCTGGGCAGCTCCCCTTCTGGAGCGGGGAGCGAGGCGAGCGGACCAGTGGCCTGGAGCACCAACAAGCGGGGGGCCTGAGGGTGTGCAGGGGGGCGGCTGCTGAGGTTTTCATCAGGAAGGCGGCGGGCAGCCGGAGGGAGGCGGCCTGCTTGGCCAGAGCACGGGGAGGAGCACAGGGAGCAGCACGGGGCGGAGACCTTCTTGGACTGTGAAAGGGATCTGAGAAGCTGGCGGGCTGCCCTGTAGCCCACAGCGGGGCCTCTGGCTTCTATTTTGCATGAGGTGTGAGTCTTGGGGGTAGAGGTTTCAGCGGAGACGTGACAGGAGCCCACTTACAATTCAAAAGACACATATGCAGGCCGCTGTGTGGGGAACAGACTTATGGGGGGAACGAGAGGTTGCTCATTTGTCGCATTTCTACCTTTTCCCAACCCGACCTCCACAGGGCAAGAGGTTCCTGGGAAAATGCACGTCTGAGTATTTGATCTGGGGAAAGGCAGAGCCGGAGTCGGTGTGCTCTCCTCCTTCCCACGGCATGCTCAAAGTCTTCCCGAGGTAGAATTTAAGTACCATCCAATTCATCCATTTTCGTGTGACGATCAGGACATTTCCGGAGTTGAGCCATCATCACCGCCAGCTTATCGTAGAACATTTGCATCACTCTGAAGGAGAGCCGGTGCCCACAGGCTACCCCAGCTCTGCGTTCTCTCTGTACACATCTGCCTTCTCCCTACATTTCAGAAAAGGGAATCACAATACACTTCCACAGTGTGGCCTTGCCTCGATGGTGGGAGGACCGTGACGGAGAAAGGGACGGAGCCCACACCCAGGGTCCCTCCCACCGCACTTGGGGTGGACGCCACCCCAAGAAAGCAGTGAGATTTGAGAGGAACAACCCTATTCCCTTCACCCCGAACCTAAGGCCAGAAAGTAGCGTGGACCTGTCTTGCCACCTGTCAGAGGATCTCCCTGAGCCAATACTCACACGGGCTGGAAGGGACCAGAGGACTCGGGCCTGGCGTCCCCCAGTCCTTGTTCTTGTATCGGGTAATAAACGAGAGGGAGAAACAGCCCCAACTCAGGGACGAAGCCACAGACGTCTGCCTTTGTTCTCTCTCCTACCGCTGTGAGTTCTGGCAAAGTCCTGTGCTGGGAGGAGAGATTTCGTTAAGGCGACGCACTGCAGGAGCGCGGAGCAAGCGAGCGCCGCGCCACCCGAGACCTGGTGGTCCGCCGGGCCCTGGGCGTGGACAGTGTTGGAGATCACGGTGGGAAGGTCAGGTGTACTGCTGGGCCGAGAGGGGCCTTTACGGGGTTCATGCGAACGGGTGATGTTTTGGGGATTTGAATGGCACGTCCGGTTAAATGATCCTGAAGATTATTCCTTTGGAGGGTTTGAAGTCTGCATTCCAAACTGTAGTCACCTGGCCTGTTCCTTTCTCATCTTTCTAAGCCAAAGATTTACTTGGCAACCTTGTCCTGGACTCACCAGGCCCGTGTAGCAAAGACTGCCATTTACAGAGTAGGGACGAGCCGGGTACCACGCTGGGCACCGGTACCAGTGTCCCATTTAACCCATCCCACAGCTCCTAGGTAGAACCACTACGCCTATTGGCATGAGGCTCAAAGATGCAACCGACTTCCCCAAAGTCACTTAGGTCTTGATCGAAGCACGGGGGAACCCTGGCATCTGCGGCTCAGGACCCCTGCTCTACGCACGATGCTGCTGTCTCCACAGGCCCAGCCGGTGCCCACCTTGACCAGGAGGCCTGCGTCCGCACAGAGCTCCTTGGCCCTGTTTACCTGAGTATACTGCAGAATCACGACTCTGCGTGTGCCGAGGATAGACCACACATCTCTGGCAGCCTCTGGCTAGAAGGATCAGCTACTGATACTGCAGGGGGACAACTTAATTGTCTGCAAATTTCTGCAAATGAATGGAACTGCAGAAATCAATCTCCAATTTATTCCATTTTTGCAGCTGATCTCATGGCGCTGCAAGCTGCCAGGAGGAGGGTTCTCTGCCCCTCTGTTCCCATTCTGCATTCAATCAGAGGCACCGTTCCGCCAGCTTTGCTGTACCTGGGGCGAGACTTAAAATTTGCTTTATTAACTCCTGGGGCTGAAGTTTGCCTACTTAAGGAAGAAACAATCAACAAACATCAAACTTTCGGCAGCGAACGCGGGAGGCTTGAGAGCCGGGACTCTGAGGACAGCTTGCTTTGTTGACTATCTCCCTGACGTTCTGGAGGCCGGATGTCAGCGCAGCTGTCACCTGCCGTGGGCTCTCTGCACAGAGTCACGGTGACAGTGACATGGGGTGGTGTGGAAACTGCCCATTAGTCCCACACGCTCCCCTCGTGTTATGGCAACGGGCGTGACAGAGCTCGTTTGCAAAGGCGGGTCGAAGGGGAAGATGATGAGAAGAGACGCCACAGGGTAGAGTAAAGCCCATCGGCTCTTGTAAGTTCTGCCGCGCGTGCTTCTCGGGCTGCTGCTCTGCAAACAGGAGACATGGGCACAAGCCACGGTTTTCTAGATGCCCGCCTGCTTTCCGAGAAGGGGCTGCCCGTGCTCTCAGAAACAATTTCTCCAGTGACGAAGGCCACCTGTCAGAGACTGTGGGGTTGGCCGGTCTTACAGGAAACCTTGCAGCGGAAGGACCAGTGTCAGGACCTCTGAGTGATGAGCACCAAGGAAGCAACGCATTTCCAAAGGTAACGGGTATGACAGCCGTTCCTGTAGTCACGGGTGTTTGGATGGAAGAGAAACGGCTTTGCCCAAAGTGTCAACGGAGGAAAGGATGCGTCAAGAAAAGAAGGATTCGTCGGAGGAATTTGCCGTTTGAATGGTGACTCCAGAATTCTCTGTCTAGCAGCCAGGAAGATCTTTTAAAACATCCCCCTTCCCCTGCCCCTTCCCAACTGCAGACGTGCTTCCCCTTGTCAGAGCATGGGGCCTCCAGGGCTGCCCACACCCAGGAGGGCGAGCAGGTTGGGCTCCGGAAGACACTACTGACCTCAGGAGGCCTCATGCCGTCCAGGTTCTGCTTCGGCTACACAAGCCGTGCCAGGATCCGCAGGTTGTAAACACTTAACTGAGGGCTTTTCCCCTAGCAGTGCTCCTTCCCAGCCCTCCCCTCTGGTGCCTGATTGACAACCCCCGCAACCCCCTCAACCACAAACCCGCCATCCTTCCACGCTCAGCTTAAACACCAAGTCAAGTCACCAGACTCTTTGCTATGGGGATCGCCTGCAGCTTGCCCTTTCTACTCAGAGTCTGGCTCTCAGCTTCTGACTACACATCCCCCCAGGGCCATCAGCGCATCGATGTCTGTCTGCTCCGGGAGGCTACCGGGCCCCAGGAGGGCAGGCACCATGCCTCCCTGGTTTGTGAGTGTGTCCCCTGGTGCCCGGCACAAGGCCAGGCACATAGCAGGTGTCCAAAAGGCGTTTTTTTTTTTTTTTAAATAGTACTAAATTCAAAAATTATTAAATACATCTAGGGTTACTGTAAGAATTAAGGCAATCTAGGTAATGGGTGTAGCACAGTGTGTGGTTTAGGGTACTTGCTCCACGGTTGTGTCTAATAAGTAAATAAGAAAGAGATCTTGGACTCCTTTTTAAATTTCCTCTTCCCTGTGGAAATCTGCCCTCGACAACAGTTATTACGACCACCCTCAGTTCGGACTTTTTCCTCCTAGAGTGCTCCGTGCTCGGTGAAGTGACGGAATCTATAGACATTTTTCGGAAGGTCCACCCCTTGGAGCGCTCAGCAGAAGACCGTTGCTTTCTGGAAGAAATGACAAGGAGGCTGAGCCGGGAAGGCCACGCGGACGTCAGGCAGGCGGACGGACAAGGAGTAGGAAGGGCGCCAGGCCTGGAGGACGCACGTGAGCAGACACAGAGGCAGGAGGAGGCCAGAGACCAGAAGGGCTGGGGAAGCGGGAGGTAGGGCTCAAAGGAGCCCCGGAAGAGGCAGGAAAGGGAGAGCGAGCAGACCTGGTCCGCAGGATTGTTGTGAAGCCCGAGGGCCCTGGGAAGCCCCTGAACGGTTCTCAGCAGAAGTCCGGGATCTGACCCTCACGTTGACTCTGCCTTATCAGAGCTGAGGAGCCGTCCCTGGAGAACACATTTTCTTAAATGGGTTTTCTTTTCTGCTACCCTAAGCCATTGCTATATTTGAAAAGTTGAACTTAAAAATCAGACACGAGTAAAACGGCACAACCCGCTCCCCCCCCCCACCACGCACACACGCATTCTACCACTTGCTCTAAAATGTCAACTTCCTCACATTTGGACGGCTAGTTAAAAAAGAAAAGAAAAGCATATGCTTTGGATGAAAATTTGCCAAACCACACTTCCAAAACGCAACCGCCTCCAAAATATTTCATGAATCTCGCAGGACCAATAACAACACAAAGCAGGACTTGCTAGTTTCATCGGAGGTGAAAAATGTTTTAAACATATTTAGATTCCTCAGTCAGAGGTCCGTTCAACCGCGCGTGATGGTGATGGGGGTATAATGGATACAATTTCCCTCTGTCTGCTCTGGCATTGATAAAATATTCATGTTAAATAGCTATTCTGAACACCTGAAGGCGTCTTGCTGCGTTTTACAGATGGACTTGTTTTTCTAATACACATATGTACTCCTGTCTCAACAGCTGTATTAACCTGAGTATGTATTCTAAATGTGTGAGCACGTACCCCAGATCCCACGCTTTCTGGTCTGCGTGAGCTCATAAATTGGTGAGTGGCCTTTAAAGAAAGCCCCCCTTAGGAAACCCACATGTGGAAAAAGAATTCTTTTCAATTCAGTGGGTGTTTATTGGGTATTGGCTACGTGCTTCCCCACAAGGAAGGTCCATCGTAAAGGGTACAGAACTATCCTGCAGGCGCCTCAGACCCAGCGTGTCTTAAACCAAAAACTGAGAAGCCGGCCCCACCCAGGGATGGCTGCCTCCCTGTCTCAGAACTGAAGAACTCCACCCATCTGTCCCGTGGACAGTTGACTTCACTGCCGCCATATTGCTCCCCTGAGCGGTTACCGCCTCTGGAGGGGTTTCCCGAATCCATGCGTCCTTCCCTAGTACCATGCCCTGAGCATCCATTTCCCCGGCTCGCGCCTGTGGACTCTTTGCGTCTGATCATCTCCTCTTACACATGAGCCCACTGGATGCTAGAATCATAACCACCAGGACCTCAGCACCCTTAGTCCAGACTCCCCAGAAGCAGACTCTGAGACAAAGATTTGAGACCAAGGAGTAGTTTAATATACTTTCTAAATTTTCTATAATGTACCTATTCTACTTGGAATCAGGACAAAAAATGAATTCATTTACTCACAACCCTGTCTCGTACCAACAGAATAGGCTTTCAGCGTCCTTCCTTTCAGGTTTAAATGTACTTTCTGCTTAAGCTGAAATGGAAGGGTCTGAACAACTCTGTACCTTGCTTTTTGAACCTAATGATAAAAGCCAAGCTTCTTTCCCCCCCATGTCACAGACTCTGTAAACACAATTTTAGCAGCTGCATGGCACATCACAGGGACGCATCAGGATGCATTTAACCGTTCCCTTGTCCTCATGCTCATCAAGTGGAGGCATTTCCGATGCTTTATCATAAACAAAATGCAAATAAAATACCAGTGTACGTGCAGTTCGATTTGTTCACTTGTTTGCTTGTCTCTAACCAGGAGTTCTTGGAATGCACTAGGGCAGTGAGTTACTAGGTCAAAGGTAATGAACACTTTTTTAAAAAATTTAATTTAATTTGTGTGTGTATGTGTTCTAAGGGACCTGGGACATATTCCGAAACCATTATCAGCACTGAAAGACGGATTGCACGTGGCCACGGCCGGGCATTCCCCCGTGGTTCCCACACCTCCCTCTGGAGCCAGTTTCTATAGTTCCAACCACGTTGCTTTTGCCCAAACATGCCGTGCTCGCTCAGAACTGAATGCCTTCATTTGTGCTGCTCCTGTGACAGGATGTTTGTCCTCCCTTGTTTACTTCCAGTCCTCCCTACCTGCCGGATAACACACACACACACACACACACACACACACACACACACACACAATGTCATTCTCCTGCTCAAGTTAGGTGGAGCCTTCTGGACAGTTCCTAGTAACCTCAGGTTTCTTTGGCCAGCTCCCATTAGTAGGCAAGGGCGGGCCTCATTCTCCAGACCTTAATAAAGATGATCTGTTTAATAAATATTTATTTCTTTAATAAATGCTACCTGCTATAAAATGGTAAGCTGATAAAAATCTCTTTCCTTCTTTTTCCAAGGGACTTTTTTTTTTTTTTTTAAAAGATTTTATTTATTTATTTGACACAGAGAGAGAGAGATCACGAGTCGGCAGAGAGGCAGGCAGAGAGAGGGTGAAACAGGCTCCCTGTTGAGCAGAGAGCCCAATGCGGGGCTCGATCCCAGGACCCTGAGATCATGACCTGACTTGAAGGCAGAGGCTTAACCGACTGAGCCACCCAGGTGCCCCTCCAAAGGACTTTTGACTTGTCCACGCCTTAAGGTGACCTCTGAGAAGAGAAGAACCTTCCGTCTCACGTAAGCCCTGATGTATTTAATCATCAGGTTGGAAGGGACCCGTTCTCTCCGCTGCAGCTGAATCCCCTCATTAACTGGCAGAAGACAGGCCTGGCTGTCCCTACAGGCACAGCCGCCCTGCAACGAGGCCTGACCTCACAGGGGCCTGGAGAGGCTGCACGCTGACAGATGTCACCGAGGGACTGCGGGCTGGAGTCGGAGAAAGACACGGGAGGACCTCAGCTATAAAAGCAGGTGCTTCTTTACTGTTTCACCCCAAGTAAAACCCAGCTTCTGAAGCTGAATCTTACGGTGATTCAGGGAAAGAGGGGCCCCAAATCCAGCTTCCCTACAATGGGCGGGGGAGCCGGGGAGGGGTGGCGCCTTCCTGTCTCAGGATCCCTACCAGAGGGACCACCTTTACAGCGGTGTCCTGCTGCTTACGCAAGGAGGTGCCCGTTCCCGGGGCTCCGGCTCCGCCTCGGGTCTGTTTCTGAGCTCCTGGCTCCTCCTGTTTTTATCCACTTGCCTTGTTTTTGATAGCTCGATGCTATGGCCGCGAGCTCTAAAATTAGAAAGCCATTTCCCACGCCGCCGCCAAAGCCAATTGCCTCCTTGGTGCTGCCCATTTTTAAATATCCTTCAGGACGGCAAGTCAAGACTGTTCTGCTTTGGGCGTCGTTTTCAATATTTAACGTAAATGATCCTCCTTTCTCCTCCGCTCTGTAAATTTCTTCTCTGACACAGACGCCTCCCCCCAAGCTTCCAGTACTATTCCTCTTCCTCTTTTGTTAAAGACATTTTAATTAAGACACCAGGGTCACATGAACCTACTTAAGCAGTCACCTCCCTTGTATGTAGCTCTCTTCAGTGCAGTCCCCAGTCAGCAAAGTGTCTTTCATGGGCCTGCCCCATGTCTCCCTCCTCCCTTTGTTCTGTGGTTTTCCGCTGGGTTACAGACCCTCTCATTTTAATGCAGGCCCCACTGCTGTCCCACAGGACGCACTTTCCATTAATAAATGCCTCTTTACGATGATGCCTGCGGTGTCACATGTCTCCCCCACTTCATTGATTACGGTGGCCTTTGAAGGTTCAAAGGTGCGTCAGATCTACCAGGGAAAAGGGGAGAAGAAGACCACGTTTGATATTCTCCAACATCTGAGGTTTCCCTGGGCCCCGAAGTTTTGATGTCAGGATGTCCAAACAACAGCGGCTTGAAGAGAGGAGAGCCTGGTATAAATATGCAGTTGCCACGTGATCCTCATTCTTCCTTAAAAGACCGCGGGATCAGGCTCCTTCTTCAAAGTCGGCATTGACAACGACAGAAACTATTTGATAATGGTGCTCGGGAAATCTATTACGGGACCGAGAGAAATATGTTGGCATCCCAGCTGCTCTGTGAACCTGCCCCACAGGAAGGGAGCGCTTCTGTTTGTTTTCAAATGCTTCACATTAAATTCTTCGAGCGTTTCTACAAAGAGGAAAGTATCTTTGAAAATCAGTGAATTCTCAAGGATGAGAGGGAACACTGAGCGTTGACTGTGGGTTTGGCATTAAGACTTACAAACGTGGGGATTAAGGAGGGCACTGGGTGTGGTGCATAAACAAGGAATCTTGGAACACTAAAAAGATAAAATAAAATTTTAAAAAGAGTCTGGAAATGCCTTAAAATAAATGATTAAGATATTTAAAAAAAAAAAAAGACTTACAAATGCTTTTCTCCATTAATATGCAGATAGTCTCTGTGATGTCAGCACCACTGCATTCCCATGCTACAGATGAGAAAACCGAGGCCCCAGAAAAGTTAAAGAGCTTGCTCAAGGACATATCGCTGGTGAGTGAGGAGCCGGGGCTGTCACCCACTGCACCTCTTGCCTCCTGTGTGTGCTGTCTTGATGCGTCATGATTTTAATTACTAAAGTAATTTTGTTCACGATCTTTTCCAGTTAAACTTATATGTAACGCATCTATCCTTTCGCGGGTCCATGAGCTCCATTTTCAAAATACGTTCAGACCTTGACTGCTTCTCATTCCCTGAGCCTCCCCCAACTGCCACCACCCTGGTCCTGGCCAACATCCTATTTTGCAAAACCCTTTTAACTGGTGCCCTAGCTTCTGCTGTTGCCTCAACGGGCCCCATTCCTCCCTCCTAACAGCCAGAGTGGTCCTGTCAAAACAGGAACTGGATGACATCACTCTTCCGCTTCATAGTTTCTGGTGGGGCCCCCTAGCACTTGGAATAAAACCAATGTCTTTGTACTGGCCTTGAGTGTTTGATGTAATTTGCCCCCTGCCTCCTGTTACCTCAAGTCCCCCTGACCTACTCTGGCTCAGTCCAGTTGCATTGGCATCCTAGAACATACCTGGATGTTCTACCTCAGGGCCTTTGCATCTCATGCTCTCCCTGCCTGAAGTACTCTTCGGAGATACTTACGGAGCTGCTGTATTAGTTCCCTATTGCCGCTATAACAAAGTAAAATCGACAGTAGCTTAAAACAACACCAAGTTATCTCATCCCTTTGGGGCCTGATGTCCCAAACTGGTCTCCCTAGACTGAAATCAAGGTGTTGTCAGGGCTTTGTTTCTTCTTGAGATTCTAGAGAAGAATCTGTTTCCTCGACTTTCCCACTTGCTAGAGGTTGCTGCTTGCATTTCTTGGCTCCTGGCCCTTTCCCCCACAGCAGCACAGCATGTTCAAATCTCTCTCTGGCTCTCTTATGACTGTATTAGGCCCACTGGATCATTCAGGAGCATCTTCCAATCTCAAAGTCCTCAATTTAATCATATCTGCAAAATCTCTATTGACCTGGAAGGTAAGCTGCACAGGTCCCAGGCATGGGGATGTGGCTGTCCTGGGGCCACTATTCTGCCTGCTACAAATCTGCTTTCACATCTTTTCTCAAGTGTCAACTTCTGCACGATAACACTGCTGGCTCCTCTCACCTGTATTTCTCTCTCACTAACACATGCCCCTCTTCCATGCTTTATCTCTGTCTTCCTCACAAGATGACATTCTAATGTACTCACACTAATTATTTCATTTATTATCTGTCTCCTCTCCTAGAATGTAAGCCCCATCAATGCAGGGTTTTGGGGGTCATTTTTCCATAGTTGTATCCCCTGCACCTAGACTAGTGTCTGATATAGAATAGGTACTCAGTAAATATTTGCAGAATCATTCATATCCCTTCCAATAAGCTGACATATGAAGGTTCTTAGTCATATTGAAGGTTAAAAATGAGAAAAAAAATCAATCAGCCTGATTCACTGAGTACCTATTATGTGCCACTATGTTACATGATGTATGTAACACAAAAATTCATGAAGAGGTGTCAGATTGCCATGCACAGTGGTAAAGGATGCATACTGCACAAAGGCCTTTGGAGGAGGTGGGCAAGGGCTGAAATTTCACCTTGTGTTATGCAGCCATAAGCCCACGGGCCCTGAGACCCTTGAAGGGATGGCTGTTTCTAAGTCACTTGAAGGCCCTGTTACTTCTATCCTCACTGGCACTACTTGCCTGGCATGAACAGGCCCTTAGTTTTTACTCCAGTGGGGCATTAAAGCTTTTTGGACACAGCAGGGGAAGAGCCCGGAGGAAGCAGCCCTGGGAAATGGTGACGAAATCTGTAGGACCATGGGTTTCAACCTCAGAACCTGAGAGAGGCTGCACCTTCCTGCTGTAGCAGGGCTCCTTGGACCGGAAGCAGGGGGGACCTTGGTTTCTATTTCATCTCTGTCACTAAGGCTGCAGGCCAGAAGGGAATTTATTACCCTTCTTCAGAGCACCAGTTTCCACACTTCTGCAATGGGTGGAGTGATCCCTCCCACAACAGAACTCTTCTGAAGGGTGTAAGAATGTTTTGCCAACTCCAAATTCTGTTCCAACATGGGCTCATCATTTATTCCTAAGCCACAGAGCCTGTCTCAGTCATTCCTTTGCTCAGGACATCCAGTGGCTCCCCGTCTTATCAGAATGAAAGGCAAGATCCTTACAGTGACCTGTGAGGCCCTGTTCAATAATAACACAGGGTGATTAAAAGTGTGTGTGTACACATGTGCATGTATGTGTGTCTGTTTGTGTGTGTGTTCAATCTGCTCCATCTATTCTGCCTCCAACCATACCTCCTACAATTCTACCCTTTGCTGACTCCACTCCAGAGGTACAAACCTCCTCAATGTTCTTGGATCATAAACATTCCTACCTTAGGGCCTTTGCACTTGCTGTACCCCATCCAAGAATGCCCTACACTTTGGGTCTCGTTGGCTTATACTCTTACGTCAGTGAAATCTTTCCCAGCCCCAGTGTCCAAGATTGCATGATTTTCCCCAGCATTTACTATTTCCCCTCCATGATTTATTTATGTCCATGTCACTGTTACCATCTAATATATCACATATATAACTCATTTATGTATTTTTTGCCTATATTCCCACTCCACACCAATATATAAGATCCATGAGGCAGAGATCTGATTTTTACTTCTTATTTACTATTATAACCCTAGTAAACCAGAACAATTCTTAGTACCTTACAAGTGCTCAAATGACATGTGAACAGAGTGAATAATGAATTAATCTAATCAGGAAGGCAGAATGAGCCTATGTGGAGTAATAGAATCTGCCGAGATGTGAAGTTGTGTTTACTGATTTTTAATAGAAAAAGAGATTGTGCCTGAGCAAAGAAGCTAGGGTAGTGGGTTAAATGCTGACTTGTTTTTGCAGGGTGGTTAAGGTTTAGATAGACAAATCAGGAATCAAAGTAGGTAGAAGAAAACAACAGAAACAGCAAGACTGCCATCTTGCACTCACTGAGTGCTTGCCATACACCAAGGACTATCCTATGTACTTCACAGATGGATCAACTCATTTAATCCTCAAAATAGCATTTTGGTATTTACTATTGTTAACCTCATGCTGCAGATGAGGAAACTAAGGCACAGGGTTAAGTAATTTGCAAAGAACAAATTAAAACATTAAAAGAAGCATAAAGTTGGGAGTAGTGGCAGTGTGGGTTGTTATTCTAAGGATCAGAAATAATAGAAGTAAAGCACTTTGCTTATAGAGGATTCTCTCTAAGTGATGGCTATCCTTATTAGTGCAACAGGTAGGCCAGAGAGATTAGTTAGAATTTTGGCTTTACATCCTTTCTTTCTTATGCTGTCCACACCAATACACGAGTCCAAACATGTTTGTGAACTCCTTCCATGTCACCTGCAGAAGTTTCTGTTTTCAGTTGGCTACACTGGAGAAATGTCAGTGGGTAGGAGCTTTGTAGCCCACTCTACCATCTGGCTAGGTGTCTAGCCTCTAAGATTATGGACATGTTCTATCAGATGTAACTTTACCATCTAAGCCAGAGACTGGCAGATCAGACAGTAGCTCATTGCCCTGTAATGAGCATCTTTTATATCTTTAATATAGAATATTTGTAACACAGGTGCCCTCTGGATCTATCAGTATCTTGCTGTCGGTACTCTTGGCCATCTTCTACTGTAAGAAGGAGTTTGAAGTAGTAGTTGCAGGCATGACTATTAAACCGATGGTCTGTATTCAAATCCTAGCTCTGCCACTTATTAGTGTTGTGCTAAATTTCTTCAACTGTTCCATGCCACAGTTGTAACATGTATAACATGGAGATTCTAGTGTCTACATCACAGAGTTGTCATAAGCATAAAAAGTGTGTGTGTGTATACATGCTCATGGGCATGTACATATGTGTGTGTGTACATAATGTATATGTATACATTGTGCCTCACGTGTATTGTATATTACTTTTCTTTTAGGGTACATTCTGTGATGCTCTCTCTCCTCCACATGAAAAGACCATTGGTATTGGTCTCAAAGAAGCAACTATCAGTTTCAGTTAATCTGTGCAAGCCCATATTTATTTTACCTCTTTTCCCAGTGCTCACATCTTATCAGTTTCAATGCTCTCTTGATTCACCCTTCAAAATGTTTCTTATCACAGTCAAAGTGCTTCAAACCAGTAATAAAATAAAATAAAATCTTAAAGAGCAGCTGGCAGGGGTGGGGGAGAAGCTACATTACGGAGAAAAAAAAAATGATAAGGATAACAGCAGATGTCTTGTGAGAAACAATGCAAGTCAGAAGACCATGGGGCAAATTTTTAAAATGCTCAAAGAACAAAAAAACCAATTCAGAATTCTAAGCCCAGGGAAAATGTCTCCCGAAGTTCAAGGTAAAATATAGACTTTTGCAGATATTCCAAAGGTGAAAGAATTCATCACCAGCAGAACAGCACCGTAAGAAGCATGAAATAGTCCTTCAGTTGGAAGGAAGGTGATACCAATTGGAAATATGGGTCTTCACAAAGGCATGAAGAGCACAAGAAATGGTGGGTATGTAGGACAGATGACTTTTTCCCCAAATTTTTAAAAATATGCCTTGAAAAGGTAACTGGTTGTTTAAAGCAGAAATAATAACAACGTACTGTGGGGTTTATTACAACATATGATAAAATAAAATGGGTAACAGTAATACTGCTAAGTTTCTCCAGGAAGGGAAAAATGGAATTACGCTATTGTAAGATTCTTATGCCATATGTGAAGTGCTGTGATATTATTGGAAGACAAACTATAATAAGTTGAAGGTATATACTATACATCACCATGCAACCACCGAAATGCCAAAGAATGTTTCTCAATGCTGTGTTCTTCAGTTTGGTCCCAAATACTCCTTGCTATGTGCCATACCAGTATCAGTGCAATTTCTCACCCAGACCATCCCTATGGCCTTCCAACATGCTTCCCCTCTTGCCCTCTTGCCCTACTCTCTTATCCTTCTTCAGTTTAAGATATGCTTCCAGACTAGGCAGTCTGAAATACTGTTTATCAAAGGTTACCTTGAAGGTAGCAAAGAATTACACATGGATATTTGTTGTAAGAGGAGATGAACAAGTGAAGTCCTGACTTCTCCTACAGTATAGAGTCCACTCCATCGTCTTAACTTGACTTTCACGGTCCTCTAAAGTTGGAGCCCAGACAATTTTTCTAATTTCTTTTTTATATCAGAATCATGTACTTTAGATTAAATGCTACTACACACTGTTCACTGAACAGGTCTTATGTTTTCCTGCTTTTGTATCTCACCCCATAGCATCTATCTTACATGGAATGTCCTTCTTACCTAAATTACAAAGACGCCCCCTCCCCTTAGAAGGTCAAGCAAGTTGGGGAAGTTAGGGAGGAAGAAAGTGTCACTAAGGTGGCCAGACTGTCCCTAGTAATTAGTGGTGTATTGTCCGTATCAGTGAGATCACTCTTCAAGTCCTGCTCTAGTAACTCTGCTATAATTTTAAATGTTTAATTATTTTATGGACTTCAATCATACATGTCAACACTCTTTGGCCTTTCAGTTTGCAAAGTTTCATTTTTTAAGGAGGAGCAATGCTTGCTCTTGTGAAAAGGACCAAGCTCAGAAGAAAAGGCCAATGTTACAATAGACTAAAGGCAAAATCCTAAATTATTGAATTGTTATGGATTGTGCTTTCCCATTACATGAACTTTAATAGGTCTTGGACTGTGTGCATGTATGTGCAGAAATGTTTCATATCTCTTAGACCAAATGCTTCTTTTTAATGATAAAGACAAAGGCAACTGATCACCCATCCAAATGGTAATATCAACTTGGGTTGAGCAAAACTGAGGCTTAACAAAGTTAAATAATTTGTCCAAAATATGAAGAGAATCAGTGGGGACATACTGATTTAAGTCTATATCAATATTTCTCCAGAGGTATACTCAACCTTTACATTATTCAAAGGACAAGATTAAGATTTTTTTTATTGTCAAAGATGTTCAGAGGATTTTTTTTTTTTTATGAGATTGCAAAATACTTTACCATGGTCCTGACTTTCAAAGGCATAGGCACTTTTCCCCTTAAACTAAAACTCAGACATTAAGAAAGCTGGCATAAAAATCATCATTTTCGAGTGCAAATTGAACAGTAGTCTTGAATCTATTTTGTGGTAGATCAAAAGGAAAAGAGAAAACACCACAGTTGAATAGCACAGCATTGTTTGGGTGTTGAAGCTTGCCAGTCCCCTCCCAGTACAAAACTGTGGCCAGTCCAAGGGGATTAAACCCAAATTGACTGACTGCATCAACACATGTCTGTAAAGCCCAGGCTTTCATATTAAGGATTTAAATTGGGATTCAGCAGAGACTCTCAGTCCTGAAAATTGAAATCATGAGTCGTGATGAAAATAAACGCTCATGGATGTGGTCATAGCCTAGGGATAATTTTTCTGTGATTGCACCTTCATTTCTGTGATCACTCCTTTAGCTATGGTACTGAGAGGATGTTTTCCATCTCAAATTATAGGAGCGGTTGGATAACTTCTCCAGGAGCAGGGAAATTGTCAAAGTGGGCTGGTACCAGCTGCAGACCCCTGACAGAGCCTTCCCTTCGGGGTGATGTTCAGTCTCTGGCTTCTCTTAGAGAGAGCTGTGGGCCCGTCTTTCAGTTCCTGGTAGATGGACTGACTTGTCCTCATGCTGTCTATACAAGATCAGTACATCACAGTAACCATGGTGTTTCCTAAGATCAAATCCCAATGTGTCCACTTGGAGAAGTCCATGTCACAGAGTCAATCATTCCAATAATTTTGTAAGTGTTGGAGAAGACAGAAACTTGAGAATGGGGCAGACATAGGGCAAGAAGTTAATCTCACCAGGAATAGGCAAGGTCTGATGGTTTCTTTTGTAGATGGAGTTTGAGTTCAAAGCTTCCCAAGGGAACTAAGTGAGCACCATTAAAGAGGAAGAGAACAATAAAGCACTTGTCAACCCTCCTCACTCTCACATTCCCATCAGGAGATGCTAACCACAATGCCTTCCCCTGTCAACTGAGAGAATTATTTAGCTTCTTTCTATACAAATCTTGAGCAAAAACAGGATTACCATTAATTCTTTAAGTAAACAGTCCTGCAAAACTTTTAGATCATCACCCATATAATTACTGACCCATGTTACACTTCAGGAAATTAATTTATTAGATTTGCAATCTCAACAGGAACATCTAGATTTGCCAGGGGAGTCTAGATAAGGTTAGTTTCATACTGTTTGGGGGTAATAAGAGGAGTGTTTGGGAAAAGCTAGATGTGCCTGGATTTCCAATAACTCAAAATGTACACCAAAAACAGAATTGCACAACCAATGAGAGACACAATTTTACTTTCAAAGTGGCAGAGAAAGAAAGAAAGAAAATAAAGAAAAAAAAATACTAACAAAGGAAGACAAATGAAGCTAGTTTAAGGTTTCTATCGATTTGCACTATTTTATTATATCAGTATGGTGCTCGGAAGGAACCAGGGTTGACAAGTTAATGGACTCTAGTTAGAAATTTCCAGATGAAGCTGAGAATGGCATTAGCACCTGCCTTGTCCTAATCATCTGAGACCTTGACTTGCGAAAACGTCTTGATCGTTACAAAGGAGCTCAAATTATCTGCACTAACAATAACCATCCATCAAATGGTCAGAAGACAAAGGTTGTGCAAATCAACAGAGGAGTCATGGGAGGCAGTTCACTCAAAGCAGGCTGGATTTGAACTTGGTGTACCAAGCTTCTAGTCCTGGCTCTACACTGAATAAGTGTGTCACCTCGAATAGGTCTTTGGAATCTTCCTGAGACCAAATTTCCTTCTATAAAATGAGAATAATAGTGCCTATCTTGAGTGCCTATCTTGAAAGACTATTATAAAGATCGAATGTGTCATAAGGTATGGACTACTTACTATTTTAAAGTTCTTCTCCTTGGTAGGATGATGTCAAATGAGTTAGAACCATATTGATTTAAAAGTTATATTCAGAGTTGGGGCACCTGGGTGGCTCAGTGGGTTAAGCCTCTGCCTTCAGCTCAGGTCATGATCTCAGGGTCCTGGGATCAAGCCCTGCATCGGGCTCTCTGCTCAACAGGGAGCCTGCCCCCTCCCCCCTCCACCTTTCTCTGTTTGCCTCTCTGCCTACTTGTGATCTCTGTCTGTCAAATAAATAAATAAAATCTTAAAAAAAGAAGTTATATTCAAAGGAACATAGTCAGATGAATTAGAAGTTATATTTGTTAACACGGATGCAAGGGGTGTACATAATCTCAGAAGACTTACGAACCGCTGCTTTTCTGATCTTACAGATTTTTTTTTTTTTACCATGATTCATGAAACAAATATTAAACACCTACCATGTGCCACACACCATTCTAAATGCTGGGGATACAGTAGTGAATCAAGCAGATTAAAAAAAAAAATCCTTCCCTCAATAAGGGCATATTCTCGTGGATTAATTCTTCAGGATAATTTTATGTGCTGCGGTATTACCATCTAAAGTGCATATTTAGAGAAGAGGAGGACTGGAAAGAGATTGTGCAAGACCAGTTCTTGACTTCAGGCTGAGCGTGAGCATCAGGACCTGGTCTGAGGCAAGCTTCCAGTCCGGACCTGTTGGAACAGCCCCAGAAATGGATGTGGTGATAAGGGGCTGGAATTAATAGCAGAGCTACTCAGTTAGCCTGGCGGACGTAACAGGTGTTCGGGGTGTCATCATTTGAGATTTTTATAAGAAATGCCAATACATGACTGATTTGGTCATTGGACTTCCCAAACTATGTAGAAAGATAAGAAATGTTCCTCCTCCTACTGGCTGAGAATGTGCCTGGGAAAAAAGTCATTCAAATGTTCATGGAGCATTGTTTTTCTGAGAATAAAAGAAGATGAAGAAGGATGAAGTAGGGAGAAGAGAGGCGAGGCCAGTGGGAAGAAAGAGAAAGGAGAGAAAGAAGGGAGGAGGGAGGGGTGGAGGGAGGAAACCACTGGAATGTTTCAAAAAGCACTGTTAAGTGTTTCCAGACATTTTGGTTTGTTGACAACAGGTATACTCTGCAGCCTTAAAAAACAGTAAGATCAGAGAGATCATATGATAGTTGTCTTTCTCCGCTTGACTTATTTCGCTAAGCATGATGCGCTCTAGTTCCATCCACGTCGTCGCAAATGGCAAGATTTCATTTCTTTTGATGGCTGCATAGTATTCCATTGTGTATATATACCACCTCTTCTTGATCCATTCATCTGTTGATGGACATCTAGGTTCTTTCCATAGTTTGGCTATTGTGGACATGGCTGCTATAAACATTCGGGTGCACGTGCCTGTGGGGGCTTAAGTGGGTAGAAGAAGAATCAATGAAACAAGATGGGATTGGGAGGGAGACAAACCATAAGTGACTCTTAATCTCACAAAACAAACTGAGGGTTGCTGGAGGGAGGGGGGTTGGGAGAAGGGGGTGGGATTATGGACATTGGGGAGGGTATGTGCTATGGTGAGTGCTGTGAAGTGTGTAAACCTGGTGATTCACAGACCTGTACCCCTGGGGATAAAAATATATGTTTATAAAAAATAAAAAATTAAAAAAAAAAAGAAAAAAAAACAGTAAGATCAACAACCTGAGGACTTTGAAGGGGCAGGGGGGGGGTGGGAGGTTGGGGGAACCAGGTGGTGGGTACGGATTGCATGAGCACTGGGTGTGGTGCAAAAATAATGATACTGTTATGCTGAAAATAAACAAAAAAAACAGTAAGATCATATGACGACAGAGAAAATGTTGATTGTATAACAAGTGGCAAAATTACAGTACCCACTCGTGTATGTACTGTGTGTACATACATGCACTATATCTGGATGAGAAACAGAAGGGAACATTCACAGAGTATCTGCTGGGGATCATGAATGACTTTTTTTTTTTTAATTGTTTTAATGCTGTGATGGATTTTATAACACAAAAGCATAAAAAGCATATGCGCCCAGATTTGTTTTTATTAGTCTGTATTGTAATGAATGTGGAAGTCTGGTCTGGAAACCAAATTTGCTTTGAAAATAAAGGTCTAATTATTGTTCTAACTTTTAATCACTAGCTTGTGTAACCTGAGCAGACAGGCTGGGAAGACTTGTGAGTCAGTCTGACAGAATTACTGGGAGTGAAGAGTCTGTGCTAGAAATGCTGCTGGCTTTCCTCACTTGAACTTGAACAGAGAGGAAAAAAAAAAAAAAGCCTCAACATGTCTACCAGGGTTCTGGCTAGGGTGGTCTGAAACACAGAGTAGGCTGGGCTTGAGGCAAGGAGGAGCCTGAAACTGGGGAAAAGTGTGGGCTAGAAGGGAGAGAGGAAACTGGTGATGGGGTAGGTAGAAGTTGTAGCCTTTTCTGGGGTAAAGATGACTCCCAAGGTTTCCCATCCACATGGGGTGATCACAGCTTTGGTCCACACTGGGCTTGGCTGCTCAAAGCCTTGTCTTTAAATTTGAGAATCAACCCACGTTTCTTGCTTCCAGCATCAAATCTGAGGGATCTTCAAGGAACTTGACAGTTCAGCGGTGTCTTGATTCTTGGAGCGCTAACTGCAAGCTTATTAAAAATGCCGAGCCCTAGGCCCCACACATGGAATCAGAACGTGCATTTTCACAAGATCCCAGGTGATTTATTCACATGCACATTAAAATCTGAGACGCATTTGTCTCCATAGTCCCTGACACCTTTTGACTCTGTTAGTGGTTACTCAGGTCCATCTCCTATTTCCAGCCCTCAGAGCAAAGTCACGAGACAGAATTGAACGGCAGATAAGCCACCACACAGTATTTCATGACATTTGTAATTCCATGTGCATTCTGGGAATCAAGAGTGTGCTCTAAAGGCAATTTCCCACTGGGCTATGAACTCCTTCTCCTGCTTCCAGTGCAAAGACCAACCCATGGGGTTCATGTTGTAGGGGCAGGACTTGGCACCATATATGCTAGTACTTGGTGAGCCAAAGTGATGGCGTGGGGGGCATGATTAAGACCCCTGGAGCTCATAAGGTACATCCACAACAGCCAGGAACATAAGCTCCATGATGATAGCAGGTCTTTCATTCACTTGGTGCTACACAGCAGTTGTTTCCTGAGTGGCTATTCAATAATAAAGCCATGACATTAATTATACAATGGAATTAATTATACAATGGAAACTCTACAATGGAAATTATACAATGGAAAACACCTTTATAAAGTAAAGCTAAGGACTGAAAGGCTATGAGCTAGTGACCAGATGTGGGATGGAGTGTTAATGGGCTGAGATTACACTTGGTTCTGCCATTATAAGCGGTGTTTCTTAGTTTGTGTGTCTATAGGATGGGTTTGATGCCCACCACGCTGACTGCTGTGGTATGTGACCCAGTGCATATTGGGATCTGAATTGATAGAGGTAGAAAGTAATTTGAAGCTGGGCGCGGTGGCTCATGCCTGTGGTCCCAGCTACTTGGGAGGCTGATACAGGCAGGTCGCTTGAGCACAGGAGTCCTATGCTGATTGGGTGTCTACACTTCTGGCATCAATATGGTGACAACCCAGGAGCAGGGAAACAGGAGGGGGCCTAAGGAGGGGTGAACCTGCCCAGGCTGGAAACTGAGCAGGTCAAAACTGAGCAAGACCCCATCCCAAGATGAGAGAAAGAAAGAAAGAAAGGAAGGAAGAAAGGAAGAAAGGAAGAAAGAAAGAAAGAAAGAGAATGAAAGAAAGAAAGAAAGAAAGAAAGAAGGGAGGGAGAAGAAATTAATTAATTAATTAATTAGGCAAACTCTAAGCCAACAGCAAATATTTTCGTCTTTGTCGGCCACGCTGTCTGTTGCAACCACTCAACTCTGCCACTGCAGCGAAGCGACCATAGGCAGTATATCATGAACAGGCATGGTGTGTTGCAGCAAAACTCTGTTGATGACATCAGACAGTGGCCTATATTTGGCCCATGGACCATGGTTGGTTAACCCCCATTCTTATCTGCTACTATCATGACCTACCAGCTTCTAAATGTTAGCAAGAAACTTGCAATAGAGCTCATTTATTTATCTGAAGTATTATCTTTATTCTTCTTATTTCTTTTTCTTTTCTTTCATTTTAAGAGAGGGGTAGAGAGTGGGAGTGGGTGGGGGGTGGGGAAGAAGGAGGAGCAAAGGGAGGGGGGACAGAGAGAATCCTAAACAGGTTCCACACCCACAGAGCTTGACCTGAGCAAAAATCGAAAGTTGGACGCTTAACCGACTGAGCCACCCAGGCGCTCCTCTCTGAAGTATTTTCTAATCTATCAAGTTTTAAAATATCACATGAGCACATAGAGAGAGCTTTAAACATGCTGAGTCATGAAAAGATCACATTTCTTGGAAGAAGCTCTGGTTATACAGGGTGTTTAAATAGCTTATTTTCGCAATAATCCTACGGTGCAGATAATGACGTTTCCCGTGTATAAGACAGGGGACGAGACCCGGAGAGGGAAACCGGTTCACACGAGGTTGAATCAGAAATGGCCTTTGGACCTAGGGGCTGCTGTTGAAGGTCAGACACATTTCACTAAACCCTACACTTTTGTGATGTGGTTCTGGGGGCAAACATCACCTGGAACCATGAAAATGTTCAAGGAAATGAAAAGGGTATCACAAATTGTGTCCAGAGAATGTCAACAGCCTACTATTAGCTCCATTGTCATAGTGACAATGCTGACATTTAAAGTCACAGCGCTGTGAGTTATAAGCCTAATAGGCAGCAGGTAAGCACAAAGCCCATGAAACCCGATAAGACACCCTCAGCATAAGAAAATAACATGTCAGAGTCAAACGGGCCATGTGTCAACACAAGCTAAAGACATAGGAATCGAGGAGAGTCTTGCTGTTGTGAGACCAGAGGGGAGTGCACGTCCAGATTAAGGCAACATCTGAACAGCAGTATTTTAATTATTTTAAAATAATTCTGTGATTTCCAAGTGTGTGTGAGATAACCATTAATGAAGCCTTTCCCAGTCATGCGGCCAGTTCCCAAGTAAGTGTTCAAGAACAGTGGTGACTAGACTTCTTCCTCCTGCTTCTCTTATTAGTAAGATTATTAAATCCATCCCACTAAGCATTCCTCGATGTATCGGAAAGGCCATTTGTAGTTAGTACCTATTGCATGTTCAGTGAAAATTAGACTTAAGTGTTGGGGAAAAAAATCATCTTGGGTTTAAAAATTCAATGAATGAGTAAGAAGTTAACAAATAATAGTATGGATTTTTTTTATGCTGCGAGTGCCATGTTAAACATTATATTTACAATGAGTACAGGAAGTTTTAATCTCATTATTTTGAGCTCACTAGCTTTTTATTCATATTTCAAAGCAGTTAAAATGAATTAGAATTATATCAACAATTTTCACCCAGTCATATATCTCAAGCAAACTCTATTCAGCCAAATTAAGTCATTGTTCATTTTTCTACACAAAATAAACAACTTCAGAAAAAAATTCTGTTTTACTTTGTTGAAATTATTTTCATCAGGATTAATTGTGGGATATATAAGTTTTAGGGAAATTATTTGATTCATATGGATATTATTGGATGCTTTTTTTCCAAATTAAATTTTGCCAATGGGAACTTCTGATTTGTGGGGTCTGTTCTATGGCTTTATTCTACCCAAGACCAGTTTTGCAGTTCTAGAGTTTTAAAAGAAGTTTTGATTCTGGCATCGATTTCTAGTCGATAATAACATTTCCTCTGTGTAGTTTTGGCCATGGTCATCTTATTTTGATCTCATTCTTTCCACCACCTTTAATTTTTCATTGGACACTGTTTTGTGTGGTCTTCCGTGATGCCAGCAAGATTTGATATTTCAGCAATTTTACCTCTACAACACATTTTACTGTTTGTGGTTTTAGCCACTGCCTGTTTTAGTTATTGTGTATGATTTCTAGAAGCAATATATTATGAAATGGATTCAAGGCTGGGGGAGTCTGTATTTATTTCTTAAGCAAAGAAGACCAGTAAAGCAGACGTTAACACCTGAGTTCAAAGCACGGTCCACATGCCAAGGTCAAAGCAGCAGTGTCAAAATATCTTGCTTTGAAAAAAATCAAAACCGTACAGGACTCTAAAACATGAAGAATACAATTTCGACTTAACAAAGGGATTTAATTTAGCTCAGCCCTTAACAAAGGATCTGGGTTGAAGATGGCCCCCTATCTAGCAATGAACACTTTACAGTCCACGGAGTCTCCCTTACAGTTCCAGCAAGCAGAACAATCCCCATTTTACAGATAAGGAAGCCAAGGCTCAGAGTATCTTGTCCAGGATCGCATGGCTTATAAATTACAGAGCTTGGATTTGAACCCTGCATCTCTTAGGCACTACCACTGCATGTTGTCTAGGCTTAGGGTCTCACTGAGTTTACTGGGCAGGGCAAGGGTGGGGTGGGGGGAATGTATGACTGTCCTGCATCCTCAAGGCTATATCTGAGAAAACTTCTCCTAATTTTGCCTTAGACCTGATATCAGGGGCCTGTTACCTGAGTTTGGCATTCCCTTAATAATTTTTCATTGGAGCCACCATTTACTTATCATGGGACCCACTCAAAGGTCCTGGTGCCTTGATCTGTTCTCAGTTTGAGCAAGGCTGTGCTGATCGGAGACAAATCTTTTTCAATTTCCCAATAAAGAGTGTGAGCTGGACATAAGATAGAATTCCACAGTGCCAGTCAGAACACTACGAATTAATAGAGATTCTAAGGAAAATAATAGCAGGAGGTCTATGTTTACTTTGGCAAAATACTGACCATCACAACTATGCCTCATGGAGGGCCTCAATGGGTATTAACATATTGAAAGCTCTGAGAAGTCCTGTAAGTAAGAAAATAAAACCAGTGCTCCCCAAATACATGTATTTGAATATAAACCCTAGGGTCATTTGGTTGTTTGTCTCCCTAACATTTATTTCTCCACTTCTCCTTGCTGTAGAACTTGGAGTTTATTCAAGGCAATGGACAAATGCTTGCTGTTCCAGCTATTTTCATAGCTGGGGGTAGCTGTGTGATAAGGTTCTGGCTTGTGGGAAATAAATACTAGACTTCTGGTGGCTCCTGGGGAGACTATCTTTATTGCAAAGAGGACAAATGCATCAGACTTACCCTCTCTCCCTTCTCTCTGCCTTGCTGGTACAATAGTTGGCTATGCAGCAGCCATCTTGCAACCATGAAGGGACAAGTGAAAGGGGTAAAGTCAGCCGATGAAGGCTGGTCGGAAGAAGTAGAGCGATAGCCTGGCTTTCTCAGAGCATTGTTAAGCAGCTAAACAAATCCCAACAGTCATCTATCCTGGGGCTACTTGTTCAACAAGAAAAATGGCCTCTGCTTATTTAAGCTATTCTTGGTCAGGCATGTCTCTTACTTGCAGCCCAGTGTATGCTCAGTTGCTACTTTCTTAATGTTTGTTGTATAGATGAATACACTTTCCCATTATCTTGAAAGCTGAAAGGAAACTGCTTTCTACAGGTATTAACATGGGTTCTTCTCCACAAATGTGCTCTGAGATCAGGGTCACCTAAGTCATTCTGTTACACAGAGTAACTAAACCCCAAAGGGAAGGTGAATGCTTCCAGATAAATGTGAAAGTAAAAAAAAAAAAAAAAAAAAGAAAGACAAGAGACAAAAAGCTCCTGACATTCCACATCAAAACAAACTTTTTCAAGGTTATAGGTCCTCTCTCTGACTACCCCTTGCTAAATTTTCCCCAAACACATAAATTTCCCCCAGCTGTTAATGCGATCAGTTATCTCCAATCTTCTGTTTATGGGATCACTAGTTCAAAAGCAGAGGCAAGCAATCTGTTCGGTGTAAAAAGTGCAACCTATGGCACCCAAATTTACATCTGAAAATTGATTTCTGTCACATTAGGATTTTAGGAAGGCCTCTCCTCAAAGTCAGTGCAACCACAAAGCGTAATAAAAATTATGATGGGTCCAGAGCAGCATGATAAACTCCTAGTAAATTTCTGGTCTCCGAAGAGCCACAGTTGGCACAATATTATTGATGAGATGGTGAGACTCACCTGGAGCCATCTTTCTTGATGATTAATATTGACAACTCCATAAAACATAACTTGGGATAGGCAGACGGGTGTCCTAACAGCCTGACGCCCCTCGTTATATTTAGCTTCCCAGTCAGATGATTAATATCAGGCATGTTAAACAACTAGTGAGCTCCTAAGATTAAGAAAGTTCTAAGCATGGAGGGAGTGGAAGTCTCATCGTATCGCAGCTGGAGGTGCATATTGAAAAGGAACTTCCAACTATGGTTCTCTTGAATTTCCCTTTGAGTTGGCATCTTCTCCAATACCAATTCCATCTTTCATATTATTAGAAGGCAGCACAGAGGAGTATAGAGGAACAAAGAATTTTAGTGGGGCTGAAGTGGTGTGGGGTCTGTTATACACTCGTTCTGTGATGTTGGGTGTGTTGGTAATTTCTCCAAATCTCAACATCTTTATTTCCACATCCGCAACGTGGCCGCAATGATCTTATGTCTCCTCTAGTGAGCAGTAGGACTGCACACATCTTGCCTTCTTTCTATCTTTCCTATCCTGATTATCCTTTCCAAGTTCACAATATCCTTATTAATCCTGTTCAGCATGGACTATGGAAACTGTCCTGATGTTACTGAAACAGGTCGGACATACCCAATGGGAGTTCCCCTCAAAGGTGTTTTTAGAATCTAATAAGATGTCATATTTAAAATTGTACATCCCATACCAGCACATTATTATTTCCCCTTAAGTTATGGGAGAATCTGAACTTTTATAAATATCCAATTACTATATATTTAGTGGAGATATTTAGAGAGCATGAAAGCACATCAACTTCTATTGTGGTTCTGAATCATTCTTATTAAGGATCAAGTTAATTGCTCCCCAAATTATTTATTTCCCCATAAAAGAACAAACTG
Source organism: Mustela lutreola (assembly GCF_030435805.1). Classification (NCBI taxonomy): domain Eukaryota; kingdom Metazoa; phylum Chordata; class Mammalia; order Carnivora; family Mustelidae; genus Mustela; species Mustela lutreola. The sequence continues at coordinate 5,181,866 of NC_081305.1, forward strand.
TCTTACCAGAAAAGTTGAAAGGGAAGACACCATTCAAAACATATCATCTGGGAATAGATATAAAACATTTTTCTTTTCCTTTGCATGCCTTGTAAAACAAATGTGTGAATGCACTGTTGCCATTGAAATGGCAGCATCAAGTGCTTTGCTAAGTAATATTGACCTTGTAGTAGAGGTTCCTGTGTAAGTTGTTCTCATGCCAAATCTCCCAATTCTGTGCTTATTGGTACCTTGTAATTCTAGAACTAAAATTTAAGCTCCATTGTTTTAGTCATTGTTGTAACTTGGTGAGATCTTTCTGAATCTGGAAAATCAATCCTGTACTGGCTGGTACCCTCTCTTTGTTGAAAAACATGCTTATACTCTGTTCTCTAAACTCTGGAAATGTCCTCCGTCTAGGTGATTGGCCCTGACAACACATGTCCCAAGCACCTTTTAGCACAGGTGTAACGCCTTGGTCAGTTCCTATCTTCTTCTCTATGCTATCAGATCATGTGGTAGAGACCACTTCTGTCTCATTTACCAGCATATCAGTATGTGGCTGGCACATACTGATGCTCAATAGTTAAAGTGATCTGATTGTTTTGAAGTTAAAGGACTAACTGGCCCTGCAGATCTTCCTTTACTAATAGGGACTGCAAAATACCCCACTAACTTTCTGCCAATTTTCCCCTGCTGTCCATTGATGATCTTCCTTGTGGGTTAGAATAAAGCTCTCATCTATATTCTGAAGGACACACTTTTTACTTCAGTGAAAGATATAAGCAGACTTCTTTGATTTTAATAGCATAAGACACTCAGAAAATATGTATCACTGGGACACTGTGGACATTGGGGCTGGAAACTATGGGAATCTTAACTTTATTGCCTTTAAAATATGGTTGACAGTAAGGTATGTCTCACAGGTTTGTCATGAGAATTGAATTAGATAGTCAGTGTGCACGTAGAGGGTTTAGTGAAGTGCCCGGGTACAGGAGGAGGAGGAGGAGATGTAGTAGAAATCGCTGCCCCAGTCATGTATTCATCCTGTAAATGTCTGGAAAGACAGTGAGTGGGAGTGAAACCAAATTTTTCCTCCCTGTTTTCACACACAGGCACTCAGGTTTCCCTGGGTGTGGATTTCCAGCCTCAGAGAATTAGGACCATGCAGCTGGCTGTCATCCCCAATCTGACCAGAGCCATCTCTAGAGCAGAGACACCTGAGGAATGAGATCAAGGTCCCTTCCTATCATGGATGCTCCTGGAGAGAACACTTCATCATCATGACGTCTGATACTCCATCTCCACAAGGCAGAGCCTCCTTGACCTTCACCCATGCCACAACATTGCTGTGAGGATCTTAATGGAACAAAGCTGAATGGAACAAAGAGAGATGAGGCAGAGATGTCATTTCCATGAGCCTGAATATGGAAGCTCTTTTAAGGAGCCTCAGAGTTTCAGAAATTTGCTACTTAACTTTATCTGGTTGACATTACCTAGTAAGTACTAGGTTGCAATTAGAAATAAAGTTGTTTTGTAGGATTTCCCTCCTCTCCCCAAACAATTTGCATAATATACGTATGTGTAACTTCCACTTTTTTTCAGAAATCATGAACCACCCAAAGAAACAATTTCTCTTTCTAGTAGAGTATTATGCAGTCATTAACATCGTGTTCTCAAAAAAACTTGACCAACATAAGAAAACCCTTATAATATGTTTACATATAAAAATGGAAGAAATATGCTACTTGTTCTCCAATTCTCTATTTATATAATTACGGGAATTCTGAGTGAGAGCAGAAAGTGAATGACAAGGATAATGATAACAAGGACAACAGAAAGAGGAACGTAGCATCTAATTTGAATTTATTACATGCCAGAGTTGTACTAGGCATTTTAAATATATAGTTTCATTAAATTACTGTTTGCATATGGTGGAAGTATTATCCTCATTAAAGCCTCGTAAAGCACATTTATGGTTGCTATTCTTATCACCCCATTTTACAGATGGGGTAATTTAACTTTAGCTCAGAGAAATGGTCCCTTGCTTCACTTTCAAAGGAAGCGTGTGTCAGACTCATGTTAACTTTATATCAGAGCCAAAGTTATCACAACAGCAGTTAATGAAAACAATATGAATAACCAGCAGCACAAGATAAGGTAAAATAACTCATGGTCCATGCTTACAATGGATGATTCTGAAGTCAATGAACAGGATGTGCAGGAGATTCCACTCCCAGTATAGCTGAGTAGTTCCTATGTGGCCAACCATCCTGTAGGTAATGGCCAAAACCTCTTGACAACATGCACTAATTACCTACCTGGGAGTCGTGGAAAGTGAAACAAAGAAGAAAGAAGTGAGAGGGTATGGACTTCGAAGGAGAAGATGGTACTGGGTGAGTTTCCCATGTTTACAGTTCTTTGCCTGGGAAGAAGACCAGTCAATGTCAAGGAGGCAACTAAAAAAAATAGTCTGTTGGAAAACCCATAGAGCAGGAGCCTTATAGGATACTGGGTGGGCTTCAGGACAACAACAAACACAAGACAGTAAATGGGGAAAACCCAGACAGAGGAGACTCAGAGACAGAGTCTTGACTTCCGTGTATCTACTTGCCCCAAACTCTGCTGATGGCGACCTTGAGGCAAGCCAGCGTGAGCAGCAGTCTCCAAGCTTTCGTATTTGAGCTGCCACTCACTGCAGGGGAGATACAGCATGAAGGCTTGAGTGTCGCCAAGCTAAACCCAAAACAGAACAAACAAACAAAATGCTCTTTTGGGGGAACAGAACAGAATCTGGAGTTTCTCCATCATATCTTTTACAATGTTCAGGATACAATCTGATATTTGATGGGTACTAAGAAGAAAACAGCAGGAAAATGTGACCCATTCTCACAAGAAAAGGCAATCGATGGAGACCAACCCCAAGGGTCACCACAGATTTGGGGAATTAGCAATTAAAGATCTGAAAGCAGCTCTGTAACTATGATCAAGGACCTAAAAGAAAACATGCTTACAATAACGAGATGATAGAAAATCTCAGCAGAGAAATGGAGATAACAAAAACAAACCCAATGGGATTCTAGCCCTGAAAAATAAAATATATAAAAGACAATATTCACCAGTTGGCCTTAACAACAAAATAAAGATGAAAGAGGAAAGTCAGTCAACCTGAATATAAATCAATAGAAATTATTCAATATGAAGAAAATGGAAAGGAAGAAAAAACATGGACAAATCTTTTCAGGTACTTGTGGGACAATATCAAAAGGTCTAACGTGGGTAATTTTTGTCCCAGAGTTTGGGGAAGAAAAAATGTTTGAAGAAAGAGTAACTGAAGATTTCTCAGAAATGGTAACATGCATGGAATTATAGATTCATAAGTTCATCAAATCCAAAGAAGGACAAATATAAACAGAACTACCTGTGGGTCTATTATGGTCAAACTGCTGAAAACCCAGGATAAAGAGAAAATCTATAGAACAGCCAGAAACACACATATATGACTTCTCTTTTATTCAAAAGAATTACATCTAAGTGGGTCCTAGACTTAAATGTGCAAGTTAAAGCTGCATAGTTTTTGAAGGAAAACATAGTAAAATGTCTTCTCACTATGGGGGTAGAAGGTATTTCTACCATTGATTTCTTAGACCACACTGAAAGCTATAACCACAAAAGAAAAACATTTAACTTAGACTATTAATATTAAGAACTTCTGCCCATTAAAATTGGACAGCCACATGCAGAAAAATGAAATTGGACCATTTCCTCACACCACACATGAAAATAGACTCAAAATGGATGAAGGACCACAATGTGAGAAAGGAATCCATCAAAATCCTTGAGGAGTACACCAGCAGCAACCTCTTTGACCTCAGCCGCAGCAACTTCTTCCTAAGAACGTCACCAAAGGCAAGGGAAGCAAGGGCAAAAATGAACTATTGGGACTTCATCAAGATCAAAACCTTTTGCACAGCAAAGGAAACAGTTAACAAACCAAAAGACAACTGACAGAATGGGAGAAGATAGTTGCAAACGACATATCAGATAAAGGGCTAGTATCCAAAATCTATAAAGAGCTTAGCAAACTCAACACCCAAAGAACAGATAATCCAATCAAGAAATGGGCAGAGGACATGAACAGACATTTCTGCAAAGAAGACATCCAGATGGCCAACAGACACATGAAAAAGTGCTCCACATCGCTCGGTATCAGGGAAATGCAAATCAAAACCACAAGAGATACCACCTCACACCAGTCAGAATGGATAAAATTAACAGGTCAGGAAATGACAGATGCTGGTGAGGATGTGGAGAAAGGGGAACCCTCCTGCACTGTTGGTGGGAATGCAAGCTGGTGCAGCCACTCTGGAAAACAGCATGGAGGTTCCTCAAAAAGTTGACAATAGAGCTACCCTATGACCTAGCAATCGCACTACTGGGTATTTACCCTAAAGATACAAATGTAGTGATCTGAAGGGGCATGTCCTGAATGTTTATAGCAGCAATGTCCACAACAGCCAAACTATGGAAAGAACCTAGATGTCCATCAACAGATGGATGGATAAAGAAGATGTGGTATATATACACAATGGAATACTATGCAGCCATCAAAAGAAACTAAATCTTGCCATTTGTGACGACATGGATGGAACTAGAGGGTATCATGCTTAGCGAAATAAGTCAATTGGAGAAAGACAACTATCATATGATCTCCCTGACATGAGGAAGTGGAGAGACAACGTGGGGAGTTTGGGGAGTAGGAAAAGAATAAATGAAACAAGATGGAATCGGGAGGGAGGCAAACATTAAGAGACTCTTAATCTCACAAAACAAACTGAGGGCTGCTGGGGGGAGGGAGATAGGGAGAGGGTGGTGGTGTTATAGACATTGGGGAGGGTATGTGTTATGGTGAGTGCTGTGAAGTGTGTAAACCTGGCGATTCACAGACCTGTACTCCTGGGGCTGATAACACATTATATATTTATAAAAATAATTTAAAAATGTTATTAAAAAAAGGAACTTCTGGCCATCAAAAACATGATTTAAAGATGAATAGTCTGGCCACAGTCTGGAATAAAATATTTGCAAAATATATACTGACAATGGTCTCGCATCCAGGATTTGTAAAGAACATCTACAAGTCAATGATAGAAAGAAAAAAATAAGAATAAAAATTGGGTAAAAAACTTGAAAAGTCCCCTTACTAAGGAAGATGTATGAATGGCGAGTGAGCACGTGATCTTCAGAGTAACGCCAATCAAATCCACAATGACCCATCACTACATACCCACTATGTAGTTTAGATTAGCTTAGAATAGCCAAGGTCAAAAAGGGCAGACACATCAGGGATAAATTACTGATACTTGAAGTAACAAATCTCAAAACCTTGTGCTGCGTGGGAAAAGTCAGTAAGAAGTATATCCATACTGTATGATTTCACTTACATAGATTTCTAGAACACATCAAAGCCGTCCCTGGTGGAAGGAAATCAGAATGGTGGTGGCCAGTAAGGGGTGAGACAGTTATTGGGAAGGTCAGGAGGAAACCTTCTGGGGGATGGGATGGTTTCTGTCCCGATGGGGGTTTGGGCTGCCCATTTCTATATATTTGCCAGAATGCAAATGTTACATGTAAGATTTGGAGGCTCAAAGTATATAAATTTTACCTCTAAAGGAAAAGCAGAATCACAGAAAGATATCAAACTCCAATTAATGATACGCATGCAGAAATATTAGGAGGTGGTGTGGTCGATACTTGCCACGTACTTTGAAATACACAGACCACAAGATGGATTAATGGAAGCATAGAGAGGTGGACGGGTGTGTGTCTATGTGTGTTATATACATAGATATGATAAAAAGAAGTAAAATATTCATTGCAGGATTTAGGTTATGAGTACCTGCTTGTTCAGTATAAACTTCTGACTTTATGTTTCAAGTGTCCACAATGTGATGCTGGCTCAGGAACTATTGCATGAAACAGAAGGGTGGGCTCCCCTGATGGTGTAAACATATCTGCCTTGGCCAAGGGAGGCCTGTAGCTCTATGCCTCCCCAACCCAGGCAAAAAGCTGTAGAAGAACAAGGTATGGTGTTGGGTTTTGATCCAGATACTCGGAACACATAGGAGATGAGAGAAATGCTTTAGTCCTGCACTGGGTTTATATGGAACATTTGGGAAACTTGGCTCTACGGTTTTCTTTTTGAAATATTATCCAACCATGCTCAAAAGATATTTGTACCAGAGGGAGACTGCCCGGTCATGCTGTCATGTCGAGTCTGATGCACTTGGTCTCCTCCTAGCTCTTTCTTGCTCCCTTCCAGTTTTTCTCTTTGTCTGGCAGCGCATCTGCAATCAGCAGACCCGAGCCCTGGCTCTGTCACTTGTCACTTTTCAGCCATTCTGCAGACTTCCCTCAACAAATTTAGATCATGTTTTCTCCTCTTTAATGGTTTGTCACAAAGCTGCTTCTGCCACTTAAAGGTAAAATCTAGCTCCACCTCTGCACTGGGGGAGGGGGGTTTACAGCCGTTGTGCCCATGAATGTGCTCAGTCTCAGAGCTTGCCTGGTCTGATTTCAAAATGTACTTTCTGTCCGCAGAGCTCATTCAAGAAACTGCCACCTTTGCCGGAAGTCTGATCACAAAGAAGAGCAAAGCCCTCTCAAATGAGATTGACTTGTTTCTGTTGGAAACTCAGAAAAAGCCCACACGTAGCATTTCCTTGCAATCCTTTGCAGGGGCCCCTTGTGTAATTCAACAGACATAGTACTGAAGTCAGCCTCGAAGGGAGCATCAGAGATAAGGTGAACTCAACGCTCTAAACGTGTTGTAGTCACAAATGTATGCATCTGGGGCGATGCTCAAAAACCCCAGGCTACCTCCCTTTGCATCTACAACAATCTTACTGGATTCGAGCTCGAGAATGTTGTCATTCACCCAAGGTGGGGACAGGTGAAACTGGCCAGGAATGACATGCCCAGCTCAAGTGCTTCTTATGAAATGTTTAATGCTACGAGGGAGATGTCAGGGGTCAACCTTGGTCAGGGCATTGTCATAAATTTGGTAGGCATATAGGGTCACTTAATCTCTCTCCTTAAGGTCCCCCAGAGCAGACCCTGAGGCAAGCACAGATATATGAATATGATATATACAGTATATGATACACATACTGTTACAGTATAGAACATGTAACACTTTGTAATATACTTCTAATATGTTACATGAACTATATTATAACATTATCATAATCATATTATAACATCATATGTATTATTTTAAAGTTTCCATGGAGATCTACAGTATCAGGGTAACTGCTACAGGGTCCTTTTGTAACCAGGCAGGCCACATTTTTCTTTCTCTGCTTCCCTAAGATCAATATATTCTCTTTACATAAATTAAATCTTCAGGAGGGAGACTTTGGAAACTGCTCCTTTAATCTAGCTGGTGTATGGGGGATGGGTGAAACAGGTAAAAGGATTAAGAGAAACAAATATCCAGTGATACAATAAGTAAGTCATGGCGATGGAAAGTGCAGCATAGAGAATACAGTCAATAATATTGTCATAACGTCGTATGGTGACAGATGGTGACTACAATTATCGTGGTGCGTGTTGAGTAATGTATAGAATTGTCGAGTCAATACGCCATGCACCTGAAACTAATATTAACACTGTCTACTATCCTTCAATAATTTAAAAGATATATAGCTGGTGTGTACCCAGGAGGATTTAGAGGAGCCAAGAGGGAGGGAGATGTGGGGAATTCCTGCCACCCTGCAGGTGACTGCCTGCCTATCTTTTGTGACCCTTATTAAAACAGGGTCAGCTTATTAAATATACAGAGAAAGTCACAGTTCTAACCGTCTGTTTAACACAAAAGGAAGAGAATAGGGTAGCATAGTTGAGAAGCCTTGCGCACACCAACATATGTGTACACGTGGGCACGCACACATGGACACACCCGACAACTCCGTTGCTGGAACGGAGCATCCTTGCCTCCATGAGAACCTGTTTCTGAGCAGCACAGGGATTTCCTGCCAGCTCTGGACCCAGACAGCTCCTGCTGGAGTCTCAGCTTCACAATTACTACCTTGCAAGCCGGGTCGTTATTTAACTTCTCTACTTGGGTTTCCTTATCCATCAAACAGCCCCATTTTACTGGCCAGGTAGGGAGGAGGACTTGATGAGCCATTGGTGGTAAGACATGTGACACACCCACGCACCCAGTGTCTCTTAGTACTACTGCCATTTGAAGCATTCTTTCAGATCCTAGCATGGAGCTACTCTCCAAAAGCCCATCGGCTCTCAAAGTACCTGCCTTCCCTTGTAACATCCATAAAAGCAGAATTTCAGAGCCCTTGAGTCATTTAGAAATCCTCTGGGGGCAATCTTTCTCCAGCTTTGGATTCAGTAGGTCTGAGGTGAGGCCTGAAATTCTGCATTTCTGGTAGTGACAGTGATGCTACCAGTCCACTGATGATGCTCCGAGAAGACTAACCCTCTCATTTTCCACATGGGCTCTAGAACACCATTGTTGAGTTGCCCAAGACCACACAGCTAGTGAAAGAAGACTCCTAATGAGAGTTCAGGTGTTCTGACTCTGAGGTTGGGGTCCCACTGACACCTGAACACAAACGTTGCCTAGCTCCTGACAGGAAATTCTTCCTAGGTGGATCCAAAAAGGAAAGGCATTTCTACAGAGTTTCCATGGAAAGGGGGACCCAATGGTGAGTTTGAGTCTTGCAGGGAAATCTGTCTGCTAACAGTCTGCAAGATAGGATCGTATTTATTTATTTTTTTAAAGATTTATTTATTGGGGCACCTGGTGGCTCAGTGGGTTAAAGCCTCTACCTTTGGCTTGGGTCATGATCCAGGCTCAGCAGGGAGCCTGCCCACCACCCCCACCACCTGCCTCTCTGCCTACTTGTGATCTCTGTCAAATAAATACATAAAATCTTAAAAAAAAAAAAAAAAGATTTATTTATTTGAGAGAGAGAGAGAGAGCACAAGCACATACATGAGTGGGGGGAGGGGCAGAGAGAGAGAATTCTCAAGCAGACTCCCCACTGAGCACAGAGCCCAATCAATATAAGGCTCAATCTCAGGACCCTGAGATCATGATCTGAGCTGAAACTAGGAGTTGGACGCTTAGCCGACTGAGCTACCCAGGTGCCCCAATAGAATTGCATTTAATTTTTTTAAAGATTTTATTTATTTATTTGACAGACAGAGATCACAAGTAGGCAGAGAGACAGGCATAGAGAGAGGGGGAACCAGGATCCCCGCTGAGCAGAGAGCCTGATGCAGGGCTCAATCCCAGGACCCTGAGATCATGACCTGAGCAGAAGACCTGAGCAGAAGGCAGAAGCTTAACCCACTGAGCCGCCCAGGTGCCGCTACAATTGCATTTATTTATTTATTTATTTATTTTTAAATCTTTTTTTTTTAAAGATTTTATTTATTTATTTGACAGAGAGAGATCACAAGTAGGCAGAGAGGCAGGCAGAGAGAGAGAGAGGAGAAAGCAGGCTCCCTGCCGAGCAGAGAGCCCGATGCGGGACTCGATCCCAGGACCCTGAGATCATGACCTGAGCCGAAGGCAGCGGCTTAACCCACTGAGCCACCCAGGCGCCCTACAATTGCATTTAGATGCATGTTAGATGTGTAGCATTTCTCGTATTCTAAAAAGGATATCAGCAGATCTACTCATTGTCAATGGCTTGATTCAATTTTTTGAAAACGTATCTTTGAAAATCTTGAACCATGAACCTTGTGTTCTAACGGTACAGTTTATGAACCATGAATTTGGATTAAGTATTTCTAGTGAACATTTAGTATCCTACTGAGATGTGCTCAACATAAAAAGTACACAGAACATTTAAAAGACTGAGTACAGAAAAGGGATGAAAATTAATAATTTTTATGTTGGTTACATATTGAAATGATCACATTAGCATGTATTGGATTAAATAAAATATATTATTCAATTAATTTTACATGTTTCTTTTCCCCATTTAAAATGTTGTTAAAAATTAGAATTGCATATGTGGCTTAAATTATATTTCTATTGGACAGTGGTTTAGATAGATGGAGGGCTAGTTGGGCATACAGATGAGAGATAGGTAGAATTATCTCTATGCGATTAATTTACAATCTACACATAGCATAAATTAGAGATATATAATCAAATTACCTTAGCATTTTTCATTCATACCTAGTCTTTCATATTGGTGATATACACACAGATATATGATATAGATTTTAAAATGTTTGCTCAAACACTTGACGTGGTTAGATTTCTCCCACATAGTCTCACATTAAAATTGCCTTTCTGTGTTTATGACTTGAAACAATGACTACTCCCTCCGACATGCTCATGCTGGAAAGCTGACTTCATGAATTATTAGTTTTCCAATAGCTTGGGGAGAGTGCCTGCAGCTCCCTGAGGTGAATATGCCGCCCTTCTTCATGGACACATGCCTTTACCATGCAGCACGGCAGTCAATGCCCTCCTCCCCCTTGGAGAGCGAATGGCCTGGTGCTTTAGCAGGGGCCTGAAGGAGCTCTCTGAGGAGGGTGGTGTGGGGAGTGGTAGCATGGGTTTGCAACTTGGCTCTATCACCAAAGAAGCATGAGAGTGTTTATTGGCAAATTATTTAACCTCCTTGATCCCAGTCTCCTAATCTGAGGAAACAGGGACCGTGAAGGCACACACCTTACAGCTCTGTGTGAGGTCTAGGTCACGTGTTACTTGTGGATGATGTACACGTGGCCTGGCACAGACCAAGCCCTCAGTCCACTCTAGTTTTTGTGGTAGAGACTTATGATCCTTGTACCTAACTAGTTCTCCTTTCTTCTGAGGGTGTAGAAAATTCTATTTTCCCATCCCCTTTGCAACTGGATGAGTCTATGTCACTACTATGAGTGATGGATTACAGTGGCAAGAGTCATCTGTCACTTGATGGGCAGAGTATTTGTGAATGCATACATCAGAAAGCCCTCTTGTTTGCCATGGGGAACTTGCGTGTACCGTGTTAGGATGGGGGTGTCATGACGTTTACACGGAGCAGAATGACCCTCCAACAAATACCCATGATGTAGCAATAAGTAAACTTTGGTTGTTTCTGTCGTTGATTTTTGGAGGTTGCTTATTATCGCAGCACAACTTAACCTAATCTGATATACGCACTGCTGTCTAAGGCAAATGCCCTGCTGATGTAGGTCTTTGGATTTCCCAGGGTTTCCCGTAGCTTCTGGTCTACAACCTCTCACAGAGAAACAGAAACTACTCGGTCATTCCCTCCAGAGTAACAGAAGGTTGGTCATCTTGGGTGTCTCCTTCCTCTTCATGCACTCCCACCAACTTTCTCTCTTTTGTACCAAGTTATTACAAGGCTTTCTTCTGAGAAATTGGATTATATAAGTCATGTTTACTTTCCTAAAACAACTTCTGCTTCTAAAACAGCTTTTATGACCAAGATACTTTTTTTTTAATACTGCACCAAAGCTATTTAAAAAAATGGAAACTACAGATCATAAAAATGTCAACAGTGGAACACTCATTTCCATGCAAGTTGTGAAATAAAATCAATGTATGTTAACCTATACTTTAAGAACAAAGGAAGATAAAGGGGTATTTCAAATATTTTTGTTATTATTTCATCCAAACTCATGGATCCATTGTTGATTATGTCTAGGAGGAACCCCAAAGGTCTTATGTCTAACAGCCTCAAATTGTCAGTATCAAATCTACAGTGGTTCATGTCAAAATCTTTAGTCATAGGGACAGAGGTAACAAGTACTTCCAATAATAGATTTTTGAAGAATTATTAATGATTTTTCAGTTTTCCAGAAGTGAAGAAAGCTGAGATTTGCTTAATAAGAATAAGAACCAGAATTTCTTACTAAGCGTGCCAAGAAGCAAGAGGATTCCAGAACCGCTATTGTGATATTTTAGGTGAAAAGTTTTTCCTGTCTAGAGAAGGATCAAGTTCCTTAGAAACAGAGTCAAATTTTCCTCAAAGATCTTGAGAATTTTTCTAGTGCCATTGGCCCAGTTTTTTTCCCTTCCTTATCTTGTCCCTAGCAACCAGTGACTGCCCACTTCACCTGTATTTAAAAAGAGAGGACAGGAATCAACATTGATTTCCAAAGCTCTGCTTTCCCCTAAAAGACAATTGCTTATCCCTATGAGGGACAGAACCAGTGTGTTCAACCTGGTTCGGAAGACAGGCCCTGCCCAGGCTGGATCAGGGGTTGGAGTGAACACTGGGGAGATGAGGATGAGGATGGCCCCAGGTCAGTGAGGCTGGAGGAAGCAGTCATCATGTTTTTGAGAGGCAGCATAGGCTAGGGCTAAGGTTCTGGTGCCAGCCTTCCTGGGTTTGGATCCTGGCTCTGCATTTTCCAGATGGGTGATCTTGGATGATGACTTAACCTATTCATGCCTCAATTTCTCATCTTCAAAGGATGGATGATGTTGAATGGTCTCTACCTTAGAGGGCTGTTATATAGATTCAATGTGCTCGCACTTAGAAAACACATAAAAATTGTTTTGTTTTGTTTTTTTTAATTTTTGGAACTTCATCAAAATCAAAAGCTTCTGCACAGCAAAGGAAACAGTCAAGAAAACAAAGAGGCAACCCACGGGATGGGAGAAGATATTTGCAAATGACAGTACAGACAAAAGGTTGATATCCAGGATCTATAATGAACTCCTCAAACTCAACACACATGAAACAGGCAAACATATCAAACAATGATCAGAAGATATGAACAGACACTTCTCTAATCGAGACATACAAATAGCTATCAGACACATGAAAAAATGTTCATCATCACTTGCCCTCAGGGAGATTCAAATTAAAACCACATTGAGATATCACCTTATACCAGTTAGAATGGCCAAAATTAACAAAACAGGAAACAACATGTATTGGAGAGGATGTGGAGAAAGGGGAACCCTCTTACACTGTTGGTGGGAATGCAAGTTGGTGCAGCCTCTTTGGAGAACAGTGTGGAGATTCCTGAAGAAATTAAAAATAGAACTTCCCTATGACCTTGCAATTGCACTCCTGGGTATTTACCCCAAAGATACAGATGTCATGAAAAGAAAGGCCATCCGTACCCCAATGCTTATAGCAGCAATGGCCACGGTTGCCAAACTATGGAAAGAACCAAGATGCCCTTCAACGGACGAATGGATAAGGAAGATGTGGTCCATATACACTATGGAGTATTATGCCTCCATCAGAAAGGATGAATACCCAAATTTTGTAGCAACATGGACGGGACTGGAAGAGATTATGCTGAGTGAAATAAGTCAAGCAGAGAGAGTCAATTATCATATGGTTTCACTTCTTTGTGGAGCATAACAAATAGCATGGAGGACAAGGGGTGTTAGAGAGGAGAAGGGAGTTGGGGTAAATTGGAAGGGGAGGTGAATCATGAGAGACTATGGACTCTGAAAACCAATCTGAGGGCTTTGAAGTGGTGGGGGGGTGGGAGGTTGGGGTACCAGGTGGTGGGTATTATAGAGGGCACGGATTGCATGGAGCACTGAGTGTGGTGAAAAAATAATGAATACTGTTTTTCTGAAAATAAATTAATTAATAAAAAAAGAAAAGAAAGCACATAAAACAATAACATGCAGTAGAATAGGTACCGGCTTTATGGGTGTTTCTTAAGAGAAGATAATGGTGCTGCCAAAGTGATATCATTGTATTTGCAAATGCTATTTATTAGTTAGGAACCTGGAAAACACCCCAGCGTCACAGTTCCATTAAAGAACCACTCGGGTGGACTGTGGCCAGTTTTGGAACCCTGATAAAAACAAGTGGCCTTATCTGAATGAGTTTGAGGCTCCTGGTTCTATCTCTAATGAAAGATGTACACTGACATAATTCAAGTGTGATTATAAGATAATTTTATTTGATGTTTTATGGGAAAAATCAAGAACATGCATTTGGGAGTCTGAGAAACAACCTTAAATCAAAGCAGTTACTGCCCCTTATTCTTGGTAACTGGACACTCAACTGGGGAGCATAGGACAAGGACAGCTTTTGCCCCCAAACCTTCTACAACCTTCTTTTTGTAGTGAAAACATTCTGACCAGTGGCTGGCAATCACGTGTCACATGCAAAAGGCCATACTTCCTGCAGAAAATTTAGACCCTGGGCAGAAGTGGAAGAACAACAGACTAGGGAGTAGATAAGGCTGAAAAATTGGCAAACAAGAGGACATGGAGTGCACCCTCAATGTGCTTAGAGTCCTCAAATAATTAGTGAAACTACAGGGATGTGAGGCATTAAAACCCTTCCCTTCCCAATGGCTTATTTAATTTTTGCAGAGTTAGGGCCTATTAGAAAGTACTAGTATTAAAGACAAAGACCATGGGGTCAGTCTCTGTGCAGGGATGGTCTGGGCCCACTGGCCCATCATCAGCACTGCCAGGGAACTGGTTCAGAAGACCAGGCCTCAGTATTTAGACAGGTTGTCTGGAACAAAAAGGAGCAATGAATGTGAGGATTCTATTGCTTCCTCTCTTGGCTTACTTGGCCAAAGTTTGCCAGATTCTGAAAGTTACTGCATGAGTGAGAGTGTAGCCTATTCCTGTAAGACTCATCTCTGAAGTGGCAGGATGCTGAGATGTCCTACTTAAGAGCTATGTGACATTATGTCAGTTTTCATCCATAGGTCTCAGTTTCTTTACCTGTAAAATGGGAATAAAAATCATTATGACAATCTTTTAGGGCTTTTTAAGGCTGAGATAATGTCTATAAAGTGATTAGAAAAATGTCTGACACTTAGAAGATGTGTAAAAACAGTATTATTATCCCACTGGAAATTGGAATCTGCCATGACTCAACCCATAAGCTCTGACCACGGGCACCTATCTCTCATTGATATTCTGAGCTGTCCATTTTGGCTGAGGCTGCCATTTTGCTAAGCCTAGTTGTAACTTCTATAGAATGGCGGTGAGACCCCATCTAATAGAATAGTTGGGGAAATTTTTTTGGAAAGTTTTTTTATTTTTTTTAATTTGGGCAGGCAGGGAGGGATAGAGGGAGAGGGAGAGAGAGAATCTCAAGCAGACTCCCCGCTGAACATGGAGCCCAGTGGGGGCTCAATCTCTTGACCTTGAGATCATAACCTGAGCCAAAATCAAGAGTTGGGCGTTTAACCAATGGAGCCACCCAGGTGCTCTAGGATAAGCTGGGGAGATCTAATGAGATGATGGGCTGGTCATGCCCCACAGTTTAGACAAGGGTGAGGGCTTCCCAGTCCTGCTGCAAACATTCCTGTTAGGTCCTCCTTCAAGATTTTGGCTTGAGCAAGTGGTAGAACGGTAGGAGGAGGATGCATGAGGCCTGACGCACTCCAGCCTTTAGAGGCCAAGGAGACGAGGAGGGACAAGTGAAGCAGGTGAGGAACCTTGGCCAAGAAGGAAGGAGAAGAACCAAGACAGATTACTACAGTGCTTTATCTTTTTTGACTAAAACACCTTTCTTTGTCTAGTCCTGTTTCAGCATTCAGTCCAGCCGCTCCTCATGCTTACTCAGCAGTCTTCTGATGATGATTTGGCTGTCCACAAAAGATGGGGCAGACGTGGAAAATGTGCTGATCATGGGGACTTAGAGTATCCGGTCTCTTTGACAGTAATTTCTCTTTGTAAATTAACAGATTGACTCCATGCAGGGAGAGAATATGCTGATCATTTGGACTCTGTGTATCTCAGTGCCTGTGGTAGTCATTCCCCCTTTAAAATTAATAGGTTGGCTTCGTAGAGGAAGAGAAAATGCTGATCATATGCACTTTACGCATTCCGGTCCTCGTCACACTCATACCTCTTCGCAAATTAATACATCGGGATGCAGGCTTTATAATCCCTTTTGCAAGCATCAGCCCAAGAGGTGGTTGTTATCTTGGGTTGACAATATCTCAAGGTCTTTATATGGGGTCCAATATCAGGTTGTTGGGCAACCAACTTGTCCCAGTTTGCCCAGAATGTCCCTGGCTTTAGCTCTGAAAGTTCCACAGCTTGGGAAGCCCTCTGTTTCAGGAAAATCAGGACAGCTTGTTTAGGACCTTCCTGGTTTTAAAACAAATTTGGAAAAGAACCTCAGTCCTCAGACCCCACAGCTTAGCTACTTGGTGAGGAAAACCCAGCATCACCATGTAGCTGAGAAAAAGCCAAAGGGCTTCAGAAATTACCTCCATGTGCCAAATTCACATTCCATATCTAGTTTTAGAAGGACCTTTAAGCTGTTACCGACTTTACGTCTTCCAGATATTACAGTACAATATAAGCCATGAGCATTTTACAGCTCTTATTCTTAAGACATTTCACAGAAGGCAGGATTTACACTAACACACAAGAGTTAGGATGATTGTTTTCTACCTGGACTGCATCCAAACTGCAGCTCTTTCTGGCTGAAGACAACCTACATTCTTATTTTTAGATCCCGAAGCCATTTGCTGGGTTGCTCCACAGTGGTGCGGTGTGGCCTAACGGAGGTTTGGCAAACCAGACATTCCCCAGCTGCATATGCCACTGACCCTTTCCTCTACCATCTGAAGGGAGTTGGAAGAGAGTGTGGGAGACAGTAACACATCCAAAGAATGAGCATCCACCATTAGTCTTCAGGCTCTTCTGTCTCTCTCACTCCCAACCAGCAGCAACCTGGTGCTAACGGTCTCTTCTCATCCTTGCTCTAGCACCCACCCTGCCTGGCCATACCCCCTTCCCGAGCCTTTTCTTACCTCTGCAACCCCACCCTTTCCTGCTTGTTCTAGCCTCGAACCTCTTCTTCTTTTTAAAAAGATTGTACTATTTGAGAGAGAAAAAGAGAGAACATTGAGAGAGAGCATGCACACACGAGAGCATGAGTAAGGACGGAGGGGCAGAGGGAGAGGGAGAAGCAGGATACCCCACTGAGCAAGGAGCCCGACTCTGGACTGGATCCCAGGACCTTGAGATCAGGATCTGAGCTGAAATCAGAAGCTTAACTGACTGAGCCTACCAGGTGCCCCCATCTATTTTTTTTTTTTTTTTGCATCTCCACTTGGACATCTCACAAATTCCTCACATTTAGCTTGTTCACACCTTGATTCTTTCCCCTCAATAAGCAACTCCCCAATTATCTCAATGTTCCCAAGCCTCTTCCTTAGAGATGCTACAGAACTGGCTTTGGATATGGAGGAAGGGGCCGAGAAGGGCCTCTAGAAGCCAGAAGAGGCAGGGAACAGATTTTCCCCTGGAGCCTCCAGAATGAACCAGCCCTGTAGGGACTTTTATTTCAGCCTTGTAAGACCTGTTTTGGACTACTGCCTCCCAAATTTTAAGAGAATAAATTTCCATTAAGCCATTATATATGTGATAATGTTTTATGGCAGCAATAAGAAAGCGAAAGAGGTAAGTGGAATCACCCTATTGCGTCTACCTCCAATCATCTCACAAGCCAATCCACTTCTCCCCATCACCACCTTTATAAGCATATGCTGCGTGTACCGTCACAACTTTCTAACCAGCCTTTCCCTGGGGAAAATTAAAAATGGCGGCAAAGCTTTTGGTCTACCTTCCCATCAAGAGGTGGAGCTTATTTCTTCCCTTAAATTTAAGATAACCCTGGGCTGCTTTGTCCAAGAGAACATGGTGGAAGTGACAGTGTGTGGCTTCCAGGGCTTGGCCTTAAGAGAGATGTGACTTCTGCTTTCACATGCTTGGACTATTCCCATTGGAAGCCAACCAGCGCATAAGACCTTTGATTAGCTCTGGGGAAGCCCAAGGGGCCACACAGAAAGCAAGCACCAAGGTACCAGATTTGCAAATGAAGATTTCTTGAATCTTCCAGCCTCGCCAAGTCAGCAGCCGAAAAAAGCTGAGTGAAAGATGCTGCTGATATCCAGCGGAACCCCACTTGAATTCTTGGCCCACGGAAACATGAGGCCTCTAACTTGGGGTAGTTTGTTACACAGTGATAGATAACTAAGGCACCTCTCTCCCACTCGTGCGATCTCCCTAGCCCACCTGTGACATAGCAGCCAGCACGGTCATCTGACAGTTATTTTGAGGGTCACTCCCTTCCTTCCCACTGCACTTAGAGGGAATATGAACCTCCATCCTCTGTCATTCTTCCTATTGATCCCTGGAACCCAGCCATGGGACATCACAAGCATCACTGGATATTTATGGTCTAACGGCTATTCAATTAGAAATGCACTTATTAATCCAATACCTCTTTACGCAGCACTGACAATGTGCCAGGCACCGACCTAAGTGTTAAGGACAGAGTAGAGAACCAACCGGCACGGGAGGGCCACACCAAGTGAGGGAAGGAACGATGCTTTCAAACATGATGAAGCATGACAAATTCTGTGAACAGAAAACACACACGCACACACAGCATGGTGATAGAAAATAAAGAGGGCGTACCCGATTTAAATAAGGTGATAAGGAATGGCTTCTCTGAACAGATGATGTTTAATCAGACATTTAGAAGTGAAGATCTCGGGATCATTATTCTCAGACCAGCCTCTGTCTTTCCAGATACAAAGTCCAGAACCAATGTCCAGGAGAGACCACACGACTCCTCCTCCCCCGGGTCTGAATGTCTCTGTCATTCTGTCACCATATATTTCACTAACATTCCTACTTCTTCATTTTCCCCTGCTCCATATACTGTCTCTCTGCCCGGACTCACTTTCTCTACTTCCAGACTCCAACCCCATTCCCCAGTCGTCCCTAGAGGGCCCTTTCCACAGATAATCATTTGCAGGCCTATTGTGACCCAGGAGTGCCAACATTAGCTTGAACATCAACACAGACAACTGGTAAACCCAAAGTTGAGTTACTTCTCAATTCTGCTGGGCATAGGTTATTCACAATTGTTGTATTTGGGGGGTCAGGTCGGGCTTCTTTATTTTTGCTCGATTGCTTTTATGTATTTATAAATATTATTATAATGTATTTAACTTTGTAAACAGAAGTTTGGTTTCATTGAACTATGGCGGAGAAAGCAACATGAGCTCTTTAGTGCCACAGTCACTTGGTAACATCTTTGCAGTGAATGCCAGGATCCTCTGATGTTGGTCCCCCAGCCCGTGGGAGATCACCTCCCCTAGCAGACCAGTGATGGGTGTGCAAGAGGAATTTTCAGTTGGGAAAGACATTGCTCACTCATCATCTACATCTGATCCTGCCAGCTATGCACTCCACTGTATTTCAAGGTTGGCACAGGAAGAAAGTCACTGGGAAACCATTTTGGAAAAAGGAGTCATGTAAACCATGCTTCTGGGAATTCACAGGGTATGACTTAAGAGACAGGAGGAAAGTTTGTCCACCCCAAGATGGCTCCTCTCTCACTTTGGTGTGGAGCTTCAGTTGTATACCATTAGAAGCACTTCTTAGATTGTCTCCAGGAGATACTTATAAAGTGTCCACATCCATGAAAAGGGAACAAACTATCAGAGATGGAAAATACACGAGATTGGGAGCCTGGAAGCCTGGGTTCCAGTTTCAAGAATCCTCTACTGCACGGTGAGACTTTGGGCAAGACTAGGACTGTCAGAAACATAAGACTATGATTCTCATTTGTAAAACAGAGAGCCCAGTACATGAGTTTATCCCCTGACTCCTGGGTTCACTCTGCTACAGGGGGATTGATCAGGTCCCCCTCTGTACCAGGCCCTCTGCCGGGGAGTTTAGGAATGAGGGTCATTAGCTATGGAGGACAAGCGTTGGGGGTGGTGACATGCAAGTTACAGGTGAGAGATTTGGATGGTTATTAGTCAAGTGTCCAGGCTGAAATAGGGTGTTTAGGGAGACATGAAAGGAAGCCAAGTAGAGATAACCCAGATCTGTGGGTGGCCCTGATGGAAGACAACAGGGTCCCCATCGTAGCCCCACAGAGGCTGTGAAAATGGAAGGTGGCTAAGAAGTTAGGCATTTTTCACCCACTTCACTATTTAGCCTAAACCAGTGAGTCTTAACCCAAAGGTCCAAGTTGAGGATAGCACTGGTGGGGCACGGGAGCACCGGCTCTGTGCTCAGACCTGAGTCCAGCTCTTCTCGCCACTCCCATTACCTCCAAGTTATGAGACCACGGGCACATGACTTACCCTCTCTGCACCTCAGCTGCTTCTCTGGGCCTCTTCTGTGATTGGATAATATCCTAGAGCACCCAGAACTGTTCTGGCTCAGAGCCAGGGCTCAGAAAGTTCAGGAAGCACCCATTCCCCCTTTCCGCTTATCATCTTGTCATAGGAGTCCTGCAATTTATAACCCAAGTCATGTGTTGGCCCTCCATAGGGATATGGAGGATTTTAGGAATGGAGGTTTATATATTTGGTAACAGATCATAATTTTTCAGATGGAGGGAATGTCTAGGTCAAATTTCCAGTTTTTTGGAATTAATTCAGTCCCATTAAGGTTGTGGCAAGAAAAGGTATCAGCTCTGCATCTCACGGATACTAAAAAGATTATTTTATCCATTTAAAGAACACTGATAAACCAGAGAAAATTAGCTTCCTGAGGAAGAAATTCCTTGGGAATTTCTGAAGCCACAGCTCTTTTGGTTTCTTAAGGGCCAAAGTCTTAGATTCACAAAGACAGTGATGCAAGGAGGTTCTAGTTATAGCTGCTGATTTCACGGGGATTTCTCAGCCCCACTAAAGAAGTGGTGTGTGTTAAGGGCCCAGAAAATCAGTCCTGTAAGCTTGGGTTGCCCTCTGACGTGTTATGGAGCAGTCTGGCTCAAACCGTACTAGCAGCCAGACCGTCCTCCCAGGAACCTTGGACTTGAGCGGCCACCATGTGCACGGCCTGGCTGTCCCAGGGTCCTCCCTTAGCACGTGTGACTACAGGTCATTCTGCCCAAGATACTCTCTGACATACGGAGGAATTTGTTCCTTGAGGCAGTGGACACCCCCTGGGGCCACTCTCCATCTATGGCAAATGGGGAGCCTGCGCATAAGGACACCAGCCTTGTCATCTTTCAGGAAGATGGTTCTGGAAGGAATCTCACAGGGTTCTCAGAGGTTCTGGTAATGCTGAGTAAATTAACCCTGTTGACAACAGAAGCAACCTCAGTGTCACACTTTTTGACTGGCTTTTCCTCCTTCTCTCTCTCTAGCCTTTCGCTCACTTTATCCCTGGACCTCTTCCCAGATAAACGTCCTTCATCCAAGTCCTCGCTTCAGGCTTTTCTTTCTGGGGAACCTGAACTAAAACAGTCCGACAGGTACACTATCTCCGGTTGAGAATAGATTAGCGAGAGTTAGTGTCAGGTGTGGGGAAGGGTGGGGAAGCAGAGCAAGGGAAGAACGCATCCTCTGAAGTCTGTTACTGCTCTGGAAGGAGAGATCATCTCATTACCTGACAGTTTCTCTGAGGTCAGTGGGTACCGTCAGGGAGTCTTTTTTTCTGACTGCACATTTGTTTTCAGGACCATCCCAGATGCTGACTTCAAAAGCGTCCTGGTTTGTAATGTGCTGTGTAAGACTTCTTTTGTTCTTTTCTGAGTGTCTCATTCCATTTAGGCAGGAGACACACAGAAGAACATCATTCTCACGGGAACGTCCTTACCATCTCCTCCCTGCCCTGGTCGGGGGAGCTTGGGGGAAAGAGCCTGGCTCCCAAGGCCCAGCCCTGTCTTGGCAGTCAGAGCCCTCACCCGTGCCATCCTTCAGCACCATCACAGAATTCAGGCAAGAGCATTTGTCAGAACAAAAGATATCCCTGTAATGTGTGAGGTCGCAGGAACACATACACTGGGAAAAAGAGAAATGAATTATTTGACATCTACACACTGAAACAGAAAAATAGCAAACTGTCAGGGAGGGACAAATATTTTTCTGGAAGAATTTGGCCAGTAGCACACATGAGAAACCCCACACAGATCAAACACAGAGGCTTAGCTACCCAGGCTTTTTTTTTTTTTTTTTTTTTTTAAATGTGAAATGAAACCTAGTTTTCAACAAAAAAATAGTAAAGATGGAAAAAAAATTAAGATTGAGTTCTTGCAAAGGGGAGGGCCAAAGGCAAACAGCATTTAATTGACAAAGCACGCAAACAAGATTTGCATTTAGGGTGAGAACATGTTACTTAATGATTTGCATTTTCCAGATGATAATGATTTCATGGAATTCTGACTTTTAAAAGTTAAAGTTGCTTAGGAGCCATGGTAATCTAAGACACGCTTTTTTTAAAAGTTATTTTTAAGACCTCTCCCCTACCCCATTTCAATGTCTCTAAAAGTTAGGGATGTCCTTTACAATTGATGTTAAGGAAGGACAGTGTCCACGTTTAAGTGCCAATGTATTTCTTTCTTAATGGTATAAAAAAAATACAGGTATGTTCGACTCACACTCTGGTCTCAACTCCTGTCCTTTATGACTTCTGGAGCAGGAGGCAATTTTCTCCCCCAAGGTTTAAAGTGAGCATTATCAGTTCTCAGGAAGATGGAAGATGAAGCAGCCCGGACGGAATGGCCTAGAACAGATGCTAACACCTGGTTTAAAGGGGTGAGTCAGACTGACGAGTCAGGCTCCAGCGTCAGCCATGACTACTCATTCTTCTTACACTGAAGAGAGACAAGAAATATTTGCTAGCTCCCCAAAAGAAGCCTCCAAATGCCACCTATCTTTTACTTGTTCTAACTTTTATTTTTAAAGATTTTATTTATTTATTTGACAGACAGGGATCACAAGTAGGCAGAGAGGCAGGCAGAGAGAGAGGAGGAAGCAGGCTCCCTGCTGAGCAGAGAGCCTGATGTGGGGCTCGATCCCAGGACCCTGGGATCATGACCTGAGCTGAAGGCAGAGGCTTTAACCCACTGAGCCACCCAGGAGCCCATTGTTTCAACTTTTAAAGTATAGCATAACATGCATCATTCGTTCATGAAACTGCAAAAATATAAGTGTACGGTTTGATGAACTCTTTCTATAGCAAATATACCTATAGAATCACCAATATAATAAATACCTATATACCTATAATACCTATATACCTATATAATCACAGATGAACATATATAACACTATCACTGCTCCAGAAACGTCCCAATGACCCTTTCAGTCCTCAGCCCTGCAAGGTGACCACTGTTCTGATTTTAACCGTCAGAGGATAGTTCTGCCCATGGCTGAGCTTGTCTCCATCACATCTGGCTCCTGGTCATGCACCATTATGTCTATGAGGTTCTTGAGCATAATAGTAAGGTTTTTTTTTTTTTTTTTCACTGCCACATAATACCCACATACATACCAAAATTTATCCATTTGTCTCTTGATGGGCTTTTGGGGTGTTCCTAGTTTGGGCTATTAGGAATAGTGTTCTGAACACCTGCTAAGTGTCTTTTGGAATACATACGTACAGAGGGCTTCTGGGCAGCTACAGAAGTGGAATCTCAAGGGCACAGGACACTCAGTGTGCAGGGCATGCGGGTTTCGGTTGCTGCACGTGCTGGCCAACACTGGGTATTGTTAGTTGTTTTGTTTCTAATCTATTTTGGCGTATGTCTATGATAGCATTTTTGTATAACCCCTGTAGCTTTAACTTTGCATTTCCCTGATGACTAATGACTTTAAAACCCTTTTTTCTATGTTTCGTGGTCGTTTGGACATCTTATTTTGTATGAGCCCATTAAAATTCATCACCCACTTTTAATTGGGCTATCTGCCCTTTTGTTCTCGTTTTGTAGGCATTGTGAATGCATTCTGGATAAATGCCCTCCCTAACAGACACACGTATCACGGACATGCTCTCCACTCTGTAGCCTTTCTGCTTCCTCAATGGTATATTTCGAGCACAGTTTTCTACTTTTAGTGAATGCAATGTATTCCTCATCTCAGTTACACACATAAGATATAGGACTTATAATTTTTCTTTCCTTTTAAAGTCCATACCAGCTGTTGTGGAGAAGGTTAGACTGCCCTTAAAAGAGAAGTGAAAAAAGGTTTCACCTTTTCTGGTTTCTGGATGATTTTTATGAGACTAGTTCAGTTTCTTCCTTAAGTGTCTGGCCGAATCCGCAGTGAAGTCCCCTGGCCTGGGGCTCTTGTAGGCCCCAGAGATGTCATCTAATAGATACTAAATGACTGAGATTTTCTTTTTTTTTTTCTTTTGTGTTTGGTAAACTTAGCTGTTATTTTTTGAGAGAATTTGTCAGTTCTGTTTAATTTTCAAATTGATTTTCACAAATGTATTCAGAGGGACGCTTTTCTTCTCTTTTTTTATATGAAGGATCCCTAGTGATGTATCTCCTCTACATGCCTTTGATTGGTAAAGTGGTGCCTGTTTCGTCTCTCTTGGTGATCCTTCCTGGGGGTTTCTCAATGCATGGCCATTTCAAAGAGCCCATCTGGAACTCTGTTGTATGCTTTCCTATTTATATCTATTTTCTTTTTAAAAATTGACTTATTTATTTATCTGAGAGAGAGCGCGCGCATGGGCACACAAGCAAGGAAGAAGGGGCAGAGGGAGAGAATCCCAAGCAGACTCCCCACCAAGCCCGAGGTGAGGCTTGATCCCACGGCCCTGGGATCACGACCTGAGCCAAAATCATGAGTCACACACTTAGCCAGCTAAGCCACCCAGGCACCCCTTATCTTTTTTCCATGTTGTTTATATGTTTATTTCCTTCCCTCTATTTTCTTAGAGGCAAATTTACCATTCTTCTTTGACTTAGGTCATTCCTTTTCAGCTTTCTGAATTACGCATTCTTATGTTTCTCCTCTACTTCATCTGTGTCCCGCAAGTTTCATGTTTTATTTGCATTCTATTGTATTCCAAGTATTTTCCACTTGGCACTATTATATCCTGGTTTTCCCACGGACTATTTCAAAGTATATTGGTTTCCGGACATGTGGGGATCCTCTGGTTTGCTTTTTGTTATTGATCGATTTCTGGTATAAATCTGCAAAGGTCAGTACACATATTCTGTATGATTTCCATTTTTTGATGTTTGTTGAGAGGTACTTTATGACCAGCGTATGATATATTTATAACTAGTTCCTGTGTGTTTGAAAACAAAAGTATATTCCTTGGTCTTTAGGTTTAGTGTTCTACTCACGCTATTAAGATTTTCACGATCCTTATGTACATTTCGACTGCTCCATTGCCCACTAAGGGATGTGTTAAAACCTTTAGCTATGATCCCGAGTTTTTCTATATCTACCATTGTTCTGATTTATATATTAGTTTTGTTTTATATTTGCGACTGGATGCCCCCAGATTTAGGATTGCTATATCTTCCAGTTGTATGGTTTTATAATTGTGAAATATTCCTTTTTATCTGTAGTAATCTTCTTTTAACACATATATCCCCTGATACTAGCATAGCCACACCATCTTTCTCTTGATTAACATTTCAGTGGTAAATATATTTAAATTCTTTCACTTTTTCTCTTTCTGCATCCTTACATCAAGCTCTGTCTGACTGAAGCAATATAGAGCTTTTGTTTTAAGACGTAGTCTAGCAGTATTTGCTTTTCCCCGGAGTGTTTATCAATTTGTGTTCCAGGGTCCTCCTCTGGACAGATCCCATGTGCATTACCCTAATACGAGTCTGTCTTCTGACACGTAAGAGAAAGGCTAGAAATGAGGGCACAGAGAGAAGCAAACAGGTGCAGAAAGGAACACGGAGGCCTTGTGACATCTGTTGAGTCCCATAGTAAGCCGATGACCCCCACTCGGGAAGTTACAGGGAAAGCCAGAACTCCCCACCCTGGGCATCGTCCCTCCATACGCCATGCCCATCATCCGTGGTCACCCTCTCTTTCCTACCTATATGGTCCGGGCACTGCTCTAAGAACTTCACATGCATGATCTCATTCGATTCTCATATGAACCCTAGGAGGTGAGTTCTATTTTTATTCTCTTTTCACAGACAGAAAAAGTTGTCTTACAAAGGTAAAAAAAGAATTTGGCACAAACCACAAGGCGGATGAATTCCAGAGCTGGGAGTTAGACCCAGAAAATTTGACTCCAGTGTCTTAGGTACAAAATGTCTTACGTACAAATGTTTTTTTGGCATTTTCCACTAGGTTTCTTATGTGGAAAGAAAAATTAGAATATTTTTAGACCTTGGCCCAACATGTACAATGCATTTACTTCCCCAAATACTCTTTTATAAAATGTGTATTTTATTAATAATTGCTGATGATCTGTCTTTTCCATTGTTCTTAATTAAAGTTTTATTTCTGAAAGTTCCGTCCTCGCTTTTCTTAAGGTTCTTAAATGTTCTATGGGTCTTCATAGCATATTGTCTATAAAAAATACGGATTATGGTTTTCTGCCATGTGTGGCAGGATTCAGGAAGAGATGAAAATATATGAGCCTGAATTGTTAATCTTACATCTTATTTCTATAGGGTGCTGTGCTTTTTCTTGCCAGAGAAATGTTGACAGTTTGAATTTATAACAATGCATTCAGAAACCTGGAGGTTTTATAACAGAAAATAATGTATCATTAGGCACTCTGAAAAGATAATGAGGCAGTTACTACATCTTGCTCGTTTTGGTAAAGGTTTTGAGAAATAAACATTAACTCGTATGGACTTGGCATATGGATCATTCATGAACTAAGCAGAGAATGCACAATATAGTTAGCTGCTTGAATTATTTCCCCATAAATTATTCATGTTTCTAATTTATCTGACCATTTTCCTTCTCTTACAATATCTGAATTATTTTCATTTCCACAAGACAGGATTGCATTAGCATCACAAAGACAGAGTTAACCAATAAATAAATAAATAAATAATAAACAAGAACACACACACACCAAAATACCCCTAACTGGTTGACCAAAGAAGCCATAGTGTAAACAAATCAAAGAAACACATAAGTGTTAGAGTTGTATCCCTCCAGGAGAAACAACCCAATTCGGGGTTTTAGTCTCCCTCAGAAACTTGAATACATCATTCTTAATGAAATGATAAATAACGTGGCAGGGACTAGAAGGTCAATCTGCAGCTATGTTGATGGGAGGTAGAATGAGGCTCACTGGTGGTTGTGGTCAATAAGGAGAGATCTCCCAAGACATCTCACTTCAAGTGGCAACCCTAGCACGCTGAAAGAGGGCCCAGAGCATTTTAACGAGGCCCAGATTACAGAATGCTCCCCCACCCCATCATTTTTAATTATGTGACCTTTAAGACTCGTCAGCATATCATGTTTCTGTAGTGTCATTTTCGTCGTGATTAATTACAAATATCAAAAAAAGAAATCCATAGCAACTAGTTCACCTGTTGGCATTTAGCATGTTTTTGGCTAAAATAGACATTATTAAATAATAAGTCAATTGTTCCCCTACTATCACAAATCCTAATCTGGTTCTCATTACAGTAAGTCGATAGTAACTGTTTACACCTCCTGAAAGATAGGTGTGGAAGAGACCATATTCTATTTTTTAAAAGATTTTACTTATTTGAGAGAGAGAGAAAGAGTGCACATTGGGGGAAGGGAAGAGGGAGAGAGAATCCGAAGCAGACTCCCCGCTGAGCACACGGCCCAACACGGGGCTCGATCTCAAAACCCTGAGATCACGACCCAAGTTGAAACCAAGAGTTGGATGCTTAACGGACTGAGCCACCCAGGTGGCTCCCAAGACCATATCATTAAAGTGAACATGGAGGGATAAGCAGCTTACTTTGTGGGAGGCTCACGGTACTGATGGGGAACAGTTACGGGTGAAAATGACAAAGCCAGTTGGGGGTCAACTTGAATGCTGCTCAGTAGGCATGAGAAGTCCCTGGTAGTCTTTGAAGGGAGAATGATCCTTTTCAGCTGTTCTTGGGGAAGACAGACCAGCAGTAACAGGCATGTGGACTGGGTCACAAGGGAAGAGAGGAATTCAGCCTTAATAGAGATTCCTTTCATAATGCCCTGTCATAGACCAGATAAAAGGATATGATGCCTAAACCAATTGTTGCTATTGCAATGCAGAACAGTAGAGGGGTAAAAGCCACCTGGAAGGGATGCTTGGGTGGCTCAGTCAGTTAAGTGTCTGCCTTCAGCTCAGGTCATGATCCCGGGGTTCTGGGATCGAGCCCCATGTCAGGCTCCCTGCTCAGTGGAGTCTGCTTCTCCCTCTGGCCCTTCCCCTGCATGTGAGCCCCCTGCCCCCGCGCTGCCCACTAAATAAATAAAATCTTAAAAAAAGAAAAACCAAATCTGGAAAAGAGAAAGAATGAGAAATGCCACTGCCCCCTCCAGTTCTGGTACATCAAAGACAAATCTAAGTTGTGAGCTTGAGTGCCTGGGAAGATAGGGATGATGTCACAAGAAGCAGAGACTGCAGGAATGTGAGGTTCAGAGGTTGATGAGAGTAAGTGCACACAAACACACACAAACACATCTTGAGAGGCAAGGAAAATATACAGGTGGAGATGCCTTGTAGCAGGTGGGGATGAAGAACCCAAGGTCAGAAATGGAGCCAGGAAACTGCAGACATCGCAAAGAGGGGGATATTTAAAGCCACCAAGTTGCAGGAAATTGTCAAGAGTGATGGAAAACAGCAGAGGAGAATAGAAATAGAAAACGGATGGGTACCTCCCATGGCAGGAAGAGAAAGAAGAGGAGATAGAGGGGGAAAATATGAGGGTCGCCATATATAGAAGGAGTGGGACAACGGGGTTAGTGCAGTGTCTCTGAAGGCAAAGGAGAGAGCATTTCAAGATTACCAAACGCTGCGATGGGAATGCAGAATGGTCCTGCTGCTGTGGGAAACAGTTTGGTGGCTCCGCAAGAAGTTAAACATAGGATTACCATATGGCCCAGCAACCACTCCTAGGTATAAGTATGAAAGGACTGAAAACCAGTACTTAAACAAACACTGCACACGAATGTTCAGGGCAACGCTATGCACAACAGCTGAAAGGTGGATCAGCCCAAACACCCAACAGCCGATGGACGGATAAACAACTCAGGAATGAAGAACTGTTACTCAGCTGCAGAGAAAAATTAATGAAGCCCTGCCACGGCTACAATGTGGACAAAGCTTGAAGACCTCACGTTAAGCAGAAGGAAGTCACCATGTTGCATGAGTCCATTTAGGTGAAATATCCAGAACAGGTAAATTCTCAGGAACGAAATGTGGATTAGTGGTTGTGAGGACTGGGGGCGGAGGTCGGTGTGAGGATCAAGTCCTTGACGAGGAAGACGGTTTTTGGAGGAATGGTGAAGTATTTTGGATTTAGACGGAGCTGGTGGTTGCACAACATCATGGAGTATTAAATGTCATGACTATGTTCACTTCAAATGGTTAATTCTATGTTAAATGAATTTCCCTTCAATAAAATAAAACTTTAAAAAAATCAAAAATAAGTTGCCAAATGCTTCAGAGAATTCAGGTGGGCTTAGGGCTAAGAAAAAAGTTTAAGGAAACCCACTAGCTCAGTTTCAATGACTTTCCAAAGACAACAATTTCCCCCAGGTGTTGAGGGTGGGGGCCCCATCTTGGAGCGCGGAGGTGTGAACTTGTGATGAAGTAGAGAGGTTGAGTGAAGACTATGCTTTCAAGAAGTCGGGTGAAGGGAAGGGCAGTGATAAGAGACGCAGTGGCTTGGGAGAAATTTGAACGTCTGGGGAGATTTGAACGTTTGAAGAGGGGGAGGATTCAGAGAGCAGGAAACAACGGAAGGTATACCAAGAAAAGGCAGCCCATGATGGAAACAGAAGTACAAAGGAGGGGCTTCCAGAGCACAAGTGAAGATCAAAGTCGCATCCTTCTTCTGCGAGAGAAGGACAAGACTGGAGGTGGGTAGACGTGCAACAAGGACTGGGAAAGCTCAAGCTGGAGGAGAAACTTTATACAGCGAGAAACACAAGGCCAGCCGCAGGAAGTTGTAGGCAGTGGGGTAGGGCTTACTGCTTAGGACACATGGCAAAGTCTTGGAGTTATGCTCAAGGAGATGAACCATAAATTAAATGTGAATAATAGAGAAGCGGTCAAGGCAAGAGTGTGCAGAGAAGGAGCTGCCCTGGCTCCGTAAGAGTGAATGCTTCATCAACCATGCCCTTTCCACCTCCCCTCCCCTGCCTCCTGCCTTCTGGAACTCTGTTTGCCTACAAACGGGGCGTGACATCCATACGGACTGGTATTGCCTTGCTAATTTCAGCCCATCCTTATAGATACTTCAGTTGGCTTTGAATCTCAAGTCTATCACCCAGTTAGGATCCCAGAGCTCTGAGAGTAATACCCTAAAAACCATGTCTTCATATTTTTGTTTCCATCGCTGGGGATGAACTCAATCAGCCAGCGCCATTGGCCGCATGCATAGAAGCCATTCTCTTGGCTGACTGGATTACCTCTCAGGACTCTGGGCTGCAGCTCTTCAACCCATCTCAATTTACCTTACTAATATTTGGTAATAATACTCAGTTCATATTTCTCTATCTTGACCCAAAAAGGCATCAGATGTTTTCTTCAATGCTTTTTTGAAGATTCTGAGCACAAAGCATGGCTCCGAACTATTCTAGGTGTAGGACTATGGACAAGTCAAGGTCTTTGCCTACTCTTACTCTGTTCATCTGTAAAATGCAGATAATGGTAGCTATTTCATAGAGTTTCTGTAAGATTAAATGACTTAATATAAGAAATACACTGAGAGGGGTGGCTGGCACCCAGTTAGAGCTACATAAATGCTGGCTATGATCAGCATTATTAACATCAAGAGCCATTCCATTTCTGCCATTTGTTTACTCATTCAGTGAGAGTGTTTTCAGTGCCAGGTATTATGGTAACTGCGAGATTCATAGCAGTGAGCAAGTCAGTTACAGCTTCTATCCTTATGGAGCATATGATTTTATTTTCCCCTATAAACCATCACTAAAATAGTAAGACTTATACAGAATCTGGGGAAAAAAAACATGGGGGGGATTACTATTATTATTATTTTCATTGATTTTTCTCTGATTCAGTTTCTGGATCTTTTTCGTAATTTTCCTTTTTGCTTCTTTAGAGAAAATATTATCCAAAGGTCTGAGTGAAAGAGGAAGCGATGAGAAAACAAGGCAAAAAGACTGATGGTCACGCTCTTACGGCTCAGGCTTTGCTAACAAGCTCCAAATTGAATAAGAAGCTTGGAGTAAAAAAGGAGTCGACCTTCAGTTATGAGTGTTAGCCGGGGTTCGTGAGAACGGACAGTGAAAGGAAGAAAACAATGCATCCTGATTCTCTGTCTTAAATCTCCTGGCCCCGGCTTGAAAAAGAAACAGGGGCACGCGCAGACATCTGGTGAGAGTGCTGGGCAGGGGGCAGCCTTCGGAAATAGCATGGTTAGGTTATTCAGATCATTCCGGGAGTCTCTTGGAGAACCAGCACTGTTTATAGCTTTGTGACTTCAAATGAAAAGGTTGTAAAAAGTTGCTATCAACAGAAGCCCGATTTTCCTGACCTATGGAGGGGTTGGTTGACAATACACACCTTTTGTCAAAAGGATTTGCTGCAAAAAAAGATGGAAAATCAGAGACTACCTGATCTCCACAGAGAGCTGGGAGGCAGGAGAAACTGTGTAGACATCGGCGCAAGGAAGAGCCCCCTGTTGAATCGTAGGGCCCATTTTCCTTTACTGGTGGAGGAGACATTGAACCAAAGGGAAAATCCCATGTTGCCCCTTCTGAATTATACGAAGACAGGAGGGAAGTCACTGGGGCCAGCAGGGTCAGAGCAGTGAGCTCAGTCCAACCTCAGGCTGACTCTCATTCATGGAAGATATTTTTCCATTCATGGAAGATCTCAAATTTTTTAAGCCCTTTTGGTCTTGGGCAGTCCTGGAAGGTTTGTCTTACTCCATCCCATGGGGGAGCTCTTTCTCTGTTTAAAGGCCTCCCCAACTGGGTGTGTTCACCAGTCGAGAGACTGAGACTTGGCCAAGAGCCTTAAGATGCCATCTTTGTCAGCATGTGAATTTTCTCTGCTATGTGTGAGCCCACAGATATGTCAAATTCTGAGACTATATATGGGGTATTACTTAAAGCTCTTTTTTTTTTTTTTTTTTTTTAGAATTGATCTTTTTTTTTTTTCGTGTAGAAAAGGAAGAGCAAGTGTTAACAAAAATCTATTTTTTTTGTAAAAAATTCATTATGATATTAAAAAAAAATATTTGGATGGCTACACGCACACGATATTTGTTTTGTGACTGTTGCTATCTCTTGTCTTATTAAGACAGACCGAAGAAAATGTCTGGCCCTCCCGGACCCCCGGAGGATGTCGGTACTCTTGGCATTGTTGTTGTAGCACCCCCAGGGGGGACAGGCCTAGGCGGTTCTATGTCTGTTAACAGGATCCAGGTTTGTTAACAAACCCTGATGAGATTAGACTGCGGGCATAGGTGGAAAATGCTTCCTGTCTGTCTGTATGGAACCCTGACGCCACACTTGGCTTTGCCCGAAACAATCGAGTCAAAGGTCAAACAGCATCGACAGTGTGTCCCAAAGGGAGTTGCAGCCCTCCAATTTATCTGGAACTCAGCCCAGCCATAGAGACAGCAGCCCGGAGAGGGGTGATCAAGGCCATAAGGCTCTTCTTTGTTATTTTTTTTTTCCAAATGTTCAGGCTTCTGCCTTAACAGTTTGGGTGAAGACCCTCTCATCTGACAGACGCAAGTGCTGGGGATGGAATGAACAGGACGTCTTCTCCCTGTTCCTTTGCTCCCTAATTTTCAAGTATTGAGACCAGAGAACTAAATGGAGACAAGCTATGGTCCGCATGGAAGGCTGTGTGGAGTTTTTTGTCTGTTTCCATCAGAAACGAGAACCAGGCTCTCACAGAGTAGCCTAGAGGCATTTACATCTGGAAACCTTGCTCTGTTTCGATTAGGTCCTGTTTCCAGAGGTGCTGTTCATGAGGAAAGTTTCAAAAACGTGTCGTGACAACACGTGTCTTGTCCACCTACCTAAGATGTCCTCAAAATTCTCGTTCGCTTTTGCATTTTTACTTTTTATTTTTTAAAGGTTTTATTTATTTATTTGAGAAAGAGAGAGCCCGAGTGGGGGGAGGGGCAGAGAGAGAGGGAGAAGCAGACCCCCGACAAGCAAGGGTCCTGACATGGGGCTCCATCCCAGGCCCCTGAAATCATGACCTGAGCCGAACGCGGCCGCTTAACGGACTGAGCCACCTAGACATTGCCCGCTTCTGCATTTGTAAAAAACGTTTCTAATCACTTTGGTTTTCCCTGTGCCATTTCGTCTCTGAGGAGCGCAGCCACACCGACAGAGCCGCAGTGACCAGGTATCCCCACATGCCAGCTAAGAGGGGCTTTGAAAAGAGGTGGTCGCCCCAACGTTTCCACTTAGAACACACGCGTACTTGATTCAGGGTAGTAAGACGAGACAGGGGAGCCCAGGACAATGTGATTCTGTCGTAGTGTCTTATTCCTTCCAGGAGGCCAGGTGAAAATTTATCTCTGAGGATTCTCTGTTGCTTTTACTTGAAAAGGCCCCCGCAGCGGTCGGAAGGCGAGCTGCGGCTCGAACCCGGGACCCAGGGAGTCACTGCAGGTCGGAGGCCTGAGGGCACCACTTGACCAGCTCTGGGACCCAAGACCCACCCTCCTACTGGTAAGAGTCTCAGTTTCCTGATTCATCAAACACCAGGAATACCATCTGCTTCAAGCCCTTGTCGTGAGGACCAAGTTTATAGGATGCGTGTGGAAACAACCTTTTAAATCATAATTTAAAAAAATAAATAAATGTAAGGCATTTTCCCCAGACTCTAGGACCAAGAAGGCGAATGAGCTAGAGTCTGAGATAAAAGGAACCTGTGCCTGGGAAGACATGTACACTTGGGACACCTTGTGCTGTTTCCCGAAGCTTCTTTCTCTGAGATTCTGTTCATGACGGAAGTTTCTGAGAAGTGTCATGACCACACAGGTCTTGTCCACCTACCTAAAATTTCTTCAGGAGTTTTGCTCAGCTCTGCATTCAGTTTTTTTTTTTTTTTTTTTTTAAATTTCTAACCATTTTTTAATTCTTCTGTGTCATTTCATCGTCTTTATAGGAGAATAGAAAAGCGCCAGTTTTGTTGTAAATGTCAGTATTACCAAAACAGCAGTGACTGCAGAGAATCATAAGGCCCAGGCCCAGGTCCAGGTCCCTGCTCTGCCGCCTGCTGCGAATGCAGACATGAGCTCAAGTGCTCCCCTGACCTGGGCTCCTTCTACATCTGCAGGGTCGGAACCGGACCGCCAGCGGCACAGGTCTGCTATGAGGATCAGAGAAACAGACGCGTGCTTGGGGGCGTCTAAGACCGTGCCCTAAAAGTGGTAGGCACTCAGCAAGGGATTCTTTCCCTCCCTCTTTCAAAATCCATAAATGTCTCTGGGGAAGAAACCCTGTCCCACTGGAAGACATTTTCCACCTGTGATGAGTAAGCACTTAAAAATCTATGTTAATCTACATTAAGATGTGCTGTAAGTGGAAAACACACTGAATTCCAAAGGTTTAGTATAAATAGGAAAATATAAAAATTGCATAAATAATGTTCATATTGCTTACTTGTTGACATGGTAACATCTTAAAGAAATTATATATTATATCTTTTGGGTTTTATATCTATGTTGGGTTAAACTCTCTCTCTCTGGCACACACACACAGACACACAGAATCTATGTTTATGAAGTTTAATTCCCCATGTGTATATTGGGTGTGTGTATGTATGTGTTACCATAAGGAAAATTATGTATGTGGCTCACATGATTTTCCTGTTGGGCCATACTGCGGCACAACCATGAAATCTTGAGATTTCACAAGCCAAAAGGAAACTGTTTAGTAAGGTAGACTTTCCGTGGGATCAGTTACTTTTCCCCAAGCATTTTAATTAAAATTAATCTTCAGTATACAGTTTTCTTAGTTATGACCCACAAAGCAATCTGTTATATACTTAAATTAATGAATCAAAGGATGTCTTTTTATCTGTATTTGAATAGTATCCCGGAGCTAAGAATCATAAACAGAACAATTTAGGCATGTGTCAAAATGTACCAGCCTAATACCTTATTCTTGGATCTGTACCATAATTTTCACGCTACATATTTTCCCTAATTTGGGCGGCAGTCTAATGGACACATTCTCCTAATAGTAATGGGGAGGCTTTTGCCATGCGGCGTGATCCCACGCGGGGTTCTGAAGTTACCACACGTGTTAAATCAGAGCCTACCCACAGCTTTACCAGGGGCCTTTATGGCCACTGCAAATGACGAGATTGGTTCTCCATTGCAATGGTCGTAAAACACATTTCATGGGAGCGAGGTTGATACCCTGGACCTGCTTGACAGACTCTAAGCCACTCCCAGTCAATGTGATAAGATCTTGCAACAAGGCAATTTCCATAAGCTGGTGGCTCGATTTCTCAGGGATGGTTTCAGCAAACCAAGTCAAGTTCTCTCCGTGGGGCATGATAGGGGCCGGGGAGGTTGGATGGTGTAAGGCCCCAAGCAAGAGGAACTGAAATGGGTGGCTCTGGGCTGATAAAACTGGAGTTTATCTCAGTCAGGAGTTTTGCTCAGCTCTGCATTCTGTGCATAAATATTTTAATCTAGAGCGTGTGAGATCAGGAAAGATGGGTGAGAAATATACAGGGGTTACAGCAACTGCCTGAATAGCTCCAGTAAGAGTCAACAGCCTATGACTAAGACCCTCTGGAGGCACTAGGCTAGGCATAATATTCAAAAAATCTTTTGTGGGAGCTCCTGGGTGGCTCAGTGGGTTAAAACCTCTGCCATTGGCTCAGGTCATGATCCCAGGGTCCTGGGAGCAAGCCCCGCATCGGGCTCTCTGCTCAGGAGGGAGCCTGCTTCCCCCTCTTTCTCTGCCTGCCTCTCTGCCCTACTTGTGATCTCTGTCAAATAAATAAATAAATAAATCTTAAAAAAAAAAATCTTTCGGGTACCCCACGCTGGCATCTAAACAAGCCTGGGTATCCATACAGCACCTGCTTCACAGATGAGAAAACCACCTCAAAGTGTTTAGGTGACTTTTCAGAGTCACATGATGGACAAGTATTAAATGTGTGATTAGATCCCAATTTGGGATCTAATCTAATCTGTCATTCTGGGTCCGCTTTCATATCAAGCACAGCTCAGCTGAATGTCACAGAGCACGCACATGTACGGGGACAGTAGGATTCCAGCCGCTGCTCTGGAGCCCCCAGACCCACAGTCCTGCGAGGTGCGCAGTGCGTGGACCCGAGACGGCGCGCAGTGGGTGCGCAGCCCGGATCCCCCGCGGGGCTGAGGTACAGGATGAGCACAGTACAGCCCCAACCGCTGGGCTCTCAGTGGCCTGTTTTATGTTTTTATCTTAAACATTCAAAACAAAACAACTATTTCCTCCCAAGTTGATCCTCCTTCTGATGGCTCCTTTTATCTTTTGGGAACTAATTCCATCCTAATTCTTGAAACTGGATCAGGAGCCAAATTTGTGTCTTTTAAATGAGGAGTTCCTGGTGACCGTGAGCCGCTAAGATAAACCCTATACATTCAGCTTCTTCATGTCTCTCATAACTTTCTCTATCCGTTTCACTTTGGGGGGAATGCTCTACACGGCAAAAAAGAGGGGGATAGTTTTTTTTTCTTTTACATTTAATGAAGCAACTTCATTCAGACACCAGTTTCCCTTTACTGAGAACACCACGTATGGACTTCTAGTGAACAGGCGTGAGTTGTGCATAATTAACTTCTAAACGCTGCCCAATCTCTTGGTGTTTATTAAGTGGACCCGTAGAAACGAAGAGTCCGGGAAGACTAGTCCGCGTTTCACACCCGGTGGACACCTAAGAGTGAAATGGTAATGATGTAAATTCACGTGGGAGTCTACCTGCCCTCCAGGTTGTAGACCAAATAGAATTTGGTCCTGATGGGCAGGGGGAGGGAGGGCTGGGGGATCTCGATTCGCCAGGCTCCTTTGTCGAGCATTTATTATCATCTGGCTTTGGCGATACAGCAATGAGGAACGACTGGCATGGTCATGGCGCGTACTTTGCACTGGGCCCTGTTCTAAATGCGTTGTGCATGTTTACTCATTTAATCCTCACAACATCTCTAGGAAGTTGATAATGTTGTGCACCCGTTTTTACAGCTGAGGGGACTGGAGCAGAGGGTTAAGTATAGGCCTGGGAACCAAGGCATCATGGTCCCTGAGTTCAGGAGTTCAGAACAGAGACAGGCACCAGCACAGATCAAATGGGCAGTTAAAATTTAGTGGTATGATCGGAGAGCCGGGAGGGGTTCTACGAGGAACATGGAGGAAAAAACACTTAATGATCTGGGGGGCAACAGTCAGAGAGGTGTCCCTAAGGGAGGGAAATCTTGGTGGGTCCAGAGGTATCAAAGGAGGTAGCCATGTCCGTTGGTGCTGGCCACGCAGCAAGGGGACCTAATCCACACAGAGAGGCAGCCAGCATGAATGGGAG
Organism: Mustela lutreola; assembly: GCF_030435805.1. Classification (NCBI taxonomy): domain Eukaryota; kingdom Metazoa; phylum Chordata; class Mammalia; order Carnivora; family Mustelidae; genus Mustela; species Mustela lutreola. The sequence goes on from NC_081305.1 coordinate 5,219,253, forward strand.
AGCGAGTTTGGCCAGTTCAAGAAACCATGGTGGTTTGGTATTGGAGTGAAGGGCCCAGAGTTCAATGCAGAGAGTAGTGTGGAAGGTGTCATGCATTCTACTCAGGCATTTGTTCAAAAGACATTCAGTGAACACCTGCTATATGTCAGGCACTGTCCTGGGTACCAGGGACAGAGCCTTGGACACATCAGAAAAGAACCAAGGAAGGAAGGAAGAAGGAAATAGGAAAGAAACAGACTATATTCCAGCTTTGGGGGAGCTTATGCAGTCTTACTGGGGAGCAGGGGATCCGAAAAAAATGCATAATTTACAAGCTGAGAAGGTCATGAAGGAGCAGAACCATGGGTACCAAGGGTGATCCTCCTTCGGCACAGGGGGCAGGGAAAGCTCTTGGAGGTCAAGCACTTCAGCAGGTCAAACCCCTTACAGGTAAAAGGAAGCAGACTTGAGGGAAGGTGCAGAGACCAGCCGTGCTAGACAGGGACGGGCCTTTCCAGACATCTGTGAAGGCGGCATAATATTATCCCAGGGCCCAGGAGGGCTGATGAGCAAGGTTCCATTAAGCAAGGAGTAAAGTGATCAGATCTGCACTTAAAACGCAGCCCCGGCGTGGGAACGGGCTCCAAGCTGGCAGCCCGCAGGGCCCCACACCTCTCCTTCCTTTAGCATCTTACATCTCCTGCTCTGTTCTTGAGGACTCGCTGTCCAGGTCCTGGGTACCGAAATTCTACAGCTGCTTAGAGAGTGGATGCCCACATTTCAAGACGAGCCTGGCGGGCACAGTCTCTTTCAGTTCTCAGACTGGAATTCAAAGTCAATTTCTCCATTCCCCTGACGTTCTTACTTCCCAGCCTGGCCTCATCCAGTTCTGTAACCAATGTCAGGATTCCTTGCTATAATCTACAGTCACCGAAGCTACCATTTCCTCAGTCAGAAAGAAAAACCAAATGCAAAGATGGCTTTAAAAAAACTTCTTTATGCTAGACGTGAAGTTGGGATGGATGAGTCCCGTCTGCACAGCAGGGGAGACACGTCTGCCTAAGATGCCTAAGGAACAAAGCAGAGCGTGCCCATATCAACCCTTGGAGGCTTCTGTCCAAAGTAGACATAGACAAATAAAGGCGAGTACTCTGCCGTCTTCCCGTTCACCACTGTCCAGCAGAGAGGGACAGCAGACTCGGTGCAGACAAGCTACCGTCTGTCCGGACATAGAGTCATGAGTGGGACTCATCATGACCTTCCCCAGGGTAGAAACCCATCCAGGAAGCATGGTAAGCCTTGACCCTTCCATACCCATCCCACCTCCCCTGTCAGATCACGAGGGACTGAGGCAGTCCCCTTCCCTCTCCGGTCTGCGGCGGTCTTACACTGCCCATAGAGACAGGTCCTCGCTTCTGGGCAGCCCGTTCAAAATGCAGAGGCAGCTTGGGAGTCTATAATTAAGCTATTAACGACAAGATTTCACAGGTCCTGCTTTTATTCTCTGCCTTCTGTCTCCTGGGCCCAGCGGGGTCACTGAACCCCCAGTACCTATTCCTTCTCGAGAGGTTCCAATATGGCACCATTGTTGGGATAAGTCACCTGGTGTTCTGGGCGGGGCCCAACAGAATGATTCTGCGATGCAGATTGTGCTTACCCCCGTCTCACAGAGAAGAGTGTTGAGGTTTAGGGAGTTGGCTGGCTCGTCCCACGTCACGGTCATAGGTGGTGGAGTGGAAATTTGAAACTACTTGAGTTCAACACCAAAGCCCTACCACTATACTGTTCTCCCGCTAAGTGTTTACTTAAGATCTAGTCCCATATTTTCTATCATCTCTATCAAAATGTCCCTAGGAGCCACCAACTCAACACATCCAAGCCTGGCAAATTGAGCGCCTTTCCCGACCACCCGTTTTCTGACTGGTTTCTTCCATTGCTACCATATGGCTCTGACTTGTGCCCCCACCTCTTGACCCATGGGCAGGAAAGAGAGTGGATGTTTCAATGGAGAGGCCAGATCTCACTCTCATTTCTGCCCATTTCAAGCTCGGGGATCTTGGCCAACTTTTCACATCAGGAGGAAGGGGTGACGTCAGCAGCCCTATTGCGGTGGGGGGGGGTGGTGATTGTGAGGGTTAAAAACAAGGGACATTAAAGCACCCACTTGAGAGTCCTACTAAGCAATATAATTTCTCACTCACTTCACCCAGCAGACAGTGATGTCCAGGAACGCGCCGGCTGTGTTCCAGCCCAGTTTCCTCGCCCGGAAAGGCGAGGGCCTCCAAAATACCAAACAAATATCTCTTAAGGACTGTGTTCTCCTTGGAGGAATTCTCTGACTAGCTAGTTTTTTTTTCTCTATCTTCTTTTTTCTTTTTAATTTTTTGGGACTTTTTATGACAGACACATCTGGGCAGCTTTACAAGGCCTATTTTCAAACCTCATGAAATTACCGGAGCCAGGAGGTGAGGGCCCTTCTCTGCTGGGGTCTGACAAAGTGAGTGGTCCAGCTGCCTCCACCAGGCTTTGCAAGAAACTGCCAATGGCAGCCAGGCTTTGCAGACAATGGGCTCTGACAGAGGGGCCTGGCTGCCAGGAGGGTGTCTCTCTGGGACTCAAGAGGCCAGTTCTTCAAGACCGAGTCTCTGTATTGAACCCCACGCCTCAGAGCCTCTCAAGGTGGAGTCTGTCCTGGGAAGGGTCCAGAATTCCCTCTGCTCTGCTTTAAGCAGGACAGACAGTATGACACTGTGCTGGATTTAAAGACGAGTCATGGGGCGCCTGGTTGGCTCAGTGGGTTAAAGCCTCTGCCTTCAGCTCAGGTCATGATCTCAGAGTCCTGGGATCGAGCCCCACATCGGGCTCTCTGCTCAGCAGGGAGCCTGCTTCCTCCTCTCTCTCTGCCTGCCTCTCTGCCTGCTTGTGATCTCTGTCAAATAAATAAATAAAATCTTAAAAAAAAAAAAAAAAAAGACGAGCCGTGAATCATGATGAACGACGTCCGTCTGAACACATCCCATATGTGAATCTCTGTGCCATTTACTTGTTTCTAAGAAGCACTTTGTGGTACACATCCCAGCAATTTTGTTACTCTAGATATTTATCAAGTCATTTATATCACAAGTTAGAGAGATGCTATGAAAATGACCATGGCTGAAGAGAAAAGAGAAAAGCTTGCTTTTGGGGTGCTGGTGGTTTTCCACACTGGATGTATTCATCAATACCCTGTTTTCTTTGAAAATATTAGTGGCACTCTGTAGATTCACTTTTTAGCTTGCTATCTACCCTTAACTCTCAGACTCCCAGATATGAAGGGAAATTGTGGGGTCTGTCTGGTCCAGGCATGGCGAATGCAGTCCATCCCTGAAAATATCCGTGAATGATCAATGGGTAGTAGCTTCCAGAAGCACTGTGTTGGGAGCGATACTTGGGTCAAGCTGGGGATAATTAGCCACGTCTGCCATGAATATGGTGACAGAATGGGGCAATGCACCTGCTACTTATTAGCCGTCCCAGACTGCTTCGCCCCACCAGTCTGCAGATGAAGGAGTTGAGGATTCTTTCAAGATCACACAGACCGTCTCTATCTCTGCTCCTGGGCTGTAGAATCAGTGTTCGTGCCACTCCCACCATCCATCGCCGAACAAAATGAGCAGATAAAACAAGGTTATGGGGAGCGTGGCAGATGGAGAAGGCGGCAAGAATCAATGCTTTGAAAAATTGGCTAAGAGCCGACCATGGAGCTGGAGCAAAGGCTCCCAGCCACACCCAGTTGGGGACACAGCATTATTATTGCTATTGTTTTGTCTGGGGCTTGTAGTGTGACTTTCCTTCCATCAAGAAACCAAGAGTCCTTCAACTCCTGATGAAGGATGGGTAGGTGAGTCTACAGTAGCAAAAGTCTCTGGATGACACAATCGGGAAGTCTAAAGGGCATTCTTAAAGTGTGTCAACCTGCGCACAGGTGCAAGGATTAGCATACGTGTGCCTCTGGAAAGGAACAGGCACCAGCGCGTGGCAAAGGAGCGGTGCCATATGCAATGGTGGCCTTGCCATACATGTCAGGGGGCCACTGTGCCCCTGGCCTGCCAAGCACCATTCCCTATCCTCAGACAACAGCACGCTCATTTACTTCGTGTAACTCCCTATCTTCCGCTGTCCGACTGTATGTCTTAGGTGGGGCTGACTCTACCCTGGCTTCAGGATAAGACCAGGGACTCAGACTTAGCCAGCTAGAGCATCGCTACCCGGTAGACACAGTGACTGGTTCAAGGGTGGACATGTGGAGCCAGTGAGATTTGATTTCAAGCGTTTGTTGGCATCGTCAGGAAGAGGAGCTCTCCCAGGGGACCTGAGGCGGGGAACATGAAGTAGAGCTTCTGAGGTCTGCTCATTGGAAGGCAGAGAGGGATGTGACTGTCTAAGAGTGAAGCCAACAGAAGGAAAGCAGAACCACGACAGGGGCCAGGATCAAGGTGGATGGCATATCCGGACACTGGTACACAGCCACGCCGGAAGGCTGAGTTATCCTGAAATATTTGCCACATTAGCCGATACATTTTCACATACCACTCCTGCCCCGATAGTTTTTTTGAGTTAGTTTTTTGTCATTTGCAACAACAAAAACGTCTCGGCCAATAAGAAACCGAAGAACCATTTTCCACATAAGAAGTCCAGACCCTGGCATTCCCCTGCGGACCCAGTTTATCCCAAACCCCGGCGTTACCTGCAAGGAGCCCTGGATGTCCTTCCCCCCGACGATGACGAGTTCTGCCATGTCCTCCGCGTGGGGGCTCCGGGCGTGGACGAACAGAGTCTTGCCCACCGCAGTTACGTTTTTCAGGGCAACTAAGCTGCCGTCATGGTTCACCTTGAAGTATGGGCTTGAGACCTCATAGTGGACCTTGCTGTTTCCCTCGCAGTCACTGAAGGTCACTGGGGAGACAAAACAGAACAGAGCAGGTGAACAAAATCGGGAAGGGTGTGAGTAGGTCGGGTCGCTTGGTGCTGGAGGAATCTCTGACTATCAGATGCGGGTGACCGCTCCCCTCCAAGATCTAACAACGCTTCCCCGTATCCCACAGCACCCCCTTGGAGCCGTCTGGCTTTGCCTGTGCTGGGGAGCCTCCTCCATTCTAGATCTGCCCTGGATCACCTCCCGTGTTCCAGGCGGGCACTGATGGTGCGTGGAGAAACGGGATCTTTTCAGACAGCCGCTCGGGGCTCCAGAGGGCGGTCTGGGAGAGCAGAGAGGCCAAGTACACCAGTTAGTCTGGTCTCATACCAAGGATGCCCGGCCCGGATTAGCGCAGCGGCGGGAGAGACGTGGACAGAATGCCTACAGTCAGACGGCTGGGTCAGGTCGTGTTTGGGAAGGAAAGGGAAAAAACAGCTGTTCCTGTGGGCAAGCACAGAACTGTACTGCTTGCTTTCCTCACCCCGCTTCTGCTTCCCTAGCTCTCTGCCCAACACGCTTGCTTGTCTAGTAAAGCTTTGACTGAAGCGGGACACAGACGCGGGAAAAGCACATACATCAGAACCAACAACTTGATGTACTCTCATCAGGCGGGCATGCCCGAATACCCGGGGCCTAGCCGGGCCGCAGGATACCAGCCGCCCTCCCCGCTCCCTCCCGCACCAGCCCCAGCCTCCTCCTAGACAGCTGCGCGAGGCCCACTTCTAACACCGCGGGTCTGTCCCCCCGGATCTCTGCTTCCTGCGAGCCGGACCGCGCGGCGCGGGCTCGTTCCTGTCTGGATTCTCCCGCTTACTGTTACGCTCGTGTCACCCTTGTGTCTGGGACTCAGGACAGTTAACCCTCACCACCGGGTAGGATTCCAGGACGTGGCTCTAATGAATTTATCTATTCCACTCTTGATGGCCGTCGGGGCTATTTCCAGGCCGGGGCTCTCAAATTATCGCCACCAGGAACTTTCTTGCGTGTCTTTGGTGACAACGTCTACCTCGGGCTGAGCACACGGTTAAAGCCATATAAATATTTGATGAACTGAGCTGATCTTTCTGTTCTGGGAGATCATTCTTATGGTGATAATGACCATATTAGCGGATAATGATAATGGCTAATGTGAATTGAACCTTTTCCACATGCGAGGCTAAGTGTTGGGGCATTTTACGTGCATTATCTTATTTAATCTGCGCAACGCATGAGGTGTACTTTGCAGACCGCAGGTTATAGGTAAGGTAACTGAGGCTCAGAGAGGACAAGGCAGGTGCCCCACACGACAAAACCAAGATTTGAGCCCAGGTCCCTTTGCCTTTTGCAACGACGTGTTTCCGTAAAGACTCAACCTCATATAAAGCACAGCCTTCCCGAAGCCTCATTGGAACCCGAAGCCCAGGGTACGCGCACCCAGTCTGCCCTGCTGCTGGGCTCCTTCCCGGCCCTGACGCGCACCACAGGGTGCCCTCTTGAGCCTCCTCTGCATCAGGGTCTTGGCACCTTCCCTTGCTGCCCACTCAGTTTCAGGGTCATCTACGGATGCACAAGGGGGCCATTGGGCATCTCAGACATTGGCTCACTTCCTCTGACCATCGTGGTAGCCAGGATGAATTGGGCATGCCCGGTTTCAGTTTTTGAAGGTGAACCATGAAGGAGAGACACGTACGTTGTTTCATCACTATCGATTAGCATTCATCCCCTGGGGACACATTGTTCACATGTCAGGGCCTGCCGGATTGCCAGGATGCTGGCTGGCTCTGGCCCTGGCCTCTGGGAGGGGTGCAAGACAGACTGAGGAGGGCTGGGGGTGAGGGAAGGCATGCAAATCTGTGGGGTTCTACTTCAGCCTTTCTCTTCCTTTCCCTTTCTTTTCCTCCTTTCTTCCTTCCCGCCTCCACAAATTCCTCCTATTATTATTTACTAGAAACCCTAGATGCTGGGTTTATAATGTTGAGTAAAGGGACACAGTCCCTGGGTTGAAGTATAGTCAGAGAGAGAGACATTAATGCAATAGTCTTGTAAGTAACAGGGGACCTACTCCAGGCAGAAAGAGCCACAGCATGTGCAAAGGTCCAGTGGCACTCATGGGATTGCAACTAAGAAAGTGAGATGGGCAGGAGAGCAAGGGAGAAAGTGAGGAACAGAGAATGGAGATCAGCTGGAAAGGGGGGATCTGGAAGGCCACCTCAGGACTTACTCCTTGAAGAAAGCTTTGGACCTTCCCATCCCAACTATAGAACCAACTTGCCACTACCTGAGCTTCATACAAATACAGACCCTCATTGCAAAGGATGCCGGTGGTCAAGGTCCTCCATGGCTAAGCTGTCCACCGGCCTCCCGTCTGGCCTCTCCCCTCACTCCACGCCTCACACGTGACTCATCCCTGTGCCGGCCTCCGCCTTCTGTATTTCCCAGCCTCTGCCCCTACTGCTCCCTCGGCACAGAAGTTACTGCCTGCCTTCCTCAGCCTGTTAACTCTCAGCATTTCTAGAAGAGTCAGCTCCGCAGCTCGTCCAAACGCCCTCCTCATGGCCCCTGAGTTTCCTGCACACAGGATCTTCCGTATCATGCCATATCAAGATCCCCATTTTATGTATCTGTTTTCCTCATCAGAACCAAAGCGTCTGCCTTCGGCTCAGCTCATGATCCTAATTAGGGTCCTGGGATCCAAGCCCTACAATGGGCTCCCTGCTCAGCGGGGAGCCTGCTTCTCCTTCTCCTTCTGCCCCTCCCCCTGCTTGTGTGTGCTTGCTCTCTCTCTCTCTCTCTCTCAAATAAATAAACAAATAAATCTTCTTTTGAAAAAAGAACCAAGACCAGAAATTTCATCTTATTTTTCTATCCATCCCTCTATCTGCAGCAATGAACAGAGCGCTTTTGCATACAGGAGGCCGTTCGTGATGAGGACACTTAACTGCTCTCCAGGGGCAAAATGATACCTTAGTGGTGGCAGACTGGGGACATGTACCTCCTTAATGCTGGGAGCAGAAGCTGCTGCGAGCAAGGCAGGGACTGAGAAAGAAGGTCCCTCGTCCACTCTTGTCTTGGATGAACCCAGCACTGGAGATGGGTAGGAAATGAATGTCCCTGCTGTCCCCTGAGTTCCCCAGACGCTGCATGCATCCGTTTACAAGAGCACTTGGCTTCCCATGCCTAGCTTTGACTTAGCTCATTGGTGAAGTCAAAGGTGATACTGTAACTTTCTTCCTAATCTTAGTAATGCCGTGTAGAGTCCCAAAGCTGGGATCAGTCTGCGCGTGTTGAATGAATGAATATTTTGACAAATAACAGGAACAACATCTACCATTTACTGAATGGCAGCTGTGTGCTAGGCCATGGGCCAAAGACTCTACATTAGCCTCTCCTTTTTGTCTCAATTCTAACCAACAGCAGCATTTTCAACTTTTTTTCCCCATGATGTACCCCGCAGGATTTTAAAATTGTTTGCTTAATTGCCACTGCTGTCATGAATTGCTTTGTTGGTTTTTAAAAAATTGCAATTTTTTTTTTCCTTCCAAGAGAGAAAGAGAGAGATTGAGTGTAAGCAGGGGTAGGAGCAGAAGGAGAGGGAGAGAATCCCAAGCAGGAACCAGTGCAGACCCCTGCTTGGGGCTCGGTCTCACAACCCTAAGATCATGACCTGAACTGAAATCAGGAGTCAGGTGCTTAACCAGATGAGCCACCCGGGCACCACTACTGCCATGAAATGTCAGTGGTGCAGATAGACTCTGTGTCTGTGTACTTATGTGCCTCTGTGCTTTATACACACACATAAAGTGCAAACTTCTGCCCCTCCTTCATAACACCCGCTTGGGGGAAATACAGCCCCAAGGAAAATGCATACTCTATCAGCACCATTTTCCACTTTACAGGAAAACAGACTGAGTCCCTGAGATTGACCAACTCGCTCACATATCCCCAGAGAAAGCAGGAACCTGTCCCTAGTCCACCTGTCGACCGCTACAGTTTAAGCCCTCAGCACATCCATTTCCTGGGAATTGAGGCTTAAGAGGGAATAGGGCAATCGCCCCACCCTGATCCCTGAAGGCTACTCGCTAATCCTTCTGGGCTTCTCAGAGATCCCAGATGAGGGCGTATTGAGAGACCACATCCACGTTCAGGATCTGGCACATGGTAGGCACCCAGTATAGCCTAGCTTTCTTCCCAGCAGCTCTATTAAATAACTAAGGATTGCAAAATTAGGTCTCTGTTTTAGGCACCTTTACCAATTCAGGAGCAGATCCTTGAGACTATGATTTTTTCAAGGCTCTGAGAATCACCGGGAGAGCATTTTAAAACATAGCAATACCTGTTCAACTACCGACCAAGATTCTAATATAACCGGGTTGGGCTGGGTTCTGGGCACTAGTATCTCTTTCAAGTTCCCCAGATGGATCTCATGCAGCTAAGGGCCAAGACCCAGGATCTCAGACAACGGATGCCAGGTTTCCGCATTTCCCAGCCATCCCTGGCACAGAGAGGAGGCCGAGGACCCGGCGTGCCAGCAACTGCTCTTCCCGTGCCCGAAGAAAGGGCGGTTTTAATGGTGGGTTTCTAAGCCCTTTTTCCAAACCTGGCTCATGTGTAGCAGCCCTGTGACCTTGGGCGGACCACCCATCCTCTTTGAACCTCAATGTCTTCATCCGTAAAGTGGGACAAGTAATAGTCCCTCCTTCATAGGTATTTTAACTCTTTGGGTGAGCATTCAACACAATCAAATAAACCTACATGCATAAAGCACGTGGGATGGTCCTCCACGAATAAGAATTATTACCCTCCTGACTTCTGTAATTGTGGGCATTAAGGAAGCTACATTTTTCTCCTTTTCCCACATAGCTTCCTGCTTCGCGCTAGTTTCCCACCTGCCTCCTGGGTCCTTCTGTCCTTTCTGGTCAGGTACCCAAGCGCTGGCCTGCTGGGCGCTGTGGTTACCATGGAGATGGTTACTCAAGGCACCTCTGCTGGGGCCAAGGGAGTGAGGCAGAGGATTCTGGTCCCACCTTGCCCAGTTCCGTATTTTCCTCCTCTTCTTGCCAAAGCCCTACCTGTCCCACACGAGAGGTAGTGAAGGAAAAAATGACATCAAAGAAGCAAAATGTTCTTTATAGATTCTGGACACTAGTCCTTTATCTGATATGTCGTTTGCAAATATCTTCTCCCATTCTGTCAGTTGTCTTGTCAAACTCAACACCCAAAGAACAAATAATCCAATCAAGAAATGGGCAGAAGACATGAACAGACATTTCTGCAAAGAAGACATCCAGATGGCGAACAGACACATGAAAAAGTGCTCCATATCACTCGGCATCAGGGAAATACAAATCAAAACCACAATGAGATATCACCTCACACCAGTCAGAATGGCTAAAATCAACAAGTCAGGAAATGACAGATGCTGGCGAGGATGCGGAGAAAGGGGAACCCTCCTACACTGTTGGTGGGAATGCAAGCTGGTGCAGCCACTCTGGAAAACAGCATGGAGGTTCCTCAAAATGTTGAAAATAGAACTGCCCTATGACCCAGCAATTGCACTATTGGGTATTTACCCTAAAGATACAAATGTAGTGATCCAAAGGGACACATGCACCCGAATGTTTATAGCAGCAATGTCCACAATAGCCAAACTATGGAAAGAACCTAGATGTCCATCAACAGATGAATGGATCAAGAAGATGTGGTATATATACACAATGGAATACTATGCAGCCATCAAAAGAAATGAAATCTTGCCATTTGCAACAACGTGGATGGAACTAGAGCGTATCATGCTTAGCGAAATAAGTCAAGCAGAGAAAGACAACTATCATATGATCTCCCTGATATGAGGAAGTGGTGATGCAACATGGAGGCTTAAGTGGGTAGAAGAATAAATGAAACAAGATGGGATTGGGAGGGAGACAAACCATAAATGACTCTTAATCTCACAAAACAAACTGAGGGTTGCCGGGGGGAGGGGGTTGGGGAGAAGGGGGTGGGATTATGGACATTGGGGAGGGTATGTGATTTGGTGAGTGCTGTGAAGTGTGTAAACCTGGTGATTCACAGACCTGGGGATAAAAATATATGTATATAAAAAATATATGTTTATAAAAAATAAAAAATTTAAAAAAAAAAAAAAAAAGAAGCAAAATGACAGGGCCCCACCCATCGTAGACTCAACAACGTCTCATGAAACGTTCTTTAAATGGATTGTTTGTACAGATAGCTTCCTACCAATCTAACGTAATGCTTTTCCTCAAAGCACAGCACTGCACGGAGAGCTTTACACTCATAATTGCACCGAATCCTCCCATGACCAATTGGAGGTAGATGATTTGTTTCCTCTCTAGAAACTGAGACTTAGCGAGGTCGAAGATGGGGAAGGCCACGCGGGTCACACTAGTCTGACTGGGCAGATACACTCCCTCCTTCAAACACTTTGCGTCCAGCCTCATATTTTCACGGTATTTTCCTCGCTGATCTATTATCTGCTTAATATTTCTCTTTTATTTGTTTCACATTATTTATTCTCACTAAATTATTTGAAGATAGCATTTATAATATATATCAGATGGGCCAGATGTCCCTTCTTTTTTTTCTGGCAATAAAGTTGAATTAAATCTAAGGAGTCAAATAAAGACACGTGTATCCTTGCAGGCACCGAAGCCCTCAGAGTGATGTGGGTCCCGCCTTCCCGAAACGCTGGCCTGGGCTACATTCCGCTCTGCATATCTCTCATTTAGATAAAGTCATGCCTGGCAAGAGGCACACCTTAGAAAAAGGATAACCTTGACCTCGAGGCCTGTGATAGCAGCTTTGGCCGTTATCTGAATGGCAGATCTAAAGTGTATGAGGAATTCATAATCGAAAGAGAAACAATTTACCACACTCTTACTTGACTTCTTCCTCCTAGAAGAACCGATTCTACTTCCCCACCGACGAGAACCTCCCCTGAAAGTCCCCATTAAAGATCGGAATGGTTAGCGTTATCCCTGCATCATTGTCTCATTTGAGAACTTTGTTGATACAACCAAAATATCCGTAATTCTCGGACTTTTTAATAGAGATCAAGTCAGGGCAAGTTTGGAGGCACAGAGTTCAAAGAACACATTAAGGATGAAAGTGAAGAATTTATGTCTACCTATTTTTTCTTTAATGTCTCTTTCTATATAGCTTGGAATGACACTATCAGGATAACTGGAAGGAAAAATTCTAATAAACAATTAAGTTTGTGGACAAGTATTCAAAATCTCCATGTGAGGGAGAAAAGAAAGGATCTGTACTATTATGGACCTACCAAGGACTTCTGTACATAGTTTACCACTGTGGCATTTAAAATAGCTTCTAGAAAGAAAAAATGTATATACATATAATATACTGTACATGGGGATTTATTGGAATCAATTGCACAACATCATTCTTTGAGATAATCTTTGAACACCCCAGGAGAAGAAATGGGGAGTGAAAACTCCCCACCTGGGGGAAAAATGCAAATTAGACAAATGGCACCACTCAGCGTTTCAATTATGCTTTCAGCATGTTTCCACTCAAAATGTCCTCTGGGCTTAATGCAAATGTCACAAAAAGACAAACTTTAGCTGGGAGACAAAACCACAATTGAAATGGGAAGTTTGGCACGTGAATTAAGGGGCTTAATCTTCCTGACCTTGATTTTAGGCTTTTTTTTTTCTCTTTTGATTGAATGTGGTTCTTTAGGTTGAAAATCCAAAGGCATAGATTTCTTACCATCTTGAAAGGTGTGAGTGAGCAAATTAAGCTGTATTATGATCCCAGGAAATAAGGGAATGCAACTGGATTTAAATTTATCCGCAAAATAGAGATCAGCCTGGCTCGTGTGGATAGGTAGGCACTAAAATAGGGAATTTGGGCTACTGATAGGTGTTTGGGGGTCAGTCTAGGATCCATACACTCTTATCAGAGATGGCCAAATGGTCCTAAAAACATACATACATACATTCATGCATACATTTGTAGAGATTCAAAAATTTGTACGTAAGTGATAAGGTCTCTTAGAGTGGTGTTCAGATCACTTGTATATTTGGGTGGGGATGCACATGAATCAGGGGGCCTATGGACTCTGAATTAGTCTTCCCAGGAGCTGCATCTCCCCCACAGGTAGATATGGTTGGGTCTATAGATAAAGTACTTCTAGCAATCTCTACTTGCACACAGAAGAAAGTAGCATTGTTTCAGCAGTATGATAGCAAAGGAAAAAGTCTTGATTCATATCATTGCCAATGTCTATGGTGTAAATATTCTAAACATAGCTGGTTTCAGCTACCAATGTGCCTTTAATAGCCTTACAGATTTTCTAGAAACTTAGCAACCAGCTCTCGGGAATCCAGTACTAGCTGATTCCAGCACACCACCGAGACTAGGCAAGGACTCTGCAGCAGAATATAAATTGTTCACTCTCCCTTAGGCTACACCAGATATCCCAGTACTCCTGGCCTACTTAGTAAAACAGAATCTAATTGTTTCATTAGCAAGAAGGGCCTGCACATTGGTTGATTTGCCAGGCCTTGCTGGGACACAGAAAGCCATGCCTTTCTGACAACAGAAGTAGCACTGAATTCAGAGGCATCAGATGGCCTCTCTCCAGGATACAGAGCAAGACTAATTGCTTTTCATATCCCTCAGCATCCCACTGGCATCCAGAGGTACCAACTTCCTTTGAAAGAACACATAAGGCTTTGTCCAGTGGCGCTTTGGACTTGCCCAACTGAGAGAAACAGAAAGTGTTCCCTGTGGTTTCCCCAAACCTTCATTTCCCAAATATCCGAGCCAACCAAACTTTCATTAACCTATGTTTAGTCCTACCCACATTGGGCCAGATCCCTGCATGATACAATAGGCACCTCCTCCGGGCATCATTCATTCTATCCTGTTATTCCTGAGTGCATCGGACTGTATCCTGTACTCCATGTTTTGCCTGGAATCAGCACAGACATCTGCAGAGCTTCTGTAAGGTTATGGGTGTGGTCTGAACCGTGACTGATGAGCTCAGGAGTAGAGTTCACCTCCCAAGGATTTGTAGATTTGAGAGGTGCAGAACGCACAGTCTTCATACCATCTTATGTTTCAACTCCAACTTTGACAAAATAGAGTTTCAATTCTGTCACGTCAGGCAAAGATATCATAATGAATGATCTTGTCAAGTGATCTTCTGCAGGAACCTATTTTTGCCATGTAAACCCTTAAGGGCTTCCTCTTGGAACAAGACAGAGCCCACATCTGCTTTCAGGGGATTTTCTCTGCCTACCATTAAAATCCGACTTGCTAGTTCTGAAACTAGTCTTGTCTGTCAGGGTGTTACATTTTCTGCTTGTTACAGATTCTTTAAAAATGGCAGATTGTTTTCTGAAAGAAGACGTGCATCCTGAATCCCATGGTACTTATAATCACTACGAATTTGTGTTTCAAACTGGAATTACTTTCCATGGCATAGCGCCTGACACAATATCCACCCAACCCTGTTCATTGAATGAATAAAGAGCAGAACTGCAACTTGACAGCTAAGCAAATTTGAAACTCTCCAAATAAAAGTGAGAATAATGGCCCAAACTCACATGAAGATTCGAGTAAGCCAATTGAAAGTCACCAGATCAGCAAAGTATTAATCACAGATTCAGTAGCTTTGAGAAACACAAGGTCTCAGATTAATAGGGACCCCCTCTCAGTGATTTCATAGTACTAGCACATGGCTCTTACATAGCCTTTAGTTTTTGAGTTATCTAGTAATTATGTGCAAACATGCCTCCCTCCTTACTTCTCTGTATAGGTAAGTCAATGAGAAGAGAGATTTGCTCCACTACAATGTTCAAAATTTTTGGCCTTACAGTTGGAGTTCTCTGGGGGACATGTGGCAATGTGTCCTGGCTGGGCCTAAGTTGTGACTCAGATCCTGATTGTGTCTGATGCAATCAGACCTGTGATTTCCCAAGTACCTCTCAATTGCAGGGGCAGATCTACATAGGAAGGAAGGGGTCTATTGGGAGGTCAACTTCTACGTGAGTGCTTAGAGAAATGCAGAAACAGAAGGAAGACAAACCCGATATTGATTTCTTAGTCCAGTCCCATTGGGTTGTAGTTCAGGGAAAGAATAAGCTGTATATACAAGCTTTAAGATACGCAAACTTCAGGCAATTTAGGTTAATCTCAAACACTGTTAGCCTAGTTCCTCACAAACTGATATGGGGAACGGTGGCTTGACCCTATTTCCAAATGGAATGCACTTGACTTTGCTCTGGAACAACGAAGACTAAAGAAGCTTTGGGTCTTCCAGCATCTTGGGGATCCATGGCTTTGGGAATCCTAGAGATGGACTTGGAAAACAGCCTTCTCACAAAAGTAGTGAGGAGACACTTCCTTTAAGAGACTTTCCGGTATGTTACCCAACAAAGAGGCTAGAAGGAGGGGTCATGGGAGAATAATTTGTGAGTTTGTGGGAGGTCTTTCAGAAATAATCCTAATGATGACCAGGGGAGGTGGGTCTGTTGAGGTTTTACAATTGTACAGGTGGGGGCTACAAGAATGTGTATGCAGATATGAGCATTTATATGAACTCATTATTGTTCAGATACAAGAAAAGCCTGAAGAAATTCAGGTTACCATTTGGAAGCTTCAGTTCTTTCTGGATGAAAAAAATGTGCTTGGTACTAGATACTCTGAAGTGTAACCTAAATGGATATGTAGCAAGAATGGTGTGGAAGGGATTCTGGTATGGAATGACGTCATTTACAATTGGGAAATTCTACTATTCTAAATCTCATCTAGCAACCCTTTAAAAATTTAAAAATATTGCTTTAATAACTCTTTAAAAATAAAATTATTTTAAAAAAATTAAAAAAAAATTTTCACCTACAATGTGTGGGATAGTAGGCAGTAAGGGATAGATGCCAACATAAAGATGAATAAGGTAGGTTATCTGCCATCATGATATTCAGTGTCTAGAACAGTAGACCACACGGCCATCTGGAGAGATGCCCTGTTGAAGGATGCATGTTCCATTTCTTTGGTGTATTAAAAGGCCAAACAAGCATCACAGGGTAGAAATTACAAGCAAACAAAACATAATTCAATATAACAACTTTTTTTCTAACAGTGAAAGTCAACCAATGAGCATGCACATCGTTATCAGAAAGTATCCAAGAAGAGGGATTAGCAGCATATATTTCTCACTTTATTGAAGAGATGTGTTCTCTAAAAATCTCTAGGAGAGAAGAGTTCTGTACAACTTTCCTATATTTTATTGTAAAATTAGATGTGTTCTTTTAATCAATGTTTTGGCCTTAAGTCATAATAAAATCATATTTAAGAATTCAACAACACATTAGAAACATTTGAAGTGATGAATTATAGCTTTTCAGGTAAATATAGATAGAAATACATAACCCAAAAAGAGAAAGTATGCAAATTACACAGGCATATTTTTTAATTGGCAATGAGAGTTGGAAGATCTAATTATAACCTTGACCACCATCAGTTTAGCAAGACAGCATCATGGATCTAAAGGGCCCTTAGTTTTAACCCGATCTCTTCCCTACAACTCTACGCAGGATGACTGACCAGGCTCTTTCTACGCTCCCATGAAGTGTTCCAGAAGGGATAAAGAGGGCTTGGAGGAGAAGGCAGGTAAGAGTGCAGGAATGGTAACCCAACACTTGCAAGTAAATTCAAATGTCCAAGATGAGGAAACAAACAAACACAAAAATCCTGCGAAATGAGTCTTCAGAGAATGTACTGAATCAGCTGCTGTTTATAACAGAATGTTTAAAAACATTGAAATAAATGTATACCATGCTATAATTAATAGAGAAGACATACTCCCGTCTCCTAAAGACCTTATAATCTATAATCTAAAGCAGTACTCAGGAAACAATGGTCTCTAATTGTTCAAGCCCAGAAGAGGAAGGTGGGTTCTGGGAGAAGTAACAGTTAAGAATTTTTTTTAAAAAATTTTATTTAAATTCCAGATAATTAACATACTGTGTAGTATTAGTTTCAGGTGTGCAATATAGTGATTCAACAGTTCCATACCATGCCCAGTGCTCTTCATGCAAACGTAGTCCTTCATCCCCAATACCTATTTACCCCAACCCCCCCTACCCACTTCTCCCTGTAACCCTCAGTTTGTTCTCTATAGTTAATACCAAGAGTCTGTTTCTTGGTTTGTCTCTCTGTTTGTCTCTCCCTTTTTCCCCCCTTTGCCCATTTGTTTTGTTCCTTAAGTTCCACATATGAGTGAGATTGATACTTGTCTTCTTCTGACTGACTTATTTTGCTTGCATAACACTCTCTAGTTCTATCCATATCATTGCAATGGCAAGATTTCATTCTTTCTTATGGCTGGAAATACTCCATTCCATTCCATTCCATACACACACACACCCCACATCTTCTTTATCCATTCATCAGTCAATGGGCAATCAGGCTATCACCATGACCTGGCTATTGTAGATAATATTGCTATAAACATTGGGGCGCCTGTATTCCTTTGAATTAGCATTTTCATATTCTTTGGATGAATACCTAGTAGTGCAATTGCTAGGTCAGAGGACAGTTCTATTTTTAACTTTCTGAGAGGTCTCCATACTGTTTTCCAGTGTGGCTGCACTGGTTGGCCTTCCCACCAACAGTGCTAGAGGTTTCCCTTTTCTCCACATCCTTGCCAAAACCTCTTGTTTCTTGTGTTTTTTATTTCAACCACTCTGACTGGTGTGAGGTGATCGCTAATTGTAGTTTTGATTTGTATTTCCCTGATGATCAGTGATGTTGAGCGTCTTTTTATGTGTCTGTTGGCTATCTATATGTCTTCTTTAGAAAAATGTATGTTTGTGTCTTCTGATCCTTTTTTTAAAGATTTGAGGGAGAGAGAGAGAGTGCACAAGTAGGAAGGGTAGGGAGAGGGAGAAAGAATCTCCAGCAGACTCCCCACTGAGTGTGGTGCTAATTTGGTGTTCAATCTCATGACCCTAAGATCACAATCTGAGTAAAAACCAGGAGTCAGATGCTTAGCTAACTGCACCATCAAGGGGTCCCTCTTTTGCCCATTTTTTGATTGAATTATTCAGTTTTGGGGTATTGAGATTTATAAATTCTTAATACATTTTGGATGCTAACCATTTATCAGACATGTCATTTGCAAATATCTTCCCCATTCCATAGATTGCCTTCAGTTTTGTTGATTGTTTCCTTTGCTATGCCTAAGTTTTCATTTTGATTAAATCCCAATGGTTTCGTTTTCCTTTGCCTCAGGAGACATGTCTAGAAAGAAGTTGCTATGGCCCATGTTAAAGAAGTTACTGCCTGTGTTCTCTTCTAGGATTTTTATGGTTTCCTGTCTCACGTTTAGGTCTTTTTGAATTTAATTCCACTTTGAATTTATTTTTGCGCAGGGTGTAAGAAAGTGGTCCAGTTTCATTCTTTTGCCTGTTGTCGTCCAGTTTTCCCAGCACCATTTGTTGAAGATGCTGTCTTTTTCCCATGGGATATTCTCTCCTGCTTTGTGGAAGTCAAATTGTGGAAGACAAGTTGTGGGTTCATTTATGGGTTATCTATTCTGTTCCACTGATCTTTGTGTCTATTTGCTGTTGAGCTTTTAACAAAGTTATCAGGAACATAAGGTGAGGTTCTGCCTCACCCCAGTCTTCATATGATATTTCAACAGCTTCACAGAGGGGAAATGAAGGAGTTGTCCATGGTGCAAAGGTCAGTGACAGAACTCAGGTTACCCAAGCTCACCACACTCCTGAAGTTTCATTGCAGCACTCCAATTACTATATTTGAAGAGTTATCCAAGAAGTAGTGACTAAAGAAACAGGTTATTTTTTCACATAAAATGTAATAAGCCAACATTTTCTAGGTTAGTTTTCCAACCTACTTGATTCCCAAAAAATGGACAAATTGTAATAATATCAAATATCAATAATAATATCAAACTTTGGTTGACAAAGTAGCTGAAGATTCCAGCACAGTATCCTTCAGTCCAGTTCTGAACTAGCTCGGTGAGCATGAATGGCAGTGGTATTCAAGGTAAGTGAGTGTTAGTTCATTTGAACATGCACTGGGAATTACCCAAAGCATTTCCCTAGATCTTCCAGGCACTCCGTGAAACCATAACGGTTCTTGTTTTTCAGGTTTGACATCTCTCTCCCATAATAGTTTCTTATGGAACATTGTTTACTTGCCGGACTGTAGGCTAATCATTGGTAAACATTTCTTTCACCTCTCCAACAATCCTAGAAAGATAATCTTATATAGACGAGGGAACTGAAGCTCAGAGAGATGAAACACGTTTCTTAAGGACACACACTTGTAAGTAGCAAAACTGGAACTTTGCTCTTTACATCTATAGCAGAGTCCTATCCCAGGTCCTAGGGGAAGACATGGGGCTCAATTATTCCAGGATGGTGGAACCAAAAGTAAATTTTAGAAGTTATTCTATAGCCAAGGAGCATACAGCTTAGCAGAAGTTAAACAGTCTGTCTAGAGCTGACAGAGCTGTCAAAGATGGAAATGAGCGGGATCTTGAAGTAAGTGATTAGATCCATCAGGGGAAAACCCATAGAGCAGAATCCAGAAGACTCTGTACGTCAAAGTTGAGGGAACACTTAAACTCCAAAGAAACGTTAAGTAAAGTGCATGAATGGGGCCCAGCCAGATCATTATGCAGCCCCAGAACATCTACAAGTATTTAAGAGCTTCTACATGTAGGATTTTCTTAAAGGCTGGGAGAGAAGGTAAGTATGGAATCTGCCATCAGTGATCTATCTAAAACTTTTATCAAAGAACTCTTGAGATCTCAACATTCTGAAGACCAACACCCTGCTATTCTACTACAAAGTTGTCACAAACTCCCAGATCACATCAAACAAAACATCATGGGGGAAGAAAAAAACAGCGCAGTAGTTTGATCCATAATCTTCAGAATGGCTTGATTTTCATAAAACTCATAAGAAATCTGTGGACAGCACATGGATGAGTATCTCCTGTATGAAACATCCCGAGGCATTTTGAACATCCTGTCCTTTATTCCCTATGGACACCAAGAATGCTTCTTTTTTTTTTTTTTAAGATTTTATTTATTTGTCAGAGAGAAAGATGGAGAGAGAGAGAGCACAGGCAGACAGAGTGGCAGACAGAGGCAGAGGGAGAAGCAGGCTCCCTGCCGAGCAAGGAGCCCGATGTGGGACTCGATTCCAGGACGCTGGGATCATGACCTGAGCCGAAGGCAGCTGCTTAACCAACTGAGCCACCCAGGCGTCCCACCAAGAATGCTTCTATGCAGAGATGGCCTTATGCCACCTGAATTCCAGACAGGGGCTAGAAACATTTCCAGAAGACGAGAGTAGTACTTGGGGACTCAAGTACATTGTCCAAGGCAACCATGAGTGTCATTCCTAAAGGGTTTGTTCAAAGTATTGACAAGATTGGGGGCCTGGTAATCAGCTATGCCAATCAAAATGCCAATCAAAATGCAGTGGAGTGTGGGACACCAGCTTTACACCTTCGCAATTTCCTCCTGACCTATCCTTTGGTAACCTGACAGTTCTTCCGGGACAAAGCCTCTGACAGCTTTATCTTCACCTCTCTGGCTCTGCTCAGTGCTAGTCCTGGCAAGAGCTGGCAATCAAAAATATTAGTGGACTCTGGTTGCAACCAATTAATTCCTGTAGCTCTTCCGTAATTATAGTGGGTGAGATGCTCGCCAGCTGTGATAACAAATTGGTTCTGTCTAGTTGACAAAACCTTATCAGGAAATTAAAATAAAATGATCTGGCTTACAATACATGAAGCACAATTAATTCTTGTATGCGTATATGGTTTTCTGATGTAAGCAAGAAAATGATCATCGCTGTAGGTCATGTCTACTCATCCTTCAGTTGCCAAGAGATTTGTTTTGCATCCCTTACGCCATATGGCATCACATCTAGCTGCAGCCTCGTGGGAATGGAGGAGGATGCCTGCCAGGAGTGTCTCATCCCTTGTTAAAGGTGTCCCATCTTCTCGTGATTTCTTCACTCAACAATAGCCCATGCTCTTTTCCTTAAGTAAAAGCCACCGCATCCGAAGGCTTTTGTGCTGCTTTCCACCCTACCTGAATTATCAAGGGATGAACATGAGCCAAATGTAAATCAGAGTTTTCCATCAAAACTGGCAACTTTTACGAATGAAGGATTCTTTTATGGGATCTCAAGTATATTACTGTGATTAGAGAAGGCCCCACGTGTCTGGAAATGTTCTTTTTGCACATACCCGCGACAAGTCTAAAGTTCCTGAAATTTATTGCTAGTGGTATATATATATATATATACACACACATACATATACTGAAGCTGAAGCATATGGTCCCACACAACTGAGATATTTACGATAATGAATCACAGATGTTTAAATGGATGTAATCTGAAAACACTTAAATGCTAAGACGCTGAAATCTTACTGCAAACATTGCAAAGTGAGGACCTTTGGATTATGTTGATTTTCAGATATGATCACTAGGAACAGGACTTTACATAGCCTAGGAAAATAGCAGGCAGGAAGAAGTGACTCCCTTTCCCCTGTGGAGAAACACAGTGTTCAGAGTAACCAAGGAACTCCAAGGGCATAGTGTTGATAACTAAATTGCAGTCCCCATGAGAATTAAGGGTGAGTATGCACAGGGGATATTTTTTCACTGCGTAACCATCTTAAAACTCATCTTGTATTAATCAATTAGTTAATTGATTAATTGATTAATTAAAAACTTAAAAATGTCACTGGAGTGAAATGGAAAACGCACCTACTTACTGTTCCATCCACCCCTCACTTGTCCTATTAACGACCACTCAACCGGATACATAGTCTATCAGATTTAGAACTGTATCTACACACATCCAATAAATAGTCTTGCTCTTATGTCTATCACCTGCATTTTTGTAAAATCACATAGATCTACTTAATTCTTCTCCATGACCTCATGGTCCCACTTAGTCCGGATGTGTTAGCATCAACGTAGTCCTTTACTGCTGGACGCTCAGATTTTTGGTCTCAGAATTACTAACTGTGTAGTAGTCAACACTTTATGCCCGACTTTTTATGAATATGTGCAAGTATTTTTCTGCAGTTGAGAGTCCTCTTGGAAACTGCTGATTCAAAAGAAATGCCCGTTTAAAATTTAGTTAGATGCTGACAAATTGTCGACCAGAAAGGTTTTATTGATTTGGACTCTAATCCAAAGTGTATTAGAGTTCTCCTTCCTCACACGAAGAGTAGAAAAGAGTTTTTTTTTTTTTTTTTTTTTTTTTTTTTTGGCCAGTTGGAGAGCTGGAAGAAAGGAACGTGGCTAATTCGTGTATTAATGGTGAAAACTGAGTTTAGTAGGCGTGGTCTCAGAGCATTGGCCTTTTTGTTCCTTTTCTGTGAATTTCAGCATCTGTCAGAGTATCCAGGAATTCAAATTGGCAAGCTGTCATTCAAATTACTCCTTGCTTTTTTCCTCCCCCGACTCTGAGCTTCTGGAAGGAGGGAACTGTGTCTTGTGCCACGTTCCCTCTGCTGCTTGGCCGACACCAGGCATCTGTGTTTTGTTGAGTGAGGACCTGCTTGTGTGGAAGGAGCTGTTGTTCCTCCAGCACTATGCAACTGCTTGCCAGAGTCCCGCTGTCAAAGGGGAAACTCAGCTCAACACCTCCCGCCCCCCCAGGGCCAGACTCCCTCCCACCTTCCCTCTCATGCTGCCCCTCTCCCTTACCAGAATGAAGCCTCACTTTTGCAGGGCCTTGGTCAGCGCAGTCAACCATGGGCCTCTAGCACACACACAGAGCCTGACAAATGGTGGGCACTTAGTAAATATTTTACAACTGGACCAGTCTTTGTCTTACAACGTCAACCTGTTTCTATACCACAGACCAAACTGTTACCCAACTTCGAAAGGTGAACTGGAGTTCGTGATGTCCTTTCTGCTTTTCTCTTCATGCTCTGGGCTGATGGACAGTGAGTGGTAAGTTACAGGGGTCTTACTGAGATTTTAATCCCACCTTTGTGCACCAGGGATGTATAAAGAGCTTGTGAATGCTGAGAAACAAAAAGCTTGTGGGTCCGCTTAAGACCAAATACCCCTATAAGCCAGCAGTCAGGAGTGTGCAGCCTGCAGATCAAACTTGGCCCCAAACCTGCTTTTGCAAACAAAGTTGTACTGGAAGACAGACCCACACCTAGTTTACATGTTGGCTGTGGCTGGTTTTCTTCTAAGACTGCAGGACTGAACATTGCAGAAGAGACTGTCCAGCTCACAGAGTCTCAAATATTTATTATGTGGACCTTTGCAGAAAAAGTTGGCTGGTCTATGCTATCAGCCAAAGTCACATCCTACCCCCACCCCACATTTTTCAAGATATCTACGCTCAACCACCTGAGTGCTCAGGCAGGTAAACTCATTCACAATGTATTTCGCACTCTGTTTCACGATTAGCCACAAAGACAATCAGCAGAATAGGGAAAATGACTCATATTCACTTACTTAAATTTTATCTCAGTGACTGAGTATTGCCTTTAATTTTCCCAGATAAAATCTCCTGAGAGATATTTTCCATTCAAAATAGATCCTCAAGAGGTTTAACTTTTTAAATACACTTCTAAAATCCATTATCTACAGTCATTAAATATATGGACAAGCACTCATAGAAAAGATGAGTATATCCAGAAGGGCAAAAAGGAGTTGTGTACATCTATATTTTTTTATGTCTCTAAAGCAATAATTTAATTTACAGCCAAGAAATTAGCTGAGAATCATGCTTTTGATCAAGTCTACACATAAAACTGTCTTCAATGTCTTCAAGGTCTGTTTCCCACACTGAAAATAATCTGTCATCTTTAAAGGTGATTTGTCATTAATTTTTGTTTCTTTTCTTGTAGAGAGTCTGTCATTATTTTTCCCCCAAATGACTAAGATGTCTGATTCTCTTTACTATGTAAGTGAAGCCATTTAAAAATTTAGCTTCCTGGAAAATAAAAAAGGAATGATCTAGCCCAAAGGCAGTGTGGAAACAGTTATTTTATTTTATCTTCTTTTTCTGACTAAGACCCAGCTCATTAGCAAGAAGCTAAGGACCACGTCTTTGAGTAAAAGAGCAAATAGGAAGAAAGACAGAAAGCCACCCTCCATCTGGTTTGACATCTCCGTAAGGTCAAACGCTATGTTGGAACAGAACAAGGGTGGTCCCTGTGCGTCATATGTACCTAAAAATCCACTGAACTCGGAAAAGTGCCACATTTAAGTTAGAGCACGAATTTCTTCGGTAAGTTTCTAAGTTTGCTTTGGAAGGTTTCCTGCGTTCTTACTTAGGGCCTTTTAAGCCTGGGGGTCATGGATCTGAATTCCTTCAGCATCAGAGTCCTGAGGAAGAAGGACTGAGTTCTGGACTTGGAAGCATATTGAAAATGAAACCTGGTGACACCACTGTGTCAAGAAAGAAAGAAAGAAAAATCGCTCTCCAACTCTCAGACTAACAACTTTGAAAATAGTACGAATGCCTAGAATGATAAAGCAGTTGCTGTGCCCAACCCAGCCCTCTCTGAGGAAGGTGGGTGCAGCCCGGTGCAGGACTCCTAGAGCCTCTTGTTGAGTCTGGGTGTGGGAATTCCAGAGGATAAACCACAATGGTTCCCAAGAGCTCTGCATAATGAAAGGTGAACTGGAAGAATAATTTAGGCAAGAAGGCATCAGGAGCAGAGCTGGGGTGGAGGGGAGAGAAGAAAGGGGAAAGCCGGAGGGATGGCAGAAGATCATGGATGTATCATATCCTTGGAGCCTTAAATCCTCAGTAAACGCTGCCTTGCTCATATGTGTGTGAGTGTATGTGGGTGTGTTTGTTAATGGGTTTTGTGTATGTGTGTGTGTGCAATCTGGTGGGGGGGGGTCTCACTGTCTATGTGTAAAAAAAAAAAGCTTTAAGGCACAAGACCCAGGGGCAAGACAGATCATGAGGACATGAAGCCCTAGGAATTGATATAAATTAGGGAAAGGGCTTTGGATCACAACAACTTATGGGCTATGAAGTTGGGAGCTCAAGTTCAGTTGAACTAACCCTCTAGGCTTAGAGGGTGCTTGTAAAGATCTGATTTACATTTAATATTTATTTGGCTCTTTCCATGAGGCAAGCAGTGTGTTGAAACATTCCAAAACTTATCAGTATCTTATTAATTTTTCAGAACTCTAGGAGATACTGGTATTATTTCCCCATTTCACAGATGAAGAAACTGAGCTTATAGAGAAGCTTTATCCTGTGAAGCTATACCTGCGTCACGAATTAGGACGAAGAATTAGGTCTTCAGGTAAGTCTGCCTGACTTCCAAGCTCATGCCCCTCATTGTTTTGCTCTGCTATCTCTCACCTGCTCAGCAAACTGAGTGTCAAGATTCGTGCTGAGTTCCATATGTATAAGACAGATGAAAGTTCAGCCCCTGTTCTTACTGATAGTCAGTCTGGTCAGCGAGTCAGCCATTTGCAGTAAGGTGGCGTGTTGCATAATGGGGAACACAGTAGAAGTGTGGACTGAGTTCTCTGGGAAGAAAAGAAGAATGAGCAGTCTGGTTTGAGCCTGAGCCAGGGAAGGCTTCACAGAAGAAATGGCATTTGAGCTTTGCTTCAAAGGACATGGAGAACCAAACATCTGTTTCCCACAACTGACTGCAAGTAAGTTTACTACTGGTGCCAGACATCGAAAATGGATGCTGACGGATTCTGCCAAAGGATGTTTCTAGTCTCAGCTTCAGAAATAATCTCTAATTCCATAAAAAGAAAAAGTAACTCTGATTCAGTAGGAGTCTGGGTAGCTATCACGAGAGCCTTCAGCAGCCCTGTTTGTAGCAGATCTGTCCATGAGATGATGTTTTTGAAAATATCCTAAGCAACTACAAAGCACAACACAAATTTCCAAAGTAGGATGGAGGAAAGAAAAGAGGCCAGGGAAATGAAATGTATGTGAGATGGGGCAGGGCTCCTCTGGATTAAATTTTCAAGAGAAGATAATAAATTAGGAGAAAATGTGAGAAGAAAAATGGCTCTATGGTTTATACTTTTGAATAAAAACAAGCAGAGAAGCCAATAAACCCCAGATTTTCATTGATGAGAGTTAGTTATGTATCTCTGTAGTTGAGGTTTTCTCTCACAGTTCATTCAAGTGGGAAGGGTTTTTATTGATGTTGAAATAGCATTAATCTCTCTGATCTTCAGTGTATTTGTTGGGAAAATAATAGGATTGGCATAGATGGGGGATTCTCAGGGATTCTGTAGCCCCAGGGCCAGCAGCATGGGCATCAGCTAGGAGCTTGTTGGAAATGCAGACTCCTGGGATCTACCTGAGACCAACTAAATGAGGGACTCTGGGGGTGGAGCCCCACAATCAGTGTTTGAACCAGCAGATTCTGGTTCACGTTCAAAAGTGACAGCTCCCAGCATAAAGAATCTTCTAAACAATTGGACAGCTACATGAATCAATAATTCGATTAAAAACAACATTATCCAGTATTAAATAAGCACTATTTGATACTACTTGTTAAAAAGTTTATCTATTAAATACAGAGAGCAATGGAGCCAGAGTGTAGACATAAACCCTCCCAGCTGTATGAGGTTTTGCACACAATCTCCAGTAGTCAACTTCCTGGTCTGTAAAATGGGAATAGTGATGCCTATTGCCTAGAAATGGCTTGAAGGAAAAAGAGAGAGAGAGAAAAAGAGAGAGAGAGAGAGAGAGAACGTGAAGCATCTGTAGTATAGGAAGACACCTAAAATAGTTGAATGTGTAATTCCATCTAAATAATGGACTCAACCACCGTTCTCTTTTCATAAACATCATAACCTAAGCAAATGAAATGGAACTCTTATTGATCCACCCCGCTTAATTGAGAGGGTTGTTTTTCTGGAACACTGTTTCCCAAAGGAGATATGTCTCTCTCAGATATGCAATATGATGGATGCTAACATCAAAAGGGCCAGTTAAATGTCATTTAGTCACTCATCCTCTTGAATGAGGTAGGCTTTAAGCATCAATCTATGAAACTGAAAGGAAGGAGTGAGGAAGACCTCATCCTAGTCTGGACCACCATGGTCTTCTGCCTGGGCTACTCCAATACATTGTGCACTGGTATCTCCAGTTTCCTCCACCATCCATATTCACCCCAAATGGTCTCAATACAGCAAAGAAACATCCAGTTTTATGTGTTTGTAACCCCTCTACTCAAAACCATCTCATCTTGAGTCAAAGCCAAGTTCTTACACTAACCTACAACATCTTATGGAGCTAGTTCATATTAGACATCGTGTCTTACTCTTGCTTTATTCTTGTCTGTTCTAGCTTCACTGACCTCCTGGCTCTTTCTTAAACTCCCAGGCATGCTCCTGACTCAAGACATTTGCATTTGCTGTACCCTTTGCCACAAGGGTCTTCTCCTAATATACCCAAAGCCGTCTCCCTCATTCCCTAACTTTCTCCCGGTATCTACTCAAGTGTCATCTTTGTTAGATGCTCTTCCCACCTAACATTTCAGCATTTCTCCACCCTGATATTTCTCCAATTGTTTTGACTTTGGCACATGTCATCATCAAAAGGTATCCCACTATAATGTCATTACTTATTGTTTTTTTCTTTTTCAAGAATGCAAGTGCAGAGTAGCCCAGGAGCCTAGAAAAGTGTCTGGCACATGATAAATCAATACATGTTGTGAACTGACCAATGAATCAATCAATGAATTAGTTTTCTTCATTTCTATTCCTCTACTCACTTACTGTCATCTACCAACCAATTAATGATGAAGGAAATTAGCAAGGTCAGTAGATACTCAACTGGTTAGTTGAAGGACGACTACCACGTTTTGTAGTTGTTGTTTGACCAGGTATAAATACAGAAAAGAAAAGAAAGGAAGAAAATGTTGAATGCATAATAATTCAAAGGCATCTCCTCATAAGTTTTTTTTTTTTTTTTTTTTTTTTAAGCCCTGAGGGAAAGGTTCTCAAGGAAATAATGGAATTTAGAGTGAGAACTTGGGAACCAGAGCTCAGAACTTCACAGATTATAAAATCCCGGAAAAGCTAATCTGCATTCTGAACTGTGGTTTCCTCTCCCATGAAATAGATTACATATTGATGCACACATCTCATGGGACTAGAGGGAAGACTAAGTGAGAGGGTGGCAGATCTCTTTCCATGGTGTCCAGCAGAGAATAAGAGGTCAGGAACCATGGTTATAGATATCACTGGAATTTGAGTCACATGAACCTGTGTTTTCCAGAGAACATGCAATAGGTGCAGTATTTTAATGGCAAGTCAATTCAAGTGAATTTCAGGGACCAGAGTTATTCTACTCTATTTCAGCCAAATAACACATTGTGATGAAACCAGCTACTGAAGAAAAAAATGCCACCATTTTGAAAAGATTCCATCCCAACTCCCCTCAAACTCTGTTTGAGTTATGGTTCACTTCACTTATTTTCTTGTTTACATAGGCTCAGCAGCAAACCAGTGATTACAAAAATGAATAATCCTCATTCATATCTGGGTTGTCAACAGAGACTGAGCAAATGACACCACAGAGAATGGTGTTATTAAAGGGGCACTGAGCAGTCAAACACTGGGCCAGCCTTCCCCAGTCCACCCCATCTCTGTCAGGCTTAGCCTTTGATGGGACCCAGAGAGGCAGGTTTCAGCATTTTCCACAAAGGAATTGCCATGAGGAAAGTAAGTTGTGTCAGTCAAAACCATTTATGAGACGGGGTCTAAATTTTGTTTCATAATGCACTTGGGAGAAGGTCTCAGATCATGTTATTTCTCTCTCCATGTTAATGAAAGGTTATATTATCACTTGGGTCTAGAAACATACACCCAACTTGGCAATAAACTCCTTCATGGTAATTAAGTATTGTGTGAGGATTCTGTGTGTGTGTGTGTGTGTGCGCGCGCACGCGCGTGCACGCGCATACATGCATGCGTGCTAAAGATGTGATTGTGATTTGAAAGTACTCTCCTTGAGTAACTGAAGATGAAAATTACCATAATATTTTGAATTAAAGGATATCCCAGGTCAGCACTGTGCACCTAAAACACCAGCCATCTTAAGCTACTGATATCAAGGCAGTGCTGGCCCTGGACAGACCACATTTCAAAATGATTTTAAATTATACCATAAATTAAAAATTAAGGACTTCTGACTCCTTAGAAATAAACAAAAAACAAAACACCAATGCTAGGACCAGGATATTCTGAATAATAGAAGAGAGGTTGTACTTCCATACAAATCTTTCAATATCTACAATTCATTTAGAATCACTATTAATGAGAGTGATAAAAATATATGTTTATAAAAAATATATGTTTATAAAAAATAAAAAATTAAAAAAAAAAAGGGCACAAAGGCAAAAAAACAAAACAAAACAAAAAAAAAACAAAAAAAAACATTCTATAATTTTTGCCAGGCCTCTTAAATGCCCTTGTAGGAATTATTTTAAAGAGATTTAACCTAATGCAAACATATTTTAAGAATGAAAAACAAAACAAAACAAGAAAAGCAAAGTACAAAGAAGCCTAGCCCTCTCATCTGAGACAGGGGACCAATGAGGGTGCTCTTGGTGGGGATGTAAGAGTGAGCTGTGATGAACGTACATTGCTTCTGGAACCCTCTGCACTATGAGACAAGTCCTAAGCATCCAGAAGGAAAAGAAGGTGGACACACCCACAACTGGAGATTCTCCTTAGTACTTATCCCTTTGGAAGACAGTGTTCAGTGCTTTCCCTGGAAACCGGACATCTGAAGGCCTAAGGCTATTGGTGGGAATGGCCTAGCCCAGTGTGGGAGGGACAGTGAGCTCTGAAGGGTCTCCTGCCTGTGGCTAAGGGACTTCACAATGGCACTTTAGGATGTGTGTGTACAGTAGAAGATAAGAACTGGAAAGAAATGAGACTTCAAAGAAGCCAAAAGAATGAAAGGGGGCCATGGTTTTTGGCTCTCCTGATTTAATCTTTAAGTGGAGACAGCACGATATTCATCCAAAATCCAACAGGAAAGTGGGTCTTCCTGAAGTAATGGAATCTTTCCTCCACCCTCTGGGTTTTCCCTGGGCACATAGATAATTGGCTAGAAACCATCCCCCTGCCTCTCTTGGAGCCAAGTGTGGTTACATGACTCAGCTCTAGTCAATGGGAGAATGGAGAGAAGTTAGAGGAAGACTTGCAGTAAATGTCTTCCAAAAAACCAACCAACCAAACAAAAAGCTTCCTCTCCTTTTCTTCCTTGTCCCATTCTAGGAGGCTGGCTATGGTGTAGGACATGGTGTAGGATATGGTGTAACACCCTAGAGGAAGTCAGAACAGGTGTGCATAGTGACCTATCTGTCCTACTTGGGGTTGCAGAGCTACTGTATCCTGCTGAAGGTAGCATGAGAGAAGGCCATCTGTAGCCCTGATCTTTTCCAAACATGGGTCCTGAATTACATTATTGAGTCACCTGCCTGTCTTGACTGGTTTATGAGGAAGAAGTACATTTCTATTTTGTCTAAGCCTCTGCTTCTTAAACATCTTTACTGCAGCTCCTAGCCAATCCCCTAACTAATCTGGATGCCCAGGTCTGAGCTGACAATATGTGTTATTATTTCAGAGTTCTTCGCAATGCACATCCTTTTGAGCCTAAAGAGCCTTTCCTAGCCTCCCCTCTGCCTCTCTTTCTCCTTCCCCATTTATGGCCCTGCCATCTACAAGAGTGGCTGCAGGAGGACACCAGCATCCACCAGACAGGAATGGGAGCAAGCTCATCTGTGAGCATGCTGTCTTGCTGGACTCAGTAGTCTATGGTAACATTCCTTAACCCATGCACATTTCCTCAGCAAGCCAGCATTTCCCCCTCATTCACATAGACTGTGTTTCCAGACAACATTTATTGTCTACTTGAATGGGGCTCATTCAGTTGTCTTGAGTCTCCTACCCCTTCCCTTATTAGTAAGATAGAGAAGTATAGTAGTTACATGAAGCAAATCTACTCGGAATTTCCCCCAGAACAAATCAAATGAGAATATAAAAGAAGTAGTAGAGAGATATCATCAATATGTAAGTTCCTGTTTATACAGAATAATTTAGGAGATGGAGTATTCCAGTTAAGCACTGTTCACAGATCTTTAACTACCTCCATCAAACATTCAGAGGCTCCTTTGAATGGAATAGTAGAGATTGCCCAGGGGGCCTAGTAATCCCCTCTGTGCTCTAATGTGATGTCGGAGCAGGAGGTAGAGCTTGGTTTTGGTTTCTCCACAGTGTCTTTCTCTGGTTTCTTCTTGTAATATCCCAGGACATGACATGCGGTGATCAATATGAGAGGCCAATGTGATAAAGTCTGAGAGGCTTGCAACTGGGTTACACTCGCTTGCATAATAAAGAAGGTACTTCCTCTGTGTTCTCTTTTCCATGTTCAGTGTCTGCCATCAATGACAAGGTGCGACTATCCTGATTTTTTTTTTAAAGATTATCTATTTATTTATTTATTTGACAGAGAGAGACACAGTGAGAGAAGGAACACAAGCAGGGGGAGTGTGAGAGGAAGAAGCAGGCTTCCCGCCCAGCAGAGAGCCCAATGTGGGGCTCGATCCCAGGACCCCAGGATCATGACCTCAGTCGAAGGCAGATGCTTAACAACTGAACCACTCAGGTGCCCGACTATCCTGACTTTTACATGTACTATTTTCCCTACATAGCATTGCTCATTTTGTCCCTGTTTGTGAATATAGCTTTTGGGGATGTTTTTAAAAACATACACTCGAAGCAAAGACTCTGGACCCTGAGAAACAAGCAGAGTTTTAGAGGGGAGGGGGTGGGAGGATGGGTGAGCCTGGTGGTGGGTATTAAGGAGGGCATGGGTTGCCTGGAGCACCGGGTGTAGTGCGTGAACAATGAATCTTGGAAGACTGCATCAAAAACTAATGATGTATTTTATGGTGACTTACATAACACAATAAAAAATTTAAAAAATAAACAAATCAATAAATAATGAAAAAAAAAAGCACACTTAAGAGTTTAAAGAGATAAATTCTCAGTCTGGTGCTACCTGGAGTCACAAGAGTACTGCAGGATTCTGAGGACATTCTGGAGGTCATGATCCAAAGCCCTTGACCTGTGCTTAACTAACAGCCCCTCCCAACTCCCAAGGGCACTTCTCAGGTCCAGGCACATTTGTGGGGACCCTGGAGGCAAGCTGGGTTTATCAAGATTGTCCTATGGGATTAAACACTTGCAGATGCATTTTAAATAAGATAACAAATATTTATATTAGACATTCCTGGATTGAGGAAAGGCTTTGAATGTGGACTCCTGTTCCAGTGCCACCATATATGAGCCGAGTACTCTTGAGCAGAGCATCATTGTTTTTATCTACTGGATGGGGGTTTTATACCCAGCTCTCTAGGCTGTTGTAAGAATGTCATGAAGCTATACACACAGTATATGCTCAACTAAGATATGCTGAGTAAATGGATAAACCCAAGTAGAAGTTCTACATGTTCTGGTCTTCTCACCCTTGCTTTATAGTGCCTTCAAAATGCCAGGCACCCCAGTCCCATGGCTGTGAACATCTCATATCTCTCTGTCTACAGGGCTTTTCCTCCAGAGCCCTACATGATATGTTCCCTTTCTTCCTCAAATCCTATTTGAATGCCCCCTTCTCAGTAAGGTCTTATCAGGTGATCACTTAATTTACGACAACACCCCTTCCTCTAATTCCAGTTCCCGGGTGTCTTTCAGTCTTCATTGCACCCATCAAATCAGACATCCAATACATTTTACTTATTTTGTGGGTGTTTGCCCCCAACTGTAATGAAAACATCACAAAGGCAGGTATTTTCATCTGTTTAGGTCACTGGATTCTTTTCCTAGAGCTGCCATACCAAACCACCACAAACTTTGTGGCTAAACCACAGAAATATATTCTTTCACATTCTGGAGGCTTCAGAATCACGGAATACTGGCAGAGTCACACTTCCCCCAAAGGCTCGAGGAGAGATTCCATTCCTTGCCTGTTCCAGCATCTAGTGGCTCCAGATTTGTTTTGGCTCGGGGCCACATTGTTCTGATCTCTGCCTCTGTCTTCATATGGGCTTCTCCTCCTTCTCTTAGTGTTGCTTCTTTGTGTGTCTCTTATTGGGACACATGACACACATACACAATCCAGGACCCTCTCATCTCGAGATCCTTAATTCAATTCCAAGTGAAAAGGCCCCTTGTCCAAGTGAGGTCAGAGTCACAGGGCCTGAGGGTTAGGACGTGGACATATGTTTTGGGGGTTCACCATGCAACCAATGATAGACACCATTGTATCTTCAGTGCCTATGAAAGACGCACATTGGGGTGCACAGTTTATTTGTTGAATACTTGTTGGGACGTGGTTGGAACTTAAGCTAAGTTTCCTTTCTTCTCCTGAAGAAGTACAGCTTTGGGTGTGCCCGGAGTGCACAGCACTCCTGAGCAGAATTCATTGAGATGGCCAAGGCGGGGTATTCTGCCACTCAGAATTGTCATTGCCTATCATTGCCCTTTCCCTAGTCAGAAGCAATCTCCACTGTCGCTCGCGGGACCTCCCCAACCCTAACTAGACAGGATTTGGATTCATTACGGCGCATGAAGTACAAGTGTTCTCTGGTCAGATCCAATCATCCGTAGGCATAAATGACTACGCAGAACCCCTTCTGACAGGAGAAGCAAACTGTGAGATTCATTTCTAAGAACAGCACATGCATTAACATGGTAGCCCGATAATTTCTCAGACCCATTCTGATTTGCATAAATACCTCCCAGTCCATTTCTATTTTTCTGACATTAAAATGAAAGTGGCAGTTCCATGTCTGAGGCCCTGGCCATGGTCTGGCAGCTGCCCATTCATGTGAGCAATGACAACTTCAGTGTGGACCCCTGGAGTCAGGAGAGATGGAAAAGTATCCATTGTCAGTGTTGGTCACTCATTGCTTGAACATAATGCATAGCCCTCACTTGCATGGATAATAAACTCATTGAAATGGCTTATAGGAATTCAAAACAAGGCAAGGCTACTTGTGCCACCAAGAGATCCAAATAGAGAGCGCTAAGTGCATTCTCATGAATTTATTACTTTTTTTTTTTTTATCATTGCAAGACTGGTATAAAAATATAATTTCCTGAGTAGTTCACAGGGAAAAACATGAGTTCTCTGCCCCTCTGTGGCCGTTCTATACTGAGGAGGCACTACAGGGGAATTTAAGAATGAATATAAAGTCATCTTTTCCCTCAAGGGACTTAGAGTCTTTCTAGGGGATCATGACAATGTAACCAGATTAAAAGTAGAAAGTTAGAGCAGCAAGAATTCACCAAGGAGGCTATCTGGATTTTGAAGAAAGAGGTGCTACACTGGTTGGTAGTAAAATCCACAGGGCTTTGGAATGGGAAGCTGGAAATGAAAAGAACTGAGGAAACAGAATTTTAAAAAATGGGTGCAGAATGAGAAAGACATAGCTCAAGTCATGTTTTGTTCTTAAGACATAAGTTGGGGGGGGGGTGCTGGGTGGCTCAGTTGGTTGAGTGACTGCCTTTGGCTCAGGTCATGATCCTGGAGTCCTGGGATCGAGTCCCGTATCGGGTTCCCAGCTCCATGGGGCGCCTGCTTCTCTCCCTGACTTTCTCCCCTCTTATACTCTCTCTCACTCTCTCTCTCTCAAAAATATAAATAAAAGTCTTTAAAAAAAAAGACATAAATGGTGGGGCATGAATGCTCTTAGGGACAAGAGACACATACAGAAGTGAGGGATAAGAAAAGATGTAATTATGACAAACATTCACTGAGCTCTTACTGTGTAACACATGCTTCGCAACATCCTCTATGGACCGGAGATTTCCAACAATACTATTGGCATTTGGGGCTGGGCAATTCTTTGTTGTGGACGGATGTCTTGTGCACAGTAGGATGTTCAACAGCACCTCTGACCTTTACCCACCAGATGTCAGTAGCAATCCCCAGTTTTGAAAACCACAACTGTCCTTGGACATCGTCAAATGCCTGATCACCTCCAGGTTAGAACCACTGATAAGTAGTTTCATCCCATCTGCTTTTTATGAGAGCCCTACAAGGCAGCATCACAAGTCTCGACTCACTGATGACAAAGGAAATACACATAAAGACTGAAGTATGTGCTGGAGGATACACCACTGGAAAGAGAGTCTTGTCCTTTGGGATGTTTGGTACAAATATTTACGTTTTTCAATACATCATTTGCCTTCATACTTGTAGAGCTTTTCTTCACAGCACAGAAGCATTAAAATTTTATGTAGCCAAGTATATCGATTTTTTAGCTTATAGTTTTGATTTTTGGTATTATGCTTAAAGTCTGCCTAACCACTAGATTATAAAAAATTTACCTCTGATTGATTTCTTCTAGTTTTTGGTGGTTTCCTTGAATCTTGGTACCATCAGGGATTTATATTTGATGGAAATATATATATATATATATATATATATATACATACACAACACACACACACATATTCTATATCTGTATATAATATTTGTTCCTTCTTAAAAAAAAACAAAACAAAGAGAAGAGGGTAAGAAAATTTGGTATTATCCTAAACCCTATTATTGGATATAGCAATTCAACATTTTTGGTAAACATCCTTCAAGTCGCCCTTGTGTAGTACATGCACTAAGAGTTGAGCCATATGAGTTTTGGGACTGATGAGGGAGAAGAGAATAAAAGCCAAATCCCATCAACACTGGGGGGATATTTGCAATGAGTAAGTAGAAAGAGAGAAGGGATATAAAAAAGTAGTTAGAAAGTATACAGTTTAAAAAAAAGAAAAAAATATACAGTTAAATAAGGAGGCAAGTCAAAAGAATATAATGGGGACCAAGAAAAGAGGTACTGAGATGTTTTCATGGTAGTTATAGTCTTTAAGTGCCAAATGCAGTAGTGAACTTACTACGGCTGGAAAGAATCTCCCCAAGAGATGTCTTTGGGAGAATGAAGAGTTCCAGTGTGCAAACAGGTTGAGATAAATAGTCATGGGAATAAGGAAAAATCTAGAGGCATGGAGTAGAGTCTTCTCATCTAAGGAAAGCACGGCATGTTTAACAAGTGCATATACATTGGGTGGTGCAGGTATCCTCAGCTGGCATCACCCTGACGAGAGCCACAGCCAGTAGTTAGTCTCTTTCTATTCTCCACCTTTCAAACGAGCCTAAAAGTTACAAGGAATATTGCAGTGATATGAAAGAAACTTATTTTAAAACCCTCATAGACTAATGAGCAAGAACTGGATGTTTTTGGCAGGTCAGTTGGAACTAAAATCCCAGTTCTTATACATATTACCTGTGTTACTTGTGGATAAGCCTCTTGAGGCTCAGTCTTTTCATCTGGAAAATGGGGTAAGGACAGGGCTTAGTCCTGTTTTGAGGGTTCAGGCCTGATTTGAGGATAAAATGAGATTATATAAGAGAAGAAACTGGGATGGGGTCAAGGGGAAGTGCCCAGGGCAAGTTGTGCCAGTGGAAAGCCTGCCCTTGTCTTTATTTAAAATGTTGATATTTTGTTTACCCTGGATTTTTGAATTAATTTTTATCTTTATAAGATATTGTATTAAAATATTATTTATTCTTATACCAAGTGCTTTGCTACCCCTTCTTGAATTTTGTGCCCAAAGAGAGTACCTCATCTGCTTCACCTTAGTCATGACTCCTAAAACCAACAATTACTGAACGATTATAATGGGTCAAGCACTGCATTAAGCCCTTTAATGGTATACATTTAACATTTAATCAGTGAATGTTTAGCACATACCTACTCTAGAACAAGGTGTCATCATCACCACCATCATTATCATCACCATCAGCATCACCATCATCAACACCACTGTCACCATCATTAACACCATCACCACCATGTTCACCACCATCACTATCACCACTGTCACCCATCATCACCATCACCGCCATCACTATCATCACCATTAGTGTCATCACCATCACCACCATCACTACCATCATCACCATTACCATCACCATCATCACAATCATCATCACCATCATCACCGTCAGTGTCATCACCATCATCACCATCATCACCATCATCATCATCACCATCACCATCATCACCATCATCACCGTCAATGTCATCATCACCACCATCTTCACCACCGTCACTATCACCATTATCACCCATCATCACTACCATCACAATTATAATCACTTATTATACTACCTACAATTAACACTGGGTGTTACATACAACTAATGAGTTGTTGAACACTATATCCAAAACGAATGATATGTTGGCTAACCGAACATAATAAAAAAAAACCGTTTAACTCAAAAAACAAACGAACAATAAAACAAACTCACACGATCTCCGAATAAGCTATAAAAATTAAACAGGATTTTTCCTGTTGCGATAATCGATGTTATTTCTGATTCCACTGTATGACTTGGCTCTCCACAGAAAAGCCAGTGAATCCTCCCTAAAACATCAAACAACTATTATGGACATGGGGACCAGTCAGGCAGAGCAATAGCGCAGGGCTGCTCTGAGTCTAGGTTTGGCTTTTGTAAGCTTGCCTATGATTTTCACACAAAGCAGCACACACTGTTCTCGGTGCTGACACTTCCGTACTCATAAAGCTCAGTGTTGTTCCAGTTCAGGAAGTGGATGAGTCACCGGGTAGAGGCAGTGGGAAGAGAAAGGACTTCACTTTGGTGCGTGTATATGGGTGGGGGGCAGGCATGCTTACAGTTTTGATAATTTCTCAAGTAATTCTAGATATACAACAGGAAAGGAATATCATAACTTGCCAGCCGCTACCCCACCCAGAAAACCTCAAGTCGCTAACTGCCTTTTTTCTTAAAATGGAAGAGTTATTCCCATCTGCGAAAAGGTTTCATTTTCCTTTGTGGTGCGTTGCTCTGCAAGCCTTTTAATCTCGTAAGGTCTAGCCATATAAACAGACAGGGGAGAAAACGGGAAGATGAAAACTCTTCAGGTTCATCCAATTTTGAATCCCACTTAACAAACACAGCGGTACACGGTTTTGATAAAGGCTGTAAGGATTGTGATTTGACCTTCCTCTTGTCTCCGTGTGAAATGTAAACACCGTGTGCTTTCTCATAATTAAAAGATATTGATTTCCCAGCAGTCCACCAGGGGGCTGGGTAATCTTTCTTCTGAATGGATGCAGCACGAACCCCGCTGTCATCTAGTTGTACACAACCAGAAGTAAGCCACAACAGGCTGATGTGCCGTTGCACTTCAGGACGTTGTACAACTGGGGAAGAACATCACTTCTACTTTAAAAATAATTGTTTGGCATGATTTTAGGACTATGGGACTGTCATAAGAGGCCACGAGATTCAGTGATTCAGCGGCTTTAAGCAACAAAGTTATTTCTTTCCCCCTCGTGGAGCAGTTTGGGTTGGTGGTTAGAATGGAGAGGGGGTGGCTTGATGGTGCTAGGAATCCGTCCCCTGACCATGTCATCTCCAGCTGCTGCCCTCTGAACTGGAGACGACTCACTACAATGTCCGCATTCCAGCTGCCAGGGAAAGGAAACTATGAAAGGAGAAACATATTTCTTTCCCTTTAAGGACAAGACTTGGGGTGCACACATCATGTCCACACACATCTCCTTGGCCGTCGCCTAGTGATATGGCCACATCTGGCAGAGGTGGCTGGGAAAAGTAATCTCTGGCTGGGTGACCATGGGTGCAGCTAAAATTGCTATTGCTACTGAAGAGAAGGTTAGTGGCAATCACTAGAAGCCCCGGTCACAGGTGACTGGGAATGAATATATGCCCAAGTAGAAAGGGGTTCCAGATGTGGGGTCCCCATTCCCAAGGCTCTTGGGTTGTGATGATTGATGGTGATGATGAAGGGATGCCCTGAAGACAGCAACAGTGAATGTTTGCTGATTCCTTGCTTTGTGTCTCTCTATGCTAAGTGCTTTGTAAATATTAAGCCATTTTATCTTCATGACTATCCTACAGCATCGCTAGTATAATTAACCCAAATTGACCCACAAAGAAACTGGGATATGTTAAGTTCAGAAACTTGCCCAAGGTCAGGCAGCTAGTGTACAGCCAAAGGGACTCTAAACCCGTGTGCTTCTTGGTCTACGGTGATTCTCTTAGCCACTTTACTTAGCTGCTAATGGTGTTCTGAAATGCCTCAATATTTCAAAAAGCTGAATTAAACTGCAAACTTCTCCATAACCGAACATCTGAGCTAGCTAAAAGGTGTTTGTTGGGGCCTGACTATAATCAATTAAGACTGGTCCTTCCATTTATCAAAGACTAATAAGAGCTGGGGCCCATACATAGACCTCAATTAATCTTGAAATAAACAGGAAAATTAATGAATGACTGTTTATTAAATGCAATTTGTTTGGCATATAAGCTCTTTTTA
The DNA here is from genome assembly GCF_030435805.1 of Mustela lutreola. Classification (NCBI taxonomy): domain Eukaryota; kingdom Metazoa; phylum Chordata; class Mammalia; order Carnivora; family Mustelidae; genus Mustela; species Mustela lutreola. The sequence continues at coordinate 5,258,620 of NC_081305.1, forward strand.
GGCATGGCTTCTAGAGTGAGGAGCAAATAGACAGTCATCGTTTGAGTAAAGACTGTAGACAAGGATCCGAAGACTACTCACTTCAAGGTCTCTTTGCTCGTGCTCACAGAGGGTATGAGCCAGAACACAGCAGCAAGATCCCTGACCATCCCTAAGGGAGGGACCTCAGGCACCCCAGTGGGTGAGCAACATGTAACCTGGGTCAGCCCAGTTCAAGGGCTGTGCACAGAGATTAAGGGAGGGAGAGTTAGAGATGCTGGTATATGTAGCGTCAGGCGGCCGTAACCAGGAATGGAAGAGCAACGCCAGTTCGTGCAGTGTGCAAAAGATGGGCCCTGGGATGCAGCTGCTGTTGCCTTCATGCATCAGCACATGCAAATGTTAGGAAGGGACGGGGAATAGAGCCCTCCTTCCCTCCCCACAAACAGATGGGTAATTAGACGGAGGGTGGGAACCAGATGCTGTACTTCCCCTGAGACCAGCACCGGAGGGAATGGGCTGGCTCTGCAGGAGACGTTTCTGTTCCTGAAAAGGGCTAGCGCACCGGAGAAAGAACTGGGGCTTCAGGGTTTCTTGGAGGGAGGGGTGCCAGTGGTGGGGGAGTGCCTCTTCTCTCCATGTTCATCCTCTGCCAGACCCATCTGCAGGCACAAACCAGCCTGGTGCTAGGTGAGGGCTGCTCTTAGGGGAACCCAGCTCTCCACGACCCTGTCATTTCAGGCAAACGGCCTTGTGAGTTCCTGCCTATGGTGTTTGTTTCGGGAACCTGTTTTCTGTGCCTTAGAGCACCACGATACTGACGTGGCCCCTGGTAGGAGAAGAAGCACTCAACCACGTCCCAGCTGAGCCACGGCACCTCTGAAGCCACAGTCTAACAGGACGTGTGTTTGACAGCGATCCAGTGGAAATTGTTTGCTGTTCGTGCAAAGATCTTGTGGGAAAACCCTCCAACACCACCCCAAAGACTGCTTGGTAATGGTGATGGATATTGGCTTGGCCACGATGATGGCAAGGAGATCGAAGGTCGACTTCTAGAGTCTGCACAGGTTTGGCTCCCACACCTCGCTCTCCCTGGCCCTTCATTATTTTGTTTTCCAGCTGAGTCCAACCCCAGTGCTGCCTTAAAACCTGCAACAATTTTAATCAGCAGTGACATAGAGTCGTAAGTGTGAGCATTTGTAAGGTCTAAAGCACCTCGCAGACCCAGGGAACCACAGGGTGGGCAGTGCCAGTACACTCCGGTGAGAGCCACTGAGGATTCCAGAACACTGCGAAACTCTGGTTCCCTATAGTGGGAAAACATTGCTAAGGCTCTGCGCCCTGCTCCACACTGTCCCACCAGTAGCCCTAGGATGGTCCTTCTCCAAGCACAGAATAAAATCCCACTTATCTGGGAAGCTAACCTCAAATTTCGCTTTACACACTCATACACTTAGCCCTGGTGGCCTACATCAGACTCTCTGATGGACAGAGAAGAAAGAGTTAGTATTTTTCCCAAGCATCCCAGGTGACCCTGATGCATGGTAAGGTTTGAGAACTACTGATCCCAAGCCAAGCTCCTCATTTCACAAAAAAAGGACACTGCATCTGGGACAGGGGATATATCGCCACTTGCTAGTTTGTGACCATATGGGCAAGAATGCAGTTCTACACTCTGAAAACTCCAGCCTGATTGAATTCTGAATTTTGCCACTTCCTATGGCAACACCAAGGAGTGACGTCCTTACAGAGGCCCATCGGTGGGGCTCGACTTCCCTGAAAAGCTCTTACAAACCCCGTGTCCCTCTCCTACCACCCCTCTCAGTGAGAATGGAGTTTAACCATAGAATCTGCCAGAATGGTTTTCCTCCTCGCTCTCTGCTGTTGCATAGCTCATTCACTACACTCTTTTTGATCGGTATCAAGTTCTCCAGTCAGTGGGTCCAGATTGCCACTTGCATCGTAGGTAATGATAAAAGAGGATTTGTTCCATTGGTGGGATGATAATTTTAAGGTGTTCCTCCCTTCTTCCTCCACTGCTTTCACGGCTGTGATCAGCTGAATTCGAACTGCTGTAATTCTGCCACGCGTAGACATGATCGTGTTTATTGTCCACGTCGGCAGTCCCTTCGATCACATTGTGCCTTGTGCTATATCCTCGACAGCAGGTGACTGAGATCACCTTGCCCCCAAGGTTATGCTTTGTCCCTCGATAAATTTCATATCACTTCAGCTGCCCACACACCACAGGAACGGCTTCATAAATTATAACTTGGAGCTGGCTGTGGAATGAGATATTGGGGCGCACTGGTGGTTTCATAAGTGCTAACTGGGACTTGAGAGGGGCCAGAAAGAGAGGAAGCTGGACTGTGGGATCATCTTACGGTAGGCAGTATTGGAAGTGAAGACGTTGAAATCCGAGTTGAAGGTGAATCAACATAGCGATGCCCAATATAGACCAAGGGCTTACAAGGGCTGCATAAAGACAAAAGTCTGTTAAAACCCAGATTTTAAAAATGTTTGATATTTGCAAAATTTTGCCTTAACTTTGTCTCTCAGTAGTAAAAAATGAAATTACTGTAAACATGATCTATGCAATACCTAGCAAGAGTGTGATCCGTTTTCCAGATGAATGTGCTGTTACAATGAATTATTGACGAGCGTGCTATTCATTAAAAAAGGTTTTCAAGGCCATCAAAGTTGTCACTCTTGCTTAGAGAATGGTGAAGTAGGAGAGAAGGAATAATGGTATCATGGAGATAAGTAGGACAATTAAAATTCTCAAAAAAATACATGACCTATGTTGAAAACATATGAAGATATAAATAATGGTATGTTTTGAAATGGAATCTCAGTCATGACTTGGAGAGCTCCAGAAGGTCCAGATGCAAGACCGGGCGATCCCCCAGAGGAAGAATCAGGGGATACTTTGGGATTTTATCAAATCAAGGGAGGCATGTACATGGTAGAAATGCTGCCAGTGCTTCCTTGTGCTCTACGTATAGTACGTACCACCACTGCCCATTTCTCAACGAGATCATCATGCTTCAGAATTATTCTCAAGGCAGGGCCATTGATTCCTGCTGACACATGAAATAAAAGCTTCCTTTCATTCTTGAGCCAACAGATGTATGGGCCTTGGGGTTGAAACCTGATGGAAAGTTATATGTTAAAAAGAGATATAGGGAGTTCTTGGTTTCCTTTGTTACATGGTCGTACAAGTGACTTGAAATTATGAAAAAATGCAGGAGGGACCCAGGTGAATCCTCACGTAACAGGGTTGTGCGAAGACAGAGGGAGACTGATGGGCACAGGAAAGTGGGAACAACAGACGTGAACTCCTGCTTCCTCACTGCTGACTCACTCCCGTAGAAGCATGAGGAATATGCCATCCTCCTCGAAATGAAGTTTGCATATTTCTCTAGAATCCTAGAACAAAATGCTATTCATTGCAAAGGCGAACTTGGGAAATGCTGAATTCACCAGGGATTGGCAGTGGTTTCCTTGACTTCCAGCCCCAAGGGATTGGGGAAGGCGAGAAAGAGAAATTACTTAAGGGGAGGAGGAAGTAGATGCAGAAAACAGAAGGAAAATCATAACGTGACACAGTGTACATTCACCAGGACAGAGGGCAGTGAGGATATTTCACTTGGGAAGCTGAAATTAGGGCACTGCCTGACTGGGCTTCAGAACCCTGGAGTCAGGAATTGGCCACTAAGGGGAGCCGGTCAAGAAAGTTGAGGGGCCTAGAAGACAACTTTGTGAAACAGCTCTTGGATGGAAAGCAGGAGCTGGAGAGCATTTCTGTAACTGGATCCCAGGTTGTTTAACAAGGGTGGTTTCATTCTGACCCCAAGGGATGAAACAAAAGTCTTAAACATCAATCTCAGTACTCGGTTAAGGAGAAAACTGGCCAGCAGGGGGATGGAACCAAATCTGTTCTAGACAGATGGGTAAAGCTAGGACAACTAGGCTAAGCACAGAAGCGGGCATGACCCTGTATCCTGAATGTAATGTGAAAGCTGAGATTTTTTTCAGACGCTGCATTAATAGAGAAAATTCTCTGTAATTTGACTGGATGACAGAGCCTTGTCTTTCTTGGGACCTTTCTCCTTTCTGACTGCTCAGGCTGCTGTGTTCCAAGTACAGGCGCAATATTCATTCATTCACTCTTTCATTCATTCACTTTTTCATTCATTCTTCATTTTCTTTCTCCCTCTCTCTGATCTTCATAGATTTGCGAAAGTCAATCTTTTCTGTGTGAGTGCAAAGCTCTCCCTCGATTTCAATTCCAAATTAATTAATTAATTAATGAGTCGATTTGTTGTCTGATGCCCTCGGGGCTTGCTTGGGGGCTGCTTCGAGTCTTCAGAATGGAGATATAAAGAGGAACAAGACAGTTGACACCTCAGCGAACTTAGTTTAACCTTTAATGCCCTCATCTGAAGTCATTTCTGTCTTTACGTCTCACCCACAGAGCACCTTCTGTCTTGTGAGTCACCGTGGTGTACTGATTGACTATCCATTTGCCATCCTGAATTTGCCCTTGGTTATTTGCTCTCCTTCTACACCTCTCCAGCTTCGCTAAAAGCTCCCATGTTCTTCCAGCTCTGCCCCCCTAGTTTCAGCTTCCAATTTCTCTACCTGAGATCAGAGGTCAACACTCCAGTCCTCCCATTCTCCATGGACCAGTCATGGAAAAACCCAGTTCCTTCTACTCTCATCACTGTGGAGACCTCTAATGTTTCTTTTTCTAAAAATGGTTCCTTACATTAAAAAGAAAATACACACACACACACACACATACACACACACACACACACACACACACATAGCACTTGTATTTCTTCAGTTTTGGCTCAGCTGCCTTGGGTCCCCATCTATCTTCAATGATTTAAAGAAGAGGACTATTGCTGTAAGATATCAAAAACATAAACAAAAACAAGATAAATGGCTCTCTTTCAGCAGACAGGGCAGGGCGAAGTTCTGGCAGGGAGTGCTTTGTTGGGAGGAATGCGGTTCCAACCAGCCAGTGATGGAAAATGGTGAGATGCGGGGCTACTGGTCCATCCGATGGTGATGGATACTTCAGAAAGAGAAAAACCTCCCCGTGCTGGAGAGAGGGTCTCTTTTCAAACCACAGAGGTAAGAGGTATCCTCACAAAGAGAGGGATCTGACAAGTCAACACAAAGTCCTTGAGTCTATACGTGACAGTGGACAGTGGAAGACCCCCGCCAGGAAATGCAGCCACAGGGAATTTCTTGCATGACTGAGTCAGGGAAGGTCAACTTTAAAAGAAGCCATTATCTAGTGGCTTATTTGTGCCAATAAGGAGAAGCAAGATCGCTGCCCAGGAGATTGAAAGAAGAATCCTTCTTCTTGGGGAATTGGAGGCGGAAAGGCAAGGCAAAAAAGAAACCAAGGGAGAACCAAGAAAGAGAAGCTGAACTGTGTATGTGGTGATGATCAGAGAGGAAAGATCAAGGGAGGCAGCGTCTGGGAAAATGGCAACGGAACCAGTCAGCAGAGATGCATCGGGGTTACTCGATTGTTCTTTCAATAAACATTTACTGAGCAGCCATTTTGTACTGGGCATTTTGCTGGATGTTGCTGATTCCTGAAAATCAAATCACTCTTAATTTTATCAAGATTGAGGTGGTGTCTAGTATTTCTTTACATGGTCTAGGTGATCTTCTGATAGACTTTAGTCATTTCAATGACCTGGGTCCGCCTCATATGACTTGCAAGTACGAATTACTAAAAATGTAAAAGAACTAGGGGCCTTGGAGTCCCAGCTAGGGTAGAGCGACACAGGGTCCTAATTTTTCATTGTCTTGTAGTATCTGTACATATCCATCTCCTGGCCATGGTCTTATAAGTAGGCTTAGCCTTGTGACTTGCTTTGACCAACGGTGCTATTGGACGTGATCTAAGCAGAGGCTCGAGGTGTGTTCCCAAGGTGAGGCTCGCCTATTGCATTTGTGCCATGGCCAGAAGAATGAGAGACCCACGTGAACAGACCGAAGTTCCACCCATGACCTGGAGCGAAACTTGGAAGTTTCCATCAACTAAATCCCAGATGCCCCTCAGGTGTATGAGCAAGAAAAAAGCGCTTGCTGGGATAAAGCACCCAACGGCTGAGGTATTTCTGCCTCGGAGGGCAGTGGAAGTCTGAACCGGCTGGCAAGCTGACGTCCGATAAGGGCTTTTGTGACCGTGGACTGTGTTCATGGTGGGGATGGTAGATATTTGAAAATGAAAAGGAAAGCAAGAATGGGTGTTTTCAATAAAGCATTCCCGTTCTCACTGCATCAGATGTCACGTGTTTGCCATCAGGTGGCCTGGACGTCAATGAGGGGAGTCCCCCTCGCTCCCCAGCGTTGAGGAGGCTCAGATGTCCCGATGTGATAACTTGCGCTGTCCCGTGAACAGCATGAATGTCTACGAAACGCTTGGCTGGGTCCTAACCCGGGTGCAGACGGTACTTAAACATGTCGTATTTGTCCCACAACAACTCTCAAATGTGTGTAAGGACGCCACCAACACCACAGAAAAGAGGAGACTGAGGTTCAAGAAGGGGGAGGGTGTCCCCCATGATCCCACCCACGAAGTGGCAAAGCAGTCTTCAGCCCCCTTCTGACCACCTCTAAAACCTGCACACTCATCTCCGCAGGGCCTGGGTGAGATCTTCCCTGTAAGGGAAATGAGGGGGCGAAGCTGAGAACAAAATGTCTAATAAATAGAACAGTCATCAAACCACCATTTATAATTCTCAATGGAGCCATCAGATCCTAAATTTGATGGTACTTTTTTTTTCCCCTCCAAAACTACCAAGTCTTACTTATTCCAAGATCTCTGAGTTCTGCTTTTCCTACAGAATAGGATGAATCATCCCCTAATTTCTCTTTGCTATAATAGAGACGCCTTTCAACTCTCCTTCCTTTATACTCCAAAAAAGTTCCCCGAAAGTCTCAGAGATACTGACACTAGCATTCCCTAGACGCCTGCCTGTCCTACAGCAAAGAATATTGGGATTAAAGGACTCACATGTTCCTTCTGTAAAGACTCTCGAGCACTTAGGAGAAATAGAACAAACAATAAGGCTTATTCACCGTACTCAACAGGAACAGGTTTTGAATTTGATGTTCCCAGTCTCAGTAAGTCAATGCTTCAGTGTGTGCTGTGTTTTCTATCACCCAGACAGGGCTGAGCACACAAAGGGGAGGACAGAAAGACACGGGTGCCCTGGCTTCACAAGAAAATACTGGGAATATTGTTGGAGAATTGTGACACCTACACTCTAAGCCCCGGGGTAGAAGCGGTGATTAGTATATTAGCTAATAGTTATTAAGCACATAGTATGCTCCACCCCGGGGTAAAGATTTTTATACACACAGAGTAGAGCAGAGCCCTTAAAAAAATATGCCAGGTACATACCTACAGGTAAATCTCATCCCTATTCCTTATTAATTGTGCAACCTTTTGTGAGTGATTTCACCTCTTGGTTCCTCCGTTTCTTTTTCATCTGTAAAACGTAGAGAGTTTTTAGGAATGAGTGGGCTAATACATGTGTACTTGAAACAGAGACTGGCACGCAGGAAGTTGAATCTGAGTGTTAGCTATTATCCAATTCAATCATTTCTGCAAACCTAGGGTGGAGATACGTTATCATCCTTATTTATAGCTTAAAAAAGAAGCAAACAAAAAACGGAGGCTCCGAGAAGCTGAATATCTTTCTTACTCAAGATCACTCAGGAGATAAGTGGTGGAGCCCTAATTCAAATTCATCCTGTTAGACTCTGATGCACACGTTCTTGAACGTGTTAAAACAAACGGATGAACTTCTGGTAGCAGAAAGTGTTTCCAATGTAAAGAGACCGTATGTCTAAAATCCGGGGCCATTTCCTAGTGTGGTTTCCAAATTGAGGGCCAACGGAATTGCAAGGGAAAGAATTGGTTACAGCTTAACCCAGTTTCTGAGCCTCCTTCTGATTTAGAATAATGGGGATTTTTTAAAATGGTTGCCCAGGTGATTCTGATAATCTACCCTGATCGGAAATCTGCTGGAAGTGAGCACTCTGATGATTGTGGAATCCATGAAATCTCTGATATGGAAGGTCTTATGGGCTGCTCAGTCCAGCTTCCCACCCACAGCCGAAAGCCCTTGTGTCTTTGGCAGATGCGCCTCCGGCTTTGAGATATGTAAGGGGGAAAGCCTCTTCGCATGAACCTGGGTCGGCTTCCTGGCAGCCTCCACCCCTTGTTCATCCTGTTGAAAAACTCAGCGAACAATCTGTTCTCCCTTAGTCAGTGCCTGCGGCTGGAGGTGGGATGGCGGGTGATGATTCACAAAGTGGACAAGGGCAGAGGGATTTCGGGAGACATGCTCTGAAGAGAGCACCTGTCTTTGTCTCCACTGCTCAGGGTACACACATTCCCCCGCTCATCCCCACACCCCTGCTGAACTGTTCCAAAATCTCTAGTCAATTAACTGCCAATTTATGTCAAGCATGACATCAGCTCACAGCAGTCCTGTCTCATGGATCCCTCTGTTGTTTCTAAAACATCTCATTTTCCTCCCGCTTTCTCTCCCTGGCACCAGGGAGTTTGGATTGTCCGAGTGCTCCCTTATTGGCAATCACAAATTCTCAGTGTCTGCCTGGAACCCAAGGAATCAAGGAGGTGGGCTTCACCGTCAGGCCTTGACCCTTCAACCCTTTAGCATGTTGGTCCAGATCCATAAGAAGCAAACCCCAGATGGGACTAAAACCCCATGATTTTAGGGGGGGCTTGGCCAGCTCAGTTAGAAGGGTAAGTAACTCTTGATCTCAGGGTTGCAAATTTGAGCCCCACATTGGATGTAGAGATTATTTATATAAATAAACTTCAAAAATTTAAAAAAAATTACAGATAAAAACCTGTGATTTTTATTAAGGAGACACCTAGTGAGAAAAAATGGGGAGGAAACTTGGAGGACCCAAGGGGACCCGTCAGAATGAGATACGGTGTAACCTGCACTGAAGGAGAGAGGGCAGGAGAGCTAGAGAGCGGTGTCCGACCAATCTAAGGAAGGGGCGGCAAAGCTGTAGGGTGTCCTAGAGCCCTGGTGAGCTGTGACACGAGTTCCAAGACACCTCTGGGAACATGTCTGCCTTAGCATCCCTGTCTTGCTGAGTTATTGGTGAGAACAACTAGTAAGAAATAGGGCCTCAGCCCAAAAGCTGCGCTGGACCTCAGAGCTGAAGCCATTGGTCAATGATGCTCCCTGTGGTCAGAGCTCTGGGAGGCATATTCTTATTTGCCACATTTAGCAGATGTCATAGTTCCTATTTAAAGGAGCATCCCTTCCACTCAGGTAGATGGAGATATCCACCAAACCATTTTTACTTACTTCTGCTCACCCAAAATGGACAGAAAGATTCCTCATTCTTCAATAACTATTGAGAAATCTGGGCCCTTTGTAGAAGGAAGGTCATCAGGAGAAGGAATAAAATTGGTTATGATGAGTTTATTTGTGTTTGTGTGGAATGCGGCCAGGAGACATCTTGCATGTAGCTGGGGTATGAGACCAGCGTAAAGACGAGGATAAAATCAGAAAGAGAAATCTTCTGTGGAGAGCTCATAGTTGAAACCATAAAAATTCAGATGATTGTCCAAAGAAACAATGGAAACATAAAATACATCTTATAGTAGCAAGCTAGTAGTAACAGAATAATGTTCTCTCCAAATAAGGTCTATCATAATGTCTATCCTAATCCCGGAAACCTATGCCACTGTTGGGTTATATGGCAAAGAAATTAGAGTTACAGATAGAAATAAGGGTGATAATCAGTTGACCTTGAAAGGGAAGATTACTATAGATTCTTTGGGTTGGTCCAATGGAATCACAAGGGCTCTTCTGAAAGACAGAGGCAGGGGAATAAAAGTCAGCAAAAGATTTAAAGATCCTACGTTGCTGGTTTTGAAGATGGAGAAAGGAGACATGAGCCAAAGAATGAGAGTATCTTCTAGAAGCTAGAATAGGCAAGAAAACAGCTTTTCCCCTAGAGCCTCCAAAAGGACATGGATGATAACTTGCTGCTAACCCAGTGAAAGCTATTCAGGATTTCTAACCTCTTGAACTGTTGGATAAAAAGGCACGAGCATTATTTAACTTCCCTATGACCCTGCAATTGCACTCCTGGGTATTTACCCCAAAGATACAGATGTCATGAAAAGAAGGGCCATCTGTACCCCAATGTTTATAGCAGCAATGGCCACGGTCGCCAAACTATGGAAAGAACCAAGATGTCCTTCAATGGACGAATGGATAAGGAAGATGTGGTCCATATACACTATGGAGTATTATGCCTCCATCAGAAAGGATGAATACCCAACTTTTGTAGCAACATGGACGGGACTGGAAGAGATTATGCTGAGTGAAATAAGTCAAGCAGAGAGAGTCAATTATCATATGGTTTCACTTCTTTGTGGAGCATAACAAATACCATGGAGGACAAGGGGTATTAGAGAGGGGAAGGGAGCTGGGGTAAATTGGAAGGGGAGGTGAATCACGAGAGACTATGGACTCTGAAAAACAATCTGAGGGTTTGAAGTGGCAGGGGGGTGGGAGGTTGGGGTACCAGGTGGTGGGTATTATAGAGGGCACGGATTGCATGGAGCACTGGGTGTGGTGAAAAAATAATGAATAGTGTTATGCTGAAAATAAATAAATTAATTTTTAAAATGACAAAAAAAAAGGCACGAGCATTGCAGCAATTTGTTATATCAGCAACAGGAAACGAATACAACTCTGATGTCAGAATCCTAAAAGATTATCAACTTGATATTAATGGCATAAATTCTTATTTTCCAGGGATTGTTTTATTTTCTAATAGATTTCATTTATTTATTTATTTGTCAGAGAGAGAGAGAGAGAGAGAACAAGCAGGGGGGAAAAACAGGCAGAGGAAGAAGGAGGCCCCCCGCTGAGCAAGGAGCCCGACTCAGCAATCAGTCCCAGGGCCCTGAGATCATGACCTGAGCCAAAGGCAGACATTTAACCAGCTGAGCCCCCCAGGTGTCCCTGACTTTCCTAAATGTTTCAAATGAATTTTAAATTCCTACTCTAGGGAGTGGGCAGTATTACCCCCATTTTATGGATGGATAGCCAAGATCAAACATTTCAAATAACTTGCCCAAGATCACACAGCTACTAAGCACCAAGGCTGGAAGGTGGAAAGATCAAGGAACCAGGGCTTCCTTTCCCATGTCCTTAACCAGAATGCTATCCGTCCTTTCCAGAATGGAAGGATGGGAAGGAGCAGCCTCAGACAGCAAGGCAGGAGAAGTGAGTGGACACTGAGCTGCAGAAGCCTTGGGAGGAGCAGGTCCAAGGCTGAGTCAAGGAGGGAGAACCACCGTGTTGAAGCTGCAGACACTGAGGGCTGTGGGCTGTGGAATGACTGGTGGGAAGCCACCAGTCACCTTGGAGAGGCTTAGAGTAGTGGAAGAAGTGGGCGGAACATTTAGAAAAGCAGGTGCCATTCTGCAGTCGGGGCTGACTGCGCGCATGCCATGGGGAGAGACATACAAGAAATGAGAGAGCCCTTGCCAGCACGGCGGAAAGTGGGATCCAGCAGAAGTGTCCCTTCCTGGGTGGCATGACAGGTGGGGCGGGGTGCTCTTTGTTTGCTTTTGACAAAAAGAAGGAAAACCCCTGAGGTGATGGAGAGAAAGGAGCCACAGGCCAGAACAGGCTTCCCATGGACCAGGATGGAAAGCTAAGGGGTCAAGCCTCAAAAAGAGAAGACATTCTGTCCTCCGAGGGGAGAAGAGGAAGGGACTCAAGCAGGGGAGGAGGGCAGGCCGGGGCCGCCGGCAGAGCCGATCTGGAGTATCACGCCGTTGTCCAGGCGCGGGAGCAGCGGGAGGGCGTCGAGCCTGGAGATTCAGAGTGTGGATCGTGGCACGTGAGCGGGGGCCGTGCGGGAGGAGGCGTAAAGCACTCTTGAGGGAATGCATTCATCAGGACACAAACTTTCTTCGCCGACGCGGAGAATTAATTTAGTTTCGAGATATGCTGGTGAAAGGCAAAATGGAAGTGTATTATTTCCTTCCCTTTGAATCATTTTTAAATGACTAAGTGAGAGTCAGCAACCAGCTCCATGGAAAATATCCCCACAGAAATGGAGTCCCTTTTGAAAATTGCCTTCGGCTGCGACTTGCCTGTTTGTAAGCCAATCACCAGAGGCTGGGCCCCCCCCCCCCCCCCCCGATGATGCGGCTTCTGAGACTCTCCCGCCTCCTTTGTGCTGAAATGACGGCATTTGGGGAGGAAACAGAACCGCAGTCGTGTTTCGTCCTGAATCACTAATGGCAAAGCACCAGAAGGGTCTCCGTGCGCTCGATTAACGAGGGGAGCCGCCACTAGCAACTTCCTGACGCGGAGACTCTGGCAAAGTGTTGTTTCCTCTCTCCGTTCTTGAACGCCTCACCGTGAAACAGACAGACGGACAGACAGACACACATTTTCTCCACCGCCATGAAGTCATGAGCCCTGAAAGGGTGAGGACCAGAGGGAATAAGTAGGTTCTTGGGGAAAAGGTCACCCCCAAGGATATATTTTTGTCACGTTCAGAGGGCTGTGGTTGTGCCAACGGGCTTTGTCCTGAGCGAGTGTCCGCCACTCCCTTCACAGCACGTGGAAACCGTCACCTACTTGCCTAGATTCTTGGGAGCACGGAGGGATGTTTTATTGGAGTTCAGCCCAGTGCGACTGTGCAACGGGCCATCGAACATCACATTTATAGTAGATTTCAAGGACACAGCTCAGTCTTCTTAAATTTACAGTTCTGTGTCTTAGGAGTCATGTCCGATGGGCCATCCTGCGTCCAGCACTCTTCTCCATCTTGGAGAATAGCCTTTAGGGGCGCATCTGATGGCCCCCTGACTGTCAGACTTTGACCCCGTGGGGAGAAATGACCGGGAGGCACATGTAGGTAATAACTTCTCTCCCTCCCGCTGTGTCACTGAAGAAGGCTATGCCGCTCAGGTCTCCGCACCTGTCGGGTGGCCCTCTCCACATCGGCCTCGCTCTCTCCAGGAGTTCTGGAGGGCTCCCTCCTCCTGTCCGGGGCTGGTAACTGCTCCTGCCTTCCCTAGCCCCAGGGGGCTCTACTGCCCTTCCCTACCCTCCGCCCACATTTCTAAGTGGTGCTGCTGCCATGCCACACTTCTGATAACGTCAGCCACCGTGTTTTCTGATCTCATTGTTTTCCTCTTTCAGAGAAGTAGAGCAGGAAAGGGCTGACCACATTCTCCTTGGTCTGGATGTCACTAACTAGTGACAGGAAAACGACTAGTCAGCCCCTACTCAATAGCCTGGCTCTCTCGACCTCCCAGGGACGTGGGTTGGCTCCTTGACGCACCCAGTTTCCAGCCAACCCTGCAGCCCACAGAGGACACTGGGCCCATGGCTAGAGCTCTCAGTTTGGCAAGGGAGAGAAGGCAGGGCCAGGGAAAATTCAAAATGGAACTCTCTCTTGGGAACTTATGAACCTGATTAGTGCAGAAGCCTTTAAGAAATTCAAAGGATGGGTTTTTTTTTTTAATTTTTTATTTTTTATAAACATATATTTTTATCCCCAGGGGTACAGGTCTGTGAATCACCAGGTTTACACACTTTGCAGCACTCACCAAAGCACATATCCTCCCCAATGTCCATAACCCCACCCCCCTTCTCCCAACCCCCCTGCCCCCAGCAACCCTCAGTTTGTTTTGTGAGATTAAGAGTCACTTGTGGTTTGAAAGGATGGGTTTTTAAAATGTCTTCCAGCGGTAGTTTTATTTGTTCTAAAAATTCTGTTAAGAGGAGACATAAAACATCTGCTCTTCACTTCTTATCACTGTCCCTTGGAAATGCCAGACCTGCCCAGAAGAGACGTGACTGAGGCAGGTTGATGAAGGGGTGTCAGGCCTTCTTTCTAGAATAAGCCACTGGCCTGGCCTTGGCCACTGGAAGGTTTGCCCCCCTCCATGTGTGGCAGGCCTGAGGGCGGAAGTCCTGATTCCTGGGGCCATGCCAGCAGCCAGCTGAGTTTCAGGCACTGTAATTTGCTCACAAATCAAATATTTGCTGAGTGTACTCTGTGCCCTGCCTCCTCCTTGGGTTTGGTGCTAACAGAGCCCCAGCAGCCCTGCTCAGGGGCCACAACGTCTGAGTGCAGCTCCCACCTTCACCATCTACTGCGTGTATGTTTGTAAAAAAGTCCCAGTCTCCACCTGCCTCAGTTTCAACAGCTGTCAAACAGGCCTCCTAGGTCATCGCGGGGCATGTTTTATTTTAGTTTAGTTTTTTTAAAGATTTTATTTATTTATTTGACAGACAGAGCTCACAAGTAGGCAGAGAGGCAGGCAGAGAGAGAGGAGGAAGCAGGATCCCCGTTGAGCAGAGAGCCCGATGCGGGGCTCGATCCCAGGACCCTGAGATCATGACCTGGGCCAATGGCAGAGGCTGTAACCCACTGAGGCACCCAGGTGCCCCAAGGTGTATTTTATATACCGCGTGCAAAGCGCTTACTCATACCAGGTCCGAGCAAATGGCCAATAATTAGAACTGCAATTCACCAGGAGAACAACTGAAAAAAATGTCTAGTCCTGGAACTCCTGCAGAGTGAAGAAGAGAGAGCTAGACGAATTCATGATTATAGCCGAGAGTCCTCCGGTCTCACAGAGGCAAGAAGGGAGTCGTGGGACCCGAGGAACGAGCAGCTGCCTCCACACAGGCCAGTCAGAGAAGGCTCTGGAAGCCCAGGACGTGGGGCCGCTGTTTGTTAGCTGATCAGAGCCCCGCCCTTCAGGAGCCAGGTCCCCACGGGCATGCTTCCTCCAGGGTCCCCCCCCCCCCCAAGGAAGACGCTGCCTGTCTCCCGAGTCACCTCCTTTCCAGCTCTTGGCAAATATTATCTCTCAAAATGCCTTTCTTTCCTGCCTTGTCAGTGCCTTGGCATTTCTCGTTCACTCTAGGATTGGCCTCCTGACCAGGTGCTTTCATCTCTCCGCAGCACAGAACCCTTCCAGCGCTGCTTTCTGCCGTGTGTACGATTCCTGTTATTCTCTCCTCTCGTGCATTATTTAGGCTTGAAAGCAGCTGGTGGGGGGGAGAGCTTGCGGGATGGATGTCAGGAAATGAGTTGCGTCTAATTGCGTTATGCTGTCAACCACCCAAAAAGGAGACCGCTAGATTTCGAGAGATGGGGGTTGGCGGGGGGGGGGGGGGCAGTGGAGGAGGGGGAGAGAGGTTTGCTTGAAAATGGGGTACAAAATTATTTGCATTCAAATATGTGAAAATCTATTGCGATACGTTACTCTCGAGAAAGCAGAGCGGATCTGCAGCAGATATCGCAAATTAGGAAGGACGGTTGTGAGAAACGTGATTATTAGTGTAATTACTGTAACGATGAAAATATTATTCTTATTAACTGGTGGCTAACTACGTGCCGTTCGTTATATCAGGGCTTTACATCTACGATCTCACTGAACCCTCACAGCAGTCCTACGCGGCAGGCAGTACTATTATCCCGGTCCAGGACACCAAGGATCAGAGAGGCTAGGAATTTACCCAAAGTCATACAGCAGCTGTAGAACTAGGAAAGACACCAAGCCCTGCCTCTGGCTGCTAAACCACACTCCCTCCCCACTGTCTGCAGTGCTCTCTCCTCCATGGGGTCTCTCACTCTCTGCCATCATGAGTACTGCTTTTGTCTGTATTGATTCTCCACGCAGGCCCCTTTGGGAGCCCCACCCTGGACACACGGACCCCCAGACCACAATCCCACGACCATGCAGCTACAATAGCCAAAGACTCAAGTGCAACCCTATCCTCTGCCTCCATTCTCCACTTGGGTTTGAGAATCCTGATTCTCTCAGCAATGCTCATTTATGCTTGGTACCCATACAACTAACAGAAACCAGAAAGTCAGACTGGGCCACAGGAGACCAAGGATGTGGCACCAGGGGCACCTCATACACAGTTATGGGGGGTGTGGACCACGGCAGCCATTATGGAGAAAAATTTGGCACCACTTCGGTCAAAGTGGGGCCGAGGCATAACTTCTGTGTTAATTTTCCTCTTGCTGCTCTGACAAATGACATTAACCTAGGGGCTTTGAACGCCACCTGGCTACAATCAAGGTGTTGGCAGAATTGCATCCCTTTTGGAGGCCCTAGGGGGCAACAATTTCCTCACCTCCTCTGGCTTCTAGAGGACATTATATTCCTTGGCTCATGGCCCCTTCCTCCACCTTCAAAGCCAGCAGGGTAGAACCTGCGAATCTCTCTCTGACTCAGATCCTTCTGTCTCTAACAAGGATCCTTGTGATTACATTATGCCCATTTGGATAATCCAGGATCATCTTCGCATCTCAAGATCCTTTTTTTTTTTTAAAGATTTATGTATTCATTTGAGAGAGAGAGAGAAAGAAAGAGAGTATTAGTGGGGAGAAGGGCAGAGGGAGATAAAGTTCAAGCAGACCTCCTGCTGAGTATAGAGCCCAGGCTGGCCTCCATCCCACCACGCGTGAGAACATGACCTGAGCCAAAACCAGGAGTTGGGTTCTTAACCGACTGAGCCATCCAGCCACCCCCATCTCAAGGTTGTTAAGTTAACCACATACACAAATTTTCTTTAGCCACGGGAGGTCACCCATTTACAAGGTCTGGGAATTCGAAAACAGGCATCCGTGGGGACCACTATTCTGTGGGCCGTGCCTACGATCCAGTGACTGTATTCTTGGGCATATATGATCCACTAGTGTGTCACTGCACCTTAATTTGGAATGGAGGGTGTTTCAGATGGAGACAAGAGAAAAGTGGAGCACGGAGGACACAGAGGCCAGAGGGAGATGCCTCAATTAGAACCAAGAGCCTAGACGTTCACACCCTAGCATAAATGATCTTAAGAACAGTGCTAATTGAAGGAAGGAAAAAAAAAAAAAAAAAACAGAATAAGGTAGGCCAAGATCATTTTTATCCATTTAAAAACTAGGTGTACATAAAATGAGGATATGCATTTTGCTTGAACACTACCTAAGCAAAAAAAATATTTGTACCCACTTCTGGTGGCTGCCTGTGGGGTAGAGAGGGGGAAGGGGTAGAGTGGAGGAATAAAGCAAACAAAGGAGAATAAAAAGGGGAGACTTTGCTCAAAACCCAGCCCCTTAGTGAAGCCACCCTGACCCTCTCATCCCCCAGGCGGAGGTGCTCAGCTGGACAGCAGAGGTCCTCAACCGACTTCTCCGGCGCGGTCTTGTACGTGTCTGTTTGCACATCTCACTCGACTACGCACCTCTTGAGAGCCGGGGCTACATTTTGTTTCCTTTGTATCTTTGGAGCAAAGCACAATGCCTGCCTCGCAGTGGGTACCTAATAGGTGTTTTGTTCAACTGAAGAGTGAACGGTGGGAAAACAAGACATCTGGAGTGGGTGTCTCCTACGTGCTGACACACAGCAAAATTTCTAAGGATGCCCAATTGGGCTTTAAAGCTATGTTTGGAACAGAAAGTTGAATCATAAAGCCTATTTCTTTCAGGTGAGCAAAGGAGAGGGTTGGCAAAGAGAATGGAGACCTTCTAAGCATCTGTTTTGCCTCTAACTCCTCAAGACAAAATGCCAGGAAAAATGAGCATCTGAATGAAGACACAACACGAGCACGGGTGGAGGGAAAAGATCCCCCAAGTTGGGCCGCCGGAGAGCACAGGAGCCTCTAAGGCTCTACACACAAGAATGGCCATGAGCTCAGACAGCGGACGGAAAGGTTATCGCCAAGTATTTCAAAAAGTGGGAGTAGATTCCGAGATTCTTTAATGAGACTGACATTGTTCTGGGTCAAGACTCCAGAACAGATCATTAAAGGATGGTTTTGAACACTTATGAAGAAAATAAAGGGGTGATTTTTAGAAGCCTGCAGGGGGTCATTAAAATCAAGTGGTGCCTGAGTGACCTAGTTTCTTCATGGACATGAAATGCAAAACAACACAGGCTTGGGGCAGATCTTTTATAGGAATTTCAGCAAAGAATTTGGTAAGCTCTATTGTGGTGGTTTTAAGGTCAAGGTGGATGCTTGCCTTGGTGACTCCTTCAGTGAGCAAACCCAAAGGGCGCAGAGTCATGTAATGGCTCCCATTTGGATGGCTGTTTCTGGAATAACGCTGTTATCCCCAATATTAAAATGGCTGGGGCGCCTGGGTGGCTCAGTGGGTTAGGCCGCTGCCTTCGGCTCAGGTCATGATCTCGGGGTCCTGGGATCGAGTCCCGCATCGGGCTCTCTGCTCAGCAGGGAGCCTGCTTCCCTCTCTCTCTCTCTGCCTGCCTCTCCATCTACTTGTGATTTCTCTCTGTCAAATAAATAAATAAAATCTTTTAAAAAAAAAAAATATTAAAATGGCTGACACATGTCGAATGCTTTCCACATGATAGCCACTACTGCTGGCAGTTTGCAAGGAATTAGTGCTTTTCTGCCCCCAGCAACTCCGTGGGGAAGGCGCCGTGTTATCCCACTTTGGCTGTGGAGGGGAGGGAGGAGCAGACAGGTGGAAGAGCTTCCCGGGCCCCACGGCGAGCAGCCACTAGAGACGCAGGATCTAGAAACCGAGCTAGCCAAGCATGCTACTCCCCTAAAGAATTTTTATATCAGAACCCGGGCAGTTGCCACCTTAGAAAACGGAAGTCAGCAATGCAGCGGCCCCTGCAGAAAGGGAATGAGCATTTCCCCCGTCATGGTCTTCAACCACTCCCCGTTTCTCACCCCAACGCAGCTCTCACACTCAGATTCGGGCCTCTGGATCCACCTCTCCACAGCGGTTCTCTGTGAAGAAGTCTGCTCAGCAACTGATTTCCGCTCTCGTACTGGTCTGTTTCCCGCAGGACTTCATACCTTGGTCTTGCCCTGTCCCTCATCAGTGCCCCTGAATGTCAGCTTCGGGATCTGACCTCACTCTCTGCTGCCCTTCATCTAGACAGACCTTCTGCTTCGAATCCATCTGTGCAAGTCGCTGTGGAATATGGATAAGTTTACAGCTGGATCCGGCGATAGGAGAGCTCCTGGGCTAGAGAGTTAATGCCTTAAAACCCAGAGAGGCTCCTCTCCCAGGCTAACCTCCTCGGAGCAGAGCAATCACTGCAAACATCTAATGGCCTCACGGATATGCAGGCATGAGCCGGGGACAATTAGGGATCTCCAGAGAAAGGTGATTCAAACGTGGAGAGTAACATGAAGTGAGAGAGATCAGGAGTCAACACACTATGGCCCTAGGGCAAAATCCAACCGACTGCCTGTTTATGTAAAAAGTGTTACTGAAACACAGCCACCTGCATTCTTTGAGGTGTGGGTAGGGGTTTCCACCCTACAGTGGCGGAAGTGAGGGGCTGCGAGAGAGACTCCATCACTCGCAACGCTTACCTGGCTCTTAACAAACATGTTTGCTGGCCTCGGGTTCATATAATGACTTGGAAGTAGAGTCTACTTAAATGCATTTTAAGCCATTAAAATATTTATTACTACTCGACGCAGGTATGTGTAAGAATTTTCTTGGGAAGAGCTTGCAGCCTATTGAGAGGAACAAAATGGCAAAAATAACCCACAAAACTATAATGCCGTGGGATGGGTACTGTGATAAAAGGCTATACCAAGAGTTTATTGAGCTGCCAAGAAGGGAATAATTAGTCCTGCCTAGGGAGTGGTGATGGCTTCACAGAGCCAGAGATATGTCGTGGAGTTTGAGTCCATTTCTGGATTAATGTAGGAAGTTAGAATTAGTCTGGGCAGAGGAGAGAAGATGCTCGAAAGCACAAAGAAAGGAGAAAACAAAAAGCGTCCGGGGAAGGCTTCTTCGTGCCGCCGAGCAGCTGGTGGGGCCGTGAGTGCGGCCTCCTGGGAGAAGTGCCACTTAACTCCTTTCGCTTCTACTGTGAGCTTTTTAAAAAAGTTTATTTCAAGAGTTAGTCAGCAAGAACAGACACTAACTGGATCACTGGGTCTGAGGACTTCTCAGAAAAATAACAAATTCTCCAGATAAAGGATCTGAGACAAGAAAGTAGAAGGTGGCAGATAAGCAAAAAAATGATGGGTTCACGTGTTAGGATCCTTGGGTATAAAAAAGCATTTTAAATTTCCCACAGGACCAACTGTGGACGGTTGACCATGAGAATAAATAATGACAGTAACACATGATAACCCCACGCGATCTGGTAAGAATCCGTGAGACCGTACTACAGTTCTTGAAAGTGAAAATAAGTTAACAAATGGGAGAGGAGGGAAAGCCCTTCCTTACAACTGAATGCCACTAATCAACGTAGAAGGAATCGTGTAATTAGACAACTAGCATTTGGCAATTATGACAGTAATAACTGCTTTGGGCAAAAATTATCAGGGAAGGCCAGAACTCATGGGTGAAAACATAAAAAGAAACAGGATATTTGTGTAGTCTGAAAAGACATCCTTAGAAGATAATGATTAATTAAAAAAAAATATTAAGTTTCCATCGGAGAAACCTGGCAGAAGACATCCTCACTGACAGATCAAAGTTAAGGTCACCAGGAAGGACGCAAGCAGCCCCCGTGTGCTTACTGAAGAGATGAACCAGGACACTCTGGCGCTTCTGTGGTATTCTTGCCCTAAGTGCGCAACGTGGAGATAATTATAGGAAACATCACACAACCCAAATGATGGGAAGGTCTACAAAATAAGTGCCCTGCAATCTTAAAACATGTCAGGATCATGAAGGATGAACAAGGCTGAGGAAATTTTCTAGATGCAGGGAAGGTACAAAGACGTGGGGTCTAAACACAGAAACCAGCGGAAGGTCCTGGTTCGGATGCTAGATCCGAGTGTTTTTTTCTCTTGTGCTCTAAAGAATGTCAGTACCATAAAACTGGCTACATTTGGATGAATTTGTAGACTGGATAACATGCTTTCAACAGCGTTAATATTCTGATCTGATCATTGTTGTGTGGTTGTAGAAGATTTTAAAAAATTTTTTTTGTTGTTTTAGGAAATACCCCTCTGCAGATGAGAGGTACAGGGGCACAAGGGCCACAGTTTACTGTCAAATCGTTGGGGGAGGGGAAGACAAATTAAGCAAATGTGGTAAAATGTGAACATTGGAGAAATCTGGGTGACAAGCATAAAGGAATTATCTGTGTTCTTTTTGAAATTTCCCTGTAGGTCTCAGTCCTTTTTAAAATAAAAAATAAAGACAAAAGCTTTTACGTTTTGAAAGACAGACTTCTATAGCAAAGGCTCTAGAGGCTCAAACCAGTCCATCCCCATGTGTTAAGTGCTCAGGACCATTCCGGAGTCTGCCTCCCCAGGGACCCCAGGGGTTGGCCCAGATGCTTAGCCAGTTTGATGGACGGGCCAGTCCCCAGGACTTCGTTCACGCCCTGCCCACTTCTGGCTTCCCCTGTGCACTTGGCTCTGTTGGATTATTGTGCTACGAGGTTCCATAACCCTCCATAGGTGTGCCTGGGCGGCCCAGTGGGTTAAAGCCTCTGCCTTCCGCTCTGGTCAAGATCTCAGGGTCCTGGGATCGAGCCTCGCATCGGGCTCTCTGCTCAGTGGGGAGCCTGCTTCCTTCTCTCTCTCTGCCTGCCTCTCTGCCTGCTTGTGATCTCTGTCAAATAAATAAATAAAATCTTTAAAAAAATAAAATAAAATAACCCTCCATAGGAAAAGTCATAAGTAATCCTAGAGTCAACCCAAAAGTTTAAGCCCTTTAGCTTCCCCAACGTGGCTCCTTCTCTTCCTGCAACTACGAAGAACATTCTCGTTGCCAACCGGATCTGCAGACCTTCGGGTCTTCGGAAGAGAACGCGGGAAGGGATTGGGGATGAGGGTGAAGAGGGCGGGGGCAGTGAGGTGGGGAGGAGGAGAGAGCGCGGCCGTGGGGGAGAGCAGGTGATGGCAGCAGAAACTGCAGAGGGGACGGAGACCCGCTGCGCGTGGGACAGAGAGGGTCACCCTAGCTCTCTAAAGGACAAGGGAGTTACTTTGTATTGACTTTAATGGTTAGACCGTTACATCGCTTGGCGCTTCCACTTTCCTTCCTTGGCTCCTGGTGAGGGGTTACCCTTGGGATACAACCAAGAAGGACTCTTCCTCCCGGCCAGCCCCGCCCCCGCCCTCTCCCCTCCCCTCCCCCTCCGTTAATGCCCTCGGAGTCCATATACCTGAATCCTATCCGATCCGGGCCAACAATAGAGAAGAAACGTCCGTGATCCGGCACTTGGGCAGCAGCGGATTAGGGACAAATTGGGTGGGAAGTGATATTTTAATGGTTGGATCAACTGTAGGTTGTTATGTTTTACTTTTTTAAATGCATGGATTTAAAATTACGCTACCCCTCACCTCCATTAACCCCTCGACGCTTCACATACACTTTTTTTTTCTCTCTCTCTAGGAAGTGTATATGGATAATCGCCTCCTATTTCAAATGGGGAGGGTGATGTTGATAGAAGTCACTTAATTCCCATGGCAGATGGAAAAAAGCCACGGCCCTTATTAATACAGGGAGCCCACGTGACTCCTCCCCAACGCGGGCAATTATCTTCTCTCCCTCTCTTCCCCGAAGGTTTAGCAGGATAAGCCACTATCTGCTTTTTGAGATGTCTACCTGCTGTCACTGAGTCCCCCATCCTTATCGGCGAAGTACATTGGTGTGTTTCTGAGATCGCCGTAGCCTTGATATTTTCCTTTTCAGCTTAGTAAGCCCTTTGGGATCTTTCAAGATAAAGCCATTTCATAAATGTAGCTGTATTATGGACTAAAATACTTTATAGGGGACTTCAAGAAAATTACATTAGTCTAGGCCTCTTTTCTTCACGGGGCACTACCACGCAGATTGTTTCGTGAGTACAGAGCAGGCCCACGGCGGTTTCATTAGATCCCGGCCATGTCTGTTCCTTTCTCTCTTCGGTGTGCGTTTCCTCTCTCGCGTGTGCCGCATCACACCGCACAAATTGAGAGCAGAGCTCCGTGCTGCACACAAAGCCGCTCGGGCAGCCTCAAAAGCCCGCAGCTCCACCGGGCGCTGGCTGTTTCCCGGGGTGAACCGCAGAGCGCGGGACTCGCACAAAGGAGCCGCGCGGCTTGTTGCTGTGTCCAGCTGTGAAAACAAGCCGTGTCTCTCTGTCCTTCCATGTGGCTTTCCCACGGGCTCGCTATACTCCCGTAAAAGCAGGCCGACAAGGGCAAGGCAGGAACAGGCTGCTCCCGGGGGGCTTCTCACCTCGAGGGGAAACGGGTATTCTGCACATTTTGCTGACAGGTGCGGAGCTCTCGGTGACTCTATGGGCTGCTTACCGTGCCCTACAGACTGTCCTAGGCGTCGAGGACTTGGTGGGCAAATATGAATCAGATACAGGCTTTGTCCCTGGGGAGCTCACTTTCTAATGGGGGACGTCGGGCTTTAAATCAAGCATCACCGATTGTCATCTGCTCATCACGGTGATTAGAAATACAGGAGGGGCACCTGGGTGGCTCAGTGGCTTAAAGCCTCTGCCTTCGACTCAGGTCGTGATCCCAGGGTCCTGGGATCGAGCCCCGCATTGGGCTCTCTGCTCAGTGGGGAGCCTGCTTTCTCCTCTCTCTCTCTGCCTGCCTCTCTGCCTACTTGTGATCTCTGTCTGCCAAATAAATAAGTAAAATCTTAAAAAAAAAAAAAAAAAAAAAAGAGAAATACAGGAGAAGGTGGGCTACGGGAGAACGTAAGAGGGAGCACACTCGCCCGAGAAGGGAGTTAGAGGCAAGTTTGCGGGGCTGTGCAGGGGTGAAACCACACAAAGGAACAGGGCTGGAGAGCAAGCCTCAACACAGACGTTCCCTGCCAGAGGGACAGAGCAGACGGAGATGCGAAGATGAGGCGCGCTGAACCCCAGGAGTGCAGGGCCGAGGCCCATGGGGTGGGGACCTGCCAGACACCTGTACTGCGGAGAATGGAGGACTCTGAGAGCAGTGCTCACGGCCGCTGTAGCGCCCGCCCTGCAGGCTGGCTCTGCTGGGGGCAAGGAATGGGGCAGATGTAGATATTATGAGAGACCAGTCTGATAACGAAACGTAAGGGCAGGGTCACCTTGATTTACCTGGTGCCAGAGAAGAAGACAAGCTGGCTGGGTCTAAGAGGTTTGCGGGGCACAGTGCTGTGGCTCCGGGATGCCGCGTGATGGGCGGCCACAGGGAGAGAGGCGACAAACACTGCACTGTCCCCGAAGGGGTATGAGGGAGGCAGGCAGAACGGGCAAGGATATTGGAGGGCCCAGCCTTTCGCTGGACCTGAAGTCAGGCTTCCCCCAGGTTTTAATACTTGAGCTGCCACGGGAATTCTGACATTCGTATTTATTTTTATATTTCTTCCTTTTGCCCATTGCATACTTTCTTTCCAGTTATTTCTCTAACATTGCTGCCTCCTCATATAGGTTATCCTACAAGATATAGACCGAGGAAGTTTTATGTTTTACCAGAAAAAAAAAAAATCAGTTTTTTTTTTTCATGAATTAGTATTTTGCTTATATATAGTTTTGCTGCTCGAACTGTTTGGAAGTATTTTTTCCTGGATTCCAAGTCACTAGTAACCATCAGTAATTAGAATTATTAAAATATTAAAAATTATTTTAAAATTATTACATCTTGTTTTTGTATTTTATAGGAAACCAAGCTCAGCACTGTTATAAATAGGAACACGCTGATACACTTTTCAGGTAGACTTTAAGGAAACAAACCCATCTTCAGAACGGAAGCGCAGCTGGAAGGGTGATTCTCAGATGTCTGGCTGGACGTCCGGAGTTTTACACGCACAGTGTCCGTTTGAATTCTAAACCTTCCGCATCACTACGCTTCTCCTTCCCCTCTCTTGGGAATTTCGTGCATCCCTCCTCTGCTAACTTTCTTTGATTTTACAAAGTAACACCAGCCTCTGGGTGTGTTTTCTACTGTTTCCGTTAACAAATTACCACAATGGGGCGGCTTAAGACAGCAGAAACTCATTCTCTCAGGGTTCCAGAGGTCAGAAGTGTAAAATCAAGGCGTGGACAGGACTCCACTCCTCTGGAGGCTCGAGGGGACCCTCCTTCTGGGGGGCCCCCGGGGTCCTGGCCTTGTGGCTGTGTCCCTCTAGTCTCTGGCTCTGTGATCGCGTTGCCCCCCTCCCCCGTGCCTCTGTGCTCCTCTCTGTCTCTTACAAAGGCATTTGTAACTGGATTTGTAACTGGTCCACTTGGATAATCCAGGCTTATCTCAAAATCTTTAGGTTAATCACATCCGTAAAGACACTTCCCCCAAATAAACTGACATTGACTGGCCCCTGCGATTAGTGAATGTCTTTCGGTGGGTCATTTTTTGGCCTACCACTGCTTGGATACTATGTTACCCTGGGTTGATGTCCAAGACAGGGGCGTTTCCCTGAGGGTCTGATTTAGTTCCTCTGGGAGAAGGCTCAGGCACTAGGTTCTTGTTTTGTTGAGAAATGCCCCCCCCCCGACAAAACAAACAAACAAACAAACAAACAAACAAAAAACAAACCCTTCAGTCACAGATGTAGATGCAGGGAGCTCATTTCAACTTTTTCTCATTAGGGCCTGAACCTAATATTATGTATCCAGAAGAGTTAGCCTAGAGGAAGAAACCTAAAGAAACAAAAGAATGTAACTTTCATTGTCTGTTTGTTTTCCAAGGTGGATGGGAGAAGGGGGGGTTGGGGGAGGTAGCTCCTCAGGAGACCTTCTAGGCATTGTGGAGCTGTGCCTTTGCACTGCTGTGGAAAGTCTTATCTCTGGGCCTTAGTCTCCTTGTAGGAAGGTGAGCAGGGATGAAGCTGGTTTTGCCCTGGAGGCAGAGACACAATGATACGCTAACATCCCTCTGGAACCATAGAATGGGAACATCACAACAGTCCTTGCCAAGTCTGCCCCAGAGCCCGAGAATCCAAATGGGAAGCTTCTGGCAACAAAACAACCATCTGTATGTTGTATTATCCTTTCTAACCCTCCAAAGCACAACATAAAACAGAAACACCTATACTAAAAGTGATTTGTACTGAGTTCTTCCCATAATTACAAATCACGATGGACTTGTTGGCATTAACAATTGTCATTTTAAAAAGAGAAAACACACTGCAACCTTGTTATAGACACATGAAAAAGCAAACTTTCTCGAGGGTTACAAGAACTGCTTATAGGAACCAGATCCCTAGGAGCTATGAGAAACCGACCAGATGGAAACCTGGGTGTCCATCCCTGTGTCTGGGATGTGCACGTTCTTGCCGTGGAGTGGCTGGCTGTGTTGCAGCTGGAGCCTGAGGTGCGGTTTCCTTTGTGACGACCAGGAGATGACAACACTTCTTTTTTTGAGATCCAAACTGAGTGGGCAGCTCTTGCCTACGACGACGCCACGTTTCATGTTGGCCATGTTCACATACACATTGTTCTTTTTTTCTGTATCTCCAGCCTCCCGATCGTCCCTCGGGCTCCAGACTCCTACTTCTAAGCACCCACTCCGTGTTCCTACTCGAAATCTGACGGGCACGTTAAATGAAAGATGGGCCTCACCTCCTCCCAGGTTCACTCCTGTCCAAGTCCTCCTATCCTCAAGACAAACAGAATCACTAGTCACCAGCTGGCTCAGGCCCAAAGCATAGTGGTCCTCCCTGGATCCTTTCTCTCAACTCCCATGAGCAACACCGCAGCAACTGTCAACTGCCCATCGTATCTTCAATGAATCCCTCCAAGTGGACTGCCTCTCGCCACCTCAACCTCATGCGTCCTGCACCGACCCCCTTGAGTCTCGCCTGGACCTCTGCAGGGGTCTCCTCCTGGTTCCTCTGCCTCTACCTTTGCCATCCGGGACCCAGTGGCCAGAGAATGTTTTTAAAACACACACGAGACCACATTACCCCGCTGCTCAAATCTGTTCAATAGAATGTAATGTTGGGTCCATGGCCAAAGGAGCGAGACTGATACAAAGTGAACGTCAAGCAAAGCTTTATTTCGCGCCAAGCATCGAGAATCAAACTGACCGGCCAGGGCCGTCTCTTGCAAACAGGCAACAACCCTCTGCCTTACTGACTAGCTTTTAAGGGCAAAGGCCATGTGGTTGGGCCTGGCCACACACAGGTGGCCAATGAGATTGTAACACACGGAGAAAGCTGCACAGTCCTGTTAGGTCACACATAAGTGACCAATTGAATTATAATTTATCCTAGAGTAGATATTTGAACTAGCCTATCACCTTGGTCAGAATGGGTGCCCAAAAGGCACCCAAAGGGCGGGGCCCATACTCCTTGGTAGCTAGGAGACAGTATGTTGTGCTAAAATCTCTAGGAAGGAAGGCAGCCCTCCAGACCTTGGTTTTAGCCCATCGAGACCATGTTGGACTTGAGACCTCCAGAACAGTAAGAGAGTAAGTCCACGCTATTTTCAGCAACTAAGTTTGTGAAACTTGTGGAATTGGCAACAAGAAATTATGAGAGGGGGCCAAACACCCTTGTCCCCGACCAACTGTCATTCTGACTTTAGTGAGATGAGTATCCTTTAATTATGCTGCCTCACCAATGTTTTCTTGTCTGGGTCTTCTTTTTAAACAAAACATGAATTTGAAATGTAGGAAAGATACAGGGAGATAAACATGAATTGTGAAAGAGAAGCTCTCCAAATAACAGGGAATTTTCTTGTTTTATAGATGCTGTTGCTGTGAAAGATAATTATTTATATCTGAAAGGGAAATGTCAGGTATTGGTTACAGCTGTCAGACCATGAACACTACTGGGAGAGCCTCGCTCCTTCCCCAAACACCATACAGTGTAGATTTCAGCGATGCCATGGAAGTCTAAGCACGGTTCAGTTTGATCTTTAATCTTCTCTTTTCACACAAGGCAATTCCTGGGGTGGTTTTCATTCATTTCAAGAACTTCCATTTCAGCCCGGAAAGAAGGTCATACTCAGCGCTCAGGCTGAATACTCCTAAAATTTGCTTGCTTTCCCGGATAAAAACATCTGAAGGCCTTGGGGCAGGGCGTGTCCTTCCTTGTTGGTCTCACAGGACCCACCACTTCCTCCTACATGACCCCTGACTGCTCCTGGTCCTTGAGGACAACAGAGCATGTGACCTGGGCCTGGTGATCCCTGAGCTGAATGACCCCTCAGTGCATGTCTTTGGCTGAGACTTCCACACAGACTTGGCACCCAACTATCCGATGCCTGTTTGACATCTCTGTGCATGAATCCTTGGACCACTTAAAACCCAACATGTCTACAGCTGCTCTCATTGTCTTCCTGTCATACTTGCTTTCTCCCCTGTGTTTCCCATCTTGGTGAGCTACTCAATCAATTAATTTTCTTATGATAAATTTTCAAGGTTTCTTTGTCTCTGCCGTACCCTTAGCAGGAGACCATCACTGGATTCTTCCCATTCTACCTTCTAAGTTTCTTGGCCTCCTCTCCTTTCTGTCCCACTGCCTCGGCTGTACCCATGCTCAATGAGGGGACCTTGTGTCACATGATCAAGCACAAACAACATGCTGGATGCTTTTGTGTGAATGACCTCAGCGAGTCCCCCCAGCATCGCTATGAGGTAGATAATCCTATTCTCATTTTCAGAAACAGAGATTGATGTTAAGAGAACTCTGGTGTCTTTTCCAAGGCCAGACAAACAAGGAAACTGGGATTCTAATTTAGGCATGTCTCACTCCAGAGTTCGAGTACTTAGTTACTAATCTGTGAATTTCCTGAGAGAGGAACAGAGTGGAGGTCGCTCAATCCGTCTTTGTCATCCCTTGGACAAATGGGGGTGCCCTGGGCCAGGCAGATTAGGAGAAAGGAAAGCCTTTGTTGTCATGCAGAGATGGGAACATGCAAAGTAGTGAGTTCTCATTCTCCAGCAGCAACGTCTCCCACAGTAGTGCTAACTGATAACAACAACAGCAAAAGCTTGAGAGATGTTTACTGTCGTAACTAATATGAGGAACCTTTGATTAAGTGCTCATCGTCAGCTAGGATTTTCCTAAACATGCACCATACTTTATGGCATATTCTTGTGAAGAAATGAAGCCCAGAAAAGTTAAGAAACTTTGTCAGTATCATAATGTCAGTAATGACGCATGTAGACATCTCTGAGTCCAGAGCCGATGTTCTTAACCCCTATGACATACTGGACCACACAGTCATTCAGCACAGGACATGGATTCAGAAGAGAGCAAGTGGCATGTACAAACGGTGTGAACTTGGGCAAGTACTTAATATCTCTGAGCTTGGTTTTATGGTTTCTAAAATGGGGTGCCACTGCCAGCCTTCTGGTGGCCTTCATCTCGAAGTTCCAATATCTGACATAATTGGCTTGGAAATCCGTTCAGTTGGCAAGAAAAGAGTGGTAGGACTCCAGTGCTCACAACTCCACCGAGATTGTACCTTATTGGAAGAGAAATTCACTTCTATCCCCAGATTAGTTTTACACAAAAGAATGTAACCCTCCCCAAAATGCTACCTGCCTCCTAAAGAAAGACCAATATTCCCTGATCTTCCTTGTAGCAAATTATGGTTATGTGAACAATTGCCAAGGAGATATGAGCAAGAGGAGTGACACTTCTCAACTGCGTATTTTAAGAGAAGGGATATGTACTTCCTGTCCCTCCTTCCTATAGACCGGAATGAGAGGTGGTGCTAACCCTCTTGGAATCATGAGGACAGAGATGACATTCCACAGATGCCAGAAAACAAGAGAGGATCTGAATCTTAAAGATTCAGTCTTGCACTTCTCACACCAACAGATTTTTTTCTCTCCATCTGTCTCCACAAGATCCCCAAGTGACAGAGAGGAGCCCCCACATTAGTCCGGGACTGCTTATGCCTAGACTATCACCAGAGAGAGAAATGCACATCTATCTTATTGACATCACTGCCATTTGGGACTTTGCAGTGGCATCTGAATCCATATTGTAACTAATGTAAAGAGAGGATGAAAACCCACTGAGCCGTATGCTATTGAAAAAGTACTTTTTAAGGTTCGGCTTATGCAAAGACTCCAATGCAAAAGAAACTGGCACACTGTAGGGGTAGTAAAAGGTTTGGTTCAGTTCTGATCAATTTGGAACATCTGGCAAGGGAGTTGGTGAAAATAAAACTGGTGCTGGGTCACGAAGAGTGTGTTTACCCGTGTTAAAAAATATGAACTTGTATATACAATGGAATATTATGCAGCCATCAAAGAAAATAAAATCCTGCTATTTGCAACAATGTAGATGGAACTAGAGTGTACTACACTAAGTAAAATAGGTCAATCAGAGAAAGACAATTGTATGATCTCACTTATATGTGGAATTTAAGAAACAAGACAGAGGATCATAGGGGAAGAGACGAAAAAAATAAAACAAGACTAAATCGGAGAGGAAGAAACCCCATAAGAGACTCTTAATCATAGGAAACAAACTGAAGGTTGCTGGAGGGTAGGAGGGTGGGGGAATGGGGTAACTGGGTGATGGACATTAAAGAGGGCACATGATATAATGAGCACTGGGTATTATATAAGTCTGGTCAATCACTGACCTCTACCTCAGAAATCAATAATGCATTATATGAATTAATTGAATTTAAAATAATTGAATTTAATTAATTGAATTTAAATTTAAAAAATGAAAAAGTAAAAATAAAGGAAACAAACTTAATTATAGGAAAGGCAAATCCAATCTATAGTGACTAGTTATCAGCGGTTGACTAAGCTGAAGGTAGGTCTTTGATTCAAAAAATGCATGAGACGTGTTCTAAAGAGCACTGGGTGTTCTATGGAAGTGATGAATCACTAAATTCTCCTGAAACCAGTACTATACTACATGTTAACTAACTAGAATTTAAATAATAATTAAAATAAATAAAGAATATGGACTTGAACCTGAAGCAATGGCTATCAAGAGGAGTTCCAAAAGGGAGTGACATGATATTTCTGAGTTTTGGAATGGTCCGCCAGCTTGGAGCAAAGGCTGTAGACTCCAGAGTTAGGGAGAAGAGTTGCCAAGCAAGAGATGATGGTGGCCTTGACATAGGGTGGAGACAGGATGGAGAGAAGGGGGTCTGTGTGGGAAATACGTGGGAGGCTCTATCGTTAAGTCTTGGTGACTGACTGGTAGGTGGATGGGGGGAGATACAGGCAGGAGCCTGGCCAAGTTTGTGGTTTGGGGTATAGCATGGGAAGCGGCACCCTTGAGATGCTAAGGTAGGAACCATCCACAGGAGAAAAAAATAGGTTTGGGGCTGGATTGAAGGTGGAATTTTGAGTAGATTGTGAGTTGTATTTAGAGAGTATGACATGCTAGTGAGACATCCCAGAGTAATGTCCACTAGACAGAGTTAAAAAATAATAAACCCATGACAGTGACAGTGATGGCATCAACTGCTTATGTAAAAGCCTTGATGTAGCATTCTCAAAACTTGGTGGTAAGAACCACCGAGATTTTCTTGTTGTTGTTTCAAGTGAGATCATACTCAGAATACCATGAGAGCCGACAGGACCCTTCTCAGCCATCACTGTCCTCACAGGTACTAACAGAATTGGCTTATTTTGATTTTTCTAGGTGGAAGCCCTCCACAAAGCGTTCTCTCTCTTTATTTAAATTGCAAGCCCCCTGTTGGGGAAGAGGTTTTCCATTTCTTTCTTGTGTGGCTTGTGATTAACCATACAACAGCATGAACAGATGATGTGGCATTTTTGAGCGGAGCTCGCCTCAGATGGAGGAGGAATTATCAGGATGTTGGAGCAGCTTGCTATGGAGAGGACCCCAACAATGACTCAGCAGTGCATCTGTGGGTACAGTTCCTCTTAGATTTCTTTTTTCTCTAACTAAATTGCATTCATTTCTGTCCTTCCACTCCATTCCCAGCCCCTAACATGGTGCCTGACTCACAGCAGGTGCCAAACGAAAACAACAAATGCGTGTTTAATGAATGGCCATCCATATATGCTTTAAATTCTAGCTATTTGGAAACTGCAGACCAAAAATACTCTTCATGGAAACACACATCGCTACACCCAGTGGGGTTAACCAGACAACCCATAATCATAAACTGAATGGATAGTGATGCAGTTAAAGTATTAATCTTCTACAAGTAAAAAGCAGGAAGAGCAGGCATGGAGATCCAGGTCCAGCTTAAGTCAACTCTGATAATACACACAACATTTTTCTCGAATACGCCAGGGATTCTCAAAATCTATGTTTGCAAAAGCATGGTAGTGATTTTTCTCCTTTGCCAAACAGTGCAAGGCAGGCAGCCTGCTCATTTGAACAGCAGATTAAAGTCATCAATAAACTCCAGGACCACTTTGGAGAAGAGTCTGGTAGTTCTGCAAAAGGTTAAAAAATAGAGTTGCCATATAACCTAACAATTCCACTCCTAGGTAGATACCCAAAGGAAATGAAAACATATGTCTATATAAAGTTGATAAACAAATCTCCATAGCACCATTATTCATAGTAGCCACAAGTGGGAACAACTCGAATGTCCATCATGTGATAAATGGGAGAACAAAATATCCCTGTTACTGATATTATTTAGCCATAAAAAGAAATGAAGTACTTATACACATTGCAATAGGGATGAACCTTTAAAACATGCTAAATGAAGGAAGCTATAAAAGATCACATAATGTATAATTCCACTTATATGAAATGTGCAGAAAAAGGCAAATCCATAGAGACAGAAAATAAGCTGTTGGTTCCCAGGGGTTGGGGGTAGGATGGAGGAAAGGAGGCATGACTACTAATGCACATAGAATTCTTTTTGGGGTAATGACAACATTCTAAAATTGATTCTGATGGTAGTTGTACAACTCTGTGAATATACTAAAAACCATGGAACTGTACACTCTAAATGAGTGAATTATATGGTATGTGACTCCTTTCTTAATCAAGCCGTTGTAAAAACAAAACAAAACGAAATCTCCAAGAATCAGAACTCATTTAATGGCTATCGTGTATCGGTAGGCTTAGTCATAGGTACAAATAAACTTCTATGGGGAAGGCACGTCATCACAAGTGCTCTGTGACTTTAGCTCACAAGGTCCTGGCTTCCTCCTCTGCTGGACAGGAACATGGCCGACGCAGTGCCCGCAGCAACAACCTGTTGGTTCACGTATCCTGTGCTGCCTTCCCCTCCCTTCTCCATTCC
Organism: Mustela lutreola; assembly: GCF_030435805.1. Taxonomy (NCBI): domain Eukaryota; kingdom Metazoa; phylum Chordata; class Mammalia; order Carnivora; family Mustelidae; genus Mustela; species Mustela lutreola. Next base: position 5,291,777 of record NC_081305.1, read on the forward strand.
CACCAGTACTTCCTGGCATCACTTCCCAAATAAACAAGTGGCACCAAACCCTTGTCTTTGAGTCTGCCTCTAAGAAAACTCAACTTAAGACCAGAGATAATTAAACTGCCTTCTTCCTGCATTAAATTATTAAACATGGAGTGTTTTCAGCACGGTGCCTGGCCACTTAATAACCATTAGATATCACTGTTATTATTACTGTGTGCTATTATTGTTGAAAACTTGAGTTTCCCATCAGATCTTCTAGAGGAAGGGTGCGTCTGGAAGACTGCCTTGGTCTTCCTACATACACGAGAAATGCCAAGCCAGTATTGGGCTTGTTATTCTACGACCAAGCATCAGTTTATTTTCCCCTCGATTTCAAAGACTTTATCTAGAAAACTGCACAGATTAAGTAATAATTCATTTGCTCTCCTATGTTTTATTAATCAAAGGCATATATAACTGCCAATCAGAGCTTCTGATCAGCATGAAATTACGAGGGTCACCACACAAAGCGATTATCATTTCAGTCAAAAGCAAAAAATCTTGATGTTTTTGTTAGTCTGTGAAGCTCTGTCACTTGTAAAAGTATAATTATATTAGATTTTCTGAAATATTTAAAAGAACTTGCAGACCTCCGTTGCTACCATCATGGTCTCCTAAGACCCAGGAACTCCATGTTGGCAATTTCTGATTTAATAAGCCAAAATTCATTAAGAAGTACGCTTGTTTTTGTTATAAAAATTGCAGCAATAGAAACCTTTATGGCTCTATTTGGCAGTAACCTTTCCTTAAATGATGAGAAAATAAAGGATAAATGGGTTTTTAGTAATGAATATTTTTATCTTGACCTTTTCACCATGAAATAGTCCTGAATCTGAGAGTGGCTGGGTTATTGTAAGAGGCTAGGTCATTTCAAGTTCCCCACTATAATATTTAGACATCACAGTCTTCGAAGAAGACTGGTAGGAAAGATGAGGAGGGAGGAGAGAATGAGCAGTTTAGAAGAGTAGAGAAAAGTCGTATCTCATTCTCTGTGGCTTAAGGCAAAAATCACTTACTAGGGTTGTGTTCCCAGGCAGATGAGCTGTGTGCATTTGCATGGCCATCTGAATTCACCCTCCCTCCTCTACCCTGCTGTGTCCTGTGGTGGTGCATCGGGAACACGAGTCCTCGGACTTCCAGCTGGGTTTAGCAAGTCAAGAGCACCAGCAAGAGGTTGGAGATGGAGGAGAGCAAGGCAGGGGGGTCAGTTCTTCTGTTTTGAAGGTCATGAAGGTCATGAAGGTCACGAAGGTCATGAAGGTCATGAAGGTCACGAAGGTCATGAAGGTCGTGAAGGTCATGAAGGCTGGCTGCTCCTTCACCTGAAGACTGCAGTCGTGTCCCTGGCAGCCCTTTCCACATGTCATTCTCTGATTCAGGCTCTGGCAACTACTTTCTCCCTTTACCCCATAAGCTTCGCTGTGATGATGGTGCCCCTCCCCCGTTTCTAGGTCCAAGAGGCTAAACAATGCCTTCTGCTTCCCCTATGTGTTGTCCATCATCTTGGTCCATGTTAACTTTATGACATTCACTTCGATTTAACTACTTTAATTGTGCCATCTGTCCTCTGCCAGGACTCTCACTGGTTTGCCCAGAGAACCTAACCGAAAACTAGAGGGAAAGAGATCCTGGTTGATGTGTTCAAAGCAGGCCAGTGTCTTGTGGCACAGAGAGAATAAAAAATGATGGCTGTGGGGGTGCCTGGGTGGCTCAGGGGGCTGAAGCCTCTGCCTTTGGCCCACGTCATATCTCAAGGTCCTGGGATCGAGCCCCGCATCAGGCTCTCTGCTCAGCGGGGAGCCTGCTTCCTCCTCTCTCTCTCTCTGTCTCTCTGTCTACTTGTGATCTGTCAAATAAATAAATAAAAATCTTAAAAAAAAAAAACGATGGCTGTGTTTCTGGCGGTGCCGACAGTCTATACCTAAACTTCTAGGATCCCCAGTATGTAACATAAATGTATAATATAAAATAAATTGTGTTGGTATGATAACAATATGATTCACAGAAAACACTTATTATACCATATAACACATAGTAAATAATTAATAGACATTAGCTACTATTATTATATTCAAACATCTGTAGAAAAATCCTGTTTCTTCCTGCTTTGAGAAAAATGAAAAATGCTTTTTTCCATATGCTTGGGGTTTGAACTCGAGTTAGAGTCATCATTGCAGTAAGGGGACAAATTGCCAGCTAGCCGGCACTCACTGAGAGCTTACTCTTTGCCGGGGATGGTGCTAATTACTTTCCAAGTGCTGTCTCATTCAACACTCAGTACTATTAGGGAAGGAATTTAAAATCATCCTTTTACAGATGAAAAAACTAAGTAGGCTAGTAGGATTAAGAAAGCTTCCCAGGCTCACGTGCTACAAAATCGTAGAAGCGGCATTTGAACCCAGACCCACGGAGCCGTGGTCAGTATCCATGATTCCCCATTTACAAGCGACAGATCCTTCAGAGCAAATCCTGAGCAACTTGAGGGGCGTGGAATCAGGCTGACTGAGTGTAGAAAAATGTCTACGCATTTATCATTGTCAAAACTCCTTTCAAGAAACTACGCTGTAATTGTACATTTAATTCAACCCAACACAACACAGTGTTCCAACGAAGCGTACAGCAAAACGACATGTGTCGAGATTGTGACCCTGTTGGGAGGGAGTCTTGTTAAAACTTGCACTGAAGAAAAATGACAGACAAACAGATGCAGTGGTTTATTGGCCTCATCTCTTTGTGGCAACTCTGTGGCTCCTGGGAAGAAAATGGAACACTTAGGAAAACGTGCTGCGCCCCTCCCGTCTGGTGGGCATATGATAGCTGTACTAATGAGAGAATTTATGTCCTTTATGATTTTGAATATTCACCAAACTCCCCCCTGGGGAGATCATCATGAACACTGGAGAGAATGTGGGTCAGTGATGAATGGATCTCCTCTCTGAAGTTCTCTGGGTCTCCCTCTGCTTGAGCCAAGCCGGCGACTGTCCAGGGAAGCACTTGAGTCCTGGAGATGGTTTGTATGAGGGAACTGGGCATCTTGACACAATGAGGTTAGATTGCCATGGACTGGGGCTTGTGCAGTGGTCTAGTCTGAGAATCTGAATGTGGTCACTGGTGGTGCTGCTTCTCAGGGGACCCCAACACCTTCATGGTGAGCTATGCCAAGGGCTTTGGAAGAGACGAAAAGATCTGTCCTACCTCTGTCTTACCACTACAAATAACTGGATATCAGCACCTACTGCTTATGTCTATACCTTCAGCATCAGGAGGGATGCATCTCAGGAGGTCAATTTATAACTGGTGGATCAATGAAAAGTCATCCCTTCTTCAGAAGCATGGATGGCCTTTCCTCTTAAGAGATTAGGAAGGGGTAGGGGAAGTACAATATGGAGATTCCCTTTTGCCAGTACGTAGTCTCACAATGATTCCACACACTTTGGGACAAGACTCCTACACACAGTCGCCCCACCCCTCCCCCATCAAACATGGCTGTTGTGTCCTGATTCCTCACCTCCTGGCCACAAATGATTGATCCAAGGAAAGTACCTGAATCAAACTGGATCACTTAAATTCTATTCAGGGATTTGAAATTTAGGACACAGAAACATGGAGATGGGTGACATTCAGACATGATGTTGGTGGGAGAGTTCTAGAAGGTTCACAAATCCTAGCACTCAGACATGTATTTGTTTCTGTCCCTTTATGAGTCAGTCATTCCTTTGCTTCCATGCATATACCACTATCCCACTCCTACAGGTTGAGTTGTGCCCTCCTCCAAAGTGTGTTGGGGGTCCTAACGCTTAGTACCTCAGAGTATGACCTTATTCAGAGACAGGGTCTTTATCAAGTTAAATGATGTTATTAGGGTAGACCTTAATTCCATATGTCCATATAAAACAAGAAAATTTGGACACAGATGCAGATGCACACACAGGGAGAATGCCACATGAAGTCCGAGATAGGGGTCATATTTCTATAAGGCAAGGAATGCTGAAAATTTCCAACAAACCCCAATAGCTGAAACAAAGGCATGGATCAAATTCTCCTTCACAGCGTTCCAAAGGAAGCAACACTAACCATACTCTGCTCTTAGACTCCTAGTTCCCAGAACTGTTGAACAATAAAGGTCTGTTGTTTAAGCCACTAGTCTGTGGTGCTGTTACAGCAGCCTTAGCAATCTAACACACTCACCGGTGACATTCTTCTTTCTTCTTTCTTTTCTGCCTAATATTAGAGTGGATTGCTGTTGCTTGCTCCTAAGGGAAACTTAACTAATATTCCAAATAAACCATACTGAAGATTGAATCTGCCTTCAAATGAGATCTTCATATAAGGGGTGTGGTTCCCATCAAGCAATGAAAGCAAAATTGAGTTAAGAAAGCAAAGTGACTCGTAATTAATAAAAGATGCGGTATCACAGAAACTGAGGAGATCCACTTAGACCAAAGAGGAAGTGATGACTCAACAGTCTTTCTCACGTGAAAGAGGAGAAAAACAATTTGCTGTAGAGAAAGCTTTATTTCTCCAACTAGTGCCGGCACAAATAGAAGAAAATGAAAAACTCTTAAGGGCAAATAAATTGCTTTTTTGTCTTAGATCTCACCTATCACAGAAAAGGCAATTATAAAAATAAATGTATGCATTAAAATATTAGCCCTATTAAAAACTGTCAGGACATCTCCTATTATGGCTTGAGTTGCATCCCCCAAAAGATATGTTGAAGACCTAATTCTCAGCACTTTTGTATATGACCTTATTTGGAAATAGAGTCTTTGGGAACGTAACCAAGTTGAGATGAGGTCATTTGGGTTGGCCTTAATCCAGTGTGACTGGTGTCCTTATAAGAAGAGGACGATGCATTGTGAATACACAGACACATAGTGAGACCATGTGATGGAAGAAGCAGAGATTGGATGGATTCAGCTACAAGCCAAGGAACATCTGGGACTATGGAAACCTAGAAGAGACAAAGAAGAATATGCCCCCTAGAAGATTTGATGGGAGCACGACCTTGCCCCCATACCTTAATTTCAAACTCTGGACTCCAGAACTTTGAAAGTGTACGTTTCCATCATTTTAAGTCACTCAATTTGTGATACTTTGTTATGGTAGCCCGAGGGAATATACATACCCTCTCGCCCCAAATTTTGCCCTGGGCCACAGAGGAGGGTGACTTGTGGTAATTTGATTGTGATTTTCTCACAATAGAGAGCTGGAAGATATTCCAGCTGAATCTTTCATAGTAATATTGAAAGTGATATTAATTACTTAAAAATTCTAGGCAGGATATATGTAATGATAAGTAACTTCTTTTCTCCCTCTTTCTAGTACTCATCAAAATATTTTCAGTAAATTAATTTTTTTAAGAATTTATTTTAGAGAGGAAGAGAGAGAACAAGCAGGGGGGTAGCAGGAGAAGCAAGCTTCCTGCTGAGCGGGGAGCCCGTCTTGGGGCTCAATCCCAGGACCCTGGGATCAGGACCCAAGCTGAAGGCAGACATCCAACTGACTGAGCCATCCAGGTAAATTAATGTTAACACCCCAATAAATTGATGTTACAATAAGCAGTACTTTACAATCATAGTTGAGCACTGGTTTCATTCAACACAGAAGGATTAGCTATTTGGTGACTTTTGGTAAATTTTCAGTAAAGGTTCTGCTTTTGAGTGGAGTAAATGAGACCAGTGAGAAAATTCAAGGGAAGGAAAAGCAGCCCTACGCCACATACTTGAAAGTGACCAAGAGCAAACTTGGTCCTACACTGTGTCCTTTAACTCCGTTCTTAGAAGAAAAAGGAAACAGCGCCATCATGGCCGGTGAGGGACTCTTTCTTTACTTTTCAGCAAAGTTCCCCGTAACTTTGAACTTTTGTTTGTTCCCAAATAATGATCTGTTTGGTCTAAAAATAGTTTTTTTTTTTTTTTTTCTGCAAGGATAAAACAGAAATTCATCTTCCAGGACCATGTTAAAGGGAGCACACTGAACTCTAACGGGGGAGAAAAGATAAATCTATGGAAGGCTTGCCTTGTGTTAAATTTATTGTTGATGTTCCAAGAAAATCTTTCTTAATATTTTTAGACTGAGATGGATGTATTTGCAGATAATTTCGGAATATAAAGGAGTCTGAACTGAACATCTGCTTTATTGTCTTGGTCCTAGAGTTGACCTCTGTCTTAAAAGTTTAGGAAGCATATTTGGGGGAGTAAATATGTAATTTTGGCTTATCCGAATAATTTACTTGGGGAATCAAAATGGTTTTCCATTTCTTTGTTTTTATAGAAGATTAACTTTAGAGGTACTGACTTTATTAAGCATTGTATGACAATGTCTTTCAATGTCCATTAAATAATGCTTAGTAGAGTAAATGTTAAATTACCATGTTATATCTTCATAAATATATGTGAAGTCCATATGAATGCCAAATGAATTCAATACGGTCATTTCTATTACAATAAATGCCAAATGAAGTCAGAGTGATGAGGCACTTAAAATGTCATACACTTCCAACTAGTCCCATTAGGAATTCATGACTGCAGTGATACCCATCCTGGTCAGGGTTTTCATTTTAAATAGTATTTTCAGCAGTTTGTAATAAAACTCCATTTGAGGAATGGATTTCCCCTGAAAATCTAAGAAGATAAACTCTAAGTCTGGGAAAGTCGTGCCAAAATAACTTCGGGTACATTGCAAAAGTCCCCACACCCCTCACCTGCACATTTAATGCTTGAATAAAATACATATAGACCATCTGATTATGGTTTTTGAAATTTGAAATGCAAGGAAATATTTCATTTGGTAGATTTCCTCTCTGAACAAAGAGTTCTTTCAAGACGCATCTTTGTAATAATTTAGTTTTGTCCTGTTCTTATGAGTCGAGGCAGATGTGTCAGAATGGCACATAAGACACAAATGGGGAAACCGAGACACCATAAAGTAACACTTTTGGTCAAGACTCAAGCATGCGTGACATCTGATTTCATGATCCAATATTTCCAGCTTTTCCAGGATTACCCAAAAGTACCAGCTCTGCGACTACTCTCGACCGCCCTTCTCTGAGCAGGAGGCAGAAGTGGGTAGAGTGAATATAGATGAGAGGAGGAAAACAGAACTGGAGGCATGCAAAATGCAGACTGACCGGCCACATCCAAATGGGTGGTCAGGGTGGTTGCCAGGTCTATGCGAGGAGTCACAGATCCCACAAGTTCCTAGGAAATATAAAGCTACAGTGACAGCACACCGGCATTGTCGATGTCAGCTGGGCACCCTTCAGAGTAACGGGAGTTAGGAATAATGAAGAGAAACAGCTTTAAACTTTCTTCTACACTTGGATATATTTTAACATACGTATAAACTCATGACAGCTTTGGCCTAGTGTTGCTAGCAAGGCTGTGGTTATATTGATCTAATCTGCTACAGCATCCCTCGTAAGAAATGCGTCCGCAGCCTAAATGTAAATTCTGCTTGAAACCCTTTGAACGTCACTCTAGTGATTGTATAAATAAATCATTTTGACTTTCAGTAACTTTCAAGGCATATATAGTGTATGTTATTGAAATACAAATCAAGTATGTTGAGTCAAGATTTTGTTTTGTTACTGAACCAAGATTACAGTTAATTCTGTATGAGGAGATAGGTCAATTTCAGGCTGAGTGCTGACCAGTAAGATATTTTACAACACTGCTCCTTACATTTGAACTCCGATTTTGGAGAAGCTGCTGAGCTTCCCCCTTGCATTTTTCTATCAATCTACCTAATCTCTTCCTCCCTCTATCCACTCCTCCCTCTCTCCGTGCACCCCTCCACCCATGTCCCTAACTGCTTACTCATTTGTTTGCTCAACACGTAACGATGGGTACCTACTTTGCACTCGACGTTGCAAGAGACATGGAGGGGAGAGTATAAAATCAGGAAGACACATATTCTTCCTTAAAGGAGTTCAGTTGTTTATGGGAAGAAGAAGGTGCAAGATAGCAAGAAAACTGCTGTAGAAGTCAGAAGCAAAAATCCCTAGGGGATGCCAAAAGAGAAGACTATTTATTTTCTTCAAGAGGCCATGGAAAACTTCACAGAGGAGGTGACAGCCAAACAGAGGCCTTCAAACGAACAGAGCCGGTCCCTGGGAAAGGACTCCAAGGCTGAACCTGAAGATAACTATTTTAGCATGACCACTTAGCACCATGCCCTCCATCCACCTGAATCTTTTCGAATACTTTTGAGGACAACAATACTTTTGCTTTATCATAATGCCTCCCATCCATAACTTTTAAACACTCAGGAAGATAGAAAGAGCAAAGTGACGTCTTCTTTCCTTGCAAGTGAGACGGAGTATCAGAGGGGTGCGATTTTATTACACTGGGGAATTTCCACACCAAAGAGTGGTCTGGCCCAGAGCTAAACTAAATGAAAACAAACGAAACACAAAACCCTTGGTATATATTACAGTAAAAAGTCTGGAGTGGCATTTTGTTGCTGTTGCCAATGATGCAGAAAGTCCTGCTTTACATCCCACAGGGTTATGCTCCCAGCTTACACCCCACAGTCTAGAGAACATCATCTTAAACTGATTTCTCACTTCACTCAAGGGCTTTGCTGAAATCTACACCAAGGATCTGCAACCTACGGCCTGAGGGCCAAATCTGGCCCATAGCCTATGCTTGTAAATAAAGCTTTATTAGAACGCAGTCGTATCATTGGTTTACCTATCATCTCTGACCACTCCGGGGCTACAGTGGCACCACTGAGTGGTCAGAACAGAAATCGTATGGTCCCAAAGGCTGACAATGGTTCCTAGGTGGCTCTTCACATAAAGACAACCGCTGCCCATGATCTATGTTAGGTCCCAAGTGAGAAAAACCTTTGAACTCCTAAAAGCATTGTTGAGTCTGTTTTCTTCTCCTGGATAATATGTAATATAATAAATACGATGAATAACTTTATTAAATAAATAAATAAATAAATAAAATTTATTTGTTTTTGGCTAGCAAGAAGCGCAAAGAAAACTAAAGCAAATCTATAGGTCACACTTGTCAAATGACCAGTGTCCTGTATCCTGTACCGTTGAACCTACCCAAGTTAATTAATATTTCCCCTGTGTATTTTAAAAATTTCTCCTGTTCAGATGTATTTCTTTTTAAGATTTTTATTTATTTATTTGACAGACAGAGATCCACAAGTAGGCAGAGAGGCAGGCAGAGAGAGAGGAGGGGAAGCAGGCTCCCCACGGAGCAGAGAGCCAGATGCGGGGCTCGATCCCAGGACCCTGAGATCATGACCTGAGCTGAAAGCAAAGGCTTAACTCACTGAGCCACCCAGTCTCAGATGTATTTTTTAAACTCGTTTATTGAATGTAGTTTGTGTAAACTGCTTTATGAAATGGAGTAGGGAATGGATAAATCGGCAAGTAGGCAGATCAGATAGATACAGATGACATGGAGGGCCTTAGGCCCATCCATCTCTATGTCGGTAATCAGTTAAAAACAAATAAATCCACAGGGGCGTATAACATAATATAGATAGTTCTAAAAGTGTGATGCAATGGGCAGGTACTCAGGGTTTCTTAAAAAATGTTGACATTCTGGGCCAGGTAATTCTTTTGGGGGTTGCCCTGTCCAACGCAGGTCATTGGCTGCCTTGGTCCCTGACTACGAGGTGCCGACTGCATACTCCTTCTCCACGGTGACAACGGTTATCATCTCTACACACTGCCAGCTGTCCCCAGGGAAGGATTTTCCCACACCCACCCCATCGGCCTCTCGATATGCACTTTTCTGTCCACTTGCTCTGGTCTGTTAAGGGATCAGCAATCTCAGGGAGTCTGCTGAAGACACCCAAGTATTGGCAAATGCTTTGGGCAGCAAGCGTCTTTCTCTCAGCTCATCTGGCCAAAGCTTGGCACTGGTGAAGGTAATAAAATCAAATCCCATACAAGGAATTTCAAATCAGGACCCGACCACAGCCTGTTCATTGCACCGGACGAGGAGAGGTGAGGTGGCAGGTACTCCCAGCCCCGGGGAAGATGTTTTTCCTGATCTCTAATGACGGTAATGAATTAAATAATGGCTAAGTAATGAATTGCTTTATTTCCTAAGGCTGGGGATGAAGAGAAATTAAATACTCAATCTCCAGGGGTCTGAGTTGATAAAGGGCTACTTAAAGTGCCTTCACAGGAACCAGGACCTGAATAAGATATGGAGACTGACAGTATTGCCTGAACCCTATTTGTCAATGGATCGTGGAATCATTTGATGCTAATTGCAGAGGATGCAGGAAAATAAGAGATTGCTTCAATGATGCAAGAAGTCAAATCACATGACAAAGGAGACTAGGTTCATTATCAGCACATTCTGTCTCCTTTACACCAAGCATCGAGAGACGGAATTTAGAGACAATCTGTGTAATTGACCGCAGCAGTTCGAACTGTATCTCAATTGATACATCCATAAGGGCAAGGGCAGGCTTATATTTCCTAGTTCCCCAAAGTGTCTTGGATATAATAAGTGCTCAATAAATATTTGATCGACTTGATAGAAGCCGGTGGTTTTATCCACAGATAACTGTGTCAAGCATACATTGTCTGATAACAGCCAAGCCATCAGTCAGAGCCTTAAATAGAAGGAAGGAGCTGCCAATCTTACCCAGAAAGGATTTACAAAGCCTTATGCCAATGACACTTTTTTTTTTTTTCCATGAATTCTTCTTCCATTTAAGTCATGCAAACTTTCACTTCTGGGTAGTTTGTTTTATATGCTAAAAGACAAAATCGTTCACGGACATTTCAATCGTTACAATAAAATTATCCTTCAGGAGATCCATCCTGCAAAGAGTATGTTATGAGGACCGATCTGTTCTATACCATCATATCTGACTCATGCCGCTATGGTGATACAGTATGCATAGAGAAAGAAGAAATCATACCTACATTTCTTTCCTAAGCATAAGGAAGGAGTCTGTACCACAGACAATTAGAATGTAAGAACTGAAGATCAGTAAGCGGGAATGGCAATAATTCTAGATGCTAAACTATCAAATCAAATATGTAATTAAATGTATATAATTCAAAAGTATAATTAGTCATGCGCCATAAGATTTTTTTGACACATATTGATAGTGTTAGAGCAGAGTTACTATATTAAAATGAGAATCAATTAGCTTATTCTTTTTGAGGCATGGAAATAATTCAGCTCTCCTAGGGAGGCAATCAAGTCTCAGAGAGAAACAGAAGTGAGTGCAAACCTAGAGATCACCACATTCCAGCCCAGAGACCTTGGACATCCGTAACCAGAGGCAATGCAATGCCATGATCTATCGTAACCTCCTGGGAAACCTGAGTCCCAAATTGGATATCGGAATTTACCAGCTCTGTGACTTGGACAAACTAACTATTCTTTTCAACCCTCCGTGTCCCGTCTTTACTGTGAAGCTCCTCCATCTCTACTGAGTCTCTTCTGTGTTTTACTGCTGTCATGATGCCAGGCCAGTGTCTATACAACGTGGTTTACAGCAAGCAAATCGGTACACCCATCAGAAAGTGAGGCAGCAGCCCAGGGGGCCTGTCCTGGAGTGCACACCTGTAAAGGTTCAGCCTAAATGACATCTACAGAGAAGGGCATTTCTGACCACTCTAGGTTAGGTTGTCTGGCATGCGGTATGGCCTGCGTCTCCACTCAGTGTGATTATCACAGGATATTTTAAATGTCTATGTGAAAAGGAAAATGATTAAAAATTATTTGTGTTACAAGGATGTATTACATCCTTGTATTACATCCTCATATTACAAGGATGAACAGAAAGCCAAGGAAACAGAACAGAGTACAGAAAGAGATCGCGCATGTGTGGTCATTCAATTTACGACAGAGAGGTCATCGCGACTCAGTGGTGAAAGGATCGTGTTCGCAATTAACGGTTCTGAAGGAATTGGAAAAAAAGAATAATTCTTGATCCCTCGCACCATCCACGAAATTAATTTGAGATGAAAATTAATGATGGAAACTCTAGAAGTCAAGTTTTTAGAAGACATAGTAGAGAATGTTTGTGACCTTGGGGCATGCAAATATTTCTTAACAAGACAGTAAGTATTGTAAGATCCATCCATAAGTAAGCAGTAAGTATTATAGAAAAAATGATTAAGTGCTCTTCATTAAAATATAGAATATCTGTTTATCAAAAGACATCAATAAGAAAGTAAAAGACCAGCAGAGATTTAATACATATATTTATCAAAGACTTAAATTCAGAACATATAAAGAACTCCTTAAATTACCCCTAAGGGAAGTTCTTTCTAAATGAAACAAGGTGTTTGATTCTGGAGAGCGTCTTGGGTCTGGATGTCAGTATTTGGGACGGGAGCTGAGCGAAGGAGCAGGAACAGAGAGTAGACTCAGAGCATGGAGGAGGCTAGCACAAGAGGGTAGTAAATTGAAGGAAAGCGATGGGAAGGGAGGTGGGAGAAGAAAACTGTGAGATGTGAGAAATCAGGACCGGGTGTAGACAGCCAAAGGAAACGTGCCGGGCGCCAGAAGAACATTTAAGAAGAGTCTTGCTTAATATTCCACTGGGGATTGATACAGCCTCCAAATACAACTTTCTAGAATTTCGATGAAGTGTGCTACCCACACAAGGCTTTATGCGAATTTTTTGTGAGGGTAAAGGGAGGAGCCGTCTTCTACGTGTGGACTGTGGAATATGAAGGGGCCAATACAGCAGAAACAACGAAATTAGAAGATGTATGGTTTTGGAGCCAGAGTGACCATGGCTGTGTGAGCTCCATGGAATCCCAGAAAGTTCGTAGATAATGGCTGGACATTCGCAAGACCCAGACTGGAGGTTTGGGCCAGTGTTAAGATGGGTGATCCTAGGTGACATCAGTTACGTATTTTCATCGTCTTTCTCCCATTAAGCTTTTTGAGAGCAAAGTCTAAAAATAGTTGATGGAGAATGAATGAATGAATGAATGAATGAACAGACATGATCATGAATAAAATCTGGGCATTTTGCTCATGCTGCTCAGCTTTCAGAGGGTTAATCGCTTTTTTTTTTTTTTTTTTTTTTTTTTTTTTTACCTCTTGTTGTGCTGGGGTCTTCATTTGTCCAATTCTCTATCATTTGCCAGAAGCCCCCTGTCACATGCTCGCCATATTGTCCATCTACAAAGCAACATTCCAGCCCAACGCGCCCCTCCTCTGTTCGGGAGATGAGTTGCACTATGGCATCCAGTGATTCAAAGGCATTTGCAAAATAATTACTCCTCTTTCATACCCGAGGCTTGTTATCTGAATAAATGTTTCCCTAATAGAGCCTGCAGCTGGGTTGAGTTTGAGAACTACAACAATTAGGAGTCATGGGACAAGAGCTCAAAAAAGGGTTCCCTTTAAACACCAGCGTTTGCTTCCTACATCCCTGATTAGGAGGAACGGGGCCTGTACGTGGCTGCCAACACAGCGCTGATTGCTCATCAAGTGTCCATGGTGTGTGTGAGCAAAAGAAAATTGGAAAACAAGCGTCGATGCTGACTAGTTTTCTACAAACATCTAGAAAGATGCGAGACGCAAGAGCCGACTGAGGTGAAGCGAGCAGGAAGGACCTGGCGGTCACTGCTCTGCCCACCTCACCTGAGTCGAAACTGGAATTTTAAAACAGAAACTACGGAACAGGGTACTAAACCGATGGCAAAGCCCACATGGATCAGTGGGGTAGAGGAGTGACAGTAACAGCCACGGACAGAGCTGTTCAGGTTTGTCCCCTGCTTTACCAATGAGCATGGACACCGATGCTCAGCAGCTCATTCTAGTTTCAGAATTAGTCCATGAGTTGGTTGTGAAGATGACCTCCTTCAGTTTACAGGGCGGAACTGGTTCAAGGCAACATGTAGGACTGAACTAGGATTTTTGCTGAGATCTTCATTTCCAAATTTTAGGCTCAGTGGACTAGCCACGTTATTGGCGCCACCAGCAGCAAATGACTAGTGCAGGAGGTAAACCAAGCTCAGATTTCAGGGACCTGGGGCTAACCACTGTAGCTCACAGGAACCAGTGGGAAGGAGGCGCTTCTTAAAAACAGCTATTCTGGGGGCGCCTGGGTGGCTCAGTGGGTTAAGCCTCTGCCTTCAGCTCAGGTCATGGTCTCAGGGTCCTGGGATCAAGCTCCGCATCGGGCTCTCTGCTCAGCAGGACGCCTGCTTCCTCCTCTCTCTCTGCCTGCCTCTCTGCCTACTTGTGATCTCTGTCTGTCAAATAAATAAATAAAATCTTAAAAAAAAAAAAAAAAAAGCCATTCTGGAGGAAACCAGAAGCAACAACCAGAATGGAGAAGACTGCTAAAGTTTGATGTTTCCTTTCCTTTAGGGTGAACTCATCAATTCTGTCCTCAGACGTTTGTAGCCAGGATCCCACTTGAATGTTGGTTTTTTCTTTTTTTCCCAAATATTTTATTTATTTATTTGAGATAGAGAGAGAGAGAGAGAGTATGAGAGGGGAGAAGGCCAGAGGGAGAAGCAGACTCCCCAGGGAGCTGGGGGCCCGATGTGGGACTCGATCCTGGGACTCCAGGATCACCGCCTGAGCTGAAGGCAGTCGCTTAACCAACTGAGCCAACCAGGTACCCCCCGAATGTTGGTTTAAGTTCATAAATAATTATTTCGGTTTTGTCAGCCAGCTTTCCTGTAAGTCACCTACAAATGAAATTTTTGAAATACTTGGAGGAGAACACAAGTTCTGCCCTTCATTTTCCCCATGATGTGACTCGTGAATTGGCACACGAGCCTTGCGAGACAGATCAGATTCGGAGGGCCCTGGGAATGTGCTGGAACTGACCATTCCCTGCTGGTGAGAACTGACAGCGTGTCTTCAGTGGTGTCATATCAGGAGTTGTTTCTGACTTGAGTCGACGTGGAAGAATTTTCACCCCAGAAACGGGCAAACACGACAAAGTACAGTTTTTTCTTTTCCCCCGGAGAGCCAGTTTTCAAACATATACCAGTAGGCCACAAGATATATTTCAAATGTCATTAATTTTTTTCTGCACACTCACTTTTCTTTTTTTACTTACATACATTCACTTCAAGAGGAAATCATATCACTACAGTAGACGGAAAAGCAATATGGTCTCACATAAATAGAAGGTACCCTTAAGGAGAAGTTCCCGTGGAAACAAAGCAGTGGTAGGCATTCCTAAAGAGATAATTGTGCTTGCAAAAAAATAATGATCTGGAGTGTACTTTCTCTTCCGTAAAAAAAGTAATTAGCAAGCGCAGAGAGGTGTTAAAAATACAGAGACGATGGTGAGTCTTTCTACTTGACGTGAAGGGGATTGATGGAGGCAAATGGCTGATTCATCTAACAGAACTGAACGACTCCGGGGATTACTCCATACTGGGCTACTGCTTTCTGAAGGCATCCGGGAAGCTGCCCATGTCCTGCCTAGATCTCCCAGACCCCGCTCCATTTCACTGTGCACCAGACAACTTCTGACCGCAGGGTCCGCGGCTCTGTATCTCAGGGTTTTTCCCAGAAGCACAGAAGATGGCAAGGCTCTCTGGCAGGAGGCGTCCTGGAACTAACCCCCCTTGCAGACCAGTAGCCCTCAACCAAGTAGGAGCCAATACAGTCAGCTAAAGAGAATTGATCAATATCTCTCTTCCCTGTTTCTTTGGCTGGGATAACTCTGAGGCACACCTTCTACATCATTTCCAGAATTTTCTTACAGGATTAATCTTTAGTTGCCTACCATGTCTTAGTATGGCACGCTACGTTGACTCGTGGTTCCTTTCTTGACTCCTATCCATTTCTGATATTCTCTGCACCTCCTTAAGAAAGTACTTGTGCTCACGACTCTATCTGTTCCTGAGAGCCCCAATGAACACACACACAGTGTCACGTTATTTCGTGCTTCCCCACTGGCCCGGGGACTGAGGCCTTGGGCAGCCGTCTTCAGAGAAGGCCAGCACAATGCAGGTGGTATGATATAGGCCACGAGTTTTCCTCTCTAACCCCACAAACTTCCCATATTTGAGACACTCAATGCTCAATATTGAAATTACCGCATTATCTCCTCCAAGGCTGGGGGCAATCACTGATCTTAGAGAGGCCTAATCTGAAAGAGACATTGATCATTTAATCTTCTCAGTTCACTGAGGGCTTTTCCTGAATCCAGCCTGATCACCGGGAAGCTTAGCTCTGGGTGGGAATGCATTCACCTTATCGTGATTCCTTTTCATGTCTCTACTGAGGTAAGATATACAAAGTAACCAGACAGAGAAAGTTTTTATACCTCTGGCAAAACAGCTGTTGAAAAGCTATTCCTTGGGCAAGTCAGAGCTCTTTTCGGGAAAGGCTCTGAAGATACATTCCCACCAGAAATACACGCACCACTGGGCGTGCTGCTTCTCTCTCTCTCTCTCTTTTTCAAACAAACAACGAGAACTATTAAAGTCAACACATTTCCATTTTTCTTTCCATGGTATGTGTAAACTCAAAGTAAATTTGGTTCTAAATTTAAAAAATTATATCCCCCTATTGTTTCGCTTTATTATATGTTATGTGTCTCGGAAACACTTACCTTTGCACAATTGTGCTTTAGGAAACTATTGAAAAACTTTTAAAACTAAATGTGGTGGAGCTGAGCCATGAATATACAACATTAAGCCTATAAACGCTCAAAATACTGTCTCCGCCACGAAATAGTTTTAGAAGGGAACAAGCAGATGTTAGCAAGGCTTAACGCGGGGTCTGCATTTGGTTCACGGTTTAAGGAAGGTTGTGGGTGTTCAGAGTTGACGCCTGAAGCATCGGCAAGTGACCCCCAGGACCACTGGCTTGCAAGGAAGTCTACGTTTATCCATTCAGTTAGTCACGGATTTTGTGTAGCTACGACGGGCAAGGTGCTGCATCAGGGTTAGGGCTAGCTCTCTGGGAAATGGGTGTTGGCTCTGTTCTCACGGAATTTATAATTTAATTATGGTCTGAGTGTGTGTGAAGAGTCTCCATTAAAGACTGCTTCCCCTGACCTCCAATGAAAAGCAAAACAGCAACAAAGGGAAATAAGGAAACAGCTTTAGAAATATGATTGTGAATATTTATGCAAATGGGTCTTGATATCTCTGGGGCTGGCACGTTGTGTGAATCATGGCTTGTGGTAGAGCCGCTCTAGGAAAATAAAAACACACACAAAACAATGTAACAATGAGGGTGGTCACCCTATCAGCAAGGAACAGGCATTGACGGATTTAGTGGAATGACAGTTATTATTTTCATTTTCTTAACAGAACAGGACTGAGAACCCTATGGTTGTCCTCTGTTTAATGGCACATGAGGCCTCAACAAGAAGCTAAACACCACAGTGCGGGAGCATTTTGGTTGTGGTGACGCCATCCTGAGGTCATGGCACAGAGGCCCCGATGAGGAAGCTTCTGTGTTCTTTGTCGCATGGACTTCAACGGTGGCGGTCAGAGGAACTGGTGAAGATCCACATAACCTGAGAGCCAGGGCGGCCCACGGAAGGACCACGCCTTCCCGCGCCTTCTATCCGTGCTCTAAACTCTCACCAGTCTGGCTCCTGGGGGGTAACACACACAAGCAGAGCCGATCCCATCTGCTCTTAGAGCGTAGGTCCCAATATGTGTCTGATCACAGACTTTCATAGTAAGGGCAGGAACTTTTTAATGTGAACGTTACGGCTTACAGCAGTGGTTCTCCAAGTGAGCTCCGGGACCAGCGGCATCACCAGTGTCAAAAGTCTTCAGATGGAAGTTCTTGGGCCCCGTTCTTGACCTTCTGAGTCAAAAACTCTGACACTGGGAATCACTGTGTAAATGGAGCATGTACATGATTCTGATACGACCTCACGCTTGGGAGCCCCGGCTCAAGACCCAGTGTTTTCTAAACTGTTTTACGTGTAGAGCCTTTTAACTTTCTTAGCCAGCCGGTGCTAGGAAAGCATGTTGGGAAGCGGTTGTGATTCATTTATCCAAATAGCACACAAGCCTCGACACCAACAGGACTTTATATAAATAGTTGTGAGCTCTTTCACTGCACATGAAAACGTGCCTCCAGAATGATGTGGTTCGGCCTCGCTAGCGGTTCACAAAATGTCCTCACTCAGAGGTCTACCACGTAAAAAGAGAGAGAGAAGAAAAGAAAACCAGTAAGTCAGCACGGGGGTCTGACAAGCAAATTTAAAGGATAACTCCTGCCTTCCTTTAGGATTCCACTAAGTCATCCATGACTTACATCCATCTTCACACGAGGATACATGACATCCACCCGCACATACGTAACTGGAGCAGCTCATCATTTGGACACGAGCACACAATCTTAACTTTGTTCCTATTATTTTAATTGCTAATAATTCAGCCCCCCATTTCAGCCTATCAAATTATTTTTGATTCTTGGATCTGTTATCCAAAGTATCAACCAGGGACGCCTGGTTAAGCATCTGCGTTCGGCTCAGGTCCTGATTCCAGGGTCCTGGGATCCAGCCCCAAAGAGGGCTCCCTGCTCAGGGGAAGCCTGCTTCTCTTTCTTCTGCCCTTCCCACACCACAGCCCCCCACACCCTGCAGCCACCCCTTGTGCTTGCTGGCTCTCTCCGCCAAATAAATAAATAAATAAAACCTTTTAAAGAAAGTGTCAACCCAAATGACATGCCACCAAAACATCAAATACTTCTGTTCATCATCTTTTCACTGATGTCAGTTATAAAACGTAAAGGGACAAATGCTAGGCCTCCCAACAGAAACACCTTCCTCAAGCTGCCATTTTTCCATGTAAAACTACATTTCAATAAAGGCTATGCACACAATCTTGATTGTTTTCACTCTGCCCGTAGGTACGGTCTCGAGAAGCCAACCAGTCCTTAGCAACTGGATCATCCACTATTTTAATGGAGAAGATTATGGAAAAAGTTAAGATTTTTCCCTTACAGATCAGCCAGAAACAGCTAAACTCACATGACTCTTGAAAAATAATCCCTTTACGTCTTTAGGAATTATTGTCTGAAAACTAATCATTATAAAAGTGGGGTGAGTGGAACTGATTAGGGTGTTTTTTTTTTAAAGGTGCTCAGTTAAATCTGAATTTCAGATAAATAAGAAATAATTTTTTAGTATGTCCCAAATACTGCATGAGACATTTTCATGACAAAAAATATACTAAAAAAGAACTTTAACATGGTTTGCCTTCTCTATATGACCTATGTTCCTGGCCGCTGATCTAGAACACCTCCGTCCCTTCGACGGGGGGTTGAACATGGGGTGAACCCACGTGTCTGTCCTCATGCAAAGCACCTGCATTCTTTTCACAAACTGAAATGATCCCCCCCCCCCCCCCCGCAAGTTAGCATTGAATGCAGCAGCAGGCTGGACCGTGGCCCATCCTTTGGTAGACATTTTCTGAATATCTACCGTAACCAGACTCCACACTTGACATCAAGCAGGTGGAGGAGAGCTTCTGTCCCACGGAACCCATACAACCTCCTTAACTCCCACAGCCCAAGACGCTCTCGAATACTGTCCTTGCTTCCGCATTGCTTACGAGACTGCCTGACTTCTGCTCGCGCCCCAAGCATCAAGGCTTCAATGGTGAAGCAATTTGCAAAAGCAGTTGTGTGGCTTTAGCCCTGGAAAGTAGAATTCTCCACACCGACCTGGGATGATCACTGTGTTTTGTTCTTGCTTGTTTGTTACCAGGCGCAGTTTCAGAATAGAAATTAGTATTATTTTCTCGTTTCCTTCAACGACTTGATGAGAAGATGCTAGAGGGGGAGTTAGATGAACGAGGGCGGGTACAGCCTCTAGCGCAGGAGGCGAGGCCACTTACACTTAGAAGTAGAAGTGAGCTTGAAACAGGTTTCCCGGGCAGAGTCCCATGTGCAATTACCTAATCACAAGAATCTCTAGAAGATTGCTCCCCAGGGGACCTTCGCTGGGAGAGGATGGAGCCTTCTTTGTTTGGAATTTGCTTCCGCAGAGCCTTCAGCCTCTTCAATAATAGAAGGGGAACAGAACTGTTTTGTGAGACCCAGCAAAACTTGTGCCTGTGGGGAAATGATAAAGCCAGAGGCTGAAGGGTACCGTCTTCAGGTACAGGCAAGCTTTAAACCTCAGAATTTTAATCTAATTTGGGAACAGGAGTGATTTATGTCTTTCCTGATAGGTCATCATTTCCCGAAAAGGAAATGGACAGAGGGGGTGTTCAGGTCTCATTGCCCATCTCACCTCGGGTGAACTTGGACACTGATTTATTTTGGCCTCTCCAAAGCTCCATGGCATTAATTTTAAGTGCTCAAATTTAAAATGATATGTTTAATGGCATCACAGCTCAGAAGCCTACGAATATCATAACATGTTTATTAAAGGCTAATTACAAACCTCGATTGCAAGGACAGCGGTTGGGGAACTCTTTATGAAATTAGGGCTCTGAAGAGGTTCCTAATTTTAACAAATTATTTATTAAGAGGTATATACGTTGGATGCGTGACAAGGAAATTTGTATCTTTAACCTCTCTGCATCAGCTATAATGTTACTTCGAAATGTAAAACACCCAACTGGGATTCATGTATTAAACACGTGTGTTTAATATAATGTATCTAACGTGCTGGGAAAAGAGCCTGGTGTGCCATGAGCGTGTGTTAAATGTGAGCTATCCATCTATTAGAGTGTTTAAAAAGATACGGTGCCAGCCAGATACAAAGGAGAGCACGCCACATGACTGCACCGACATCAAGTACACAACAGGCCCACTGAGGCACCACCGCAAGTCAGAACACTGTGACCCTTGTGTGACAGGGGCTGGGAGGGCGCAGAGGGCTTCGCAGGGCTGGGCCGCGCTACTTCTCTGGGCCCTGGTCCCATGCATGTGCTCAGTCGGTGAAAATGCACGAAACCGTGGATCTGTGACTTCTGTACTTTACGTACATGTCAATGAAATGGTGAAAAACCCAGCGTCAACCTGATTCAAATGGTCACATAAACATTTCTTGAAGGGGATGCAATACTTGTAAGAATACACATTAGTGGTTCCAAAAATGGATAAGGAAAACATCCGTACCACCGAAACTCAGAAATGTCTCAGACAGCCTGCGCCTCGCGAGTACTGGACAAGTATGGTGCCGTTTATATTAGTAATATTCAATCGAGACAGGCATCGAGGGAGAACCCTTCCCATTCCAACGTCAGAGAAACAGAGGCTTGATCGATAAATAGAAGAGCGGGCGCATGAGAAGAAGGGGACAAGGGGTTTCAGTTAAGCTGAGTAACACTGTGTTCATCCCAATCGCCAACCTTTCCAGTGATTTCTCATTAAATGTCAGATATAATAAAAAGTGTAAGCTCTTTCTAAAACTTCCATTACTTGAGGATTTAAAAAACAATAAAGAAGTTCAACCATTCAAATCTGTGAATTACTAAAACCTGAGAGGTTTTTAAAGGACTTACAAGACTCTCCTCTTGGACAATTTTTATTTATGTAGGAAGACTCTAATTCTCAAGAAAAGGTCTTAAGATGAATACAGATGAAAATAACAATATTCTGTGTTGGTGTATCCAGAGCTGGTGAGGTCGTGGGGTAAGAACACTTTCAAATGCTCTTGGTGGCACGACGAATAGGTTAGACCTTTGGGAAGGCAATTCAGTGGTATCTGTCAAAATCTTAAACGGGCCTATCTCCAATGTAGCGATGCCATTTCTGGAATTTCATCCTACATTCAGTAGGTCTGTGTGAAGACAAGTCATTTTTGCAAAGCTTATAAGAGTAAAAAACCAGGGACGCCTGGGTGGCTCAGTTGGTTAAGCAGCTGCCTTCGGCTCAGGTCATGATCCCAGCGTCCTGGGATCGAGTCCCACATCGGGCTCCTTGCTCGGCAGGGAGCCTGCTTCTCCCTCTGCCTCTGCCTGCCATTCTGTCTGCCTGTGCTTGCTCTCGCCCTCTCTCTCTGATAAATAAATAAAATCTTAAAAAAAAAAAAAAAAAAAAAAATTAAAAAAAAAAAAAAAGAGTAAAAAACCAGACACAACCCGGATGCCCATCAGTTAGGGAAGTGGTCATTCAGCAAAACATCAAAAACCTTAGGTCGAAACCTCTCTCTTTCTCTCTCTCTCTCTCTCACACACACACACACACACACACCACTATATATATAATTAAATGGGAAAATGGCAGAAGGGTCCTAATAGTATGATGACATTTTTAAAAATATTTTTTAAAGATTTATTTATTTATTTCAGAGAGAGAGAGAGAGAGAGAGAGCGAGCACACAAGCAGGGGGAGGGGGCAGAAGCAGGCCCCTGCTCGAGTGGTTCCCTCCCAGGACCCCAGGGTCACAACCTGAGCCAAAGGCAAATGCTTAACCAACTGAGCCACCCAGGTGCCCCTAAAATAATATTTTTGTATATGACTCAATAAACGTCCGGAAGGAAACACACTGAATTATTAACAGTCGTTACCCCTTTTATGGTACATTCGAGGTGGCAGAGTGGAAATTTTCACTTTTTTATTTTTAAACTTCCTTGCTGTTACATTCTTTCAACGAGCATATACCGTGATTGTAATTACAGAGACTAAAACAGCTAGAAAGAGAAAATGAAAGAATAATTGTTGTTTGGGGAAAAAAAAGAACGAAAACCTATGTCTTTCTGGCATATACCTTTGTTGGAAAAGCACTGGACTGCCCTATCCTTATGAGGGGCGAAATAAGTAGAAAAGCAACAAAACGTTACCACGAAGGGTGTAGGCTTAGAGGCATCTCCCTTGTCTCTGTGGGGACTACCGGCAGCCTCTTGCTTCCCTCACTTTCTGCTCAGATCATCCCTTCCTTGTCCTTTGGCTTTTTTCGGAAGCGACGGCCACACCCGTAGTTATGGTCTGAGCCAACTGTGATTCCTGGGAGCACCTGAGAAGCGTTACCCCCTCCACAGCTTAACAACATGTCTGCATTTCCCCCAGGCCTCTACTCTCTTGGACTCTATCATCTTCTGGGTCCATGCCCCCAGCCTTCTGGTGTCCCTTTGAGTTCCAAGGATGGACTAATCCAGCAGCCTGCCCCTTGCCATTCTTCCCCGTAAACCTTCTTTGGTGCATCGATGAGCTGCCTGGTGTTGTTTAAGGTTTCCCATATTCCTGTCTTCTTTTCCAGAAAATTCCATGATGGCCATTCTAGCAGAGCTGGCCATTCCCTAGCCTTTTGCTCCAGAGACTCTCTAACCCCACCCCTCAATAAAACTACTCATTCTCTCCTCTGTACTTCTCCTCTGTACTTCCGCTCCCCTCCATGTCACCTCTGTCATGTTACCTCAAATGCTGCATTTCACTTCATTCCATTGTCGACACGTGGGTCGAATCCCGGTTGCACCGTTTACTAACTGTGGTCTCATTTCCTCATCTATAAAATGGGGTCAGTTTTAGGACTAGCCTCAAGGGACTGCTGCAAGGATTAAATTAATGATACAATAAAATCACTTAGTGCCCCTGCACGGAGTCAGGACTAATAAACATAAATGATTATTAGAACCACATGTCTCCCTAACTAGACTACGAGCTTATCAGCAATTGTATCTCACGGTCCCGGTACCTAATACAATGACCACTATTTTGAAAAGGCTCAAACATTGTTTATGAAGAATCAATTAGTTCTCTTGATATTCAGTGACTCATCATCGCACCAGAGACGTGAAGACCTCCATTAACACAGATCACTCGTTCATTGTCATCTGCTGGGTGCCGGAGAGTGTGTTGTGCGGAGCACAGAATGGTCAGCAACCCAGGCACGGTCTCTTACCTACCATCACTCACCGTCCAGACAGGACCCAGAGAAACAACCAGACAGTGGCAGTCCAGTATGGTAAGGGGATAGGATGGGGAAAATACCGGGCCTAGGAGGAACGACACCACAGAATAACTTATAAACTGAAATTTAAAATTTAAATGGGGTGGGGTGTGGATGCCTGAGTGACTTAGTTGGTTAAGCATCTGACTCTTGGTGTAGGTTCAGGTCATGATCTTGGGGTCTTGGGATTGAGCTGTGTGTTGGGCTCTGCCCCCAGGGGGAAGTCAGCTTCAGGTTCTCTCTCTCCCTTGGCCTCTCCCCCCCCACTTGCATGCTCTCTCTTTCTCTCTAACATAAATGAATAAGCCTTTAAAAAATAATAAAATATATTGGGGCGCCTGGGTGGCTCAGTGGGTTATGCCTCTGCCTTCGGCTCTGGTCATGATCTCGGGTCTGGGATGGAGCCCCGTGTCGGGCTCTCTGCTCAGTGGGGAGTCTGCTTCCCTCTCTCTCTGTCTGCCTGCCTCTCTGCCTACTTGTGATCTCTCTCTGTCGAATAAATAAAAAAAATCTTAAAAAAAAATGAAATAAAATATAAATGGGAATTTCCAAGGGAAAGAAGAAGGAAAGGTTTTTGGAAGTGGGATCAGCCCACCTGAGACTCCTCACCTGTTTGGAGTCATGTGAATACCAGAATCTTGACTCGTAGTCAGATAGTCTCTACCTACATGAGGTGTCCTGATATAATTTCAACTCAGGGGTTTTCTGAACATGGTAGAACATCGTTTGAAAATAACTCAAGTTATACTCTCTGTGGAAGACTGAATTTCCCCAAAACTGCGGTCACCACATATCACATCTCTAATGCTCTTCATGCAACGTGATAGTTACAGTGACATGCCTCTCGTCTAGTGGGGGAGTCTATGTTCCAGCTCCTCGAATCTCAGGGGAACTTTTCACTGCCTCAGCCACTAGAAAATGTGGTATTTCTAGGTACCTTGTTCCTGAGATGTGCACTCGTGGCACCAGCCAGCATACTACGGGGAAGCCCATGCAGCCCCATGTGGGTGTTCTGGCCAAGAGCCAACACCAACCCCCAGACACATTAGGGGACAAATTTTAAATGATTCTAGCTTCTAGTTGTTGAGGCTGCCACAGCTGAGACGGTGAGAAACAGAGGTAAGCAGTCCCCATCACCCCTCCCACATTGCAGATTCATGAGTAAAATAAATGCTTGGTGTCGCTTTAAGCTACTAACTTTATAATGGTTTGCTATACAGGTGTACCTAGACACTGGAATAAAGGCACAGCAGAGGGCCACGTCTTAGTCACTAATACGCTGGTGACGACCCTTCGCCAACAAAGCTGAGATGAGAACTCTGGTTTGCTTGGAGTCCTCCTGTCCGCGACTCAGATTTCAAGAGGTTGAGTACATTGACTCTAGCTACAAATAGGAAGCAAGAGTTAGGATTCCTACTCAGCTTAGTCTCAAAGCTTGTGTGCCCAAAGAGCTGAGAGATTTTGCCTCCATTTAGTGATCTAGTGATCGGTGCCTTCACTAGTGCCTTTACTAGTGACCTAGTAAAGACTTCTGGAGAAAGAGTCAAACCCAAAGCAAGGATAAGGTTTACAGCACAGGTAAGGGAGTAGGGACACGGTTTCTAAGAATATTGTTGAAAGCCAAAGTGCAAGTCAGGACACCCAATTTGGTGTCCTCAGGTAGGACCTCTAAAATTTCAGGAAGTAGGAAGTGGAGTGTGAAAATGCTTTAATACCTTTAAACACATCCTGAAAGGGTCAGCAAACAATGACCCACTAGCCAAATCTGACCCACAGCCTTTCTTTAAAAACTAAAGTTTTATTGGCACACGGCATCACCCATGCATTTCCATATTGTCCATGGCGCTTTTTATACTGCAATGGCATGGAGTTCCATAGTTGCCTCACAGGCCATATGGCCCTCAAAGCCTCTGTTATTTACTATCTGACCCTTTACAGAAAAAGTTAGCCATTCTATCCTAGTGGAATGTATCCATTCACACAAGATAAACTTGTATAGTCTAATTAAAATGTCTTTTTATTTTATTTACTTACTCATTTTTTTTCACGGTTGTCTGGAATTCTACCAACTCTCCCGCTGGTTATCCTGTTGATCAGAGGCTCTGGTTGGCAGTTCTGCAAGTCTTTGTTGAATTTTTTAAAATGAGAAAACTCATTATTACCTAACAAAAGGAGTTTGAAGACAGAATGTTCCAACAGATGGATTCCAGGGAGAAAACGGGGGGGGGGGGGGGGGGAAGCAAGACACGTCCTTGGTGGTAAAAAGCTTAGAGCCACTGAATCAGGAAATTACAGGATTGGAGTGACAAGCAGAGAGATACCAAGGACAGACACTGGTTTGTCTCATGTAAAGGTTATAAACTCAAGGTCTGTGCGCCCTATCTGGTTCTTGGACATGTTTCGTTTCCTTTCACATAGAGCCAATATCTAAGTACAATGGGTGCATGCTGGCAGGCAGCCCCGGCTCGCTGGCCCAATACCCGTCCCGGACTCCCTTCTCCCTGGCCTGGCTGCCATTGGATGGGCTGAGTAGGTAAAGACCTTCCCGGCCTCCTGTGCAGGTGGGGTGACCACATAACCTGCCCTAGCCAATGAGATTCAGGTGGAAGTCTGTCTCGCATTCCCAGGGCAAGTGGCCTTCTTGATTAAAAAGGCTGGCACTGCCTGTTTCCCTTCTCCCTTCCTTGACTCCAGGGACCGTGCCCCATTTATCTCCAGCTTTTCCAGAGAAATGGGTGGCCTGGGAAACACTGAGTCTCCACTCGCATCTGGGGGTGATTTGCAGGAACCATGAGCAGCTGCTCCCCTTGAAACACTGGTTGTGGGTGGCCCCAGCGGCTCTGAGCCACGTCTTTAATTTTATGTTCACTCTTTTCTCTTGGCTCAGGAGCTCAGCAGCTCTGGGGTGTTCCCGAGAGCAAACAGAAGCAGTGGCCCGGAGGATCGGGGTCTCTGGTGAGCTCTGCCCTCGCTCCCTCGCAACAAGGGGAATCACACAACACTCAGTCTGCTTCATGGTGAGGAAAGCTGGGATCTCTTAAGATGATTAAAGGATGAAAAATAGAGACTGCAAAACCCACCCACTTGAGCAATCAGAGTGTTATTCTTACACGGTTCTAAAGTCTCATGGGACCTTTTTTTTGAGAAGAAAAGGAATATCTATTTTTTCAGACACGTATCAATGAGTGTCTCCGAAGTGCTTTAAAAACAAAAATTACCGGCTCTAACAAGGGGGTACTAACAGCACTAAGAACATCTGAGACAGTTTGTCCCTAATAAAATTCTACATGTTAGCTGGTTCCATTACTCAAAGCTTTCACTCGACGCACATTATTTATGACATCATCTGGCATTCTGAGCCGCTCTGGCCCTGATGCCTTAGAAGAGGCCGGACTGCGGAATGGGAAACCTCACCTTCCATGCTGAGAGCGGTAACTCACCCGCGCTCCTAGTGCTCTCCGGGTTTGTCGTTAAAGCTCTAAAAGGAAGCAGATGGCGGCTTTCCTCAAGGTGCTGGAATCACCTCAGGACCCAAGCTAGGGTGTAGAGGCTGCAGCTACTGAAGTGGTATTGCAGAAAGGAAAATCCCAAATGCACAGCAGCTGAGAAAAAGCCCCCGCAACGCCCCAACAACCTGAGCAAATACTCTGCTTTGATTTTTTTCCCCCTGAAGCCACTCGATTTCTAGATGGGTACTATCCTAATTCTAAGCTTGTTGTGGGGTGTGTGTGTGTGTCTGTGTGTGTGTGCATGCATGTGTGTGTATGTCTTTTAAGATTTTATTTTATTGGAGAGAGCGCGTGAGCGAGTGCACGCGGGAGCACGAGTGGGAGGGCAAAGGGAATCTGGAGCGGACTCCGGGCTGAGCGGAGCCCTTGGGGTGGGGGTCAGGGGAGGGCTTGATCTCATGACCCTGAGATCATGACCTGAGCTGAAACCAAGACTCTGACACTTAACTGACCGCACCACCACCCAGGACCCCTAAACCTCCTTTTGTTTTTAAATAATGTTGGCTCTCATTACCTGGGTGGAGGGTTTTACATTGTTTCTGCATGAAGGCGGCAGCTACTCTGGATTTTGTTACAAAGCAATCACAGAAGGCAAGTCTTTAACCATTATTTTCTGTTTCACGAGAGTTTCTAAATTCTAAAATCTTACAGAAAAATGGTATATACCTAGTTTTCTTAGGAAATGGCATATTTAATCCTCTGCCAACTTTAGTTGAATGTAAGAATCTCTGATTCATGACTTGTTTGCCTATTAACAGTTCTTAGCTGTTCTGAGAAGTAAGCTGCGTGCCTTGAGTCCAAGGAACAGGAAACACTGCCTTTGGGGTGCGGATTAAGGGACCCTGTGCTCATCTGCAGAGAGGAGTGGTTGGAACTGCGCAACAATCCCAATCTCCAACCCAGGAATTTTCTTTCTCTTTAATTGTAACAAATCATTTCCAATGCAATTTATGAAGACTGTAGTTTCTATCACAGAAGAAAAAGCAACAAAGAAGCAAAAAAAAAAAAAAAAACCCCAAAACTCACACATATTTATTGAGCACTTAACCCTGCACGCTCCAGACTTTCCCCCACAGTTTCATACATTTATCCAATGAACTGTCATAGCTAGTGTGCTAAGTAGATCTTTAAAACTGTGGAAACTGAGTCTCAAGAGTTATAAAGGAGCAAGTGACACTGTGCTTTGTGTGACGTCCCTCTTGATCACAGAGCCTCAACGGACATGCAAGGGCAGGACTCCACACCCTGACATGGCTGAGAGTTGGCCTTTGCCTGAAACCTTCCAGAAAGAGACTTCACTCTTCAAACTGTAGCTTGCAATGTTCTTGTCCAAGTTTGTTCCTTTATAAAGCCTTAATAAAAACAGCAGCACCAACTACTGTCAGGCAAGGAACCCTCGCTATAAACGGAATGGGATTCTAAGTGTGTCACCTAGACCAGTCCTCACACCTGCCTCTAAATCCGCTGACTCATGCATTCCCATAACAAATGTGTAGGAAACTCCCACCTGGTGCCAGAAGCTGAGGAACCCAGGAGATGCTCATGGGACAGGCATCATTATCCTCTTTTTACATGTAAGGAAACAAAAGCTCAAAAAGACAAACTCCAAATTATAGAGTGTGGCACAGACGGACTAGTGATTCAGCAAGAAGATTTTCTTAATCTCTTGGCACGTGGCTGGACCAATTTTCCAGCCTCTTCTAGGTCTGGTCCATCTGCAGAAGAGTGGTGTTCACAGATACCAGGCCTGAATCCTAAAACCCTCCATGGGCAGTTCTCTTGTGAGCAAGAAATAAGCTTCCAGTTGGTAAAATGCTGAATTTTGGAGGCGTATCTGCACAGCATTACCTGATCCATACAGCTAGCAGAGACTGAGGCCAGGAATGAGATCCCACGCTGTATGACTCCGGGGCTTGTGTTCTGGGATGGGCGGTGACATTGCTCCCTTCACTTCCCTGCAATTTGTGTACATGGTCTAAGTTCTATGTCTGGAGGGTGACATGCTTCCCCCATTTCCTCCCCTGGAATGAAATCCTTCAAGACCTGAATTCCGTTTCCATGAGCCTTCCTTGCCTGTTCCAGTTCCTTATATGACAGAGTTGTGTAGCTAGATAAAGTTCAGCTTACCTGTGGCCTCTTTCAAGTAAGGGGGGAAAAACAATAGGGAAAACCAATGATACTAAGAACCGGTACTTTGAGAAGATCGAGATTGACAAATTTTTAGCTAAACCAGCCAAAAAAAAAGAAGAGGTGTGTGGGTGGGCAAAAGACACAGATCACCAAAGTAACACACAGATGCAGAAAAAGCATTTGATAAAACCCAAACATTAATTCATGATAAAAAAAAAAAAGAACTCAATAAACTTGGAACAGAGAAGGAACTTCCTCAACACGATAAGGTACACACACACACACACACACACACACACACAAAAAACCCTGCTTCTAATGTCGTATTTAATGGTATGCATGCTTTCCCTCTCAGAACAGGGCAGTGACCCCCACTCTTACTATTTTTACTCACTCCTGTGTTGGAGGTTTGAAGCCAGCTGTGGGTGGAGGGAGAGAAAGAAAGAAGAGAAAAAGGGAAAACAAGAAAGGACAAAATAGAAAACAGAGCCTACTGCTCTGAGGACTTCTGACCCGGCCCAGTGCGCAGGGCCCGCAGCAGAGACACAGCTGTGCCTGCCCCGCAGCCTTTCCTTCTCCTCCCCTGAGACTCGCCTCGCAGTCCAGCTGGGTGACAAACTGACTCTCTCCCTGGTGTGGGAGGGCACGTTTGACCTTGCCCCAGGCCAGGACCATCCATTTATTTGGTCTTTTTTAGCCATGTGGCTGATTCATGGCGGTACCCGTGACCCATGCTGATAAAAGTGATCTTTATGCCAGCAGGGGTTAGACCCTCTCTCCAATGCAGTTGCTGCGAAGATAGAGCTTAAGCCTGGAGCTTCAGGAAGCTATCCTGACCTTCAATACAAAACAAAAATAAAACAAAGCAAAAAGCAAACAAACAAACAAACAAACAAAAAAACCCCCCAAAGGTAGAGAGAATGGAACTGACAAGAAAGCCCAGCAGAAAGGCAGAGATAAAGTCCTAGTGATGGGTAATATCTGAACTTGTACGTCCACCCGGTCCCGAAGCCAGGATTATTCATGGACTTCTTACATACAAGGACCATGAAATACCCTTTTGCTTTTTTGCCAGTTTTAATTGCGTTTCTGGCATTCGCAATGGAAAAAGTCCTAACACAGGGATTGTGACCCAACCCGGCCAGTATTCCACCTTGATTTTGACAATAGGCTTTGCAAGATCTCACCATTAGCCTCTTAGAATTCACAAATAGTCACCATCACCACCATCTGAATTTAAGTCTTAGTAGAACCTGGATTATGTGTATTTTGTTTTCGAGCATCTCCCCAGTGCCTAGCGCGCAGTAGGTAGTATTTGCTGAATGAATACTAATTTATGGCTGCTGGATGGACAGAGGGAGGAATGGTGACCCTGGGTCGATGTGTTCAGAATTTTACTCAACGTTTAAGGTCAGCTTCATGGTCTTTAATTTCCAGAACTTATGCTCTTTATTTTTAAAATGCTGACCATACCCACCTCCTACCCACTCACATCTCTCTCCTCCATGATGTCTCAAAACTTACAGAAACTGTGGCGGAGATTGGAATCACACTGTTCTCCGTGTCCCCTGTGAGAGATGATTCATCTGGTCCTATAGATGCGAACTCACTTAAATCAACAGGATGGGCTTTTATCATCTTTTCAATGATCTTGAACTCCAATTTTCTCCTATTTATATTTTTCAGCCCTTCAACGAGGAGATGATAACTTTCTTTGATCATAAAAATGGAGGTGACCTGAGACTGCGTGGTTCTGCTTGTGCCGTGCCATCACGAGATGACCCGTCGTCTCCCCGTCTGCCAGAGGGCAGCTCTGGGCCCAGCGGCTTCAGCAAACACCTTTCCACGGTCTTTGGCTCGTTTGAGACTTGCTGCTCTCAAGAAGCTTTAAGCACCTGGACAGTTCTGATGGGTCACGACCCTCATACATACCTCAGTTTACTTTATATGCTTTCTTTTAAACCAACTTTGTTAAAGAAGTCCATATTCTGTCACACCATATTTCTTTGGATATATGTTCTGTCTCTCCTTTCTCAAATGTCTTGCAGGGTTTTGCCGTCATATGACCAGGATTTTCCTTTTAAGAACCTTTATTTCTTTGGTGAAGGTACTCTATGTGAGTGTATCTGGTTTTTAAAAATGTCTCCATTTTTCTCTGAATTGAGATGAACTAGTATTTCCTCCAAGCCAGGGCACCTGTCTGGCTTCACCTGGTATGTGCTTCTGTTGGACTCGCCAATGGGAGCCCGCACGGTCCTGTTCTTGCATGGCCCCAATGACCACAGGGTCTCGGCTGGCCGCTCCATGTAGCTGATGTGGCCTGTTCCTCCCTCTCAACTGTGAGTGTCTTCCTTCCCTGTACTTTCGCTGATGACAGCAGTGACATCAGACCTAATGCATGCTCCTGCACCTACGTGAACAGGCCCTCCTAACCCTGCTCCCCATAAGTTACGATCCAGTGGTTTGGTTTAGAGACAAAGACCCCTGTGCCCTGCCTTATATTTCTTGGTTTTACAGTGAGAGGCTCTGTGGCAGTGATATATGCCTTTTCCAGTTTTTAGGTCTTCCAATATTTCCACATATTCCAGTGTGCTACATATCAATCAGAACTATGGTAAACTCAATTTTCTCTTGGAAAAACCTAAATGGGTCACCTAAGAATGCAGACATAAAAACTCTATTTTGCAGCTGTCTTCCAGTGGGGGAAGATCCTCTCAGTCTCCTGCTTTCTTAATTCATAACGAAAATGAAGAAATAGGACAATCGAATATTCCAATAAATGCAAAAGTGCTGACAGCATCCATCAGCACGCTCACAGCTTTCGTGCATGCGCATCTATAGCAGTATTTTCAGTCTTCCTTTCACTCGAGTCATTTATACATGAATCTCTTACCTACCACCCTGAGCCCCTTGGAGCCTATGGATAAACTCATCTCTGCATTCCCCAATGCAGCCTGAAATGGGGTAACACGTACATGGATAGTTCTATTCTCCCGCGGAATAGAACTTTGGACTCCATATAGAATCAGTGCAGTAAGAAGAACGCACCGTCTGGAGGCATTTAAACATTGCCATCGACACAGAAACATCTGATATATTAAATATGAATTACTTTAAACTACTAATTAAAACAGTCAAAAAGGCTTCTGCTCAGAAATGCTATGAGCATGTCCTTTAAAGCCCAGACCGCTTCTCCTTCATGTTCTCATTCAGACGGGTCTTCCCGGTAGTTAATTGGCATTCAAGACGCCGTGATGTATCCGTTCCCCTCTGATGATCTCCTATGCTCAAAACTGAAGAATGGTGAAACGTGCCTAATTTTTAGAGCATGTATATCAGAAGATACCTTAAAGGGGCTCAGAAGAACTGAATGATCCAAGGGAAGAATCATCTTGACAGGGAGCTGGATCTCCATGCCATCTGGGACAGACAAGCCTCAAAACTCCCATGACCTCTTTCTGCAGAAGCGTCACCTTGAAGCAGGTGGCATCCCGGGACATAGCTGCTGCACCCACCTGAACAGGCCCTCCCGCCATCCGGGAGGGTATTTCAGATGCTGTCCGCCCTCCATCCCCATCCTTAAGCCGGCAGCTCTCAGATTTTTCACCACGGACTGTGCCCAGCCCCCGCCCCGGGTCCCTGTATTTCAGCGGAGAATGAAACGATCCCTGTATATCACTTTGATAAGTTTGTAAAGCACTCTGCCATCCTGGGGCAGGGAGCTGCTAAGGAAAGATACCTTCCTTACGGTTTACAAAACCATTCCCCAAATGTGCTGCTACGGACCTCGGAGTCAAGCTCAGAAATAGAAGCCTGTAAACCTTACCCAGAGAACCACCGTCCAAAAACACATTCTCCCTGTAATTGGAGGGCGTGCTTTAGTCTGTTACATTAGGCGATTCCAGTATTAAATCTAGATCCTAAGACTATCTTAATTGGCTATAAAAAGGACAACTGAAAACACAGGATTTGATCCCGGCGTATACAATGCTCATGCTATAACCACCAAATTAGGCCATTTTGCGGGGAACATCCAGGCCCGAGTCCCATTTAAGTTCCCTCAGGGTTACATTTCATCATCCAGTGTCAAGGAGGCAACAGGGTATTAAGTCAATTAGGATTCAGTGAAAGCTTAGACCGTTACACATCGTGCAGATTTAATGTTTGCTTCCGTCCACTGTTCCTGATAAGGCAGGGAGAGAAAGACATTTTACACATTTTCTGAGGATTCAAGTCAGACTTGCCCACTGCTCACGGTGACACCTCTTGGCGTCACTGGATTTAACGATGTTATAAATAATGAGTTAAACAAATTTGGAGAGTCTGATTAATGAACTAGGGGACCATTTTGTACGAGAGAACACTGATGTCTAAATGGAGCGTGTAACTTCCACATTCTCTGCTCTCACCAGTCCGGGGTTCCTGGGCCGCCGCGCACACAGAAGGGGAATGTGCTTCTGCCCGCCTCAGTCCTGACCAAGCTGCAGGACAGGAGGCTTGCCTTTAAAAACCATGACAACTTCTGTTTCTTTGCTCCGTTACTTTTTCAAGTAAGTACTGGTTGAGGAAGTCAGACTTGTTAACTACGTGTAGGTGCCCGGGTCCTTTTAGAGAAAACAGTACTGGCAGCAATTGTGGTTAAGACATTTGCAAGTGACTGAGTTGGAAAAAAAAAAAAAAAATGGGCCCGTTGTGCTACTGACCAGTTGTGCAACAAGGGACCATTTGTTTAAAATTGCTGAGCTCTGGACTCCGCCCCCTGCCACGGTAAAATAGGCTTAATAGTAGTATTTCCCAAAGACATTGTGAGGGCTGCGTGGGTTAAGATGTTACATGGGGCACACAGTTAGTTCTCAATACAGCTTATGCATTGTTATTATTATTAACAAGTGGGCCATGGTAGGGGTAGTAGTACCACCTGTACCAGGCAGAAGCCCGCTCTGGCACCTAACCTGGATTCTAGCAAGAACCTGTGAAGTCCCAGGTACAAAGGAGGCAGTCGCCAGATTCTGACTTTAGTTCCTGTGGCTCCCTTTCCCGGCATTCCACTCCTATTCTTGTCCTGACCGCATCACTACTCTTTCCTTTTGTTTTCTTGTCAAAGACTTCATCCTTTTAGAGCAATTTTAGGTTCACAGCAAAGTTAGGAAGAAGGCACAAGATTTCCCATATGGCCTCTGCCCCAACACAAGCCTAGTTACCCCCCCCATGCCAGCTTCCCCCACCCCGAGAGACCTATGTTTGTTACAACTGACAAGCCTACTTTGATACATAAAATCACCCTGAGTCCACAGTTTACCTAAGGTTCAGTCTTGGTGTTATATGCTGTGTGGGTTTGGACAAATATATAGTGACATATGTCCACCACTCTGTCATACAGAGTGTTGTCATTGTCCTCAATGTCCTCAAAATCCCCTGTTCTCGACTCTCCCATCTTTCTCTCCCCACCAACCCCTGGAAACCACTGATATTTTTCACTGTCTCCCTAGTTTTGCTGTTTCTGGAATGTCCTACAGTTGGGATCATACAGAATATAGCCTTTACAGATTGGCTTTTGTCAATGAGTAATGTGCATGTCGGGCACCTGGGTGGCTTAGTAGGTTGAATGTCCAACTCTTGATTTCCACTCGGGTCATGACCTTGGGGAGTGGGATTGAGCCCCCCAGGGGACGCTGTGCTGGGTACGCAGCCCCATTAAGATTCTCTCTCTCCCTCGCCCTCTAGCACTCCCACCCTGCTGGTACCCCCCCACAATTAAAAACAAAAACAAAAAACAGTAATATGCATGTGAGTTTTCTCCATGTCTCTTCTTGGCTTGGTAGCTCATGTATTTTTAGTGTTAAATAACATTCCTGGGGTACCTGCGGAAGCCTCTGCCTTCAGCTCAAGTCATGATCCCAGGGTCCTCTGCTCAGCGAGGAGCCTGCTTCCCCCTCTCTCTCTGCCTGCCTCTCTGCCTACTTGTGATCTCTGTCTGTCAAATAAATACATAAAATCTTTGGGAAAAAAAAATAACATTCCTTTGTCCCGATGGGCCACCGTTTATCCACTCACTTACTGAAGGGCGTCTTGGTTGCTTCCAAGTTTTGGCCCTTAGTAATAAAATTGCTGGAAACATCCATGGTCAGACTTTGATGTGGACCTAAGTTTCCATCTCCTCTGGGTCAACACAAAGGAGTGCCGTTGCGGGGCCACAGAGGAAGGGAATGTTCAGATGAGTCACTGCCCTTCCAACGTTGCACGGCCCTTCACTGCCAGAGAGCTCCTCTAACAAGTGCTTTGCCAGCCTTTAAACAAAGACTGACAGTAGGTGGGGTATGAATTCCCCAGG
This sequence comes from Mustela lutreola, assembly GCF_030435805.1. NCBI lineage: Eukaryota > Metazoa > Chordata > Mammalia > Carnivora > Mustelidae > Mustela > Mustela lutreola. The sequence continues at coordinate 5,327,582 of NC_081305.1, forward strand.
GCTCCCTTGCCCCTTGGGTAGAATAACTCATGTGTTCATGTAGTTTCTAGCCTTCCTCTTAAGGACCAGGTTCCGCTGGACCTTGTTGGTCACTATTGTACCGACTCGAGCCTCACTAGCTAATTGCCTTCCCTTCTCTGTCTCAACCCCCCTAATCCTACACTTGTGGCTCCTTTATCACCCAAAGGAATAACTTCCCTTGAACCGGTATCTCAGAATCTGCTCATGGGATGGGTGTGCCACGTGAGACAATCCTCCACAGACCTCCCTCCCCATCCACACCCCCATTCATCATACAAGGTTTTTGTTGACTCTTGTATCTCCTGCCTTAGTTTAACTGCTCTGCTGGCCTGGGCAAGACTGTCACCTTTAGACCTGTTTCACCCTGGCCACCTCCAGGACTTTGCTCACAGATGGTTCTTATCGTTAAGACCTATATTTCTGTTCCCTGGGATGGGGGTAAGGGGGTTGGACAGTAGACCTACAAGCGGGGAAGGAAAACTCTAAGTGTTGTGGGTCAAGGCACGACATGTGGCCAGAAGAACATGAACCCCTGAGAGTCTGTGGGTGCCCTGGGAGAGCCAGCAGCACGCCTCTCCCCAAATACAGCAATCCCCCTCTCTCTTTAGGCCTACTGCCTGCCCTTTGGGAAAAAAAGATTTGTATCAGAGAACACTTTTAAACCATTTTAAAGTCTGAGTTCCATTTCTACTGAGGTTTATTTGTTTATTTGCATTGTTATTTGTTTTTAATTAAACCAACATAGACTCAGAGCGTCCCATTCACCAATGCTGAGGATAAAGTTCCCACCTCCAATTTCATTTTGAATTAGGACGAAATATAGATTTACAGTGTTGAGACAACAAGCATTGAAGAGACATGAATTTTAGGTACCACTCTCCCTATATGCAATAATAGAAAACGCTAATTACAGTTGATTTCTTCCTCCCCGGGGTCGATCCAGGATATCCAGCTAAGAGTATTTTAATTAAACTGTTTTATATAGTTCCCTGTCTTTCATATTAATCATTCATCTACTTTAAGGAATGTTTTGACCTAGCAGCCGATTTTACACTAGATTTAAAGACCCTAGGTATCTGAGAAAATGTCGGCCTGTTTGCATTTGTTCGAGCATTAAATTCAGACTTGCCTGACCCCCACCTGTGTGTTGCAGGCATCCACCGAGGTGTTAGGCTTGAGTGTGATATGTTAGCTGGTGCGAAATTCAGCTTCTTTGCTGTATGACAGAGGGTTCCCGTAATGTCAGCCGCCCACCCTCGATGGGTTTACTAAAAAGTTAAGGAAACAAGACGAATGTGAAAAGCCACATATTAACACAGAGACAGGAATGGGCAGAGGAAGTGGGCTGGGGATCTGGGGAGAAGAGTTGAGAGGAAAAGCTGCTCCCCCACAGATAACCATGGCAACTGCACGAGGGGACCAGGAGGAGAGGGCAGTAGCGTCTGTGGAATGGGAGAGACAAGAGCGGGGGCCTCTGAGGGCCTTGCAGTGGGGGCTGGACTGGTCGAGTTATGAATCTCAAGTCCCTTAGGTTCAGGAGAAGTGTCTCCAAGCCCAGAATGGCTGCATGAGGCCAGAGCCCTGGACGGAGCTCAGGCTCCAGGACACTGGCCGGTGAGGGCAACTCGAAGGTCTTGGGGAATGGGGTGGCAAAAATCAGGATTCCAGGACAGGCGCCTGGAGCATGGGTGTGAGCGGATCCAGGCCTGGCAGGCCCCGTATGGCAGTAAGGGAGGGGCGTCAGGGGAGGGCGACACCACCTGAATGCCCACGGTGACCAGGTGCCATCTGCATCAAGGTGCCTGAGCACAGCTCCCCGAAGAAGCCTCAGGACAACTGTCTGGGGTCAGCTCATCTAACCCCGATGGCCATCCTGTGGGGTAAGCCCTGGCACGAACTTGTGTCGCAGATGGAGCGGAGGAGGGATTTATCCAGGACGGTACAGCAAGCAAGAGGCAACGTCCAGGTGCTGCTGGCCATCTCTGCAGTGACCCTCCAGGTCCCAACAGAGGTGAAGCACGATGCTTTGGACATCAGGGATCCGTTGCAGATTCCTGGGGGCCGGGGGGCAGCATGATGGAAAGGAGACGGTGGGCACAAGGGGTCACACCTAGCTGACTTGACAAATCTTTCTGACGCTATCATCGCCTCAGCTCGCCTCGTGTTGCAGAATTGTGTTTTTCTGCACAAACCACATTCCATCTCATGCGTCAATGAGATGTATGAGTGAGTGAGGGCTACAGAGAATCTCACTGCTCAGGGAAGCTATGGGACTCAGTTATAGAGCTCTCAAAGTTCTGCATTGGTTCTGACCTCTTTGCTTCCCGTCAACGAGGGTTTCAAGGCCCCCCCGCTCCAGGGGCCACAGCTGGGAAGGCAGTGGGCTGGCTTCGTCCTAGCAGCCAGGCTGAGCTCTGAGTCTGCATCAACCTCAGCATCTTTACCCCACTGTTGACTTCTGGTGGAGCGCGTGCCAGTCTCAAAGAAACCCCCATCCCATGTGCTACCCTACTGGCGGCACAGGTCAGAGCTGAATAAACGGGGAAGCCCGCGAGCCTGCAGCATCGTTGGCCCCTGGGGTCAGAATGAACACCCTCGCTGTGCTCTGAAGAAAAATACAGGGCTTTGGAAATCCTATTCTCTAATTTAGTACCTCCCAAAATGAAAGGTAATCCTTTTATGTGGCGTGAATCATACTGGAAATGTGCAGAAAGAAATAACAGGGTCACGTGACCACCAATAAGCACCACTAAACACCTGCATGGCCCGTTTAGTGGTTTGAGACCTGGAGTCTGGGAGCCTTCTTCGAGGACAGAACACATTTTCCAGCAGGGATTAGCCTTGAGATTAGAGTTTAATGAAACAATCGCTAACACTGGAGGCTTGGGCAGAGGAACCGGCAGACTCCAGGGAGCTCCTGGTTTGTCTGGGGAAGACATTTATCTAATAAACCATGAATAAATAATAGAAAAGAGTCTAAAGTCAAGAGATGCAGAGGAGCCACGGGACAAAAGGTAGGGGCTTGATGTATAAGAAGATGCTTTAAAAGCAATTTACTGTTTTGACTTTGCAATAGACATTCATTCCTGGAGAAATGCTGTCACTTGTGCAGAAAGAAACATGCCCAAGGCTGCTCATTGCTGTATCAGCCAGATTAGGCTTGGCTATGCAGTGGTAACAAAGAACTCCAAAGTCTCCGTGACTTGGAACAACAGGGATTGATTTATTGCCTATGCCCCATGCCCATGGAGGTCAGCAGCAGGATCCTGATAATCGTACACACCCACGAACGCTGGTGACCAGGGCAGCAGCATCTTACAGGATGGAGAGAGGATTATAGGACTCAGCACCAACACTTTTATGCTTTGGCCTAGAAGTGACACAAGCCACTTCCACACACACCTCGACAGTTGGATCCAGGGACGCAGGGATGGCCAACGTCAAGAAGGTAGGGCAACATAGTCCCAGTGCCAGAAAGTAGAAAAAGGCCAGATATTGATGGATATTATTACATCCACCACATGTGCAATGGCAAAAGTTGGAAAGAAAGGCCGAATTTTCTCCACGTGTGCACCTGATGTGACAATACATCCACAGAAAAGACTATAATGGGGCAGTTTAAGAGGACTTGAAAATTAAAATGCAAGTTGCAGAAAAACTGCACATGGTAGTGTCTCTCTTATGCACAGCTCACCCATGTCACAAACCTCTGCGCATCCATAGACATATACGTGTGTATCTAGATGTCCAGAGAAAGCTCTGGGAGCATGTCCGTCAAACGAAGAATGGTGGTTACCTCCAGGAGAAGTATATATTTGCAGAGAGGAAAAGGGGACTTCTGTTTGTCTGAATTCTGTAAGCTGAAAAGGAACTTACATATAGCTTCTGAATTCTTAAAGAACGTTTTTTTCCCCAACAGCATTCATCAGTTTCCTACGGCTGTTGGTTGGGTGTCCCCTGTGCTAACCTATGGTACGAAGGTCACTGCGGAAAGGCGACTGAGCGTGCGTTCGACCTCCCATGAGCTGTACCAGCCATATGGCTAGCAACCTTGTCCATATGGGAGCAATTTTCATTACTGGCTGGTCCTATTTGGTCTCACATCTGGCACTTTCTAGAGCATTCTGGAATTTTAATTCCACAGGAAAGCACCTCTTTTTTTTTTGTTTTGTTTTACATTCTAACTTTTCATCATCTTGGGTACCCATGGGACAAGATCCTGGGAAATGTCAAGGTTCCAGTTTTCTTTTTCCTTCCTCATTTCAGAACGTATTTATCTTCTTCCAGACCCTAATACTTCTTTCTTCAGGATTCTTCTCTACACCAATGTGCTCCGTAGAACCATGGGCACAATGAATCCAACGGACATCTCATTTCCCCCAAATCATGTGTTACTTTATAGTTAGCAAAATACACAACTTTCTAGAAGGGTTTTAGGCAAAAGTCCTTGTGTATCTCAGACACAGGGCAAGCCAGAGGGGCAATGGTGTGATCTGGATTGGTGGCCTGGTGCAGGAGAGACTGTATGCATGAAGGACCCTCTAATCTGACTGTAGTTCCAGATTTCAGGCACAGAGATAGTAATTTTTTAGGAGGAAATCATGAAAAGTTAACTCGGAACGTCCATACACTAGAATGTTATTCAATGATTAAAAAGAAATGAGTAATCAGGCCAAGACAAGACTCGGAGGAAACTTAAATGCGTAGGTCTTCGTGAAAGAGTCCAGTCCGAAAAGGCTACCTACTGTCCGACTCCAGCTAAATCCCCTCCGAAAAAGAGAAAACTACAGAGGCAGTAAGAAGATTGGCGGTCGCTGGGGGTTTGAGGGAAAGGGGACGAATGGGCGGTGTGTAGGGGAAGTTCACGGCAGTGAAGCTACCGTATGTGATACTTCAGTGATATGTGTTATGACACATTTGTCCAAACCCACAGGAAGCTATGAACGGGGCAGCAAAAGCATATGGAAACTATACTATTTGCTAAATTTTCTGTGAGCCTAAAACTGCTCTAAAAATAAAGGTTATTGGGGCACCTGGCTGGCTCAGAGGGTTAAAGCTCTGCCTTTGGCTCAGGTCATGATCTCAGGGTCCAGGGATCGAGCCCCACATCTGGCTCCCTGCTCGGTAGGGAGCCTGTTTCCCCCTCTCTCTCTCTGCCTGTTTCCCTGCCTACTTGTGATCTCTGTCAAATAAATAAATAAATAAATATTTTAAAAAATAAAAGTTATTGATTAAAATTTTTTCAAAGGAGCTACAGTTTTTTAAGAGAAGCATTTGGAAGGCTTAGACCATGGTTTGGATTAAAAGACAGACTTTGTCTACTTTGAGGGAAAAAATACTCAAAACACTTGTAAAAAATGGGAACAGCACAGGGCACACCCTGGCCCACTCTGGCAGGAAACACTGAGAGCAAAGTCCTTGAGAGAAGGGGCTGGTTCCTTTCATGCTGACCCGAAGGCGGCTGCTGCAGTCTTTTCCTCTACTTGGAAAGAGAAATCCCACAGAGGCACAGATGTTGCCATGGCTTTGACCTCACCATGAACCTTCTCTTATAATTTTGTAAGATAGAAGAAAATTTCGCCAGGATGTAATGTTTTGTTTTTCCTTTTCCGAAATAAAAACATACCACTGGTTCCTGCCACTCAGCCCTGTTAGTCACGGGAAGGTGATGGAGGAGTTGAGTATCTGGACACTTAGTGGCTGAAGCAATGCTTAGATTTAAGTTGTCATTATGATTCTGGACAAAACCTTTGTATCTCTAAGCATCAGTCTCGATCTACACAGTAAAGGGATTATGATTAAAGAAAGACTTATAGGGCTCTGGGGGTGTTCGGGAATCCTTTTGGAGAGCCTAATGAAGGGCACAGAGCAACGGGTCACAGGTGACTCCGGGCTTCCCCTTCTCTGCAAACAAACACTGGTGCTTTGCTCTGTTCTCTTTTCTGGCCTCCACTGTGATGAAAATCCCTTTCAAAGAAAGCCAGCCATTGAATTAGGTGATCATCACATCCCATGTCTGGGTCTAAAGTCAACATTCCAAATTAAGCGGTAGATGTGGGTGGTGGACGTGACCCCCCCCTGAACCAGAGAGACAGATCTTGGGAGGAAACTTCAGTGTGAGCTGTACTAGGGTCGAACAGTATCCCCTCCCAAAGCCACGCCCGTCCAGGAACTCAGAATGGGACTCTATCTGGAAATAAGATCTTTGCAGATGTAATTAAGTTAAGGTCATACTAGACTAGGGATCGGCCCTAAACGCAGGGACTGGTATCCTGATAGAAAGGAGAGGACCCAGGGCACGGAGAGACGCAGAAGCCCACGTGAATTTAAACAGACGCAGAGGTTGATGGGCTGTCATCTGCACGACATCGCCAAGGACTGCTGGGAACCCAGAAGCTGCGGCTACCTCCGCTGCAGAGTTCTGGCCTCCAGAACTGGGAGAGAACACACATCTGTTGTCTTCAGCTGTGCAGGTTTGTGGTCCTCGGCTGCTGCAGCTCTGGGACACCACTGTCAGCAGCAGCCCGTACTAAGCATTTGCAGGTGTGTCCTCATCCTGCATGTTCGCAGCGAGCGCCTGGTTTTATCACGTTTCTCTTTCCCCAGGTCTTTAGCAGGGGAATATCCTTTTAAGCCTCTCATTTTCCCCCCCCCTCAGGACATAGCAAATACCACCTCTTACAATGCCAATAGGCTTGTGACTGCTTTTAAGGGATTTCCTGCACAAATGGCCAACGCTTTGATGTAGTCACAAAAACGAACTTCTCAGAGCTGATAGCACACATCAGAAAAACGGGGACTAAGAACCGGTCCTGTGCCGAATGTACCCTCATCACTTCTACCTGGGAGGTCTGCTAAGCCACAAGCCCTATCATATGGAGCTTCTGAAAATGTGTAAACTTGAAATGGAAAAATGGAATCTGTGGGAACATCTCTAGCTTGTTTAAGAAAATACAACGTAGGGGATTCTTTTTCCAGAAACACTGCTATGGAAAAGTGCTTGTTCTCTCCCCCTCTCTCCGTGTGTGTGTGTGTGTATCTGTGTATGTCTATGTGCTACGTACATATATACTCACATACATATATATATATATATATATATATATATATATATACACACACACACACACACATATTCATGCATTTAAAAAATCAAAGTATATTCTATCTAAATATTTTCTGAAAGAAAAATTTTGATAGAACCTGGGAAAAGAGGAAGGAGGAAGAGACAGTGCTCCATCCTGAGCAATGAGGCAGCCACAAGCCACAAGTGCTTGGTAAGCACCGGAAATGTGGCTTGTGCAAATTGAGCTATGAAGCGTAGAATGAATGAACACTAGATTTCAGAGACTTAACACAGAAAAATAAAATATCTCAGTAATTTATCAGATGGAAATGGATATATCTACAGATATATAGAGAGATATGTCTATTTTTCTAAGTAGACCCCATGCCCAGCATGGAACCCAACAGGGGGTTTGAACTCATGACCCTGAGATCAAGAGTCAGATGCTTAACCGACTGAGCCACCTGGTGGCTCACCACTGACTGGTGCCCCCTGAAAGATCATATTTTAGATGTAGTGGGTAAAAGCATATCAGCTTAATTAATTTCACCGGCTCTTTACAATTTTTTTAAAGATGCTTACTAGAAAATGTAAACTTACTTCTATGACTTCCTGTGTTGGACAGCACCGGCCTAAGAGATATATGACCTGTGATATCTTTTCTTTAGTCACATTTTGAGCACTTTTGAACATTTTGTTGTTGTTGTTGTTCAGGAAGTTCTAATTTTCCTATAAAAGTGATTTTTAAAAAATATGCTCTAAGAATTCACACTACACACACACACACACACACACACACACAAATACAGACACAGGATTTATTTTGTGACATTCTACATTATCTTTTTTTAATGGTAACTCTTCCTTAAAAATAGCTGTCAGATCTAAGGTAAGGTTAATTAATATTCATTTTGCTCTTCTGTGTTTATGCATGGCTGTGTGACCTCGGGCAAGTTACTGAACTTTTCTAGGCCCTACATTGTCACCTGTCAGTGAAGCTCATCTAGCAATGACCCAGACGACAGTGATTCTCAACTCCTTCCTCTGTCTCAACAGATCCGATGGTTCTGGAAAAGTACCATCAGCAAGAAGAGTTGCCTGTGCTGACGGGGCTGCCTCGGCTTCCTCCCACTTCCCCTGGAGACCCATTGCCATTCCTTTCACGGACTCAGTAAGAAATTTCTAGGGAAGAGTCAAAGGGTAGTAATTACAGTCATAGCCTATAGAATGCTGGCGCCCTGGAGGAAACCTTAGTTCACCCCGTTCAAATGCTACGCTCTCCTCGGGGGACAAGATGGCCCAGAAGGAGTAATGACCTGCTAGTCTGATCACCCTGCTGGTTAGAGGCAGAGGCCGGCTCCGGGGAACACTGACTCCTTGCTTCATGGCGTATCCCGGTCTAACAGGAAGGGACACTTGAGGGACAAAGCAAAGACCACCATACATGATTGGCCACGCGTGTACCACTCCGTTCCTCCTTGACACCACCATGTCCTATTAGAAGGTCATTTTTTCTCTGCCTCAGTTTACCACAAAGCATAGAAGGACAAAGGATTCAGAGGCATGTGAATTAATGATGGTGCCTAAGAGAACATTCAGCATCTTCTCCCAGTTTAAGTCAAGAAAATCATTATTTCAGTCCCTCTTCAGAGAGACTCGTAGAAAGCTATTTGCAATGGCTTTGAATGTCAAAATGTTCCAAAGCACCAGAATTTCCAAAAACCATTTACATGCTTCCAAGGCTGGTAAAAATGGTAGATGAATCAGAATGTTCTGTTCTATTTAGACCTAAGTCATATCAGAGTTAGCTAAAGTCACAGTTGACAAAGAGTTGTATTTATTATGAAAGATGCCAAGTTATATTTAGGTGTTTTTTTTTTTACCTTCAAATCTTGCTCTAAATTGCTTGTCACCTTTTGAAATATCATAATTAACACCAGTTAATTTGTGTGCTTAAATATTTTAATGACAGGTTATAATTTTAATAGAAAAAGCAATTTAGAAGAAAATCGTAGGATCCTATAGTTTTTAGGAGAGAAGAGAGAAGGGAGGCTTTGGAGAACCCAGAACTGGGGCCCTGCTGTGACTCGCCATTTCCTACCTACAGGGTCTTATGCGATCTACATGACCTCTCCAAACCTCGGTGTTCTTGGTTATGAACCAAAGATAATAAACCTACCTTATTAAGGTGCTCTAAGGGTTATTCCAGGCTTGTCACCGGAAGCCCCTAACACATGTGATACACTATAAATGTCCATTGTCTTTTTCTTATATGCACCACCACTAAGGAGAGAGAAAACATGGTTAGAGTCTGGGTTCTACGTTGAAAGCTCCCAGGGCAACTGAACTGTGAGAAGCATTTTCCAAAAACTACCGGGACAAAGAAGCCAAAATCAGCACAGGGATGAGGAAGGGGCTCAAGCCCCAAGGGCGAGAGGAAGGAAATCGAAGACTGAGTAACTGGGTGACTCAGAATCAGAAGGGAATAGAGCAGGTGGAAGGGCTGAGGGCAAAAGTTCAGAGACATGAAGTAGGGTTCCTGCTTCATGTATGGAATTCACCGGGGATGGACAGAGCATCTGAAGACCCTTCATAGGGCCAACCACACACCAAGCCATGACTGTCCCCAAGTGGAACAGGCCGAGAAGGATGGCATGGTGTAGATCTCAGCTCTGGGAAACTCATGATTCAATCAGGTGGCCATGCAAAGTCAACCTACCCAAGGTGCTGGGTCCAGTAGCACAGCACAGCAGCTGTTGTCTGCAACACACAACGGTTAGTGTCTACCATAGGTTGCCCTATTAATAATTCAGCTGACATAGGCTCAAGGGATGCCTTTACCACTTACTGCTCATGTGATTTAAACTCTCTAAACCTCACTTTGTGTATGAAGTGAGGCCACCATTACCTTCTTTGTAGAGTTGTTGCAAGGATTAGAAGAAATAATGAAAGATAGAGCGCCTGAACTAGAGAAAGGATTTAGTAGTTGCTAGCCATGAAGATGAAGATGTTGGTTCCACCTCTTGTAGCTCCAAGACCCTTCAATTTTGTCTAGACTTCAGACTTCTCACTAGTATATATTTCAAAACCTGATATGGATAACTCACATCAGACGAACCCTCTTCCTACTAAGCAGCCCAAGCTTCAGAAGACTATCTAGATGGAAATGAAGAAAGCTACCTAAAGTGGGCTTAGGTAGAATAGAAAATGAATGAATGAATGAATGAATGAATGAATGAAGACACAATGAATAAATGTCAAGATAGGATGGTACTTTCCCAGCAGGATTGGACATGGCACTGATTAATGGGCAGGTGAAGTTGGAGGGACCCAAGCAAAGAAGCGACTGAGGGAAGGTGGGGGGGATGGAGAGGTTAGGAACCTAAACACATTCTAGGTGAAATGAGTAAATACATCCCAAGGAAAGAATGAAAATGAGAATTAATCAGGAGTGTGCTGAGCCGTGGCACCGCCAGCCACAATCAGAGGGCTTCTTAATTGCTTGTCAAAGACCAATGCATCCTGGCAAAATGATCCTCAAGTAATGCTGGGACTTCTTTTTCCTAACCTGGCTCCATTTATCATGATTAGAAAACAAGTCAAAATTGATTTCTGTTTATTTTTATAAAAGCAAATCCTCAGAGAACCCTTCCCCCCAGTAGGTTTGATCATTTTAAACTTAGAAGGGGAATGCCCTCAGAACATAGAACACTGTTTGTCAGTTTGGTTTAGGAGGGTAGGATGTGTGGAGGTGTAAAGTTTATGGGTGTCATGAAAAAGTGACAGTTTCTTAAACTTATACAAATCACCTCAAATCCATCAACACGAGCTTTTTAGTTCTTTCCTACTTTAAAATGGGCAAATTAGAGGTGATTTAATAAAGGAAAATGGCCCAAGCTTGAAAATCAGACATTTGTGTTTGAATTCTTAGCTCTGGCACCCAAGAGCTGTGTCACCTTGGGCAAGTCACCGGAGAAAATCTCAGGGATCTAGCTCCAAACCCTGCGATTTAAAATGCAGTTGCTAATCTCTCTCAGATTTTCCAGGAGGATTAGTGGTCACGTACATGAAAGGTAGGGATACGGAAAATCAGCTGTACGTTTGGAAGCGATGGAAGTGATGTTCCACGGGGGCAGGGAAACCACCCACTGGGTTCTAGATTCCATGGGGGTAGGACCCATGTGTGTCTGTTTTACCTCGATTCTATCCTGGCAATTGGCACAAGTCTTGGTATACAGTTGATGTCCACTTTTTCTATTCATGCTCACACCGCACCTAATCTACCCAAAATTCCGTGTTGTTTATATCATTTCACGTAACCCAATAAGTACTTGTTGGCTGCATGACTGTTATCCGTTTATTCATTACGTAAAGATATTTAAGTGCTATATTCCAATATGCCCCTTTGGGGAGGAAATCCTTCCAGAGCCTACAGGACAGTGGGTAGAGCCACTCATTCTTTGATCTATTCTTTCTTGTGTTCACTCATGCATTTTGCTTGTTTATATTTATTTATATTTGTCCTTAGTTTTTCGCTGCAATGTCCGCCCACGACCATCCTCTTGGATAACACACAAGGTCAGTTTGCCCTCACGCCTGCTCCCTGGCTACCTAAGAAACTCATTCCATAAACACACACACACTCCCACACACACACACACACATGCTCAGGCAAATCTTCTAGATTCCACCAATATTTCACTGATCAGGTAAATCCTATTTCAAGGACTGCAAGGAGCTTTCTGGATTTCTGGTTTGGGGGCCTTGCATCACTTGCAAACCTGCTGTGATAAGAACAACAAGACAATGTCAGAAGAAGGTCAAAAAACATCCTTTTCTCCTGTACAGGCATTTTGCTCCCCCAAAGAGATCGTGTTCTCTTCCTGGAAGTGTAATCACAGGAAAAAAAAAAAAATCAATGTACTTTTCGGCCCATGTGGAACAATCTCACGAGGGGAGCATTCAAGTGATGTGCCGGCACCTAGAGATTTCTCTCAGCATTCTGGGCTGCCAGACCGTTCTCAGAGGTATTTTCTTGATCTGAAAAAGCCCTATTCCTGGGATTTAGTGCGTGGGGTTCCCCCGCTCCTTTTGGTTTATGCTTAATCCTTACAATTAATTCCGTACCTCCTGCCTGGGGATGTTTCTGCCGTCGACTTTCTTGGCATCTACCCAGCTCGAAAGGAAGTGATTGATGCGCTCGTCTCTCTTCCGCACGAAAGCTGGACGGCTGGGCAGAAATACCACCTGCCTCCGTGCTGGCCTCTCCCAGCCTCACCTCCTGACCCGCACTGCTGATTTCATCCCTCATGTCTCCTGGGGCCCATTGGCCCATCAATTACCTTCTCTTTTTCTCCTGTCTTCAATCATGTCCTCCTTACTGGCTACTTCCTGGCAGAGTACACACATGTTTAAGGTTTGTTTATTCTGGGAAACTGAAAAAAAAAAAAAAATAAAAATACTCTCTTCGATTCTACCTGCCTCTGAAGTCATTTCCCTATCTCTGAGTTTCCCGAGGTTTTCTGACAGAACTCACGTCCTGTCTTCTCTGTGTCATCATCCATGTGCTCCTCGAGCCTGGGAAGGCTGCCCAGTGCTCTCCTCAATTCTCTGAAACGCTCGCAGGAAAGATCATCCCCATCTGAGATTATTCTGCCCGGCCGTCTGCGGTGTTTCATTTATTCTTATTGTCATTCACTTGGTCATATTTTCTAGGCAGTGACCACTCAGCTACGCTTTGGACAAGCGTGGCTCTGCCCTCCTGGCTTTGACCACCTGTCAGGACCGGACATTGGTGAGCTCCTGGAATGCTATGAAGAGAGGCCATGCTGTGGGAATGGCAACCTTCAGACCCGACCTGTGAGTCGGAGAAGGCTTTTCTTGGTGGCATTTAAACAGAGGGATGGGTAGATATTTGCGACCTGAGAGGGACACAGGAAAAGCACTCCTGGCAGAGGGAGTAGCAGGTGCAAAGGCCCCATGCCAGGAAGGAACATGGCCTGTTCGGGGAAGCGAAAGTAGCACTGTGCTTCTGGACCACAGACCGTGAAAGTGAGCAGTGTAGGACAGGGCAGGGGAGGCAGGGGGGCTGGCCACACTGACCATATATACAGGTTTCGACCTCCCTTTTTAGGCACTGGGGAACAGTGGTGACCTTTCTGTCCTTGGAATCCCTTGTATGCACCCATCACCCAGAATGTCAGGTAGGAGGAAATAGTGGGACCAAGAAGAACAAATAAAAGGAAAGAGAAATCCGGCCGCTTCCCAATTCTGGTTTTGCCCAAAACATAACAATTCCCTTTGTTTTTGTCAGAGGAAGAGATTGTGGATCCACACTCTTGTTGTCAAAGGAATGCTGTGACATAATAAGAAATATATATTTGGTCTCTGCCCTGTTCCTGATACAGAGCTCCTAAAACCCTTATAATTTCCTAAGTGAGGGAGGTGCCAGGAATATCTTTTGTTCTAATATCTGGTCTTTGGCCCCAATTGCCAACACAGAGCTTCGACTCTGGGAAACGGGAGCATCTTTTGTTCTAATGAGGTGACTCTAGGTGGGCTGGCGAATGGCTTCGGGATGAGGGCTGGTAACCAGAAAGACCGTGATCAGAAGCTTAGAAAGTACAGCCCCTCCTGGGACGAGAGAGGGACTGGACATTGAGCTAATAATAACTGGTCATACCTATGGGACAGAGCCTCTGGGGAACTGTCCAAAGCACAGGGTTTAGGAAGCTTCTGGGCTGGTGAACATGTCTGAGTGTCAGGAGGGTGACACTCCAACTCCACAGGGACCGAAGAGCCTGGGCTGGAGACCCTTCCAGGGCTTACCCTATATTCCTCTTCATCTGTAGCTTTTATAATACCCTTTACAGTCAACCAGTACACACGTAAGTCAAGTGTTTCCCTGGGTTCTGTTCTGAGCCATCTTAGCAAATTCCCAAACACGGGTCATGAGAGCCCTTTCTCCACGGATAGCCACGTGTAACGGACAGAATCGCGTGTAACCAGGGGCCCCCTGCTGGCGAACTGGCATCCGAAAGGGGGGCGGTCCAGTGGGCCTGAGCCCTACCACGCGGGGTCCGCTCTAACACTCGGTAGTTAGTCGGGATTGAGTTAAATTATAGAACACCCGATCGGTGTCCAGAGAGTTGGGAAACTGCTTGGTGTGGAAAACCCACACACTGTGTCTCAGAGATGTTAAGAATGGAGAAACAGTATTTTTAAAGTGTTCACACCCAACGGGTCAGTTCATTTGATGTGAAAACGCTATCAGTGAACGTACAAGGTCAAACCTGCCGACTTACTCTATCACACACACACACACACACACACACACACACACACACACACACACACTTGTGCCGCCCACCTGCAGCCACCCCCTCATTTGTTCCTGAGCTCCTAAACTGGAGCTTGTACTGCATCATAAAACAGACAGGATATTCGTTATCATCAAATAAATATGAAACTGAGCTTTAGATAACACAAGGATTCCGAAAGTTAAGTGCTACTTTATGGTACCTTTCAATTTAGAAGTGCACTGCGGATAAAACACGGCTTTGGTGTAGACCATTGATGTATTGTGTTGTTAAGATCAATGAATTATTAAAAGGATAATCTTTTAAAGACCAGAAATTGTCTGCTAGTGTACTCTAGGGGCCGTGGGTAAATGCATTACACATACTAATTCGCCACCGCCTTGACCGTCATTCACGTAAACTCCAGAGCGCCCACGTGCCATCGCAGAGACCTGGTGATCCCCCCACCGACACAGCTAATGTGAGGCCCTGTGCCCTGGGCATGGGGTGAGGGTGGCGTCCCTTCATGGAGCGCTCTGTCCTCTACCCTCCTAGGCAAGTGGGGGGAACGCAGTGACATGCCACCTAGCCTGCCCCGCAGGGACGGTCTTGCTACCCTGGTGGACAGTCTGCATGTCGGTGGCATCAGAAGTTTCCTGCCGATCAGTGCACAGAGACGCCTTTTGCCCCTTCCCCAGGCAGCCCATATCCAGATCCTGGTTGCGGACAAGGACATGTTGTCATAAACAAGAATGATAATAAATAAACATGCTAAGCTTCAGCTCAGAATCTGCTTCCCAGAGAATGGAGCCTTCTGCAGAATCCCAGCCCCACAGCACCGATGCAACTTTGGTCTTCCGTCTTCCACATTTTTGTCTCTGCTGTGCCATCCACCTGCACCGCCAACCCCAGTTACCCTTGGGCAAAATCCAACTCCTTCGTCAAGTGCCGATTCAAATGTCCTGCTGTACAGACACGCCTGCGGGCGGTGGCTCTTTGCTCTTGCTTTCAGAGACCTCGGTACTACTACAAGGCTGGGGTGTCCTGCTCAACAGATGAGCACTGTGACAGATAATTATGACATGAGCCACGTGTACATTTTTAATTGCCTAATAGCTACACTTAAAAAAAGGAAAAAGAAACAGGTGGGATCCATTTTAAAAATACATTTTAACTTCATAGAACCCAAAATGATCATGTCAATAGGAAATCAATGTAAGAAGTGTTCATGAGATTCTCTTTTACCACTGCTTCCCCCACTAACCCTCTGAAACCCAGTGTGTATGTTACACCCCCCAGCACACGGTGGTGTGGCCGGCAACATTTCAAGTCCTGGACCAGCCCCATGTCGCCCCCCCGTAGTGGACAGGGCAGACAGGGAGTTCCTCAAAGTCATAACGATGACAACTTAGTCCCTGCGAAGTCATTTGGTAAATGTTTGCTGAGTGTATGAACAAATGCATAAACGGCCAGTGATGAGTGGAGGAAGGCAGGAGGGACCCTCACAGACTCAGGGATGGGCCCCTCAGGTCCCTGGCCTGAGCCTGGGAACCACGCCTCTGCTCCCGGGAGTTCCTTGCTTTTTTCAGGACCTTCCTCTCCCTGGCAGAGCATTTCTTTGTACCTGTATCCATTGTACATTAATAACACACAGCATTGGGACGCCTGGGTGGCTCAGTGGGTTAAGCAGCTGCCTTCGGCTCAGGTCATGATCCCAGCGTCCTGGAATCGAGTCCCACATCGGGCTCCTTGCTCAGCAGGGAGCCTGCTTCTCCCTCTGCCTCTGCCTGCCATTCTGTCTGCCTGTGCTCTCTCTCTCTCTCTCTCTCTGATAAATAAATAAAATCTTTAAAAAAAAAAAAAACCACACAGCATTAACAGTAAACCTATAGACTTTAAGTATGGGAACTTTAAAAAACAGAGCTCGGCCACTTCTAACTCCTGAGCTTGGGTAAATGACATAACCTATTTGGAGACTCCTCTTCCTCCTCTACGAAATGGAGATGGATAATAATGGTACCTAGAGTTTCTATGAGCAAATGAGGCATTACAGGTAAATTACTTTATACAAAATAGATGCTCAATAAAGATGTAGCTGACAAAGACAAAGGGAAGGGTGAAAACCTTAGGCAGGAAGGAGGCAGGTAAACACATCGAACATGAGGTCGTAATTCCTGCCTCGCCCTACCTCACCCCTCCCGCCCTCTCTACCTCCCCCTCTCTCCTTCCTTCCACTAATAGTTTTGTATACACCTCTGCAGTAGCCACAAAGATGCATTTCTCAGATTTCTAACTAAAGGGAGTGTTTTAATCAACAACAACTGCTGTTCTACACTGAAGTCCATTGCCACATTTCTTACCAAGGCCATGCTTTCACACCCTCCCTCCAGCCAGTTTCTAAGCACAATACGAACACTGGGGCAGCACCATTCCTGGGGGACTCCTCGGCTGGTCGGTTTCGGCTCAAGAACTCCCGGACTTGCTGAACATCCTCAGAACTACAGGACAGTCTCAGGCGCTTGCAGCGCCCGCCCTCCTGGGCGCTGGTCAGACCGCAGCCCTTCCTCATTCCCTCTGTGTCCTTTCTTCTAAGGGCACTAATCCCATCCTGGAGGCTCTACCCTCGAGACCTAAGGACCTCCCAAAGGCCCCGTCTCCAAATACAATCCTACTGGGGATAAGAGTTTCTGCATACAAATTTTGGGGAGACACAAATATTCAATCCGAAGCACTTACCCATAGAGAAAAGCGTCACTTTCTTGTAAATTAGCCTTATTTGTACATTACCAGTTATCAGAAGCCCGTTACCTGACTCGGTCCACACTCCAACTTTGTTGACAAGCCGCTTCCCACTTTGGAGCGAGGGTTTGGCCTGTTGTTAATATTTATTGCTATGGTTTAGGCCCCATTAAAACTGCCTGGATCTATTTTTGCATTTCTCCTATTTTTAAGCAACATCTATGAAAACTGCTGATGCCGACACATATGTATTTATGTGATTTTGTAACATATTAAAAAGTGGGAATTTTTCTTTGAATATCTAATTGATTGTAGTGATTATGAGGTTTATCTCTTCGGGTTGGCTGTTTGTTTTCAATCTATAATGACTACTTTACACAGAACTCAGGGGTAAGAGTTGTCCACAATTAGAATTGCGAGGACTTTGATGTCTGGATTCACCGTTCTCCCCCCTCTGGTTCAGGGAGGACACATTTCTTAGACAACTGTCAAGCCAAGTATACAGTAAAGTTACTGTTCACGGCTCGCAGATTTTACCAACTTTGTCTTGGAGGGCCAAGTGTGGAAATGTGTTTCGCAATTACTCTATTAAGTTCAATATCTGTGAAAAATAATTATCGTATTTGACACTGGTGAAAAATGCCAGCATTCTAAGTAAAAAGAGCCGAAGGGTTACTAGATCCAAATTCCCAGAACTGCCTGAATGCTTTCAGTAATTTGGAAAACTCAGTCAACATACTGTTGCGTGAAAAAAAAAAGTAGTTGTGGTGAGCATTTCAATTAGTTGTTTTCCTGGTTATTTTAAATTAAATGCTAAATGGCAGAACAACTTGTAGTGGTTTCGTTCAACTTTCTAGACATCCTCCCCCCCCAATTCCCTTCTGGTGTGTAATAAAGTAAAGAGATAATAATTTGTAAATCAAAATGACTGTTTTCCTCTTCGAAGTAGATGTCTAGTGTTGTGACTCACTTACTCTAACCAGATTTATTTGCCAACATTGTTTTGGTTTCTTCCTGTGAGGACTGTGTTCAGAGGAGACAACACCAGCCCACTGGATAAGCTTTTGGAAGGAAAATCTCTGCTCATGGAAAGCGGAGGTGATTTCTAGAACCAGTCTTGCTTTGAATAAGCTGAGTGAGGCCAGAGCGGGGGTGTGCGCACCACCTGTGCTGCGTACACAGGAGAAAATGCCGTATATCACCCGAACAGCTCGTTCTTATCGAGGGCTTTCTGCTCTGCCACTGTTCTGAGCACTGCATGTGTGTTAACTCCTTATTCTTCCTGACTACCTTAGCAGGAAGCAGTATCATCAACCCCATTTCACAGGTACAGAAACTGAAGCACAAAAAGGTTAGTCAACTTGTGTAAGATCACAGAGCTGCAGTCAAACCTTTCTGAGGGACAGCAGCGCGCCCTGAGGCTCACTCTCCTCGTTGGCAGGGTAGGGAGGATGAGGGGTGAGCACTGTCTGAGGTCAGAGTTTGGAGAACTCTGAAGATGCATTCATACACACAGGGGCTCATACTCCTGCTGGCCCATGAGAGGGACCTGCTATTTCTAAACCACCTCATTCCTGAGTGGGTTGCAATTTTGCTGGATCATATGGAAACTGAAAATGTGGCCTGTTCTGCAATCAAAGCCACCAGGGTAAGTGTACGCCGTGGTCTACTCAACGCCTTGATCACTGGTATTCACAACCACAGCACACGGTTGTCGGGAACACGGATCACTCTTGTTTCTACTAGGATGGTATTTTCTGATCCAAAATGATACTAAGCGTTGGATGAGTACAGGGACAGTTAGAGCTGTGAGGGGGGTGTCTACTTGACCTGTGGATTCATGTGGACAGTGCAGGGCATACAACCAAGGAAATGTAATATTTTCAACAATGTGCTGAGTTCCTACTAGGCTAAATACAGGGAAATCTAGGACGATATCAGAACAGTCCTGGAGTCTTAGCCTTAGTGAGGGGCCCAGAGCTCTAGGGCAGAATTTTCCAAAGTATGCTCTTTATTCTCCTACTATAAAGGCCCTGTGAGATTAAAAAAATAAAAGGTTTGGGGAAATGCTGAGTGCCACAACACCTGCTTCTTTCTCGCAGGACCTGTTTGTTATCCAGGAAGTTGAGAGTCTCCAAGAGAGAGGTAGAGGACCCAGATTTTCCAAATAAGCAGGAAACTCGCTTCCCTCAGAGCCTCCAGTAGAGACAGAGTTCAGTGAAAGCCACGCTAGATGCTCTGGGGGCTGAGTCTGTATGAAGCAAGTTCTAAGATTCTTAAGAATCAGATAATAACAACAGAAGCATATAAAAAGGCTTCCTCTGTGATTTAGCATCACAGTCGCTTAAACGTTCTGGGCCCCAGTTCCTAGCTCCAAATGGAGATAAGAACCTTGGGCCTGTCGGATTTACGGTTTCTGTGCAGACAAAGTAGGGCAATGAACACGAGCGAACCTTACCAACCCCACTTTAAAATGCCATTTACTTGACTCTATGAAGAGCATTTCTCCTACTGATGACTCCATGGCTGGGACCTCAGTTTCCACTGAGGAGTCTGACCTCAGAGAGCCCACCTCGGTTAGATCTTCAAGTCTAGCAAAGGAGCAGTAAAGAAATGGCCATTAAGTCCTGGGCCTCTTTCCAAGCAGCTGAGGCTGGAAGTGTCCTCTCTGGAGCTTCTTTCTGGGTCTTCCACTCCCACATGCAAATGACTGTCCCAGACATTGTCCCAGACATGTCCCCGACATGCAGCTCCGGATGGCGCTTGGTCAAGATCTCCTGCCCTGAGTATCCTTTTTGGACCAAGCTGTCAGGTCGTTAATTACCCATGCTAGTCATGATCCTTTTTTGTTGATCAACCTTCATGAAGATTCTGTGAAAGGATCCCTCTGCCTAAAACCAGCAACCAGTGATCAGTGTCTCAGAATCATGAAGACTGGAGTGACTTATGGGATATGCACTGAGATGCAAATGCTCTGTGTTTGGGAGTCAGCTTAATGAGATAGAGCACTGGGCCCATGGAGCGTTAAGATATTAAAACACAAAAACAAAACAAAACAGGGCACTGGGAGACTGTATCCAAAACTGTGCCGATATTTTAAACACATTCCCTGTGGAAATCTGGGGCCCATACCACTTCCCAAAGAAGAGTCTACACTTTCTGGGATGACCCTCTGTGAATTCTGGAAATAGTCCTCCTGCTAGAAAAACCCTTGAATCCATCAGACCCTTCTGATACAGACCTTCTAGCTGCTCTCTGTCTTTTAATTTGGAAGAAAAAGCCTTTTAGATTGAACTATTAAAAAAAAAAAAAAGACACACCAGATTTTCTGTTTGTTTTGTCTATAGCAATATTTAAAGGTAATGCAGACAGAGGCAACTCTATCAGATAGGCCTCTATGTCCGAGCCTACAGTAGAAAAGTCTGTCAGGTCTTAATACCAAAGAAATAGCAGCATGATTTCAGCAATGCTTTTAACCCATGGATACGGTGAACCAAAGACCTGGAGAAATTTTTCTCTTTGCTTTGGCTGTTAATAAGCAAATTTACAGACCACGCCTAATGTCTGTACATGACAGACAGAATGGGTGCCAGACTGCCCCCGACTTTACTCTAATTTCCTGCTTGCGTTTTGTCTGCTCCACTGAAAGTGAGTTGGCTTAATTCGTTGATGAAGCCCGAAACACTGAAAGAGAGAGAGGCAGAGAGAGAGACGGATAGACAGATCAAGCACAGGTTTCCCTCATCAAGGGTACTGTGGTTAATTTCACGTATGAATCAATTCAAAATTTTTTGGGATTGAAAGGATGATGGCATCTCAATACTTGAGGGGTATTTTTTTTTTATTTTGACTCAAAGAAAAGAAGATTTTCTGTAGGAATTATTTTCTGTGATTGAAAATAGGTTAAGGAGAATCACCACCTAAAGAGTGACTCTTGTTCATAGGAAGATGTTTCGCAGAAGCGGCTTATCAAAACAGTCAGCCACGGTAATGAGTACAGCCCAGGGGAGTAAGTAAGGCAAACCACTAGCTCAGGAAATCTGTTAAAGGCACAGGATCCTCCCGCATCCCTGGTGATGAAACATTCAGGGACCTGGGTGGTTGGAAAGTAGCCCCCATCTCCCCAGCTTAGTCAAGGCAGACATTCCATAACAGACCACGAGAGAGAAAATGAACAACTATTGCACCTACAACACAGAGGGGAATCGCAAAAGTCTATCCATGCGGCAGAGGTTGCATTTCAAGGGGCTTAATCACACTGAGGGGGCAGCTAACTGGACAAGGTGTCGGCACCACGGCCGTCCAAAGCAACAAATAAACCCGCAGAATGTGGATCAGTGCCACACAGGCTGAGAGTCACAGACGTCCATGGCACAGGGGGTTTCAGGACTGTCCCCCGCAGGGTGGGCACGGCCAGCTAGAGCAGGCCCACGTGAGGAAGAATGCAGAGGTGGCGCCCCAGTGCCTGGGGGAGGCGCGGAGGCCAGAGCAACAGACACCCGCCCCATGCCCTCCATTCCATTTCTCCTCCAAGACCCTCATCTGACAGGGGAGAAAACAGACGTACTGAAAAGGAGGGATTTGATCAGTCACATGGCTCCCCCAACCCCCAGTCCGCTCTCTTCCTAATAGTCCCTGCCACAGCCAGATTAAGGTTTGTGACTTTATTCTCCACGACTGCACAAAGCTTCCAAGGAAGACAGGCTGTAATGAGGCACCGACTTGATTTCCCTTTCCATGACAGGGCCATGAGGATACCGACAGGCAGGGTCGGCGAGCACACGCGCGGTTTTACAAAAGGTTGTTATGGAGCTCCAGTCTCGGAAAAAGAATGCCCTAGGTGGCTAACCAAAGAGACGAAAACAAAAACAAACAAAGCCCATCAAGATTATCCAGTGAAATACCCGACATAGAGCCCTTTCAGCTAAAATCATATTTTTTCTGGATTAATGTTGAGTCGAAACTGTTGAGATTTAGAAATGCATTTCAGGGACCAGAAGCCCACTGCTCCATGTATTTTGTCCCCTGGGAGTGGGGACTCGCGATGCTTTCAAGCCACCCTTGGCCTCAGGATGTGGCAGGTGGCTGGGGTCCCCTCCCGTCGACACCCTCATCTCTTTCTTTTCTTCCTCTGCGCAGGTGTTTTCTACCTGGGTCCTTCCCTTCAAGTTGGATTCTCTCAGGACCTGGGGTGAGGAAAGGAAGTCCTCCAGGGAATTCTCGACCTCCACAGGCCCACAGCCATGGTGGGGCTGAAGGCACTTCCCTTCTAAGAGCTATGAGCTGCAACATACGCCCCACCCACGTCATTCCCTGTGCCATTCTACTCTCTTATTTAGACCACTAGAGGCGAAGTATCACCCAGAGATCGGACTGGACCTCTGCCTTCTTTCCTACGAAAAATTTCACTGGAAGTCAGCCAGACACGTTCATGCTCTGTTGTCCGCTGCCTTTGTGCTCGGTGGCAACACAGCCCACGTGCCCTGCAAAGCTGAAAATATGTGTTCTCTGACCCTTTACGGAAGAGTCTGCCGACTTCTGCACTAGACTATTAGTGAAGATGAATCTTTGGGCACAAGATCTAAAGGGTTATTCTTTGCATATTAAAGGGAAGTCTTTTGGGAGCTTCTTCACTGTTTTTAAAGGGAGGCTTCCGGGGTGAGGAGCCTGCACACATATCATTGCATAATGACCAGTCTAACAAGCAGCATCTGAAAAAGAAGTCCAAAGAAAGAGGAGAACACAGCCAAGAAGAGACATGTAGCGGGCAGAATAAAAGGAGTGGGTGCCTGGGTGGGTTAAAGCCTCTGCCTTCAGCTCTGGTCATGGTCTCAGGGTCCTGGGATCGAGACCCGCATTGGGCTCTCTGCTCAGCGGGGAGCCTGCTTCCCCTTCTCGCTCTGCTTGCCTCTCTGCCTGTTTGTGATCTGTCAAATAAATAAATTAAATTTTTTAAAAAAGGAATGGGGAGCTACTGTTGTTACCCAGTATTTTTCTTCAATGAGCAGAATGAACTTGAAATTTAGAAGGACCAGGAAAAGATCACAGGAGTGAAATGAGACCCATGAAAAGGTGGGGCGGTAAGAAGTCCCCGGGGCACTTAGAGATGCATTCAAGTCCAACAGCACTTGGCTGACTACAGCACTGGCTGAAGGAACACTGTAAACAGTAGGCGCTCGCAGCAAACACAGGGAAGATTCAGAACACCGTGGATAGCTGTGCTCAGTTTTCGTAAATTGGAGAAGAGTACATTCCAAAGCCTTCCCATTAGAAAGTCAAATTTTAAACTCTGGCACAGTTGTTAAGAACAAAGAAACTCAATGGGAAAATGCACAAATACTATTAAGTTGAAAGTTTTAAGAAATAGAAATAAATATGTTCAAAAGACGTAGGGCAAAGTTCAACTTTGCTGATAATTAAATAAAAATGAGTAATAAAACAGCAATGAGAGCCTATGTTTTGTCTACTGGAATGGCAAATGTTTGCAAAGATAACACAGAAGGCTGGCAAGAGCACAGAAAATCAGGCCGTCGCATCCATATGAAATGCAGAGTGGTGCAGACTGTTTGGTGGGCACGGTGGCAATATTGTTAAGTTTTAAAATGGGTACAACATATAACCAGCGATTTCATTTCTAGGAATTTAGTGTAAGGAAATAACTGAACAGGGATGTTCATGACAGCGTTACTTATAAGCACAAAAATTTGATACGTTCTAAATGAATAGCTGTAATAGTTTGTTTATGAATATGCATATCACGGAATATTTGCAGTCATCAAAGTAGCATTTAGAATGAGTTTGTGGAACAGATGGATATCAATAACACAAGCAAAATACACATCTGTGTATTTATTAGTGCATTTATAATTATAAAACCTAGACCCTGAATTAAGTATTCTTTATGTGTTTTCTTATCAGAGCTCAGTAACTCTATTAAACAAGTCAGAGTAATACTAATGATAAGGATAGCTAGTAGTTATTGACAACCTCCTTGTCAGGCACTTTGTCAATCATCTTCTATGGGTTATATCATTAATTCCTGACACAATGTATGAGGAGGTCCTGTTATTAAGGTCATTTTAAAAGGGAGGAAAAGGAGCTGTAAAAACTTGTCCAAGGTTATTTAGAAAGTTCTTGGGACAGCCAGGGTTTGAATGCACAAAGCAAGTCCCTGCAGAGCCTGTATTTATGACCACTATACCATACTCTTAAGGTATTTTATTGGTTCCTTGGATGAGTAAAAGTGTGTGGAGTTGAGTCGATGGAAAGATGAATATATAGATACATGGAAAGGTGGGTGGATGGACAGAAGGGTTGATAGATGAATAAATGGAAACAGATAAATAGAAAAAAAAACATAAAACTAGTTATTTCTTAGTGGCTCTTTTATGGTTTTATTTCCTTCTTTGTGCTTTTCCAGGAATAGCCAAATTTTCTACAATGTATTGACTCTGTAACCAAACTATAGAAATATATTTTATATTAAAATTAATTCCAGGGGCACTTGGGTGGCTCAGTATTTAAGTGTCTGCCTTCGACTCAGGTCAGGATCCCAGGGTCCTGGGATCAAGCCCCTCATTGGGCTCCCTGCTCAACAGGAAGCCTGCCTCCCTCTCCCACTCCCCCTGCTTGTGTTCCCTCTCTCGCTGTCTCTGTCTGTCAAATAAATAAATAAAATCTTTAATAAAATAAAATAAAATGAATTCTAATACAAAGCAAAAAATTCTTCTCAAAATGTTATGGTCTTTGTGCCTTGCAAAAGGGTGAGTGAGTTCTAGGTTGAGAAGGAGCTGAACGCCATCCCCCTTCTATGGCTATATATAGTCCCAGAAGAAAAATTCCAACACCCAGCCAAAACACAAGGCAGCCTCCTGAATATCACCCAAGAATCTGTGGGTAAGTCCAGCCAACCAAGAGAAAATGTACAAATGGGATTTTCTCCCTAAAAGAGAGAGCTTTAGACTAAAGCCCTAGTTGGCTAGAAAATAAAGGCGTGGAGGAACTTTGGTTTCATTTTGTTTTGTTTTTCCCGAGCTTCTGTTTTATGTTTTAAGTCAATGACTGGGGGGAAAACGGCATGGTCGCTGAAGTATCCAAAGGAAGGACTTTCATCCAAAAATTGGACAAGCCTGAACAATCTGAGAAAACAAAGTGGCCTAACTGTTGGCTAAGAAAAACTTGGAGATGCTTTGTAAGTGCGAGCTGTTTCCAGTTCAGTTGCCTAACAGGTGAACTGAGGCAGTCAGAGTTTAAATCTAATGCATTTATTTCAGTGACATTTCTTTTTTTATTTTAAAGATTTTATTTATTTATTTGACAGAGAGATCACAAGTAGGCAGAGAGGCAGGCGGGGGGGCAGGGTTGGGGGGGTGGAATCAGGCTCTCCACTGAGCAGAAGCCCAATGTAGGGCTTGATCCCAGGACTCTGGGATCATGACCTGAGCCGAACGCAGACGCCTAATGCACTGAGCCACCCAGGCGCCCCAGTGATGACATTTCTGAGCAAATATCCAATTCGTGTTAACTTCTGGGGAGTCAGAGCCTACAAAGGGGAACATGGGAAACAGAAAGCCCCTGAATTCCCTTACCTCCCTCCTCCATCCCTCTGCTTCCGCTGGGCAACATAACGCACCTCCGTGGAGCTGAGAATGACAGGCAGCAGGTTGCCGCCAGTAATGAAGTATCTTGCTCTGTCTGCTGCGTCAGACAACCGAGGGAGCCTCATTGTGTTACTGTCAGCGCTCCCACTCAGAAGGGCTGAATCCAGCTCCCTCTTCTAACACTGTGGCCCAGGAAGCCTCCCTTCCTCTGCTGCACGCTTCTGCCAACTGCCAAACCCATGGAATACCTACAGATTTCCTTCCCCAGGCACAGAGGCTCTGAGAAGTGGTCTTTACGTTAGAGGTCTGTCAGCTACTAGAACACATCTGCGTTATGTTGGAAATAAAGAGGGAAGAGGAAAGCAACCAGCATGTGTACACGCATGAATCTGATCACCAACGCTAGTATTTATCTATTTAACATGTGTTTGACACTCTACGACTGGCCTGACACTGTTCTAAGTATTTTTTTTAAGACTAGGTCACGCAGGCCTATTTGACAGACAGAGATCACAAGTAGGCAGAGAGGTGGGCAGAGAGAGAGGAAGAAGCAGGCACCCCACGGAGCAGAGAGCCCGATGTGGGACTCGATCCCAGGATCCTGAGATCATGACCTGAGCCAAAGGCAGAGGCTTTAACCCACTGAGCCACCCAGGGGCCCCTGTTCTAAGAGTCTTATAGTAATTTTTAAATACCCCATAGACCCTAAGATGTGGGGATTATCATTACGCCTATTCTACAGAAGAATAGCTGAGGCACCAGGAGGTTAAATAATTTGCCCCAAGGTTAAACTGAAGAGTTGAGATTTAGACCCAAGCAGCTGGGCTGCAGGCAGCGAGCTCTTAGAGTGGTGTGCTATGTGCACGGAGTGGCAACTCCGTCCCAGGCACAGAGCACCGGCTGGAGGCCTGCGTGACCTAGAGGATCGGCAAGGTGGCCACGCCTCCCCATGCCGTCTACGGACAACACGAAGAATGTTAGAGGCTGTCCTGCCCCGCATGTGCCCTTACAGCATCCTCACAGCAGCTCTGTGAGCAGAGTGCGGACTTACCATCCCCTCATACAGATGAGGAAAGACCACATATGGTGCCCCAGAGGCGATGGAAAGATGCACGGTGTCTAAATTGAATGGACGGCAAAGGCAAAGCACACAGAGGCTTAACATCCGTGTTTCTCAGTATACCCCTCGCTCCCCTGCCTCAGAATCAACAGAGAGGGTTGGCAAGGATGCAGACTTCCGGGCTCCACCCCAGCCCCCAGTCCATACTCAGTCTGAGCTGAGCATGAGGCCAGGCATGAAACAGGAGGCCGGGCAACCTTGATTTTGCATACACACTCCCCCTGGTCTGTGATTCCGACACACATTCAAGTCTGAGAACCTTACAGGCACCATCCTGCCAGTACTTTTTCCTGCTATGGAACATAACCACAGGGATACAATGATGATGGTAATAATAATTAAGAGGAAATTAATTATTTATAGAAACAGTTCACGTGCAGTGGCAGGGAGCATGAGTGGGCATTCCGTGATTTTATTCCTCGTAGCTGCTCTGTGGGTCATATGTGTGTCTCTATGAAACTAGCATGTCTTTTAAGCCCTCTCAATTCTTATCTTTCCTCTTCTGCTTTCTGGATTTAATGGTGTGAAAACCCATTGTCATAGCCTCAGGTGACAGTATTCTATAAAATCCTGTCTCTCTGACCCACAGAAGGTGATCATAAAACTCAGATAATTAAAATTAGTGAACTCTCTCATAGGACAGATCTCCTAGACTCCTAGACATTACAGAAAAAAGTCTAGGATTTATTGAATCTTTCCATTAAAAAGCGGCAGGCTTACACATCCATCCTTCACATAATGGTTTCATTTAAACAAATCAAAACATTGCATTTCCTTCTAATATGCTACGGAAGAGAGCAGGCAGTATTCATATCAGAAAGAGTAAACAGAAAACAAATGGCTTGGTAAAAATCCTACTAAGAGTATGAACAGATTTTTAAAAATTAAATACCAGATCTGGTGTGCCCTTTGGGTTTGTGTTTTCCAAAATGGAAGAAGGAAAGGAGTGAGGAGGGAAGTAAGGGAGAGAGAGCAGGAGAGGAGGCAGAGGAAGAAAGAGAACGGGCGGCTAGAAGATAGGAAAGAAGCCAAGGACAATAGAAATCACGCTTAGCCCCCGTGCACATTTTCTCCTGCATGATCAGGAAGTGAGAGGACACTGGGGATCCTCCAGCCACATCCCGCAGGCGTGACCGCTGGGGACAGCTCACTGGCTAAGCAGCAGCTGGACGGGTTTGCCTGACACATGTGTGCTGGTCAGAGACAGTGTGTGACCTTAGGAAGTCAGGGACCCTGTGCCTGGTCTCCACATCTGTCAGATGGGGACGATATTAGTACCCGCCCCACAGGGAGCTGAGACCACTCATGGGATGGCACCTGGACCTTGTGTGCCCCTGGTAATGTTCTACCAGGAAAGATAAGCACTTATCATACGCTGTTTATACGGTTGTAACGCTAGGGTACCTCACCGCACACCATGGCAATAACTTGTGAAAACAGAAGTGTGAAATGAATCAGAATTTACATGCTCTGGAAATCCCTGCTAATTATTTTTTTAAAGTACCTGTATGAATCTTGTGCAAGGAAAAAAAAAAGTCTGTGTGTGTGTGTGTGTGTGTGTGTGTGTATTTAGGCTTTTCTGAATCAAGGGTGCTGAATGTAAGGTATTTCTCTAGAGCTTATTGTTAGGAGTTGTTTTTTTTTTTTAAGTCACATCATTTTTTATAAAATAAAAATAATATAGCTTCACTGTAAAAAAGGGTAGGGGGAGAAAAATCAAAGGAAAAAGTGAATATTGCCAGTAATCCAACCACCCAGAAATAACCTCTGCTCATATTTTGACACATTAATTTCCATCCTTCTATATATTTCTAACGTATATGATGTTATTTCTGTGAAGAAAATGCTAAAACATCAATCCAGAATGCGTATCTAGAAAATTCCATAGTCCAGGACAACATTCTGGAATCTGATTTTTAATCACAAACGTCCGTCGCCTCTAGGATAAAACACAAGTTACATAATAGTCCAATTTAATATTGAAATCTGAATAACAAAACGTTAAGCTTTCCTTTTGTCAAATGTTCCTCCCAAAACGGAGCACAGCTCCCTCCCACTCTTCCCAAGTCTGCTTTTAAAGAGAGCACGGGCTAGACTAGACGCCATGCAGAAATGCAACGGGGCGGGGGGAGCAGGAGAAAGGGAGGCTTGCTCTGTGACTGTGTTTGCAGCTGAACGACGCCCGCGTCCTGTGAGCCTCCGCTCCTCCTGGGTCTGACGCCGGCGCGGAGCAGGAAAGAGGCTAGAAATGCTTTTGGTCATTTTTTTCTGGTCTCTAGTTAATCCCTTCTTGTCTTCGAAACACATCGAGGGATGGCTAATGACAACAGCACTCACGGCGATCCCAGCCAACACTGGTTCTGTGCTTGCTCTGGGCCCCCTACTGTGCTCTGCGCTTTATACCCGGCTTCATTTAATCTACAGAAGAGGAGTAGAAACGGGTGTGATTACTGTGCCCATCGGACAGATGAGAAGACTGAGGTTCAGAGAAGTTACAGGTAATTTGCCTGTGGTCACACCATCAGCAATAGAAGAGTATGGACTGGCCAAGAATTGTCAGCCCTGGGGCGCCTGGGTGGCTCAGTGGCTTAAAGCCTCTGCCTTCGGCTCAGGTCATGATCCCAGGGTCCTGGGATCGAGCCCCGCATCATCGGGCTCTCTGCTCAGCGGGGAGCCTGCTTCCTCCTCTCTCTCTGCCTGCCTCTCTGCCTGCTTGTGATCTCTGTCTGTCAAATAAATACATAAAAATCTTAAAAAAAAAAAAAAAAGAAAGAATGGTCAGTCCTGCCGCGCTGGCTCCCTGAGGGGGGTCCGCCCTACAGGAGCTGCCAACAGGGAAGAGGGCGGACCGGAGGATGCGCAGACGCCCGGGCTGTGAAGTTGGTGAAGGAAACACATTTTGGTTTGCTTTTACTTTCAAAAATAAACATTTTGTGAAGAAAATTGGTACATGATATACCTTCATGTACTCATGAGGCTACAAAAAAGTAAAATATTTCACTAAATAACATTTAATAAACAGACCTAATATTAATGTTGAAGAATTTACACGGGAGTCTATTCTAGCAGGCTTTTTAAAAGAGAAATACAGCATTTCCGATCTAATTGGTTTGACGTTTGT
Source organism: Mustela lutreola (assembly GCF_030435805.1). Taxonomy (NCBI): domain Eukaryota; kingdom Metazoa; phylum Chordata; class Mammalia; order Carnivora; family Mustelidae; genus Mustela; species Mustela lutreola. The sequence goes on from NC_081305.1 coordinate 5,357,547, forward strand.
ATTGTGTTGCATTCCGCTTTTCTTGCTTAGCATTCGATCATGACATTTCCTCTCACCTTCAAATATTTTTCAGAAATGTATTTTCAGGGCTACATAATACTCAATCATCTGGGTGTTATCAGAATTTATGTAACTTCCATGAGTTGTTTTTGAATTTTCCCTATAATGAATTATGCTCTGAGTAACATACTTGGACGTAAAAAAAATTGTATCTATTTATTAAATTCTGGACGTTTTAAATGCAGAGTGCATCTGTAGAACACACAATCAATCGCGGTCAAAGAAAGCAAAACAAACCTACACGAGAGCATGCATTGTCCTTAAGTGACTTCATAAATCAATCACCACTGACACAGACATTGATTAAATGATAGGTCTTTCTTGAGAAGTCTTTCTCAACGCGAAACATTTACTCTTTCTAGAGAGTGCAGAGTGGATACGTAACACCAGAGCAAAGGGAAGAGCACGTGAGCAGGAGTAAAGTTTGTTAGCATGGCCTAAAGCATTCGGCCCCTCGTCTCGGGAGTGCTGAGGATGGTCGGCCCAACACACCTTCAAACGTCACTCTTCCAGCAATGCCCACAGTTAATTTCCACTTTCGGATTCCTGAGATGGATTCTGCCTTCGCTCTCAAGAGTTTGGAGGGATGGGTCAAGAGAATGGTTTTCCTGACCATTTTCTTTATCATACTCCTTTAGAAAACTGTAGTCTGTCTTCATTCCATTTCTAAAAATCACTAAAAATGGTATGTCTGTCTTCCGCTTAGGAAAAATATTTATATTTTTACACATTAAAGTGCCTCTGCTTTATAATACGATAAAGAGGGATGCCTGGGTGGCTCCGTTGGTTAAGCGGCTGCCTTCGGCTCAGGTCATGATCCCTGTCCTGGGATCGAGTCCCACATCAGGCTCTTTGCTCACCAGGGAGCCTGCTTCTCCCCTGCCTCTGCCTGCTATTCTGTCTGCCTGTGCTCTCTCTCTTTCTCGGTCTCTGACAAATAAATAAATAAATAAAATATTATAATATGATAAAGACTTTTATTCAAGAAGGTGCACGGACTTGAGAACTCGCCTACACCTAGTCAACACAAACGTGGATGCCTAAGAAGACACACGCACCTAAATAATCACACATAAAGGTTAATAAAGTAGGACACCTGAAAGGTAAGACTCCTGAAGGATAGAGAGTAGATGGAATTACAGATTTAAAAAAAGGAAAGAAAGAAAGAAAAGCAAGAAATTGCAGCTACTGCAGCTTCTGAAGTTGGGGTGTGTGTAAAGGGCAGTGCCACGCTCAGGAGGGATGACGCTGGGAAGACGGGGTAAGGGGGCCACAAACCGGTGAGCGGCTACACGACACGGGACAAGCAGTCAGTCCTCAGCCTCTTCGCTACCACTTGTCAGGTCAAAACAATAAGAGGTGGGTGTCTGGCTCCAAGGGCAGCAGTAACTATTGGGAGCTAGACCAGCGGGTACCAGATGGCTTTGTTTTCTACCAAAGTGGAGTGGATGCTGCAATGCACCTGTCAGATTTCTCTCCAGGACTGAAGGATTTATTTTCCCAGCCTTTGGGGACAACCTTCCGCTGTCAGTTCCTCTACAGAATCTCCTTGGCTCAGGACGGTCTTCTCCCCTAAGGTCACATTTCTTTCCTGTGGCCCACACGGTGCCAGATCACCACTGAGCCATAAAGGCCTGGCTCTCTCACCAAATTCAAGACACTCTGAAGGGCCATTGTGGCTGCGGAGTTCCCCAGAAACTAGATGAGTGTTTGGTGAGACTGCATCAGAGCCCTGCTTCTCCTCTACCCGGTCCTGCTCGCTTTCCCTCCCTTCCGCACGGGACAACCCCCAAAGCACTCCCTAGAAACCTTTCTGCACGCCAAACTCCATCTCTGAGTCAGCTTACGAGAGACTCCAACCCATAACACCACCCAAAATCCAGGCTTAGACCTCTGCAAGACACAGACACAGACGGAAACCTTAATAAACCCAAGCACTTCCATACTTCAGAAAGAAGCCCAGCCACTGAGTCACCGCTGGCCATTGGCCTTCTCCAAACATACTACACAAGAATAACAACAACAAAAAAACACTGGCCACTGATGTTGGATATAGTAAGGCAAACCCATACTGCATGTGAGAGAGTTGACATAAACACAGGAGGGAAAACCTTCCTAAAGACAGTGATGCTTCATGTCTTTAAAAATGCTCTCAAAGACTTCATCTCATGGGATTTTCATGGTCCCAGGAGCTGGGAATTATTCAGCCTTTTCATAGACGTAGAGACTGAAGTTCGGAGTGTGGCCTTCTACACTTGAGTCCGGGAGTTGTGTCTAACTCTCCTCAAGGACATAATAAAAGTAGAGTTGCCCTTGGTGTCAATGTTGGTATTGAAGGGCTGATCAGCTTGTGAAATACAGCATCATATTGATATAGAACAGAAAAGTTATTAATTTGTAGTTAGAAGATGCTTTTCGCTGCGGTGAGCATGACACGCTTGCTAATGGGCACCGATGGCCATTGATTTAGGCTATTAGAATAGCAGCTGGCCTTCTTCAATCAACCAAGCAAGTGTTCTCCATAACCAGGATGGACCTGGCAAAGGTCCAAAAACAAAGCAATTTGCTACTTTCCATTTCCCTAAATCCATCACCAAAATAACAGAGCAAACGCTCCCATTCAAATCACTTTTATATACGCTCAGGCTGAACTAGATGAAGGCCCTTGGCAGGCAAAACGTTCAGTATCCACTTTAGCATTGTCAATACACGAAGCAATCAAGCCAGGCCGGTACCATGTAAATGCAACAGCAAACATTTTAATAATAAACTAAAAACATTTGGACCCCTCGACCAGACACCTGTGCCCGAGCCAGGTTTGGGAGCCCATCACTGAGCAACATTAATTGATATCAATAACCACCCTTTACCGACCAGTAGTGGATGTCAGCCTTAGATCGACCTTCTGCTCCTCATTGAATGCTTGCCTTTTAGAAGAAACAGAAGCCCAGAGAAGTTAAGTTACTTCCCCCAGGTCACAGAGCTACCAAGGGTGAGAGCTGGCATTGAAATCCAAGTGCTCAGATCCCAGAGCCTGGGTGTTTGCGGGTCACAGATGCTCTGAGGACCAGAGCTGGGGTGGTGAAAACCAGGTGCCGGGCCTGTTCCGCTTCCGACAATGCTGGCTCCTCTCCCTGGAACGGTACAAAGCTGGCGGGAGCTGAGGAGGTAGAACATATATTTCGCTGCCTTTTTAAAATCCTCGGTGAAACAGACATGACCTTCTTTTAAATGTCTCCATCCCAGATACTCCGGTGACATATAGGAGGGCATAAATGCTGAAGAGGGAGTCTTGGTGCTTTGGACGGATAAAGACAAAAACATGAGGCGTCTTGTGCTCGGTTCACCAATAACTTCCCAGAGGTTTGGAAATTCCCGTGTCTCTGGGCTCCCTGCCAGTGGCCAGGCTCGATGCCTCTGCCTCCACTCCAACCCACCCGATCCTTTAAAAAATTCTGACCAAGACAGGCAAGATGTCTGAAGCCACCAAACCACAGGAGGAGTTCCAGAATCAATCTCTGTTCCTAACTCCTGGGTGGTTACACTGTGGCTTCCTGCCGTCTTGTAAGCCCGGATCTGTGCCCCAAGGAAGAGGGACCGTCCTATTGAAATTTACCAGCAGCTGACTTTCTTTGCAGATTTTCCTAGTTGACCTCCCCTGCTCTTTTGCCAGAGGCATCTTTTGCCTGAGGGAGGATGAAGATGTTGAATCAGGAATGCAAAGGGAGTAAAAGATTTAATATTCCGCGTAAGGACTTAAGCAAAACAAGAGTCTTGAAAGCCAGACTTGACTGAGAGAGAGAAAGGCTTTCTACTTTGCAAACATGGTCCTGGAAGCCTTAGGTAGAGCTAAATCAGGGTTTTATGGAGGAGAGGTTTCTTCCCACCCTGAGACCTTTCAACCTGCATGAAGGAGACAGGGAAACTGCTGGAGAGGGAGGCAGGTGGGAAGGTTCCCTGGGTCTCCGAGAGTCGGGCTTCTGAGCTTGACTCCACAGCCGTTACACAACAGAACTTATTTTAAATGTATGCTGATTTCCAAGCATTTTACTCTACTTTGTTTCCTGTGAGCTCAGCAGAATGAGAAAGACCAAAAAGAGAAAAAAAAAAAAAATTTCCTCTGTTCCCCCTCCTCTAGAAGAAAGGCAAGGTTTCGGTCTCAGAGGGGCAGGTCGTCCGTAACCGCCTGTTGAGGACGGAGAGGCAGCCTGCTTCCGGGGTGCAGGGAGGCTCTGTAGCTCACGGAGGCCGGACCGGGAAGGGGTTAGGTTCTGAGTCTTGTCCGAGGCATGTCCACAGTCACTACACACTTTTCATACTTTCAAGTCCTGAGAGGGCCTTTAGTCACCAAATAAACAAACAAAACCCCAGCATTCCCCACTTAGCTAACTCAAAATATATTCCCCATGGTGTATTCCTATTACAGTTCTGTAGAACTGCCTGGCAGAGACGCAAGTTTAGGAAATGCCAACTTAAGAGCACACACAAACGACCAGGACTGAGAACAGAAACCACCCACACGAACACGGCGCAGCCACGCAGAACCAAGAACTAAGACCACTCTGTCTGGACATGATTGTTTGTTCCCAGAAAATTTTTCTGAAGAAGAAGGGTAAGACTGAACTAGTGAAAACCGTCACTGCTCGTTTCAAGGCGCAACAGTCCGCTCTCTAGGGCATTTATCAAAAACAACTTAGAGGACTTAATTCACGACTTACCTAAAAACCTTGTCACGCCTACCGGCACTACATCAGCACGTCGTGAACTTGACCGGATGTCAGTTTCCTACCTTAAATCCTGAGAGCCTGGACCCTCCTCGCAAACGCTGTAATATTTTCATTCTGACTTCCGCCTTCTGAAAGTTTGCTAAGAGTTATTGAGGCGGTGTTCCCTATGAAAATAAGCTTTATTAAATGTACCTGTGCCTTATTAACGGAGTCACCTGGTGATATTTTAGGAGGGTGTACCTTGAGCTGTAGGACACCTGTCTGAAAAGCTTAATGTGGGAGCCCAAGTGATGTTCCAGCTCCGTGGCTCGCAGACGCCTTTTCCTTGGCCAGAAACCAGCACTGTCCCGATCCCTTGCTTGCTTGGGCGACAGCTCTCCGAACCCGGGAACTATGTGACTGCCCCTGACCTTTGTTTGTGGAGAGCCCTTTCTTTAGGGAATGGGCCTCTAATTAGTAGACCCATCTCCCAGATCACAGAGGGGGCCCTCGACCCAATGCTGAGTCTATCTTGGGGCTTCTCTTCCCAAAATTTGAATGAAAACATCCTAAACTGGAAGGTGAATGGAGCTGTGCTAGTCCTATAGAGTATGCAAAAGTGAAAGCATGGTCCACATACCCCAAACTCTTGTAAAGGGCCTGTGGCAAGATAAGCTCAGCAACTAAAAGCAATTTCACAGAGTACTATTATGCTTATTTCATCTAGTGTTAAAGTTTGCATTTTGTATGTCTTTGCTTTCTTTTCTTTTCTTTTTTTTAATTTGTTTATTTACTTGAGAGTGAGTGAGCCAATGAAAGAGAGAGCCCCGAAGGAGTGGGAGAAGCAGACATCCTGCTGAGCAGAGAGCCCAAAGCAAGACCTGATCCAGAGGACCCTGAGGTCATGACCTGAGTAGAAGGAGGACACTTAGCCGACTAAGCCACCAGGGAACCCACTTTATTTCCATTTTCAGAGCAAAAATTTTTATTATATCATTAGGGAAAATTGTTCAGAACTTGAAAGTAAAGCAAAATGTAGGGTTGGGGCCGGAGATGTTCTTTCAATGTCACACACCGGCCTTATCCAACATGTCCCTCATGGATTATCTGATTACCTAGGACAATGGAATTCATTTTCCTAATGACATTAAGAGAGAAACTGTGCTAACAGAGTCAGGGGGTTCAATAGGGGAAGCTCTTAGACCCTGCCTTTTGTGGCTAATCGCAGACCCAACAGGAAGAGCGCTGAACCAAGGACACCCTACTATGTCCTCGGGGGGAAGAGAGACTCCCCACTCCCCAACAGCCCAGACAATGAGAGATGGTCAGACTCTGCCAATGAAAAGCCACCGTGATTCCGACTCCCAGCGTACACCAGTGTTTTGTGGTTTACAACAACCTTCCCAACTCTGCCCTCCCCCGCCCCCCACCCCATGAAAGAGTGGCCCTCTCCTTTGCGCTGTGGACTTGCCTAGGGTTTTCTCACAGGTCACTTGTCCTGGGTTCCAGGTCTCTGCTATTACTGGTCCCCCCTCCCCCTTTTTTTTCCTGGTAAAATAACTAGTAGTTTAATTTTTAAGGTTAACATTCTTGTTGTTCACTATGTATTGAAGGTTGCAGACGTAGTGAAATTACATGTTGATTTGTAGATCTCTTTATAGTAGAGCTGCCAGGAACGCTCCGCAGAAAGGATAACTCTGAAGGTTACGGTTAGGGGACCCCACGCCCTTCCCTGAAGGCCGTTGCTCTGCCATCGTCCCTCCTGAGTCTGGCAACGGCCTCCTTCCGGCCCTACTCTCTGTGCCCCTCTCGACACGGGGGATGACCACTGGGCCACATCCCCATAGGGGTCCACCTGTCAACCCCAGATGTCCCCTACGTCAGCCCCGCGATTCGTTGTCTTGTCCCCTTCCTCCATGCCTAGAACGTGATGCTGACTCCCTCTCCCAGCCTGGTTTATCCCCACTCACCCTCGCTTTCTGTTTTTAATCCGGCAAACTTCCTTCCACTGAAAAATGCAGAGCTAACCATATTCCTTGGAGGTTTTGACTCAGATTTTGAACTGTTTTTCAAGCACTAATTATTTCTTTCATGTTATTCAGAATCAATGTTCCTTATTTGGAAATTCTCCCACCCCTGTGGATTTAATGTATACATATGAAAATTAAAACCACTTTTAGCTAAAAATAGATCCTCGGGGAGGGCTCAAGAATCAGCTGACACGCACAGTTAGGAGGAAACTGGATGGCTGACAACTGTTTTGGCTTCGAATGGGAATGAAATAGGCTGGTGCAGCGGTTGGCCACTTTGCAGGGGCGGCCTGCCAAGACATCATTTACTAAGATGCTCGCAAGTAGGAGTGGCTTGTGGGGGGTGGCTAGAACCCGGAGTCGGAGGCACGACCACACTCTGCTGCCCCCAGAAGCAGCTGGCATGTGAAGAGGCCAGCTGAATGTTTTAGCACAACTGAGGTCTGCAGCTTTTCAAGGGTTTCTTCTCCTACAGAGTGCGGTCTGCCATTCTCAAATCCAAGAGGTTTGGCATCCCCGAAGTGGAACTCATTTGGCACAACACCCAACCGGAACTGATGTGGTGATCCTTATTTATCCTACTTAGGGTGAATATCCATCTGTTTTCCCGCAAAAATATCTGTTTTATTGCACAGGGTTGCCCCATACGCCCCTGGTGGAGTCATGTGATATGGAGCATATGCCCGTTAATAGCTCTCTCACTTGCAAAACATGCCCGGTCTTAGGCTGGGGAGACTCCCTTCTCCAGTGCTTTTCAAGGAGCATCCTTTTAACATGTAGCCAAAGAGACCCAATCATGAGTGGTGTGTGTGTGTGTGTGTGTGTGTGTGTGTGTTGGGGGTTGCTGGGATCGCTGGTCCCCCTAGAACACGTGAGTCCCTATAAGGGAGACCTGGAGGAAGTAGGAAGAACTTGTGTTCTTTTTCAGAGGAGACAAGCTTTGCCTCTGTGCCTCCTTTGGTAGACGCCGGCGCTGCCTGTTCCAATAGTATCGCTCTGCAGACATCCCCCTCCCTGGCCTTATGCTTTCAAATCATGAAATATACCGACCTTTATCTAGAGCTTGCATGTGGCTGGCAGTGTCCTAACACGTTTGCTTGTGTGATCTTGATTAACCCACGAAACATCACCACCATGTTACAGATAAGGAAACTGAGGAGCTAGGGGTTGGCTGGAAATGTCACCATTGTAAGTGATGAAAGCAAGCAGTCCAACTCAGGGCGCCACACCATCAGCCCTGTGATGCCCTCAGGGACACCCCAATCTGTTCTCAGTAAGAACTGGAGTGCTTCTGTGGGAGGAAATTGGATATGGCTTTTCATATGGAGAGTACTCACAGGGTCAGGAGGTCACAGTGTGTTTTTCACCATTGGCCCTTCTTCGGAGATGTTGGATCCTTGAATCAACCTTCATGCCCTCAGCTATAAAATGGGATTTTCAATCCCATCTTAGAGCAGTTGATTTGATTAAATGGATAATATGGTCGCCCCTTTCCTGGATCAGAGAATCTCAAAATGAAAGACCCATTCTCATCTTAAGGGTCCTGCATTGTGTGGTCCCTCGGCCTTAACATTCACCAACCCAATCTTCACGGGGGGACCCCAGCTCGTAATGCAGTCCTCAGCATCTCAGAGAAAACTTCTTGATGGCCCTTTCTATAGCAGCGCTCCAGAAATCACCATCATGTGACTCTGTCTTATTTCCTTCCTAGTATTTTTATCAGATTTTCATGTTTTGTTTTCCTGCGCTCTTAGGTGTTTATTCTTTTTTATTATTATGTTATGTTAGTCACCACACAGTACATCATTAGTGTTTGATGTAGTGTTCCATGATTCATTGTTTGTGTAGGACACCCAGGGTTCCATGCGGTACCTGCCCTCCTTGCTACCCATCAGCAGGCTCACCCCCGCCCCTCTGAAAACCTCGGTTTGTCTCTCAGAGTCCACAGTCTTTCATGGTTCGTCTCCCCCTCCGATGTTCCCCCTTCAGTTTTCCCTTCCTTCTCCCAATGTCCTCCATGCTAGTCCTTACGCTCCACAAGTAAGTGAAGCCATATGATAATTGTCTTTCTCTGCTTGACTTATTTCATTCAGCATCATCTCCTCCAGTCCCGTCCATGTCGATGCAAATGGTGGGCATTCATCCTTTCTGATGGCTGAGTAATACTCCATTGTATATATGGGCCACATCTTCTTTATCCATTTGTCTGCTGGAGAGCATCTCAGCTCCTTCCACAGTTTGGCTATTGTGAACATTGCTACATGAATATTGGGGTGTATATACCCCTTCTTTTCACGACATCTGTATCTTTGGGGTAAATACCCAGTAGTGCAATTGCAGGGTCTTAGGGGAGCTCTTTTTTTAACTTTAACTTTTAACACTGTTTTCCGAAGTGGCCGCCCGAACTTGCACCACCAATAGTGCAAGAGGGTTCCCCCTTTCTCCGCATCTTCTCCAACATTTGTTGTTTCCTGCCTTGTCAATTTTTGCCCTTCTAACTGGTCAGAGGTGGTATCTCAGTGTGGCTTTGATTTGAATTTCGCTGATGCCTAACGATGTTGGACATGTTTTCATGAGTCTGTTAGCCATTCCCATCATGTCTGTCTCTCTCTCCACAAGAACGAAAAGTCACAACATGAGAGGCAATTTACAGGTTGTAAGCCGTGCACTTAGTGCAGGGTGTGACGTAGGGCAGGCGACCATTCTGTATTTCTTAATTGATTAACTCAACAGATATTTGAGAATCCATGTCACTTCCTTTCCTATATCCTATTTTTGTCTCCAGAAGGAGAATGTGAGTTGGGTTGAATAAAACAATTGGGGACATTTTGATGGCAAGTATTTGCACCTCTCACCCTTTTGCTTTCAAGCCAACAAAAATTTCATGAAAATTAAGATGAAAGGGACAGACAGAGGGCACCACAATTATAAGAACGGGTATAGATTTGGTCTGTTACAGGATAATGAGATCTTTTGCCTTCTCAGACTATTTAAAGCCATGCTTCATCTTTCCTACTTTCTGTTTTGATGCCTTACTCATTAAGCAGCTCAATTCCTGTGGTTCTAATACCTTAAATTAGGAGATGCTCCTGTAACATCCGTATGTTCCTCTATTCTTACTCTCGAAGAAAAACAGAAATAAGAGAGATTTATACCGGTTACAGAACTGTGTGAGCAACGATACACTCAACAGGTTGACGAGTGGGGCCATATGGCATCACTTTGAGTTTCACAGTCTTAATGAGGCAACCTGCTCACCGGCATCACCAGGGAGAAGCCTGGTGTGATGGCTGTCCTCATGCCCTGTCACCTAAGACCCATTTCCATTTGTGTGAGTGCTGGGTTCTCAAAATCCGTATGCATGGAGCATAGGCTGCAGTCAGGGGATGTTGGAACAGAAAGAGGCCTTAGCAGCAGGGCACAACACCTGCACAGTGCACTCCTGTTTCCGCCAGCCCGACAGCACCCCCTTCCTTCAGAGAACAGCATCTCCACATCCCCAGACCCAGCCAACAGAAATACCACATCTTCTTGGACACTGAGATTGGTTCGGGAATAGGCACATGAGCCAAACCTGACCGAAAGGGTTAGCCATGAGAAGCTTGCCAGAATGCTTAGAAAAGAGATGCTCTGGGTTGTGAAGTTGGAAGAATAAAAGTCTGGGGCCGCTGGTGGCCCTTTTGGAGGGAAGCCCTCTGAGAGCAGGGGGGCGGGGGGGTACCAACACTCCAGAAAGCAGAACTGAGGAATGAGAGGGGATCCTGAGAACATCATCAGAGGGTCTAGATCCTGGTCTTCCTGAAGCCAGTTCAAGCTTCAACAACTTCAGTCATGTGAGCTGATAATTTTATATGTTTTTGATGCCAGGTGGAGTTGGGTTATTTTGGATTGGATCACAAGGCAAACAGCTCTGGTATAAGGAGACTAATATACCCTTATTATACAGACTGGGAAACAGAAGTCCAGAGAGTAAACGGGGTCATACGAGTCAGTGAACTGGGAGCGACTTCTGTGATTATGCACGTCTTTTCGAAAACTTCTAGATGTCTTCCATAATCTAGACCCTTGGGTTTCCCTGGGGCTCTGCTCACACCTTTATTTCATATACAGGTGCCCCTCAGTCACACTGCCACCTTTCCTGCCACCTGTCCTCTGATCTACCTGCCAACCATCCCCATCTCCAAACTTCTCACATGACTCCGTGCCCGCCCCAGCCCTCCCCACGCTTCCCTCTCATTCGTCTCCTGTTCTGAACTTCTGGAAGGCTGGTGCACCAGCTAACCATGTGGCCCCTCTTCCGCACATTACATGCATTGACTATTCAAAACACTGAAAACCGATTTCAAAGTCTTCATTGACGGCAGCCGGCCCATAGCTCTCCAGCTCCCAGCACCGTCCTCTGCTTCCTTGATGGCCGAGAACAGCTTCCGTCACCGGCAGTGGTTTGATAGCAGCAGTACATGCGGTTGGTCTCCTGTGGCGTATCGTTCGATCCACACACCAGTGTCGGGAGCAACAGTGACTTCATGGCGTGACGTTAGATGCTTGTGAGGGGCTTGTGAGGCGGCCGGAATGAGGAAGCTGACTGCATGGGGGAAGACAGTGGAAGGGCCACAGGGAAGCCCCAGCTACTATTACTGATACACTAACTTCTAGCAGCTCACATTCTAGAGTTTTCCATAGACCAGCCACTCTTCAGAGCCCTTTCTATGGATTCACATTTAATTCTCAGAGCAACTTCATGAGGCTACTGCCATTATAATATTCCTTTTACACACGAGGGAACTGAGCATTGAGGCACAGTGAGGTTTTTGTGCTCCTCTAACTTTCCGAAAGTACTTAGTTGATAACGGGCAAACCTCGACTTTGAACCCAGGCAGCCTGCCCCTGGGGTCTATGTTTCGGAGGTGTAATCTTCCCAGAAGTTGTGAATTTTGGAAAGTGAAATTCTTAGTGTTGACAACAAATTTCTCTTCATTAAAACTTTTTCATTAAATTCTTCCACAAGGAGCAGCCAGACAGGACATATCTGTGGGGCAAATTTAGCCCAAGTTCTGACAATGTGATTTCTCTGGTCTGTTTATTTCTCCCATTCTGCTGATAAGAAAACATAGGCCACGGGAGCCCTAACTACATTCCTCACCTTCTCAGGCCCTCTTCCTCCACGACTTTATCTGCTTCCTCTCTTGGAAGCAGGACAGAGCACCCGAGTCCAATGGAGGGTCTCTAAGAACCTCGTCACATCCCTCTCCAATATGCGTCTGTGTTCTTTTTATTCCATGGTTATTTACTATATCACCTTACATTTAGGAAATAAGGTGGTTAATATCACGGATTTTTGAAGATTCTAATAATGTGAATTGACCGGATTATTAGATTGTTACAAATATGGTGGTGGGCTGGAAGGGCGAACTTGTCAAAATACTACATTTCTGCAGGGCTCATTTAAAAACAGGAAAACGTCTCATTAACGTAAATAGGGGTCCATGTACTGAGCCAAAGTATAATAATCACCCTCATAATGTGGAGTGAATTAAGTGACATCAGAGTAATGTTCCTTGGCGTATCACAACAGTTTAGGTAAACATACCACTCGAAACTCTACCCATACTCAGATCTAGGCAGATTGCAGTACAGGTGATGTTAAATCATTTCATTAATCATTTAATCAATTTCCCAACTTGAGGGCAAATACAACTTAGTAGTGCAAAGTACAATCGGAAAATGGAAAATAAATTATTGGGTTTTTTTTAAATCACTACAATGAAAACCAAAAATAAAAGGACTTGGCAAGTGTTCAAGGATAGAGAACATAGACAGACAAAAGCCCAAGTGAGCTTAAACTCAGGAAACAGGCATTTTTCCACCTGCCAGTTGGAAAGTTCATCCATTTATTACCATCCAAATGAAATCTTTTCAGTGGGGTCAAAAGGGCCTTTGTTTTGACATTTAATTCACTGGCGATGTATTTCCTACGTTAGGATGCAAAACACCTCTCACACTGCTTTCTCATTAATTGCCTTCATTTTTCAAGTTCCCTGTTTGATTTATAGTCAATTAAAAACACCCTCGAAAGCCATGACTCATGTATGTTAAGTACAAATATGATTAATGCAAAACCACGCACCCCATGGATGGTCTGACCCCTGGCCAAAGTCATGGTCAAGGTGGAGCGACCCAGCAGTGTCCTGGTGAGAGAAACCCAGGAGGAATGTGAGAAGCCAAGAGCGCAGGTCATGAGCAATTTTGCAGTAACTGGATCTCTTTAAAACAAGGAAAAGGAGGTACTTTTTCTGTATTTTTTTTTAACATTACAGAGGTTGTGAAGAGAAAAAAAAAATGCATTCGAAATCCTCTATCACATCCAGGTTGATGAAAGTAGATAGGAAAATGGAGTGGCACATCTCCTTGCTGTGTCACTGTTGCCATGACCAAAAACAAGACACTAGGCTAAAGAACTCTAGATTAGAGCCCGGGGACTCAAATCCTGGGTTCAAATCTTGATGTTGCCAAATACGAGTGACACGACCTTGGGTAAATTGCTTTGCCTTGCCCAAATTTAGTATCCTCACCTGTAAAATGGGCGTAAGAGAGAATTGTATCCCCTAAGGTCTGGTAAGAGGTTCAAAGGGGGCCCCCCACACTTAGAGAGTGCCCAGTAAATGCCAGCTGTGAAGGTTGTGGATGTCACACTGCTCAACGGCTGTGGTGCATTTTATGAACCCCAACACCTATTCCCAAGGTATCATGCTTCTTCCATTTTCCAGAAATGCTCCCTCTCTTCTTGCTGTCAGCATGGGCATATCGCCCGTCACAAGGAAATCTCTTAAGACTTGTCCCCACCTGCCTCTCTAGAAAATGAATTTGAGAACGCACCAAAACTTGAGAAGAGCATCAGGAAAGTCAACGGCAGAAAAAGTAATTTCAGCCTAATGCATTTGATATGTGATTTCCCGCTAAAATGAGGTAAATAAGAACACTTGGCACATTTTTTTACAAAACAAAATCTACTCAAATGAAAGAAGTGCCTTCTCTGCTGTAATTAGTCCATATTCCTGTTTCATTTGTTTTTTGGTGCCAAACGATCTTTTACATATTTTTTTTTAATTTGTATTTTTTGCCAAATGACCTCTTAAAAGAAAATTCTAACCAAGTAAATGGTAGTATTCTCCCTCCATCTCATCTATTTGCTTGGGTTTTTCTGTTTTGTTTTTCATATCCAGGCTTAGAAAAATATTTTAAAAATACAATCTCATCAATCCAAGATTTAAAAAAAAAAAAATCAACTGGTCCATGAAGTTCAAATCCTAAAATTACTCATTTCTTCAGATTTTTAATGCCCACGATTTATCTTCTATAAAGCCTGGCTTAGATGGCCATTGTAGGGACATTGAGCCCATCTCAGGTCTATGGATAGCAGGACTAACAAGAACAGGAACCGCAGCAACACTGACCGTCGTAAGAGCGGCTTTCATTTATTCATCACTAGGCTGAGCATTTTTTCCATCAATCAGCATCAACTCTAAAAGTATGGACTGCCATTATCATTTTTAGATGAGATAAACCAAACTCAGAGGATATGAAGAACTTGCTCACTCATGGCCACACAGCCAACATGACTGGTGAATAGAATATGTGCAGAAACTATGTATGTTGTTTTTGAGCTAACGTGGTTAAACCTCTGGGATGTCCTGCCCACACCTCTTCTTGTCCCCAGCTCAGTGACATAAGAATGACTAGAAAGGCCAAGATGGCAAGACCAAGTTGGAAGTAGCCTGAGTCCTCAAGTTCCTGCATGGAGAGCCCCCACTTGGAGTCTAACTACCCAAGAGAGCAGCCTGGCCAGCATCCTCGTGACCGGAATGAGAAGTAAACTTTACTGTTAGGTTACTGGGACTCTTTGATACCAAGGCTATTCTAAGTAGTCCAAGTGTGTTATTGAAAGTGTAATTCTATGGGTTGTACAAGTCAGAAAATGACAGGTGTTGGCGAAGATGCAGAGAAAGGGGAACCCTCTTACGCTGTTGGTGGGAATGTAAGCTGGTGCAGCCACTCTGGAAAACTGCATGGAGCTTCCTCAGAAAGTTGGCAATAGAGCTCCCCTATGACCAGCAATCACACTATTGGGTATTTACCCTAAAGATACAAATGTAATGATCAAAAGGGAAACCTGCACCCGAATGTTTATAGCAGCAATGTCCACAATAGCCAAACTATGGAAAGAACCTAGATGTCCATCAACAGATGAATGAATAAAGAAAATGTGGTATATATAGACAATGGAATACTATGCAGCCATCAAGAAATTAAATCTTGCCATTTGCAATGATGTGGCTAGAACTAGAGGATATTATGCTGAGCGAAATAAGTCAATCAGAGAAAGACAATTATCATACGATCGCACTCATATGTATAATTTAAGAAACAAAACAGAGGATCACAGGGGAAGAGAGGAAAAAATAAAACAAGACAAAAGCAGAGAGGGAGACAAACCATAAGAGACTCTTAATCATAGGAAACAAACTGAGGGTTGCTGGAGGGGAGGGGGTAGGGGATGGGGTAACTGGGTGATGGACATTAAGGAGGGCACGTGATGTAGTGAGCTCTGGGTATCACATAAGACTGATGAATCACTGACCTCTACCTCTGAAACTAATAATACACCATATGTTAATTAATTGAATTTAAATTTTTAAAAAGTATAGTTATACAAGCTGTATTTTAGGTGAACTCAGGTGCAGCAGTATGTGTGTGTGTGTGTGTGTGTGTGTGTGTGTGTGTGTGTGTGTTTCACAAAGAGTAGTTCAGGAAGGCTAAACAGTAAGAGACAGAAAAGTACTGATCTAATAATGCCTAGATGGCCAATGGGGTGTCCTTTCTGGACTCTTGAAGTTGGAGCTATTTCCCATTAATAGAATCTGGAGGGTCATGAGTATCGTTCCCCTTAGCTAACTCGATCATAGATCTTGCCACAAGGCTAGGAAGATGTGTTTGAGCTGATGTGGCCAGGGCAGGAGAATCTGTTCTATAATTTTGCCAAACATAGATAGTCAGCACCTTATCACCTGGTCCTTTTCCACCTTAGCTGTGTGGCTTGTCAGTTTCCCAGGCCACTTATTCTTCTGAAGCCTGGGTGTCAGCTGGGAGAGTGTAACCAGAATCCGTGTTCAAATCCCATGGGGCCAAGATGATGGGTACCAGAATCCCATGATTTTCATATTACAGACGAAGCAACAGTACGAACCCATTAAGAGAATTCTGGGTGTAGGAGGCATCTAGGGACCCCCTACCTTGAGGAAACCCCTCAAGGATCCCTCCCTGAGTCCAAAGGCCTTGAATGGATGTTTCCTGTCTTCCACGCTGTCTTTCCCTTTCTTCTTGTACTTCTCATACAAGAAAAAAAAAAAATGAATAAGCACATCTACCCAGTTCATTTTTCAAGACTGAGATGAAGGCAGGAAACTTTTGTCCAAGTTATCATGAGTTGGGGGCTTTGCATCACACTGTGAAAGGTACAATGAAAGAGCTCCCTGGGTTACATTAGAAGAATAGTAGGATACCATGTTTTGATCCTAGAAGCTTGTTGAAAAATGGCCTTTTAAAGACGAAAGCAAGTCTAGTTAGTGGAAAGGAGAGTAGAATAAAGAGTTATTTGGATGTGAAGAAAATAAAAGGCTTTAGAAGAACTGAAGGAAAGATGTATTGGAGCGAACAGTGAATAAAATATTAGGGAAATAAAAGGAGTGGAGGTGACCATTAGTAACAGTTAAAATAGAGAAAGATGAGTCATTGAGAATTGAGGAGAAAGATGGAAAAGGATGAAAGGAAATATTACTGTCGGAACAAAGAGAACAGGAGGCCATGGGCAGAATAAACATTTTCTATGGCCTGCTAAAAGCTGAACCCAAAATTGGTTGACTATAAGTCTGGGAATATGGGCAGATATATTGTGTCTGTCAGGCAAAGAGACACCACTTTCGGACAACCTCAGAGAATGGTAAAAAGTGTAGACATCAACTGATTGATTATGCTGTGTTTACACCTTCCGCAAGACAAAACTTTACAATCATTGGAAACCAGAGCTCTTAAATATTGTAAAGATAAAGCAAAACTGGAAAGTACAAACACCGTAAATGGAGTCCGAGAGATGTTACTAGCCTAGTGTCTTGTAACCTCTTTTACTACCTACAACTTCAGCTTCTATGTATGTTGCTAAAATCATCCTAACCATTTCCCACATCTTGGCATGCAACCTCAAGTATCTAAGTATTTTAAAACTTTCTGGTTCTGTTTGACTCTTTTCTATTTTCATGCAGACATTAGCTTTGTGTCCCTATGGCTTTCATCCTCTGAGCACCCACCACGCAATTGGTTCTTGTTCATCACGTTTTCAGAGCTAGAAGGGTCTTGTGTTGAACCCTAGGGGAATGCATGGGAGAAACAGAGCAAGAGAGAGGGAAGAAGGAGAGGGGGCGAGAGAGCAGGGGCGATGTTCATGGCCTGGGGGGATGGTTCATCAATACTCAATTCTCCAGGCTTTTCCTTTCCTCTGGAATAGAGCAATACAGTGTCATTTCTTCTGGAAATCCAGACTTTCCAAAACAATATTCAATAGGCATTCTCAAGTCTATGGAAACTTTCTTCTTCATTTAGGCACAATTAACCTCATGTGCAGGGTCTAACTCATAACAACCTATGTTCGTTGCTTTGACACGGAACTCAAAAGCACCAGACTAGATGTACTCTTGGTAATTTTTTTTTTAACCCTAGTAATACACATGAACCTACAGTTTCACTGAGAGGGGGCTAGTCCAATTTTGCTGATCCAACAATTTACATACAAATTCATATCTAAAACTTTAAATATCTTCAATTCCCCTATCACTGACTTTTCCTGAACGTGGTATCGTTGATAATCAAGCCAGTCCCATTTAGCATTTACTAGCTTACACAGAATCAACAACCATAACCCGCTTAATTACTTAGGGGATTAAAAAAAAAACACAGACACACACAAAACTGTGATATTGGAATGTACAGTATGGTCTAGTTTAAATTAAAAAGATCCCCCAAAGTATGATTGTTTCCAGCTTCTCAGCGGTGAATTAAAAGCTGTTTGGTGTCGTGAAAATTACAGAAGCAATCACATTTATGGGCCTGCTTTGCATACCAACTCTATTAATTTCCATACTCAGGGTGGCTTCGCATTTCCACCCATGTTAATATAGATGCCATTTGGGATAATTGCTTGCAAAAAAAAAAAAAAAAAGGAAGAAAGAAAGAAGAGGGAAAGGGAGAGAGAGAGAGAGAGAAGAAGGAAGGAGATGAAACAAACAGATGAATGGGGAGAAGAGCCAGTAGGGGGAAAAATGGTCTCTTAAGCAAAGTTCCCTTTGAAATACCTTGATTCTGATAAATAGAAGAATCAAAAGACAAGGGTTCCCGATGACCTGACCCAGGAGTCACACTCAGGGATCAAATTAACATGAAATCACACATTGTAATTCACTTATTGTGCCGGGCCTGAACCTTGTCATCGCCGACTCTAATTGCCGAAATGATTTCATTGGTCTAATTACATCAAGATGTTCGCGGACTTCACCTTGGGTACTTCCCACCGTGCCCTGCATTGCGTCTTCATTACTGTGCTCCTTTCAACTCTCCAAATGCGTTCCAGCCTTACAGAGCCATCCAATCACAAGCAGGATGGTTTTGTTTTGTTTTGTTTTATCTTGCCTTATTTTCCTTTTCTTTAAACGCACCAGCCACAGAGCCCGGGAACGGAGGAGCCCAGTTAGCGTGGAAGGTGAGCCTGAGACCGTAAGGGCAAATGCACAATGATCTTTCCTAAGGGACCTTGGAGCATCTGGACAAATTAGACCATTGTTTTCACATTCTACAATCCCAAGTGTTAAAGAATGGTGCTCCAGAGCTTACAATTTTATCGTTATTTGTCTACCATCAATTTTAGATTCTATTGTGCTAAAACAATGCTTGCTCTGCACTTAACAATGCACTCCATGCCCTCATAAAGATAAAACAATATGATACCGGTATTAAAAATAGAAAGAGATTATAAACCACAGACCCGAAGAGAGCATATTTTAATTGGAATTTGGGGGGATTTGAGTTTAGTCCGCAAAAGAGCCAGTAGAGGTTTTGCATGTCTCCGAAGACCCTCTTACTGGCCTTCAGAATAGGAGTTTGGAATTCCTCTGACCAAAAATTCCCAGAAGCCAACATTCTGCTCTCACCATTGTTTTGATCTAACATGAGGCATAAGAAATCCCAGTAAAACAGCACATCCTTGGGAAGGTGTTGGTTTTGCTCTCAGGAACCTACCCAGGGGAAATGGATTTAATGTCCTTTGCGTGGAGTAGCACTCCTGTTGGAGGCTGGCGGTCTCCTTTTCTGGGAGCAGTGGGGAAGTGCTCACCAGTGATAAAATACTCAAGAGATACACAACCATTTTCTTCACCTCTCAGCCGACAAGGCTCTAATTCAAGCACTGGATCAGGCAGTGACATATAAGGAAAATGATCAGAAAACACTTCACTTAGGGAATACTGCATCCTGAGACACATTCTTAGACTCTGGTGAATTCAAGTATGAGAACAGACCCAAAGAATCACCGAGTGACATTGCTTACAGTTTAGAATCGCCTGGTCCTCGATGAACTGAGCTGGCTGGCTGATGTGGAACACTTTCTGCTGAAATCCAGGCGTGCAGTCCAAGTCTTCTGCAGATGTTAGCAGCAGCACCTGAGAAAAACCGAAGCCATCAATATTTTAACAGCGTCTTACGTGTTTGCCCCACTAACTTCTACCAAATCTGTGACTTTTAGAAATGAGCTGAGGTTTTAATTTCATTTCCCAAATAAAGAGGTAAGTTGATACTTCTCCAGTGGCTGCCAAGAATTCGCTTTGGCAATGAGATTTGGAAAACACGCAAATAGGAACAGCTGCTGTAGCTTCCATCAAGTTGCTGTGAAAGAAATAACTTTGTCAGATTTTTACACCTGCTAAGAATCTCACCATGGTTTCTATGTGTGAAAGTTCATTACAAAAACAGTCAATTTCATAGGACGCCCAGGTTAAAACCAACTTCATTGTCATAGATGCAAAGGAGCAGTGCCATCTTTAAGAAGGAGGAAAGCAGAATATTCCACTGGAAATTGCTTCCCGAAGGAATTCGGGGCCCACTAGACCTTCCCGATCCAATACAGTGGCCGTGAGCCACACTCGGCTACTGAGCACGTGAAGTTGTAGCGGGGCTGAAGTCGTCAGTATAAAAGATGTGTTGGATTTTGAAGACTGAGTACCAAAAAGAAGAATGGTGTCAAATACCTAATTTAAACATCTGTAGATGGATTACATGTTGAAACAATAATATTTTACAGACTGGATAACATAGATATATTATTAAAGTCAATGTCACCACTTTCTTTTTACTCTTATAAGTCTGGCTACTAGAAAAATCTAAAACTTACAATTGCTTCAAAAAGCTCAGTTTTTTTTCTTTACAAATCCTTGGGGTGCTTCATCCCACGGTCAAAAATTTAGGCTGTATGTTTTGGAATATACAAGTGTGTGACACATTCTTGGACAAGGGATGATTTAGGAAGGTAAGAAATAGTTTTGGGTTTAGTAGGTCAAGATTACAAGCCCCGTGAAGATGGGAGGGACCTCTTTTTCCCCAACTTTGATACCAAGCACCTACTGCATTTACTGGCCCAGAGAAGACGCTCCGTATTACTTAACGCATAAGTGCTAACGTTCTCTACCGTTCCTTTATGGCGAGCGCTATGCTAAGTTTGTTATATGCATCATCTCCTTGGATCTCTACCGCAGCCTATGATGTATTTAATATTTCATAGGACAAGGGGCCTCACATTCTAGAGATGCTGACACTTTGCCAGGATGGTGCATTAGGAGGACGGGGGCCAGGATCTGAAGCCAGGCTTACATGTCCTCTCATCTGGATGATGGTCGGAGCTCCTCCCAAGCCGCCGTAGGCTTTCCATGTCTCGGGGTGGGATTTTACTTTTTTTTTTTTTTTTTTTCTCTGAGCTGTTTCTCTGAAATCTGGGGAAGGCCGTTTTAACAGAGCATGGTGCCGGCAGAGAGTTTGGAAATTCACATTTTCAGCAGAAGCCCTTGACCATAACTGATGAGAATCTGTGCACAAATACCCCAGCCATCTCACCCCCCAGGAGAGAGCTCTCAAAGGCAGTGTTCTGTCTCCCTGTCTCCACGTGCAGCCCCAGCTGCCCACGACGGCATCTGGTGAGATAACTCACCTTCCATTGGCTGCCTTTCCTTCCCTGACTCGCTTCCTCATGAAATGGGAATTTCACGATTCCTGGGGTTGTCTGACACCTCCTCCCCCCCAAAAAAAATCCACTTGCACTCAAATCTTTGATTTACTGCCTGCTTCTTAGGAAACCAAATTTTGATCCTGTGTTGCAAACTCTTAACCACTGGACACAAGCTGTTGAAGAAAACTCATTATTATTCCCACCAGCAAATTCCAAAGAGTGCACAAAAGGTTGGGATGCCTTGGAACCAGGGCTTGTCTCTAAATACCAGCCCACTGAGAGGCACTGAACCCCAAGGAATGAGAGCGAGAATTAATCTTCAGAGGTTCGTGGTGTGGCTGAACCAAGGAACATCAGAGAAATTGAAATGGGTCAGTCATCACCCTGACCGACATCATCTTTCAAAAATCAAAGGGGTTAGGATTTTATAGTTCCATATTGGAGCAGTTCTGCTTGTGAAACTTTCCCTTGCCTCCAGAGCAGACTCTGGGAAGATTGCTTCCAAGGCAATCATAATGCTGACATCCCAAGTGGCACACACACAGAATGCAGATTCAGGACTCGGAATAATTTGCGGGCAATTCTGCAAGCAGAAAATCTATAACTGGCCAATGCAAATCCAGTTAAACAGAAAACGGTCAAAGGCGGCCTCCAGGCACCCGGTGCCTACAATTAGACCTTAACCTTCTAGTCAGCTAATTCTGCCCTCAACCCCAGACCAGTAAATCAGTCACCCCCTAGAACTATGGAGATGCCATTTCTCTAGCGATCCTGAACATAAGGGTCTGGACCGGGTTGAGGGATTAGTTCAGTGGACGACGTGGATCTTGTCTCTCCGGAGCTCCATCTCTGTCCTGACACCTGGGCGGGCTCTATTCAGGATTCCTCCAGAGTCAAAAAGGAAAAATAAACCTTTTCCAACAGCTGACCGTCCGGGAGGGTGGGAGTGGTGAGAGGACTCCCAGAGGCTTAGCTTTAATCTGCACATTCTTGGGTCGCGCCACCCACCAAACTCATAAGAGAAAAGCGCGCAGCACTCTCCTGGGCAACGTGTGACTCGGTGCAGCGAGAACGAGTCCCTCCTCCCTGCGTTCATTCATTTACATATTGCCCCAAACTTGTTCATCGCCCGGGATTCAGCAAGCACTTGGCGAGGTGCTGTTCTGGAGCTTATCTATATAAGCATCATAAGGCAGGAATTAGAAGCACAAACTCCAGAGGTTCAAATCCTGGCCCTGTCCTTTACTGACTGACAGTAATGGAAATCGGGAGACTAAGATGTACTTTCAGCGGATGGTGCATGTGAACTACAATAGGGGCGCTCATTCAGTTAGGCGCCGACCCTCCCTCTAGATCACTCTAGGGTTCTCTCTTGCTTTCCCCGCCCCCCAAATTTAAAAAATTTGAAAAAAATATAACAACTAGAATAGTGTCCCACAGGGTAAGTGAACAGCAAGGGTTAACTGTTCACGTGGACTAGAAAAGATGACAAATCATAATTTAATTAACTAACTAGAATTTTAACTTGAGAGGAAATTGCAGGTGTCTTGGAGAGCACATAAAAGCCAGGGACAGGGAGTTTAACTTCCTCTGGGGGGACCAGGGAAAGCAAACCCATGGAAGGGACATTTCTACTTTGATCTCAAAGATGGGCCAGAATTAGCTAGATAAACGGAAAGGAACATAGACTTCTCTTTTTTGCCAGCACACTCTTTGCTTTCACGTTTAAGTTCCTTTGTGTCTGTCTGGGTTTCATGTAACACATCTCTGAAATCAGAAAATTGTATGTAAAAAAGAACCCAGACTAATTTAGGGCTTCCCAAAAGCTGAATGTCTGACTGGGTAGTAGTAGTAGAAAATACTACTGATTGCTAGTGCCCTTGACTTTCTAGCAGAATTTAAGCATGAACTGGTCAGGGATACCCACTTGCCAATTTCAACCATAATGAGTTTGGTGGAAGATTATGAAGAAGCCTCCCTCAGTGGTTTAAAGATAAGTGTTTGTACATTACTCCCCAACTAGATGAAGCCCCTTCTCCAACACCATCAGGTGTCACTCTTACATATACGCTACCTGGACCTACTTTTCTCCAAACCCTCTTTGATATTTCCAGAATATATGCTATGAACATTCTGAATTTATCTTTAATGCCTTAGAAATAATGGTCTTCCTACAAGGTTTTGGGTTCATTTATGCATTAGCTTGCATCTCATAAACAAGAAGCAGCCAATACACCTTTGAAAGCTCAGCAGTGGTCAAATTTTATGATCACTGAAGGATTTCTATTATTTGAAAATTACAATCAGCCTGCTTATGAAAGCAGATTCGTGTCCAGACCAACTATAAGTACGGAACACAGCCACATCGGTTCGGTGGGAATCCTGGTTTATTAGCTGCCATTTACCAGCTGTGACCTTGGGCAAGTAACCTTCTGTGTCTCATTTTCCTCCGATGGAATTTGGAACAATCATAGTATCTTAAAATTATTATGAGGACTAAATGAGTTAATTGTCTTTAAGAGCCTTATGTCATTCAGGGCATAGTAGTTGCTCAATAAATGTTTGCTATTATTATTACCATTGTTTCTCTATATTCTGTTAAAAACAATAGACACAATTCACTGATACCATATTCCCTAGGATAGACATTGACAGATATCATCCAAATATTACTCTTTTTGCTACTATAAAACTGGCCAGTATATAGACTGTGCTCAGATATATTCAAAGGGAAACAGCAAGGGCCTGAGTCAGGTAGAAGGTGGAGGAGGGTTTGCATCTTGGGGTCAAGCGCACAATGGTAAACATCAGTGCCCATTGTGAGCGGAGTTGTGCTGGTTTTGTGGGACACTGGTGTACACCAAGCGTCCTTTAAAACGGTAGCTCAGAGCTCCATCCTCTGTGTAAGCGCCACTGCCCTAACCGTACACACCGAGAGCAAAGCCTTACATCACACTCTTTATAACTGCCTCTTATTTTAGCTTCCATTTCTTTGCTGCTGTTCTGAGCTTTCTTTTTTAAAAAGAAAGGGTTTATGTTTATCCTGACAGGTAGTGATTCACGAACATAGCCAACTTTGGATTTTGCTTCCAGAAAATTTTTTTTTTTTTTTTTCTGTCCCAGACTGCAGGTTGCCAACTGGCAGCAGACGCGATGGACGTGGCCAGCAGATCTAGTGAGTTTAGCGATAGCAGTCTATCATAAAAGTTAAATTATCCCGTTATAAAGGGTGTACCTCTCTTGGCTGTCCTTGTCTGCACCATTCCCTGTATTATCCCTCCTGCTCGCTTGACTCATTAACACACTGTCTGGCCCCCGAGGCATTTGAGTTTGCAATCCCTCCTCTAGACTTGGGAAATGGGCTTTTCAAACAAAGAACTCTCCTTGGTATGAGTCTCTACTTACTTGTCCTAATTGTATCCACAACTGTGTGCTCCTAGCTCTGTTGCTGTGGGTTTTGCCATGTGACTGAGTTCTGGCCAACACGAAGAGAGTAAAAGGGTTTTCACCACTTCTCAGCCTGGCCCCTGAACTGTCTCCTCTTCCTCATCTATGAAAACAGAAAGGAAGGACTTCCAAGATGGTGGAGACTTCCGGTAGAAAGAGCCCAGTGCACAGACCCTTACGATCTAGGGCTGCATGTGTGAGCCCGCACCTCTTCTGGCCGACGACGATATGCTAAATGTGGAAGGGACAGGGACACAGAGGGGCTTCTCTACCATGGTGTCACAAATACGTCCCAGGGGTCAGAGAAAAATATCAGGACTGAAGAAAAGCTTAACACAACTGTATCCGAAGTAGCCATAGCTCCAAAGAGAAACTTCCTGCCACAAATGAGCCCAGCGGGCAGTGAGCAGCCTAAGATCTCATCGTCACGTAAGCCAACTCCAAAATGGTATTTGCCAAGTGAACTCACTAGTGTCTCCTGGCCCCTCATTGTTTTCCTCTCACGGACTCACTGCTTTTTGCTATTAGCGTGGACGGACAGTTTCTTTATCCTTGCCATAAAACACCTCTGGTTTACTTGTGTCAAAGTCAGCCTACTGGAGTCTTTTTGGAGGAGCTTAGATTGGCAGGGAAGAAAGGCTGCCGCTCCGGCTTGCAGGATATAAAGATGTTACAGCAGTGAATTTTGATTGATTCTTTATCCTGCCAGAGTCCTCGAAGGGTTTATAAAGGCACCCTGCCTACAGGGAAAGCACGGAGAGAAGAGGCGCTTTAAAAACACACACAAGGGCACATCCGTGTACACACAAGCACACATGCACACAGGCACGGACACTTGTGCATACCCTCATGAGAGCGTCAACTCGTGTCATCCACACTACCCACGAATCTGACCTCCTGACCATCTTCCTGGGGATTGATAGCCTCAGAGACACAGAATCCCTGCCATTTTCTTGGCCTTTAATGTAACCGACACTTAGAAATGATTTTGCGATTCTTGGGAAGAAAAAGAGAGAGAATACTTCTGGTTTGGTGAGTCCTTCATACCCAGTTTGAACTGCTTCCCTTCACCCATAGTTTGGACCCAACATCTTCATCGCCATCTGAATGCTACTCCGTATCTTTTCTTCAAATTGTTAAATGCAAAGCCACAGAATTACCGTTGCCCAAGGATGTCCTCAGCCCAATCCCCAGAACCTGTGAATATGTTGGATTAAATGGTCATGGGGAATTAAAGTTGAAAGCCAACTGACTTTAAAAAAGAATAATTATCCTGGAGTATTCAGGTATAATCACAAGGATCCATGAAATTGGAAGAGAGACGGGTGAAAAGCTGGAGAAAGGGATGTGACCCTAAGAACCAGGCTGCAGAGATGAGGTGTAAGAAAGCCTCAACCTGCCATTGCCAACTTTGGAAGTGGACAAAGGGATGACCAGCCAAGGAGGGCAAGAGGCCTCCAGAAGCTGGAGAAGGATAAACACAGATTCTCCTAAACATCTGGAAGGAATACAGCCCTGCTGATACCTTGGTTTTAGCCCAGTGAGGCCGATTTTGGACTGCTGATCTTCTAAACTACATGATAATCCATGTGTGTTGTTTTAGTTCATCTTAGTTAACTTAATTTTTTAAATTTAGCTGATTTCAGTTAATGCTAAGCACATGGCAATTTGTTACAGCAGCTGGAGGAAACTCATACAGTCTACTATGGTATTGCCCCACAGTAGACCCTCAGAAAACATTGTCTCCCTTTACTTTTTTTTTTTTTTTTTTTTTTTTTTTTTAAGATAGAAATATAATCTGGGCAAACCAACAGAGAGAGAGGAACAGAGGAAGGAGGAAAGATGGAAAAGTGGACGGAAATGGAGGGAGAGAAGAAGAGAAGGAAGATGAAAACAGACTCATGACTTTGGAACCCTGGCCAAGACTGTCAGGTGGTCATGATGTAGAAATTGCTGTCTGAGGGCTTCATTCCTGAACACCAACAGCACAGCTTCTTCTCTTTGGTCTTAGCAACTGTCCTTGCAAGTGGTAGGGCATTTTTGATCTGCTATCATAACAAAGTAGTAGGGTTCATTTTTTCCATTAATTTTCTTAGACAAAGTTTACAATTTCTATTATCTGCCAGGAATGTGGTTAGATGCCAGAGATGGAGAAATGAACATAGTCCTTGATAAAATTATTATCGAGAAGAAAAGGCAGACACAGGACAAATAATAATATAATATCATGTTATATTATATTATATTTTCTGTATATTGGGCATTAGAAAGTGGCTCAAAACAAAGAATCCTGAACTAAATTACCTGGGTTCACATTCTAATTTTACCCCTTAGTTGCTGTGTGACCCTGGGCAAGGTACTTAACTTCTCTGTGCCTTAGTTCTCTCATTTGTACACTATAGCCAGTAAGGTTTTCTACCCTCATCAGTTTGCGAGGCCAATGAGTTAACATAAATCAAAAGGTTTAGGACAGGAACTGGCTCATAATAGGTGCTACATGCTAATCAGAATAGGGACCAGGTCACGGATAAAGCCATATTGGAAAACTGATTGACATTTCTCAAGTAGTAAAGAATAATAAAGAATGTTCCATGCAGAGGTTTGGTAAGTGCAAACACTAGGCATGCCAGCTGAAGAAACAGGAAGCAATTTGGCAGGGATAACAAGCTCTGGGTTGTTTTCAAGATTATTTGAAAGTGTTTTGTCTTAAAGTAGGATTGAGCTGACCAGGCATGTCCTCCTTTAGTCTGGCTAAAACAGAGCCAAAAATAATTCACTCAATGAAATCACAATTTCTGTCTAAATAGAATTAACTGTTTACTATTAAGATTTGAGGATGAATCAACTAGAATCAACCAGTAAATTTTGAAAGAAGAACAGTTTTTTAAGAATTTTAGTTAACACAATTAGGAAGATTTGGTTAACTGGCCCTTAGGAGAAGCTAGAGGCTGTACCTGCTCTAGAGTTGGTGAGATTTATGTCTATTTATGAAATATTAGTAATTAAATTAGGGGTTTCAGATGCCAGATAAGACCTGCTTCCCTTAAATCAAATAAAGAAGGGAGTCCTTGTATGAAATGCTCCTGGGTGAGACCAACTGTGTGCCAGGCATTGGAAGAGCTGTCTGGTCCACATGTAAAACCCCAACCCCATGGAGACAACGGATAGAATACAACTAGATGAATAGATCTGGGGTGAAGATTCAGTCCAACAGATAACAATGCTCCAGTCCACTACCTCAGCCAGCCTCCCATCTCAGCCACTGCTGCTGTGAACAGTTTCCTAAGAGCTCAGCCTTGTCCCATAGAATGTCCTCAGTCTCTTCACATTTTGCTGTGGGACTTGCTCCTATGCTGCAGGAACCCGGTTAATGTGAGGTTGAGCAGAGCTGGGAAAGATGGAGGAGCTGATGCTCCAGGGGAATCCCTCAGGGGCGCCCTCAACACTGAGAAATGGCAGCAGGTTGCATGTCCTAACTGCCTTCCTCCAGATGCACACTTCCGGAGTGAAGGAACATCCCATGTGCCTTTCAGAGGTCTCGTTGGTTTAGCCCTCGCTGCCCACAGCGGTGACTTCAGTGACATGTCATTATATTGGCTCTCTTTCTCCTCCCCTGCCTCACCCCCTTGCCCCTCATTCCTGCTTCCTGGGTCATCTCCTAAAGAAAGCAGCCTTTATCTAACCCATTGTCTCCAGCTCTGATTCAGGGGAACCTAAAATAAGACATGGCCCATACACTAGTTCCACATTGCTGCTGTATCAAGTTCCCTCCATTTTAGTGGCTTGAGAAGTATTTTATTATCTTACAGTTCCAGGTATCAGGAGTCTAAAATGGGCTGATAGGGCTGTGTTCCTTCAGCAAGCTTCAAGGGAAAATCTTTTTCCTTTGGCTCTCATGCTCCCATAGACCAACTCTATCCCTCAGCATGACATCATTCCTTTATCTATCTTCAAAGCCAGCAGCATAGCAACTCTTCGTCTCTCTCTGTCTCTCTTCTTCCGTCATCATGTGGCCTTCTGTTTCTGACTCCTCCTGCATCCTTTTTAGAAGGACGATTCTGATTACACCATGCCCACCTGGGTAATCAAGGTGATAGCCATGTGTTCTGGAAGTTAGGATGTGGACATGTTCAGGGAACCATTTCTAAGCCTACTATAACCCATGAATAACTTCTATAAGGGAAGGGGAAGGTTCTATAAATACAGGTTCAGTCCAAAATGCCCAAGAAGTATAGAAACAACATAAGTGTCCATCAATGGAAGAGTAGATGGAGAATATATAAGATACATATTATATATATATATATATATATATATATATATATATTCATTCATTCCACATATAATATGTTCCATATGTCACATCATATATTTCAGTTATGGGATATTCATATATATAATCTATGTAGAAAGAGAATATTATTTAGCCATGAGAAAGGAGGACATCCTGCCATTGTTGACAACATGGACAGACTTCGTGGGCATTATAGTAGGTGAAATAAGCCAAACAGAGAAAGACAAATCCTACATAATATCACTTATATGTGGAATCTAAAAAAAAAAAAATCAAATTCATAGAAACAGAGAATAGGAAAGAGGTTGCCATGGGCTTGGAAGTAGAGTAGATAGGGACAGGTTGGTAAGAGGATACAAATCTTCAGCTTTAAGAAGATTCAAATGTGAAGATGTTCTGTAAAACATAACGACTATGGTTGGTAGAGTGTGGTATGGTTGATGTTTGCTGAAAGGGCTGGTATTCAGATGTTCTCATTCACACAAAAAAATTAAAAATTAAAAAAAGAAGGGATAGATATGTGGAGTGTTAGGGGTGCTAACTGACTAGATATCTAGACGGGAGGGGGGCAGTAATCCTCTCACAAGGCACATACATTATATTAAAATTTTGTCAATTATACCTCAATAAATCTGAAATTAAAAAGCAAATAAATAAACAAGCAAACAAACACAACCTCCCAAAATGTCCGAGAGGGAATCATTCCATAATTACCCACATTCTTGACCATAGTTACCCGTGAAACCAGGCAGACCTAAAGGGAAGACCCCACTGACGGCCAACAGGCACCTATCCAGGCTCGATGCTGTGTCATCGGAACAACTAGACTATGACCTTTTCTTGACTAGAAATAATTATCAGATCCTGCCCGGCCTTGCCGTGAAGTGGAACATTTTTATTCTAACTGCGCAACCCTCAACGCTTTCTTCTCTGCCAGACATTAGACAAGATGTCAGATTTGTCATCACACCGGAAGGTTTTTATTAATTATCTTTCAGAGGCAAAGTCCTTTTTGTAATTTATTTTTTCACACCAGGAAAATTCTTCTATTGAACTAAACGTCTATCTTGTTAAATTGTTTTTTTCTGCTAACGATTCTCGCTTTGAGAACTTCCAGAAGAAAAGAAATCAACCCGGCAGAAGTTGGTGTTGAAGTTGAGGAACCGATTATGTTAAGCAGAATGCCACAGAACCTCTCTTGGGATAGAGAGTGATATGCATCTTTTCTTTAAAATCTAACTGCCTAGGGTTGGGCGCCTGGGTAACGCAGTTGGTTAAGACTCTCGGTTTCCGCTCAGGTCATGATCTCCGGTCATGAGATAGATCCCCATGTTGGTCTCCACGCTCAGTGGGGAGTCCCTTGAGAACCTCTCCCTCTCCCCCTCCCTACTGAGCTCGCACACTCTCTCTCTCTAAAATTTATAAATAGGGGTTCCTGGGTAGCTCAGTGGGTTAAGCCTCTGCCTTCAGCTCAGGTCATGATCTCAGGGTCCCGGGATCGGGCCCCGCATCGGGCTCTCTGTTTGGCTAGGAGCCTGCTTCCCCCTCTCTCTCTGTCTGCTGCTCTGCCTACTTGTGATCTTTGTCTGTCAAATAAATAAAATCTTAAAAAATAATAATAATAATCTACATAAATAGATCTTTGAGATCTAACTGCCT
Organism: Mustela lutreola; assembly: GCF_030435805.1. NCBI lineage: Eukaryota > Metazoa > Chordata > Mammalia > Carnivora > Mustelidae > Mustela > Mustela lutreola. The sequence goes on from NC_081305.1 coordinate 5,388,060, forward strand.
AATGTGTAGTTAAGATAAAAATTTGTCCAAATACTTGCTTGCCCAAATCAGAAAGGAATTGCAATGACGGCTCTACTTGCCAATTAATCATATTCTTAAAGATTCATTCATCGATGTGAGTATCGTTTATTGAGTGGCTACTACCAGTTACTGCCAAGATCCACAAAAACGAGTAAGACAGGGCCCCTACCCTTTAGGAACACAAATCACAACAGGAAAGAGAGGTATATAAATACAAACTTAAAAAACACAATTAAAAATATGGGAATGGAGTACGTAACCTTGTAGAAATAATAAAAAGGAGAACATCATTCACCCGATGTTAGAGCAGTGGGAGTGAGGTCTTGGGCACATCAATTCAGTTGATTTTGCTTGTATGCCCTTACATATTAAACAAAAGACGATGTACAGTGAGAAGAACCATGATTGATTGTGATCTCTTCACGCTGCTATGAGTTACTACTCAGAAGGACTCAGGTATCTTAAGATGGAGCTACCATGCTGTTGAAAAAAAATTCCTGAAGTATTTGATAACTTTGTTTTTAAAAGTCAAGAATTCTTGAGAAGATGGAAACTAGAAAATAATTTAACTTTTCTGCTTCATATTTCTAGAGGAGGAAGCAAGATAGTAATATAAAGTCTAAGTGGAACACGAGGTGGCCCCTGGTTTCAAGTAGGAAATACCTGTGAAGAAGACCCAGGGGAGTCCTCGTAAGTGTTTAACAATTGGCTCTCCAATAATGAAATGCCTTAATTTGTAACTTGTGCTAATTTCCATAGTGCAGATACTCCCATCATGGCCAATTTTGAGTTGCCAACATGGTCACTGTGTACAGAATTGGGAAGAGATACGCACAGTTGGCTCCCATGAGCTAAGCAGCCCCAACGCAGAACTGAGCGTGCCAGTTCCTAATTCGGGTTTGTGGGTAAGACCTTGCTAGTATTTTTGCAGGCTCTTTATAAATATGAACCACCAGGACACCAAGGAGAGCTTCCTTCTTTCCCATGATGACACTTTGTAATCAAGGACGGGGTTATACGACATATGAGTTAAAACAGCCTGGAAAATCCTTCCTAATGGAGCAAAATGGCCCACCATAATTCAGTTTTTTTAGTAAGAGAAAAATGCAGTGAATCCCTGATTCATGACCATGCGTTATTTAAATATTGCTTTTGATGTTTTATCCAGAATCCTAGCTCGAATGATCAGAGATAATCCTGCCTTCTGACATAATTAGGGAGCTGCTGCTTTGCTAAGCTGGAGGATAATCAATTTGACCTTGGAAGTTCATCTGTAGTACTACTAATGTTCAGAACACAGATGGGGCAGCCACACGAGAGCCCCCATCGATAGTCAAACATCAGCTACAGACTTTGTTCCAAGGACAAACAGGCTCTATCAGAGAAGGTACAGTGTTTTGATGGCCAGCAGATCCCCTTAAGGCCACTCTATCTCTGAGATGGCCTTTCATTTATGGATTAATCGCTAACGTTTAAATATCATGGATTTTCACCAAGTTCTTGGGTTTGAGGCCGTGCCGAGATTGCAGTCCAATATTCTCCGGATGGGTAGAATCTCCTCTCCAACTGACAAGAGTCCATGCCCCTCCCCCTTTGACCCCTAGCAACAAGTGCCATTTGCCTTTTATTATCTCAATTGTGCTATCGTTTTCCGAAATTAAACTTAGAAGTGCTGTTTGGTTTGCCTTCATGTCTTCATGTGGATTTCTCTGATGCCAAGACCTCATTGTTCGTCTTCATCACCTTCCTGGGCTTCCCCAGCACTTGAGCTTCCATTCTCCATGTACTAGTGCTGCTAGGAAAGGAGTCTCCCTTGACCGGGCTGCAGAGAAGTTGTCTTTTACGGTGAAACCACCAACACCGTAGAAAAGTCTACAGTGTGCTCCTCTTGAAACCACTTTCATATTTCCTGTCTCTGGATGCTGGGGAGCTGAGTCAGCCTGCTCCATTACTCAAGTTCATTTTCTGAAAGCATCAGGCCCTTCCTCTTAGCTCATTTGCTCAAAGGCACAAACTTTTTATGGTGATAAAAAGGGCTTCTTGCTGGTCTCCAAAGACAGAGGATATCCCCTCCCTCAGCTTTGCTGCAGTGTCTGATGGACGCCTGCCTCTCTAATCTCTACAGCAGTTGGGAAGCCTCTTCAACTTGCTCCTCACTAAAAACAAACAAGAAAGGCATGTGTAGATACACATACATGAACTCATGAGCCTCTCCCCTTATCACTGCTGCATTATATGTAGGTGTGGATAAACCAGTCTGTTTCCTCCATCGAGCAAATATTGGCCAGGTTTTGAGCTGAGGAGAAAGAAAGTGTCTGAGCCAAGACAGTTTGAGGAGGATATTATGTATTTTTTTCCCTCATGTCTATTCGAGTCCACAAGCTCAATTACCTGAAATTTCATGAGTCAGAACTTGGGATATTTTCATCTCAAGCTGGCTTAATGTAATATTAAAAGTTTCTGCTAATCCTACTGCTCTTTCAAAGAAAGTTTGATTCTTCTTAGAAAAAAAAAATAGTGATATCTCCCTCGTAGTAAAATTTACAGAAGGGATTTTCTCCAAAAATTATATGGTGTCCAGTACGGTCACATGAAGGGCCTCTATGCTAGGCTAGGAGGCTACACCAGAGTCTCTCTAGGCAGATGTCAGCTGGAGACTTTGTTCTAGGGGCAAGTAAAGCAGAGAAGGGCACATTGTGAGGGCTATGAGCCCCATTGGGCCCCTGTATCTGTTATGTGGCCAGAAAGGTAAGCCTCCAAGTGGGAGGTGCTGGGGGTAGGACTAAGGTCACAGAAAACAGACCGGGAAGGAGGGAGAATCAGGTTCCAGCTCAAGTTACCAATCATCCCAGGGTTTCTGACAATATCTGAGTTTAGCACTGAAAGTCCCATATCCCAGGAAACTCAGTCCCAGGTACCCTAGCCCCAGCAGGAGATTGGACCACTGGAGCAGAAAGGGATATAGGAACTAGCAATGTATGGGCCAGGTTGGGGATAAGGGGCACAGGCATAGGACAGCACCCCAGTAACAGTGGGGCACTTTTATCTCACCTAAGCCTTAAGGTCCAGGAGGGAAGATGGTTTCCAGACCCAGCATTCGCTGAGAGGAGCTGCGACCCCCACCCCGTAGACAGAGCCGACTGCAGAAACTTTCTCTCCTTCCATCTGAGCTCTGTCCTAGTCCGCCACTGGCTCAAGCCTTCAGGCCCAGCCCCACCTACTGCCTACTTTCGTAAATAAGATTTTATTAGAACACAGCCATGCTCACTGATTTACATATTGTCTTTGTTTTCACACTACAGTGACAGAGTTGAGTGTTCTGTAACTGCGACCTTATGGCCTGCAAAGCCTAAAATATGTATTATCCGGCCCTTTAGGAAAAAATTTGCAGACCCCTGTGCTAGAGGGCAAGAGAGAAAAGGATAGGGAGCGGGCCGGGAAGGGCCGAAGAAGCTTCTCAGCCATTCTTTGCCCGTGATGCCAGTCAAAAAGATCGAGAACTGCTGGAAGAATCTAGGGCAACGTGGTGAAAATAGACGTGTCCCACAATTGCCGTGAGTATAAACAAAACCATGAGCTTCTTAAGCAGCCTCCCGTGAACGAGCCCTTTTTGAATTAGGCTCCTGCAGAGAAGGTGCAATTGTGGAAAGATGGAATTTAAGAAGCCCAGAGGCACTCAGCCTCCTCATGATATTTTTTTGGGGTCAATTTTCTGTAAATTCAATATTGACAAAAAAAAATTTTTTTTAACTTTCAGAGAAAATAATAAACAGGAAGGATGTGGACGTTTAGTTTTTTTGGGATCAAGAAGAACTAAATGTTTCATAGTTATTAACGATACCCATGTGACAAATATTTATTAAATGAGCACCTACTAACTGCCAGTTCTGCGTCAGACCCAGGAGATGACATAATAAGCAAAACATACATTTTTCTGCCCTTAGGAAACTTAATTCCAGTAGAGGGGGTACCAATGATAAGAAATAAATACAGAGGCTCTTTTCGGAGTGATAGACGTAGAGAAATGAAAATGAATGATGGGGCAGGAGGAAGGGCATTCAACGGGGAATGGGAAAGTGTCTTTAGTGAGGAGAATGCTGAGTAGCTGGTCACTCCAGGGTCATGCAAGAGCTTTTGAGTGTGGGAGGCACAGGGAGCAGGGAGCATAAAGGTAAGGCTCCGCTGTGTGGATATGCCCAGCACTGGGAGGAGGGTGGCCGGACGGCAGCACGGTGGATGAGACCAGAGGTAGGAGAGGCCTTCTGGCCTATGATGCTGCACACAAAACAGTTAACCCAGCAGACCTGGGACTACAGCCTTGCAATGGCCTGCTTGCAGCTTTGGCCTTTGACGGACATCTGGGAACGTGGATTTTTGGGAGGGCCTCTGCTAATCTAACTGATAAGGCTGTCTCACTGTGCCTAAAATTTTTGCACAAATATTGTGATTTATGCTGAGCACCTTCTTCCTTCTGGGAGCCTGGATCTTTGCCCCATACCAGACGGAAGGTATGTGTGTCTGTGACCAGCCCCTAGTGGAACCCTGAGCCCTGAGTCTCTAATGAGCCTTCCTGGCTGACATCAGGTCCCACATGTAGCCACAGCTCATTATTGGAGTGATAAAGCATGTCCTCTACTAGGAGAAGACTTCTGCCTTGATTTCCCCAGACTTCACCCCTGCACCTTTTCCCTTTGCTGATTTTTCTCTGCATCTTCTCCCATAATAAATCTTAGCCATGATTACATCCTGAGTCTTACAGGTTCTTTTAGCAAATCACTGACCCTGGAGGTGGTCTTGGGGACCTGACGCAAATAGCAGATCTGTATTTCATTTATTTTCTCGGTGCCAAAACCCAGGGGAAGCACTTTCCGTGGACGTTCCCGTGTAAGCCTCGCCGCATTGAGATTGGCAACTCCCCTTCCCATCATCATCGCCACCATTTTACCGGTGAATTCGACAAGATCCTGTTTCCGTACCTTGCTCGAGGTTACCTAGCTGAGTCTGATGGAAAATCCAAGTAGACTAACTCCCAAACCTCTGATTTGCCCTCTGGGCTCACCTACAGCAAATGTCCAGCTGCAGGAAACTCAGGGATACTTCTGCATATTTGTTCCACTGCCACCACAAAGGGTTGCCCATCTTAAGGCTTTAATCTCTTTTCTCATAAGATGTTCCAGCAAAGCTCATTCAGGTTCTACCTCCTAATCTTGATAGTGAATTTGAGCCTTTGTTGTAAGAAAGACTATTAAGATTTGGCAATAAGATTTTTCAAGGGTGATAAATATCCCTTTAAAGGTGTTGCACATCCATTGACTGAATAACTCTGTCCTAAAAATGAAAGTCACATTTGGAGAATGGAAGGGTGGGTTATGAAAATGCAAATTGGAATGACTTTATTGGCTGAGTTGAATTCAGCTCATCTCGTCACAAAGAAATATGAGTTGGGGAGCCCCCCCCCAGTCAGCCAAGTCTGAGGCATTATGGAATGCACGGATTTGACATCAGTGCCCTCATAATAGAGTGTGATGTCTGCTTTTCAAAGTCAGCAGCAGAAAATGCCTAAATGCTATCATTTCCATTATCCTGGAACTTATTTGTGTTATTTTGAAAAAAAAAAAAAAAATCTCTTTAGACCTGAATTTGTTTGTCATCAATATTCCTCAAAGTGGGTTACATATACCACGGCAGTATGAGATGATTTTAGGTGGTATCCTCCGAGGACAGATAAACATTTTTTTTTTTTTGTATTTGAATAATTATATCTTTCTTTTAAAGCTTACCTCCTATTGATAGTAAGCAATATTGATTTTCTCCTTAGGGTAATGATAGAAAATTTCTTTTCTAAATATATCAGGGACAAACAGTAAACTGATCTAAATAAAAGTAAACACTAAAGACAATGGGGTTGCATTAAAAAAATGAATTCTGTAAAAGACTGAAGTCGGAGAAAACCCTGAACTGGGTAATTTGTCTGGGAAGGTATACAGACAGGAATTTCCACCAGAGGTGGAGGAAATAGTAGGAGGATAGACGTAGGTCAGAAACATAAGAAAATAAAGCCATATAGTCTTTTAGATGTGTGGTTCTCCATATGGTCTCTGACCCAGCGCCTTTTGTGTGACCCGGGAGCTTGTTAGAAATGCAGATGCTCAGGGAAATACAAATCAAAACCACAATGAGATATCACCTCACACCAGTCAGAATGGCTAAAATTAACAAGTCAGGAAATGACAGATGCTGGCGAGGATGCGGAGAAAGGGGAACCCTCCTACACTATTGGTGGGAATGCAAGCTGGTGCAACCTCTCTGGAAAACAGCATGGAGGTTCCTCAAAATGTTGAAAATAGAGCTACCCTATGACCCAGCAATCTCACTACTGGGTATTTACCCTAAAGATACAAATGTAGTGATCCGAAGGGGCACGTGCACCCGAATGTTTATAGCAGCAATGTCCACAATAGCCAAACTATGGAAAGAACCTAGATGTCCATCAACAGATGAATGGATCAAGAAGATGTGGTATATATACACAACGGAATACTATGCAGCCATCAAAAGAAATGAAATCTTGCCATTTGCGACAACGTGGATGGAACTAGAGCGTATCATGCTTAGCGAAATAAGTCAATCGGAGAAAGACAACTATCCTATAATCTCCCTGATATGAGGAAGTGGTGATGCAACATGGGGGCTTAAGTGGGTAGAATAAGAATCAATGAAACAAGATGGAATTGGGAGGGAGACAAACCATAAGAGACTCTTAATCTCACAAAACAAACTGAGGGTTGCTGGGGGGAGGGGAGTTGGGAGAAGGGGTGTGGGGTTATGGACATTGGGGAGGGTATGTGCTTTGGTGAGTGCTGTGAAGTGTGTAAACCTGGCGATTCACAGACCTGTACCCCTGGGGATAAAAATATATATTTATTAAAAAAAATTAATTAAAAAAAATAGTAGGAAAAGAAAAAAAAAGAAAGAAATGTGGATGCTTGGGTCCCACCTCGGACCCTCTGCGTCGGAAGCTCTGGAGGTGGGCCCCGGCCAGCCGTGTTCCACGAGCCCTCTGGGTGACGCCAAGGCCCGGTCAAGCTTGAGAACCATGGCGTGAAATGGTTTGCCATCCCATCGCTCATTTAATCAATAAACGCAAAGGAAGCATCTTCCCCAGCCAACGCTCGTATCTGTACTCAAAGCCCCAGAAAGGCGCAAAGGAAGAAAACATTTCCAACATTTTATTAAAGATGCCTGACATATGCCATGAGTGAATCATGGCAGGCACAGAGGAGCGGGGCCCTGAGTGAATGAGGCTCTGCTCAGGCCTCCGAGCGCGATGTCCCGGAGTGTTTGCAGGGGACACTTCCTGGTGTGACCAAGACATATATTTATTTTATCGTCCTAGACTGATAGAGCCGATGAAACTCTGGCCAAGAATTAAATGTCCCCTGTCTGCTGGAGGCAAGCATGCATATAGATTGGTCTTCACAGCAAGGCAGCTCTGGCCTCCTCCTGTGTGTGAGCCGAGACCTTCCGAGCCGGGGGGGGCGGGGGGGGGGGGGGAGTTCTACCTGGAGACCCGGGGTGAAGAGGCCAGCGGTCTGCTCTGCCATGGCACAGCGTTCACCTGCAATCTGGGATGCGAGGGTTATACACGGCCACAACCCCTTGTGGGTCAGCTAAGCAGCAGCGGGAGCAGTACTGATAGAGCAAGAGAAAGGACAGAAAGGGAATCATTTCATCTGATTGAGGGGTACAGGGCTGGATTCACCATCCCTGGAAAATCTGCAGTGGCTTTAGAGGCAGCCCCTGCATCTCAAGGTGGGGCAGCTCTGGATTTTAAATCCAGACGCCATGGGACCTTGTAAAGAGGGAAGAGACTGAAATTTACACGGTGCCGCGCTTGCTCTGCCACTGTCTGGAGGAGCACGGATTGGCTCAGACTCGCTAGAGTTCGCCGCGGTCCAACACGGAAGCCCGTGGGCCCTTGGATGTGCCGTAGGTACGCAGGGCACCCTGGATCTCAGAGACTCAGCACGAAAAACTGAAATGTGAAATATTTTATTTGTAACTTCTATATTGTTCACGTGTTAAAACGACACTACCGTGGATACATCGGGTGAAAGAACACGTGTTACAACTCACGCTACCTATTGCTCTTCACTCCTATTCGTGCGGCTACCAGAAAATATTCAAGGATGCATGGGACTCAGAGGACGTTCCCCTTGCGGGTGTGTCTCCAGACCTGGAGTCTGTTCACTTTTTCTTTTTTTTTTTTTTAAGATTTTATTTATTTATTTGACAGAGAGAGAGATCACAAGTAGGCAGAGAGGCAGGCAGAGAGAGAGAGAGAGGAGGAAGCAGGCCCCCTGCCGAGCAGAGAGCCCATTGCGGGACTCGATCCCAGGACCCTGAGATCATGATCTGAGCCGAAGGCAGTGGCTTAACCCACTGAGCCACCCAGGCACCCCTGTTCACTTTTTCTTGAAAGGCCAGGTAATAATTATTTTAGGTTCTGTGGACCAACAGCCAGAATTGAGGACATTATATAGGTACTTACAAAAGCATTTAAAACGGGCCCATTTAAAAAATGTAAAAACCATTCTCAGCCTGTGGCAGTATACAGACACCTGGCAGGCTCGATGGGACCCCTGCCCCCCCCCCCCAGGTCACTGTTTGCCAAGCTCTGCTCCAGAGGATGATGGACCGCAAAGCATCTAACGTTCAGCCCCGTGGCCCCAGCAGTCCACTTCTGTGGGGTTGACTGGGTGCGTGCACGTCCCCTGGGTGAGCGACAGCCACGAGATCCCAGGCTGGTCAGCTGCAAAGAGGAGAGATGGGACTGGAAACCAGGGGACTCCGAAGTTCACCTTCTTAATTGCCATGCTTCACTGATGAAAGGTGCCCTTTGGTTTTCTTTTCTCTGTGTTTTGGGGAAGATTTCTCATGTCTGTACGAGAGTGTCAGACAGCCCTGACGCCACGCGTGGCCCCAAACAGGGGCTCTTTGGATGGAGAAACAAAAGGAATTGCCTGAGTGACTCTGGCTTTGCAGTGGTTTTGAAATCTCTCTCTTGCCTGCCTCTCTCCTTCAGCACTGCAGACCCAGGACAAACCAACCGTCCATCAGGCCTCTGGGGCCAGCCTCTGCTTTTCACGCACCAGGTTCTGCCTTTAAATTCATTTGAAAGCTATGTGCAGCCTTCCGGGTTGGGGGGTGGGGGCACAACAAAGGCCCCCAGGGGTCTAGTGGCAAGAACTGCATCCAGTTCATCAAGAGTTAAGCCTCGGATACCAAGGGTTATTAGTATCAGAAATACAAGGCTGTCATATCCTGCCTTCTGAAAGCAGACCAGCTGGCTAGCACTGAATTGAGAAAATTATTATTTATTAAAAATGAGATAGTCACAGGCCAGTGACTAATCCCGACTGGGTTCAGAGACAATCCCCCACCCACGAGGTGAGGAGTATATTTCCTGAGAAAGGTGCCTCGTTAAATACAAAATGGCAATAGCGTTGTTATTCATCTGCTCTAGGCTCCAGTGTTGGATCTTTCCACGTTATAATGGCACCAAGTGTGAAAAGACCCTCACCGCAGTCAAACCCCATTTTATCTGCTAGATAGCCCCTGTGTTCGGTTTGCTTGTGTGGAGCTGGGCCTTCCTGGAAGCCTTGCTTCTGGATCAGGTGTCCTCTGACTGTGGGCCTGGGGTGAATGGAAGATAGGTTTTTTTTTTTTTTTTTTTGAAGATTTTTATTTATTTGACACAGAGAGAGATCACAAGTAGGCAGAGAGAGAGGGTGAAGCAGGCTCCCCGCTGAGCAGAGAGCCTGATGTGGGGCTCGATCCCAGGACCCTGAGATCATGACCTGAGCTGAAGGCAGAGGCTTAACCCACGGAGCCACCCAGCGGCACCCCTGAAAGACAGGTTCTATGAAGGAGATGCCATGGTGTTACGCTCTTCCCGGCACATGGGGAAGAAGCAGGTGGAGTCACTTCCCATCTCCCTAGACTGCAACAGCAACACAGTCCCTCGAGCGGTTAATAGAAGGCCACGATGTAACTGTTTCCTTATTTTTACTTTTATGCGATGGTGGTGGTTGAAAGAGTTTTAGATTCATATGTTTCACTGTGAATCTTGCACATAACTTACAAATCTAATTATAACCGTGAGTAGTGACAGCAGACTTCACACAGCCCATAGATATATTTAGTAGACCGCGTTTTGTGACTCTCATCTGGATTTTTGTAACCGCGTTGAGAGAGCCATGACAAGGAGGAGCGGGAGGAAGAGGAGGTGAAAATTTACACCTAAGTATCTGTTTTCTCTAAAGCACTTGAAACTCTAAGAACGGCAGTGCATTAATCAGGATTGAAAATCACACTTTAGATATTACAAAACCTGTTTTCTAATTGGTTTCATGTTCATAATTAATGGCTAAAATTCTGCCATTTAGGAGGAATTAAAATAAACAGTAGTTTAATGAGATTTCTCTAGACCACTTGCAAGCACTCAATCAAATCTTATTTTCAATATGTGAAAAATGTCTCCTTGACTCTTAATGCATTTAGGGTCAACATTAACATCTTCATACATAAAAGATTCCATTTTGCTTTAAAAGAAGAGGTAATTCTAAGATAAGGGTCACACGAAAGGTCTAGGTTTTGTGTAACTTCTATTCTAATTAATTTATCATATGTGGGGTTTTGCTTTGGCTTCTGAGTGTTGATCTTTTATAGGTACCACGTTCCATGTGATAATGGGTTTTATTTCTTCAAAAGGTCATCCTTGATATAATTTCACTGTTAACAGAGAGAACCTAGGAGAACCTAGGAGCATGGGTGTTCCTATATGTCATTGCATCGCAAAAAGTCATTCAGCAGAGTTCTGGGTCTTTTTTGCCCTTAGATGTTATTTAAAAATCAAGGGTCCAAGGCATTTGAACAAAAGGTGAGAAATTCAATTAATCGTTGGAAGGTTGTCTTTGCCAGGCCAGCCCCATGGAAGAACACAGACCAACAGAAATATGTGTATGTGAGGATATGTTTCCTCTTTCTCCCTTTTGTTTCAAAGGTGAGATGACCTGGATCTGATTGTTATTTTATCTTGTATTTATTTTGTGGCTCATTTTTCTTAGGGCAGTGTGACCCACAGCGGGAGTCCTCAGCCTTTTGATCATCGGGAAACCTTTGTGTTGTTGTCTGGGCTGTTTTCCTTTTGATGCCTCTTGGTCTTTGAAAACTTTCCTCCTTCCAAGCAAACTACACTTCTTCGTAATAATCACTTCATCTCCTAGGGCCTCCCCACCTTGCCACTTTAAAAAAAAACAAATCAAAGACATCCTTCATTGTCAAATAGAAGCATCTTGGATAACCAAGCAGAGATGCTAGAATTCTGACTCGAAGCAGAGAAATTTGAAGTTGACCTAGCCCAGGATAAATACGGGGTTTCAGTCGACTTCTGAACACTGACGACTTGCAAATCACAACCACTGTCCCTCACAGGGCTGCTCCAAACCACTGTACACGCAGATCACCAGGGACCTTGTTAAAATGCAGATTCTGATTCAGAGGGTCTGAGGAGGACCTAAAACTCTGCTTTTCTGATGAGCTCCCAGGTGACGCTGGTGCTCCTGGTGCACAGACTTTGAGAAGAAAATACTGGGCTAAGAGCAGTGACGTGGTGCTGAAGGACGCCGACATGGTCCCTGTTCAAGGGACTGTTGAGCTAGGAAGACGCTGACCGGGTAAGAGCACAAAGAAATGTGGCACTGTGCGATGATGAGTGTTAGGAAAAGCGAGAGCACACGCTCTCATCTCCTCTGGCCCCCACCCCTCACCCATGTGCAAGAAACTCTGCTGCTTGCATTTGTTCCAGAACATTCACTGTGCCAGGCGCCGTGGCTGAGGCCAGCCACGCTGCTCGCTGCTTCTGGGGACGGCAGAGGACAGCAGGAGAGAAAAGAGGTTAACTTCCATAATGACCACTCGGGATTCTGGGGGACGTGCGTCCTCGCAGAGCCCAGCACAGGGTCCCGCGAAGCCGGCCTCCCAGGAAACACTTCTGAATGAACAAATGGCTAGAGAAGTCAACAAGCAGGAAGGCCAAGAGCATCCCCCCTAGTGAATCAGAGAAGGTACAGCACAGCGGCTCTGCCTAGCACCATGTGCAGACCGAGTGGGGCATGGACTCGGCCCTGCTACCATCCGGCTCTCAGAAACTTCCTTCTCTTCTACTGGGTTAAAAATGTTAATAATAACAATTTTCTTATGGGATTGTTGTGGGGATGAAATGGGCTTACTCAAGGGTCTGGTGAATGGTAAATATTCAGTACGTGATAATGCTGGTTTCTCCTGACGTCATCTTCATTGTTCTCCTAACGATTACTACTACGGAAGTGTCGTGTGAATGGGCCCTCGATGGAGGTGAAACATTGTGACACATGGAGAATGGTAAGAAAAGTTCTGCAGAGAAAACAAGTCTTTAAGAACCAGATCCTTGCTTTACACATTCAATAAATACGCCACTGGTTATTTGTGCTTGCCAGGGAATTAGGTGAAGATTAATTAATATTTATAAAGTATTTTGATATCCATGTAATATCTAGTAAGCAATTAGTTCTGTAACACAAAGCCAAATCCTTTTACACACCAAACAATGTAAAACAAACCGAATACAGCTCTGTAAGGAGGGACAGAATCTCATTAAGTCCTGTTGTAGGAAAGAAGCAGCCAGTTGGATTTTTTTTTTTCCCTTTTTAGTAATTTTCTTGCTGATTTTCTCTGGCTTCCTACTGCATTTTCCTGCCTTACCCCCTGCAGCCTGAAATCAAATTATTTCCTTTCAGGTAGTGGTGGAAACAGAAGTGGGAGGCAGGCAAATGCAGCGCCGGCCCCTCCTCCCTGGGAGGTGTTCTGAGCCCAAGAGTGTAAATGGTTTAACAGGAAGGCAGACAGGGCTCCCCAAGTGCTTATTCCCATATCCATCATCTCAGTCAGGTGGTGTTAAAGGCCTTGTGTTTCCTTACAGCGGGGTGGGGGTGACGGATTAAGAGGAAATTTAAGTGGTAAGAAAAGGCTGGCTCCCCGTTGAGGGGCTGGAGGCACTATCTTGGGCTGGGCCCAGGCCACAGGGGCACCTACCTCGCCATGCCCCTGGCGGACTAGACTGGATTCTTCTAACCATTTTCCACGGACAGGTTCTACTTAGGGACGACACGTTGCCAGGCATCCATAAATCTCTATCCACATCTTTTTCTAAAGTTTCCTACCCTGCGTTCACTGTGGAAGTTTCCGATCCTGAAATTTTGTGTAAAGCCTCATCTCCAAAACGCACGGGAAAGTGGTTACCGTGCAGGAAGCAGACGCCAGGGGTCTGGCTTCCTAACCGTCACCCTCTTCCAGGCACAGCTCCAGCGATGGCTAGGAGATGGCCCTGAGAGTGTGTTCCTAGTGCAAACCTTTCCGGACAGTCACAAACGAGCCCACCTACCAGCCTATACCCATCCAGAAAACACATCCTCTCCAGCCTCTCAAGCTAGGATGACCTCTGTCTCTGGGACCGGGAAGTTCCAGGGACGCGGCACCCTCCGTGTTAGAAATGGGACAAACCAGGATGCCGGCCCTCTCCTCCCGGCCCGTCTCCTGAGGCACGGGACTCCATCTCCACCAGGGGACGACTCTGATCACGAACCCACGGGAAGTCCTGGCGACGTGTGCTGTCCACGCTGTGCGTGACCCTCCCTGCTCCACACATTCTCAGTCATTTTCCCTTTCCCCATTATTGTGCTATTCAAATAACCCCACCGAGATCTGGCGTAGTCTCTCGAAGCTGAGGATCTTGGAAAAGCAGATTTTAGACTTAATCCTCCCCGGCAGTTCCAGTCCTACCTCAGTTTCCCTACAGCGGGCGCTGTTTTGTGAAGCTGAAGACAAGAGCTCAGAAATGGCGCCGCAGGAAGCTGGCCCCGCTCTGCCTACTGACAACCCAACTCTGCAGTGCCCTGCTAGGGAGAGCGGGGTCTACTCCTCGTACCACCCACGCTTCTGGCTCGGGACTTACGTCACCTCCTCATCACGAAAATCATCACATGGCCCCTTCCCAACCATCTGCTAAGGCTCATCACATGGAAACCCTGGCGCTGTCTCCCTCCCTCTGGCTTGCAGACCCTTGATGACCCCTTTGTATCCTTGGAGACTACAGCTGTCTCTGGAGCCAGTAACCACAGCCCTCTTGTGGCTGAACAACAAATTCTTACCCAAAACAGTAAAGATGAAGACATCCGATCAGAAAGGATTAAGGCACTATCTGCTTGGAAAATGACAACCTTTCCCTGGCCCCATCCTAAAAGCCCAAAAAGCATATTTTACTACATTAACATTATTATTTTTTTTTTAAAGAAATTAGCACCAGCAGAACAAGGCTGAGGCTGTGTTGCCTGGATGAGATATGAGCCAAATGTGTCCACAGACAGAAATAACCCCTACTTTATCATCAGGCAGAGGGTAAGCAGAACATGCCAGGGGCTTGATGAATCATTCCAAAACCAGCCATGTGGCATTTTTCTGTAATTAGCTCAATTTCGCATTCTTAGTACCTTTCCCAAGTCCCCTGAGAATCAACTGTCATCGCTCTCAGCATCTCCAGCTGTTGAAACTGAAACCTGCCTCACTTTCCTGTGGTCAGTGTTTGCTAATGCCCCATTTGAACCCCATTTAGATGTGTATGCTCAATCCGAAATGATCTAGGGTACCTGCCAAAGTGTTTCACCAGCAAATCCACCTAGTTACTTAAAAATCAAAAAAGCTTATGGAACAAATTGCCACATTCAGTAATTTACAGGCACTTTTCATTGTATGAGGCAATTTAAAATTACTGGAGCACTTCACTTTTTTTTTTTTTTCCCCATAAGTGTTTCAATCTGGAAGTTATTGGGATTCTATTCTTGAGTCGAGAGAGGTAATTTAACTTTTCTGGAGGACTTTTTTATACATATTACATATAATAGAAGCACCTGTTTGCAAAGAGATTGGGATTCTGATCATGTGAGGCATGGAACAATTTAAAATTACTAAAATGTTTAAAATTTTATCAATGCTTTACGTTTGGGATTGAATTTGAGATTGTATGTAGAAAATAAAAACCACATGACCATTTTATATCTTTGTCCCCATTCATTATTAAAATCAGAATTTCAGCATGAATGGTTTTAACCTCCTGCCACACAGTAGACATTGCTGTTCTAAAGTAAGTCTGACTTTACGCAAAAGCAACCCTCTGATTTCGGGTTTTCATTTGGCTCTAGTGTGCCTATTTATAGCAAAGTAATTCAGAATCAGAATCACCTCTCCCTTAGCAGACAATGCATCTTGAAAATATTTGCTAAAATTGCTTAGATCCAGGAGAAATAGGACAAGGAGATTTTAGCTCTCACTACTCACTAAATTCAAAATTGGATCAAAAACACTTCTCAGTTAATGAGAAGTTTTTCTATCATTTTGTTTTTTGAAGCGAGAAAAAAAAAAAAAAAAACCAAGTTGCTTTGTTCCTAGAAAGTGAGACATTATTTAAGGAAGGCACAACACAAAGTATGCTCCCAGCATTTTCCTGTTAAATTCTGGTCGTGAAAACAGAATCACAGAGGGCGGGCTAGAGAGCTGGGAGCCCCTTTGCCGCTCCGCAGCCTTCGGTGAGAAGCATCTGGGCTGTCTGACCATTTTCTGATATTTACACTAAAACTGTAGATGACAGTTGATTCTCAGGGGACTTCGGAAAGAAGAAACTCCTTTATCCCTGACAATTTTTTTTTTTTTTTTTGCTATATTTTTATAGTGGCAATTTCAAAGAAACACCAAAGTGGAGATCCTCATGTGATGAACCTCTCTGTATCCATCACCGGCTCTTACTACCACACTCACGGCTACCCTGGCTTCAGCGGAACACCCATCCACTTCCCGGGTTGTCTTACAGAAAATTCCAAATATTAGACCATTCATCTGTAAATATTTAAAATGCACATGTAAAAGATGGAAAGTTTTTTTTTTTTTTTCCTCTAACACAAGCATGATACATTACTGCACCTGAATAAAAGTAGCAAGAATCTCTAAAGGTCACCAAATATCCAGTCTGTGTTTATAGTTCCTTAACTACCTTATAATTTTCATGGCTCCAAATTAGAACAAAACATGTGAATTGCTCTCTTACATTTTTTTTTAAGATTTTATTTATTTGACACAGAGAGAGAGAGAGATCACAAGTAGGCAGAGAGAGAGAGGGAAGCAAGCTCCCTGCTGAGCAGACAGCCTGATGTGGGGCTCGATCCCAGGACCCAGAGATCATGACCTGGGCTGAAGGCAGAGGCTTAACCGACCTGGGCTGAAGGCAGAGGCTTAACCCACTGAGCTGCCCAGGCGGTCCTTTTACATGTTTTTTTTTTTTTTTTTAAGATTTTATTTATTTATTTGACAGAGAGAGATCACAAGTAGGCAGAGACACAGGCAGAGAGAGAGAGAGGAGGAAGCAGGCTCCCTGCTGAGCAGAGAGCCCGATGCGGGACTCGATCCCAGGACCCTGAGATCATGACCTGAGCCGAAGGCAGCGGCTTAACCCACTGAGCCACCCAGGCGCCCATCCTTTTACATGTTTTTTAATTCATAGAGCTCCTATTTATATAAATACATATGTAAAACATATAAGCATATATAGGAAATATGTGTGTGTATATATATATTATGTGTGTATATACATATATGTATATATATACACATACACACACGTATGTATGTATTTGTCTTTGTAACTTTTCACTGAAGCATCTGGACTGTTTTCACAGTACAGTTTGGCTGATTGCAACACAGTGGCGTCACCACACGTTCACCTAGGTACTGTGTTTCCTCTAAGTAGGTAGTTACGTCCTGGAGACATGATCAGAGGCAGGTTGGATATTTTTGGCTCAAAACAACTTGACAGGGGCTCGTGTGGCTTTCCTTCAGGAAATACAAATGTCTGTTGGTCTCCCCTTTTACGATAGTAGCAACCATTGATGGCCATTGCCTAGATCCGCTCATTAAGTAAGGGTTGCAAATCCTAATTCTATCATTCCTTTGTCATTTCTAACTGTAAAGAGAAACTCATTTCATCACCTATGCAACTGTCTTGACCCGGAATTCCAAAAGGCAAGATGATGTGTTTGGTTCTTTCCCTTCATTTACCAGTTTTAAAAATAAGAAGTTGGTTTCTAACATCTGTGAAAAGTGACCAGTCCGCAGTATTGCTTTCCCTGTCGCTGTGGACTTGGGAGTTTAAACCTAACTCATGTGTTTCAACCTAGTGAAATTACTGATTTTGATTTAGTGCTCAGATTATTTCATCTTTGGCCTTTAAAGGCTCATGTCTCTAAATGACGATCCAAATAGCATCCAATAACTTCCTTGTGTTTCGATATGACAAGATTTTACAGATTTATCCAGTACACTTCCTGCCCCAGACATGAAATCAGCCATTTTCCCAAGGAGGTTTGGTTGCTTTTCCAGGGAAATGGTAATTAAACACTAGACCCAGTTTGCTAAGGAAGCTTGTATTATTGGGTTGGTCACTGTTTCTAGGCCTTCTTAATGGCCCGAGGTAGAATATATGAATGATTAAGATAAAATACATAATAAGTTCATATTGATAATGCTACTTCCCATTCTGAACTATAACGTATTTAATTAGCCTCACTGATCTACATCTGCATCTTCTTTCTCCCACACCTTTACATTCTGATTCTCCTCAAAACCAACATAATTACTCATTTGCTTTACCTCTCAATATACACAACCATATCAATGCTCCTTCCAACAACGGAAGGATTTTCCCTTTCCCTTCTTTTTTTTTTTTAAATCACAGTTAAAGTGTATCCCACTAATGGATGCCATCAAATTACTGTGTTTTAAATTCATTGGGGATCGTTCCTCTCTGGGGGTTATGCCATTTTCCAAGTACACATTTAAGTTCAATTATTTCTCTGACTTTGGAATTTTATAATCGCCTTTTTACTTAGTTTCATTTTCTAACTTACGAAATAAGGCTTATTCAAAAAAGTCTACTTTTTTCCCTGTATTTTTTGTTCCCTTGTACTTTTTCCGTACGTCTCGGTTTGGGTAACATTTGGGCACATTATTTTTTCAATCATGGGCCAGTACAGTGTTTTCACTCTTCCTGGCCGTAGCCCGTCCTTACTGGGTGGTGAGGTCTGTTCCTCTCTCTCCTCACTTGAACCTGGGTGGGCCTCATAACTGTCTCAAAAAGCGGGACATGGCAAAGTAGCACTCTGGGACGTCTGAGACTAATCATAAAAGGTAATATAGTTTGACCTGCCTCGCTCTTCGGAAAGCCACCTGAAGGCTCTGAGTTAGGATGTAAAAAAGCCAGCTCCCTGGAAGTCTGCAGGCTGGAGAGACCGTAGAGAGAAGGGGAGATGTCCGGGGAGCCCTGGCTCTTCCTTTCCCACCCCCGGTGGCTTGAGTCTTCCCACTCCAGATCAGGACATGAGTGAGCAAGCTTTTGGGGGATCCAGATGCTTCAACTGCAAACATAAGCAAGACCCACCTACCTGAGCCTAGTCAGCCCCAGACTGTGAGAGATAATCATAAAATAGCGTTGCTACCTAAAGCCATTAATTTTGTTAAACAGAAATAGATGCCCGGAATAGGAACCTTTTTTAATAGTATGGTCCCACGTACCTTAAGCAAATAAAAGTAAATTTGTATATAAACATGTATCCCCCTCCTTCTGTAGATAGGTGGTCACACGCTATACAATTTTCTCTACCTTATTTCTTCCCCCTGAATGTTATATCTGGAGATTATTCCAAAATAGCCTCTAGCCATACTCCTGATTCATTTTCAGAGACACATAACACTCTTTAGTCATTCCATTGTTCATTCAACCAGTGCCCTTTTGACAGACATTGGGGGTGGGGGACTTCAAGTTTTGTTGGTTTGTAAATATGGCTGTAATGAATAACCCAGGTTCTCTTTTGATCCTTGGCCATGTCACTTTTTCTAACCGGCTGAGGCTAATGTATCTAGAAAGTCAAATGAGTTCATTCATACAAAGCCCTTGGATCCATGCATGCTGCAGAGTAGACACTCAATACACATTAGCTATAGAATCACCAAGGAAAACCCCTTTCCTTCTGGGGGTGGGAGCCAAGTCAGTGGGCAGCAGGTTCTCACATGGGTGGAGCTGAGAACTCCAGGATCATGCAGCACAGACAGTCTGAGGGGAGCACACACTCACTGGAAACCTTGTTCCTCCCTGCTCTGAAATCATTTCTTCCCACCTGGCTCCTTGCCTCTCCGGACCCTACTGTTCGTCCAGTATTCAGGCCCACCATTTCTTCTGTCCATGACCACCCCTAACCCCCAGGCAGGGTCAGAGCCCTCTGTTATTCAAGGCCACAGAATATTGTTCTCCCTCATTCGGGGCACTTATTTATGTTTGTAGTTCAGGTATCTAGGAATGGAATTCCTTGGTGAGGATCTCCCTCCCCTCCTGGACAGCAAGCCCTATGACCGTCTTTGCCCACTATCATGAGCTCAGGATCCAGCCCCGTTCCTGGCATATCAAGTCTCTTGAGAATCAGGTACAGAAAGAAGGAATGCAGGGAAGACACGCTTTCCCCTGCACCCAGAACCAGCCTTGCAAGGCCATACAGACTACCCCAGGTCAGAGTCACAGAGGCTGCAGAGGCCAACTCCCAGCCTTGGAAATTTAGGCATCTACCTTGTGTTGCCTCCTCATTATATAAATTTTTAGAGTAGCCTTATGCCAGCACCATAAAGGTAATTTCCTCTTAGAAAGGACACTTACTCATTTGCTTTAAACAGTCATCAATGTTCCAAATTTCCCTTCAGAATTTCATGTCAATGATCCTATGGGGAATTTGAAAGTAAAACCAGATAAATAATGATGTGGGGGAAAATGTCCGATGAGAATGTGAATGCATTACAGACTTTCAACTAATATTGTTTCTGTCAAAGTTCAAGGATTAAATAGTCATCAGTTTGCAACCTTCCACAGGAGCCCATTCCTCCCTGAGTGCAGCCGATCTCCGGCTTGCCAATAATGATCGTTTCTGCCGTAATTGATGGCTTTATCTAATGAGGAGATCATAGTCTAAAAGTCACAAGGCTTGCCCCTCATCCAGAGAGGTAGGTCCCACCGACTCACTGGGAGGAACTGTGCAGGAGAAGGGCAGGCTTCTTTGTAGGAATGAAGATAATCTCTCCAGCCTGCAGCCAAACATTACTGCTTATGGTCTGATAAAGCGATGGAGTATTTCTGCTCAGAGTCACACCCAGAGAATCTGGGCCAGATGTATGTCTACCTTATTAAAGGTTGTCTTTTTAGATGAATCTCTCTTTATCTAGTATGAGTCTCACATTTACTCACACATTTTTCGGAGGGGACCTCTTCTTTATTAAGACTTATTTTTTTACTTAATTATTTTAGAGAGAAAGAGAGCGCAAGGGGCATAGGGAGAGGATCTCAAGCGGACTCTGAGCTGACCATGGAAGAGACTAGGGGCCTGATCCCAGAATCAGGAGATCATGACCTGAACCAGAATCAAGAGTTGGGTGCTTAACCAACAGAGCCACCCAGGCGCCCCAGGAGGGGACCCATTCTAAATTGTTCACCTCCATACTCTCAATGCCTACCACAGACCTGTCATCTAGTAGTTGATCAAGAAATATTTGTTGAATGAGTGAATGCATAGTTTATTTCCATATCCTGGGACGCCAGGAGTAACCTCAGTACAGTGCCACAAGTAGGATGCCTGGGTTCACATCCTGCCTCCATCATTAACTAGTTCCAAGACCCTGGAGAAATTACTTAACGTCTCTGTGCCTCAGTTTCATTATCTATGAAATGGGCATAAAACAGCTCCTACCTCATAGGGCTGTACGGATTAAGTGTACTAACAGCCAGGAAGCATTTAGAATAGTACCTTATGCATTATGACAGTGCAACACTAGAGCTCCTGTTGCTGGGTTTTTGTTATTATTATTATTATTTTTTTTTATGATTACAGGTCTGTACACGTACTAAATACCCAGCATGGACCAGGTCCTGTGCGTGGGGCTTTATAGACATTCTTAACTGTTTCAAATCTGTGGTGTTATTGTTGCTATTGTCATCTTAATGAGAAGTTGTATAAACAAACCAGTGATATTTCCAACAATATCTTACATAATCCTCCCCATGTTCCTGCACGGTAGATACAAACAACTCTCTTTTAAAAATTAAGAAATAGAAGTCGGTGCTGTATTCCCATGAATGATACATATAGGGGAGAGCCAGGATGGTCCTCTGGCCCATCCGACCGCCTTGTGCTCCCTGAGCTCTTCCACAGACCACTTTTAACACTAGCCAGTCTCTCTGCCTGTCGGCCCCACATTCTGCTCTACTCTTGCTACTCCCACGGCACTTGTCAGCTTCTGAAATACTACGTGACTGACTTATCACTTGTATTATTTGCCCATCCTACGAGAACATCAGCTACAAAGCATAGGATCTCTGCCCTTTTTATACCATGATGTGTTCTAAGCGCCTACAATGTGCTTAGTACCTCGAGAGCGCTCCGTAACTATGGAGGGAGGAAGGACAGAGTAAGAGGAGAAAGGAGGAGGGAGGGTACCAGACTCCTCTCCTGCCCCCTTGGGTGCTTTCTGGTCCTCGCTCAGTGGCTTCTCCTTCTGGTAACTCTGCCACCGTTAATGTCTTATTTTCCTCTGTCTCCTGGGGCCACATCCATCCAATACAGTGTAGCTGGAGACAGGGAAATTGAAGAGGCAGACAAAGAGGCAATAGTCTCATCCCCACACAGGAACAACTCTGACACAGGAGAAGTGGGGGCAGGAGAATGCAGACAGTTTGAAGGTTTTAGCAGAATGAAAGAGGTAAGACTTCATAAGACCTTAGTACCTTGCTCCTCACGTATTAACTCCAAAATATGCTGATTGAGAAGTCTCAAGCGTGTGAGACTTGAATCTGTATCACTATCCCTGGCTGGTGGCTATAAAGGTTCAATGCTTCTTTTCTGGAAATTTACCTGAAATCTACTTTCATTCTTAGCAGGATAAAATATGTTATCCGATTAATTTAGATCAATTAATTGATTGTTTCTGTAATTATGGGATTACTCATCTAGCAATCAGAAGATTACTTTGAGGCAATAAAAACATCATACATAATGAAACCCAGCCAGTCTCTGTGCAGAAAGTACTTTCCTTCCCCTCCCCCACCCCATCCCTGCGATAAGAGTCAATCTTGTATTTCTTAGTATCAAATAAATAGAAGCAATCACACGTGGCCAATGGTTTTGCTGAAAGAATGTCCACACAGTCTTCAAAAGCACCTCCTAGCAAAGCAGCTGTTTGTGACTCCCTACCCCCAGCATGTGCTCCGAGGGGAGTTCTGCTCTGCTGTTGAAGATGTTTTATAAAGGCGTAACTCGTGTTACCCACAACCACGTTTTCTCCGTTATTCCAAGCGATGACGCCACTAACAGTGGACGTGTTTCTTCTGTGTAGACACATGAAGATGCAAATGTCACGGCAGAGGGAGAGTGCCATTTTCAGAGACTTGCCCTCACTCGCATGCAGCTTAATGGTGACCGAGGCCAGGTTTGAAGTGCCACCTCTGCCTTTATTTGTAAATGCCCCCATGTCTGTGGTTGTTAATCCAAAGGAATTAAAGACCCATTCAGCACATCTAAATAGCCATTATTGGCTATCTTGTTGTGATGGCACCTACAACTTTAAATGACTGACCTTTCTGGCAAACTCCTACACATCCTTCAAGAGCCCACTTGAATACTGTCATTTCTTCTAGGCTCTCCTACAGCTGCTTGCCCCTCTGTCATGGTAAGTATCACATTATGTACTAGTCAGTTTTCTACATGTATTTTCTATGAGCAGATCAAGAATGAGACCAACAGTTTACTCCATTTCTCTGGTTTGTTTCTGCTCTTTTTGTTAACACCATGGAAGCCATGGGATGGAAGGCCTTTCTTATCTTCTAGCCTGTGGGTTAAATGTCAGCTTCAGAACTTACTAGCTGTGTGAACTTGGGCAAGCATCTTAAATCTCTAGAGCCTCAAATTCCTCATCTACGTAATGGGAATAGTGACAGCATGTGCATAACACAGTTGTGGTGTACATGAGAAAGGAGACCAGGTATAAAGATGCTGGCACAATTAGGCCTTCCAGAAAACACACACACAAGGCATACACTCACACCATCTATCCATGTGCATATACGTGCATTCATATATAAACATGTGTATGCACCTATGTCTTCATGTATGTTTATGTACATGAATTTATGCATATGTGTGCACACATGCATTTATATGTAAGCATAGGTGTGTCGTGTGTATATTCATGTATGGGTGTAAGCATACATTTATAGTCAACTATGTGTGTGTGTATTCATATATATATGTGCTCACATGCTTCAGCATATGTGTGTATGAATATTTTGTCACTGCTGCATTCATCATCCCTTCTCCTTGGAGGTCACTGGAGCTCAGGGGGCAGATTTCACTGGGCTACCGGCACAGAGTCGTGGGTTTGGGAGAAAGACATGCCAAGATAGAGTGACTGTGCGTGGCTGAGTGGGGAAGAGCTGCTGACCAGCGTGCTGAACTGGGAGGGGCGGCCCTGCGTGCCATGGAAAGCAGCTGAGGATCCTAACTAATGAAAGGAAACCTCCTCTAGGTCTGGAGGGTGATCAGCAAAAGGAACGGGTACCCACAATAGAGTAGGTGGAGAGTGGATAGAGCCAGTTGAAAGAAGCAGGACAGGCGACAGAATGGGATTTCAGGACTCTCTTTAGCAACAAAGCCCAGCCTCATGCTGACTGCTTCCCTCGGCAGTTGTCCGTGGGCCTCCCAAGGGCCCAGTATCTCATCTTCCCCAAGAACTCTTCCTTCTCCTCTCTCATTTAGGCTATTTTCTGTCCACCTTAGAAATCCCTTCAAACCTGTGCTCGCTCCATTGGTAGCGAAGATCATGTTGTCCTTTTGTTGTCTCCCTTGCAGAGTCTGGGTTTCTGGAGGGCAGGGTGGCTATGACCTGTTTCCTGCTACGTCTCAGCAGGTATGTGGTAGGGGGCGGGGTGCGGGGAACAGTGGGATGGTACTGTTGATGAGGAAAATACAAAATACACTCTCTCCCTCCTATGATTTTGGAACCTCATCTTCTGTTATCTCCCTCTCATTCCACACGGGTCTCCCTGTGCCCCCACAGACAGCCCAGGGGCTCCCCCTCCCAGGACTTGTACCTGTGCCTGCAGCACCCCTGTTCCCCCAGCTCTCTCAGGTCGTAGCTCACATATCAGCTTCTTGCTGAGGCCTTCCCTGACCATTTTACGTAAAACTGCAACCATCCCTCCGCAATGGTGTCTCACCTTTACTTTTCTCCATAGGCGTCACTAACTATATGCACAAACACAAGGCCACACTTTACTGGTTTTCTCTTTCTTCTCCTCTGTAATATAAACCCCTTGAAAGTAGAGACTTTTGTTTATGGTGCCACACCTGTATGACGAGGGCCCAGAGCAGTGTCGGGCACATAGTAGGTGCTCAGTAAATATTCATTGAATGAATGGAATCAGATGGCAATGAGTAATTACTACTATAAATAGCAGAAAGAACAGGGATGTGCCTGTTTAGACAGCTGATGTGAATCTCTGCAGGGGAATGTGGGAAATGGCCTCTGGACCCCTAACTTGCAAGCCAGGCTGGTCCCATGCACCCCCCCCCCCTTCACCAGAATGAAGCCTGTTCTTGGCAACAATGCCCCAGACCAAGCATCCCAATGTCAACTAACTGCCTTATTTTGTAATACATTTCTTTTTATTGTGAAACAAAACACAATAATGTATTTTATCAGTCCTAAACATGTGTCTCGTGTTCAGAAAGAATAGCATTTTCCTTTTTCCCAACAGTCATCTGTGGTGTTAAACTGCATATAATTAAATTAAAAACATCCTTGAACTCTCCGGAATAGAATGCTTTGAACAAACCTCAAATTATTGTAATTAAAGCTGTTGAGACCCCACAGCATAATGGATGGTCAACAAATAGCACCATGAAGTGATATTCTACTATTAGGGACAATACTCATCACAGTAGGAGATCTGCATATGAGAGTCAGGAGTGAAAAAAGGAAAGAGAGGACTAATGGAACCACATTTGGTTCCAAATCCTGGTTTGGTGCAGGATTTCAACCAGTCACCATTCCCACCTGTTTTCCATTTGAGATTCGTGGGCAGTCATGCAAGCAGCTTGATGCTGAAAATGGAAATAATGCCTACCATTTATCCAGCACACTTTTCCAAGTTCCAGGCATTGTTCTAAGCACTTGGCATATACATTCTCGTTTAATCCCTCCAGCAACCCTCGGATGCGCACACAGTTATTGTCTCTGCTGTGTAAGAGAGGAATGGAGGCCCAGGGAAAGAGGCACGTGCATCATCTCTCTGGGCCTGTGGCTAGTCACAGTTGTGACCCTGTGGTATGATGCCCACGTTGCGTCCTCATGGGGATTTGACCTTCACCCCATTCTGCTTCCATGTTCTCTCTGTATCTCCTGCTTTTCCTGCTTACAGAGCCGTCTGTTAACCACACAATGCCTCACAGGATCCCACCGTGCACTACATGGGGCAACAAGTAGCATTTTCAGCTGAACATGGTGCATGAAGAATAAGAAAGAAAGAAAGAAAGAAAGAAAGAAAGAAAGAAAGAAAGAAAGAGAGAGAAATGAATGAGTCGTTGCTCGAATGTGCTCCCTGGGCCTGGCACTTTGGCGTATCTACTCCAGCAAGGGAGGCTGCCTGATAGAGGGGACCATGCTTGTTTTGTGCAGTTTGTCCCCAGGGCCCAGCCCTGTGGCCAGTATTTGAATGGAAACTCGAGGATGTGGTAAGTAGATGGTATCTACAGTGGTCCTACAAGGCAGGCAAGAGTAGCCCTATTGCACAGACGATAAAATTTCAGAGAGAGCGAGAGGCTTGTTGGGGATCCCACAGTCAATTAGGGAAGAGCTGACATCTAATTCCAAATCTGATGGAACTTCAAGGTCTGTGTTTTCCAAAATGGCACAGGTGGCAGAGGTCATATGCAGCAGCAGGCAGTCTCAAAAGTCTTGTTCTAGGTTGTTTTTGCGGTGAAGGCTTGGAATTCAGGGCTCACAGCATCCAAAGTGACAAAGAGAGACGTGCACAGGTTGGCCCTGGCCGTGTGGGGTCAGCGTGGCCAAAGCAGCAACATGAGTGGCCGTCCGCAGCCTCTAGGAAGCTCCTGCCTTTTTGAAGCCTTTTATCTTAACCCTCAGGTAGTCTGGCACACTATCTACAAAGAAGCACTTTCTGCACTTGAAAAGAGCCTGCTGGCTAACACCATTATTGAGCCCTTTGATGCATAGAAGCGTCCACATCAGTCAATAAGGTGTTAGTATCTGTGTCTCGAGAGGCTTGCAACTCTCAGCTGGATTCAGGTGTCAAAAGCAGGGCTTGGAAGCCTCAGAGATGGTGCAGCTCCAGCGCATGAAGCTCTGAAGCCCCCAGCCCATCTGCATCACAGATCCCTTCCCCAAAGATGGCACCCTGATTCCAGCTACCCAGAGCCCTGAAGTCCAATCTTTCCTGCCCAGATAATGCCTCTCTCGATCCCAGTTTCCACACCTTACACAGGAAACATCACCAAAGCAGCTCAGTTTCCAATTCACTTTAGCACACGTTGAACTACGTGTCTCGCAGGTGTATGAAGCCCTTCGGAACCGAGCGTCCCAAATCACCAGCATGTACTTTTGAGACAAAGAGGCCTGCAAGTCTCTGGAGACTTTCTGGAGTCTGCATCCCACCACCTCAAGACCTAGAGCAAACGCTTTGCCTTCAGGAGCCACTGAAGTTCTCCTCCATTAGACAAGGGACAGGACACACCTACTAAAGGCAGTTGCATCATTCATTTCTTTGTTTCTTCACTCAACTCTCTGAGAGGAAAAAGTGACCACATCCCCTAGGCCTTGTGGTCTGTCCCCTTTGACCTTCTCAGGAGCTTTCTGCCATTATTGACCCCTTTCCTCCCATGTATTTTCACCTCTGTATCAGATGGACCTTTCTTAGAGGCAAGTCTTTCCTAATGCAACGGGGGGAGGGAAAAGAGTAAGGGAGGAGGGAAGGAAGGAGGGATGTAAGGAAGGGAGGCATGCCTCATAGGTTCCATATCTACCCCCAACTAATTCATTATCTGTCTCCTTCTTAGCAGCCAAACTTCTTAAAAGACCACCTTACACCAGTTAGAATGGCAAAAAATGAGTAAGGCAGGAAACAACCAATGTTGGAGAGGATGTGGAGAAAGGGGAACCCTCTTGCACTCTTGGTGGGAATGCAAGTTGGTGCAGCCACTTTGGAAAACAAGCATGGAGGTTCTTCAAAAAGTTAAAAATAGAGCTACCCTATGACCCAGCAAATGCACTACTGGGTATTTATCACAAAGATACAGATGTAGTGAAAAGATGGGGCACGTGCATCCCAATGTTCATAGCAGCAATGGCCACAATAGCCAAACTGTGGAAGGAGCCAAGATGCCCTTTTCCAGATGAATGGATAAAGAAGATGTGGCCCATATATACAATGGAATATTACTCAGCCATCCAAGAGGATGAATACCCACCGTGTTCATCAACATGGATGGAACTGGAGGAGATTATGCTGAGTGAAATAAGTCAAGCAGAGAAAGACAATTATCATGTGGTTTCACTCACATGTGGAACATAAGGAAAAGCAGGGAGGACATTAGGGGAACAAAGGGAAAACTGAAGTGGGGGAATCAGAGAGGGAGACGAACCATGAGAGACTATGGACTCAGAACAAACTGAGGGTTTCAGAGGGGTGTAGGGTGAGAGGGTGGGGTAGCCAGGGAATGGGTATTAAAGAGAGGATGTGTTGTGATGAGTACTGGGTGTTTTATGCAACTAATGAATCACTGAACGCTACATCAAAAACTGATGATGTCCTATACAGTGCTGACTGAACATAATTTAAAAAAAAATTAAAGACCTGTCTTTAACTTCTATGCCCATTTCTTCTCCTCCCAGGCATCTCCCACCACCATCATTCCACCAACACAGCTCCCATAAAGTGCACACCCTGCTATCACTAGATCCAACAAAGAACTTTCCTCAACCTTCTGTTTGTCTCCTCTCTTCTTTTTTTTTTTTTTAACATCTTAATTTTATCTTATTTTTTTCATGTTCCAAGATTCATTGTTTATGCACCACACCCAGTACTCCATGCAATATGGGCTCCTTAAAACCCACCACCAGGCTCTCCCAATCCCCCACCTTCTTCCCCTCCATAACCCTAAGTTTGTTTCCCAGAAACCAGTCTCTCGTCTTTCATCTCCTCCTCCGATTTCCCCCAATTCATTCTCCTTTCCTTCTCCTAATGTCCTCTGTGTTATTCCTTATGCTCCACAAGTAAGTGAAACCATATGATAATTGACTCTCTCTGCTTGACTTATTTCACTCAGCATAATCTCCTCCAGTCCCATCCATGTTGATATAAAAGTTGGGTATTCATCCTTTCGGATGGAGGCATAATACGCCATAGTATATATGGACCATATCTTTATCCATTCGTCTGTTGAAGGGCATCTTTGTTCCTTCCACAGTTTAGCTATTGTAGCCATTGCTGTTGTTACATTGGGGTACAGATGGCCCTTCTTGTCACTACATCTGTATCGTTGGGTTAAATTCTCTTCTTACTGAAGCACCTTCCCTTCACAAACTCACCTGGCTTTCCTCATCTCTGCAACTGTTCCTACCTAGCCTCACTCTTAAGCTTATCTGCTTCTGCTAGCCGTTGAATCTGGAAACCCTTAAGGTTACTGCTTGATGCTCTTCTCACTCAGTCTTTTTCCTCGGGGCTGTTTCTTACAGGATGGACTTTCCAGTTATCCTAAATATCCTGATGACTCCCTAGTACATATCTACTCCCCTCAACTCTCCCCTGGACTTCCAGAGCCAGCGCCATAGCTCTGTGGGAACTGGGAAAGTGCTTACTCTCTGTGGGCGAGATTCCCCCCAAATGGGGCCATCTCAGAGTTTCTAAAGGCAATCTGTTGACCCCATGATGATTAAGAGATGAAGAAGGTAGGGGATGTCATATGGAAACAGTCACTGTTTCTCTATAGCTGACTTCTCCACCAAAGAACAACTCCCCTACCCTGGTCTTACCCTAAGACTGATGGTGGGACTACGTATGCCTCTTCTCCTGATGCATATACATCCCACTATGTTTAGTTTTTCCATGGGAAAACTTGGGAGCCACCTCCAACCCAACAAGTTCCAAACTAACTCAGGGCCATCTTCCTGAAACCTGGCTCTTTCCATCCCATTCTCAGAGCAAGCCCAGGCCCTAGCAGTCACTCCTGACACCTCCTTCATTTCTATATTAATACATGCCTGACTTTTGTAGACTTTTTTAAACTATCTCTAATTCCATAGACACATCTATCTCCTCAGCTGAGTACAAGACATGACTGTTCATTGGGATTATCGCCATGGCCTACTGAGTGGTCTCCTTGTTCCTCTTTTCTCTAGCTTTCTGGACACTGCAGTTCAGGGGTTCTTTGGACGGATGAAAAATGCAAATCTTTATTTGCATTAACCTCTAACTGAAATTCAGTGCTTCCTTTCATTTTGGATGTAGGCAACAAATCACAGTAGTATTACAGTGACTATGACTCTATCACCAATAATAGAAAGAAATATCATAACACATTGCAATTGTTGCTGATCTTTCAAAATACAATATATACTCATAACTCCTTCAAATTATGATAGTGATGAACCCTGTGATCAAATCCTATTATTTAAGGCATTAATAAATTTACTTATTTACATACATTACTTATATAAATAAACAATAAGCAAACATATATTTATTAATGCCTTAATTAAAGGTGTGATCATAGGGTTAATACATACTTATATGTGTTATGTAATATTTATGTGCAAATATATACACTATTTTTATACACAGACACTTACACACACATATGTGTGTGTGGGTGTGTGTGTGTTTGTATGCACACACATGCACACAGTGCATTGGGGTGGTAAACGTTTTAACAAGTGGCTCTTAGAGGGAGTCCTGATTTCTAATGTTTGCCAATCTCCATGGGACAAATACTCCCAACATGGTCACATTCAAGCTACCCCACATGTCACCATTGAACACAGAGTTAGAAAGAGATGCACACAGTCAGCTATAATGAGCTTTTATACTGCTGCATAGATGTTACTCTACCACAAATATGTTCTTTCATATTTTAAAAGATGTATCAAACTATTATATAATATACACATATGCTCTATCATAATTCTAAATATTTTTATCTAAATACAATAATCTGAGGTAGGGTACATAGGCTTCACCACACTGGCAGACAGGCCATGGCACAAAAAAGGCTAAGAACCCTGTGATTCTCTGAATTACAGTTGCAAAGGAGAGTCTAATTAAGGCTGTCACCCCCATGTCCCAATGGCTACACACTGTGCAGGCTGGGAATCAGATCTCGGGGTCTCAGAGTTGTGGGCTGATGCCACGCCCAGATGGCCATGCTACTTACACAGCCTAGAAAGGCACCCTTGTCACACTGGTCATCTCTCTCACCAGGCCACTCTGGAAATATTTAATGGGCTCCCCAAACATTTTGGGAACCTCTGAATACAAGCATTATCGAGGACATAATTAAATTTCCCATGGGCTAGAGGACACTTTCCAGGGCGTTCCCCAGAGCCATATGCCTTCCTCACCGACAGACTCCTCTTGTTACAAATCCTTCTATCTGGCAGACATTTGTTTCCTACCTGAATCCAGCAAAGAGAAAGGACAGGTTTTGCCTAATGAGCTGCTGTCCTAGGCCCTCCACTATTCTATATCTCCACTTACCACAAGTTACTCTTTCATTGAATCACGTGTGTTGTTGCATACACATTCAAAGGGTTGTCTTTGGATAACATTTCATTAAAAGGATAAAAATACTGGTCCCATATTTTCAGTTTGAGGGGGAAAGGTTTTCTCTTTCAATCAGTGGCGAAGGGCTGTCAGCAACTAAGTAATTCCTAATCACTGTTGGCAAACACAAGACCGTGTCAAGACATAAGGCCACGGCAAGCGTCCTCTTTGAGGCATGCTGTCCTTAATAGATGGGCTTATGGAGAATGAACTGGGGTGTCTTAAAAGCAAGTCTATGCATCAGTTAATCAAAAGCCTGTCCCTTTTTTCTTAACAGGCATCTTATATGTATCTTGAGAAAGCCGTAAATTGTGCTAATCCACTTCTTTTACTGCTGTCCAGAAAGAATTATTTTTGTTAATGGCATGGTAAATCAGGAGACTTGTTAGTGAAACTGCTCAGAAAATGGGTCTTGAAAATGAAAGCTATAATATTTGTCAGATTTCCAAATTCCCTCTTGGGAACAAAGATGGTAACCGTAACGTATTTGCTCAATTCCATTACTTTAATACATTTATGTTGCTTGAGATATGGGATGCTAGGGAAGGCATGCACATAAATCAGCGGTAAAAACATAAAGCCAAATTCAAAGATAGATATTATGGCTGTAAATTCAACCTGATTTCAGGGTTAGTATTCTGATAGATTGAGTGTCATCACTTACACGCTTAAAGGACCTGCTCAGCCACCTTTATGACCCCCAGGTGAATTCCTAATGAGTGTGTAATCTCACGAACCCCTCCTCTCCAGGATCTCCAAGTCAAAAGGCCCTACAGCACGCTCTTCACCAAGAAATGCACTGGCTCTGCACAGCACATGGCAGAGCTCAGTCATTCTCCTTTCATTTTCTTCGGAACCTTTCTGGAGGAAAATAACTCAAGAGGTGCTCAAACTCACTCATCATCAGAGAAATGCCCTTGAAAAATGTAATGTAATAATAGCTTGGCAAACGTTTAAAGTTCGATGATCTCAAGTATTGGTTTTAGTGTGAAAAAGCAGACATTTTCACGCAGTGTTAGTGGGGGCATGGGTTGGTGATTTCACATAAATCCTTTGGAAGGGTAATTTGGCAGAATCTTTAAAGCTGCACATAGATATGAAGATATACACATATGTATATGTGCACCCATGTGTATTTATACACATATATGTGTATATTTAATTTGCATCTGCCTAGAAAAACACTTTTATATGTGCACATGGAAACAGGTTCAAGGATGCTCACTCTAGGATCATTTTTAATAGTGAAAGCCAATTGAGAAAAGGTTAAATAACTTATGACAGACCCACACCATGAATAAGATACAGCACTTGAAATGAATAAGGTATTTTCACCTTATATGTGCACATGGGAATATGTCTGAAGTACACTGCAGAACAAAATGATAATGTCTCAAAAAAAATGATAATGTCTCAGTATCTACGAATGAGAGGAGAAGACAATTTGGGGGGGGAAGCAGAAGGCTTATCTGTGATTATTTAATTTTTTCTTTGTCTTCCAGAACAAATTCCTGGCTTAAAATCTCAGTTATAGCACTCACTTACTGGTGGGTTCCGTGCGTCAATATTCTCATCTACAAAGTGGAAAACAAATGGCTGTACCTAACCTGTGCCAGGTATACAGTAGGTGCTCACCAAATGTTAGGAGCATTTCCATTGTTACATTTCCAACATCATCTTACCAAAAGTATACACACACACACACACACAAACACAAATTGAAAAGGCTTAAATAAATAAATATATATATATATATATATAACCTTCAAAATATATACTATACCCTCAAGAATGGAGAAAGATACTTCTTCTGGTGGCTTTTCTCATGTTCTTATTTATGCCTTTTCAATCTGTGTACACAAGCTCCTCCTACCTCCCTTTCTTGTCAATCCTTCTTATTTTATCTCTGGCTTGTCTGCTGTGAGGATTCAGCTCTGATAGCACTGTAGGAAAGCATAAGGCATTCAGTGACAATTTTTGACTAAGTGTCTCCACAAAATCAAATGGCATTATTATATCTGTAATTCCCTAGAAAGTAGAGACAGAGGTATCAAGGGCATTAGATCTTGCTTAACAGATACACAGGGAGATGGAGATCCTAGAAAATGAGCTCCATTATTTCAAAGAAGAAAGTAAATCATTTAATACCTGCAATAATTTAGCAGTTCTAAGAAATTAGGAAAAGCAGAGAGAAAAAGGGAGTTTGGGCAATTACTCCATCTAGCTTCATTTTGCAAATGAAGAAACATGCTAAGAGGTCACAAAGTTGTCCAAGGTTACTGAGCTAGTCAGCTGGAGACCAGAATAAGATGCTGGGGATTTTTGGTTTTTTTTTTTTTTTGACTACACTCTTTCCTCTCCTCCTCAATTTGGGCCTTGCCTAGAGCTCAGTGAGATGTGCATTCATAGAGATACTGTAATTGGGGAATATTCTGTTTCCAGTTAATAAGTTGACCCTGGATAATAAGCAATTCCCTTTGATCGTTTTAAGGGAAAGAGAACACACAGTTTGAAAAATGACCTGAGACACAGCTGAGAACACCATTTTAAGTTTAGAGGAGCCTAAATAGAGTTTATTAAAATCCCCAAGAATCAGTGCTATGAATCTACTTGCATATATTGAGCCTTCAACAGTCTCTCCACGTACCAAATACTTCAACATGGTTGGTGGGGGGGATAAAATCTTGACATGAATTGTTTCTTTCACCCTTTATAAGAAATCAAGAGTATCCTTTCTTTTCTTGGAAAACAGAAAGCCTTAGGCTTGCGGGCTATCCTTGAACCCACAAGGCGGGAGGGGGGGGGGGTGTCTCTAAGATAAAAGGTCAGTGGTTCCATCTGGCAAGAATTCTTAGCACCAAAATGAAAACATGGCGCCATTTTTACCTGGATAGGTTTACTCTTCTGTTTCTTTCTTATAGTAAAATGGTATCTCCCACTCATCCGCTCCACTGGGAATCCTGGGCTCCCAACACTGCCCTTGACCTCAGAATCCGCCACTTGACTCACTCTATCCTTCCCAGCCACCAGACCTCCCCCTATCAGTCAAGCTAACCGAACCTCTAAAGAGAATAATTGTCCAAACTCAGCCAACAAACACTCAATTTACTGTTCCCTGAAAAGCAACCCTAAAATTTTAACTCTTCTTTGTCTTCCAGGCAAAAAATTAAAAAAAGCTGTTTGTTCCAAGAATTAAACAAATAAAAGCAATTATAGCAGATTACTTAACAATCTGGCCAATTGCTGCATTTTTACATAGCATTTGGAACGCTGGTCCTGTGGATAAATCTGGTAATGTCTGTTGTCAGTAAAAGCAATTTACGTCTTTTGTTTACCTCCTCACCGCCCCCCCCTTCCGAAAAAGCATGGTCTCGAGTGCAAAGGCAAATACTTAGAAACTAGAAGTTGCTTGTCATTTGAAAACTTCATCCGTCTTGCATCTAGAGAGATAGCTACTTTCTCTCCCGCCTCTAGTTATCTTGGATTTTACCCTCATGATGATGACTACCCCCACATCTCATCAGTCCTCCCTGGAATAAGAGAAGGGTTAGCATTCTTCACAAATTTCACATTACTACCTATATGCTGTGTTTCTCGGTTACACTTTGTCCTTCTTTGCTATGCCAATATGAAAGCCTTCGTCTCTGTGGACCTCAAATTTCCCTGCTGGAAAACACAGCCATGTGTCACTCATCACAGCTCCATGTGAGCTCTAACACAAATATGCAAACTCTCTAGCTTTCTCTGCCCCAGAGTATTGGGACTCATCTCTGCCCAAGAAAAAAAAAATTAATTTTTCAAACTGAGGCTCCAGTCAGTCGGCTGGAAATTTGGGCAGGAATTAAATGAGATCTTCCCCGAAGTCTCTCTCTACTCTCGACTCATGACCCCACTTCCCATCATGAATTGCCTCAGGAAAGGGATATTGTTGCTGAAAAGCAGAGAGAAGTCTAGAATAAACAAACAAAGTTTTAAACATCCAAGTTTTTTTTTTGTATTTTTTTTAAACTATGATTTTAAGAGCCCATTTTGTATTTCAACGCTAAATCTGAAAGGAAGCCAGCTATACATTTGGGCTTTAAACAGGAGATAAGGAAAAATGCATTATGATCTCGTGTACTGGCATCTTTGTTTCCAGACAAAAATTCCCTTATACTGAATATTATATCAAAAACCAGTGATGTACTTACACCTTGGCTAATTGAATTTAAATATTAAAAAAAAACTCCCTGGGTTAGAAAGAGAAGGAGAAATGCCCAGACATGGCAAAAGGGAGAATGCTATGTCTTCTCTCTGAGCTGCAATTCCAAACCCACGTCAGCAAGGGCGCAGCCGAAGGGTCCCGGCATGCTTTGGAAAGCGACTGAAACATGGGAGAGAGAGCTGAAGACCTGAGTCACCCATGAGCTTGGAAGGAGAAGAACAAAGACCAGATGGATATAATATCATCTCAGGGGATGCCAGACTGCTTCCCTCCCATCATGTGCCATGGCAGCAAGTAAACGCAATTGAGAGTAGACAGAAACCTTGGGGATCATGGAGGGAACGAATGGACTTAGCTTAAGCTTCCACTCACTGGTAGAAAGTAGAAGCGTATGCATAGTTTTAGAAGACAAACACAGTTCTTATTGGCACTTCAGAGTCTGTGAACAGCAGATTAGTACTATTGACATGCACCCTCATTTCTATCTGACATAGAACATCTATGTCATGCTGGCAAAGCAATGCCTTTAGGACAGAACTCAGCCTCCCAGGACTTCCTGCAACAGAAACGTCAGTTCAAATCGCCAGGCTATGAGAAAAGTTCCAAATCGGATTCTCACTCTCAGTCTCCAAATCAGGCTTTTATGAAGTCTTTTTGACTTTGATTTACAGAGAGACTTTCCCTCTTGTCATACTATTTGGACATCCCTTATTGCCGTTTTCAACCATCTACCATTGGCCCTGGTCCCAGCTCCATGCAGACCCCCTGAACTACATTTTGGTATGCTGCCCAAACACACTCTTCTGGCATTTTGCTACATTTGGGCCTCATACATCTGTTGCTCCACAGACAGCTTGAACCAGCAGTGCCATTCTGCATAGCTAAGATAAGCCAAGGACTGGATTTGGACAGCTGTAGGATTTAATCATCAAATGAGTAGAACGACCAGAAAATACACAAACTCACAGGTACTTTGGTCTTGAGGGTCACCAAGCAATTTGACAATCTGATCACTTCTCTCTTTTGCCCAGAGTGCCCCTTCCTTCTAGGTGACACAACCTACCTCTCCATCAAGGGCTCTCACCTTGGAGCCCTACTAGAGGGAAGAATACATGGAAATGGCAGCTGAGAGTGAAGACAGAGGTCCTCCCGAAAAGACAGACACAGTGCAAGTGAAAAAAGAGACCACATTCTTCTGGGATAGCAAACTGTTAGGAATCTTAATAATGTTTCATGCTTTATGTTGATGATTTTTCCACTAAGCCTCTGGATGAGCAAAGATGGGTTACATGACAGTACCAACTTTGGATATATTCTAAGTAGATAACTATAACTAATTCTGTTAAAAATAAAAATGAGGGGTGGATGCCTGGGTGACTCAGTCAGTTGAGCATCCAACTCCTGGTTTTGGCTCATGTTAGGATCTCAGGTCCTGAGATCAAGGACCGCATAGGGTTCTGCACTCAGTGGAGGGTCTGCTTTCCTTCTCCTTCTCCCCCCGCCCCTCCCCTGCTGGCACTCCCTCTCACACTCTTCTTTTCCCTCTCTGGACCACCCTAAAATATGTAAATAAATCTTTTAAAAAAATAGAATAAAAATATGAATTTAGTAAGGTGGGAAAAACAAATTTGAAAAACTAACATACATTCAGTGATAAACTTAGATTATTTTTTTCCAAGTTTCTTAGTATATCTTTTATTTTAGGTACATCTTTTTCTAACCCTAAACTGTGCTGATTCACGTGCCAATTCATGGCCTTTTCTTCTCCACTGCATATCTAATTTGGGGAATTGTGTTAATTCAGACAGCTTAACACCTGCTATGTATCTTGGAGAGAAGGAGCTGACAGGGTCCAATCAAATATTGAGCATTTCATAAATATGGGGTCCCCAGTCCACACAGTGGCTCTATAAGGCATATATCAAGTTTACCGTTTTTGGTATAATGGTATAAAATTACCATTTTCCACATACGGGGACAGAGGAAAAGGAGCACATAGTAGAACAGGAATCCAAACCCATGATGGTCTTGCTGATATGAGTCCCAAGTATTTTTTCTTTCTCTACTTTTTATCCTACACCACACCTAAAAGACTTACGTTGACTTCTGGAGCATTTGAGAAGTTCTCTAAACATTAATTTAAGAAAAAATGTTGAGCAAATTACATTCTGTCTACACACTGGGGTTATTATTTTTTTAATTAATTAATTTACTTATTTATTTATTTATTTTAGTCTGAGCTTCTCAGAGATCCCAAATGAACACTGTGGTTTGGGTCCTGGGTGCTACAGAAGTCAGTGACTTGAGAAGATAATACCCTGCCTCTTCCTGACTTCTCAGATGAGAAAGGTCTTAGTAAGCAGTGGTAGATGAGTGTGCATGTTCAAGAAAACAAATAGTAGTCACCCTTTAAGGATAAAGAAGAATTATTCAAAATTGGGGTCAATTTAAATCTTTTAACTCTAAGTCTTCCTGGTACTTCTCCAGCAGCAGGACAGCATCCTGACAAGGACAGAGTAGATGAGCTGAGGGTGGTCGAGACCTACTCAAGGTCAATGAGAGAAACTGGCCAACAAACAGAAAAACAAACACTTCAGTACAATCTCTGCCTTTTTAGAAGGCCGTGTGTGCTTGTGCCTTCTGAACTCCATGGCTGGCAGTGTGTCTGCCTTAGAGCAACACAGTAGAGGGAAAAACCAAACGGGGATCGATAACTCTATCCCAGGGATCCAAATGGCTGTTTGAGAGTCCCTGAGACGACATAGGACCCTCGGTGGGGTTTGTCTCAAAGTGCGGAGGCTGGCAAAGATGAGGTACACGTATGGGAAAGATGGAGGCACCACCATACGTGATCGTTGGGAAACACAGGAGAAGCTTGTTCCTTGGCAACTTCCAAGTGCACTTTATGGGCAGCTGAAGGAGGGATATGGGAATGTTGCCTGGACATTTTGGTAGTGGTTGCTGCTCACTTCTCCCAGGACACTCAGTTTTTAAATGATATCCGTCAAGTCATAGCCCCTTTGCTCTCACTTGTTTTCCTCCAGCTTATTGAGCTATAATTGGTAAGTAAAAATTGTATATAGTTAGACTGTATAGTATGATGAATTAATAGATGAATATATATGAAATGATTACCAAACTCAAGTTAATTAATATCTATTCCATATCACATAGATACCCTTTTTAAATATGTGGTGAAAACACATAAGATCTACTCTCTTAGCAACCCTCGAGTGTACGATATGATATTATTAACTCTACATAGCCTACAGTAAAATAGATCCACAGAATTTACTTATCTTAGAACATCTTGTACCCTTTGAACAACATCTCCCCATTTCCCCCATCCTACACCCTTTAGTCTATTTCTCTGATTTCTACTTTTATAGATCCCACATAGAAGTTGAATCATACAGTGTTTTTCTTTCTGCATCTGACCTATCACTTGGCATAATATCATCCAGGTTCATCCATGTTTTCATAATTGAAGGATTTCATTATTTTTATAGATGAATAATGCTCTATTGTATATCTGTGTGTGTATATATATATGTGTGTGTATATACACATACATACATACATATATAGGGTATATGCCAGGGATAAGAAAGGTGCAGTCAGAGAGAGCACAGGGAAAGGAGATGAAGCCACAGAGCCAAGATCCTGGACTGTGGGCACACCTGCCCATCCTGCAGACACGCTGCTATCATGTGTGACTGTTCCCATCTTTTTATTATGCTTCAAGAGGCTATCACTCTCTCATACAGTACCACAAGAGAAAAAGGTCCACTGGATTTTTCAACAGATCTTTGGGCCTCCTTTCTTAGGAAACTTTAAGATCAATTCCCTCCCCAGTTTAACCTCTGCTACCAGGTATAGACAGGAGCATTATGAAAAGCTGAAGAGTCCACTACCTTCATTAGGGTCAAATCTCAGTCATCTGTAATGTGGGTGTAGCAGACACTATTACCATCCACTTATATTCCCTTAGCGGTCAACTGTTCTCACAGTATCTACATCTTCTTTCTGTGGCCCCTGACCATGCTTGACCTGCTCCCTTGGTGGGTCAGAAGCACCAGGAAGTAATGTCCCTGGGAGAAGCCCTCAACCAATGAAAGAGTGCTGGTCGATAGAGTCCCCAGCGTCCTTGGACTGTGGGTGGCACAGTTCCGAAGTATCTCAAACAGAACCCCACAAGTCACCCATGATGATAACATATCCACCTACATCAACTTATTGCCTTCCTTTTACTCCCTGTATCACCCCCTACTCCTTTACTGGAGCATCCTGTCACGTCACAAAGAAGTGATTTTTCATTGAATCATTTCCCTGGGGTCTGCTTTAGAGACTAGAACTAAAGACACTGGGGGTTGGCATGACTGTAGGTAACAGATTTCTAATGCCGCCCTCTTTCTTTCCCAGACTTTTATAGAGTCACCAGTTCAAGAACTACTAAAAGATTTTGAGTAATAATAACAAAATCACCTGGAATCATTTTTTTAAAAAAAGATTTTATTTATTTATTTGACAGACAGAGATCACAAGTAGGCAGAGAGGCAGGCAGAGAAAGAGGAGGAGCTCTCCGTTGAGCAGAGAGCCCAATGTGGGGCTCCATCCCAGGACCCTGGGATCATGACCTGAGCCAAACGCAGAGGCTTATCCCACTGAACCACCCAGGCACCCTCACCTGGAATCATTTTATAGCCTGTGTATATAAGCTGAATGAAGAGACCGAATGAGTATTTCTAAGTTCCTACCCAATTTTCTCTAGTTAATTTTTACACTTTCCTTGAATACTGATTCCAGAACATCATACTGGTTCCTCTTCTTGCCTTGAGTGAACACCCTTTCTCAACAGTCAACTATCATTGACCCAAAAGTCAACAGTAGTAACCCTGCTATTTTCAACCCTGGCTGTCCATCATGACTTCTCATCTGTGACCAAGGGCTGAATTTAGTAGTCACTGGCTTGATAGGCATACAGGGGATAGAGCGGTTCCTGAATGATTGCCCAGAGGTAGAAGGTCTTAGAGATAGGGTGGATTAGACAAAGTTCTTCCTCAAAACTTTGGAATCTATAGGAGCTAGAGGTCTCTTGAGGAGCTTCAAGACAGGAGGTTAGATAGACTCA
This sequence comes from Mustela lutreola, assembly GCF_030435805.1. Classification (NCBI taxonomy): domain Eukaryota; kingdom Metazoa; phylum Chordata; class Mammalia; order Carnivora; family Mustelidae; genus Mustela; species Mustela lutreola. The sequence continues at coordinate 5,428,482 of NC_081305.1, forward strand.
CAAAGGAGACAACCTCATGAATTCAGCGGCCAGGTTAATTGAAAACAGGCTAGAAGCATGTTGGGGGATGGGATAAAGATTCAGAGAAAAATCTGTGTATAATTCTTGGGAGATAGTGGCCATGTTTTCAGTTCTTTGTAGGGTGAGGATGAGTTTGAGCTCAGGAAACCAAGCATGATTGGCCACTTGCTGTTTCTCACAAAAAGACCCAAACACTACCATGTTTTCTAAGCATCAAGAACTCCTGAGAGGTTGAATGCAAAAATTTTAAACACTGATCTTAATCTTTGCTCATTAAGGGTCATAAACATGTAACTTTAGGCTGCTTTGGAGCTTCCAGACCTTCTTTTCCATTCCCCCACCCCTTCTTTGAGTACAAAATATACTCAATGGAGTCACAAGATGGAAAAAGAGAATGAGATATTTGAAAATCCACACACTCAATTTCAATAAACGAATACCGATTGCAAATGAATAAGATAACCAAACTCAGCACGACTCTGGGTTTCTCATCTGAGACACCCAAATCCCAGAACAAACTTTAATTAGCATAGGATCAGTATTCCTTTGAGCTTTAGGTAAATCCTGTTATTTTTCTTTTATATAATGAGGTGTGCAGTAGTTGAATGGTATGACCAAGGACAAGCTATAAGCAAACATAATGGTAAATATGGTCCCATATCAGGTATCACTGAGTAGACCCCATTATTTAGAAGAATTACGTAAGGTTGGTGGTTCTCCTGAGCCCTTTTGTTAATGTGATGACATTCTGTGAAACAGTCCATACCCAGAGCATCTCACATACACTGGATTGAAGAGCACCCTAGAGTCCATCTTGTGGTCTCTGTCATGTGTGTCTCAAGTTAATAAGTCTGATTTATGTTTTGGGAATTACTTGGGGATCTCTCCACTGAAGGGAAGAACTTTTACAAGTGAAGACCCACCATTTTTTCCTCAATTTGGCTTAGAAATTCACTGAACGAGGTCTTGATACAGGAGAATCACAGAGTTTTAAAAGGAGAGCAGGGCTGCGGAGGAGACCCAACTTCCTCATTTAGTAGTGAACTTTGGGCATAATCTCAAATTTAGCTAAACCAAAATAAACAAGTAAAAAAGCAGGATCTAGATAAACTTTATCTTATTAACAAGATAGACCAATATGCCTTAATCTCTTAATCACAATGGCATCAGCCATGCCCAGTAAGACAAAGCCTAATTTCATCTGTGTACAGTAGGCAGGTACTTGGTAAACATCTGTTTAGAAAATAGATGTTCTTTGCTTACAACAACATACCATGATAATGCAGCGGTTTCACTGTTCCTATTTAGGAGCCAATAAATTGTCCAATTCTGACAGCTAGAGGCCTGGTAGTGGGCTGCCCTAAAGCCCAAATCCATAACATCAGGAGATAGAGATGTATGTTGAGAATGAAAAATCTATACTTCATTCGGAAAATCATATTCAGTAGCCACTATGTTTGTGGGTTTTTTTTCCCCCAAAAGCACAAACATAATATTTTTCTGTTTGAAAAATGTCTCTGTTAATTATGAAAACATAAAATCCCACACTGAGCAGGAACATGGGAAAACGAACCGAACCAACTTTCTGAGAGAAAGAAATAAATGGTCCAAGCGAATTAATACTGAACAAGAGTTTTCCATTTATTTTCCCTTTATTACAAGGTGGAATTAATAATGCTGGAAAAAAGACTAAAGTGATATGTTTACCCTGATAGCATCCCCTTAATAGGAGTCTCTTCTAGAAGCTAATGAGCTTTCATAGCAAACTGTTGATATGTCTACATATTAGGGTTAAAAACCCATCTTATGGTAAATTACTCTCGACTCTAATTTGGCAAGAGTAAATAATTTGTGGGCCAAGTGGGGATTTGGTGCCAAGCTCCTGATTTGGGTTGTATACAATATTTCAAGACCAACTTTCATTAGTATCAATTTACAAATGAATTATGTGTAAGCAACTGAATCATACAACAGAAAAGAATGTGTATCAGACTTTTCTTTGATCACTGCCTAGCTTTATTCACCCACTGCTTTTTAAGATGTTGAAAGGAAGTGGGATGGGGGCAGAAATCATTGGCATGTCTTTCATCTCCAAGTTCTCTCTCATTCTCTGAGTGCAGTTGCTGGGTTTGAGCAATCGTAAGAGGTGTGAAATTCAGTGGTTAAGTGAGGAGTCTGGTGGCAGACTGCCTGGGTTGGAATCCCACCTCTGCCAAGTTCTAAACAACTTGGCTTCCTTGGGCAAATGACTTCACCTCTCTGGGCCTCAGTTTCTTCATCTGCAAAATGAGAATCCAAACCATGCCCACTTCCTAGGGTTCCTGTCCTTATAAATAGGATGGCCCACGTAAGCACTTAGCACAGTGCCTGGCACAAGGACAATAGTCATTAAGCACTGGCCATGCTTCTAATAATGAACAGGAAGAGAAGGAGGAAGAGGGAGAAAAAGATAAATGAGGAGGGAAAAATGAAATTTCCCGAGTAGGTCTCTGTTGGAAACTGTATTTGATGTTTTCAAACACATAGATCGGAGGAATAGTACAACAACAAAATAAAGAACAACAACAAAAACCATGGAGGGAGACACGTGCCAATGTGGCTCCACAACCCATTGGAGCTGCCAGAACGTTTCAAGATGCTGAGATGGAAGCTGCCACCATCAGACACGCAGAAGGGAAAGGACTGGCCTTTATAAGTGACCTGAGTAAACAGAGCTGTTTGGGGTACTCTGTCGACCAGTGACCTTGTTCATTTGCTTTCATCACCTTTATAAAGGTGAGACTGACAGTCAGTCACCAAGAACTCTGATAACCAACGACCCAAGAGAAAGCAGATCCAGTCAGCCTGGTCCCTTGCCTCACAGCCAACTTTTCCCCTCCAACAGTAAACCATGGTTAAAAAGAAAAGAAAACCAAACATAGACACATTTTAAAATACTGAGCAGTGGTTAGAATTTGACCCATCTTGGTGCTTTTTCTGATTTCCCTAGGCTGCACTTTCTACTGTTCCCCTAGATCTAAAATAGGGACCCCAATAGTGAACAGAAGAGAGGATAGTGACTTTGGAGGGTGCATTTCTCTGCTTGCGCCTTATAAAACAGTAAGTTCATTAAGTTCCTTTCCTAAGGGGCGCCTGGGTGACTCAGTGGTTAAAGCCTCTGCCTTCAGCTCAGGTCATGATCCCAGGCTCCTGGGATCGAGCCCGGCATGCATCGGGCTCTCTGCTCAGCAGGGAGCCTGCTTCCTCCTCTCTCTCTGCCTGCCTCTCTGCCTACTTGTGATCTCTGTCTGTCAAATAAATTAAAATAAAATCTTAAAAAAAAAAAAAAAGTTCCTTTCCAAAGACATAATTGGAGCTGGCCGTGGTCTCCCTACAGAGACTTAGCAATCATCCCAATGGAGTAAAGACCCCCACACTAGTTTATGTGTTTTCCAGTACAGCCCAGCCCCTCAAGCCCACCGCTGACCTGCCACAGGCCAGTCTATGGCACCTATTTACAGTAACAACTGGGCCCTTGTGAACCTCTGCGCCCATAACCCCTGTCCTGTAGTGAGGAAACCGCTTCTAAAAACAGTGCTGGGTAATTCAGACATTGCCCAGCCCACATTAGAAAGGTTGACCTGCATTGACGGCTCACCCCACCATTATCTCTTCAGCCTCATGTCAAGTCCCTTTGAAATGATGGCAGGGGAGTAATAACCAGAAGTATAATCACATCATCACATTTCAAGAAACCCTGTATTGAAAGCAGAGCTACAAATTGGAGAAAAAGTCCAAGGAAAAATAAGAAAAGCTTTCATCTGGTCTATGAATATTTTAGGTAGTGTGGAAAGAGCTTTGAAATCAGACAGACCTGAGCTCTAATATTAGCTTTCTGGTTGTGCAACTCCTACCCAAATGCATAATCACTTTGATGCTCTTGTTTTCCAGATTTGTAAAACGGGGAGGGAGATACCCACTCCACAGAGTTGTTATTCACATCAAATGAAGTGGTGATACAAGAGTCACCTGGCACCCAGCGGATAGTTATTAAGTCGCCCTCTTTTCTTTCATGGTTCTAGTTCAAGACACTGAGTCTACATTTGATTTCACTGCTATGTAAGCCATCAGACAATGTTTTCCCAACTCAGAGCTACCTGGGGGAGAAAGGGTTTGATTATTGTTCAAATCTTCAATTACATCTTAAATTTGTACCCATGAGGTGACAGAAGTGACCACTGCATGAACATGAGCTTTGCTCTTGATAAAGCAAGCACAAACCAACAGTAATGACATATTGCAATGTCTTCTGAGAAGACTATGGTCTCTTTCTGTTTTGTTAGGCATCAGATTTAAAAAAATCTTACCACAGGGAAGAACACACACACACACACAGAGCCCTAAGGGAGCCCCTGTAAATCTTACTATTAGTCACTGGATTCTCCTCAAATAACAGATAATATCTTGAGCATTAGGTTAAATTACTATGTGAACCTGAATCTAAATAATGTTTTCTTTTTCCTAAACAGGTAAATAATTATCAGCCTCTCTTTGGGTGGGGTAGAGGAGGTCTCCACAACCCCCCTTTCTTTTTCTAATTAAAAACAGCCTGGATATGGGATGGCATTAGGTTTAATTTCTTGAACTAATTCAGATCCTTTGGTAGTAGCTACCTGAAGGGATATGCTGAGAAGTTTTCTAAGACCCTGAGGAGCTCAGTCATGAATCTGACATGTTCACCCTTGAAAAGACTAAGGGATGGAGGCATCAGGAGTGTCACCCCTTTGGTGCCTTTGGTCCATGGCTCTGGGCTGACACAACATGGTGGTGATGCCCTTTCCGTGGACACTGCTGCCCTTGATCTAAACTTATTTTTGAACTACCCCATGAGTGCTCAAATGAACCCCAGTTGTGGACTACATAAGGGTCCAAGGTTCTGTCACACGCTGGTACCACACCATATATGGCAGATATTACTTACCTGCAACGAAGACGTCACCATTCTTTTCAACAGTAAAAGTGAGATTATAGAAAAGATCCTATGCTCTCATATCCTATGAGATCATACGAAGAAGTCCTAGAAGATATTGTAGTATTAAAACGAGAGCCTCATCTCATCTGCACTGCTCAGCTTGGAGGTCAAATTGTGAAACAATGAGGAGTAACTTACACCAAGCAGATAGTCATGGATGAATCAGATCAAACGTGCCCTGTGCCAGGCTCCTGTGGAGGAAGGATCCTTGCCCCCCAGTGGGCATTCCATCTAGTTGGAAAGGGCAGACTCTCATGTGGAATGTGAGCGGGGTTGAGATTTTGCTAGCACACACTACGACAGCCATTGTAGAAACAATGAAACACTTCTGTGCCCCGAGGTACCATGTTGCCACTCCAAGACCCACATTCCCCCATCTTAATGCTCCAGCTTCCTCCACGATCCTCCAGAACCTTACTATAACTCAGCAGCTAAAGGGTTAATGCTCGTGCCCATGGGGAAGCTCCAGGGACTCAAAGCTCCTAGAACTAGTGTCCTTCAATCAACCTGGGAAACTGTGCCCTTGGAATGCAAATGTGTAAATTCCAGGAGGTCAGGTCTTCCCTGTGGACATCACAGCTCCTACAGAGGGGCTGGTCCAGCACAGCAGCCCAGTGTCTGCTTATCCAATAAATGAGTGAATGGCCGGGGTTATCTGGGGACTTGCCCTGGGGAGGTGTTGAAAGTGGCTCTAAAATGAAGAGATGAATTGAGCAGGAATTGGAGGGTTCTAGGTAAGACGGTACCTCCAGGGACCCATGAAGTCCCGCTACAGATCTATAGGGGGCAGCAGAGACTAGTGGCAAAAAAAAAAAAAAAAGTTCTAGCAAGAGTCAGAATTGAATTCACCTGGTTTGGCTACTTATTAAGCGTATTCTCTTGGCCCAACCGCCCCACCTTCCAAGATATGTGTTTCCCCTTTGTAAAATGCCTCTCACAGAAGTGAGATTTAATCGGACGGCGTATGTGGGAATGTAACACCGAGGAAGACGTCGGGAGGCTTTCAGTTCTAAGAGGGCAATAGGTTTGCCTGTTCTGCTCACCGCGTTGTGGCCCAAGGCCTGGGAGCATCCTAAAAACCATAATAGACACCATAAATGTTTGCTCAATGAAAAAAATAAATAAATAAACAGTGGCAAACTGTTCCCACTGTGTTAGGTGAACGGGGACCCAATCAGTCCGGATGCCTGCAAAGTCTATGTGAGATAGAGAGGCAGGAAGTAGGATGCTTTCCAGAACAGGCTAAGGGACTCATTCGGAGCCAGTACAGAACCTGGAAAAGAGGGGCCAGTGCATGACCACAGCTCTTTCCCCTGGTAGGTGTCTCGTGGGAATCAGCAGCCCAGAGGTGGACCGTGGTGAGAAATGGGTCGGGAGGGTGGTGGTAAAGGGTCTACAGATGACTTGCTTGGGTACAGGGTTCTGTTCCACTACCCCCTCACTATGTGACCTTGGGTGAGGTCCTGCTTAAAACCTCCAGGTCCTCATCTGTAAAGTGGGGATGCTATACCACATGAGTCCCAGGGTGGGTTCAAGCATTCAGAACACTGCAGGGCAAGGGGCCGGTACATGGGCATACGCTTCAGAGCGATAGCTGTCAGTATTAGATAGGAACGTCACTTGGAGTTTCCCTGGTCACTCCAAGCCCAGGCTGATTCCAGCTTGTCATTTGACTGGCCTTTACAGTCTCCGCCCCCACCATGCTTCCCCTTAGTTTAGGGTGCACAGATGGGGAAGGCAGCCTACCTGTTCATCACCTGAGGGGGTCTGCGGAGGCTGAATCTGGCATGGACCCTCCCAGTGCCCTAGGACAACATTTCATGAACTAGGGCTCGCAGATTGGAATCTAAAACCGCCAAGCAGAGACCTGTATTAGCTTACCATGGGTGAAAGGACTTCCCCACCCAACAGGCTGTGCCGTCTGGTGGAGGGATGTGTGAACCCGTAGGACATGAGCATTGACAGCAACACCCTAGAGGCTCTGGGAAGGAAAGTCCAGGGAGGGCCTTACCTCTGGGGAGACCAGTGTTTGTTTATGTTCATAACGGAGCAGAGAGCTAAGCAGGGGAAAGAATCAGCATAACAGCGTCTCTAGATCATCCCACAACCATATTTTTTTTTTTTAGTCCTGAATCTTGGAAACAAATTGCTTTTCTGCCAGTGCAGGAGGTTGGAGGGAGTTTACATGTTCTGCGAGGGAGGAATTAGACAGAAGAATCAACCTCGAACTAACTGAAGTAGGAAAAATTGGTTTAAATTATTCTACAACTTCAGAGATAAAATATCACAACAGCTTGAAATGAAAACTATAGTTTTTGAAATATTAAGGCTGAAGGTATTATATTTATAGGCTGTTTGGCTAAGGTATGACAATGTAACTATTCATTTCCGTCAAAGAGAAATTAAGCCTTTATGTGAGAAAGTGGGGTTGGATTCAAAGTCATCAAATATTTTCTAAATTACAAAGTGTGCAAGGCGCTAAGTAGGTCAGATGTGAGACTTTTAAACAATTATTTTATGTTGTTTATCAGCCAACCCTATTAGCTGGTCTCTGAAGGGCAAGATTTGAAACGATTCTTCACCTGACCCCCTAGATTTCCCTCTCAAGTTGGGGTGGGGGGACCACTTCCTGGATGTTCCAGTGATTTTGACCTGATTTACAACGTTCTCAAGAATAACAAAGAGGAGTATTTCTTAGAACTGATATGTTTGCTGGGAGGGTCTCTCTCCTAGCTCCCTTCCGGGATTCTCCCAGTAGAGGCTGCCCTCCCTGGAAAAGCTCCCGAAGACAAGTCTGCATGGGCCATTTCAACCCAGCAACAGCCTGGTGTCTCCGGATAGACTTACTTCCTTAAAGCCACTCACCACCGCCCCAGGCCATCCCCTAGATTTTTCTAACTTCAAGGGGCACTCTGAGAGGCCCAGCCCTTGCTTCAACAGCTACCCTGTGAGGCTGCCTCTCTCAGCCCCCTAATGTCTTTCCCTCTGAGGCCTTTCACAGGATTAAGGAAGTGTTTGGGGAGCTGCCCTGTTGATTCCAAGCATCCTCAGGAGCACAGAAATCTGCATAACAGACAAGAGGAAGGAGGTTGTGGAGAATAAAGTGAGTGATACCAGAGTTTGCTCTGTTACTATATTGGGCATAAAAATACGTTCAGGGTTTTGACTTTTAAATGATGCAGCCCAGTAGGGGATCACTGAGCACAGGGCAGACTGTCGGGGCGAGTAGAATAATCACTCAGGAGAATGGTCTTTGAAACTTGAGGTACTGAACTCAATTGGATAATGAAACACTGGGAACTCCACAGGGGATTTTTTTCACCTCTATAAAGAACATTCAATTAAATGCTTTTTCATTTGGACAGGAGGGGTGGAGCTATTTTTTCCCCTCTCTTTTCCACAGAAAATATCTCCTTGGATCCTGGCTTCATTTTTTTTTTTTTTTCCGGCTTTTTATTGCCTGTTTTTACTCCCTCTTGTGATCCACAATGCCTGCACATCCTGCCTTCTCACAGGTTGATGGAAATCCCCCACGTTGCCCTTGGAAATGCTCATTACCGAGGAGAGACACAATGGCTTCACTGGGTGATGCATTGGTGAGGCTTCCCCAGGCTTCTGGGGCCTCCATTTCATGGGCCACTTGCTTAGCTACTTCTGAAATGCCTTCGTGCTATGAAGGCTGCATTTAACTTAGCCATCTGTGAATAACTCCATCAGGGGCAGATTCAAATCCAAAGTCAAGACCGCTTCCTGGCCAGAATGTCATCCTGTCCCACAAGGGCCGGCAAGAGTGATTTCCTGACGTGAGTCCGACACTGTCGTCCCTCCCTTGGGAGCCCTTGGGAGCCCTTGGGACTGCGCCATGCATTACAGGTCGCCTTTCTTACAAATCAATTAGTGCTTGGCACTTAATAGGCTGAAATGATGTCACACAGCCCATGTGTAGTCAGGCGTTGGGCCATGATTCCAAAATTAATGGTCATTGGGCTAGCAGAGGTATATACATTTCATTCTTGGAGCGTGACAAGATAGGAGGAATACAAGCAATGGACAGAGGGATCCTGAGGAAGGGGTCATGTAGCTCATTCAGTTCTACCCTCCCAGAATAAAGATCTATGGGTCCCGGGCTTGGTGCTTGGTGCTTGGTACAATGGCATATAAGACATAGTTTTGTCTCATGGGTCTTACAATCTAGTAGAGGGAGCAGGGGATCGTAACCTGGAGTCAAGGATATAGAGAGAACCTTGTGAGTGAATGGTCCTTAGGGAGTGCCAAATCTTCCAGAATTTTCCATAAACTGAATTTGTACTATGAGAGTATGCCTACGTGCTTCACATTTTTCCAGATAATGGATCCATGGCTTTTATGAGATTCTAAGAGATGTAACACACACACACACACACACACAGACACACACACAGGGCTACCAAGGGGATGCAGGTCAGCCCCGCTGACAGGGTGTCCCATGGTCCAGGGCAGAGAGGTGGTAGAATCACCTCTTATCTGAGTTTATGAGTAGAGGCGGCCAAGTAGCCGGAAGGAAGTTCAGAGTTGTTGGCTCCTATAACAAAGCGTGAAACTGAGAAGGAAGAAACACGAGTCCTCACAGCAAGCAGCGGCCACAGAACAGGTACCAGGTGGCCGGAGAGCATGCAGATAAAGGATCAGGAGCCACAGGTCAAACCGCATAGGTAGTGGGGCAGGATGGAGGACGGTGGGTAATACAGACCCAGGGAGGGCCTGAAGGAGACTCAAAGCACGTGGAAGAAGGCAGGCTGGAGTTCAAATCCTGCCCCGAGTCTTTGTTAACTTCTCTTTGCTTAGTTTCTCCAGCTACAAAGTGCACCTGCCAGTCTACCTTCTCCAAGGGATATTGAGAGGAACGAATGACAAACTCATACAAGGCACAAAGCTATGCTCAGAATAGGACTTTGATTGAATTCTAGGGATGCCCTGAAAGGACTACAATTAGAGTGGACACTTGCGACCATGGTTTGATGCCACTTAAGGGTTCTAGAAATCTGTTCACATTCATCCCTTTTTCCTCTCATTCTCGCTCCTCCGATGTGGCTCTCGCAGGGTACTGTCTATTATGGAACTAAATTGACTCTTTCCTTGTATTAATCAAAACCTCCACATATGAAATTTCCCCATTTCCCTTTGAGAAGATGATTACTTTTCTGATGGAGGGTTATTAGGAAGTCTGATGAGACCCAAGAATGCTCTGCACTGCTACCAAGTCCCGTTCACTCTACCATGTGGGTTCCCGCACCTTGGCGACTCCATCTACATGCGGCTGGGCTTGCCGTGTGTCTCCGGATGATCGCAGGTGTCACACGAAGGGGCCATTCCTGAAGGGGCAACACCTTTGCACCGCGCCAGCCCGGAACACCTTCCCAGCGTTGGCTACCTGCCTAAGTAAATTAGCTAGTCTTTCTGTCTGTCTGTCTGTCTCCCTCTCTCCTCTCCCCCTTCACTAACTAGCACTCACTTACTGCATTTGGATTTTTATTAATATATAGATGATTGTGTATTTTTCTCTTCTCTTCCTGGATATTATGTCACTGAGGCAGGCACTGCATCTTATTTATTTCCATTTCTTCCCAGCACCTGGTTCAGTGTCTCCTATGAAAGGTAATCGATACATAATTGATGAATCAGTTAAGATGAGTCTGGGTCCCCTAATTGATTAATGGAGTGAGTATTCCCTAAACCAGTGGTTGTCAAAGTCTGGTCTGAGAAGTCCCATGAGACACCTTCAGCAGGTACATAAAGTCAAGATGATTTTCATGGTCCTTCTAAGTATTATTTGTCTCTTCACTCTCTCTCTCTCTCACCAGCTTTATGAGAAGTTCATTGATAGAGTTTCAGATTCCACAACGCAGCCAGCATTTAAGGAACTGGTACTTCCAAAGTATCGGAGAAGAATATGCACAGTTCCCTAAAAAGACCATGAAAAGTGCTCTTTCCCTTTTCCAACGACGTTTCTCTGTGAGCCAGGATTTTCTTCACTCTCTTCAACCAAAGCTGTATCACAACACACTGAACGCTTAAAAAGATTTAAGAACCCATTGAGTCCTATTCAGCCATTCAGGAAAGAGACGAGAACTGGTAAAACAACACTACTCTCCTCACTACTTTTGTTTTGTTTTGTTTTGTAATACGTAGTGCATTTGCACCAAAAAAAAAAAAAAAAAAGTTATTTGTGCTAATATGTAATGGGCTTGTCATTATTTTAAAATAGATTAGTTGGTATACATGTATTTTTTTTTCAGTTTTAGTTTCAAATATGGTCAGTATCAATAGATAAAATCCACATAAACAAAAGGTTTGAGTCCTCCATTATTTTTAAGAGTGTAAAACGGTCTTGAGCCCAAAATAGTTCAGAATCACTCTCCTACATTTTTTTTCCATAGAACAGCACAACACTGTTAAGAAGTTCCTAAGTGTTTTTGTTTATAAAAGTTGGGGTGACGGGGCATGTTCTTATTGGTATGGGAAATGCCATGTTAAATAAAGTTAAACAGTGAAGTGTTTTTCTTTCTTTCATGCCCTCTCAAATCTTTTATTTTGTTAATGTTCTTTGTAAATATCTAAGGGCATGATATTGGTCTTCTATTATTGTGTTAGCAGATTATTACAAAGTAAGCTGCCTTGGGCAACATACATGTATTACCTTGTGGTTCAGGAGCCTTTCAGGGTCTCAGCAGGCTGCCAGCCCTGTGTCTGCTGGGGGAGTGGGAGGTGTTTTGATGCTCACCTAGAGAAGGAGCCACTTCCAAACTCCCTCTGTTGGGAGGTAGAGTGAGACCTGAGTTTTCTTGCTGGACGTTGGTCAGGAGCTGTCCTTTGTGCCCGGGGGTCCCTCCCCTCTTTGCACACACTCTCGCGACAGGACCGGACACTCCTTTAAAGCCAGCGTGGGGGAGTCTCCCCAGCCCAGTCTGGAAGACCGCACCTTACACGGCACAACAGAACTGCAGAAGGGACATCCATCTCCCTCCCCACCTTCTCCTGGCCAGAAGCAAGTCACAGATCCTTCCCATACGGCAAAGGGAGGGCTTATGCTGAGTGTGAACGCGGGCCGAAATCAGGGGCGCCATGCTGCCTACGGGAGGTCCGGTCCACGCCGTGCTCTCATGTACTTGACCAAAGGGTTGTTTGTTTGTGTCTGTGAATAAGTAACCCTGTTGGAGAAATGTTGATCTAAAGTATTCGGTGTAACTACACGGACAACATTCTCCCAGTGTATTGTCTCAGGGATATATGCGTGTGTGTGTATGTGTGTGAAACACTGTTTTAAACTCCCCTGTCTATAAGTCAGCGTGCACCCAGAGCCTCGGGAGCGTCTAGCTGAGGAAGCAAACTTTCATGTCACCGTGAGCAGAAGTTAAAGAAGGAACATTCTCCTTCGGCGGAGACGATGCCTATTCTGAGACAGAGGGCGTCCTCTATTTAAGGCCTCATCATCCTGGTTCTCCCCGGGAGCATGCCACAATGCCTGTCCACAGGACGGAGACAGCTCTCTGTGCAGACTGGCCAGAACTGGATCTGACACTGGGGCCTCATGACTCTCAGAATCAGAAGACTGGCCTAGAGACGGTCTACAACTTTCGGACTGGAAAGACATTGTTTAGACGCGCGGGGGGGGGGGGGAGGGGGGTTGCACGGCAAAACTCTATTTTTCAAATAAAATGCTACACGACGCTCTCCTGATTAGAACAAACAACCGAACAAAGAGTGGACTCCTCCGGTAGAAACAGTGTCCTGCCCCATGGAGCCGCCAGTGGCTCTCCTTCGTTCTGAAACCCCAAATGCCCTTTGGGCTTAGTTCTCTTGCCTGGCGCCCTCATTATAAATTGAGACCAACGGAACTACAGAGGAGGCGAGGCGGTCCGTCAAAACTGCACCGCCAAGTCTGGACCATCCCCTGTCAGGAAACCTTCAGGGCAATCCTCAAAGGTGACCCTCTGTCCCCTCACTGGGCACAACAGCTTCTTCACACTGTGTATCCTCGGGTGTCACTGAAGAGAACCCCTTCTCAGGGGTTCACAGTCCCTGTCATTAACTGCCGGCTTCGGGAACCAAATCTGACTCGCTCTTTGCGTAATTAACCAGAGCAGCATGGACACTTGGTGACATCTCTAATTTCTATGAAAAACCCAGCAGCAGGACACCTGAGTGATCAGTGATTGTCTCCGACCCCACAAGACCCCCCGAGGGTGGGGTGGATGGAAAATCCTCAAGACACGTGGGAAAAGGTGATCGGGGGTGGCGGGGGGTGGGGGGGACTCCTCAGGTCGAACCGTACCGACTTGAATCTAGCCTGAGCTGCTTGGCTCTGCGGATGTGACAAGAAACAGTGAAAACAGCAAAGGAAACCTCCTTTGGCAAGTCCAGAAAGGAAACACACGGCTGCCAACCTGGTAAGGGATTCAGCCTGGAGGCGCACCTCTACCTGTGCCCAAACCCTGCCCATGTTCTCGCCAACATCCTCCTACAGTAGTTGATCCAAGGGCTTAATGGAGCAAAAGGCATTAAGAGGCGTGCGTGTGAATAATGCCACCAAGCCTTGCTTCTTTAATTGCTGCAAACAGCATCACCTAGGCTCCACATCCCACAATGCACTCTGCTCTCCGTCACGCAGCACTGTAATGCACCCCGTTCTGAAGAGCCTGGCAGGAGAGGAAGACATTAACTGCGCGATCTGCTGGCTTCTGCCAAATTCACGAACGCTGGCAGCTAAGCCTATAGATAGAATGAGGGGTAATTTCATGCAAATGCTCTGTGCTATTCCCTGAGCTCCAAGATTAGAGATGTCAGAAAATGTAAGTGCTCCTCTGGTTAATAACACAAAGAACTAATTCAGCATGATTCCCTAAGCTGGGAGTTAAAAAGCTGCGATTGTGAACTTATGGAGGGATGGTCCCCCTAGGGTGACGCTGGAGAGGGCCAGGACGGTGCAGAGCCAGGGTGCTTAATGGGGGAAACAGAGCCATCCCATGAGGGCTGCTCTGAACCACCGTAAGGTAGTGTCCACAGGCTCACGTGGCTGTCGGGGCTTGGCCACCTTCTCAGTACCTGCTACAAGACTGGGCAGATATCCTAGGTAGCAATGAGTCTATGCTGCTGCTTGGAGAAGGCCATTCCAGACCAAGCCAAGGCTGCAGGCTTTGGGAACAAGATCTGGGAGACATGTGCAAAGGACATCTTGACTTGATTTCTTCCCTTTCTGAATGACACACTCGGTTCGTGGCTGCATCCCTCCTTGTTCCTTGGGTACACATTTCTCCATTTTTATACACCAAATGTTATTTGGTTGTAGTCTCCAGAGGACATGGCTTATTATTTAAACAGGGCATTTCTTGGAGATGATTTTTACATCTTGCAAATGGTATGTAGCAGCAGAAAGTTTCAGGGGAAAACAGATGACACCATTCTCCTATTGACTCCACCGTAGGTGTAGCCCAGGGACTACATGTCAGACTTTGGATTTTCAGCTTTTAATTTTCACATCGGCCTGAAGTATCTATGATGGTTTTTGAGATGAAGGATGCACACCTCCTTCCTCTCTCTCCCTCCACACAGCCACCGGAATACATCTGATTCCTAACTTTTCTAAAAGAAAGAAAAGAACACCAATGCATTGGATATCAGATTTCTAGAATAGAATGCAAGATTGTAGACAAACACATCTCAAGCCAGACAGTGTATGTTCATAAATCAGGAGCGTGCTTAATGGATCATTTCTCAGAGTCTGACTTGGGATTGGGTCTTGCTTTCCTTCACTGGCTGTGAGACCCTGTGCAAGGCCCTTTATTTCTCTGGGCCACATATTTCTCTAATCAATCTAGGATAAAAATATTTCTTACTTCTTAGGCTAATGTTAATGAGGATTAAGTAAGGCTGTGCACATGGCTAGCTTATAATAAATGAGCAGTAAGTAGCACCTTTCATTGACTTATGTAATTAAAGCCCAAAGCAGTTTTTTGGCGCAAAGCAAGTACTCGAAGTTTCTCGATCATCATCAGGTATCTGCCCACACACAGCACCCCTCTGCAATGGCAATTTCTTCCAAATAATATAACAAGTCAAATGGAACCTGTTTTCTGTTTACCCCCTAGGACATATGTTCTGCTTTTTATTTTTTGTTTTTGTTTTCGACAGTGTACCATACACTACTAGATCGGCCATACCCAGCTCTATAAATGGGCAAGGCAAAAAAGTCAAATCAATTATTTAAAAAGTTTAGAGACTCAGTTTCCAGAAGAAGTCCACGGCAATTACCTTATCCGGCCCAAGACCAGCCCCACTGGAGAATGGACTTTTGTAACAAGACCACGGGTTTGTTTTGTCATATGAGATAAAGGAGCTCTTTACAAGTGAATTGTATTTTATTTTATGGAGCTATCTACTCCCAGTAAGTAGAGCCATGACTCACTGGAAATTATGAATCCTCACATGTTCATACCCCCGTTGATTTACAAGTCTTTGAGGCCACACACAAGTGAGCGATGTTTTACTGCTAAGTATTCATGACTCTTGTCCAACTACCCTTGAAAATAACAGTTTTCTGATTTGAAGGAGCACAGATACATTGCAAGCAAGCCCTCTAGTATAGATGTTTCCAGAAATGAGTTTACACATCTTCAAGAAGATAGTGTCAATTCTGTCCTGCACATTATCCTGAAATACTGATGATGGTTTTTGAAATACATAAAGAACACACACTCCTCCCCGCACCCACCTTCATACAGCCCCGAGAATATGACTGATTCTTAACTTTTCGGAACGAAAAGAAAGAAATCATCATAAATTAGGAATCCATGGGTGGCTTTACTGATTATCAAATTTCTAGAATAGAATGCAAGATTATAGACAGATGAATCTTGAGCCAGACGGTATATGTTATTAAAATCAAGAGCATGATTAATTAGTCATTTTCTTGGAGTGATTTATCTTGTGCCTCTCTCCACTGGCGTTGGAATTACCTGCTGTGGACGTCAGGTGTACCACTCTGTTATGAATACTAATCAAAGTCCATACAAGTGTAAATTGAGGATGAATTTGAGCTCCACCAAACATCCATTTTAAAGAGCTTTTATTAAGTAGGCCTACCGTCAAGAAGCCCATAAAGGTACAGAGGAAAGGGAATGACCAGTAATGGCTGAGTTGACTCCCTCTCAGATGAGCCAAGTGCCAGCCCGGCCCTGCACACCTGGGACCGCGGGGCTGCCTTCCTGGTGCGTGTCTACACGGGACAGCCCCATCTTTTCTCCTTCCCCACATACTTCTCCAGCCCATCCCGTTCTCTACACTTCAATGGCCAGTCCCAAAAGTCAAGCACTGAAAGATCCCAACAGCTTCCTCAGTCGGGTACCATTAAGTAGAAGAGACTTGTGAGAAGTGTAGCTGACCGTTCAACACTCTTCTCGAAACCCTTCAGTGCCTCCCCGTGCTGTGAGAAAGAAGCCCTTGCTTCTGGCTCAGCCGGTAGAGACTCTTCAATCCTACCCCCATCTACCGCTCCTGCTTCATTCCAAATTTCTCTCTGGCTTATTCAGTGGGGAGGTGGCGTTCAAACTTTCTTTCTGTCCCAGGACTTCTTACCTGTTGGCCACTCTTTCGAAAGGTGCTCTTCTGCAGTGCCTCTACCTGGTTAATTCTGTCTCCCTGTCTCTTGCTTCAGTGGCACTTCTGCCCAGACACCTCCCTTGCTGCCACTTACTTCCCTCTGGAGATGGTGACCAGCCCTGCAGTTTTCCCTTAGAGCCCTAATGACAATCAGAATTGTCATTGATTATTTTTATAATTAGCTGTTAGCACCATCTTTTTCCTTCCCTAGACACTAACCACATGTGGGCTGTATAAGGATACAGCTCTGAGCACATGCAGGGCACAGAGCAGGCCCTCCGTAAGTGAGAGGGTCGAACAACAATGATGAAAGCTGTGGGCCGGGGGTCGTGGGGACCACTAACTTCCAAATCAGTGCCCCTTTCCTCCTAGGCTCACGGCTGGACTACATTTCCCAATCTCCCTTGCAGGTAGGTGGTCATGTGACTGGGTGGGTGTCCTACCTGCCACTCCTAGGTGCAGCCCTTTAAAGCCTCCCTGAGCAGTTCCTGATATTTCTGTGTTCTGGCTGGCTGGGATGTTGATGTCTAGGGTCACTGTGAAGGCCATGTGTTGAAACTGGCAGAGCCTGGGTTTCTAAATGAATTCATGGAACGAATGTCTTCAATTGCTGGTCCAGACTCTTGTAGGAACAGGACATAAACTTCCGTGCTGTTAAACCAAGGACATTTCGGGGACAATGTGCAACTTAGCGCATCTAAATTAGTACATTAGGATGCTAATACTTAGGATTCCAGGCCTTGGAAATGAGTTAAAAAAAAAAAAAAAAGTGTTCCTGACACACACATACACAATCACACCTCTAATGAACACGTAAGTAGATCTTTGGAGGTAGAAGAAAAAAAACTGAATCTGACAAAGTATATTATGGAAAAATTAGTGTTTAAATTTTTTTCAATTTATCTCCATTTATTTCTTTCCCCCGACTGATTCAATCTCTAATAACTACAAGAACAGTCTGATTACTGGTGTTTCTATATGAAAGAGCCACCACAGCCTCCTACATAGCTCCCTGTTCTGGCATGCTGCCCTAGTCCTTCCAGTTAAGGCCCTGGGTGTGGATGAGCCCTCACAGTTAGGAGGGGAGGCCTTCCCAACACCAGAGAAAGTCGCGACGTCTTCTTGCTGAAATTAGAAGCTCATCTAGCAAGCCATTCCACTCAGTTCAATGCAGAACTTACTTTTGCCCCAGAACAGTTCAGGGAGAGGAAGAATCACAGGGCAGATTGTTTCAAACAAATAGAAAGTTCTTCTCCATGTCCCTAGGGTTCTGTCAAGTAATCTGAGGGCTGAGGCCCCGCCTCCTACGGGTTACCTCTCTCTGCCCTCACCGCCCAGTGGCTAACTCCAGCTGAGCCAAAGACAGGCTCAAGCAGCTTGGCAAGCCTCTGCCGAGCGAGTTAATCTAGCTGAGTTAATGGTGATGCGGCCACTTACCACCAACACTGAGAGCCTCATCAGTCAGCCGGTTGGAGCTCTGGGGCCCAGGAGCCTGGCCCTCCCTGCCTAGCCTTCCTCCGGCTTCCTTTGGTTTCGGAAACCTCTGTACTTATCAGGAGCACCTGCTCACAGAGTTGTGAAGCCTTTGGCCCTAAAAGGGAGGAAGCAAGCACTTTCTGGCTCTGAGTATGGATCTCCCATGGTCCTGGAAGCCTGTTTCTTCCACAGGAAATGTCCCTGAGTGCCAACCCTGCAATAATGGAAAGGAACATTTTCTCACATTGAGCCACACCTGTTGTCAACAAGCATTTGCTTCCAATCTATTTAAGCTCCGTGGGGGGAAGGAGACTGTGTGGGTCTCAGGCGTTTTTTTGGCAATGCTGGACCCACAGCACCTGGGAAGGCTTCACACAGTCTGTGCTATTGTTGAAGAAGTGGGGTTGCTCCTGGTAACAGCTGCTGTGTCCCAGTAGAGACCCGAGGCTTCTGGGAGAGTCACAAAAGCCTCACCCGGGCCCCTGTGTGGAGCTGAGCACCAGCCCCTTGGAGCTGAAAAGCAGCCCACGTCTGTTAGGGTCTGTGCAAACTGACCAGGTGTGGGAGAAAAGCAGAGTGAAGACCAGCTTCTGGCTTTTGATCGGGGCTGGAGCTGCTTCTGTTGTTGGTACTGGTTTGGTTTTGGTCAAAGATGTCACTAGTAACAGTTACGTGAAGGTCTATATTGATGGACCGCTAGTAACCTAAGACATCCTTAACCACCTACAGTTCATGTGCTCCTCTGTTCTGACTTGTTTTTAATCTATAAATCCATTTGTTTATTCTTTTTTCCTTTCCTTCCTTCAGAAACAGAGGCCTAGCCCATATCCTAGTTCTTTTGTTCTGCTCCCTGAGACCCAACTTCAGTTCCTGTCATCTACCTGATGCCTTAATAACCCCATACCTTCTGCCCCTCGTTGGGGCTCTGCCCCGGAATACAGATATTCTACTCAGCAAAGCGATGCTCTTGGAGAGAACTGAGAGCGAAGCCTTCATTGCTGCTTAATTCCCTGTTGTCATATGGCCTGCTCCCAGAGGTTATACCCATATTTTCCACGTGTAGCTTCAGGCTCCACATGTGCCCAACATTCTCTGAATCATTCAGACACAGTAAGCCAGTCCTTCTTGAGAATTCCCTCAGCAACATGGCACAGTTCTCAACATGGCACAGGAATCAGGCCTCTGCTATGGGATTGTGGGTTGATTTATGACCCCTATACAAGATCGTAAGCTCCTTAAGGCTCGAGATGTGTCTTAGGTCTTTATTACCAATGCCCAGAGGCTTGATCAATGTCAGCCAAAGGGTTTTTAAAAGGATGGACAGTTGTATGGATGATGAGTATATTGCTGGATGAGAGGGTCGACGAGCCGGTGAATGCGCGAGAGGAAGAATGTATAAATGGATGTACAGGTGAATAAAGAGGAAGGTTTGGACGGATGGATAGGGACAGAAAGATGGGCAGATATGCAGATGAATGGAGGGGTGCTTGGGTGAGTAAATGGATGGTTGGGTGAGTCCGTGGTTGAGTGGATGGGTGGATGATGGGTTAATCAGCGGGGGGACAGGTGCATGAACAGAGGATGAATCATCTCAATATAGACACTCTAGACGCTTCTATGTTGATGAACGAATGCTTGAGGAGTGAGGGTAAGGGAATGGTGGCTGGATGAGAGGACAGCTACACGAATGAGTAAACAACGACATCAACCATCCACATGGCCATGCTCACTTGAACAGTCCAGCTTACTTCCAGTAAGACGATCTCCAACTGCTAAACCTTTGAATAAACTCAGAAAACCAGAACTGCCGGCAGGTGGAAAAGTCGGCAGGACC
This sequence comes from Mustela lutreola, assembly GCF_030435805.1. Taxonomy (NCBI): domain Eukaryota; kingdom Metazoa; phylum Chordata; class Mammalia; order Carnivora; family Mustelidae; genus Mustela; species Mustela lutreola. Next base: position 5,448,458 of record NC_081305.1, read on the forward strand.
CTCATGGCCTGCAGGCCCTGGAGCTGAAGGGACACGCGGCGCGCTAGAATTTCAGGCTATTGGCCAAGAGACGAAATGGTTTCCCTATGGCAACCAACAGCGTTGCTCTGACAATAGTCACCCTGCTTCATTATCTTTTTATTTTATTTCAGTATTTCAAGATTCATTGTTCATGCACCACACCCAGTGCTCCACGCGATACGTGCCCTCCTGAATACCCACCACCAGGCTTCATTATTTTTTTAAAAATCATCTCCTGCATATTAAAATCACCCCGTTTATTCTTCAGAAAGGATACCTCACGTGAACTTAGATGCAAGCTATAGAAGATGCACCTGAAAGAGAAATGGACACCGGGGGAAATTAGGGAACAAGCCCAGAACTGCCCACCTGCCTGGGCAATCCTTAAGAAAGAGTCCCTTCCGATAAGCAAGAAAAGAGAACAACTCCCCCAAAGTGATCATGCCAGTCTGCGGTGGGTCGGGAGCTAAGAGAATGTGTAGGGTTCAGCTACCGCCACATGCGGAACAAAGCGTCCCCCCTCCCCGGGGTCCTGCGTGTTGGGTTATCGTGCTTTTCGTTACTGCTACTGTGCTAGGGAGAGCCTTTGCTTCCTCCAAGATAACAATAGAACAATGAACCAGTCTGAGAGAGAAAAAGCTGTCACTTTGGATAAAATTAGTCTGTTTTATTTTTTTTATTTAAAAAAATAGAAAGCTAATCATGCCAATTGTAATTTTAGTAAGTTATTTATAATGTGAGTTCATTAAAGCATGAATTTTCCCTTGGGCTGAACTAATGACCACTATTAGGTATGCTCCCCCATTTTAAACGATCAAAATATTCAATGAAATAAGATGAAAATTATAGATAGTGATAATTACAAAATGTCAGCCTCACCTGGAATCAATTTACTAATATGTCAGCTTGGGTACGGAGGAGAAGAGTCATTTTAAAATGTGCAGAAGGCACGTTGCATGGGCTGCTGTCATTTATCCTTTGGGGACTGTCACGACTGAATATTTATATGCCTTGCTCCCCTGCCGTTGTTTCTAGCCTGCTGGCTACACCCTTTAGCAGAGAGCAAGGGAAGGACTGGCAAGGAGAGAAAGCTCCCCCACCTCCTTCAATCCCCAGGTCCTTTCCTAAATTTTTGCACGGAAGTAGAGACAGAGCCGCTGGAAGCACTGGGGGGTCTATATCTGCGGTTTTCCGCTTAAATATGTAGTATTGGCCACCGCCCAGCCCCACTTCCCGCACACCAACAGGAGCGGGGTTCTTCGTAATTAGATGTATTGCAAACACCGGGGCTTGGTTTTCAGTCAAGGCTTCAGCTGTGCTTGCTTTGTTTCGGTAAATCACATGTGTACCTGAAATCATGAGCAAAATGAATTTGCTCCTGGCACACAAGGGCAGAGACCCCATCCCCCGAAGTGCACCTGTCAGGGAAAGGTGCAGTTAACGCGACGCTCGGGCACAGATGTGTGCGGCTCCTCGGGGGATGAGCCGTTCTCTGAGGCTGTCAAAGTTACCTGTGCGTCGAGACAGGATGAGAACCACAAGCTTCCTTGCCAGCGGTTGCCTCCCCCACCAATATCCTCCTGCCGCCATCTTCCATGAGAAAGATACCCGAGGGTATAAACATGGCTCACACAGACACACACTCGGACGCTGCCCTCCTTGGGTTAAATGACTCCCAGCCCCTGGGCTATGGTGGGAGACAGGGCCTGGGCGAACTCCCCAAGTGGAGCCGGTCGGGTGCAGGTCAGTTTTGAGTTTGGTTTAGATCTGTGTTTCCACTTCTTTCCTGCTCTGTCTTCTGCCCCCCTGCCCTGCCCCTTGAGGCCACTGATGGCTCTTCCAGGCCCACTCCCGAACTCTCTCTTCTGCGAGGTCCATTCCAGATGCCTCTGTCCCAAAGGAGCAAGAAACCCTCCTACCAGACACCAGAGAATGGCCCCTGCCATGCCAGCAGCCCCGTGTGCCCGGGGCCGTTGGGCTCTGTACAGGAATCCTGGAGCAGCCTCGGCTCTGTTCTGGGAGCACAGCTCCGGGAAGCAGCGTGCACAGTGCTGGAGAACATGGGATCTGACGCCAAAATGCTCCTACCTACTGGGCGACTCTGAGCAAGTCCCCCGTGTCTCTGTGACTTGGTTTCCTCAGTGACAAAATTGGGGAAATTGTATCGGCTTCCTATAGATTAAATATGCCCAGTGCTTAGAATGGAAGCGAGCACACAGTAAATACGTTTTTACATATTTATTAGAGAAAAAATAATTTCTAATGAATCGGTTACTCGAGCCTCCGTGTTTGATGACTCAGGCTCCACACTTCAAGGTTCCTTTTCATCGCTGTCCCGGAGTCCCACAGCTTTCTTTGGCCTGGGATCTCAGTCTTTCTGTCTGAGGTTGACTAATGTACCCAGGGATCATCAGAGCTGATTCCTGATCACTGTCTTTTCTCAGGCCTGCACTCGTATTTAAAACTACCACAGCATGGAAGACCAAGGAGGCCTCAGTTCCTGCAGCTCAGACAACCTGGCCAATCTAAACCCACTCTTGAAATAATGAAAGGAGGTGGTAGTCTTTGCCACGTCCTAGGTTTGGAAATGGTTGAATGTAGGTTTCTATTACCTTGTGTGCCTAAAGCACAAAGCCATTGTAAATAATGAGGGCTCTGGATAGGTCTGAGTTAAAACTTACTAGTTCTTAAAAGGAGATGCATGAAATAATAAATAATGAGTAAGGAAGGGGATGCTTCTCTGCCAACAATATCTAATAAAAACTTGCTGGTGGGGGCACCTGGGTGGCTCAGTGTATTAAAGCCTCTGCCCTCAGCTCAGGTCATGATCTCAGCGTCCTGGGATCGAGCCCCACATCGGGCTCTCTGCTCAGCGGGGAGCCTGCTTCCCCCTCCCTCTCTCTGCCTGCCTCTCTGCCTACTTGTGATCTCTGTCTGTCAAATAAATAAATGAAATCTTAAAAAAAAACAAAAAACTTCCTGGTGATAACATCTTAGAAGGAAAGAAGACAGAATGTGTGTGTGTGTGTGTGTGTGTGTGTGTGTGTGAGAGAGAGAGAGAGAGAGAGAGAGAGTGAGTCCAAAGGCTATTTCCAAAGAGGAGCTACAACAAGGTCTTGGGCAAAGTCTGCATCATGGATGAACATAAAGCCTTCTATTCCAGCAAGACTACTTCAAAGGCCAATACTTATTTGTGTAGAGAAGACATGGCAGCAACATGGAAACGCACCCAACCCCCAAAACTTAGCAGTAAGGTTGGCTTCCGCATCATGGATCAAACCGATGGATACAAAGTTTTTTACAGAGACAACATTTTTCGACCAGCTAAACCTGATGGCTGTGCTAGGTTTTCGAGACTGAGGTGCCTTTATCTTATCAAGGGTACTAGACAGATGCAGGGATACATCACTCCTCAAGACATGCAAGATATTCTAGAGAGTCAGTGTAAGTAATTTGAAGCACTATTTTGCACCAAAGTAATCATGGGTATTGTGGGGGCTGCGCCTGGCTCTCGGGGGTCTCTGCCTCCCTGTAGGTACGCCCTTGGGTAACTTCCCCCCTTGAGTGTGCGGAGAACCTAGTCACTTGTTTCTAATGAATAGAATGTGGCAAAGGTGGCAGGTTACCTCCTCCGCGATTAAGTTACCAAAGACTGTGACTTCCCTCTTGTTGGCATTTTGGCTCCCTCATCCTTTTCACTTGTTTGCTCTGAAGAAACTTGCTGCCATGTGGGGAGCTGCCCCATGGAGAAGCCCATATGGGAAGGAACTGGGCTTCCTCTGGCCAACAGCCAGCACAGGCGTAAGGCCCGCAGTGCAATAGCTTTCGGGGATAGAATCCTACCAATAACCCCAGGAGTGAGCTTGGAAGTGAACTCAGCCCCGCCTGAGGCTTCAGACGACTGTAGCCCCAGCCCACACGGTAACAGCAGCCTCCACGACAGCCAGGACGCCCGCTAAGGCAACCCACGTTCCTGACCCACAGAAACGTGCAGTAATAAATGTGATTGTGTGATGCAGCCACTGAGAACTAGTGCAGGCTTATTTGGACTGGGGCTTCAGCTCATGCACACACAAGGCCCCCGAATGGCATGCTTTAGGAGGGGCTCTGCACAGAGAATGCTGTGGAGATACATAGCATTAGAGCCCTGCCACCGTCTTTACATCTCCACTTTGAATCTTTTTCATCTTCTTTGAGCTAGCTCTCTGCCCTGATCTCCTGGATCATCAGTTTCCTATTCTGTAAAGTGGGTATAAAAATCTTGGTACCGTTGTTTCTCTGGGAGAGGTGAACCAGGGGTGCCTGGAAGCCCAGTATCTGGCATACAAGAGCTTTGGTTCTAGGCAAAGTGTTAGGACTCCTGGGTCTCTGTCTTTACTCCAGCTAGAAATAGAGCCTTCCATCTCTTTTCTGTTAGAGGAAGGGAGGAACAAAGTCACCTCAAACCAGCTTGCTTTCCCAAGGCCGTTCCCCTCTGGTGTTTGATTATATCATTAAGTACCAGGTGTTTAGTTTGGAAAGAAAACCAACCACATAGTCAACACCTCTAGGTATAATGAAAACAGGACACACACACACACAGAGCATGGATTTAACCTTCTCATTCAGCTAAAGCCTGTGTTCCCCAAACCAAATAGATTCTTATTTGAAAAGAAGGTTCCTATTTGCAGGTTGTTTGCATATTATTAAATTTGCCACTATGTCCAGCCGGTCCCTCTGGGTGTCCCCATGGGCTACAGTAATGTCTACAGATTCAGAGACTTCCACTAAGCATGGCTGCTTATTAAAAATAATAAAGGGCTCCTGCCAACCGAGCACCAACTCTCTGCTGGGCATTCTGCATGCTGATTTGGGGATTTTTGCAAACACACGTGGCTCAAATAGTGCCCTTGGCTACTGCTCCTTTCACATCTCCATTCCTTCATGAAAAAATCCATCCGCATGTGCTCCAAACAGAGGCCAGCCTGGGAACAGGCCTAAGGATTTTTTTCCCAACATGGCACCCACACAAAGAAGAAAGGTTCTAGTGTTGCAAGGGTCGACTGTGTGTCTGGCCCTGTCCTGGGAGCTTTCTGCAGGGGCTCTCAGGGAGGCTGTGAAGCATATGAGTGAAAGTCATTGGGTGAGGGCCAAACTGCCTGGGTTTTAATGCTTCCTCGACTATTTACTTCCTAGAGAACCTCAGGCATTTTACTTGACCTCTCTGTGGCTCAGTTTCTTCAGCTGTGAGCTGGTGAATAGAGCACCACCTCAGAACATTGATTTAAAGATCAAATAAATCAGGGACACCTGGGTGGCTCAGTTGGTTGGGCGGCTGTCTTCGGCTCAGGTCATGATCCCAGCATCCTGGAATCGAGTCCCACATCGGGCTCCTTGTTCAGTAGGGAGCCTGCTTCTCCCTCTGTCTCTGCCTGCCACCCTGTCTGCCTGTGCTCGCTCTCTCTGATAAATAAATAAATAAAACCTTTAAAAAAAAAGATCAAATAAGTCAATAGATTTCAAATACTTATCTTACCAACGAATCAATAAATGTTATCAGTTTAACCTTTGATATACAGCTTGCGGGGTAGATGGGATTCCACAACCATTTTACTGATGAGAAAAGGGAAGTTGAGGGAAAGCCCAGTCCTTGCCCAAACTCACAGAGCCGGTAGGCGACAGAAGTGGAGCGCCCGCCCCCGCAGGACTGAGTGCCAAGCCGTGACTACTGGAACTACTGACTTAAGAGGCCCTGCTGATTCTCTTGTAGATACTGGTGATGACAACAGTGACCATGGAGTGGTCATTTCCTGTGTGCCAGGTACCATCCTAAGAGCTTCCCATGCATTTGTCCCGTTCACTCTCTATGACATTTATAGCGGTAGGTGCAAATGTCGCAAGGTTACACGCAGGGCAACCAAGGAACAGAAACTTCAAGGAAGGCGCTCAAAGCCCCATGTAGTAGAGACTCCTGACGCTCCCCAGACATGTGGGAGGAGGAGGAGGAGTTCTCAGACTGTGAGGCAGGGCCCTTGGCTCATTCTTGCCCAAGCGCTACAGGCAGAAGTGACCCCTCTCTTTTCTGAGTCAAAGCCTTCCACTGCGGAGACTCTCCAACGCTCTCTCCCCAGATGTCCCAATCATATAGCAGCATATTCGGTTACGGAGGGACCCGCAGCCCAGGCAGCCTCACTTGCTCCAGTTTTCACCAGGGACAGCGGACCCTGTGGGTCCGGGGAGCTGTGCCTGTGTGGGATTTGGCTAACCTCCCCTACCCTGGCTGCCGTAACTGCTGCATGGCGTTTCCAGGGTTCAAACCCTGGAAGAGGAGAAGAGTGATACCTTTAAAACAAGGTGTGGGTGAGCATGAAGTTACAGCAGATAAAATCTACATGGAAAGGCCTAACACAGAGCTGAGCACATGGTAAACACTAAGTAAAAGTCTACGGAATAAAAGAAGAGGATTCTTTTTCTGAAGGTCAAGATCAAAACCTTCTCAAGAAGACACAGCGAGAGCGCACAGCATGTCGTGCTCACTCTGCGCCAAGCCTATTTCCAAGGGTCCCGCGCATACGGACCTACACGTTTCTTACAACAACCTGTGAGAAAAGCACCGTGAGTGTCCACAGTTTATAGATGGGAAAACCAAGGCTTAGCGCAATTGAGGAACAGAACTGAAATCATAAAGCTGTAAAGGGAAAATCTGGGTCTCAAACCAAAGCCGTGTGGCCCCAGAACCTACATTCTCGACCTTGGGTCAGGGAAGCAGATTTTTCTTTTCTTTTCTTTTTTTTTTTTTTTTTAAAGAAAACTCCATCAAGTAACTAGTTAGGTGTAAAGGAAATAAGAATAAGAATAAGAATAAATAAGGATAATATTGGCACCATAAGAAAGATCTTTCAATTTGTTTCAAAGAAGTTACTTCATCATGGTAAATGAATATACATATAAATATCCATACATAGAAGAAGAAAGCACAATGTGTATTGGAGATTGGTGACCCTTGAAGGCAACCCCAGACTTTTATGGGGCACATGGGTGGCTCAACTGGTTCAGTATCGGACTCTTGATCTCACCTTAGAGCTTGATCTCAGTGCTGAGAATTCAAGCCCTGCCCTGGGCCCCATGCTGGTCATGTCACAGAGCCTCCTTACACACTTACACACACACACACACACGTGCGCATGCGCGCTCTAAAAGTACCCAAACACAAAGTTGGGATGCACTAATGTTCAAAGGAAACTTCCAGATAGATCTCCATTAAGTCATAGGGACGAATCCATTGCTTCCTCCACTGCAGACTATTTACGTCAAGGGATCCCTGGGGCCTTACAAAGGCAGAGCATGGCAGGAATAAAGCCGGAGTGGCAGGCAGCCCTCCAGACCCTTCCACACATCCTTGCCGTTAACCACATCAATCTAGAAATGGGCAAACCAGAGAAAGGAAAGGAGGAACTTTCACAAAGTAGCAGCTCTCAAGGCAAAGGAAACCACAGAGAGTGAGAGGGACATTTCTCTCTGCCGCCGCAGGAGAATTCAGACCGCCTGACCGTAAATGTTTCTCCTGGCTCAGCCCACCTCCGGGCTTTCTCTGCCTTTCCAGCCTCCGTATCCTCTGCCTCAGGCCCCAGCCCTGAGCTGATCTGAGACAGGAAAGGAGCCCATACCGAGTTCCATCACCCGCTGGCACTGGATGTCATCCTTCCCACACTAAAAGGCCCCACCGCTAATTCTGGACTTGCGTGCACGCTCTACATTTCCTGTTCCGACAATCGGACCACGTAAGAGTGGGGCATTCCTGCATCCCATGGACCATGTTTTCATCTTGTGCCCCCGTGATGCGGGCTCGGTCCCTGGGAAGTAAAACCAGAGAGGTGTTCTGGCTTCATTATGAAAAGCTTTGCCTTCGGGGACCCTGGCGTGGCTCGTTGGTCAGGCGTCTGACTCTTGAATTCGGCTCAGGTCACGATCTCCGTGTCTTGAGATTGAGACCCGCCTTGACCCTGCTGAAAATTCTCTCTCTGGGGGCGCCTGGGTGGCTCAGTCGGTGAAGCATCTGCCTTTGGCTCAGGTGATGATCCCCTGCTCATCAGGGAGCCTGCTTCTCCCTCTTCCTCTGTCTGCCACCCCCCCCACTTGTGTCTGCTCTCTCTCTGGGTCAAATAAATAAATAAAATCTTTTTAAAAAATTCTCTCTCTTCCTCCATTTCCCCTAAGGAAAAAAAAAAAAAAAAAAAAAGCTTTGCCTTTGGGATCTGTCTTAAAGCGTTCGAAGCTCAGCTCTTCCCCTATGATATTGGACGAGTTACTGCTCTAAACGTCTTTCATTGTTTGTAAAAAAGGGTTGACGCAGATGATGATGGCAACTCCAGAGATGACGGTGATGACGTCTCCTACCTCCTCGGGTGGCAGGGTAGGAGAGCGGCCGGGGTAAAGCGTCTGGCTCGGAGCCTGGCCCTGTAGATGCTGCAGTTTGTTTAGGTGTCGCCTCTGCTCTTGCTAGTTTTCTGTCCCGCACTTCTACCTGGGCTACCGCCAGCTCCAGAGACTCTGTCCTGAGACCCTGCAGGTTGGGCTCTTCGTCATCAGAAGCCCCCGTCCAGCCTGCACGGGGCCAGCTGGAGCGGGCACGGGTCGTTTGTAGAGACAAACGCTGCAGCAGACACCGTCGCCGCCCCGTCCACATCCCACAGATCGCTCTGCCATTCTACTGCACACCCGCTCCCCGTGAGGTCCCGCCCTGACAGCCAGCGCTCGCAGTGGCATCCTGGCAAACATTCAACCACCACTATGAAGACGGGAGAGCCTCACTCTGTCCCGTGAGCCGATTTCCGTAGTGTAACTACTCCCACCGTGGCTGATTTCAGACTATCGGTGTGAGGTTAACTAGCTCACAAGATTCCTAACAACTTAACACCCAAACCCCATGAGCCATCACAAGCAGAGCCTGTGCGCTGTAGGCATTTTTGTCTGTCTCTTAGAAAGGCTGCATCTTCACTGCCTGGATCTGCCTTGCCTGGACCCGAGGAGGACAGGAAGTGTCTGGGCACTGATGCCGCTGCTCACCGCCCATCCTATTTAGCCCTTAATCAAGGACGGATGGGCGTAGAGGTATAAATCCTCAAAATCCCTCACCAACGAGTGTGATGCGTGGTCTCTCCAGCGTCCCTGGGAATTCGTTCGAATTATCTGTGTGGCTCTCCACTTGACACCATGACTTCGCTCACCTTCCTCCCTCCCCAGTCATACTTCCCCACTTCCTGGTAGTGTTTCCTGAGGACCTTTCGAATATGTCACTTTCACACAACTCCTCGTGCCAGAGTCTGCTTCTAGGAACCAAACTACAGACAGTACTTAAGAGCTTACACTCTAAAGCTCTGAGTTCAGATCACAACTCTGATACAAGCTGTGTGACTTTGGGACAGTTACTTAAACTTCCTGAGTCTACATTTCCTCATCTATCGATGGGCCCAGGAAATCCCTCCTGACAGAATTGTTTGTTGGGAGAATGAAAAGATAAATCCCTTAAGGGGCTTAGTGCAGTCGGCTCACAACGTATCTTCCATATATGCTGCTGTTACTAAAGAGAACATCTGAACTGGCCTCCAGGTCAGAGAATCACTTGGAATCGTGGACGGCTGAGCCCTCCCACCAAGTAGGGCTGTGTGATGTCCTGAGCCGTACCTAAGCTTGCACTGATGTTGGCAGTCAATGTTTAGGCTCCTCGGCTCTCCTTTCCTGGATCAGGCCGTCCTCCATCTTTCTCTACTGCAGAGGGAATGGGGCTCCTGGAGGGGCTCCGGTCCCCTTGACCAGCTCTGGGACCTAGAAACCCCAGCAAGCCTTGCTTCTGACTCCCCCCAAACCTGAACAGCCAGGCAAGGCTCAATGGAAGGCAGCAAGCAATTAGGATACCCAAAAGGGATGCAGCCAGCCCCTTTGTTCATGATCCAATCAACGTCTTTGCCCCACGGTCTCCAACTTCTCATGCCTGAAAATAGCAAATGTCTGCCCAAGAAAGGTGAAGTGAGCACCCATAAAGTCGAGAGGCAGAATGGACTAGTAACATCCCTTCCCAAAAGCTACCAGGTAACTTCTACACAGACTCTTGGACATACATATCACATCAGGGTCAATGGAACCAATTTTAGACATCTTTTTTAAGTAAAGAATCCTAAACTGGGAAAAGCTCTATATGTAAGGATAGTTTACCCTGTTTCGCCTGTTTCTTTGTATATAATTGATACATAATACATTTTAATTAATTAATGAGTTAAGGTATTATTTTATCATTGTAAAAATGTGGAAAGCCTATGGTGAGTGCTGTGAAGCGTGTAAACCTGGTGATTCACAGACCTGTACCCCTGGGGAAAAAAATACATTATATATTTATAAAAAATAAAAAAAAAAGTGGAAAGCACCTTGCTCTCAATAGTTAAACACAAAACAATTAATGCTATGATACTGACTTTTGATTAAAAAATGGCTATTAAGGGGCTCATGGGCAGCTCCGTTGGTTAAGTGTCTGACTCTTGGCCTCAGCTCAGGTCATGGTCTGAGGGTCGTGAAGATGCACCCCCCCCATGTCGGGCTAGTGCTCAGCGTGGAGTCTGCTTGAGATTCTCTCTCTCCCTCTCCATCTGCCCGCCCCCCTTCTTGTGCACATGTGTGTGCACAAGCTCTCTCTCTCTCAAATAAAGAAATAAATCTTTTTTAAAAATGGCCATTAAAAATTATGTTTGTAAAAAATTATAAAAAATGTGAAAAGGTTTATGAAGCAAAATGAAACAGATTTTAAACTCACAACTTAATTGTTTTTAATATACAAAGAAAAAACACTGACAGTGTACGAGGTTTCCTTTTCTGTCACATCTTCACCAACACTCATTGTTTCCTGTGGTTTTTATTTTAGCCATTCTGACAGGTGTGAGGTGATATGTACAGAATTGTGGAGTCACTATACTGTATGCTAGAGCTGATGTAACGCTGTGTGTTAATGGTACTAGAAATAAAATTTTTAAAAGTTTAAAAAAAGAAAACAACACCATAAACGCTGAAAAAAAAATGTGCCACAACAGGGAAATACTTAACTAAAATATGGTCTATCTAAGCAAAGGAATAATATACAGCCACTGAAAACTGACTGTATAAAAAGTATGAAACAGTATCTGTCTATGAGATGACAAGATAGCTCAAAGTGTCCCTATTGCTCATGTATATAAAACACACCTACAACTTCTTAGCAGAATATCAAATGCATGTTTTGCAAAGAGCCCAACTATGTAGAACTAAACCAACTTAAAAATGTAGGCATAAAAGAAAAAAACTCTAACTAAATTGTTAAAAATAATCCTATTGGGGCTGCAATCCTCAAGTGGCTTACTTTCTTTTCTTCCTTTATGTTCTACATTTTCTCTAATTACGGAGAATTACTTTTATAATAAACAGTGTTTTTGATTGATTGAGTTAACCATAGCAAAATGTGTACACAAACGCACATGCACACAGATGAAGTAAGGCATGGAAAGCAATGGAGAATGTTACTATTCAGACACTTTTCTCTTTTAATGGCTTCCAAATTCGTTTCCTAATAAGGCTAAATCCCAGCCATGTTAGGGTAACAGCCCAGCCTAACCAGAGAACTGACTCCGGTGATAACTTCTCAAGCCACGGTTACAGTTTCGCTGTCACTTCAGCTCTGGCAGCCTGAGCTGGGGACAGCAGCGGGGCAAGAAGGCATGCAACTCAAGAGCGAGAGAATTCAGAACTCGACGCTTGCTGAAAATCCTGACAATTCAGTCTTCCTTGCCTGTGCAGTCACTCTGTGCATTTGTGGGTTTGCCAAAGCTCACCTTGGAAATCAGATTTCCTCTCTGTTATGTTTTATAGCATTCTGTAAGTTCAAGTCCATTGTTTCCAATATGAATTTTGCTTTTTAGTGGCCATATGTTCAGGTAAGTATGTTCTTGCTGAGGCATTAGAAAAACCAGCTCAGTGGAGACCCATTGATTCACCACCTGGCACATGTCTTTCCATGAACAATTTACCATTGAAAGCATGAAGGAAAAGCTAGGGCATCATGGAACAAGTCAGCACCCACGCCCTCCAGCAACTCCTATCACAAGAAAAAGGTAGCATCCATTCTGAGTAATATCCATTCATCTATATTCCGGGTGGCATCATGAGACATTAATGCCAACAACCTCTAGTGTTCTTTTGAATGTTACCACTTTCCAGACAGCTTCCTCAATTGGAGGGTTCAGCCTGGCATCTGCAAAGACACAGGTATCTCCCTTTATTCTTCCTTCTTCCCTGATACAGAGGGCATGATGCCTTTTTAATACCTCACTTCCTAAAACACGAGGATACAGTATATAAAATCTGCCATCTGGCTCTTTCTTTTTCTGATGAAGCCATTTACATTTTCTTAGTATAATTAGTATTGCATAGTAACTTGTCAATATTCTTCTGCCATGGCACCTGATAGCAGTTTAAGTGTACCTGCAACTTTGAGGATTTATTTGGTGCAGCATGCTTTCAAGCGCTGGTAAGGGATAATTACCAGGGAGATTATTACATGGTGTTGGGTTAATTAAATATGATAAAGCCATTTGCCTGTGACATGATGGGTCTGTTTCAATCTAAACGGTATAAAGTGGTCAGACTCGTCAAAGGCAACATGGTGACCCCACAGAAGATTAGACCTAACCAAAATAGAATCCTGCTAATGATGTTTCTGAATCCGATGTTCCATCTCGATTTCACTAGCTGTCTTTTTAATCAGAGAGATGTCATTACAATGATCGCTCTTGAACATTTGTGCCCAGCCCTCATGAGAAAGCGGGACCTTCAAGCTACCTTGAAATGTTGGCAAAATACAAAATATTAAAAGTGTGAAAGGGAGTCTGCTGAACTGAATTGCTTCTGATCTTCTGTGTTAGACTGAATCAGAGTCGGTCTTAATTGAGGACAGCCTGCTGGGCAAGGGAGGTAAGAGACTGGTGTCTGATGGCTGCTGACCATCTCCTTCCTCCAGTAGAGCTATCACTGGGCTGTAAAAAGAGCTAAGCTCTAGGCTGAAGGTGTGATAGACACAAGTCTGCAGACAGTGTTTTCTATTTTAATTTTAGAGTAGCAAGAACAGAGATTAGTACTCTACCATATTTTTAAAGACAAAAAGTACTGTGTACTCTGAACATGAATGGCCGGATGCTGCCGTGTTATGATAATAACGTGGCAATAAAATGGAAATTATCTCCATTGCTGAACTTCCATTTCCTTGGCACAGTGGACATATAGAACTGCTGCAAAGTCTACAGTGGCCGAAATGATCAATTCAGTCGAATACGCGTTAAGTCCGTTCCCCCAAATATCAATAAAACGAATGGCTAGAATGACTGACCAGGTGAGAGGCATCATGTGCAATCAGTAGGTATCTACTGAGGCCTCCCGGGTGCCGGTCACTGTAGGAAACAAAGTAAACAAACCCCTTATGAAACTGTTCCAGTCAATAGTAAGAGACGACCTTGCTGCTTGATTGAGAAAGTAAGACGTACGGTGCCTGACTGTGTAGCAAAGAGAAGCACTTGCAACAGCCACAAGGAAAATCGATCTAGTTATTCGGTATTTAGACAATGTCCATGAGAAAGCCCTTCCTCCTGACGGCTTCCCACATCTCCCTCCTGCTCCCGCGGCCGCAACCCACCTCCCACCCGCCAGTCGTCACTCTGGTTTCCCTTCTTTCGGTTCTTCTAAGTGAGGAGGGCCCCACGCTGGGAACCTTCGCTAAACCACGAACCCTGCGGGACCGCCTCTCCATCTCCCCTTCTCCCCCAGTCCCTGATCACCAACAGAAACACCAGCAATTAGCGGCTGGAAACTCGGTGTCCAGAGGAGGAAGGGCTCAGGCAGAGACTCTGGACGGTCCACATGGGTTTCAGGGCAGGACCGGAGACCGGAGCTGACCCCTGAAGGAGAAGCAGTGAACGAAGAGGCAGAACCCACGGCCTGGTGGGGAGAAAGAGGGTGAGCGACAGCCCTGGGCTGGGAAAGCCAAGGCCCAGGCACGAGGAGACGCAAGTGCGGTTGGCACAAGAATTTTAGTTTGACAGCAAAGCAAGGTGAGAGTAGAAAGACATGGGTTTGCAAGAATTCAAAAACTTTTGTTTTTAACTTATTCGGTGGGTACGTTGCTGCAACAATGTGTGTGAATCTCCAAAACACACTGAGAGAAGAAAGCCTTAAAGAAAAGTCCACGCTTCGTGATTCCACTCATTCCAAGTTCTAGAACAGACCAAATGATTCCATGGGAGAAGACAGAGCAGTGGGTGCTTTTGGGGTGACCAGGGGCCATTCAGGGACCTTTCTAGGGTCCTGGGAATACGCTACATCTTGACAAGGCTTTGCATTTCATATAGGTATGCGTTCGTTAAAGCTTGGAGAACACGTATTTCAGATTTATGCATTTCACTGTGTAAATTTTTACATCAAAAGAGAAAAAAAAACTATACACAAATGTTGCGCTCTAGTTAATACTATGCACACTGAAGTGGTTAGGGCTAAATTATGCCCGTTATCTGCAATTCATTTCGGAATGCATTGAGTAGAACACATAGAATGGATTAATGGATATATAGAGGAATGGATAGAGGCAGTAAGAGGAAGAAAAGCAAGTGGTAAATTGCCAGTGGTAGAACCTAGGTTGTGACTATTCGTGGGAAGAACTTAACTCATCTCTAGGCTTGAAGATTTCATTAATAAAATGTTGCTTTTTTAAAAAGATTTTATTTATTTGAGAGAGAGAGAGAGAGGGAGTGAACAGAAGCAGGGGTGGGGGGGGGGGCAGAAGGAGAGAGGCAAGCAGACTTCCCGCTAAGCAGGGAGCTTGATGTGGGGCTAGATCCCAGGGCCCTGAGATTATGACCTAAGCCAAAGGCAGACACTTAACTGAGTTACCCAGGTGCCCCTAAAATGTTGCTTTTTTAAAAAAAATTGTATGTTGGGCACAGATGAGTCTTGAGGTTAATGTACATATTACATCTTACTATCAAAAAACATCTTGCATTTTGCATTGAGGAATGCTGCGAAAAAGCAATTTTTCAGAGATTTAGTCAGATTTCTTTTTAAAGATTTTAGTTATTTATTTTACAGAGAGACACAGCGAGAGAGGGATCACAGCAGAGGGAGTGGGAGAGGAGAAGCAGGAGGAGCAGGGAGCCTGATGTGGGGCTCCATCGCAGGACCCTGGGATCACGACCTGAGCCAAAGGCAGATGCTTAACAACTGAGCCACCCAGGTGCCCTGAGTTAGGCTTATTGGAATGTATTGGACAATGATATCTAGTTAAGACAACAATGATGGCTACTGCTATTATTGGCACATATCAGCCAGTCTCTTGTGTCAAGCATCAGGAAACGGCTTTTAAGAATCATCCCATTTAATTCTACACCAACCTCAACAAGAGGTATTAATATCCCCACTTTTCTGATGATGAAACTAAGCCTCAGTACATTAAGTGACTTGCCTGGAGCTAATCAGGAAGAAGGCTATAGAGCCGAGGTTCAAACCTAAGCTTAGGTAGACGTATACTGGGGACACAGAGGGCAACTGGCAGGATCCGGATTGGAACTCTGGTCTCTGTGATCCAGAATCCATGGAACGTCTTCAGTCTTTGTTGCAACACTCTGCAGTCATCCCTGGCAGGACATTGTATCCTTGGTCTCAGATGGGATCTTAATTCCTTCCAGAGTTGAGGAAACAATCACTTCTTCCAAAATGATCTGAACTTGGTGTTACACACATCAGCTTTGGGTTTACGGGCTTTGCAAATTATTCTCAGCACATTTTGACCTGAATTCTACAAATTTTCCTTGACTTAAAAAGAGGTTACACTAGACATCCTACACAACATAGACATTTTAGCAGAAGCCTAAGGAAAGCACCTGCCTGTGTTTTAAGCGTGACTTTAATGGCGGTCTTTCAGCCAGTGAAGTAGGGAGGTGAGGAAAATGTTTGAGGGCAGGCAGCCCTTGGGGACACCTCATTTCTTAAATTTAGTAAAAGAAACAACACTGTAGGGTACAGAGCCACCACGCGTTCTGCAGGAAGCTTGCTCCTGCATCCAGATTTTCCGTAGCTGTAGGAAGCTGGTTTTATGACAATAATATGTGAGAATCGGTCCTCTTTTAGAAAGAGGGTAATTCCACTTAATTATCGAGTCGTTATAAAGAGCAACCCACGTCTGCGAACTCACAGGGCCCGACGGCAAGTAGACATTCAGTGACAGTGGATTTCCTTCCATGTCACTCGTCCGGTCCACAGGAAGAAATGACACTCAGAGAGTCAGACCATGAAAAACTCCTCAGAGGTGTGTTTAACACCAGAGTCGGCAACTATGCCTCCCTTAGAATGCCTTTCCAAAGAGAATCTCATAGCATAAAAAATTACATGCTTATCAGGGTAATTTTTTCCTTTTTATGCTGCCTGGTTTTCTCCTAATAAATACTATTCCCACTATAGATTCCCCGGTGATGCTGGTATCAGACAGGGCCAGCACTGGGAAGGAGCGACGGGCTGATGGGCAGGGAGTGGTGGTGGAGCCTATGATTTTGAGAGTTAAAATAGAAGGAGTAAGGGCTCCGTCCCCAGGCCCACTTTCACTGCTGGGCACTCAATAGAAACCCTGTTGAACTGAGCTCAAGGTGACGAGGGCTTCACAAGATGCATAATGGTAGTATCTTTACAAGGAAAGCTTGATAGTTCTGGAGGGGTTTATGGTGTCAGTAATTAGGATCTCAACTTGAGGTATTTAGCTGACAGAATTCGGAAATTCACTGCAGATCAAAGGACCCAAATACTAGTCTCTTCAGAAAGTGAGAAGAAAAACGACATTCAGTTTGGCTTGATACATCCACGAACTACATGGAGGAGAGGGAAATCCATGAAGAAATGACTTAGTTGAGAATTAATGAAGGGACTAATTCAATCTCACAGGATAAAGGGATACAAATCTGTAACTAAAGTTAACTCCAAAATGGTCTGTGTCTTTCATTCATTATCCAACCCACATTTATTGAGCACCTGCTACATTCCAGGTCCCATGCTATGACCTCAAAGACATCCATGAAATAAGTGAATACAGACCATAACTTATAGTATTTAGCCCTGTAAAGGGGGGTAATTGGATTTCAAAATTCACCTCTCTACTCTCACATCTGCTTCCGCTGCACCCACAGATTTGCAGGCCCGTTTCCAGATTTGATTAGAGCTTCACCTTCCACTTTTCTTCCAAGTCTCATCTTGGAGGGTGGGGAAGGGAAGGAGCCTATATGGACAGAATCCAAACGTCTTCTAGCAGGTCAGAGGGAGAGGAGGGGCCTCGTGGCAAACATTTGTTTGTTTTAAAATATGCATGATACAAACAAATGTTAACTACGACCCAGACTCCAGCTGGTATGCGTCTCACTGCTTTTTATGAGTGATCTCACCTCATCCTCACCAGAAGGTGGAAAGTAGGTGTTCTTCCTATTGTTACCATTATTATTGCTATTACTGTTACAATAGTTATCCCTCGTTTGTAAAGGAGGAAATAGGCAGCACAGGATTGCAGATTTTGCGTTGTCATGGGACTCAGAATTAGGGCATCTAGAAATTGAACTTGGCTGTCAACGACTTGGTTTCCAGTTCCATGGTCTTGCCACTACCCCTTTCATTTTAAAACCTCAGAGCACGTTTATTTATCTGTTAAATGGATGGCCAACCATTCAAGGGTTCTTAGTTTTTCAGTAAATATTTATTAAATTCCAAACACACACAGACCCTGGGTATTTCCAAGATAGACATTGTCTTTTGACTTAAATTGTTGGTCCAGCAGCTTGGACAGCTGGGTGTATCTTCCCATTCTTTCATTCAACCTGCAAATAGCTGCTGAAGGCTCACTATGCCTTCCTAGTTCTCAGGCTGAAACAGGGACCAAAATGGGTAGAGAGACTGAAGGCACGAGGCAGGGATTCTAGAGGAGGAGAGGGCAGATAAACAACTTTTAAACACTCCCTAGGTCAGAATGTGGTATGATCTGTGAAGAAGGAAAGTACGGGAGGGGGTCATGTCATAGAGTGACTGGGAGACAGAAGGGATGCTGGCTTAGACAAGATGACCGCTCTACAAAGGGGACATTTCTGCAAATACTACTTAAGAGAAGGAATGAGCCATGAGGATATGGAGTGGGTGCGTTCCAAGTGGTAAGAAGAGCACATGCAAAGGCCCTGAGATGGACTGGAGCCTGGTGAGCCCCTGTCTGGAGCAGCTGGAATCCCATATTCATGTGTTTAAATGAAATCTGCAAATGCGGAGGTGCTGGTTGTTCTCACTCAGTTGCACCAGGAATGTCCTGCTTTATGCGTGCTATCTTAGAGCAGTTCCCGTCCCCTGACAGAGCAGGGGAGGCAATTACTTTTCCTTAACAAGTCAGTAAAACTGCTTTCATCGCTCCACAACGATGGCTAGATAAGAAAGGGAGCCCCCACCCAAACCACCCAGGGCATCGCCAAGAGTGAGAGCCTACTGATCGGAAAGACATTTATAAACTGATGCAGAGAGAGAGAATGGAGTCCCCTGCCTCTTCCTCCAACGCGTAACAGGTCTTTGGTTTTAGCCCCTGGGGTTTCCAGGGAATCTCTCCCACAAGTCCAGCCAGCCCCACTGTTGGGGCAGAGGACTTTAATCTGGCCGGCGGACATGGACAAATGACCCGGCCAGGAGCACGGCCCTTGCTGAAAGCCCAAGGCAGAAGGAGCCACAGATAGAAGCAGCTGAGAGTTTGGCTTCTAATTAGTGAAAAGTTACAGTTGGTTTGAATCATTAGAATTATTGACTTAGGGGTTTATTAAATAACATCCTCTCACATATATATTCTATTAATACTCTGGGGGAGTTTCAGTTAGCTTCAGTGCTTGAGAACTGTGTGCATTAAGAGATAATATTTTAGAAAAGTCGTGGGTAAATTTGGTGCCAAAAAGTACAAGCTTGAGTAATTCCCTTTTTATGAAATGTAGATAACAATTTAGAGGTAATCAATTCTAACGGCACAGAACTCAGAAATCCCGAGAACGTGAGTTCTTCAGAGCAAAAGAGAAGTTTGGTGATCGGTGCTTTCGATCCCCTCATTCGGTTTGGAGAGAAAACAGAGGGACGCGGGTGGAGGCCCAGGTGCAGGTCGCTGGGGGACGGAGGGAGCATGTCCCTTCCTGCGTGTTCTTCTGTCCCGTTGCTTCCCTTCCCAGTGCTGGCTTGTGGTTTCACTTTGCAACTTCCCTTAACACACTCTGTTAAAAAATTCACCGAGCCTGTCAAGGGCTTAAATGGCCGTTTCTCTTTGTCTTTTAGCTTTTATGTCCTTAATTCATAGCTCACCTCACCTGTGAGAACTCAGTGTCAACAGAGGCATTTTTCCTGTAATGTAAAATTATTATATTTTGATATTTTCCTACCAGGATTTATTTTATCTATCTATCTATCTATCTATCTATCAGATAACCCGGGGGCGGGGGAACGTCAGGCATCACTACAAATTTCACGGCTTTGAAGGATTCTCATTTTTCCCCCTCAAAAATATGTCACATTCTGCTCCTGATAATGCAGCATGAAGATATGCTAACTTGAACAAATGGAAGTTCTTGAGACATGAAATGAGTGAAGAATAAAATATTTTTTGAAAGTTTGTGTGGCTTTTAATCATGTCTAAATCACAATCACTAACTCCGAGTTTGCTGTTACCTTCTCACAGGCTTACCCGGCATATGTAATTCCATTACAATGCAACACCATGTGCTGAAAGCTATGAACTCAGATCATTTATCAAGGAGAAGTCTCCTGGGTGGAAAAAAGGTGACACCATGATAAAAATACATTTTTTCCACTTAGTCTATATTGTATAAAAGCATTAAAAAATGGTGAATCTTACACTGGATTACTTGACAGTACACCAGATGATTGTGATGTGACCATTTTCTAAACCTAATGTCCCTTCTCACCTCGCAGAAGATAAGAATTCAACTCTCCCCCTTTTGAGAATTGGCTGGGCAGAGGACCAGAGCTAATTGCCAACTGCCGATCCCCCTATATCTAAATCTGTGTTACTGCCAGAGCTGTCCTGCCCTCCTTCCCTTCAGCCACTTACCAATGATGAGCTGTGCACGTACATCTAACACAAATGCTCCTATGCTTAGAACAGCCCTGCAATAGGTGCCCTGGCCAGGATTTTTCTTCCAGAAAAACCCCATGCTTGGGAGGATTGTGTAATAAAAGGGTTTTTCGTAAGATAGGATTAGAGCAGACTACTCTTTGCAAATTTGTAACCACATAATCAATGCAAATGATAATAATCGTAATTGGGTTTTTTGGGATTTTATTTATTTATTTGATAGAGATCACAAGTAGGCAGAGAGGCAGGCAGAGAGAGAGGAGGAAGCAGGCTCCCCGCTGAGCAGAGAGCCTGATGTGGGGCTTGATCCCAGGACTCTGGGATCATGACCTGAGCCGAAGGCAGAGGCTTTAACCCACTGAGCCATCCAGGCGCCCTTGTAATTGATTTTTTTTTAACCGGCATGTTTGAAAAGACAAGATAGATTTTTTTTTTCATGAAAAATTTAATTAAAAGAAAAGTACAATAAATATAGGGCTTCACTTTTAAAAAGGTGAGTGAGCTCGATGGAAGGCTTATAAGGAATGCCTGAGACTTCAGAATTATGGAAACTGAGGCACAATGCAGTAAGGTAAAGGAAATCACGCAATAAGCACTTCTAAGGGGGTGGGTTTGGCCAAGGAACGTGAGGTGGATTGCACATAGACTGTTCTGGACTCCTCTGAGTCTCGGTGCCTTCAG
This sequence comes from Mustela lutreola, assembly GCF_030435805.1. Lineage (NCBI taxonomy): Eukaryota > Metazoa > Chordata > Mammalia > Carnivora > Mustelidae > Mustela > Mustela lutreola. Next base: position 5,469,339 of record NC_081305.1, read on the forward strand.
TCGTGTTAGTATGCCTTCATTCAGCTGCTGCGTCTTGGTGGTACAAGCAATCATTCTCAGAAATACTGCATGTAGACTAAAATAATTCTTATGCTACTGATATTCCCATATTTAATCAATTGCCTATGAGCTCATCTGCCTTATAAAAAACATTCAGTGCAGTGGATCAGATTTTATTTAGATAAAGACCCTAAAACATGGTCCCTGCAGTGATAACTCATGATCGTCCTTGAAATGGGTATAATATTTCATTGTCTTAATTTGGATTCTCCCAAAAGCAGAACCTGAGACAAGGACTTTGGCACAGGTAATATATTTGGGAATTTGTCTCAAGAAGCACAACTGAGGAAGTAGGAAAATGAGGCAGGAAAAGGCGATACATAAAGCTTCTACAGGGGTGCCTGGGTGGCTCAGTCGGTTAAGCATCTGTCTTTGGCTTAGTTCATGATCCCAAGGTCCTGGGATAGAGCCCCACATTGGGCTCTCTGCTCCCCGAGGAGGAGCCTGTTTCTCCCTCTCCCCCCCTCTCTCTCATTCTGTCAAATAAAGAAAATCTTTTTAAAAATAAATAAATAAAATAAAGCTTCTACCATGATCAGGTTCATGCGGTGGGCACCTGGGGCCCAAGCCCAAAGGGGACTCTTTGCAAAACTCTGTAGATTATGACTCAGAATTCTGTCATAGGAGGATGGGGAAGCAGGGACATTTGTCACAGACTCCCATCTGTTGAGAGTGACAACAGAGAGTTAACTTTCCGTTTCCAGGACTCACCTGCTTGCTGCTTAGCAAGCTCCCAGTGCTGAGAAGGCCCTTAGACGGAGAAGAGAGACAGGGACATCTGAGGCGCTACAAACTGTCTACCTCGTGTAGGGGAACTTAAGCGGGGTGATGGGATCCAAGGAAGAGAAGCACAGGGACAGCCGCACACATGAAGGACAGACCAGCAGGTTCTCACAGGCTTATTCGAGGGAACGAAGAACTGAAAAGAACTGAGCTGTCCCAGCTTGAGTTACTGTCACACCCTAGGCCACCAGGCCTAAATTTCAATGATCAGTTATGCTTATTGGATGAATCATGACTACCTTTTGATAAAACAGAATTATCCCAATGCCTGTCACACTCATGGTCCATTTATAAGAAAGTGTACAAGTCTACACTCGCTGTTGCTGAAAGAGCCCCATGCAGTCCTTTAAGCACAGGTGGCCATGTTCTAGACCACATGACCCCTCCTCTGGACACTGCTGAGTGGCTCACAGTGGCCACATAACCTAAGAGCAGCGCTTTTGTAGGCTGCCCCAATAGTATAAAGGCTCTACCCAATCAGACTCTCCCCAGGAACTTAGGCAAAAGTGAAAAGATTGCTCTCCTAAAAGGAAACACAGAGCAAAGCAAACAGAACATTATCAACCACCTTCTCAGGGAAGGTGGTAACATTAAAACCCAGTCACAGCTCTAGCTGGGAACATAACTCTTCCTCCACTTCCTCAATGAACTTCCTACCTTTGGGAGGCCTGGATGATCAATTATTCCCAATTTCCCTGAGATTCTCATCTCCCCTATATCTCAGATCCCCACTACTTCAATATAATCTGAGGATGTCCCTTTTCCTCTTGCAGTTCAAAGGTCTAGGATCCCATGTGCCAGGACAATATTTTACCAACTCCCTGGTTCCGTCCAGTTCTTTTCTCATTCGGTCCAAGGAAAATGTCCCTTGGGGTCTGTGCACTCAATCCCGGGGTCTCTGCACCCATCAGACCATTGTTTTGGTTATGGGTCCAGTCTTTCTTACCATTTGCCAGGCTGGAGGGTCATCGACAAAGAAGTGCATCATCTCCAATCAGCCCAAAAGGCAGAGCCATTACCTAGGCATTCGCACACCTGCCTGAGAGATTTCCAGTTCCAGAATGTATTCATAGTGTCATTTTAAGAAGCTAAGGCATTACCAAAGCTTGCATTTCCAGGCTACAATAGTCAAATTGCTTCCACCTGATCAATTACCTAGAAATTAACTTTTAAACCAAAAGCTAAGTTTTTCTGGAAGCCCTCCGGGCAATGCAACTATCTCTTGCAATTAAATGTTGACATAATTCTTTCAGATCTACAGACTTGCTTTTGCTTCAAGGCTTCCTTCCAGGCATGTGAAAGCTGCCAGTCCTCCGGTAAACATTCTTTGAAAACCTCTGAGCAAATGGCAAAGGTCTTTGGGTTTGGGGGTTTGGGGGAGAACTTCAAATATCAAGAAAACTGTTCAGATACAAATGAAGGTAGTTGTGTTTATTTATTCACGTGTCAGTAAATTGTCTGCCGCAAGCCAACCTTGAGCAAAAATACAGGAGCACTGAGAGGAGTAAAAAGTGGTCCCTATCTTAGAGGACACTGAGTAGGTAGGGCAATAGACTGGAAAGTAGATGAACTACAATAGAACGTGAAAATCCTCTGACCTTGGTATGAACTAAGAACTGTACGAGAATCAAGGACGGAACGACTGAGTCCCAGAGAGTTGTCAAAGCTCAGGAGAAGGGTGGGGGGGTGGGGGGGCAATGTTCCATGGATGCTGATGGATGAGTGGGAGGAGTTAGGGAAAGAGGGAAGAATTAAGGGTTGGTCCTTCAGAGAAGATCATGTGCCAAGAAATGTCATAGGTGGGGCTACAGTAGTTCGAGAAGACCAAAATCTCTGCCCTCATAAACCAAATCAGATCGAGTGTGTGGGAAGCACATGAACAGTGGCCAGGAGATGGTCACCCATTGGTGAGAGTTTTGACTATCATTCTAAACATCAGATAATTTTCAGTTCTAATAGGAGCTCGCAAGAGCAGGACCTTTTGGCATTGCTGCCCTCAGGTTCTCCTCATACCAGGATGGTCCTCTTGAGGGGAAGAGAATGGTAGCACTAGCTTCTACTCTAACATTCCCTGCCTGACATTGTGCCCAGCACATAATAAGCACTGTCTCATTTCCTGTCCCCCACATCCCTAAAATCCCCATTTGTAGAAGGGGAAACTGAAGCTAAAAGGGGGTAAGCACTTGGGGCAAGGACTCGCTATACTATCCACATCACCCAACCATCTTGGTTGCCAGGCAAGTTAAAGAAGATAGCACATGAGAAGGACCTAACACAGTGCCTGGTTTGTGGTGAGGGATCAACAAGTGGGTGGGATCATTAGTATTATTACTAGAGCAGTCCAAATCCATGTTACTGGTCCCCATCAGGAGAATATCAGTTTTCACTTGCCCTTCGTGGGAGCATGGGCTCTCTTTCCTCTTTCCAGCATTTTTTGGGGCGGGGGCGGGGGGAGAAGAGGGCTGTATGTAATTGGGAACCAGTACTTCTACACCTAAGCAATAAGTTCTTGGGCCAACTACCCTAGCAACAAAGGAAAGTACACAACCTTCATAAGCTGCCACATCAAAAACCTTTCCTCCAAAGAACTTAAATATAGAACATTTTATTTTATTTTTTTTTTTAAGATTTTATTTATTTATTTGTAAGAGAGAGAGAGAGTGAGAGCAAGCACAGGCAGACAGAGTGGAAGGCAGAGTCAGAGGGAGAAGCAGGCTCCCTGCGGAGCAAGGAGCCCGATGTGGGACTCGATCCCAGGACGCTGGGATCATGACCTGAGCCGAAGGCAGCTGCTTAACCAACTGAGCCACCCAGGCGTCCCTAGAACATTTTAAACTAAATTTGTGGACATTATAAAACTTGAAAACACCACTTGAAAACTTCACTGCCTCCAAGCCTTTAGTCAAGCGGCTTCCTCCGCCAAAGAACACTTTGAGACTTTTCGTCTGCCTAAGGCAGAAGCATCCCACCTTGTAAAGTCTTCGCAGCCTCTCTCTGAGCCTCATCTGTAAAGTCTGCCCAGCCCCTCTCTGAGCTATGACCGCAATTTTAACGACTCCTCATATTTTCTTCATTGTACTCATGTCACCACCATGACTCCTACCACGATTCTGGCATGCAGGAGGCTCAACAAGGCATTTCATCAGAACCAGTGCCTAAACATCCAATAAGGCCCTAGAACGCCCACACCGCCTAAAGGTCAACCTAGCCACAATGGATTCCCAGTGAGTTTTGGTTTGGGTTTGGTTTGCGTCTGCCCCTACACCTTGAAGTCAAAGATTTTTTTTTTCATATTATGAATCAGTAAATGTCGGGTGAATAAATGAATGAACAATGGACTGAAGAAACAAACGGAAGGTGTACGGAGTGAGAAAAGAGTAATAAGAAAATAGAAGGAAAGAAGGTAGAATCGAAGTTTTTAAAAGATTTCAGAAAATTGGAGACCCCATCAGAAATCACCAACCTGAGAAAATACAGTTACAAGAAAAACTATTATTTGAACAAGAGGACTTCCTTAGAGACTTCAAATTAATCCTTCCGCGCGCTCCCTTCTCTAATCTTCCCAGACACAGCTTGCTTAAGCGGTTTTCTTTGTTATTCCCTGGTCTTCTCTCAATACAATCGAGGCCATCTAACTAGAGGGTCAGAAAGGGGGCTTGTAAATGCTCTTCCCCTGAGCCGTCATTTGAGGCTGAATGCAAAGGCCACATCCCATATGGGCCTTGTGGGTAAGCCTCGAGCTTCAGAAAAAGGGAGAAAGACACAGGAAGGCTGCAGCCAATGACGGGTTTTGTACGTGCAGGCCTGTGTATGCATCGGTACACATCGCCCTGTACGTACACACACACAGGCCACTTCGAACAAATTTGTTTTTTGTGATTATAGTAATAAGGACTTGGAAAACTGCTGCATTGGTTTGAGTTTCCCCTTAAAATACATGATTGCCCTCACAAAACATAATTTCAGTTACAGAAACCCGATAATGACCCAAAAATACCCTCCCATGCACTCTTGGCTCATGAAGTACCCACTGACTGTGACGAGCGCTGGTTGGGGTTTGGGGCTTTTTGCATTATTAATAAAAGGATGCAAGTAAAATGAGTTGGCTTTTAGAGATCGTTATCGAGAGTCTAGATAGCAAAGGTCTGGGGAAGCTGTTTTGCATTTTGCCGTATCACTGTCGCAAGAAAGCGCAGAGCTACTTAGAAACCTAAATAAATTAATAAATATAGCAAGTGATAACAATATCGATCCGGCAACCCTGAATAGAAGACAGCCGACTACTTCCCTTTGTGGAAAAGCCTGGTCTCAGGCCTGACAATGCCTAGCATCAGTGAGAGTGAAATGTATGTCTCAGGGCAATTCTCAAGAGCCCTCAACAATACCATAAGAAACTCACCTCTTTTCCAGAAAGCAGGAAGGCTAGAAAGGCCAGTTCAAGAACTGGCTTCTTTAATACGGCAACAGAGATGAATTCAAAAGAATACTTTTCCTTGGTGATCTTCAGCTGGTCATTCATTCAACAATCACTTGTTCGTTACTCAGCCATGATTATCAATAAGAGACCAAGTATATTTGGGAACAAAAAGCAAGAAGAAGCACAGAATGTTACAATTTATGTTCAGGACCTTGGAGCAGAAATAGACACAAAGCATTTTTGCAGAATGCTAACTGAGAATCAAAGAAGGCATTAAAATGACTGTAACCTACGTTCAGTGTTGAGGAGTGTCACAATTCCTGTTCCTGTGCAATGCACTACAGAGGACAACAGGCAGACCTGCCGTCTTGAGCTGCCTTCTCATTAGCTTTAAAGCCACTGGAGGCTTAACCACTAGGATGCGGTGAAGAGTCATAGAACACTTAGACGTAAGGGGATCTAAGAGGTCATCTCATTCAGTAATTCACATTTCCTCGTTAACAGTATCATAAAAGAAATATTTCACAGAATTTCAACACATGAAAAGGACGAAAGACGAGTGTTCCTGGTTGAAGATCTGGTCTCCATCAGAGTCCCTGTTCTCTTGATACTTAGACAGCTTCTGAGGTGGACCCACAAAATCGAGGTCTCTATGGAGTATGGCTTAATGGCCACTAATCAAAGGCAAGCCCCTTTATCAGATGACAAAACTGAGATCACAGAGAATTGGTCTTGCCCAAGGTAACAGCACTAAGTGAGGGATATATTTGGCATTCGACTCAAAGTCTCTTTCAACCATAATATAGTGCACCATCATTTGGTGAGGAAGAACATTTTTGGAGGGAGATAAGGACTGTTTTGGATGCCTTGAGTTTAAGGTGATTGTGAAACACCCATGTACTGGTGTCTAAGAAGAAGTTAATTGCACAGGTTAATTGCACCTTAGCATGGGAATAGCACAATTTCTTAAACTCAGGTGTTGTCATCACAGAGTGGATAAATGATGTCCAAAGAGAGGGCAGAAAGCCCCTAATGAGGGGGTAGAAAGAAGAGCCACATAAGAGGTGTTCAGAGAGGTTAAAGAAAGACAAGAACAACAAAAGATCTGAATATTTTTTTATATGGAGTGATATGAACCATGTCAAAATAAAATATCTCTGAGGAGACTGAGCTTGAGCTGCCAACTATCTGTTTCTTCTGCCAGTCTCTTCCGTCAACACTCAGCCCCTTCTGATTTTTGCCTTCTCACAAAACCTGCTCCCCCGGCCCCATGAGGAGGAAACAGTGATCTACAGAAGCCAAAATAAACTGTTCCCAAGAGTTCATTGTCAAACAGTCAGGAATTTTGGGAACCAATTGTTAGGAGCATAGATGTTATTAAAAATAAAACATATGCATTATGGTTGAATAAGTTCTTTTAAAAGCAAAGACAAAAAATAATCAAAATTTATAATTTCCTAATTATTTTACTGTATTTTACTATAATCTATGCTCTTAAGGTTACTTATGTCTATCTATGTGGAAAAAATACTATATAATGGGGTGCCACTATGCATCTCTTCTCAACTCCGGATTCAGTGATGCCAGGTTGGTCCTTTGGAATCAACTATGGTAGGAGTACGTAGCATGGGAACAGGCACATGATACAGATTGGGGCTGAGACACCTCTGGAAAGAGATGACCAGTCTCCCTGGGACCCAGTACTCTGACTCCCAGTTCTGGCCCTTTGGAAGGCCTACCTGAACTTGCCGTGTGGGTCCTCCTGGGAATTCTGTTTTTCTTAAACTTACTTGAGTAGACATTTGCTACTTTCGAATGCATTGTTAATGCCTGGGAATTGGACATCTTCAAAAGACATTTTCACATTGGATCTTTTAGGGTCAGGGCTTGCCTCCATGTAGAGTTGCATCAACCAATCAAGAAATGTGCGAGCATCCACAGAAGACTCTGGGCTAAGTCATAGAGAAAGCGAAGGATTACGAGGGGTATGGTGGGTAAGGGAGAGCTGGAAGAGGGTCCTGCAGAAGGCAGCACACCGAAACAGGAACAGAGAAAGATTTCTTTTTTTTTCACGCCTCTTTCTATCTAGGATCTTTGAGCAGAAGATGACAGTCCTGAGAAACCCACTATTAACCCCATTACATTTCTACTTATTATTCTAGTCATTGTTCGCTCACCTCAGGCCATCCTATTTACATAATGAGAAGAGATTTGGTGGGGAGGAGGGGCATGTATCAATTGTCATGTGTCTGCCCTGCTAGTTTATACTGTAAATAACACACTTGTTTCCCATGCTGCTGCTTTGGGGGACATTCTGTTAATTTCAGTCCTCATCTTGTTTTCGCCAAAGTTGGCAGCAGAATGTTCAGAGGAATACTCAGATGGTTAGACATGGGCGTTATTTGGTGGTGCTTTAGCCGGTAGGTTTCTAGAAGACAGATACAACCACTAAGTATGCCAGCTGAGATCAGTGCTAGCCCACACAGGCCAGCTTTCTGTGCCTTTAGACTGGAGAATGGTTTCCCACACCCACTCATGGGTGGATTCACCTTTCTCATCCACTCATGCACTCTCGTGCTGATAAACATAAAGGGCTATAACCAGGGACAGCCATATGATGTGCAAGGCTGGGTACAAAATGAAAATGGGGGGGGTCTCTTGCACAAAACACAAGCAAAACATTTCCCCCTCTCTTCTACAGTCTCTCTGAACCTGCATGCTCCCGCAGGCACCAGACATCCATGCGGTGAGTATTAACCCTCCCAGGTATCCGGAGCTCTGCCCTTTGATTCTGCAAGGGAGGCACATACACCTGAATCGATCATCTGCCCCAGAGCTCACTGTGGCAGTGAGCGTGGTACCAGGGCTACAGATCGGCACTTAGGCACCTCAGGGAGCAGGGAGCCAGGGGCACACCTGAGGGAGATGGGGAGGCGGTGGGAGTTGGGGCTGCAGGCGAGACAGGGCTCCAAGCCCCGGGTCCTGCTCCATTGTCCCACTGGATTTCATTTACAAAACACAGAGACAAAGAAAATAACCTATTAAGAATTTTGAGATGGTGACCACAAAGCATTAACCCCAAATGTGAGGCCCCCTTCAGAGCATGGGGCGTTCTGCAATTGTACCTGCTGTACACCCGTAAAACCGTTCTTCACAGTGAACTCCTTGTACCTGTCATGGTGACACTGGTTGGTATACACCTGGGTTCGTGGTAAACAGCACATGCTGAAGGTCACATACAACCGAGCAGTGAACAGAAAAGATGGTCGGGAAGAGGGAAAGCGAGGAAAAGGCCAGTTGAGTTGGCTGATCACAAGTCACCCATAACTGTGTCTCTTTCCATCACTGCTACGGTTTGAACCTTATGCATCTAAATGAGGAATATTTGAAGACACTTGCTTTAAATGACCAATTCTGGGATTAAAAGTACTCAACAAGTATCTGCCAAAAGAATGCAGTCAACCATAACAGAAAAGTGGAAATCGGAGTCTTTGCCTGTGCTTTTGGGAAAAGGAAGCAGCTTAAGCCAGTCTCACGCAATGTTCAATGTTAAAAAGCTTCAGGTGGACTTCGAGAACTTCTTCTTACTATTCTGTCCAACCCTGATCTGCTGGAAACATTCTTACAGATATTTCTCTCCTTTTATTATTTAAAAAAAAACAAAAACAACCAGAAGTGCCATCGTGTAAGGTCTTCCTTTCCCATAGGACCTTCTTAAGACAACTGCAACCAGATCCGAAGTCAGCTTCCAGACAGTCCTTGGAACCTTCTTTAGGCCCATGTCAGGTCAGCGGGCTAGGGAACACTCAGCCTAAAGGGGAAGAGCTTGGGGAGAAGAATCTCGTCCATGGCTCTGCGAGAGAATAACCCACAGGCTCCCCAGAAAGGAGTGGGCAGTAAACCACAAGATCAAGACAGAGCCTGGGTGAGACAAACCCTCGGGTCCAGCTCTTTATGGTTAACAGATTAAAGACCAGACATCCTTCCTGAATGTTCAGGAAACTTCTGCTCATTTAGATCAGCACCTGGCTTGTTTCCTTCTTCAGCAACCAAGATATTCTTATTTCTGACCACACACACCTCCCTCCCGCCCCCCCCGGACCCCTACCCCACAACCATCTGCTTCCTGGTTTCTGTTTACCACGGCCCCCTGAGAGCAGCGCTGCCTCAGGAGGTAGACTCTGTTGGCTCGGCGCCGGCCTCTGTCCTCCAGGCATCACACGAGGGTGTTTAGAAAGAGTGTTCCCTTTCGGTGGAACTCCACCATGGACTGTTAACAGTAACAGGGTTTTGAGGATCCTTAATCTGATCTTTGAGCCAAACCAAGGGAATCTCCTTGGAATGCCCAAAGAGTTACCTGCTGGCCTTCATTCCGTATTTCTAGGGATAGAGAGCCTTACTTCAGCACCCATTCCTTCTTTCAATCAGTCATTAGAAGATACACCGCTGATGGGTATAGCTGTATGTTAAGTGATGGGGAAAAGGAAGGGAGGAATGGAGGGAGAGAGACGGGGGGAGAGAGGAATGAAAGGGAGAGATAGAAAGAGGGAGAGACGGAGGGACGAAAACATGATCTTGTAAAGTGGACCATGGAAATAGCTAGAGATATTACGTTTAAGGAGGCTCCATCACAGAGGCATCGATTTCAACAATCGCATCACCCTGGGCTCTAGTCCTAGCTCTTCCACTGGGTACATGACTTTAAGCAAGCTACAGACTCCTGTGGAGTTTCTGCATCTGTAACGGAGGCCGCATACCAGCTCCCACCTCAGAGCCTCGTTTGGAGGAATGAATGAGTTACCAGCATAACGTTGGCAGCCGAGATGCAGCTGTCACCATCCTCGTCACCACCATGGTCCTGCAGATGCACTGGCGGACTCATTCCCACATCCACTTTGCCCTCCCTCAACCTGTCCTCTCCCAGTTACCAGAGTAATACAGCCATGCCCAGCTCTACTTAAACCCTCCTTCGGCTTCCCATTTTCTCTTAACTGGAAACAGAGGTCCTGATGTGGCCTCCAAAGACTTGCGTGATCTGTTCCCCACCCGCCTCTCCAACCCCATTTATACCAGGCTCCCCTGAGAACTCCAACCCAGACACTCTGGCCTCCTCCTCTTCCTTTGCATTATAGCAACTTGGCACAGGCTATTGCCTTTGTCAGGGCATTTCCCTGGCCCTTAAACTCCTTCTGACCCTTCAGGGCTCCGCTCAAGTGTCACCTCTTTCTCCAGGTCCCCTGATTGGCCAGCTGTCCCTCCCACAGGCTGTCACAGCCCCTATCTTTCTCCTTTACCCTCATCATGGTGCCAGTTCTGCATTCACTTGCATGATTATAGCATTCTTTCATCATCCAGCTCACTGCCAACACCCACAGGCTCAAAGCACCACGAGGGCTTAGATTTTGTCTCCCTTGCTCTTCCCTGGGTTCCTAATACCTTTTACAGTGCTTGGCACAGGCTAGGTACTCCATAAATATTTATCACATCATTTTTACTTGACACAGAGAGACGAAGAAGACAGGGAATATCATAACCATTTCATAAACGAGGAAATTGAGTCTTTGAAAACTCAACTGACTTGAGCAACGCTGGATGATGGCAGAATTAGAGCAGACCCCTGGGTGTCATGAGACGGAGATCTGTGTGTCTGCCCCACCCTTGCTTTCACAAGGGTCCTGCTTCCCGGAAGGAGTGAGAACAAGGGGACGCCTTCCTCCACATTCTAAACCTGGACACGTCTGAAGTGAGTTTTCCTGCTCCATCTGTCACTTTCCAGCCTCATTTCTACAAATGAAGTTGGACTCTGCTTCTAAACAATTCCTCATACAGGGGATTTCCAGGCTTCCTAATTTAAGCCTCTTGGAATGTAATGTAAACTTGAACTTATTTAAGCAAACTTGAAGCAAACAGAGAACGTATTGGCGCATGTAACCAAGAAGTCCTCAGGGTCAACTTTAGGTACAATGGTATCCAAGAGCCTGAATATTCCTCTTTTTCTTTCTCTCTCCATTTCTTGCCTCCGTTGGCTCTTTATCCAACTCATCATATCCATGTGAAGGAAAGTTGGACCCTACACTTCCAGGCTCACCTAAGCTTTGGAACTAATTATTTCTGTGGAATGAAAACAGCCAGCTCTCTGCAACATTCAAATTACCTCCCCAAATAACTCTCAGGTGCCATATGTGTGTCATAAATGTGTCTCTAGGCCAATCGCCTAGCCCAGACAATTAAAGATCTAATTGGCCAGCTCGGTGAAGGTATCTGTTGGGATGACAAAAGCGCATATGTGAAAGTTCAAGGAGAATTACTTGAGTCAATGGCAGGAAGGAGAAGAGGCTGGGCAAACAGAAGTAGTAGCTGAACTCTAGTACACACATCTCCCGCAATCTTGGCCCTGTAGAGAGGGTCGTCTACTACAACTAGACTTGTAGAAATGCCCTAATTCTCTAGATAGATTCTGATCTGCAGCAAGCATGGTGGGACTAACATGTATGCCTTATTTTCATACAACATACAGTTATAAACAGAGTTTAGAGAGAGTAGTAGAGAGTGTAGCCTCTCTCTCTGCAGATGAATCACGTGGCTGACTCATATTGAGGTCACAGCCCGAGAAGAAGAAGGAGGAGGAGCGGGGGGGGGGGGGGGGGGGGAGACAGATCTCTGTCACATGGAATCAAAGTTCAAATCAGAGATGAATTTCCTCTCTGCTAGTGGCACTGCCAAGAGATTACTCAAAGCCCATTTTGACCGTCAAATTGCGCACACAGTTAGGGACTCAGGTGATCATCTTGTCCTGGAAGTCAGAATAGAAGCCAATACCAAGCAAAACACACTCTGCTTAGTGAATTAACTGCCACGTGCAATTGATGGGAACATGAATTCGGTAGCAGTAATGAGACCAATTTCCTGTGGGGTTTATGGATCCAAAGTCTTTTCTTAGTAGTTGTACGTCACGCCAGGGAGAAGCATCAAGGGCCTTAGCACAACCCCCAGCTATGACACTGAAAGCCAGTGAATCATATATTATAGATGAGCTGCTCTGTCAGATGGGGGCCACAGGAACACAGAGAACAGAGAAAAATGTTCTGGACCCACAAAGGACATACAGATAGATTTTTCTGCATTTGCCCAAAAAAAGGGGGGGGGAGGGAACGTCAGGTGGAACTATTTCTTCACCTTGAACCCAAACTTATTCAGGTTTAATCAACTGTCTAAAGCCATGCTTTAGTTTTTAAAAAATAAAAGTTGCCTGGCATAAACACAGGGCTTGCCGTTGTTAATCATAGCCTTTTGCTGCTTGTGGAGGAAAAAACCAGTGGAAAAGACAGTTACAGTTTTGTCTTTGGAATACTAATACCACGCTATTCCTAAATCATGAGAGTTGGCATAAGTCACATATGCATCATTGAGACTTTTTTTTTTTTAAAAAACATCTCTGGGGACACTAATTTGTAAATGATTTCAAAGCCTCTGAGGTTTTGATTTAAACTAATTTGGGTCTAGCTAGCATCAGACAGTGGTTCTCAAATGCTAAACCTCAGAATTACCTGAAGGACTTGTTAAATAGTACCGCATAACTCCAGAGTTCCCAGTTCAGGGGGTTTGGGAGAGGGCCCAAGAATCTGCATTTCTAACAAGTTCCCAGGGGATGCTGATGCTACTGGTCTGAGACCCAGTTTGTGCCCCATAATAAAAGAACTCTCTGGTCAGGGCAGTTGTCCATGGCACAACGAATTTCATTCTGATTAAACAGTTGCACTGGAAATAAACTCCTTGCATGATGGGAGCCTATTTTCTACTGTTTTGGGTCAATCATGTTCTTTCAAAAAATGCCTGGTATAGGGAAGAACTAAGCCAATTCAACAACATGTACCAAGGATCTTCTGTGTACAAACCAATTTTCACTATCAGGGATATATAAATGCAGGAGAAAGGGCTGTTCTAATTATATAGCTTGTCCCTAATAATTATTTTAATAATGCAGGGAGTTAAACTGTTTTAAGCAGTCACCAAAAATAAAGCCTATATCATACAAGACCAAAAACGCAAAACAATTCAGAGTAGCTCTGATCCTTGTGCTACTCTTGCAGCTTCTATGCAAGTTGGACAATTTTTCAAAGTAAAAATTTTTACAAAAGCAGGTTTGGAATTTTTTCTGGATCTTAGGAAAATGACATTCTACACACACACACACACACACACCTTATTTAAGATGGAGATTTTTAAGTGGAAAAAATTTCTTCTAACATGTCTCCTAGCATTTTTAAGTTTGTTTTTTTTTTTTTTAAGATTTTATTTATTTATTTATTTGACAGAGAGAGAGAGCAAGAGAGGTAATACAAGCAGGGAGAGTGGGAGAGGGAGGAGCAGGCTTCCCATTGAGCAGGGAGCCCAATGCTGGGCTCAATCCCAGGACCCTGGGATCATGACCTGAGCCAAAGGCAGATGCTTGGAATGAGCCACCCAGGCGCCCCTCTCTTGGCATTTTATTTTAAAGATTTTATTTATTTATTTGACAGACAGAGATCACAAGTAGGCATAGAGGCAGGCAGAGAGAGAAGGGGGAAGCAGGCTCCCTGCTGAGCAGAGAGCCCAATGTGGGTCTCGATCCCAGGACTCCGAGATCATGACCTGAGCTGAAGGCAGAGGCTTAATCCACTGAGCCACCCAGGCGCCCCTCTTGGCATTTTAAATAAAGTATTTTTTTTGATGGGGTAATTTAATGCATAAATGAAATTAACAATTAGTTATAAAAGAAAAAAAAACCCTATTTCTTCTAAAGCAATAATACTGTTCTTTTAAATGGAAAAAATATCTTAGATTAACTTCTTGGTTTTTATTGTCAATGGCTGGCCTGAAAAGAATCCTGAATTCTTTTCTCTACCAGTAACAGGGACACTCTCTACTTTAGTGATACAAGTAACTCCGTATCTGCCTAGGCTTTGAAAAAAAAATGCCAAAATACTATCCTATTTGAGAATAATTTAGAGAGTCTTTAAAATAAAAATATATTTTTGTCAAGTTAGGTTAGCAATTACGTTTAAAAGCAGTAGTGGCTAATGCTACTTTAATTAAACTTGTAAATGGATACATTTTCATAGTGTTATCAAATATTCCAATAGTTTTTGGAAAACAGTTGGCAATTTGTATGCATTAAGCCGCAGAAGTATTTGAACTTAGGGACTTAGCAGTCTTATTTCTAGAATATTATCTCTGGAAGTAAAATAACTGAAGACCAAATTTAATCCTTGCAGCCTTAGACAGGAGGGGAATAAAAGAGAAAGCTAAATATTTAGAAATATGGAAATGGACCCATAAATTATGCTTATTAATTCAATGATATATTACTATAAAAAGTTAGGTCTATGAAGAGGTATGAAAACATGGAAAAATATTTATACCTGAGAAAAAGAAGATTTAAAATTGTATGCATCCTATAATGATGGCCATGTGAAGAAATTCTAAGACTGAAGAAGAGAAATGTACAAAAAGAGGATTATTTCAAGGTGGTAGGAAATGGAGCGTCTTGGCTCCTTTCTTCTTTTCTAGACTTTCTGTAATGTCTTTATTACTGACTTTATAGCACTTTATTAAGAGAGAAAAACCATGTTAAAAAAAATCAAGATCAGCCCTGAGTTATCCATTATATCTTTATTTAATAATACGTTAAAGGAGGAAATGCTATGAAGCTTGAAACTCTTCCCCAAACCCCATGAACCATAGCTGTTACATTTAGAAGGGCATCCTCCCCACATGTGACTGCTGCATCTGATCAAACCACAGCTTTTTGTGTCACAGACCTCTGAAAAGTGCGGTAGGTTAATTGGAGGACTATAAAGTTGGAGGACCCAAGTTCGAGTCTGAGCTCTGGCTTTTTGCTGTTTTGCCATTAGCCTGAATTTCTGCCACCAATAGAGTCTCTCAAGATTCACTGGTCTCGGCCCAGGGAAACAATGACTATGGACACCGTCCAGGAGCCGTACTGGTGTGAGGCAGCCCCGCATGGCAGTCACAAGCTTTGGGATTACACTGACACAGGTGGACGTCCCTGCCAAGCTGCCATTTTATAGGCTCTGCACGATGTACAAATGATCGCAATTGTCTGGGCCTCCATTTCCTATCTTAATGCAAGGATATACTAATTATATTCTTAGTATACTAAGGATATACTATGTCCATGAAATAGGTGGTGGGGCTTCCGTGAGAAAATGCATACGGAGCGGTCACTGGAGGGCCTGGCACGTGGCAAGTGCTCACAAAAATCACAGGTATGATGGTTTATCCAGGAATCATGAGCAGGGGGAGTCTCTGTTTTGACTACGTTATGGTGAAGTTAAAGCTTGAAGGGTAGGGGACAAGGAGGTTGAGGGAAGACAAGGAGGATGAGGGTTGATGTCCTGAAGCAGCTGGGGACCTATGTCCGAAAAGAGACCGGCGCAAGGCGTACATAGAGCAACTGGACTGATTACATTCACCCTCCCGCATCTCAAGGGTCACTAGGAACCAGAAGACACTAGCCGCGATTCAAGCAACGGCTACACGCAAATAATGCACATTTCAGTTCATTCAACCCACCAAAAAATGACCATGAGAGGGAGAAAATCAGAGCCCCAGATAGGCACCATTTTTTAGGGTTTAACTATGATTTCTCACGAAACCATCATCCTCCTGCTTTACCTTCCAGGATTGTTCCAACGGCTTCTCAAGATGCAGCTGGAGATCCTTGAAAGAGACTGGGAGAGGGCACCCTCCTAACTCTATCAGAGGAGCAGGAGGGCAGATGGGCCAGAGCCATTAATGGGGGTGAGCTAAACTTACCATTTCCTCAGCTGAAGACTTCTCCTTTCTCCCCAGTTAGAAATAGCTAAAAAAAAGCTTTGTGCTTCAAACATGGGATCCCTTATCTATCATGTTCGCTGTCTTCTCCAAAGTCTAGAATAGGATCTGGCATATAACAGGTGCCTGAAACATGCTGGATGAAACAAGCCACCAATCACTATAACCATTTGGAATTTTTCTATAAAAATTTTTATGCCGTCTAAACAGCTTGGTATTTTTCTAAGTATGTCATGTTTACAGAACCAACAAATATTTTTATTTTGAAAATGAAATATATGTGGTATGATTCTTTTATGTACAAGATGCAGAGAAGAAATCTGGAAAGCAATATGAAGATAACATTAAAGGTGCAGATAGAAGCAGTGCTGGCATCCTGTCCACAGTCACACCTGTTATGTTTACCAAGGAAAAGCACGCTGAGTCTGTGGCTTGCATTTTTTTTTTTTTTTCAAAATACAAATTGATGTTTAATTCAGTTGAATCTTTTTTTTTTTTAATTTTTTATTTTTTATAAACATATATTTTTTATATACATATATTTTTATCCCCAGGTCTGTGAATCACCAGGTTTACTCACTTCACAGCACTCACCAAATCACATACCCTCCCCAATGTCCATAATCCCACCCCCTTCTCCCCAACCCCCTCCCCCCGGCAACCCTCAGTTTGTTTTGTGAGATTAAGAGTCACTTATGGTTTGTCTCCCTCCCAATCCCATCTTGTTTCATTTATTCTTCTACCCACTTAAGCCTCCATGTTGCATCACCACTTCCTCATATCAGGGAGATCATATGATAGTTGTCTTTCTCTGCTTGACTTATTTCGCTGTGGCTTGCATTTTAAGTTGTGAAATCAAATAAAAGATTTAAAGATGTGTCCATTCTTTGGATGAAAAACCTTCATTTTTTTTTAAAGGATAATATTTATTTATTTTAGAGAGAAAGACAGAGACAGTAGGAGCAGGAGGGGCAGGGGGACAGACAGAGAATCTCAAGCAGACTTCACGCTGACCATGAAGCCCAAGATGGGGCTCGGTCCCAGGACCCTGAGATCATAATCTGAGCCAAAACCAGGATTTGGATACTTAAATGACTGGGCCATCCAGGTGCCCCTAGATGAGACACCTTTTAGTATCCTTGCTAGAGCATTCCAAATAATGACTTCAAAATATGTATTAGCACTAGTCGACAACTATTAAAACATTCACTTGTTCACAACCAGTTTGCCCGAAAGAAGAAGCCAACAAGTAAGAATTCAGTATTAAGTTTCAGATTTTTAAAAATCATCCCTAAAGAGAGATGATGCCAAAAAATAAAAAGGAAAACAGTATAGGTAATGGGTACATGGAACTTACTACACTATGTGGTTTACAGGGATCAGGTTTCAATATTTCCACAATAAAAAAAAAAAATTGTAATGGTTGCTGATTATTTTACATAATTTTTTTCTGAATGTGCAATTAGTAATTTTATGCACTTAAAAATTATATTATGTTCCTTGTATTTTATTTCAGTGTGTGCTGGAATTAAACCAATCAATTTATTTTTAATGGACTCATGGAGGAATTTTCACTATATTCTCAAGACTCATGGGTTGCTAGCAGTTTTACTCTGCATGATGGATAGTTTCTATTTTAAAATATGGCATTTGTTGTGATATAATTTAAATTACTTTTCTGCTGGAAGTACGTATTCTTCTAAGTTACAGTTATGCAAAGGGAAAATATACATCATATTCCCACTTTATCTTCTTTTATAGTCCTTGTTGCTGTTACTTTCACTCAGGTACAATTATCCTAGTGAAAATAGGATTTTGCATTTATAGGAAGAATTTTGTTTGGATAATACATTTCGGTTCTTAGTTAATTATGGAAGAAAAATGGAAGCCATCCTATAAATAAACAAGTGTAGAGGCTAAAAACTAGCAGAACTCACATATAAAGGTAAGTGCTATATATTATCAATAATTCAGAATTCTCCCAAGCCCACTTAACAATACAAGTTGCTGTATCATAATTATGTTAAGGAAAATATTTTAGATCTTTTCATTTACTATATAGATTATGTACGCTCATTATGGAAAATTGGGGAACTTAGACAAAAGTAAAAAAATAAATTAAGATCACCCTGGGATCACTACACTGGTTGTAACCACCATCATTATTTTCCTTTATTTCCTTCAAATTCACTTTTTTGCTCAAATAGGATGCAAACATCAATAGCCCATTATTATATTTTACAAAATTGGCATAATCTATGCTCTTTATGCTGTTTTATAACCTCATTTATTTATTGGAAAATATGTAGTAAATGATTTCCCCATTTTTAACCATCCCTCTTAATGGCTGCAGACTTTCTCACCCGGTGCTATATCTACATCTTTATTTAATCTATCCCATATTGTTAGAAATTTACAGCATTTCTATTTTTCCTATTAGAAATGATGCTACAATCAGTGACTCTGTACAAAATTTTTCACATATCTATTTCCCTTTAATGAATGATTTTATTTATTTTTTATTACGATTTTATTTATTTATATATTTGTGTGAGAGAGAGAGAGAGAGAGAGAGAGAGAGAGAACACAAGCAGGCAGAGTAGGAGGCAGAGACAGACAGAAAAGCAGGCTCCCCAATGAGCAAGGATTCCGATGCGGGGCTCCATCCCAAGACCCTGGGATCATGACCTGAGCTGAACGCAGCGGCTTAACCAACTAGCCACCCAGGCATCCCTGGTAAATCATTTAAAATCCAATTTCCAGATCAACACCTATGAATATAATCAGGTATTTTGAAATATAATGATAAAAATTACTCAAAATTATTGTCAGGACTCCCTTAAACAATTCTACATATTCATATTCTTACAAACTATGTTTTAGCTTCTTAAAAACATAGCTGACAATTTGAAAAGTAAAAATGGCATCCCTTGTATTTTCATTTGTTTCTTATCGTTTATTGAATTATTAGGGAAATCGAACATGTCTACTTATGCCACTGCCATCTTTCATGCTTTTCAAAAGTCATTTAAAAAATCACCATCAGCTGCCTTATCTGGAGTGTACCATGTCACAGGCATAGAGATAAGTAGCAAGGATAGGAAATTAGTAAGACATGGACCCCCATCTTTAAGGATTTTACAGTCTAGTAGGAAATGAGATATGTGAATGACTAATTCCAATCTATTATTGAAAGTGCTCTATGGAAGTGGGTATAACATGCTAGGAAACTACAGATAAGGAAGCAGAAAATGCTCCAGGGGAGAATATGTAGTGAAGGAGATGCAGAACTTAACCTTTCAGCTGGGCTCTGACCGATGAGTAAGAATTCACCAGGCAGGTGGGAGAGAAAAAGAGAGTGTCCCAGCAGAGACCGGTGGAGGAGAAAATCAACATATTATGAAGAATATTATGAAGCCAGCCAAGGGTTTGAGCTATATCAGTGCGAAATAGGGATTCATTGATGTGATTTTTGAGGAGCGAATGGACATGATAACTTTGGGTTTTAGAAAGTGAAAGAAAAGGAAGATCCAGAGTCACCTTGGGAATGGGAGAGAGAATCAGGTCAAGGACAACCAACCACAAGATACTTTCAGCTTGAGCTATTCAATACAGAGTGATACATTTACTTTAAAATATATAGGCATGAAGAAGAGGTGACCCTTGTGAATAATCATTCTTTTTTAAAAAAATTCTAAAACACAGTGGATGTGATAGAAAGCATTATTTTTCCCAAATGACTTGCTTTAGCCCGTGGGTAGTAATGATCACGCACCAGCTGCTGTCTGTGCTCTAAGAAGTATTCTGTGTTTCTATATACCAGTCTGGGAACTTTCAATATCTACCAGCAAAAGATGTGCCCCAGGGATCCCGCTTTTCCGGAAGAATAGACACACCTGGAACACACCTGAATAAAACCTAAAGTTTGGAGCCCATGCCAGCTGAGCCCAGCCTAGATTAGCAACCTGTCAGCTGACCTCCAGTTTGTAAGGCACTGAATTTTAGCATGGTTTGTTACGTAGCATTATGAGGGCAACAGCTAACTGATACACTGGCATATTCTGCTCCTTTAATTTCTAGATACAGCCCATCTCTGTTTAAAGACAGTCTAAAGCCGTGTCTGGGGTGACTCAGTCCGTTAAGCAACTGACTCTTGATCGAGCCCTGAGTTGGGCTCCACGCTCAATGGGGAACCTGCTTGAGATTCTCTCTCTCTTTCCCTCTGCTCCTACCCCCACTTGCACTCTCTCTCTCTCTCTCTCTCTCAAATAAATAAACAAATCTTTAAAAAATAAAAATAAATAAAGACATGTTTAAAGAATGTGGATTGAGCCAACAGCCTGTGCATTATCTGGAAAATGGGATAATACAATTGGCAGTCTGTAATAATTAAATGCAGCCCAGTCCTTCCAATTCAGAGTGTTATCGCATCAACTGGAAGTCTCTGATAAATTCCCATCCAGAATGAAAGTTAAACATAAGAAATCAATTAACTATTGATCCTGCTGGGCTGACATGCATTACAATAAAATACTAAATGGACAGACATGAGCTCAGTTCCCTGATGTAAATAAGAATTTTGGCATCTCTGTTGTCTCCTCCTAATAATGTTATATGTAAGAAGCAATCTATTGCGTGGCATGGAGGCTTTTAAATCAGGTAATAGGCCTCCTCATTCTGTTCATTAAGATAAAGAAAGGTTTGCAAGGGAAATGGTCTATTAGGTTGTAATTTGCTTTTACATGCAAATTAAGGGATAATTAGTTTTGAATATCTGAAGATACAGAATCTGTGTGTTTGACATATTTTTCATATGTAGCAAATACCAAAAAGTTCAAGTATTTTTCTAGAGAAATGAAAGGTTCTTTGAAAGTTAAAACAGATTAAACAATATTCCATTCTGAAGGCAAACTCTTCAGGTAAATATTACATGTGATATATATTTAGCTCACATTTCAGAATCAACGGGGTTTTTTTTTTAACTTGTTAATATTTTGAAAAGGCTGACAAAAGTCTGAATGTCACCATGTTTTCCTCTTCTGTTACAAAGGCAAGGTGTCTTCTGAAATATGGTTAAAACAAGATTTAAATTATTTTAAATAACTAAACACACCTCTCTTCTAACATTTATTTAAATAAATAAACCAAATCTCCTTTTTTTAAAAAGAAATATTTTAGTTATTTATTTGACGGACAGAGATCACAAGTAGACAGAGAGGCAGGCAGAGAGAGAGGGGGAAGCAGGCTCCCTGCTGAGCAGAGAGCCGGATGCAGGGTTCCGTCCCAGGACCCCAGGATCATGACCTGAGCCGAAGGCAGAGGCTTTAACCCACTGAGCCACCCAGGTGCCCCCCCAAATCTCCTTTATTACTTAAACAGAAAGGATAAGTAAGCTTAACTGACTTCTTACCTTTGCAAACTGTTACTTCCTTTTCTCTTACTCTTTATATTTGGGGAAACAAAGCATGTTTCATGATGAACTTTGAAAAGTCTGAGGCCATGCATATCCATTGATTGAAAAGGCCCCGAAATTTGAACTGAAATAAAAGTTCTTAGGAGGGAAGTCGTCTCCTTTAGGCTCTTTGAAGCTAGGACATCTAGCGCAGTCTTGGTAGAGAACAATTTCTTTATCTGGAAGTAGGTGGGGCAGCTCGCCTAAACCCACCATGAGGGCAATTTTCTGAAAAGGACTTTTTTTTCCCGATTTATGAAATTACCAGAAGTATAATGGTAAGAGCACGTCTGGTTAGGAATAGTTAATAGTTAAATCACATCTATTGGAAAGAATACAGTGATGTGCAGGTAGGGTGACACTGCAAAATGACTGTGGGTTATGATCACAGTGCACAGTTTCTAGGAATGGGGGCTTGTGAAGCTTTGTTTCCGAAAGCTGGGATAATAAACCTATTTTTCCAACTGCTTCTTCGAATGCTTAATTCGTTTCTGCAACAAACAGGTCCACCAAAAAGCTCTGGAAGGTCTATGATGTATGAGGCACAGGGGATACAAAAACTAGTACAGCGGCCACAGGCCTCTAGGGGCTGTGGGTGGATCATGGCAGATATGAGGACACATGCTCACAAATAAAAATAATCTAAGAAATAGGTGATAAATGAGACAAGAAGGCACTACCCAAATCATGGCAAATTTCAGGGCATGGAGATTGGACTCTCACAGGAAGACACAGCATTTCCTCCAAATGCAGAAAATAGGTAACACTTAAACAGGGGGAGAGAGGAGAGCATTTTAGGAGAAAGAAATAGTGGATCCTGGCATGGGGTCAGGACGCGAGAGGTGTCTTCCTATTCTAGCAGGCAGTGTTGTTGGGCTACAACAGTGGGAAAGTAGGGAACTAAGCTGGAACTATACACTAAGGAAAGATGAGGTGGAGGTGGAGCTTAACACTGGCTACCGAATTTGGAAACAGCTTGTGAGCCACTGAACGTTTTAGAGCACAAGGATGATGTGTTAAATGCATGCATTGGACAAAGGAATGAATGAGAAGGAGAAAGGTATAAGGTGAGGACCAGGGGATTATTTGTGCATTTCCCACACCTTCGCTTTCCTGGAGGCTGATGTCACCAAAAACCGAGGGGCTGTGCGTGATGGAACTCAAGTCAGGTGAGACGTCAGACGGTGTTTTAACATAAGGCATTGGAGATGTGGGTTTGTTTCCTCAGCATTAAAGACTGATTCTCTTGTAGGTACCAGGAAACAGCCAGCAGATTCTAGAGAGAGACTACTAAAGAGCCATGACGGCTCTGGAGCCATCCGTCCTGAAGGACAGACTCACGCAGACTCTAGTCATGGCACGTTAAGTCAACAGTCATACGAGGCAAACCTGCTCTCGTATATTATACACCTAAAAAACTGTCAAGAAGGTAGATCTCATGTTCAGTGCTCTTACTCAAAAAATCGAGGAAGAGGCAAAAGGAAATTTTGGAGATGATGGAGTTTCATTACCTTGATTGTGGTGATGGATTCATGGGTGTATGCCTATAGCCAGCACGTCCAGTTTTATCCACTAAACATGTGCGGTGTTTTGTATATCCGTTATACTTCAGTCAGTTTGCTTTCTTTTTTAAAGAAAGGGAAACAGAAGAATCTGCAGGTCGTGGAAGAAGAGAGGGAGAAGCGTGTTGGGAAGGCGCTCTCTGTGGAACCCAGAGCAGGCCTTGTATGCAGGCCCCCTGGGGGCAGAGCTCAGCAATCAGATAGACTAGAATTGGGAAACCACCCTTAAATTCCTACTCGCTGTGGACCCTCTCTGCATTGGAATGTACTGCTTGAGAATGAGACACAAGGCATAGCAGGCATTCTCTGAGACTCTCTTTATACTCTTGGCTAATTAACAGTAACATGTTTTGAAAAAGACATCATATCCCTAGCCCCTTTCCACAATAAGGACACATATTTCCATGGCCATATTTCTTTTGTCCAATGGAACGTAATACAGAACCTCCAGTATCACACACGATGGGGTAGGGGTAGGGATGTAGCAGAAATAGCGTGGAAAGGCAATCAAGAGAAAGAAAGAAATGGGTGAGTTGACAGGATATGGCCACTGAATCATTATGGAGGGCAGCACAGGGAGACGAGTGGGAAGAAACTCCGTCTTCACTCTTAGTCTTCACCCTGAATGACTCAGTAAGTGGCAATAACACTCAACAAAATGAGTAAATCAGAATGAGTTTGGTTCTTGACAGAGTGAGTTTGTATGCCTTTGGGATATCCAAATGCTCAGCACACAAGAAAAACTGTTCTAGTATTCAGGGATGAACATAGAGATTTAAGCATTATCTCCTAAATGAAACTATGACAGGAAACTTGAAACCAATGCTAACAGAAGGGACAGAAAATTAGAGAAGAATTAAAAAAAAAAAAAAATCACTGAGCCTCAGTGGCTCAGTGGGTTAAGCCTCTGCCTTCAGCTCAGGTCATGATCCCAGGGTCCTGGGATCGAGCCCCACATTGGGCTCTCTGCTCAGCGGGGAGCCTGCTTCCTTCTCTCTCTGCCTGCCTCTCTGCCTACTTGTGATCTCTGTCTGTCAAATACATAAAATCTGAAAAAAAAAAAAAAATAACTGAAGTGTTAGAAAGAGGGAAAGGAACCAAGAGAAGGGATATTCTTAGAGGAGGCAGAAGAACCAATATTATGCTGCACTGCAAAGTAAGGGAAAAGGAACCAACAGATGACACAAGATAAAAGAGTGGAGGAGAAAGAGCCTGAAAGAGGTCACTGGGTGTGCCTGGGTGGCTCAGTAGGTTAAGTGTCTGACTCTTGATTTGGGCTCAGGTCATGATTTCAGGTTCTTGAGATGATGCCCCTCATTGGGCTCTGCCCTCTCCCTCTGGCCCTCCTCCACTAAACTCTTTTTCTCTCTCTCTTCCTCTCATCAGTCAATCAATCTTGAAAGAGACCACTGGACCAAGCATCATGGAGGTCTGGATGAATGTCATGAGAGCCCTTCTCCTAAAGTAGTATGGGTAAATATCACATCAAATTGATTGAAGAGGCAAGTGTGACAGAAAGAGATGGAGATAATGACCATGTATCATAAATTTTCTGAAAATTTACTGGTGAAAAATAGGAGAAAAATAGTAATACTAGTAAACAATTAAGTAAAGAAGACTTGAACAGAAGGCAATGAGCTAGTTGAGAGAGAGAAAAATACTATGACACATGAACTTTAGGGTTTTTAAAAAGATTTATTTATTAGAGAGTGTGAGCAGGGGAAGCAGCAGAGAGAGAGAGAGACAGACAGAATCTTAAGCAGACTTCTGGCTGAGCGTGGAGCCAGACGTGGGGCTTGATTCCACGACTCTGAGATCATGACCTGAGCTGAAATCAAGAGTTGGACACCTAGCCAACTGAGGCACCCAGGTGCCTGACATGATGAACTTTAATTCGACAAATATTTAATGGGTTACTACCCATTAAATATTCCATTCCCAGGCATTGGAATATGATGCAGAGCAAGACGTGAACTTCCACACATCGTGCTGTCTACTGCCATGTTCTGTTTATTTAGACCATTATCTCCCTGGAGCAAGAATTGTTCTCTCTTGCAAGAATTTGTTCTTCACCAGTGTCTCTGTGGAGCCTTAGCACAGAATCTGATGCATGACAGACCAAACATTTATGGAACTAGTGAATGACAAAGTCTTAACCTTTAAGACACTCTTCCCCAACTTTGTTTGGTTAAAACTCCTTTGCCTTCTGGATCTAAACTTAGACATAAGCTTCTTTTAGGAGGCTTTCTTCAACCTCTAGGATTAGTTACCCCCAATTTCACCCTGGGTGTTCTTCCAACTATTTTTCAGTCGAGAGAGAGAGAGAGGAAAAAAAAAAAAAAAAAAAAAACTCTCAACAAATGGATTTTTACCAGCCACTAAGCAAGGAAGAAACACAGACAGCAAAGGCACAGTGGGGCTCACTGACTGGTTTGGAAACTCAAGGGAATTAATTTCCTGTGCATTTGTGTGTTTCTCATAAATAACTCCTACTGGTTCTCCTTTTACTTCT
This sequence comes from Mustela lutreola, assembly GCF_030435805.1. Taxonomy (NCBI): domain Eukaryota; kingdom Metazoa; phylum Chordata; class Mammalia; order Carnivora; family Mustelidae; genus Mustela; species Mustela lutreola. The sequence continues at coordinate 5,494,961 of NC_081305.1, forward strand.
GCAAGCTTTCCAGGGCTGGCCTGACCAGCTCACTTGCATTCAGATGAGCGGAGTATCCTCTCACTCAGCCTAGGGAGTGTAGAATCTGGTTTTTCTCATATTGTCAATCTTGTGTAAATAGCCAAGCCATGCACAATGTAAGCAAAGCCTGCTAGTCTCCATCAGCTGGCTGGGCATCTGCGTTAAAAATGCTTCTTGCTAAACAGCCCGCCCAACAGATAGCTTTCTTTGGCAGAACGGAGGGAATTTGATAAAGTGCTTTATTGGGTGGCAACATTTTAGTCTCGGCTTTCCTCAGATCACAGTGGGATAATGAAATTGGAATCCATTTAAACCTTCCATTTCACCCCACATGGTTCATAGACACCGTGTCAAACCATATCATGGGGCAATCTATGTGCTAAAATCTATGAGCTCACTCCTCCTATTACCCACAGGACCCTGTCAGATTGGAGATACATTATGGAATACAATTTGTTGATTTGCCCACTTGTGTAGCTCTAGCAGAATCTCAAATCCAAGGCAATACTCTATGCCATGAAGATGCCAAGTTTAGCAACACAATATTCTTGTTGGCCGGTCTACGAATAGTACAGTCCCTGCTGGGACAGACCTGGCCATATGACAAGGACTTGCTGCTCGCCCTGTCTCCTGTGACAAGTTCCATCCCATGGAGATCATCGGAACACTGGCGATTGTATCACATTTTGACTACACACCCCGGAAAAAAGATGATTCCAGGTTAAACTGAACCCAAGACTACCCACAGACAATAATTACTGAATTCGGAGACTTTGTGAGTTGGACTCTATTCTTGGAGCCTTTCCCTTTTGCTTACTCCCCTTAACTTTGCTCCTCTGAGGTGATCTTAAGGCATAGAGACCATACGAAGGCACTGACTTCAGAAAATATTCAGAACTGATGTACTGTTCACCTGGCTCAAGTTACTTTCATCTCTCAGATTAGTGCACAGTGTACTCATTAGGGTTGTTTTATCTCTTGCTCCCTACATCCTCTACGCCATGGACACTACATGTCACCAAGATCTGACGTTAAATGGAGGTCCCATTGCCCCGGCTTCTAGTAGTACAGTCAGCAAACTGGCCTCAGCTGTCAGCCCTTCAGGGATGGCCTAGATTGTGCCCCTTCATGGTCACTGTCACCTCCATTGAGCAATTTATGTTCAAAGATTGATTGACACTCAAGTACAAAGTCTGGTCAGCTCAGACTGAAAAGGGACAATTTGGAAGCTCTTGTACCAGCAACTGAGGATGTCGCTAGGTTGCGTCATAACTGGACTTCTCCTCTGGCCCACTCCTGCTTCTCACCCTTCCGCATCCTGCATGCTAACTCCGTATCTGTTGCTTCCCCAGCCTGTGACAGCCCGTGTATCACCAATAGCCTGAGTCATCCTGGTAACTCTAAGTATGATTGGGACTACCTCTGCCTTCACTGTCTTCAGAGGCCTTACAGTGACCCACAAGGCCCCACAGGATCTGCCTCCCACTCTCTAGCTTCATTTCCTCCAACTCACCCTCTTGCTCACTCTGCTCTTAGCCACACCCGCCTTCTCAAACACATGGGGAGCACACTCCCATCGTGAGTCTTTGGCATTTGCTATTTGTTCCCTCTCCCTAGAAAACTCTTCCTCTAGATCAGAGGCAGATAACTTCTCTAAAGGGCCAAATAATAAATACTTCAGGCTTTGCAGGCCACAGAATCTGTTTTCACTACTCAACTCTACCATTTTAGCAAGAAAACAGCCATGGACCATATATAAACTAATGGGCCTGTCTTTGTTCCAGTAAGCCTTATTTATAAAAACAGGTGGTAGGCAGGATTTGGCCTGTAGACTGTGATTTACTGACCTAGATGGTCACATGGGTGGCTGGCTCCCTTACCTCTGTCAGGTCTTGACTCAAATGTTTCTTTCCCTGACCACTCCAACCCCCAGCAGTATTTGTCTCTTTACTGTCTTATTTTCTCCATAGTACTCATGCGTTGTACCTGATACAATGCTGTTTATTTATTGCTCTGTTTTTCCTCAATCTTCCCCATTAAGAGGTAAGTTCAGTCAAAGCGGGGATTTCATCTGCTTTGAGGCCCTTAACACCAATTAGCACAAGATAACCGCTAAGTAAACATTTGATGAATGAACAAAAAAGTGAGTGAACATTCAGTTAAGTCAATATTTCCTCCAGTTTTTGTTTTGCGTGTGTGTGTCTGTGTCTGTGTGTCTGTTCTCAAATTCTAAGAGATCTCTTTTACCTTTTATATCCTAGTAGAGTGAAGTGATTAAGAGTATAAGACTTTTAGGGATGCCTGGATGGCTTGGTCAGAAGAACATCCAACCCTTGATCTCAGAGTCATGAGTTCAAGCCCCACATGGGTGGAGAGAATATTTTAAAAATAAATAACATTTATTTTTTTAAGTTCAAGCCTTTTAGAGGGATGCCCTGAGTTTTAAACCCCAGGTCAGTTACCTACTAACTTTGTGAACTTGTACATATATATAACCTCACTAAGCCTCCGTTTCCGTACCTGTAAGCCTCAGTTCTAAGTCATATCGTATGATCATGATGATACAAAACGCTCATATCTGTCATCCAGAAATCTCTCAGTATATGGGGGCTATAATCAGCCAGACCATGAGCTCTTGCCCTTGGATATTATCCTGCCAGGATAATACAAGGATCATGTTTACAGATTGGGTCTTCATGTGCCTTTAATCAAGGCACATGTATCATACACATGACATTTTTACATATAGCTAAAAGAGATTCTAATAAGAAAAACAAAAAAATTGTTGATGACCATTCTCACTCCATGCCCACTGATAGTCTGATAAATTTGCATGTTTGGCCTTCATATAAACACTGATACGTTGGGGAAGACCAGTGGAATGATTCTTCACATGTCCTCCCATTGGCCGAGAGGCAAACTTCACTGCCCCATTCTTAAGACTTTGTTCCAATTGATAGAAACAATTGTACGACTGATAGATACAATTGATAGAATTGTATCATATCTATTGTATCAATTGTACAACTGATAGATACAGTTGATAGAAACACTTGATAGAAACAATTGCACCACAGAATATACCTATGGGATACACCTCGGATGCTGACATTTGCTTTGCCTGGGGAAAGCAGAAAGAAAAATGGAGATAATGCTGCTTAGGAGAGTTTCATCATCTTTCCTCCTTCTGGGGCCCTGAACTTAAATTCCTTATGGGTGCTGCCTCCAGGTTTCCAACAAGTCTTCCTCCCTAATAGGATCCCCGACCCCTAGCTCAGCCTTAGACACCTGACACCATGAAACCAGAAATCTAAAACAAGAAAACAGATTCCCATGGGATCTGAAAATATGTGCTGTCAGACAGAATATAATAAGCCTTTGGAAATCAGTACTTAGATGATTGTAGTCAGTAGAAAATGAGTGGAGAAATGCTTTCACTTTGGGATGGTTTGGTAGCCAAAGACCACTCATTTCTTGACCAAGGTGAAGGAGGAGAAATTTCTATCAAACAACCCTCATTCCATTCCATTCCATTCCATTCATCTTCCTGCTTCAAATCATTTACAACAGCTTGAGAGATAGATTTGTCCTGGCTGGTATTTAAAGAGATAGTCAATAACAATATGAGAAATAATTACTATACCTTCAGAAAGTGGGCATCGATTTTAACCATGACTAGGGCCTCAAAACTGGGTTTCAAATACGTTAGAGTAGAGCGATTGCCATTTATTACTTAACTTGCTAAATTTGTACTTAACTTGTGTGGGATGGAGTTGAGGCTGAAACTGGTAAACACGGAGTCCTTGTATTCCTCCTCAGTTCAGCTACAGACATATTGGGTACCTACTGCTTTCAAGAGACTGTTAGGCTCCGAAGACACCATGATGAAGAAATGGGCCATCCTTGTCTGGGGACACTAGCATTCTTTTGGTGAAAGAAGATAATAAACCACCACAAAGTTCAGCATTTAACTATCATTTAGGCAACTATTGCAAGGGAAAATGTGCATAGGGGTGAACTCCCTTGGTCTTGGGGGAATCAGAAAGTCTTTTTTGAAGAAGTCACATTTAAGCTGTAAACCGAAGGTTGCGCGGGAATTAAGATAGGCCAAGTGAAGAAGAACGAGAGCTATTTCCAATGGAAGGAACTAGCAAAGCCCTAGAGGCTGGCAAGAGCCTGACCTCTTCAAGCCATGGCTGGGAAAAGTTCACAGGTCCCCCACAAAAACCAATCATGTGTGTATCTATATCAAGTTTATTATACATGTTACTGACATCCGAGACAGGTAACACATGATTTACAAACAATAACAAAATATACAATATTCTCTATTGTAAATTCCACACATAGCCAATGGATCCTCATGGAATGTTTTTGTGGATTTTTGCCAAACTCGTATCTGTAGGTATCTTATGATCAGAATAGATGAGCAAGTATGGTTCCCATCTCAGTGTTGGCCAATGTGTTCATTTAAGTTAACAAGGAAGACAAAAGTGAAGGGATAAAAAGGACTTGAGTCAGAACTGCACCTGTCAATGATGTGGACAGCTTCCGTGCTGAATCCTAGAATGGTTCTCAATTGCTGGAAGAACAGGTCTTTAGGTTTCAGGGGGCTATGCATAATGCGGCAGCTGTCAGACACAATATATTGTTAAATTTAATTGGCATTGTTGACACTTTTCTCTATCACTTTTTTAAGTCCAGACTAGAGTTAGCAATAGATGAGCCTATTGCTCATCTTGGTGAATAAAGGTATGTTGAACCACAGTCATGTTCATTCATTGATGTTTCTTCTAAGGCTCTTTTTACTCCATGGCCGTAGAGCTGAGTAAGTGCAACAGAGGTTTTATTGCCCACAAAGCCTAAGATCCTTATTAGCTAGCCCTTTACAGCCCTTTGCTGACAGCTCTTCTGGATCCTCAACAAAACAATAAATCAAGCCAATTTGTAGTGTTTGCCAATTCCTGCCGTGTAAATACTCCCACAGATTTCCAGCCACCACAGTGACATCACGGGATGAGGAGCTCGGGAGAGTCGTGGAGTAGCAGCACACCATCACACAGCACACACCCCTGTGCCCGCACACAGCAGACCTGAACAGGCCCAAAACATAAAGAACACTAAAAGGTAGTAAAATAATTTTCAGGTGACAAGTTTCCCTGTTTTTTACTATAACACGCTTCATTACAAGCTTTTGTAATTTAATTTTAATGATAGCTGTATTTAACAGGTGACTTGCCAAATTCCTGAAAATCATGATCAGCTCTCAGGGCTGGTCTGAGCCAGCCCCAGCACAGCCGTGCTCTGCACCAGCAGAAGGGGGTTCTGTGTGGCTGGGGAGCAGAGGTGGGTAAGTGGAATAAGACCAAGTGGGTGAACTAAGCAAGGCTTTGTAAGCCAGATTCAAGAGATTAGGGTTTATCCTGTAAGAAATGGGATGCCACTGAAGGTTTATAGCTGGGAAGTAGCTTAATCTCTCCCAGCTCCTATTAGTAGGGCTTTTAATCCCAGGGAACACTTCTGAAGTGATTTCTACGTGCCAAGCTCCCTTCTATGCATTTTACAAATGTTCATTTTTGCAACAACCCCGTGAGGTAAAGTATTAATATCACTTCCCAATTTTAAAGAGAAAGAGATAGTAAACCATAGGCAACTTGCTCCAAGGACAGGATTGATGATGGTCGAAGCTGGGACATGTGGGGAGGATTCTAACTGGTCTCTCAGCCAGGGGCATTTGAATGTGCAGAGAGAAGGCTGTCTCCAAACTATGTGTGAGGGGTTCCAGGACACAGAATGATGGGTCTGTTCAGTTGCTGGAGACATGATGGCAAAGATGGGTGTGGTGGGTCTGGGGTCCCTCAGAAGACCTTCCCATGGTGCCTGGATTCCTGAAGGCTGGAGCCATCTGTCTCCTGAGAAGAACTCTGGAAGCTGACTGCATAGGAACATGCAGAATTTGCCAGCCACCCGTCATGCATGATTTTTGTCCCAGTAATTTAAGCCCTTCCAGAATCTACTTGGACACTTTCTCAGATCACTTATCCTTTCGTGAACTGTATGAGCAAAGAGGGCGAGGAATGAACACACCACGTTCTAACTGGGATGCATTCTTACCATGTAAATTTTGGGTAACTTCCCCAGAAGTCAACATTGATCCTTAACAGTAAGTGGAGCTAATGCATCTCTAAATCACAATAGACCTGATTATTCTCGGGTAGAGAGGGGATGAGGAGGAATGGCTGCCAGTTAGAAGCTGTGGTAGCTGTTAAAGTGCATCAGAGACATTTGTGATTTAAGCTGAAATTTTACTTTTTAGGGAACATGAAAATCGGCCAATCTTCTAATTTGATACATTAGGGAAGAAAGAATCATGGTATGGGAGAGGATAAATGCACATCTTACAAGTGTAACCTCCAACAATTTGCAAACCTGACAGGTTACCTCTGCTGCCTTCATGCTCCATCAGCAGAACTGAGAAGTTGAAAGAGAAACCTTATGGCCCTCAAAGGTGAAAAGATTTGCAAAAAATATTTTACAGATAAAGGCTGTCGATCCCTGGTCCAAACCACTACAGGATATGGGCAACCAGTCTATTGACCCCGAGCTGCTGAGAGACCCAAGGGTAAATTAGGTCAGTCCTGCTTTGCATTTGCATGTAACTTACTACGTACCGCCGTGCACGCTCAGTGCATTTCTCCCACACGTCTGTGGACTTCTTTCCCATAAGCAAAATGGACATCTCCAGGCACCCAGGAAGGGTCCCATGATGAATGAAATCTTGCACTGGTTCCCAAAGGAGCTGAGCCTCTCATGTCAGAGGCCACTTGGCTGGTGTAGCCACTCCCTGCTTAGCTAACATTCCACACTTTCACCTGAGAGCTTCAGTAATTCTCTTATCTCAGCCAAGAAAAGCCCTGCCACATATCCTCAGAGCTTATTAAGTCTGTGCACAGAAAGGCAGCTAGAGAACTGCAATAATTATCTGGGTAACGAGTTAAAAATCACTCTTGCCTAAAATAACCTGGTAATGAGTGAGCCCCGCTATCATATTCATTAAAGAGGAACATTTCTCAGAGAGCCAAGTGGAATGGAGATCGTGTCAAAACTGGTTTACAGATCGGGAATACGCTGCCTGGGGCGCTGAGTACAATGATCTAACGTAAAAACACAGGTAAAACACAGGAGAAAAACCCTCCGAGTAGAGTTGAAGGGACCTCTCCATTTGATAGTGAGAAGAGCTGGCTTTCACGGAGTGATTACCATGTGCCGGGAACTAGGCCAGTAGCCCGTGTGGATCATTTATTTTTTCATTCCTTAAAATGCCCCAATGAGACGGTTAGTATTTTCATTTCCATTTTGCAGATGAACAAACTGAGGCTCGGAGGAGTTGAATTACTTGCCCAAGGGCACCCGGCTGACCAGGGAAGGAGGAGAATGGGACTGCGGCTCCAGAGCACACCTTTCTGCACTCCGTACAGATTTAAAAAAAAAAAAAAAAAAAAAAAAAAAAGTAGGCCAAGACAGGTGATTTGCTATGCCTGGGGTCGCGAAGCTGGTTGGTGGCAGAGCTGGGACAATTCAGAGCTTGGAAATCAATACTGAAAATGAGGACAGGGACACGGGCTCACTGTCTGTGAAGAAGAAAAGGAGAAGAGCCCTTACTCTGGTGATTCCAATCCCATGTCATCACCGTCATCGTCATCAAAGAAGCTATTATTTGTGGAGAAATTACTATGTGTCAGGTCCTATTTCAAGTGCATTATCTCAATGAGTCCTTGCAATGCCATCTTATTTAATCCTTAAAACCATGCTTTAGGTATGACCTCTATGATCCCAGTTGTACAGATGGGGAAACTGAGTCACGGACATGAAATGACCTATCCATAGCCCCCCCACCCTGCCCCCGGCTAGGAGGCTGAGGGTACGATTGATCCGACTCCGGAATGCACACTTCCAATCCCTGCTTCTCTTTGACTGCCTCCCTTTGTGGACGAGAGCCCCGGGGTTTCTGCTCACCTTGGATCACCAGGCTGCCTTCCCAGCTCTTCTAGGACTCCTCGATTCTCTTTTCCGAGTTTCATAGCACTTTTCTGACTATATTACCAACTTACAGGCAGTCTCCTCCAGCCACCCCATAGTCATACAATAACGTGTACACATGTACACACAAGCGTGCACACGCGCACACACGCACACACACGCACACCCTGCGTCAGCTCCAGCAGGTCAACCATCAGACACCACACTGGAGAGCACTCTGATCATAAGGACAGCACAGGCATCAAGAATCTAGGCTCTGCCAAAGACATAGGTTCATACCTTCCCTCCTGACTTACCAACACCATACCTTTACCCAAGTTAATGTCTCAGGGGCTCGGTTCCACCCTTTGTTAAGTGATAACTATGGCAACTACTGTAATGTAGGACTGCCGCATCAGTATCTGAACCCAGCATCCGGCAAATGAGCATTCGACAACAGATAACTATTATTACTGAAACTTGGTAGAAAGAACAGAGGACTTGGTAGATGGATGGATGGATGACTTGGCAGAGGATTGGATGGATGCAATTCTAGCTGTCTGGAAGGACTGATTTGGAGGGGCACCTAGGTGCCACAGTCAGTTAAGTGTCCCACTCTTGATTTCAACTTGAGTCATGATCTCGGGCTCCTGCGATGGAACCCAAGGAACCCTCCAGGCTCTGCATTTGGTAGGGAGTCTGCTTCTCTCCTTTTCCCTCTGCTCTTCCTCCTGCACTCACATGCTTTCTCTAAAATAAATAAATAAATCTTAAAGGAAAAAAAAAAAAAAGGACTGGATCAGAAACAGAAAATGAGAGAGAAGAACGAGTAAAGTTCTTTGTAGGTTTTTTGTTTGTTTGTTTTTACTATTATAAAGAAGATCTTTAATCTGCACGGTTGAAAGACTACAGGATCACGTTGTGACCCACACATAGGCAAGATGTTCATTTCCAAAACTCAACCCAGCTGTTGGTTCTGCCTCACACTTATCAGTTCTCTCGGAGTTCCTATTCCTGGCATTATTTCCAAATGTGGACAAGAAGGCACTGAGCAGGTGAGAAGAGATAAAATAACAGGTAAGACAAACCCCCGATCAAAGTTAGAGCTGTAACTACTTTGCTTAATACTGACTCCCCAGCACAGAGCATGGTTTCCTGTAACTCTTTGGTCAGTCCAGGTAGGCTAGATTCTAAAAGCAAAAATACAGCAAAAATAACAATAACAACAACAACAAAACCCCACAATTTCACCATGTGAACAATATGAAGATGCAGCTATCACCTGGGATACAGTCTGTGTAGACGATTTCATCTGGGGATGGGAAGAAGGGCTCTGACGGCTCCCGGCGGTCACGTAAGCTTGCTCCCATTTTGTGGCTCCGCCGCCCCCCTCCTGATCCTCCACCTCTGGCTAGCAGACAGGACCACAGAGCAAATGTGCTTGGAGGACTAACAGGAGGTTTTACAGAAGGAAGGCTTACATCCACCTGCTCTCCATTGGCCAAAACCCAGGCGAAGGGACTCTAAAATGGCACTAGTTGTGTGCCCTTGAGAAAGAAGGAAATGACTTGGTGAGTTACTAGCCAGTCTCTACCACACGGTTCACTAGGTACGTGTTGAGTGGAAAAGTAAGTGCCTGCAGGAAACACAGTGGGGGATATACTGTGGTAGGGGGAAGCGGAACGTCTGCCTCCATATACATGTCTAAGGAGATTTACTGCGGTCAGTATCTGGCTGGAACTCAGGTCTCCGACTGCTCCCTGCAGGTAATAGCTCATGTGGAGCCCCAAACTGTCCCCCAGGCCCACCTGTTCTATCATTATACCCGCACTGGCAGCTGCAGCCACAATTCCCAGATGTTGGGTGAGTCTGACCCAGTTCTACTGCTGCGAGTCAACTCGGTGCTACTGCTGGACATCAACCCCATAATCAGGGGAAGAAGAACACCCAGATTTAATTTCCAGTTAAGATACCAGAAACAATTTATTGACTTTTAAAATAGAAATGTGAGGAAACATGTACTGAGCCCCAGGTGCCAATTGAATAAGCAGTCGGAGCTTTATGGTGCCGGATACGGCATCAAATCAGGGCACTTATCACAGGCAGACTCATATTAAAGAGGCTTATGTATGTGTCTGCATCCCTGGTACCCTGCAAGCATCTGGAGGGCAGGGACTGAATTATTCATCTTTGACTCCCTAGCAAGATTGTCCAGCAGAGCCTTGCACGTGATGGCCAGTGCTGGCAGGAGACATCTGTCCTCCTGGTCTACCCACCATCCCTTGGCTCTGTGCAGCAGTGCCTAGCTTGTCTTTGGGAAACCACCTCGCTCTCCACAGTTAGTCTATGAAATTAAGGGTGACTCTGTATCCAGCTCCAGAACTGGAAATGGGCCCTGGCTTGGTCAGTCTCAGCAGTCCATCTGGCATTGTGCCTAGATTGGGGATGTTCCCAGGACACAAGCTTGGAGAATCATGGGCAGCCCTCTGCAAAGATAGGGAACAACAGGGAACTTTCTGCTGGGTTGTGAAACTATGAGGCTATAGATCTGGGCCCATCAGCAGCCAGTTGGTACAATGCAGGGAGATCCTGCCTAAGAGTGAAGTCAGCAAGGAGAACAGAGCCAACAGAGAATGGAGAGAATGAAGAATGGAGAGAAACAAGTTCTGTCTCACAGTGTTCAAACCCCAGTGCTCAGCTGTTCCCAGAGCTCAACTCCCTGGACTTTTTCAGTTAAGTAGACTGACTATGTGTTCTCCATTTGAGTTGGGCATCAATCCCTTAAAACTGGCCCTGACAAACATGGGTTTTAAAATGCTTGTTGAATCAAACTGAAATAACATTTAGAATATTTTTATTCTATATATGTTCTGTTTGATTTCAATTTAAACCGATGTCTTCCTTGAATCCATGTCCCTGCCTCATGATGGGTCCTCATGATGTGGCGTGTGTGAAGACAGAGAAGTGGAGGAGGATGGGAGTATAGAACCCAGGCACTTGGCACACGCTCACTGCACTACTATTCTATGAAAGCACATCATGAATAATGGATTTCTTTCCATCTCCAGGACCATCAGCTTAGTCTAGCCCAACTACCATTTCCCACCTGGGCGACATTCACAGCTTCCTGATGTCCTTCCCCCTGCACACCTGTCCTCTCTGCTCCATCATAGTAACAAAAGTGACCCTCAGATTTAGTTCATAGAATGTCTCCTGCTTAAAATCACCAATGGCTTCCTTAGAGTAAAATCTGAACTCTTTATCTTGACCTACAAAGATGATCCATTTTATCCATCAGGCTGCATTTTTTCCACACTTCCCTAAATGCACATGGTTTAGTTTTTGATTCTTCAAACTTATTAATCTATTTGTTGACTCCAGACCTTTGACCCTGTTACTCCCACCTGGAGAGCCCTTCTCCCAACCTCTAAGAACAATCCCAGAAGCTGTGGTCCTCTGCTCTAGCCTCACAGGAGAATTTACCAGTTCCATGACCTTCTATGTGCCTATGCTTATCCAAAGCCTTCTATCCCTCCCTCTTAGCTGCCCAAGAATCCCCTAAACCCCCATTCCCCAGTCACACTAAATATAATTTTCCCAGGTGGTCTACATTGGCCCCATGAAAGAATCAAGGTTCCTTTATCTATATTCCTTCAGCACATCATGTGGGTAAATATCATACCATGGCACATAATAATGCATTTATATATATGTTTATATATGTGACTCCTCAACCATACCATGAGTTTATCAAGGGCTTGGGAAATCCCTTAATAATTTTGGAAGAACCTTAAGTACCATCAGCGCCATTGTAAGTACCCAGTGAATGTTTGTTAAATAAAAAGAAGGAATGACTGTTTGTTGAGTAAATTAACCAAGTGCTCTTGCAGTGAATCACTTAGCATCCCTGGCTACAGCTTCATCATCTATAAAGTGAATATTTTGTGCCAAGAGGTCTCAGTCATGGCTGTATCCCACAATCATATGGAAAGATCTCAAAAATGCAGGTTCTTAATCATACCTCCAGGAAACTTCATTCATTCTTCATTCATTCATTCATCCATTCATCCATTCATTCATTTAATGAATACTTATTGAACACGTACTACTTGCCATGCCTTGTTTCAGGCATAGGAGACCCAGTTGTGAATAAGTCAGGCCAAGGCCTTGCCCTCATGGAGCTTCTATTCCAGGAATCATATTAGCTCATATTTGTTGAGGTGCTATGACACTCTAGCATTGAAATAACGGTTTTGCCTACATTAACCTCCTAAGTTCCCACCTCAGCCCTGAGAGGTGGGACTTTTATTTATCACTGAAGGGCAGAGAGCTTTACTTGGCCAACATCTCACCTGTTGTAAGAGCTGACTCAGAAGCCTGATTACAAACTCGTTCTCCTACACTAGGTTGCTGTATTGCACACACATCTGGGAGAACCAAGTGGGACCCAGGCATGTGCTTTAAGAACCACTGTTTAGGGCAAATCAGTGATTTATAGTGTTTGCTACTCCCTGAAACTGACTCAAACAACAGTTCGTAAAAAGCTGGCCAGTGTGAACAAAAGCCTTCACAATAAATACAGTAGGGCTTGTATTTAACTAAATGCTTAAAAACCATTAAGAGGAACCATTGGACCCTACTCGTCCATCATGGGATTAAAGCCTCTGGTGACCTGTGAGCTACAGATGGGGAAACTGAGGCTTAGAGAGGCTCAGGGGGCCTACCCAAGAGCACTCACAAGTCAATGGTGAAGCTTCATCCTGAACCCAGGACTGCGTGACTCTAAGAAAAATGTGGACTTTTAACTCCCCAGGTCATGAGTTCAAGAACAGGGTCTCTGCACACCATCCGTCCCAGAAAGCCTCAGGCCAAAATTAGATTACCAGCTAACGGCAGCTACTTCAGAGTGTCCTGCTCATGGGGACCCCTGAGACCAGGAGCCGGGGCAGAAATCTCTCCATCTTACCAGATTTCAACATGAAACCTCCAGCAGCAAACCTTCACATAGGACTTCTCAAATTGCAGACAGCTTTCCCTCGTAATATCTGATATCTAATATATAATATATAGAACATATAATCTGATATCTAATAGCTTCTTGGCCACCCAGTGAAGGAGACATTGACATCAGCATGGAGGGTATTCAAACCACGTAAAACCATTACAACATGGGCACCAAGCGATCCAAATCGAAACTGGCCACATCCACCCAATGTGGCCATGCCAGAGCATACCTGCTGACTCTCAGGTCTGGGTGAAACACTGTCCCACCTGAATGCCTTCCACACCAGTGACTGGACCATGTCTTGCCCACCTCAGGGCTTTGGCACTTTCTGCCTCCTCCCTTAACACTTCCTCCTCCCTCCCCTCCCCACCGCTAGTTCCCTCCTACTGATACTTCAGACACACTTCCAAGGTCACATGCTCAGGGAAGACTTCCAGAACAGAGCTGCCAGTGATGAATCCCTTCAGCACTCACCTCTGCCCTACCGAGGCTGCTTATTGGTGACCCCTGCAGGAGCTGCCCTCCACCAATGGCCAGTGAGGACTTGGTGACAAATATCCTAGACACCTCACTCACTGGTGGGGATAGCCGTGACAGAGACTCTCGCTGTCTCCAAGAGTCTCCAGTGGAGGCAGCTGCAGTTGCCTACCCAGGTTACCGGCTGATAACAGTCCATTTGGTGTCTGCCTTCTCTGCCCATCGCATGTCCCTGTTCCTGCACCAGTGTTTCCTGGGATCACCTCCCAAGTAAGCAGCTGGCACACAGATCCTTGCTTCTGCAGGAACCTGATGGAAACAGCCTCCCTGGACACATGGGCTGAGTCAGGTCTCATTGGGTGACGTCCACAAGGTCCAGCTTTTCTCCTTCCAGGGAACTCCTGTTGACCTGTGGTTACATATGCATTTGGGAGGATTATCTGATGCCTAGCTGTCTCCTGCCCTTACTGGTGAGTCCCTATTGCACAGAACTGAATAACAGCCCCCAAAGATATCATCCTTGGAACCTGGAAATGTTAACTTATATGGCAACAACTCTGCAAGTATGATTAAAATAATGCTTTTGAGATAGGGAGATTATCGTGAATTATCTGAGTGGGCACTAAATGCAATTACCAATATCCTTATAAGAAGGAGGCCATGGGAGATTTGACACAGAAGAAGAGAGGCCATGTGACCAGAGACAGAGACTGCATGATGTGGCTACAAATCAAGGAACCTGACAGCCACTGGAAGCTGGAAGAGGCAAGAAATGTATTTTCCCCTAGAACCTGCCAACACCTTGACTGTAGCCTGCTGAAGTCAGTTTTGGCCTCCAGAACTGTAAGAGAATGAACATATGCTATTTTAAGCCACTAAGTTTATGGTAATTTGTTATAGCAGCCGGAGGAAACTAATACATCCATGAAAGCGGCTCCTCTCAAGTCTTCTTACTTGGGGCTGAACCAACAACATCTGCATCCACATCTGTTAAGGGTTGAATTATGTCCCCCAAAAAGATGTGTTGAAGTCTGAAACCCCAGCACCTACAAATGTGACCTTATTTGGACACAGGTCTTTGCAGATGTAATCAAGTTAAGATGAGGTCATTTGGTGGGGGAGAGGGGCTAACCATGTAGGACTAGTGTCCTCATAGGAAGAGAAGAGACACAGAGAGGAAAATACCATGTAATAATGGAGGCATGAGTCGCTGTGGTGTCGATAATCAAGGACAAAGCCAGAGGCTAGGAGAGAGGCATAGGACAGATTCTTCCCAAGAAGCTTCAGAGGGAATAAGGGCTAGCTGATATCCTGATTTTAGACTTTGTGATTGCCAGAACAGCAAGAGGGCCAGAACAGCAAGAGGATACATTTTTGTTATTTTAAGCCACCTAGCTCGTGATCCTTTAATCTAGCAGCCCTAAGATACTAATACAAAGTTTCAAACCCTGTCTGCAGTCTAAAATCCAAAGTCACCTAAAGGTCTGGCTCAGGCAGCACCGGAACCTTAGAGCCCTTGCCATGTGTGTTTCCGAAGAACAACAGCCCTGCTCTCTCCGTTAGGACTTGTCATTAGCCCACTCCGTTAACGCCCTGCTAGGCAGCATTACGAAGCACTTGGATCCGGGATATGGCTTTTCTGAAGGCGTCACAAGTACCACGAGAAGCTCTTCACATTACAAAAGACACTAATTCTGGGACCCACAGGCTCAGTCACTTATGGCTGCAAATGGGTTGCACTGACAACATCAGCTCCCACCTGCACTGCCTACAACAAAGTCAGGCCTTGCTTCCTACTCTGGCTTCTGCTTGCACGTTATTAACGTGTAATGAGTAGTAGGTTCTGCTTTATTGATCTTCAGACCAGAGCTACAGTGGGATGCTGCCTAAGAAAAGCCCCAAAGGATTTTATTTGATTTTTGCACAGAACAATAATCTCCCTCACCAAATTAGCTGTTGGACTGCAAGATGGGTGGAGATTTCACCTTGAAATTGCTGACAGGGTAGCAAAACTGGAATGTCTATATTTGCTAATCCTTGTTCAAATATATATCCCGCTGCTGGCACCCAGTCAAATGAGTCCCTGGAAAGTACCAGGCCATGCTGTGGAAGGGGGAAACGTAGCCCAGGAGAGATTAGAGCCACGAGAGGACATGGCTGTGCAGTGCAAAGTGGTGATGACAGGTTGCTGTCTTTGCAAAATGACAAGCTACAATCGCAGTCAGCCCGTCTCCCTTTTCCTTTTGCTCTCAAAATATTCATGGCTAGAAATCCCCAATCCAAGAACCCCAGAAATGCCCTCTCTTCCTCAGCTCCATCCGAACTTTACTGGATGCCTTTTGTGGGCTGTTTGGAGTAGCTAAGCCATGTGTTGGCCGCTAGTCGGTGTTGAGAACACAAGAGTTAGCCTCTCCCCACTCCGCCATCGACTCGGTTCTTTGGCTCAGCCTCAAGTCGGTGAAGGCAATGGCCTTCCAGGGAGGGTTGGATTCAAGACCACAGGACGCAGAGCAGCAGGCCTGCCTGGGGGACTGTAAGAGCTCTCAGGGGGTGCCTGATCTCTTGCAGTAACCCGGGAGCCTGGGGCTCACATCTCGTGATCACCGCTCTCTCCAGCCAGCAGTGGACCCCTGCCATCTCCAGGCACTGAAATCACATGCCGAAAACCTACTTGGGAACAACATCCTTCTCGAGCTCAGACATGTCCTTTCATTCCTACCTTTATGGGAACTGGATTTTCCAGATCTTGGAAGAACATCTTTTAAGAAATTGAAAGTGACAGCCCATCCCAAGCCCATTTGTCAGGGGAAAGGGGATGAGACTCGGCCATGTGACCCTCACACAGAAAGGGAGAGAGTCAGAGCCAAAGGGGGGGCTAAGACAGTTCCAAGTTCTAATGGATTCATCTCTCCTAATTGCCTGTGTAGCATGTCTGTTAAATTTAGATAAGGCTTAAACAGGGCCCAAAGAAGATCCAGGAGGGAGTCACAAAAATGATTAAAAGGTTGTAAAATTGGGGCTTCTAGATGGAGGAATTGGGGGTTATTTATCCTGGAAAAGAGAGGGCTGAGGAGGGACATATAAAGACTTCATCCTAGATTAATTATGTAAATAAGCAGTCACCCAGCTGGCCTAGAATCTCAACCATTTGGCAGGGAGAGTGGGTGCTGGGGGGTTGGGGGGCAGTGGCTACTAGTAGTTTTAAAAATCATGGGTCGTCTGCTTTGATTTCTGAGGGGGTCACTGCTGCTGGGCAATATGAATTATGGAGATGCCAAGTCTGTTTGAACGAACCCAGAGACCAGCCACTGGAAATCATTTCCAGCTAAGCACGTGATGAAGGAAGTTTTTCTTTGTCCCTTGCCACAAGCGGAGGGCCTGCAAGGAGTCCTTGTATGATGGCAGAGTCCAGGACTCCTCCTCATCCAATTCCCCAGCTTGGGTCAGGTGTTGGGGGGGACGGTCAGGGGTCCTGTCATCCAGACAGGAAGATGTTGGACAGAATGTCCCCTCAAGCAAGACGAGCTGAAGTTGGCCAGAGGCTAGAGAAGTGTTTCCTCACTCGGGAATTACCACTTGCATGCTACAGAAGTGTGCCCACCGGTTCCACCTCCTGACCACCCTGTGGTTCTTTCCATTCAAGGAGACATTCACTAATCATCGAGAACTACGGAGTCTTTCCAAGCCCTGGGCTCTGAGCTTGGACACAGAGATGAGGAATTGGTTCTAAAAATGTAAAAAAATAAAAATATGACTTGAATGCTAACACTAATCATAATCATCATAGGAACATTCGATGAACTTATTCTGCCCCCTGACCCTCTATAGCACTTCAAATATAGTCTCACTTCATTCTTGAAAGAGCCCTATGAAGGAGAAACTATGGTCCCCCCCCCCCTTTTGCAGCTATATATGTTTTAAAGAAGTTAACTAATTTGTCCCAAGTCACCAATCAGTAAGTGTCTTGGTGAGATTTGAACCTATGCTTTCTAATACTTAACCTGTTTTTAAAATTATGTTTTTGTTTCTCTTGGCTTTTTGATGGAAACCAAGAGAAGATCACAGAATTTCACATTTAGGGGATACAGCAATCACCAGTCCATAGCAATCACTAGTCTCATTCTTGATCTTTCTGTTACTCTGCCTTCCAGAAACATTCCACCAAGTGGCGGTAGAGAGGAGGGGCAAACCAGCCCTTCGTGGCGAAGGCAAGGGAAAGGTCTCAAGAGGACACATGCCCCAGGATCTCAAGGACTCTCAAGCTTTCTTGTTCTCCTTGTGTCACGGGGACTCACTCAGACTCTTCAGATCAGCCTTGATGTTAATCCTAGTTCAGAGGGCAATGATTCTTGGACATTAGGTGTAGGTCATCTGGAGGGCATGTTAAAAATGCAGACCTTTGGCCCTCACACCCAAAAGCTCTGCTTTGATAGGCCTTGGCCAGGTTGGAGAATCTGTGTTGATTCAGCTCCCCAAGGAATTCAATGTGGGTGGTGCAGGAACCCCAAATTGAGGGAAAGTCCCTTAGAATTGCTCTTCTCTCCCCTGACTCCCTTTTCTTGCCAAGCATCCTTTGTCTACACACACATACACACACAGATGCACACACAAACACACACACTGAGCCCTCCCCACAATCTATTCACATAGTAAGCATTAGCCGAGACCCCAGGTGGCAGGACTGTAAAGACCACTGACCTCATGAAGCTCAGAGAAGAGCAGAGGAGGTATGTGAACACTTGATCTGCGTGAAGCTGAGATGGGGGTAGCCCCCAAGGAGGACCAACACCTTGGGGAGTTCACAAAATGTACTGATGACAGTTGAGAGCTCTATCCCAGCAAGACCTCTTGGAGGGTAAGTAGACTTGGAATAGGGAGGGCTTGTAGGGGATAACCCCAGGCAAGCCTGCAGAAACTGAATCTGAGAATCTGAGACAAGGGGGTCCATCATTCGCGGGCCATATAGAGGCAGGATGGGAAAAGCTGCAGAGGAATTAAATGTGAATGCAGGTTTAGGGCGCATCATGGTCCATGGTGTGCGTTGATGCATCGACAGCCATTAAGGAAGTTACATGGGAAGGCCATAAGGGGTGGGGATCAGGGCAATGAGCCTGGAGGCCATCACAGTAGGCCTGGCAAGAGATAATAAGGCTGTTTTCATAGGTTACTGGGCAGGATTAGTCAGAATGGGGAAGAACAAGCAAGGTGCTCATAGTGAGCTTTCCACTCATTTACATATAAGTAGGATGAGCGCTAATAACAATCAATGAAGTGAGTCCCAGAAGGAAGCATTCTTATATAATTTTTTGTTAAGGTATACGCTTAAAAGCAATAAAATAAAATGCATTCCATAATTTAGACTTTCTCTAAATTATACCAGCCTTCAACTAATGAGTAAAAATTAATGAAGACTGACCATTTTGCTACAGAAAGCATTATCTTCTCCACCAAGGTCGTGCTACATAACAGCATACATTACAGAAGTGACATGTTCCATAGAGGAAAGGTTGCTGGACAGTGGTATGCTGGTAAAAAATACAGTAAGTTTAGATGAAATAATCTGATAATGTCTGTCCTCCGTGAGAAGGAATATAGGAGCCAAGAGAGCCAAGTGGTTAATGCTGAGGTCTCTGGGTTCAAATTCAACATCTACTGCTTCGAAGCAGGGGGGTGTCCAGCAAATGATTAACTTCTTTGAACTTTATTTCGCCAACCATGAAACAGGATTAATAAAAACTCCTAACTCAGAGCACTGCTCTAAGGATTAAATAAGATCATATCTCTGAGGTCCTGGCCACACAGTAGGAACCCGTGAGCATTATCGATCATCATGGTCACCATGGGGATTTTCTGAGAGCTCAAACTTGAGAGTAGGAAGGTTCCTGTGTTTCACTAACACCAAATGGTAGGAAGAGCCATGCCCAGAGTCTGTAGTGCTGGATCCCAAATCCAGCTTTCCCATGGACAAGGTGGCTGACCTAGGGAGAGCCCCTTTAATGTCTCTGAGCCTCAGTTTCCTTGTCTGTACAATGGGAAGGTAGGTTTGTTTATATTGGAATTTTATATCCTTCTTTTCGAGCCGTCCACTTTTTTATCAAACGGAATCCCCTCTTGAACCCTAATGTCTAAAATACATAAAAGCAGAACTACCCTGGTTGAAAGTTTGCTCTTAGGGCTGGAGTCCCAGCTGTTCTCTTCACCCTGTTCCTCTTGTTGCCTTCTCCATTTTAGGGCCCACGTACCCCCTCTCCATACTAGACCTCTGTAAAATGTGGTTTAAAGGCTATAGGATGAGGGACATCCAAGATCATCTGGGGTCCTAGGATTCTATCGTTATGGGAAAGAGAGGGCGGGGGCTGTCCAAACAGCAAGACAAATGAAGTCTGTGATAAAGAATAAAAGATCTTGTAAACTACATGTCCTTGATGATCATAATTAGAACCTGCACACTGCAATCACTGGCACCCTGCTCTTTCACATCCATTCCTGTTAAAAGCCGCAGAACGGGAAGTGGAAATGCCCGGAGTGTTTAGACACAATGCAGTGCAGGCGGCTCACCAGACCTTCGGGGGCAGCGCGCTCTAACACTGCAACCGGACGGGAGGAGGTGAGATGACTAGCTTCTTCCTCACCCTGGCTTCTGCATCCCCACTTTGCTTTCTTTCCTTTTGTTTTTTAATGCTGGACTAAGAAAAAAAGCAGATGATAATTTATAAAATATACCAAATTGTTCTTTCATGTGCCCTTAGTATGGCCTTGTTTAACTTTGAAAGGTATTTATTTATATATGTATTAGCATTCATTTATATTTTTTATCAATATATAAACATGTATATAAATGTAAAATATCTAAATATATATTTTTAATATTTTTTTTATATATAACTTTTTTTTTTTTTAAGGGCAGTCTTTCTCAGTCTATCCTAACCCATATGTCACCCAACTCAGAAGGCAGTGTTGACTTTGGAACAACCCTTTATAGGTTATCCAACCTCACAGCCTCATCTGAAGCCCTTTTGGTGAACAAGAACTTCTATTTCCCTCGAGCCCATTCCTTTCTTGGGCAGATCCATTTGTTATGCCTTTCTTTGTTGACCTGCAGTCTGTCTCCCTGTGATTTTTCTCCCATTAGTTCTCCCTCTTGTCTCTCAAAAACATATAGCAAGACAACCTCCCCTTGCCGTCTAGACATACTGGAGTGGGCCCCTCCCCCCAGAGCCTTGCAGACAAGACCCTGATCCAGTGTGTCTGGAAGGTGGGACCTCTACCCCAGAGGTCCTAAAGGGCAGAGCATCAATCAAAGAGGATTATCTTAAGCCATAAATGTGTAAAGGAATTTGTCTTGTTGGGTTTTGGTCTTGCTTGAGACTGGTCACTCCTTCCTTCTTTTCTAGTTCTCCCTTATGAAATGGAAATGTCTGTCTTATATGTGTCCCATCATTGTATTTCAGATCATATAATTTGATTTCACAGGTTCACAGCTGGAGAGATTGGCCTCACCCATAACTGATTTGGATGACATTCAGATGAGATTTGGGGACTTTAGATTTTGAATCATGCTGGAAAAGAGTCAAAACTTTCAGGGCTATTGGGAGGGAACAAACGTGCTGCTGTCGTTCCTCTGTGTTTGAAGAACACATCTTATCCCTTGCCCTCCAAGTAGCCTGGTGACACCCATATACCATCATCCACTGTGACTGGCCAGTGTCTATACTGTAAGTAATTAAATATGTCAAATTCATACCCATGCCTCTCTGCTTCTTACAACAAAGTAAGTCAGCTGGCCCTATATGCATACTTCATTAGAGATCACTTTTATTTAGTTAATGGAGGGGGGGGGGAAACAAGCATGGAATTGGTGTTAATTAGTTAAGCTGCATACAACTAAATCAACTCCTTGACTAAATTATTGCACCTCTGAGTCCATGCTTTAGGAAGCAAAGTAACTGCCTGTGACCAAAGATGTTTTCCTGCTGAACAGCAGATAGGGCACACTGTCGCTCTCCAGTCTGAGGTTAATGCAACTCTCCAAGTTAAGTATCTTTTCCTTTCAATAAAAGAAGCCTCACTAAACAGTGAACCAAAGGCAAATTTTATAACTTTGGAATGGAGGTTGAAATTAAACAGAAAAAAAAAAAGAAAAGAAAATTTGATTTGGAAAATGTGGCCAGCTTGTGTACCTAACTCACTGAAGATCAAAGATTCCTTCCAGCTATAAATCCGGACCACACTGCATGATCTGACCCTGGTTTCATGCTCCAGCTTCTCTGGCCCCTCCTCCTTGCTAACTGCTGGGCACCCACAAGTTCCTGTCTGCTCTAGGACTTACTGGCTGGTCCATGACCACACTGTCGCCTCCAAGTTACTCCCTGTCACGTCTCTCTGTTTATTCACAACACTTAGTGGGAGTTGATCTTATCTTGTTAACTAGTTGTTCATCACCTGTCTCCCCCGTCATGGTACCAGGACTTACATCTGCCTTGTTTCCCAGTGCCACACAGAATCATAAACAAAACGAGAAGCACAATCAGGTATCTCCTCTCTCCAGAATTATGTGAGGTTGACATCAACAGAGCCTCTTAATCCTCTTAGACAATGATTGATTTTTTTTAAGTCTTTAAAATCTGAAAACTTGAAGACTAAGTTGAGATGAAATGTTTGCAAGGAAGAAGCAGACGTGTGTCATGAAATAGGTCTCCACCAAACCAAACCAAATCAAACCAAAAAAAAAAAAAAAAGAAGAAATTAAAGGAGAGGAAAAATGTATTAATTTTTTGAATGAGTTTTGGGATCACCAGACCAGGGAAATTCCCACCGCTGAAATGAGCCTGACTCTTCACGATCACAAAGTAGCTGAGGAAAGATTCAGATGGGGACAGCGGGAAGCCGGTCTAATTTCCGGGAACCCACGTTGCTTCCCACATGTACTACTAGAGGCGCTTATATGGCTCTGCTAATGAGACATTGTATTAACATATTGAATTCTAATTGTTACATCTCTGAACATCCCCTTGCTGGAGAGAAGGAGGGAGAGAATCAAATCTAAAATAAAAACACACTGAGTATCTCACTTGCTCAAGGAGACCCGGGGAAGTGCAGTTGCTCTGCCTGATGCTGATCCCTACCTGACAAGCCATCATGAAATAATGGCCTGGAAGAAACCTATTTGCCTGGATCCCACTGCCTTTGTGGCCAGCAAGATTGTTACTATCCCCAGCTTTATTTTTTGATAAATTGCAGGTTTTGACACAAGAATAGGATGGGTCTCACAGGTGCCCATGAGAATAGAAAGAAGAAACCATTTATTTATGTCTGGCCAGCAATGCACTGTCATTCAGCTTCCTCATGATCTGGCAAAGCATCACCTCGTCCAGCAAATCTGCCTTCCCAGTCCGTACTGGGCATCTCCCGCTATCCTATGCTTGATTTCATTGTTAAAATCAATAAGCATTTGTTAAGTGGCCATGATAGGCTATAAACACTGCTAAGCACAGTTCAGGCACAATCCCATTTATTTTGCACAGTCCATGAGGTAGATATTATTCTAACCGTTCAGCAGATCAGGAAACGGAGGCTCAGTCAGGTCAAGGACATTCAGTCAACTCAGTATAGACCAGAGGCTACAGAACTGGGGCACCTGACCCACAGCCTTAGGTCTTGAAAGCTGAGCCTGCCTCCTCTAGCATACCTCTAGCTCCTTCCTGGAGCCCCTGGGCAGGATGAGGACCCCAGGTATCGGACTCCGCATTGCTCGCTCCTAAGCAATTCCACTCACTCCCTACCCTGGGACAACACCAGCTATAAGGCACTTCGGTTACTGACTTGCTTGAACTCAGGGAGCGGAGTTCAATTTTGAGATCTTTGGGAATAAAGAACGGGCCTTAGCCATTGTTGTAGTTGCTATCAGTGTGGAATGACTGAAGGAATGGAGCATCTACCCCAAATGTTGAAGAATGCTTAGATAAAATTGAACAATGCTGTATGAAAATGAAAAGACAAGAGAGTCGTAGTAGTCCCGATGGATACAGCCCTAGTGTTTCATTCAGTTACATCTATAATTCAACCTTGAGCAAGACAGATGCCCCAATCTACATGTTCAAACCATGCTAGAGGCACTGTGGCCCCACAGCCTGCTGTGCCCTGAAGGCTGCTTCCAGGGGGGCTGCGAGTTCCCACGCCAACCCATCGCGACCCCTTCATTTGCTGTGACTTGCAGTTTGAGAGCTTAGAATATTTAGGCCATGGTGCCTGCCTTTTCCAAAGGCTTCTTTTTTTTTTTTTTTTTTTTTTTTTTTTACAGCTGTGGCAGTGTGATGGGTTATTTATTCGGTGCCGTTGTGAGGGAGGGGCTGGAATGAAGGAGAAAGGAAAAAATGAAATGTCTTGAAAATAGAAATTGGAAACACATAAAAGTGAAGCGGAAAGCAGACGCATCTGTAACACAGATAGATGCCTCCGGAGTATCTGAAGCCACGGGTGCTGGACGATGGGATTACGTTCTGAGTCCGGGTAGCCCTAACAAGGCTCTCTCCACCGGGCTTCCCGGGTGGGAAAGTCCGCCCTGCTATAAATGGGTGCCTACCCTCTCTGTACAGAGGCAGAGAAAAAGGGGAGGCAGAAGGCAAAATCTAACAGCTGGGATCAGGGAGGAGCAAAGACGATTTTTCTTACTGTTTTACCAACAGTCTTTACAGTTTTTCCTTGTCTCAGGCAGCAAACCTTCTGAAGTCGTTGTCTAGGGGAAGGAGCTGGGCTTGTTCTCTAATCCCTACTGGCCCCTGGTCGAGGGCGCTCCCGGGGCGTGAGCTCTCAGTACTCCAGGTTTGTGCTGCCTGCAGGCTAAGCATGCTCCTGCGGCAGGGCAAGGGCTCAGGCAGGGGGTCTCCGGCGTGTGCGGGGAGAAGCTGCTCTGAGGCATGTTGCGTGAGGAGTCACGTGAATGGGACACGGAGCTGGTGTGCGGTGCCAGAATTACATTATATATAACTTACGAGCTACTGTGCACACACACATAAATATAAAATACCTGTATGCACATATCTGCATGTATAAGTGTTGATGTAAATGAAAGGAAACAAAAAAGTATAAGTAATGGTTGCCTCTGTATGCAAAAGAGCACTCATTAATTGACGCCTTAGGTATTTGTGGAGCACCTCCTACGTGCTAACCAGCCACTGTTGGAGGAGCAGGGAGGGATACACTGTGATGAAGCAAAATGAGGCCCGTAACCACAGACAGCTTATATTACAGCTCAGAGAGACAGCAATACATCACTCAACACAGAGGCTACATTTTTATCAGGATGAGTGCTCTAAAGAAAACTGGGAGGCAAGAGAAGTTCTCAAGGTGAAAGGCAAGTTCTCACAGAGACGGGACTGATCAGGAACCAAGGGTGTGAAGGTATAAGGGCTAGAGTCTTCCAGGCAGAAGAAGTGGCACATGCAAGGGCCCTAAACTAGAAAGAAGCTCGTCACCATCTTTATAATTTTATGCTGGCCAATTTTCTGCAATGCTTACATATGGTTAAAATTGGAAGGGAAATACAGTAAAATTATTCTTTTCAATATTCTTTGAGTGAGAGATAGAGAAATCCAAAAGAAGACTTCATTGGTTCTTCTAAATTTGACTGATGCAATACTCGAAAATTGGTCACCTGCTGGGAATTAGAGAACCTCCATTAACTTCTCTTAAGGGACCACAATTCCAGAATCAATCGGTAAGTATTCGTGGTGTTTGCACTAGGGAAAAAGCACCATGTTTGGGCCCTGGAGAGCACTAAGATGAGCAAGACAGAGACCCGCTGTCCTCACGCGGTCCCTGCCTAGCAGGGGAGGAGGCGATCATAGGAAACTGGTCCTAGAAGTAGACACTTCATGGTAAGGATCTTGACGGAGTACCAGTAATGTGTCCTGAGGCTAGCTCAGGCAGGGCTGGGTTTCAGAGGGCTTTCTCAAGTGAAAGGAATTTAAGCTGGGTTTGGAATGAGTAAGCTTGCTGCAGCCGCAGAAGATGGTGCAATCCAGAGAACTGCATGGAAGAAGCAAACAGGAGGAAGTGCAGCTGACACAGGGGAATGAGTTGTTGACAGTGACCAGAGAATCTGGTTCTTGACATTCAGAAACAGAAGACCAGGAGGGAATGGTTGCCAAAATGAGGTGACAGAACACCTCAAATACCCAGAGTGGTGACCATCTGTTGGCTACCAGCAACTCATCCATTTCCTCGCCTCTAATGTCCATGGGGAACCAGCCACACCAATGCAGTCAAGGTCAGGGTGATTGGGTTGGGCTGACCCCCTGACACCTCTGGTTTCAGAAGAAGGCGGAGACGAAAACCGGTCAGAGCATTCCATCCCCTTGTTCATAGCAATTGGCTAGGGAATAGGCACGTGACCTAATGAGAACCAATGAAATTTAGCTCGAAGATCTGCATGGGATGTGCTGGGAAAAGAAAACAGTCCATGGGAGCTGCTGAAGCTTGGGCTGTGGGTCCCGGACTGCTGCTAGCAGGACCCCTGTTGCTATGACAAGAGAGACTGCCTCCGAGTGGACCTGACCAGGACGGAAGAATTGCTGTGACAGGAAAGAACAAGATATTCTTCTCATGACCTCTGTCAGGATCCAGCCATAATGGAAACTAGGTCAATCATGGGTTTTCCACCTGTGGAAACCAATAAATCTCCTTTCCCTTCTTCCTGAGCTAGTTTGAGGTAGACTGCTGTCACTTACAAACAAAAGCCCGGATTCATATGGCACACTGAACACATGCCCACACAGACGCCCCTTCGGGAATGGTCAGAGCAGCTCTGCCCGGGAAAGCCAAGAACTGAAAACAGCCCGGTGCCCACCAGCAGGAGAAGGGACGGACAGAATGTGGTCGGTTCATAAAAACGCAACTCAGGAACGAGAGAATAAACTACTGATGTGTTCAACAGCAAGATGAGTCTCAAAAACATGATGCTGAGTAAAGAGACACAAAATGCTCTGTGATCCCATTTATATGAAATTTTACAAAAATGAATCTAATCCATAGAGACAGAAGACTAATGCGTGGTTGTCTGAGGCCATAGGCTTGTGTGTGTGTAGTCTGGAAAGGGGCACGAGGGATTTTGAGGGCGATAAAAACATTCTGTATCTTTACTATGGTGGTGGTTACATGGGTGAATAAATTCATCAAAATTCATAGAAATGTATCTATCTATCTGGATATATATATATATATATATATATATATATATTTATTTCAGAGAAGGAGAGAGGGTGGGGAGAGGGACAGAGTAGGAGGAAGAGAGACAGAGAATTCCAAGCAAGCTTCACCCCCAGCACAGAGCCCAAGGCAGGGCTCCATCTAATAGTCCCGAGATCATAACCTGAGCTGAAATCAAGAGTCTGAAGCTAAACAGACTGAGCCACCCAGGTGCCCCTCATAGAAATAAATACATCCTTAATGGGCATATTTTATTGAATGTGAATCTTAATAAATTTAATTTAAAAATGGATACAAAGTAAAAACATTTTCAGGCACAATATATGCACCACTTTAAAGTCTTAATATTATTTTATAGGACAGGAAGAGTTGTTTTTCATGAGGCCCCTATGTTGTCAGAGTTCATAATATATTGAGTAATAGCTTAGGTGTCTGGGCAGAATCCTCCATGTTCAAGCTGCAGATACATTCCTGTATTGGGTGTATGCCTTTGGGTTTATTATATAACAAATCTGTGCTTCAGGTGTTTGGGGTTTTTTTCTTTTTCATTCTCAAAATGTGGATTACAGTAACACCAACCCCAGAGGGCCACTACAAAAACTGAATGACAATGCATGTAAAATACTCAGGCAGGACTAATAAAAAGCATTCAGAAATGTTAAGGGTCTTAGTAACAGTGATGGAAGTATCCATTTGATGGGGGAAAGACAGTGGCAAAGGGACCATGTGGTCTGTCTCAGAAAAATAGGACATTGAACTGGGGAAATACCCATGAGAATGAAAGGAAGGTGTGGACTTGAGAAATATTTCAGAGGTAGAGTCAACAGGATTTGGCAACCAGTAGATGGCAAGGAAGAGGAAGAAATAAAAGGTTAGTCAGAGCTTTCTAACTTTAGAGGCTCAGGGGATGTTAATGCTATTAACCCGGGGCAAGGGGAAAAAAAAAAAAAAAACCAGGAAGAGGAACTGAGTCATGGTAAAGATGAGTGGCTCTGGGCTGAGCACAGGACAGGACGTTGATGATGTCCAGTACCAGTAGGAAGAAATACCTTCAGCTGTACTCAGAATTCTCAGTGAAGGGGAGAAAATCCGCTACCTTAAAGAGAAGCAAACCATTCCACCTCTTATTGTAGTTTTAGAGACTAGATTAATGCTCTGAGTAGTAATCACTGTGGATAATCATCACATATGGAGAAAACAAGGCTTGATGTATTGGGAAGTCAGACCAGAAAGCAATTAAAATGTATCCTGTCAGCAACACCATCAGTGAAATCTTGCATGAGGGCAAAGAGGAGAGTAAGACTCAGAACAGGACGAGAGGAACTGAGGCTCCAACAGCTGCTTTCTCTAGCTGCCTGCAAAGTTCTAGGACAGGACTTAATGCCTCCAAATCTGAGAAATGATTTAGCTTAACCCACAATCTTCAATTCTTAATTCCTAGGGGTATATACATATACCTTCCACAATCACTAGTTCTAATTTTTAATGATGATATCTTCCTTAAAGCACTGAAGTTTGAGTTGATTATTTGAAAGGGTAGATGAATGTCCACTTATACACTGTAACTCTTCATTGATAGGATGCTTCAGGGGTTCTTGGCATAGAGGGTCAGAGACATTTCACTTGTGGTAGTGACTCTCAGTTTGTCTTACAGAATATTCTCCCATGACATGTCCTGTGAACAAGAGGGTTCCATGATTTGGAAACTGCTGCTCGCTCTAGTCCCTTCTAGGAAATTCAGGATGTGCATTTACATATTAGAGAAGTCCTGAAGGAAAAAAATAATAATTTCATTTTGTTTAACCTAGGTGCCTCCCCAATCTGTTCAGCCATATGTATCTTTAAAGATTCCAAAGCAGGGAAGCCTCCTGGGGGACTAATATCCATAAAGTAAACTTTGGGTGAGCCTAGGAAAGACTCCCATAGGCTGTCCTTCTAGAGTAAGCCAACTTCGAGAGTAAGCCAGTCCCAGCCAATTTGGGAAAAGGGAACAAAATGTTCTGTTTGACGACTTGCCTGCAAGTGCACAGCCAAGCAGTTGACTGATTCATTTTCGTTCCCTTTTCCAGAGGATTGCAGAGACATGGCGCTAGTAGCACCTAGAACGGCCTGTGCAAGCCGTGTCATTCACTGCAAATGAGAACTAGACCAGACATTATTCCCCAAAAGTCAAAGGACACTTGGCATAGACAAGAGAATATTTGAATATTCTGTTATGTTTGTTCTATGAAATTGTTTAGGGCTGTGTGTAGGAGAAAGAAAAACACTAAAAGCTATAGTTCTAGATTAAGTAAAAGATACAAAACGTGCATACTGATCACATTTTGGATTTAAAAAACTGCCCCAATCACGAAGGAGCCTTGTTTAAAACACATCCCCTTCATCACCATTTGTAAGAGATTCTGAGCCTGGGGGAGGCCTCTCTGGAAGGCAGAGTTAGGAAACACATCACAGGCGGCCACGCTGTGGAGGGGAGATTGGACAATGGAACCTGGGAATCAGGGCCTCACCTTCTGCACCCTTGAAACCAGCCTCATCTCGGCTTATTGTATTGGCTATAAAGTAACATGTTTGGATGGTTTTTCCCTCTATCTGCATGAGGTCAGTTCTCAGGAGGGTGGCAAAGACCACTCCTTCAAAAGCGTGGCCCCCACATGCAGCGGACAGGAGCAGTGGTTCCCGGCAGGGCAACCATAGATGAACATGAGTGGCTCTTCCAGTCCCCATCAAGCCCCATCCCAGTTTCTTCAAATCAGTTCATATCTTTCCCCATATGAAAAGGGAAGATACTCGTGCTACCTACCTTCAACAACCAGAGTGACATGGGGATCAAATAAAATGACACACGTGAATGGGTTTTGTAATAGAACATAATAAATTATTACTGGTATGACCATTCTTTTCCTCTTAATCCAGTAGTTGGCAAACTGTGGCCCATAGATGAAATCTATCCTGCAGCCTGCTTTTGTACAGCCTAAAGGTAGGCAATCTTTTTATATTTCTAAAGGATTATTAAAAGAAAAAGAAGACACAGAAAAAGAGGAGGGAGGAGGAGGAGAAAGGGGTTTAGAATATGTAACAGACCCACAGGTAACCTCAAAAACCTACAATATTTGCTATCTGTCCCTTTATAGAAAAGATTTACGGATCCATGTCTTAACAAAGAACACCTTTCTTCCCTTTCGGCAACAGATCGCAAAAATGGCCCCAATTCTTCACCACTCCCTGTGCCATGTAACTATTCAGTGCCTCCCTCTCTGCCCCTGGCCCCAGGCTTGGCCAATGGAATGCTTAGCAAACAGGGTTGAAAATCACCAGTGGGATTAAGATTACTCCCTCTTGTGCCTCAGCCATTGCTCTGAGAACACGCCTGAGCTAGCCTGCTACAAGTTAGAAGTGTCGTGGGACAATGCCAGGACACCTTAGTCATCACAGCTGAGGCCAGCATAGATCAGCCAACAGGCAGCTGACTCCCAGACATGTGAGCAAGCCCAGGCAAGACCAGCAGAGTCATCTACCTGATGGCTGACCCCTAATGCGTGGGCAACAAATACGACTTATTACATGCTACTGAGCTGTGTGTATGCTTTCTTCCTTCTCCCCCGCCAGGTATAGAGGATGCCCAAAGAGACAAGAGCTTCTCACTAGAGTTCTTAGTGTTCAGTAAGAGCAAGTTATCCCTCCACGTTCTTTGCTTTGGGACTCAAACAAATGCTTGAAATCCATGAACTCTCCACACCCTGCAGAGAACAGTCAGGATGACACAGATGACATAACCTGGGAATTAGAGCTCTCTTCTTACTGGTGCTCCATTCTTCCAGATGCTGGACATGGTATCACCAGTCCTGCATCAGTGGTTAGAACCTGCCTGTCCCAGGTGAACTCCAAGGTCTCCATTCATTCATTCATTCATTCACTCAAAAGCATTTCTCTGTAGAGCTTAGGGAGCAAGCACTGTGCTAACCTTGACAAACCCCGATATCAAGGAGCCTATCACATTTCTGGTCATTTGTTCCTCACCAGCACTGCCATGGTGGAGTGCCAGCAGACAGTGTAGCTTCATAACTTATTATAGTCTATTCTCAGTTGTGCAAGTAGAGTTGTGCAAGTATATTCAAAACCATTGAGCAATGTTTAGCATGAAAAATTCAAACACACACACACACTCACACCCAAATGCCTTGGCCCTTTGAAGGTGATGAGATGGTCCTGGAGGGCAATCTGGAGGGAGAGAGCCAAGCCTCATCATGTTCTCTGTAGGGAGAAGTCTCCATCTCCAGCACCCAGAACCACAGAGAGCTGTTCTTACAGTTAATGTTGCAGAAATCACCTTAGAATCGAAACATTTCAACTCTGCGATGAAATAGTGTGGTGATATGAGAATATGTCCCCAAATTCTTTGGAACTTCTCCCTCCTCAAAAAGTGGAACTTAATTTCTTTCCCCCAGAAGAGTGGCATTGGACTTAGTGATTCGCTTCTAATGAGTAAAATGTAAAAGTGATGGTGTGTGTGACATGCAAGATTAGGATAGAAAAGTCCTGGGTTCCCTCCTTCCTCTGGGATAGACTGTTCTGGAAAACCAACTGCCATGTTGTGTAGCTATACCAGCCATCCTACGGAAAGGCCAGGTGGCAAGGAACTGAGGCCTCCTGCCAGTCGTCACGTGAAGGCACCACCTTGGAAGCAGAACCTCTAGCCTCGGTCGAGTCTTGGGTCTAGATGGCAGCCCCAGCTGAATTTTGATGTTAATGTCATGAAAGACTCTGAACCAGAAGCACCTAGCTTCTGAACCAGAAGCTGTTTAAAAGATAATAAATATTTTCTAAGCCACTGGGTTTGGAGGTAACTATTATGTAGCAATAGACAGTGAGTACACCTAGATAGCACTGCATGATTAAAACCGACCAGCGCTGTGGGGTGTGTGGAGGGCTGAGCTGGTAAAACTTCTAACCCTTGATTTCTGCTCAGGTCATGAAATCAGGGTTGTGAAATCAAGCCCCACATTGGGCTCCCTGCTGGGGGTGAAGCCTGCTTGAGATTCTCTCCCTCTCCTTATAGGCCACCGACCAATCCCGCTCACACTCTCTCTTAAAAACAAAAACAATATAAAACAAAATAATTAAAAAAAAAACAAACAGTCATAGCTGACCACATTGACTTGATAACAAAGAAATCACAGGAAACAAATGGAAAACCTGCTTTCCTTTACACCAGCCTACATTTCTCTGGCAAAGCCAGCTGTGCGAGTTCTGATTTTTGTTGCTACCACCTGCGTGAATGGGTCTGTGTTTCCACATCTGCTGCCATTGAAACTAGAAGTGCAGAAGTTGACAGGGTGTTAAAGATGACATCCATGTCGCCATGTCAAAGAGCTTGTGCCTACTAAAAGTCGTCGTTCTCATTCATTTTTACTTTGGACAGAATTAAGGTGTACTTTTTATTTAACGTGCATAGTATATGTAGTTCTAATATTTTTAGAAAGTAGCCCTTAATTTCCACCTGAAAAATCTAGAGTGACACTTTGTTCTTTAGTAGATGCTTTTTGGACTCTAGGGCATGAAGTGAATGGAATCGGTCTGTCTCAAATGCAACACCACAGACCGTACACAAAATATTTTTGTAAATGATTACATCACTTCTTTTCTGACCAGAGAGCGGGTCAAAAATTTCATCGAAATCTCCAAAGGGTCTGTGATCACTAAAGGATTAACAATCACAAATCCAGCCAGGAGTCTACTCTTGTCAATCCAATCTCTTTCACAAAGAGAAGATGTCACCTGTATTTCAGGCTTGCGGGGGGAGAAGAGTAACTCCCAGAGAAGCTGTAGAAAGGCTTAGTGTTGTGGAAAGAATTGACAAATGTGTGTAGATAAAGAATGTATTTGGCAGGCTAGTAGATTTGGGACATTTATCTGCAAGGCTGCTTTAAATGGGTTATAGTTGATTTAACTCTGTGTTTAATGTCACTCAATATCTTGTATATAATCTGTTAAAAATTAAATGTAAATCCAAAAGTTACTCAGCTATATTTTGTCAGGCTGCAGGACGTAGCATCAAGCCCTCACGTTCAGATCTCCTGTTCCAACCCTATGGAGAGTCAATCAGTGACTTAATAATCACACTTCTTGTAGGGGTTAAGACAGCGACTTTGACCTTAGGTCAGCAGAACAACTTCCCATCTCTGAAGAGTGTTGCGAGGCTTGTGTGGGCCCGGACAACGGACACCTAACCCAACAGTGTTGTCAGATTTCCCTCTTGTGGACTCTAACTCCGAAGCTACTTGGGAAGCATCAACACACAAATGCCAAGGAGGGACAAAAGTTGAAGTTCCTCTTCCTTAGCGCTGTAGCCCCATACGAACCCTGCCATGGGGAGTAGAGATAGAGAGGCAGGTTGCAGGGAGAGGAAACGTGAAAAGACAATGTATCAAGCCCCTTTCTGGACATCCAAATGCCTAGTAGAACACCAAGGATTAGAAACAGATGAATTGATCCTTGATGTCATATAATTTTTTAAGAAAATACAGAAATATCCAAAGAACAACATAGTGAAGAGAAGTTGAGGATACTGTAAATGTTCATGTGTTGATAGATTAAAGGGATGTGCTAGGAACTGAGAAAGACTACACGAGGAATAGAAATGAATGGCTCATGGGACGCTATTCTCCCCCTTAAGCTCCGGACAGACATCACCAATTAATCACAGTAGTCTTTCTTACGGAGCCCAGCTATCGTTCCAGAATCTTCTTTCCTACACCCACCAGACAGCTACTACAACTCACTCTGATCCGGCTGGTGAGTTGAATGAAGGCTGTTTGCGTGAACTCACTGGCTCAGAGGACCCCAAAACACTAAGCTGTCACTTAAAGCGCTGAGGATGTTGGGATGTTATATAAGTTATGGGAAAGGCTGCTAGCCCACATTTAAGGAAAAGGCAGAATTTCCATGGTGAGCAAATAGGAAGAAGATACAGCTTTAGCTTCTCCAGCAGGAATGGAGGAGAAACAGTGGATCAAAGGCCTCTGCAAAAATCTATGGGCCTATTATTCAGGCAATCGTAATGACTGCAGAGATTGATGGGAAATTCCTGCTCTTTAACTGGCAGGTCTTTGGGGGAAATGCAGCAAAAATAACCCATAAAACGTAGCTCACAGAATGTAGTCCTAACCAGTTCAGCCTTGGTTTCTTAAAGTCTCACCACTCTGGGAGGCTAAAGCCCAGATACACGGGAAATCTACTCTCCCTCCCACAAGTCTGGTTTTCTTCCACTGCTTTCTAACAGCTGAGTAATGGGCTACCGCAGTCATTCGATGAGGCAAGCCTGAAATGGAAACACTATTCTGGATGCCCCTATCTTCTCTACCTTCTGTATTCAATCCATCACTGTATCATGTGAGTTTTATCTCCCGAGTGACTCAAAATGTTGTCTACCTCATTCCATTTCTACGGCAGCCACCCTAGGTCAAGCCTCCATCACGTCTTATCTGGATATTACAACAGCCTCAACTTAGTTGTCTCCAATGCATTCCCTATGCTCCAATCCGAGAGCTCTTGGTGAAAGGCAAATCCTTTTCTGATAATGCCACTTCCCCAACTATCCTTCATGGACTTCCCGGTTCCCTGGGGCATGGAGTCTGGAGTGTGCAACATGGTCTAGAGGGCCCTTGGGTCTGGACTCTGCCTGCGAGTGTCCCCTCCAGGCTCTTGCCTGCTGAGCTGCTTCCAATTCCAAGAAAACACAACACTTCCTCTAGGCACGAGGACTTTGCACATGCTGTTCCCTCTGCCTTGGGATATTTAACTACCTTCAGTCTCCACACACCCCTTCCACATACACACATGAGCATTCATGTATTTTCCCCTCAAATCTTAGCTCAAGAGTCACCTCATCAAAGAACTCTTTCCTCCCTGACTACTCAGTTATCAACATCTATTAAGCTCACTAAGAATACCCAAGACCCCTCCCTTATAGGAGCTCCTCTTTTCTAGAATATATCATAGCTGTGTCCCCTATGTGCTCTAGGATAATGGCATCTTCCTCTTGTATCCCAGAGTGAGCTCACTGCAAACCCTCCAAGGATATTTTTTGAATGAGTGAGCAAGTGATTGAATAATACTACTGGTTCACTCATGCAGCAGGCCCTTATTTAAATATGAAATTCTTCCAGAACCGAAGTATTTGTGGAATGTGGGGCGTGGCAGTGGGAAAATGCACAGAAGAGTGAAGTATGGAGAGGTTGGGGGAGAAGGTTGAGAACGGGGCTGGGGGGGAGCGGTGGAGGGGAGATTCAGTTTAATAGTCTTAATATAATTACAGGATAAATAAAGTTGAGATAAAACTGTCTCCTTTTCATGCCTCCAAGCCATTGATTCAGCTAAAAAGGCAATTACCCAAGAAGAATATGAATATTGTCTATCACACTGACACAAAAAAGTGCTGAATGTTGCCATGATAGGAAAGAGTCCATAAAAGAACTTGGGGCAGCGAAATACCAAAGTCTGCCTGTCACATTTTATTATAAGTAGCTCAAATAACTCTGTTCAATCTCATCTGCTTGGAGCCAAACACTATTTTTTATTGTAAGGCGCAGGGATGAGACATTTTCTATAAAAGTAGCCATAACTGGTAGTTGTCACATAACTTTTCTACATAAATAGCTCCATGCACTGATGAATAAATTCATTGGAGGGAAGCATTACTGAGTACCTACTAAGTGCCAGGCACTGAATTTTTACAATTATACTATATACACGTAGGGTTAATTTTATTTTTATTTTTATTTTTAACCCAGATGTGCAAACGGAGACTAAGAGTTTGTCTGCATTATTTGCTCAGAGCCGTGACCTTAGTAAGTCAATGACAGCATTTTAATCTAGGTCCTCCCTGTACCTTGCCGTGTCCCACGGTGTCACAGATGAGGAGTTTAAGCCAAGAAAGTAGTAAGACGATTGGGGGATGGCACAATCCAAGAGTTCCCTGGAGCGTCACTGGGGGCTTTATGACTCTGGCAGCATCTCAGATCAATAGCACAAAACAAGTATCTTTTCCTACTCCTGCCTTCCCATGAAGCATGCCTACAATGGCAGTAATGCAAATAAATTTCAGAATGTAATTATGCCTTTTAACACAAGGCAGTGCCCAAAGCAGCCCTCATTAAGGAGTTACTGATAGCAGAGGTCTTTTAGATGCGGGCCCCCATATTGGTATGTTTATATAATCGTCTACTTGGGGGTTTCTCACAGAGCACTAGGTGCAGGCAGATGTGTCCCCTTTGTGCTTCACGCATTGACGTTGAGGTGAGCGCCTACGTGTTCAGAGCCTCTGCACTCCTTCTGTACCTTATTCATCTCCCACCTCCACACTTGGTCCCTCGTATTATATTCCCATGCTGCTGTAAGTTAAAACAACACAAATTTATTCTTTCACAGTTCTGGAGGTCAGAAATCCAAAGGGAGTCTTATACGGCTAAAACCAAGGGGGTGTCACAGCTGTTTATTCTAGAGTCGCCAGGGGAGGATCTGTTCCTATTTCAGCTCCTAGAAACTTCCCACATCTATTGGCTTGTGGCCACATCAGCTTCAATCTCTGCTTCCATCAACACATCCCGTTCCTTTACACTCCTGCCTCCCTCTTACAAGGATCCCTAGGACTATATCTTACAAGGATCCCTAGGACTATATGGGGCCTCCCGGATACCCCAGGGTGATCTCCCTGTTGGACAAAAACCCCATCTGCACGATCTCTTTTACCATATAAAGCAGTATTTACAGGGGCACCTCAATGTCTCAGCTGGTTGGGCATCTGCCTACAGCTCAGGCCGTGATCTCTGAGTCCTGGGGTCCTGGGGCTCCTTGCTCAGAAGAGAAGCTGCTTCTCCCTCTGCCTGTGCTGTGTGTGTGTGTGTGTGTGTGTAATGAATAAATAAGATCTTTAAAAAAAAAAAAGCAAACCGCTAAACATAATAAATAACAAATAAATAAATAAAGTAGTAATTACAGGTTCTAGGAATTAGGACCCAGACATAGTCGGGAGTCATTATTTACCTACCGGCACTCCTACAATCCATTTTCCTCATGGTCGAGGAAACCCTTTCCAAACAATCAAATAGATGCTGTCACGTCCCTCGTCTAAACTTGCTGATGGCTTCCCATCGCACTGGAACAACCCTATCCCGTAAACCTCAGGAGCTGCCTCCTGCTGGCCAGTCCAGCCTGTCTACCATGAATGGGTCATGCTGGTTATCCAGGAACCCCTGGCCCTTCTCCACGCTGGGTTTTTTCATTTGTTCTTTATTCTGCATGTGCATGGATTCTTTATTTTTTTTTAAGATTTATTTA
This sequence comes from Mustela lutreola, assembly GCF_030435805.1. NCBI lineage: Eukaryota > Metazoa > Chordata > Mammalia > Carnivora > Mustelidae > Mustela > Mustela lutreola. The sequence goes on from NC_081305.1 coordinate 5,532,027, forward strand.
TTTATTTATTTATTTATTTATTCCTCTGAGAGAGAGAGAGGGAGAGAACATGCACACACACATCGGCATGTGAGTGAGGGGAAAGGGAGAGGGAGAGGGAACCCCAAGCAAACCCCACACTGAGTGTGGAGCTCAACCCGGGGCTCAATCTCATGAACTCGGTCTCGTGACCTAAGCCAAAGTCAAGAGTTGGACATTTAAGCAACTGAGCCACCCAGGGACCCCCATCACAGGACCCCGTCAAGATTTGGCCTGTGCCAGAACCTCAGTGAGCCATTCCAGCCAGCCTTCTCCATCATGGAAAACCAAGTCTGAGACAGAAAGCTGCCTACAGAAGGGTTTGGAGAACGAACTGTTCCCTGGAGATCACTAACAAGGAGGTGAGGTAGGCTGGGAGGGGCAGAGGGACGAGCAAACCCACGAGATGGTACCTGAGTCCTCTGTGCATCGAAAGGGAGCTCTGACCCGATGGCCCTCTAGGGTTGTCTCGAACCAATGCAAGAAGCTCGGTCATGTGTCACGAGCTGTCCCCTTGATAGAAGCTTAGCCTTAAACAAGGCAGTAACTGAGAGTGATGACCAAGAGAGGTAGCTGTGAACTATCAGCAGACAACACTCCTAGGGTTGAGGAAATGAGTGGTTGGACCCTGAAAAGGGATTTGGTCAGAGCGTGAGGAGATCTACCTCACCACCTGGAGCGGTGGTTCTCAAAGTGGGGTCCCAAAGGACGCTGCACCAACATTGGTAGCACTGTCTGGGAACCTGTTAGAAATGCAAATTCTCAGGCCCCACTCCAGATTCCTTGAACCAGAAACACTGTGGGTACTGTCAGGAAGATACCTGGGTCTTAACAAGCCATGCAGGGATCCTGACGTATGCTGAAGTTTGAGAGCCATTGATGGAAACCATGTCCACTTTCCCTTCATTAATACTTGTCACAACCTGTGAATAGTTCTACTCCTTGCCAGCTGTGTGGCCTTGAGCAAGTAACTGAATCTTCATGTGCTTCAGTTTAATCCTCTGTGAAATGGACTTTTTATTATACTTTGCATTATTGTATTGGGTTTCATTTGACTTTCCATATATAGCACTGTAAGGTTTTATCTGTAAGGCACCTGATGCATAGGAAATTCTATAAGAGTGGTGCATAATAAATGCTTTACACTCCCTTCTCCGGCTCTGTGAGGATCAGGACTTCTCTGTTTGGCTGATGGTTTTACGCCCAGGACCCAGTGCAGGGCCTGGTCCAACGTAAGTACATAAATGGGTCTAAAATCCCCATCTTTCCCCTACATCTCCCTCACTGACTCTGTCCTCTCATTCCCCATGTGTCTTTATAGAGATTATCTTCTCAGCCTTCACCTTTCCAAGTAGGTGATTAATTCTCTATCTGCCATATGCGACTAAGACATTGCCTCTCGTCCCTTACGCTGCTTCTGCCACCTGCCACACGATGGGACATGAGGGTACAGGTTTGGTGAGCATAGATGAGGCCAGCCTCAGTCAGCCGGCACTCCTAGATCTCTGGGCGGTTGTGCCATGCCCAGACACACTGCATGTTTGGCCTAAGATCACTGACCCACGAACTGTTCTTCTCCTTATTCCCAAGTGGCGGTGGGCACTTTGGCTTCCACAACACACTGGCTCTGGGCTATCACTGTGGATAAAACAGAGATCCATATGAAAGTCTCTTGGGATCAGACTTCCATGAGGTGACTTCTGGCTAGGAGGCTGTGTATGTTCAGTCTAGAGTATTTTAGATGGATCTATAAAGGATCTGGAAGACCAGCCTTAGTATCATTTCACAGGGAACACTATTCTTAGATGTTAAATTTTTAAAATTTGGGGGCTTTTTTTTGTTATTCTTGTGCCTGAGCCAAATTCTCCGTCTATAACTAAATATTAAAATACCAACTAAATATAAAAAAAATAAGAACATTTTAGGGCGGACACATCTCCCAAACTTGTTGGATGTCTATGTGGTACACGCCCGCTGGTTCCTCTCTATTCCTCTGCATGTTTACTCCCCTAGCCCCACCAGGGCATGAGCAGGTCTGAGTCAGAGGAGATACTGGGAAAGAAAACACATCGCCTCTCTTTCAAGAAGTGGTGTTTGCTTTGGCTGTGGCTACTCTGGCCTTTCCAACAGACAGCCCAGTCTGTCCGGAATGTAAATATGAGGCATGGTGCTCCAAGAACAAAAGCTCCATCACGGAGCTTTCTAGAAATGGGAAGAGGCTGTGCACATCGCCATCCTGGTTATGCTAAAATTAAGGTATCGAACACATTTGTCATAGGGAGTAACAGCCAAGATAACAATCTTCAAGAGCAGAGCAAATGGGACAGTGACAAGAAAGTGACAGAAGTCACTTCTGTGATCCGTAAGACTTCACACCAAGTGGTCTCAAGGATACATTCCAATTCCAAGATTCATTTCTGAAGAGCTTTGAAGAAAAATAAAGCCACAAATACTATGCAGAAGATTTTACTAAACCAATGATAAGACTGATTGTCATAGAAACGAACAAAACTGATGAAATCAGCTTTCGAGGACAGAGGCTGGATGGGATAGCTAGCCAACAATTTATTCTCGAATAAATTTTTAATAGCAGTGATTCACACCTGCTGAAAAAGCCATTCTTATTGGAACCTGTGTGGGCCCATCTCTAATTCAGATATTCTCTTAAGCCTACCTGGAAATGTCAGCTGAACAGTTTGGCACACTGGTTTTATATTAAAAAAAAAGCTTGCATGTCAACAAGTTAGAGGAGTAAGTCTAAATAAGTACGTTAAACCTACCAAAAAGCACCCGTTACTCTACACACATTATTCTCCCAAGCATTAACCTAGCAGGTACCGAACACGGCTGACCCAGTTCTTAAATCCAAGCGTACAATCCTGACAAGATAAAAATTCAGGTGCCCTGGTGTTCAGTGGGGTCTACCTCTGTGTCTTCTTGGGCACTGACCATGGTCAGGGAGACTTGGCCGCAGCCCTCACCCTCTCCTATCTTGGTGCGGATATCTCCTATGCTTTTCCTGGAAGCAACTGGCCAAGTGGTCATCCTGGCCCCTTTTCGTCCAGTTCGTCTGGTCATCAAACCACCAACCATGGCCTATCCGGTCTTCGTACCCTCTTTTATTGTTTTTGTTTTTAATTTTAAATATTGCAAACATGTAAAAAATAAATCAAGTAACTAGGAAAGACGCACTTGTATATCTCCTTGAATCTTTACTTTCCTTTTACAGACACGGATGGAAACATCCCAGAGTGGTTTCTAAGGCACTTGCCATCCAGTGAATGATGTTTTAGTTATTAGTCTTTAAACTATGTTGTCATAATTGATGTTTTATTCAGTACACACTTGTGAGTCCCCATCAGGTGTCAGGTTCAGGAAATGCAATCAAGAAAATACAGACTCTTCTTTGATCATCTTCGGAGTCTGGAGTAATAATAATGACCAGTGCTTGACTTGTGACAGTTGTGATTGAATTTAGTTCACAAATATCCCTGGGATCATGGCCCCCCTTTTTACAGATGAAAAGGCTGAAGTTCGGAGAGGTTTAAAAACGTGTCTAAGTTGCATGGCTCGCCTTCACTTGGGATATTTGTGTGTGTGGGTATTGGTTTTAAGTAACAGAAAGCATGTTTCCAGACAGGCAGAGAGCCCAGCAGGGCATCCAGAATACAGCCTGGAGGTAGTGGTTACTGACAGGTTGCACCAGTGCTGGACAAGGGGACCCTTGGCCTATCTACATGAAGCAAGAGCCAAGTAACGGTCTGTGGTTATGCCCTCTAAAGATTCCAGGCAGAAGCCCCAGGTATGCACAGTTCCACATGAAGTCAGAGCCACAAACACTGCTCTCATTTCTCTGCTGGGACTGTTACTGTAATATAGGTCTGCAACCAGTGAGGGTCTGAATCCCTCCTATCAATGCTGCAGTGCTGCAATGACCAGGTAAAATCATCCTATCAACCCAGTCCCAGGCATGGCCGTGTGCAGTGGTTGCCAGCCAGGAAGCCCAATGCTTAGTACCTTGACCATTCGCCCTGGCTCTGCTTCTGCCCCAGAGATGGCCCGTTTGAACAGAGGCCCCCACTGGGCCACTAATTTAAAATCCACAGTTTCGAAGGAGTAGGATCAAAATGGGAGAGCCAGGCCTATTACAGATGATCCCTTTACCCTGCATGGACCAGTAAACCTGGCCTCCTGTTCATGCAACTTTTAAGTTTAGAATAAAGTACAATAAAATTTCACTGCACAGCGCCCCATAGGCTAAGGATTTAGTTATTTTTATGCCATATTTTGCATTCTCCTGTACACCCCTTGCTTCATGCTGTGCAGGATCACTAACCTCTCCCTGGCATCAGCTTTCAAGCCTAACTTATCCTAAGAGGGGACCTGGCCTGCCTGCTGACCTGCACCCCTGGCACCTTGCAAAACATAAAAAGCAGTTCCTTTCCTCTCTCTCCCCAGGTACACAGTCTTTGAAGCAGATCCCTACACCTGTGAAGGGAAAGAAGCAATGGCCTTCCCCATACAAAATGTCTTCATCTAATTAAGCAAGAGCTTACTGATAATGAGCTCCTATTTCCAAACCTTTGATAAAAAAATAGACAGTCCCCCAGTAGTATCTTTCTGTAAGTGGGATCCAGGGAGGAGCTCTCCCCGTGTAGTCTGAGCAAGAAATTGTCTGTTCTGAATTGTTCCACATGTGGGGTATGTGTGTTACAGTCATAGATGTGGCCAGCCGCGGAAATAATCACTAAAATAAACTCCCCTTTGTTACCGCTCTTCTCAGTCACTGTGATTTCCCTGGGCATTAGTGACATTCTGGGTCTTCTGAACAAGGACGAAAAGCGTGCTGGGTGCGGGAATCTTCCTCACAGGCCACTCCATGGAATCATAATAATCATGTGAGGAAATAAACGTTCTCATTTTTAGATCTGAAAAGCCAAAGCTCGGAGTGGTTCGATGATTGACCTCCGGTTCCTCAGCAAGTAAATGACTCGTCTGGTGGATTCCTGGACCATTCTCTGGGGAAAACAGACCAGGAGGCCGCGTTCCCAGCCCTCCTCCCATAATCTCTGCCACTCGCTAACCAGCGGCGTAAGTGAAGCTGACAGCCAAATATGTGCAAAGACCCTCTGTGTTTATCAATACGTCAATCCTAAGGAACCCAGTGATCTGTTCTGTTCCTCCCAGCATCCTCTGCCGGACGGGCAGTGAAAAGCTCAAAGATCTTTCCCAACTAAGGTGACTACATGTCCAGTTGCCCAGGAAGGTCCCAGCCTAGTCTAATTGCCTCAGCATATCAACATCAGCCGTCTTTGCTCTTAAGGGTATCCCGGGGCGAACCAGGTCACTCTCTCTCCAGGCCCTACATACACAAAACACATGTTCTCTGCACATGGGGAACCATCCAGGTTGATGATTAAATTGATTATGCATTACCTGAATTTCTGAGAAGGATGTGGCTAAGGGTCATCACCATCTCCTCTTGCATTTAGGAGGAAAATGCTAACTCTAATTTACTAGGGACAACACAGAAGAGAGATACACTCTTTTCCCTCTTACTACTCAGCTCTCTAGGCAAAGGAACCAGGCTTCTTTGTTATGACTTAACTCCCAGAGGGCACCAGGGTATATAAGGGAGGACCACTCCCAAGAGCTGTGCCTAAAAACCCCTCATCAAAAATGTGTTTATGTGTGAAACCAAAATCGTGTTTGAAGACCTCTGAAATGGCACCTAGGCACAGTAAACATTCTAGGATCCTAGAACTGGTCCAACTTCTTCATGGAGCCCAAGGACTGAACACAGGGCTAAAGACTGACAACCAAGGCTAAGGCTTGCCTGAGCCAAGCCTGGTTAAAGGCCCACTTGCTTCCTCACAGGCTCAGCAGTCTGTTTCATGTATGAAAGCTCACACGCCAGGACCCGTGCATGCACACACACATGTCTGCGTGGAGGCACACACACATGTATACATACACAAACACAGCTTTGTCAGAAACTCATAGTTCTTCAACTAGATGTCACTTTTTACAGTGTAGACATGATCTCACAAAACAGAAGATTTTATTCCCCCTCACTGAATCATTTCTCCAAAATAGTACTTGCCTGCCCATGGTGGCACTCTGAATGACTTACAAGATTTACTGGGAAAACACACAATACACACGTATTGCTCTGTAACAGGTGATGTAACCTTTAAGTTTTGTCCAGCTCATCTAAATTTGCCAGACTCCAGAATGTTACACGATAAACAGCTGCATTTAATCACTTTCAAGCAACTTTTCCGATGTGATTTTTTTTCCTCAAAGAACACACAAGTTCTTTGTCTTCCACTCTTACCCTCCCCAACTCTGAGAAAGAGGCTGTGACCTTGAAAAGTAGAACCTAGGTCAGCAGCTGAGGTCTGGCTCTGAGTTCAGGTTCATGGTCCACCTGAAAGTCATGTTTGTAAAGGGTAATTCCCTAAATGATGTGTCTTCCGTACCTCGGCCTTTTATGGTAATGCACTCAATCATTTGGAAAAGGGATCCAGAACAATTGTAAATCGTTCTGTTCTATATAACCAAAGTAGACTCCAGGTAGGAGTCTATCCATGTTTTTCAAGGAAATATTTTGGGAGGAGTCTTCGTATATTGAGGTGACTCCCCAGATCTTAACTTCATTGCATATAGGTTAACCTGAGATGGTGAGTGTGTGGAAGGCATCACACAACGTCTATACCTGTGCCTGTGACAGACATCATTAATCAACTGAGGCACGACTTCCTGGTGAGCTTCAGAATCTTACTAAGTATGGAGATCTAGGCGGCCCTTGCATGACAGATGACTCATAAACTGAAAACTAGTTGCTATTCCAGATAGAGACACATGATTATAGCAAAGGGACTGATGACGCAGAGACGTTCCTATCTGGCCCTAATGGGATTTGCGGCAGGAACACTCCCGTCAGACTCCATGGCACACTCTCATGGTCACTTTTTTGTTCTGAATCCTGGACCTGGGCTCTTTCAATCTGCTTTCTCATCCTGGACATCAAGAGATGTCTGTAGGTACCAGAACCTGGTTATTTTCTCCTTATTAGACCATTTCCTCTAAAAAGACTTGGCTCCCTCACTCCCCTAAGGAATTACTGCATGGGTCCCAGCCACTCACTGATTTTTCATTGCTTGTTCCCACATAAATGGGAAAGGGTAGACAGAGGGAAAGACATGCCCCACCCATCTTCCTAAAAGAGAAGGCAGAAAAGTCAAGGACAAATGTGCTATGATTCTATTAGTTCTTTGAAAGAATAAAAAAATTTTTCATCGTCATAGAAAACAAAGGCCTTCCTTTGTTCCTTTCCTAATAACATGTAATGTAATGTAATGTCTGTCACCACCAGAAAGCAAAAATAGCACCCAGGTCAAGTCTCGGCCTCTTTGGCTTGGGTGTCAGCTTCTCTCTTGTTCCATAAATACGGAGTGAGCTAGATGGGATGGATACGGTGGTGAGAAAGACAAGTGGTTTTGCGCATATGTTGGATGCATTCTTCAACCCATGGTTGCTCATACACCTTGTCTGACTTGCCCCTTTTTCTTCTGCCCCTTGAGAGCTACTAGTCCTTCTGGTCCAACCACATTTTCTGCACTTGACCTCTTATCCTAGCCCATCCTGGTGTGGTACAATTAGGGAAGAAGGAGCTGGAGGATTTGAATGAAACCTCTTACCAGTAGGTTACCATTTCCTGTCACTGGAGTGAGAAAACGGAGCGTGAGGCTGGAAGATTCAAGATGCTACTTGGCGGCACCAGGAGGAGACCAGTGATCCAGGCACATTAGGCAAGACGGAGCTAGTATTTGGAACCAGAGAGGGGCAGAAAGGGGGCTGGTAAGCAGACAAGCTAGAAAGATCAGGCCAGAATGTAGGCTTGTGCAGATCAAACCTGGACAGAAAGGGTCAAACAGGTGCACCAGATGCAGGAAAATAAGATTTTTCTTCTAAAACAGAGAGAGTTTATCAGGACTACACCTGGGCAGCATCTTCGAACCTTTTTTTTTTTTTTTTTTAAGATTGTATTTATTTATTTGTGGGGAGGGGAAAGGGCAGAGGAAGAGAGGGAGAGAGAGAGAATCCCAAGCAGACTCCAGGCTGAACACAGAGCCTGACTTGGGGCGTGATCTCACGACCCTGAAATGACAACGTAAGCCAAAATTAAGAGTCAGACACTCAACCAACTGAGCCACCCAGGTGCCCCAGCATCTTCTGAGTTACACCCTGTTTACCTGCAGGACGCTGCCACCCTGGAACCCATTTGTATTATTACTATTATAACCTCTGGCTTTAAGATGAGAACACTAAGCCTTGTGGAAGTTGAATGACTTGGCTGAGTTCAGAAAGCTGATAAGTAGAGGGCTGGGAACTGAACCCTGGGTAGAACCGGGTAGTGTCCTGTAGGTAGAGCCCAGATACCCTTAGAGTGGTGCTGAGCTGTTCAATCTCCGTCCTCTCAATTCCAGAGTGTGGCCAGGCCATGGCTCAGAGGACACACCAGGCTCCCCAGGTGTCATTGACTTCTGCAAACAGCAAGAGCAGCGGGCTAGGCCTTCTGGGAGATCCTTCCAATATTTTTCTTAGAATCAAGCACAACCATATCCTCATTAATTATCTCCATTAGCTAAGCTCAATTACTTTGTGTCCACCTCCAAGAGTACAACCTTCCTCCTTAGAGACTTCCTATTTGAATTTCCAAGGGGGCAAATATTGCCAGAAGCATGTTTTATGTAATTACATAGTGCAGATATTTCACTCTCTTTACTTAATGATCATTAAATACTGAAATTAACTCCCATGCGTGGATATGGATTCTATCAGTTTAAAAGAAAGTGCACGGGGCGCCTGGGTGGCTCAGTGGGTGAAAGCCTCTGCCTTCGGCTCAGGTCGTGATCCCAGGGTCCTTGAATCAAGTCCTGCATCGGGCTCTCTGCTCAGCAGAGAGCCTGCTTCCTCCTCTCTCTCTGCCTGCCTCTCTGCCTCCTTGTGATCTCTGTCTGTCAAATAAATAAATAAAATCTTTAATAAATAAATAAATAAAAGAAACTGCATGGATAGTGAGGCATTTCTCCCTGCAGAATTTGGGGGACTTGAGCAGGTCCTCATGGATACCTGCATTAAGCAGCCTCCCCTCTCAGTCCTCATGATATCGCTGTCCAGAGTTTCTTGGTGAAGACTGTTCCCGTTCTATTCTGCCTAAGAACAATCTGAAGACCTTGATCAATGAACATTCCAAGACCCCGCATGTGGGCTTACTGAATGAGCATATCTGAGTCCACAGCCTAGGAATCTGCGTTTTCAGCACTCTCCCTGGGGGACTCTGATAACGCGAGTGTCTAAGAACCAGCGATCGTCCTGTGCCTGACTATCATAAAGACGTGAAGATGTACATAAAGACAGCCTTATCAAGGGAACAGGAGAGGCAAAGTGAACACAAGCCAGTCTCTTCCCATACATATTTAATAAAAAGGATTCAATACATGGTATCTATTATTATTTGATAGTTGTTATAAATGCTCAGACAGGGCTTGAGAGCGGCGGCAGATCTGAGAGGAGCAGCAGCACCAACAGGTGAGCGGGCAAGTGAGACAGGAGAGGAACGGAACGTAAGGGGGGTCGCTGCCGATTAGCTCCTTGAGCTCCGGCCTGTGGGGGCCTCCAGAAACAAGTGTGGGGCACATACCTCCCTGAAACCCCACCTGCAGGGGAGGAGGCTGGGGTCGACTGACTCCAGTCCGTGCTGGGTTGACTTCCTGGGAGCTGCTAACTCCCCAGTTCTCCTGCTTATGAGGACAGAGGCAGGCCCTGGAGTGGGGAGTCGGGCTGGCATAAGTGAGGGAGTACCCCTGGCCACCGAGAGCAAGCCTGTCCCACCAACCTTCTGGCAAGAAAACATCCGGTGTGTTCTGGTGCCTGCTCGCAGAGTGAATAAAAGACCCACATGTGCACGGTGAGAAGGAAGTTCCCTCTTGGTGATTTAGTTATGTGTTTCTCAGATTGTCCTAAGTTGTGCATAACATAAATCCCTCCACTAGAGACTTTTACCACATTCCCAGTGCGATGCGGCCATCGCCACTGTCGAGTTCCAGAACATTTCCAACAGCCCGAAAGGAAACTCTGGGCCCATCAGCGGCCACTCTCCATTCCTTCCTCCCTCAGGCCCTGCTAACCACTGATCTGTCTGCCTGGACTTGTCTGTTGTGGACACTGCGCACACACGGAATCACGCAACACGTGGTCGTTCATCTGCCTTCACGATCCTGAGGTCCATCCACGCTGCAGTGCATTTCGGGGCTCCACTGTTTTTTTTTCTGGTTGAAGAATGTCCCGTTCTGAGGCTAATACTCCCTCTAGTTTTTTGGACCACAGAGAGCTCCCAGGGTCTGGATTTGCAGGCTGACAACAGTGCTGTGTGGACCCTGTTCATAATACCAGGCCAATCTGTCCCTTGTCTCCGTGCTGCTCCAAGACACTGGTCTCCGGGGGCTGCTTTCTCCCCTCATTCTTCTCTGGCCTCCTCTGAGATTTGGCTAATGGAAGTGACCGGTGGGATATCAGAGAGGAGCCGGTGTGGTTAAGGCATCCTTTCCTCCAGCTCCCTCTCTGGCCATGTCCCTCCAGGAGGACGGGGCTCCTGTCTCTAAGCTTCTCTCTCCAGATGCTGCTGGGCCCTCTCTCCTGCGCTTTTGAGCCTAGAGGAGATACGGGCTTCCCGCTGCCAGCAGCTCTCAAGTGCTGCCTGGTCCTTCGTTAGCTTTCCCCAAATCTTTGCACATCTTTGTAAGTAGTCTGTTCCATTTTCTTCACGTTATTGCAGTGTGTGTGTGAGCCTCCCCTTCCTGCCGGGACCCTGACTACTAGAATAGTGACGGATGGTAGAGTAACTCGCCAATATTTTACCCCATTGCTGAAGCGCATTTCCAGTGCACGTTCATAGCATAATGCATGTGCGATCTCCAGTTCGTAGCACAGAGCCTGAGACCCACTCTGTGCCGCTGCATGTCATCCCCGCTTCTCAGACCAGCTGTGAACCAGACAGCACCTGCCAGCCTGCGGTGCGATAGGGCAATTACGCATGTGGATTCTGGGATCACATTTCCTGGGTTCAAGTCTCAGCTCTCTACCTCCCAGCACGGGGGCCTGGGACAAGTTACCTAATCTCTCTGAGTCTCAGATGTAAATTAGGGTGCCCAGACTGTCTATGACTAAACAGATAATATGCAGAGAGTCCTCAGAGCCACGCGTTAGAAGTGCACAGTAAATGTCAGCTACGGTGTTAACCCGCATTAGTCCTGGCCTCACAGTCCCCTCTCCCGATCTGTATCAGCTTCTTGCAGCACTATCTCTGAGTCCCGTCTGCCGGCCCAGATTCTCCCCAGACTCTGAGCCAAAGATGGCTGGTATTGGCAATAGACTAACACCAGTTCTCTCCCAGTTGAGGGAGAAGGGAATGTGAGGACCAGGAAGACGCTGGACCCTCCCTCCCAAAGACCCTGGGGGGACTCCTTACCCCTGTGTTATTATGGGGGCCTTCCTTCCCCTCCTTTTGTTCTTCATCACCAGCAAAAGACCACAATGTATTTAAGGTTTACTCTGGGCTGCTAACCTTATAAGCGTACTTCATTTAATGGTCCTATGAACCCTATGAGGTATGGTTCCTTTCTCAAAACCTATTGCAAATCTATTCCACATCCATTTTTTAAAAATATTTTATTTATTTATTTGACAGAGATTGCAGGTAGGCAGAGAGGCAGGCAGAGAGAGAGGAGGAGGCAGGCTCCCTGCTGAGCAGAGCCCGATGCGGGGCTCGATCCCAGGACCCTGGGATCATGACCTGAGCCGAAGGCAGAGGCTTCAACCCACTGAGCCACCCAGGTGCCCCCCACACCCATTTTTAAAATCTATTCAAACCTAGTATTATTATATCCAGTTATGCAGGTAACATATGAACACACCCTCCTTGTAAAGATCCACGATTGAAATAGTATGAGGTTGCCATTAGTGTCCCTGTTTTCCTGATTACAAACCTATGAATGAGACAGATTAAAGACAGACTGATGTTCCCAAGTTCATGCTGGGAAGCAGCACAGGCATAATGTAAAACCAGGAATGTCTGATGCGTGAGACTGGATCCGTACGTACTACATTGTGCTGACCCGAATCCCCAGGACTATCTTGTGCCTCAGTTTCTCTCCTTTGATGTCCTACCAGATCTTAACCTTTCAGGTTTATAAGCCCATTCCAGTAGGATACGGACCCTCCTAAGTGACCTTTAAATCCATTTCTAAACCAGTAGGCTGTAGTCAACGCTTCTCGCACCCGTCCACACACTTCCCACGCGTCACTGTGACAACCAGTTTCCCACAGCTGTGAGCAGACAGCACCTGGACCCAGACGCACCTCCCATTCCTGCATTCTGCCCTGGAGCTTTCTCAGATACCTTGAACTAGAATGCTCGAGGGAGCAAGGTCCTTCATGTTAGCACAGCCTGGGAATCAGAGGGAGTCGACATTCCATGGGCAAGCCTTGACCAGTGGGGGATGGAATTGTTCCCTAGAGACAAGACATTTTGGAGATACTTTCTGTGACTCTTCTCAGAAGGTCCTGGGAGGAGTGTGTCTCTGATGTCCACTCTGCATCTGCTCCCTTGAAGGGGATGTCCCTCCTTCCCTGTCACACTCCCCCCATCCACCCATCCTATTTCCTGGAATCATACAATCCTTCCTACTTGGCTTTGCTTTCTGGGGTGATTTCAGGCTAAGTCAGGAATGATTGCTTTGTCTAGTAAATATTTATTGTGAATAACAGGCTCTCCTTGCCTAAGAAACAGATTCCTCAGAGTGGCCAGGATATTCAAGGAGAAGACTACACACATTGCGATTTCCTTAAGCCATGCACTCCTCAACAGCAGACCAGGCTGCCTATTGCATGGGGCAGACATGTACCCTTGACCTCACTAAGAGAGTCAAACAGTTCTCAGTGACACAAAGCAGAAACTCATTCTCCTGCCGAGGCACACATACTTTCAATATGCTTCACTGTCACTGTGAGAAAGCCATGCTTCCTTCAAGGAAGGTTCTGAGGACCTAGGACCAGCCAGGATTATGCAAGTCTCTCGGAATAAGATGGTAAACATAACCTAGTCCTTGCTCTTAAGGAGTGAACATTCTAGATTGAAAACAGATGAGTAAATAGGAAATTCTCACACCTTGCAAAAAGTACTATAATTGAGACAATCATATAAGTGAAAATTGAGCTCTCAAAGACAAAGCTTTTCTACATACAAGGCACTGCATTTTAAGCCCACATTAATAAAAATAATCTTTAGCTTTATCTTATTTTCTTTCTGGTTCTAGATCTGTGAAATATATTGAGACAAAAATGTATTCCCCAAACATCCACCCATCTGTTCATCCATCCATCCACGCACTGTCTATGCAATACAAGCATGTTTGGCCACAAAATTCAGAGGTTTTTGATGCAGAATACCTCACAGAGGAACCTGGGAAAGCCAGTGTAAAGGGCAAAGATGACAAAATAAGTGATTTTCATGCAAGACTCCCATGCCCTGCTTCTTAGTATTCTGATCACGACTTGGTAAAATTATGCTAGATTTGCGACTATAGATTTCCTGGATCATATTTGCAGCCACTTTTCCAACAGGGACCAAGCAGACATCAATCATTCTGAGATGGCAAATTTGTGAAAGCAAGGTCAGCAGCCAAGTTCACTTGGGTTGGTTCGATTGGACACTTGAAGAAAGGCTCAACCAGGACACCCTGAAAATATTGCAACGGTGAAAAGATGAGGCAATGCCTTTTTCCGACTAGAGTGTCTAGTTTCTGCCCTCAAAATATCCCGTGTGCATGGAAAGAAAAGAAAGGTAGAGTGGTGCACTAAAAACAGTGTGTTACTATAGTGTGATCACAGGATCCTTAAAAAAAAAAACTATCAGTGCTACTATAGATATTACAGAGTCTTAGGTTTTATTACCCCAGGTCAGAATCCTGCCTCTGAAACTTCTAAGCTCTTAGAGTGAGCCTTGATTTCCTAATCTTTCAAAAGGGTCTAATACGATCTACCTAATCCATGCATTTATTAATTCAGTCATTATTTATTAACTACCTACAAGATGCCAATCACTGTACTCAACAGCGGGGATTCAATGATGAGTTTGAAAAAAAGAAAGTCCTTGTGTAGCTTGGAGTCAGGGGAGATGAACATGAATCACATGAAAAAATGGACACACTGGACAGTGGAGAAGGATCAATGGCATCAGGGGAAGGACGAGGAGGGGTGTCTCATCCAGACTGATGATAGAGCTGAGAACAGAAGAATGAATGAGTCTGTGTTAGGTAAAAGGCTCAGGGGCAGACTGAAGGGAGATTCTTGGTAGAGAGAGCAGCACATGCAAAGGCCCTTGTATGGGATGGTCTCAGCCAATGAACAAAGACAGGTATGGCTGGATTCAAAGAGCAGAGGTGTGTGAGACGAGATTAGAGCCGTTGGTCTTGGTAGGTGCATCCCACGCAAGGCCTTGGAGTTCATGTCAAGGGGTTGTTTTTATTTATACTCAAAACAATAGAAAACCACCGAAGGATTTTAAACAAAGAAGTGATGTGATCAGATACATCCTATCAGTGCAAAGGGTCCCTCTGGCTGGGGAGAAGAGAAGAGACTGGAAGAAGGGAAGATGGCTGAGGGGAGACCAGAAGGGAGGCTATCCTGACATTCAAGAGAGAAGGGTGGCAGTTCAGATTATAGGGCTGGCTTTCGGGGCGGAGAGAGGGGAGTGGATTCTCAATACAGTTAGGAGGCAGGGCTTAAATCTGGAAAGGAGGGAGGCACAAAACTGGTTGGATGGTGGTGCCATGGATTAAGATAGGGAACAGTAGAAAGCAGTGACGGTTGGAAGTGAGAATCGGTGGTGTGTTGGGTTGGGAAATGTTGAGTCCCATGTGCCTTTGAGACACGGAGGGAAAGCATCATCTGGGCTGTTGGGTATACAGCCCTGGAGTTCAGAGATGACCAAATATGTGAGTCATTAGTGGCCACGTAGATGAAATTAAAACCATGAACATGGATGAGATCATCACGAAAATAAAATAAATTTCCACATACGAAGCACTGAGAATGCTGTAGGGGCACAGATTGGGCATTAATAAATCTTACTTCCCTCACTCCTTCCCTGTCCTTAGAACAATGCAATGATGAGTGCGTTTGGGCAAACCCCCAGGGAAGCTGGTTCATGAGGAGGGAGAGAAAAGAGCTGGTCTGCTTCTTACAGCTGCTCTGATCTCCTGAAGACATGGTCGAGGTTCACAATAGCTCTGCAGGAAAAGCAACACCCCTTTTTTCTTGGCTTTTGAACCCTGATGCCTTTCCTACCCTCTGCTTTTCAAACAAGGTGCTTGTGCTAAAGACAGAGGCCACAAAGGCTAAGCCTGATATGCAGAGTAATTCCCTCTTTGACTTGAACTTTAGCTAGACCTCGGGAGTAAAGGCAGGAAGGGAACAGAGAACACTTCTTTGCCATGCTGGCCATGAGCAGGAAAGCAAACCCAATGGGTTTGCTGACCTCTGCACCAGAAATATTTTTGCATACAATTTCTGATGTACCTAGAAGAGCAACTTAAACTAAAGGAATTGTAATGAGATGAATGCAACTCTATTCAGTTTTGAAATAAAGCCTCTAACACCAAGGGGCTATAGCATTAAATTCTTCTCTTTCTATCAGGAGGAGGGGGTAGTCTTTGTTCACTGGTACCAGTGTGCTTACTGGGTTTTGGAAAAACTCTATTTTTCCAGATAAGTGACATCTCTCATTCATTCCTTCCATCAATCTGACATTTCATTGCTAGATTAGAGCATTTTCCCCAGTGAAAATGATCCTTAGTGAGTTTCAAGGAATATTCACCCAGTATACAGAAATAATTGGTGAGTCACAGGAATTGACAAAAAAACAAAACCTCAGGTTCTGTTCACATTTAAACCAAGAAAGCAATGCCGTGAGAGGTGTGTCAGCAAAATCTCAGGACAAATGATCTCCCTCTAATTGAGGAAACTGTATTTATGATCTCCCTCTAATTCACTGTGGTGTGACTTCTGCACTTTTTCAATACAGCATACTGATCCAATATCGCTTTTACGTTGCAAAATTGTTAAGATGGCAGGGTGCCTGGGTGGCTCAGTGGGTTAAGCCTCTGCCTTCACCTCAGGTCATGATCTTAAGACGGCTAAAATGATACTCATTCCCTACCTCTGCCAAGAATGTTTGAATTCTTTCTCCCTATTGCTATCAGAATAAAAATAAAGGTATCCAGCGGTATTCTAAATGTCATGCTTCAAAGCTCTGAGACACTCTTTCTTCTGACACCTGATTGACAGATTATGGCTTTTGGATATCCATCAAATTAATAGATTATGACTTTTTGAAGCCAGAAACTATGCAATTATTGCCATGTTCTATCTATAAAGAGATAACTTATTCTTTGTCATCCATTCGTGTCTCAGAAGGCAGCCCCCGTCCCGCCAACACATACATATCATAATTATAAATAATTCGGTTCCTCCTGTCTTTTTTTCTTTCCAGTATTCCCCCACCTTGAACATCCACAAAATAATTCACTTTGAAAAAATGTTAGCACAGGAGATGGCTGACATGTCTCATATTTCTTGATAATGTTTTGCAAATTTAAATATCCACCATCTATGTAATCCCTGATGAGAACTCCCCTCTGGTTTTATGTATCTTATCCAAGGACTTCTCTGAAGCAGAATTAGGAAAACAAGGATCGAGATATTTTCAAGCCCAGGTACTTGGCCCTGTTGCATTTAATTGAGGATTTCAACTCTGACATAGTAGAGACAGAGATAGAAGGAAATTTCCCTGACTACCTGGAAAATTGCTAACACTTTTCATGCCCCTTCATTTGCATATATCTCCGTTCAGTTCCAATACCTTAAAACAGAGAGGTAACCAAGTGATCTAATTAGTGTTAGTTATAGTGCAACCTCTAGTCTGGTTTAAAGAAAGATCTTCCAGGGCACCTGGGGGGCTTAGTTGGTTAAGCAACTGACTTTTGGTCTCAGCTCAGGTCTTGATCTCAAGACTGTGAGTTCAAGCCCCACATTTGGCCTCCGTGTTGAGTGAAGAGCCTCCTTAAAAACCAATAATAACAACAATTTAAAAAGTAAAGAAAGAGATCTTCATAAAAACAACTTAGAGTGAAATTTAATCTGTCAATCCTGCCAGTCAAGGTGGTGACTCTTCTGAACTGATACAGGATGGCCATGATGCCACCAGAAGGGGCCAGGGTTTGTTGAACTGGGGGGAGGGGAGTTTCCTGCTAATTCCTCTCTCATTGCAAGTCAAAGCCTGCTTGCAATTCTAATCCTAAAGACTTTAAGGCTGCACCTTCAAAAGTATCTTTTTTGATGGCTGCATAGTATTCCATTGTGTATATATACCACATCTTCTTGATCCATTCATCTGTTGATGGACATCTAGGTTCTTTCCATAGTTTGGCTATTGTGGACATTGCTGCTATAAACATTCGGGTGCATGTGCCCCTTTGGATCACTACATTTGTATCTTTAGGGTAAATACCCAATAGTGCAATTGCTGGGTCATAGGGTAGTTCTATTTTCAACATTTTGAGGAACCTCCATGCTGTTTTCCAGAGTGGCTGCACCAGCTTGCATTCCCACCAACAGTGTAGGAGGGTTCCCCTTTCTCCGCATCCTCGCCAGCAGCCATCAAAAGAAATGAAATCTTGCCATTTGCAACAACATGGATGGAACTAGAGCGTATCATGCTTAGCGAAATAAGTCAAGCAGAGAAAGACAACTATCATATGATCTCCCTGATATGAGGAAGTGGTGATGCAACATGGAGGCTTAAGTGGGTAGAAGAAGAATAAATGAAACAAGATGGGATTGGGAGGGAGACAAACCATAAGTGACTCTTAATCTCACAAAACAAACTGAGGGTTGCCGAGGGGAGGGGGTTTGGGAGAAGGGGTTGGGATTATGGACATTGGGGAGGGCATGTGATTTGGTGAGTGCTGTGAAGTGTGTAAACCTGGTGATTCACAGACCTGTACCCCTGGGGATAAAAATATATGTTTATAAAAAATAAAAAAATTATAAAAAAAAAAAAAGTATCTTTTTTAAAAAATTATTTATTTTTTTAAATTTCTTTTCAGTGTTCCAGAATTCATTGTTTATACACCACACACAGTGCTCCATGCAACACGTGCCCTCCAGTCTTCTCAAATGAGAAGACAAACACCAATAGAAGAACCAACATAATCCACTCTGCTCTCCCTCCTGGAGCCCTGGAGTACACCTTTGGAAAATCTGAAGGAGAGAGAACACTTATTCTGCAGACTCCATTACCACACTAACCAACTCATACACTAAAGATGCATGAAAGAGAGCGTTGCCAGACGTGGAAAGAGCTTAAAGGGTCTCTCAATTTCAGAGGATCTTGGAGTTGTTAATGCTCCCACACTGATAACTGAGCTTCTCTGCATATGTTAACAACTGATGCCAGCGCTGTCTTCTCTGCGAAACCCCCTCCATCCACGCTAATATGAACACTCCTCCTTTCGCCACCAACACACGCCATGCTCGGCTCTGTTATATTCAATTTTTCATCTTCAGGCTAAATACAGTTTCCTCAAAGAGACATTTCTCAACCAAGACAGGATAAAAACCTTTTCATTGTGCTTCTGCATTCTCTCTTTTGTAAACTTCATGGCTTCTGGCATTATTTAACTAATACCATCTTCTCTACTAGAGTGTGCCTTCCAACAGGGCTGAGTCTATCCTGTTCACCACTGAAAACCCAGAGCCTAGTGAAGTGCCTGGGTTATAGCCAGTGATCCGTAAATGTTTGTTGCACCAGAAATTTTAATTCCCAAGGCTCTTTCCTTAGAGATACTATTTTTTCCTGATGGTGAGATCCTAGAGAGAACTGTTACATTACTAAGGACCTTGAAGCCCAGTGAGTGTTTATTGAATGAGTGAATTGCTGAATGGCTAACAGAACAAAGGGACAAAAGACCATGAGTAGAAACAATGGCAAGAATAAATGAATCAACCACATATGTCTACAAAATTCCTAACTGGGGACAGGACTTCACTGGGCACAGGATTTTACTGAGGGAGGACACAAGAGGCAAAAGATATGCTTCCTTTCTTAAGTGAAACATGATCTCCCCACCTACTAAGAAAGGCACAAGGAATTCTACGTAAAACAGCAAATCAGGGAATCAAGATAATTCAATGGAAGGACTATTTCGGGGAGAATGGAACCGAGGCTTTTTAGAGTTATCCCCCAAGGCAGATAAAAGAGGAAATGATGGGAGTCAGTGGCTGATTACCCAGAGGTGTGAGTAGAAAAGTGGGTGGAACAACAGGGGACCAAAAGACATGGGACAAACTGAAGAATGAAATAGTTGAGAATGATATGGGCATCCTAAGTCGGAGTGATTTCAAGAATATTAATATCATTGATGGAAACATGGTGGTAGGGAGGACTAAAGCTGACTTAGGAGTGACCACTGAGGTACTGGATCTACGGTGAAGGGAATTTAGGAGAAAAATCAGAGAAATTAGAAATATAGAAAATAGACAAATAGAGAACGAGCTATATGAGTCAGCCACATAGTAACAGCCGCTATCATTCACAAAGCGTTGAAGATGAGCATGGCACTCTGCTAAATGGCTTGCACATAATTTCAGTCACTCTTTACAACAGCCCCAGGGGTAAGTTATCATGATTTGTCCTATTTTGCAGATGAGAAAAATAAAGCGTAGGAGGTTAAGTAATTGTCCCCAAACTCACACAACTAGAAAGTTACAGAATTAGAATTGGAACACAAATCTTCCCACTTCAAGTCTTAGTTCTTAACTTCAGCTCTGAAAAGCAAGGGAGAGAGTGCCGAGGAGAAAATAAGCATGGTCCCTGGAAGCTTCTGGAAATGAAGCCATTCTTTCCAGAATGGGTGACTCTGAGAGTGTAAAGCCAGGGTCAGGAAATTCCTCCTCCTTGGGTGAGGCACAGTGTAAAGGACACTCATAGGAAAGGGCATTTCCCAGGTGTGTTAACTTTCTCTTTCCCTTACTCTTGGACATGTCTGCCCCCTGGTGTATCTCGTCTTATATAAAGCAAAAGGTCATGAATGGATAAGAAGCCCTAAGAACACCCAGAAGGTAAACAACTAAAATCTTCAGAAACTCAAAGATGGATCTGAGAAACTGAGTTCTGGAGAAGCTTGGTGGTAAGCTAATATTTCACTGAAGTTTGTGAAGATTAGCATTTTTATCAAAGTCTCAGTAGAAGATTATGGATAGACTATGCTATGTGAGTAGGAGATAAGGGTTAGTGATTAAAAACAAAAGAAAAAAAACCAACTATGAATACCTTGAAACTATTTTTATGAAGTTTGCTTTAAGATTTATCTGTGTTGATATTGGGTGTATAGGTATAATTATTTTATTTAAAATTTCATTTTACAAATTTTGATTGAAGACTTGTAAAGGCATGTTTATAAATATGCCTTTGCCCAAGAAGTTACCATTTTGAATAGTAGGAAAAGAGCTGGGCTTGTTGATTGGCTCATGTGACCAAGGTACAATATCGCCACCTGGTGACAAGGTACACAATACAATCCAGTGTCAAAAATCAGTCTTAAATGTTCCAAAACAAAACCATTAAAAAAAATCCTTCTGGATTCCCTTCTGTTGTCTTTGTCATTTATTACTTATACAGTCATGTTCTACTCATTTACTTCACTTAGGAGCAATTTATTGTAATGGTAAAAGAACGTTAGCTCTGGCGTCAAACAGACTTGGGTTCAACTTTCAGCGCAGCCAATTTCGGGCTTAATGACTTTCTTTACTTTCTTCATTTAAATGCTTCCAAAAGGCAGATGTGGAGATGTAATGAGATCACATATGACACATGCTCTGCACTGTGTCTGGCACACAGTGAAACAACATGTGATAATCATCACTGCAATATAGACATTGTTCCTATCACTATTATCCACAATGGCGGAGACTGGGAAGCAGACTTACCTCAATGATCCTGCGCCTCCAAGAGGATAAACAGGAACAGCCATAGGAAAAACGTTTTGTTTATATCTCAGGTACTAAACAGCTGTGACTACATATTAGGACCAGATGTTCCGAAATGATATGCAACATTATGCTCAATTCCAACTCCTACTGAATTGCTCGTTGATGAAATATAACTACTAGAGGAGATGATTTATTAAAGGGAAATCCATGGATGTGTCTTTTAGTTTCATACCCGGCTACCCCAAATTACATGTCAGTCTGTATACTCTGAACACCGCGAGTGTCTGGCCCGTTCTGAGACTCTATGGGAAGCTCATCTCCCAGTTACGGCCCCATCTGTCCTCCTACCATTGGTTCTGTGTGCATCTGCCCTGCTGCGTCCAGGTACAGCAAACCTGGGCAGTACACAGTTACAAAACCTATAAGCTCATGCTTCCTTGTAGATGTGAACTTTTCATTGATTCCAAAGTCATTGTTGCTTCCAATTTCTTTCAAGTGATTTTTTTTTTTCTTATTTCATTCTCATAGGTGCTTGAAGGAGAATCCACTGGGGAAAGTAGAGGGAAGGAAGTAGAAAGATAGCTCTAAGTTATTCCCTTTTATTAACAGGCCACAGCAGCCATTGTTCTAACCCTCCAATAAAATCTGGTTATTTCCTGATCTCTCTAGATGACGTTCAAATGTTCTGATTAGGGGAGCATTTGCAATTCAGCATAAGGTCAAATGCTTTGGTAGCAACTGCAAAATCCCTGCTTTGCTTTATTAAGCCTCCCCCATAAATTCCCAGGCACAAGGAGCGGGCAGTCCAGCTCTGGCTGTATCCTGTATGACTCAGTGACGCAAGCAACCAAGGCAGAGCCTCAAATCCCTAGACCAGCAGCAACCACCCAACAGGGTCTGATTTCTGATCTGTGTATTTATTCCTTAAGGCGTGTCAAGAAGGAGGAGCACGTAACGGCCTCCCTTTATTTTTTTTGAATGGAAAATGTACAAATTGCAAGCCATTCTCCATACTGAGAAAACAGAATACATTGTTGCCAAAGGGGCCAGGAGAAATATTTAGCACTTAAGCTGCTTATAGAGACCCATTTGTCACCTCCCTAACTAGAGTTTGGGACATTTGTCTTTGCAACTCTACCAACCCAGCTGGGACATATGTCACTAGAGAGAGTGATGATAGGGGAGCCAATGGTTCAGCCCAATTATATATGCTTAATTGATCTAGATTCTAGAGGGCATACTTGTATGGAAAAGGTTTGCCAACTAATCACAAGAAAAGAAACAGCGTCTTAATTGGGTGGCTTTACATTGGGCACTATTAACAATTAGTTACAATGTCTAATAAGTTATCTATAATGCTTTTAATGAGAAACATTTAAGTCCTTCTGGAATTTTTCCAGTCAAATTAATTCTGAGGACTAGAGACAGTATTACAAGTAATGTTATCAGAATTACAATTACGCTAGTACTAGAATGTGTCACTTAAAATAAAAGGCTCAATGGGTAGGTCCTAAAAACCCACTATTTTCTCTGTGGACTTGATTAATGTAGTCATGGATAAGATATATCTATCCATGTACCTTTCTTGGGTGCCTGATGGGGCAACATGGTCTCCTGGGCTTGATAGGGAGGGCAGGACCCATTTGCCCTATACCGGATGTCTGAGAAGGCAGTCCTTACATCTGAGACTCGGTTTTACCCAGTATACTGTCCTGTGTCTGTCTGACCATGCTCCAAAGGCTACCAGAGAGCAATGGCATTGCTGAGAGGTGACAGGTGCAGTGGGTTCCTGACATGCCCTTGGGAGGCACTATTCAAGCCTAAGCCTCAGGAATTCCTAAAAGCAGATCTTGGGCTTCTCTGATTTGAGGCAGCTCCGTGGCCTGTGGGTCTAGCTGGTCCGGCTCCCTTGATGCCGATGGTAATGAGAGCAGTAACAAACACAGTCAGAAGGAAGCCACCGAGCTGAGCATGCCACGGGCACTGAATCATTTAATCCTCCAGTCCCTAGGGCTGTAACGGTCATGGTTCTCACCTCCACTCCACTTTCCACAGGAGGAAATTGTATTCACAGAAATTCTGGAATCTGCGAAAGGTCCAAAGAGGTATAGCTCTGACACCACAGCAAGGGCCTGTACCTCCTGTGTCACAGCCGTTCTTCGGCTCTCCCTGTTCCCTTCCAGATGCCGCGCTGGACCATGATACAGCTTCGAGTGCTCCCGGAGCCCCTTTTGCTGATGACACCTAAGGCACTAGTTCCCAAACCTTTGTGTGCCCCAGACTCACTTGAGAAGCTTGTCAAAATACAGATGCCTAGCCCCCCCACCCCAAGAAATTCTGAATCTGTCGGTCAGAGTCATGGTCCCAAAGTCCCTTCAGTTTTCACACTGTTCCAGGTGATACTGACGTGTGTAGTCCAGACTCCTGCTTAAGGCAGAAACACAGCCCACATGGCTGTCCCCGCGCTGCAGCTTTAGGCTAAGGACCATCTCCCCTATGCCAGTACAGACCTTGAATGTTTCACTGTCAGCTCTTGTATCCCCTGTGGAATGGAATCAAGTCCCTAGAACCAATAATAGGCTTGGCAAAGCATCCCAGGCACCCTTGAACAATCAGTGGGCCGGACGCCTCCCTAGGGTTATCAGTTCTTATCAACGTTCCTCTCCCAGCTTGGACAGCACCACTCGCCATGTGATCAGGGCTCGTGAGCCACAGGGAACCACCAAAATCACAGGGGCCGGGATTCAGCAGCGCAGCTGAACTGGAAGCCACAGCCCACGGTTTGTACGCTGCCTCTTTGAGCCTTCCGAAACTCACCAGGTAGCCTAGCGCTGTCTCCCCGGCAGGGTGAGCCATCCTACAGTGTCTGTTTGGTATTCATGGCATCGGGTGCACAGATGAGCTCTAAAGACTCAGCGCGCAGCCCTGGTAATGATGTAGCAATAGATGGAGTAAAACATTCAAGTAGAGACGAGAACCTGTGTTAATATTAGGTCAGCCAGACAAATACGGGTGTTTCTGAAAAACTGTATTAGGCTTTAACTTATCTCATTTCGAGACAGCTTTGAAAGTAGAGCATAAAAAGATTGAAAAGGCTCCCTAACCACACAGTCGTGAATGCCTGCCGCCACAGGGCAGAGGTGCAGAGAAGCCCGGGGACACAGGAAGCAGGAAGGAGCTGTGAGGACAAGGACGGGGGTACAAGGGTGACTGTAATGGCATGACTGTCTCAGACACTCGGAATGCCCTGCTGCAGAGTCCCCTGCCCTCACCCTGTCCCAGCTCTGAGTGGCTCTGGTCAGCTTCAGGTAGGAGCAGTGGGACCATACCCAGCTCTGGCCTATGAGACTCTCACCTCCTGCCCTCAGGCTTCCTTCTGGACTCTGTAGGGGGGCCTCACCCGTGTACACACAACCCAACGGTACAAGAGAGGGAAAGCCCCTTGAGCAAATACTTGGCCGGTGGCCCAGACGAGAGTGGACACACGTTTCCTCCTTCTCCCTACCCTACATCCCCAAGAGGCAGGCTTCTCAGGGACAGGGTCCTACAAACCTGTGAGCTGCCCCGCTCGGTAGCACGCCCTCCCCTGACCCCCACCCCCCTTCTCTGAGTCACCACCCGCTCCTTCACCCTCGCTCTTTGGACCTGTCCCCCGGAATACGACGTGAACACAGGAGCCCTCTGCTCTGTGGGATACCCAGCCAAAGCAGTGAAAAGGCTGACCTCCTAAATTCAATACCTGACGCTTTCATTTCTCTGCTGGTAGGTGAGACAACATGAATAAGTTGGTATAAAATCACTTCTAAAGATACAAGTCAAACCATTCCCTTCCCAGAAGACACAGCTGAATCCTTTGTCAGTTTGGAGAGAAAGCCCAGAATGCTTACAGTTGGCCTCGGGGCCGGAGGGGAGTCCATGTTTAAAGAGGGGGACTGGGATCTGTTACTGAATTTAACTCAGCGACAGGACCCGCACAATGCATTTACCACGGGTTCTCTGTGGGAATCATCTGCCGTCTTAACAAAGACCCTGATTCTCAAGGATGTGGAATAGCATCACTGGGGTGGTCGGAAGGCAGGCTGGCTCTGGGGTGAAAGAACCCAACTTCAGTCCTGGCTTCACCGGTTTCCATCTGTGTGATCCTGGTCACACGGTTCCCCGCTCTAAGCTTCGGTTTTCTCACTGCCAAGAGGGGAGTGTTGACAGGACCATCCTCGTGGTGTCGTGATGTGCACAACAGATGCTTACATTTACCCCACATGCCTCACTTATCACAGTGCCTGGGATCTAGTAAATAGTAAAATAATAATAATAATAATAATGAGGTTTTGTAATTATTGTCACTTCTGTGTGATGGAGCCCAGACTCCAGCGCACGCAAGGCAGGCTTCAGCGCCTGCGCTGCCCCTCCCAGCCCACTGCCTCCCTGGCAGACCGTGGGAGGTCCGCTCGAGGCACCCACCCCACCTGCGAGTTTAGGCCTCTTTGCAGAAGCAGTAAACACAGTGTGCGGTCATCCATCCACTGGACAGGGAGGGCTGGGTGTGGCTTTGCTGCGCGGGGATCCGGAGACCGGCTGCCTTACTGAAGTTATTTAATGTACATTATTCAATGTACACAAAAATGTTTTGCCTGTGGCATAATTGGTACCAAAACGAGAACCCAGTGTGGCTGATCGCAGAAGCTTGAGAGGGCAGACAGACACCTAAGGACAAACCCACCCCAACTTCCCTGAGCAGGTCCCCCAGCAGCTACAGGCCTTGGCAAAACCAGGAGCGCACTGGCTGCAGACGGAGAGGGATGTGGTCACTGCGGCGCAGAGCCCAAGAGTGCGAGCACCGCACTCTACTCCCCGTCACGCGGCTCTGCAAGGATTTAAGGAGATTTATGCACACAATTGTTCTCACTGATGGTAATTGCGTTCTATAAAGTCGCTGTGAACCATGAGTTCGCCAACAGTACACCGCTGCTCCTGGTAGGTTCCTTGCGAGCCTCTGGTCACAACATTTCTGCCACTTAATCAATACATAACCGTTTTTTATATCGGTGTTTCTTTTTAGAGACAACATATTTTATATACAGTGTTGACTTGTTGACCTCGAACTCACAGCATCAACACTGTAACTCTTGCCTGGGGGAAGCTCCGGCAACACACCCGCTTTCCGGAGCATGGCCTCGTGCGCTTGGGGACCCCAGACGGCGCCTCCACAGGACACTCGTGGGCCATTTAAAACGGCAAAAGGGCCAACACGAAGCACAAAAATGTGGGGGGAAATGTCACCAAATATCACCGAAAGGACACTTGTTTGTACTATGAGAATGAAAACAGAAAGGCAGGGTGTCGCCTTTTGGGGGCTCAGCTTGGAACGTGCAGGTGAGACAATTCAAATTGTGCATTATTCCGCACAGATGACCACAAGAAGGTTGCGAGGATTGAAATGCGGGTTATAGACACATTTTCGTGACTAGGTAAATTCACAAATACAGAATTGTCACACAAAGAAGACAAACTTTGAATACATATATACATATACACACACACTTGTGCATATATGCATACATAGATGTGTATAAAATACTTTAGCCTAGTTTCTATACCATACATTATCCAAAAATGTGAGTAATGTTATTGTTATGGTTTCTTTTAAAAATCTGTCACTAGGCAAAAATAAATCCTCCTTTTCATAGACCAAACAAGCTGGGTGCAGTTATCAGGACAGGTGATAGTTAAAGATAAACAAAATTTTCTTGTCTTTGAACAAATTGAAGGGAAAAACAACAACAACAACAAAAACAAACCCCAAACCTCCTGTAGGGAAAGTGAGGCTGGAAAAATTTGGATCCCTTCTCCCAGCTGTCAAGTTGGAAAGACAACCAGCCTCCTCTCTCAGAAACTTACACGTCAAAGTCACGACTGATTCCTCTCCCTCACCTACTGCGTTATCAGGACCCCAGGAGTGCGCTGGGCTCCCTGGCTGACAGCTTCCAGGGGCATCTCTCGGGGCTCACTCTCGGGCACCAAGCACTCAGCCTCAACTTACCAGTTAGCTAGAGTAGCTACTGTCACAGGCCAGGGAGATAAAGACAAAAACAAACAAACAAACAAACAAAAACCATGTAGCAGGAGCTCATCTGGGGAGGAGAGGTGTATCCACACGAAGAACAGGTGATGGCAGCTTGCTTTGCAGTGTCACTCTGCAGGAAGTCACGCTGATTTCATTAAGACGCTCACCCTCCTACCTCTGACCTTGAGCAAACACCCTATGCTATAGGGGCTAGTAACATCCCATTTTCCTCCAAATGAGACTGAATTTCAAAGGTCAAGGAACTCTGCCCAGTGACTCACAGCTATAGGAGCACGCGTGGATCTAGAACTGTCCTGCGTTCAGGTGACGCACAGCCCAGAGTACTCCTGTGACGCTGGGGGGCAGAGATGAATTTCTGAAGGGAGACTAAAAAAGGAAAGATTTCTTTTCCACACCCATGCTTATTCTTCGAGTACATAATCCAGCAGAGAGCTAGCTTCCCCAGGATACGGCGGGTAAGGGCATCTCAGTCGCCCGCATACCCACAGTTTTAATTCTTTTACATCAGCCTGACAGACATGTACTTTTCCCCTCTTCATGGCAGAGGAGCTCCCCGTTCCTCTGGCTGACACGGCCCTGTGGCTGTAGGTTCCTCCCAGGTGCTATTTGACATTGAAGCCCAGTGTTTTTCTCCCTTATCCCACAGCAGAGGCTTCTAGTGACTCTCTCAAAGATTAATAGTAAGAGCTGCTTGCACCATCGATTTCAAGGTGCTTTTGTCTCCACACCAGAATGCAACGCTCAAGACAAGGAGCGCACGCCTGTGGGTGTGTCTGGAGAGCAGCAGCGACAGATTTGCTCTGAACGGGCCCCTTTCTCCTCCCACAGGGGCCCTTCCCAACGAGCCATCTGGTTGACCAGTCACTCAGGTGGCCTCCTTAGATAGACTTCCACAACCAAGACCCCCAAAGGAAGAAAGCGCCCCCGATTGTTTCTCAGCGGTCTTCACCAGCTCCCATCAGATTAACCACTTGTTAAGTACAGAAGTAATACGTTCTCGTTGGACTGTGTTCAGACCACATGTAAGTGGAGAAAATCAGAAGTAAAGACCTACTTCCTTCTCGAGACAACCACTGCTAACAATCTGGTGAATATCCTTCCCCATTTTCGTACAAAAAGACAAAGAAGTATGCGTGCATACCTCTGTGTGTGTGTGTGTGTGCACGCGCGCGCGCGCCTATTGTGTTTCTAAGCAAAATCAATAAAAAGTTTTGTAACTTGTTCACATGCCACACACAAAGTACACCTTTCTGCGACAGAATAGTGTACCTATCTTGTTCTTCAGAGAACATGCAGAGCAGTCCATTATCTGGGTACCCCATCATTCGTTTGACCCCATGCTGCCCAACAGATCTCCCAGGGGAACAGGGACATACTATGTCTGCCCCATGTGGTGTGGTAGCCCACTAGCCACAGGAGCCTATTGCACACTTGAAATGGGCCTCAGGGGACCAAGGGGTGGAACTGTAAATTTTTAATTCTCTTTAATTTGATTAATTAAAATTTGAACGTAACTAGTCACATGTGGCTAGTAGATGTTGTATCAGACCGCGTAGATATAATGAGCCCCCTAAGTGAAGGGCACACATTAGCTTTTTCCTAAATTGTTTCCATTAGATATTCTGATGGGATACACATCTGTGTGTGTGAGAATATCTGAGTGCTAGCTGATTATTCCCTAATTGAGGTTTTCCCCAACACTTTGTGTTCTCTATTAATAAGAAGCCAGGTTTCTCTAATTTGCATTCATTTCTAATAGAATAAAAGGCAGATGTGCCCATATATTTGCTGTGAAGTAGCCTGAAGGCACGGAGCTTCCAGAATGCACTTAGCATCCCTTTTGGGGTTGCACACTTGCCCTGCAGCAAACAGACAGGCTGGACCCTCTACAAGGGGCTGCTGCTGATAGCCAGGCTGTCACCAAGGAGCAACCTGTACCAACCCCCGCTCTGGGGAAGAAAGGTCTGCTGTCTGCCTGGCGTGAATGAGCTGGCAACAACCTCTTTACTCAGTGTTTGCAATAATGCATCATTAATAGCGTTCATATTAAAGCACGACAAGCAATATTTTAGTCTGTTTTTTTTTAAGTCCCTCCATTTCCCATTCCTATCTGTTCCTGCCCATGCCCAGAAAAGCATAAATAAAGGGTTTGGCTGCATTTCACGTAATTAGGCTGTGATCAGAGCTAATCTGTTGTGATGGGCCTCAGAACTATCTCTCCACACGACATGGGGAGGGGAGAGCTTGACGGTGGCCTCTCTGGGTCAGTGTGAACAACGAGCTGATGCTAGCGAGGGAAGAGAGGAGGCAGAGGAAATAGACAGCTGCGTCCCTCTGGCATGAAACAGCACAGTGGCCCCTGGGCAATCATCCCATATTCAGTGACCCCTTCCTTCACAGAGACCAGGTCTGCTTTGAAGGAGCCACTGCCATGTTCCTGAGAGGGAAGAAGGTGGTGGGGATTTGGTTGGTCTTTGACTTCTTCAGAGAACTTAATAGGTTTTTCTGAAACCTAATGAATATTAAATTCCAACCAGTTACATCCTTCCAAAGGCTCTTCTCAGCTTTGTTAACATCCACATATATTTTCCTTTTACTGCCGGAACAAAATTGTAGCAGCATCAACAGAACTCTAAATAAAGGAAGGGGAGAAAAATCACCCACAATGCTGAAAGCGCCACAAATCAAACTGTTTTCATTTTTCTGTGTTCTCTTTCTGTCTTTGTTCATGGGTATACATAATTTATGTCTGAGGCTGCTCTGCTGTCTTTGGTTCCAGGTATGCAGTGAATGGGATTCAGTGTAACTCAACCCTCCAGCCAATTCTCTCCTGGGCCCTAGGTCTTATTTCTTCCATGTCATCCCTGGCCTCTGACTGTTTCTGTTTTACCAAGTCTTGATCTATGATTAACCCCCATGTCCCTGTTGGACCATGGCTGCATTGGCTGACTCTGGTCAACAGATGTTCCCTCACGGGTGGGATTTCCCCCATACCCTGGCAGGTGCAGAATGCCCTTCCCGTGTGGTTTCAGCACATGGCTGTGAAGATTGGTGGCTCTTCTGCCATAATTTGTAGTGAAATATTTTCCATATCACCCCCGATAGACCCATGTTTGTCTGGCTTGGTTTAACTCACTTCTGACACCCAATTTCCATGCTCTCACACTTAACCGTTTTACTTGTATCTGTCTGGCCTGTGTTTATCTCTGGGTTCTTAATCCTAGGCAAACCAGTACACTCAGTTCGTTGAGGTTCCCTGGAGGTTCCCTGTGGTCTCTGGGCCACCACTTTTCTCTCCTTTCCTTAACAGCTTCTTCTGAAGCTAAAACCTCAGCCAAACTGTTTGCGATCTAGAGATTAAATGAAGTCATGCTTTCTGCTTTTAAAAATTAACATCATTTTTCCTAATGCTACTGTATAAGCCTCCCCATTACAGTTTTGGTCTTCTAGTGAAGTGTTCCATCACTTCTTAACTGTTTTCTTAAAGCAATGGTCTCAGTGTGGAACAACGTTGGACTCCCCGCCAGAGGACACTTGGGAATATCTGAGACACTTCTTGTTGTCCGAGTTGGTATGGAGTAGGTTTAGTGGGTCAAAGCCAGGGATCCTTCTAGACATCCTACTATGCATAGGATAGTGCCTGTCACACAGAATCATCTGGTCCACACAGAATCACAGTGCTACAGTGGAGAAACCTTGCTCTAATGTTCAGATTTTCCCATTTTGTCATGACATTTTCATGAGTCCTCAAGACCTTCTTACTCATTGTTGTGTTGCCAGTGCTTCACGCAGTACCTAGCCTATGGGGAGAGCCTGTGGACATGGTGTTTTTTCTCTTTAGGATTATTCCTTTAAGAAAATTCCCATAGGGGAGTTCTGTTCATACATACAGTTTTGTAGTATTAGCAACAGCCAGCATATACTCTTTCCTTATCTAAAATGTACATTTTTACATAATTTTTGTACCAATTTCTACATGGGAGTAGATATACACTACTACTTTTAATAATTTTGTACAAATGCACACAGATAGCATATAAGCTCAGCCAGTACACGGAGCTTCTATAGCCTCGCTTCTGGCATTTCCCCCTCAATGCCAAAATCATCTTTCTATTGTTTTCACCAATCTTATTCATATCTGTTCACGAATTATGTGCTTCTATCTTTGGGGTAGAGTATCCTGAGCATTCTGACTTCAATACCATAAAAGTGGAGAGGAGCAGTGGGAGCAGGGTGAAATAGAGAAGTTACACTATCTAAATCGGATGCCAAATATTTGAAGAAGTTGCATCAACCCTAGCAGCAAATACATAAGGCTTTTTCTTCTGGTATAATTTGCCTAAAATAGAGATAATAAAACCTATTCACCTCACTGGTAGGCTGTTTGCAGCTGCTATGAACAACCCAGCATGGTGACCAGGAAGAGATGAAAGTCACCATAAGACAATGGAGAATGTTTTCAGGGCTGTGATCAGAGAAATCCAAGAAAATTCATCCCCTTGACAACCTTCTTGGGGGCTAATTTATCAAAGTAAAATTACAGAATTCTTACCACACACATAAGAAAAATGTACACTTTTTCCATAGTGCTTTGTTTTCGTTGAGTACCTATTTTTCTATTTTGTGATAGGTACTGGGAATGCAAAGAGAAACAAAATGCACTGAGCATACATTTAAAGGGTTAGAAATAAGCATGGCAAACCATCATGGGATCCATCATGTACTGGGTAGAGTCAGATCTTCAGGTGGAATTTAATTTTCACAACCACCCTTGGGATCAGTACTATTTCACATTATTCAATAGATGAGGAAACTGAGGCACAAAAAAGTTAAAATAAGTTGCCTAAGTTCACAAGCTTAGTAAACAACAGATGTAAAATTTAAATTCAGGCAGCCTGACTCAAATCTTTAACCCTGGGCTATATTTTTATGGGGACAGATACAGAAAGAAGAAAGTATATTAAAATGCAACCAAGATGGAATTTATCTCAGGTATGCAAGTTTGGCTTAACATTTAAAAATAAATTAATGTTGGGTACCTGAGGGGCTCAGTTAAGCTTCTGCCTTGGGCTCAGGTCATGATGCCTGGGTCCTGGGATGGAGCCCTGCTTTGGGCTCTCTGCTCAGCAGGGAGCCCCCTTCTCCCTCTCCCACTTTCCCTGCTTGTGTTCCCTATCTCACTGTGTCTCTGTCAAATAAATAATTTTTTTAAAAAAATCGATTAATATAATCCATCACACACAAAAAACAGAAATCACATGATTATATAAATGGGTCTAAAAAAGCACTTGGCAAAATCCAACACTTATTCATAATAGAAACTCTCAGCATAGGAGGAATGAAGGGGAACTTGATTTGATAGCTAACATCTACAAAAATCCTACAGCTAACATTATATTTAATGGTAAGAAATTGAAAACTTTCCTGATGAAATCAAGTACAAGGGAAAAAGGTTTCTTCTCACCACTCCTTTCAGCATTGCACTGGAAGTCTGAGCTAGTGTAATAAGACAAGAAAATAAAAGGCATATAGATTAAGAAGGAAATAAATAAAACTAAGTTTTCTGATGATTGCCTATGTACAAAATCTGAAGGAACCAATAAAACTCCCTAAAATAATAAGTGATTATACCAAGTTTCCAGGAGACAATATTAATATACAAAAGTCAATTACTTTCTTATATACCAGCAATGAACAAGAGAAATCTGAAATTAAAAACATAATGCCATTTATTTTAGCACCCTCCCAAAATAAAATACTTAGGTATAAATCTAGAATATGCACAATATCTATATGAGAAAAATTACAAATCTCTGTTGAGTAAAATCAAAGAACTAGATATATAGGAAGATATTTCATGTTTATGAATAGGAAGACTCAACACTGGGAACATGTCAGTTCTTGCCAATATGATCTATGGAGTCAACACAATCCCCATCAAAATCCCAGAAAGTTATCTTTCAGGTATCAACAAACTGATTCTCAAGTTTATATGGAGAGGCAAAACCTTCAGAATAGCCACCACAACACTGAAGAAGAGCAAAGTCAGAGAACTGACAAAACTCAACATCAAGACTTAGTATAAAACTATAATAATAAAGGCAGTGTAGTATTGGTAGAAGAATAAACAAAAATATGATGAGAATGGACTACAGAGCTACATAACAATAATCAACCTTTGAAAAAGAAGCAAAAGCAATACAATGGAACAAAGATAATTTTTTCAGCAAAGACTATCCAGCTAGAACAACTGTATATCCACATTCAAAAAAAAAAAAAAAAAAAAAAAAAGTCTAGATACAGACTTCATATTCTTCACAAAAATTAATTCAAAATGGATCAGAGACTTAAATGTAAAACACAAAACCCTAAAACTCCTGGGAGATGACATAGGTGAAAACTTAGATGGCCTTGGGTATGGCAAAGACTTTTTAGATCCAACAATAAAGGCATGAACTAAGAAAGAAAGAACTGATAAACGAAATTTTATTTAAATTTAAAAATTCTGCTCTGCCAAGGACACTGTCAAAAGAATGTGAAAACAATTCACAGACTAGGAGAAAACAATTGTAAAAAAAAACATATCTGATAAAGGACTTATTTTCAAAATACACAAAAATTTTTTAAAAACTCAACAATAAGAAAACAAATAATGCTACTACAAAATTGGCCAAAGACATCAACAGACATCTCACCAAAGAAGATATACAGATGGTAGAGGAGGCTGGGCAAGATGGCAGAGGAGTGAGGGGGGTTGGGAGAAGGGTGGTGGGGTTATGGACATTGGGGAGGATATGTGCTTTGGTGAGTGCTGTGAAGTGTGTAAACCTGGCGATTCACAGACCTGTACCCCTGGGGATAAAAATACATGTTTCTAAAAAATAAAAAATTAAAAAAAATTTTAAAAAATCATTAAAAAAAAAAGATGGCAGAGGAGTAGTGGACTGAAATGACATCAGCTCACAGGAGTTCAGTTAGATGGTCATCAAAGCATTCCAAACACCTACAAACTCAACAGGAGATTGAAGAGAAGAAGAACAGCAATTCTAGGAAGAGAAAATCAACCACTTTGTGAAAGGTAGGATATGAGGAGAAGTGAATCCAAAGCAACAAGAAGAGAAACTCTTGGGGGAGGGACTGGCTCCAGGCAAGCAGTGGAGCAGCACAGTACAAAATTGGAAATTTTAGAAGTCTGCTCCACTGAGGACGTCACTCTAGAGGCTAAGCGGGGGTGGAGCCCTCATGGGGACCGTGTGGTCTCAGGTCCCGTGAGGTCACAGAAGTTTCAGAGGTGTCTGAGTGAGGCAGAGCTGCCAGGTATTGGGAACAGGGAAGCCAGCTACAGAGACAGAGCCAAGGAAGGGGCTCTCAGCTCCAGGTTACCTTAAGCCATGATCCAAGGCACAGTCAGGCCACTGCTCTTCGAGCAGAGACCACATGAGTGTCAGATCTGGGGAGACTCACCTTCCACCTCTGGAGGCAGGAATCTGCTGGGTTTGGAGACGCCAAATGGGACTGTGCGCCAGAGACAGAAATGCTCGGTCACAGGCCAGGTGAGCTCAGAGCATGGCCGGAGACCAGGGAGATGGGAGTGATTGAGCTCTTTTCTCCGAGGACGCACTGAGGAGTGTGCCCCTGAGCTCTCGGCTCCTCCAGCTGGAGACTGGGAGGCCGCCATCTTCATTGCCATCCTCCAGAACTCTACAGAAAGTGTTCAGGGAACAAAAACTCCCCAGAGTGAACTCCAGCAAATTTCTTAGCCCAACCCTGGGCAAGGGCAGTGCAATTCCGCCTCGGGCAAAGATGTTTGAGAATCATGGCAAAAGACCCTCCCCCAGAAGATCAGCAAGAATATCCAGCCAAGACCAAGCTCACAGATCAAGGAGAACAGCAGAATTCCAGAGAAGGGTAAAGCAATACATGGAACTCATGGCTTTCTCCCCATAATCCTTTAGTCTTGCAAATTTAAATTAATTTAATTTTTTTCTTATTCTAATTTTTTAAACGTTTCCTCTTTTGTTTTTTAATGTTTTTTAACTAGTCTATCTTAACAAGACTTTTCTAAAAAAATATTTTAAGCCTTCATTATTATAGTCATATTTTATCCTTCTTACAAGGATAAATAAATCCTTGTATTTAACCTTACTTTTTGTATACATATACAGTTTTTTTTTCCTAAAAAAATTTGGGATACAATTTCTTCTAATGCATCAAAATATACCTTAAATATAGCACAGGGCTTTGTTCTGGTCTCCAGACTGAGCACATTCTCCCCTCTCTTTTTTATTTCCTTTCTTTTTCCAACCAACTTATCTCATCAATTCCTTTTTAGAATTTTTAAAAATTTTCATCCTTACAGTCATATTCCATCCCTTCATCGTGTTTACTCTTATTTTTGCATGTGTATACACACACACACATGCAAAAACAGCAAAGAAAGCCTAACCCCAGCAGGAGAAGGGATATCACAAAGATCAGAGCAGAAACCAATGAAATAGAAACCAAAAGAACAGTAGAATAAATCAATGAAACTAGGAACTAGTTCTTTGAAAGAGTTAATAAGATTAATAAACCCCTGGCCAGACTTATCAAAAAGAAAAGAGAAGGACCCAAATAAATAAAATCATGAATGAAAGAGGAGAGATCACAACCAACACCAAAGAAATACAAACAGTTATAAGAACATATTATGAACAACTCTAAGCCAGCAAATTTGACAATCTGGAAGAAATGGATGCATTTCTAGAGATATATAAACTACCAAAATTGAACCAGAAAGAAATAGAAAACCTGAACAAACCCATAACCAGTAAGGAGATTGAAACAGTCATCTAAAAATCTCCCAACAAACAAGAGCCCAGGGCCAGACAGCTTCCCAGGAGAATTTCATCAAACATTTAAAGATGAATTAATACCTATTCTCCAGAAACTGCTCCAAAAATAGAAATGGAAGGAAAACTTCCAAACTCATTTTATGAGGCCAGCATTACCTTGATCACAAAACCAGAAAAAGACTCCATCAAAAAAGAGAATTACAGACCAATATACTTGATGAACACAGATGTAAAAATTCTCACCAAAATACTAGCCAATAAGATTCAATAGTCCATAAAAAGGATCATTCACCACGATCAAATGGAATTTATTCCTGGACTGCAAGGATGGCTCAACATCCACAAATCAATCAATGTGATACAATTCATTAATAAAAGAAAGAACAAGAACCATATGATACTCTCAATAGATGCTGAAAAAGCATTTGACAAAGTACAGCATTCTTTCTTGATCAAAACTCTTCAACATGTAGAGATAGAGAGTACATACCTTAATATCATTAAAGGCATCTATGAAAAACCCAAAGCAAATATCATCCTCAATGGGGAAAAACTGAGAGCTTTCCTCCTAAGGTCAGGAACACGGAAGGGATGTCCACTATCACCACTGCTATTCAACATAGTACTAGAAGTTCTAGCCTCAGCAGTCAGACAACAAAGAGAAATTAAAAGCATCCGAATTGACAAAGAAGAAGTCAAACTCTCACTCTTTCCAGGTGATATGATATTTTATGTTGAAAACCCAAAAAACTCCACTCCTAAACTTCTAGAACTCGTACAGGAATTCAGTAAAGTGTCAAGATATAAAATCAATGTGCAGAAACCAGTTGAATTTCTATACACCAACAAGACAGAAGAAAGAGAAATTAAGGAGTCAATCCCATTTACAATTGCACCCAAAATCATAAGACACCTAGGAATAAGCCTAAACAAAGAGGCAAAGAATCTGTACTCAGAAAACCATAAAGCACTCATGAAAGATATTGAGGAAGACACAAAGAAGTGGAAAAATATCACATGCTCATGGACTGGAAGAACAAATATTGTGAAAATGTCTATGCTACCTAAAGCAATCTACACATTTAATGCAATTCCTATCAAAATACATCAACTTTTTTCAAAGAAGTGGAACAAATCATCCTAAAATTTATATGGAACCAGAAAAGACCCCAAATAGACAGAAGAATATTGGAAAAGTAAGCCAAAGTTGGTGGGATCACAATTCCAGACTTCAAGCTCTATTACAAAGCTGTTATCATCAAGACAGTATGGTACTGGCACAAAAACAGACACATAGTCAATGCAACAGAACAGAGAGCCTAGAAATAGACCCTCAACTCTATGGTCAACTAATCTTCAACAAGGCAGGAAAGAATGTCTAATGGAAAAAAGACAATTTCTTCCACAAATGGTTTTGGGAAAATTGGACAGCAACATGCAGAAAAATGAAACTGGAACATTTCCTTCACCACACACAAAAATAGACTCAAAATGGATGAAAGACCTCAGTGTGAGATAGGAATCCATCAAAATCCTTGAGGAGAGCACGGAGAACAACCTCTTCAACCTAAGCCATAGCAACTTCTTCCCAGAAACATTGCCAAAGACAAGGAAAGCAAGGGTAAAAATGAACAATTGGGACTTCATCAAGATCAAAACTTTTGCACAGCAAAGTAAATAGTCAACAAAACCAAAAGACAACTGATAGAATGAGAGAAGATATTCACAAACAACATATCAGATAAAGGGCTAGTATCCAAAATCTATAAAGAACTTATCAGACCCAACACCCAAAGAACAAAGAATCCAATCAAGAAATGGGCAGAGGACATGAACAGACATTACTGCAAAGAAGACATCCAGATGGCCAACAGACACATGAAAAAATGTTCCACATCGCTCGGCATCAGGAAAATACAAATCAAAACCACAATGAGATACCACCTCACACCAGTCAGAATGGCTAAAATTAACAAGTCAGGAAATGACAGATGTTGGCGAGGATGTAGAGAAAGGAGAACCCTCCTACTCTGTTGTGGGAATGCAAGCGGGTGCAGCCACTCTGGAAAACAGCATGGAGGTTCCTCAAAAAGTTGAAAATAGAGCTACCCTAGGACCCAGCAATCACACTACTGGGTATTTACCCTAACGATACAAATGTAGTGATCTAAAGAGGCACGTGCACCCGAATGTTTATAGCAGCAGTGTTCCACAATAGCCAAACTATGGAAAGAACGTAGATGTCCATCAACAGATGAATAGATAAAGCAGAGGTGATATTCTATATATATATCTATATATCACCTCTTCTTTATAGAACACCAAATTCTGATGAGGATGTGGAGTAACAGGAACTCTCCATCATTGCTGGTGAGAATGCAAAATGGGGCAACCACTTTGGAAGATAGTTTGGCAGTTTCTTACAAAAGGAAACATACTGTATGATCCAGAATTGCTCTTCTTGGTATTTATTTACCCAAAGGAGTTGAAAACTTATGTCTAGACAAAAACCTGTACACAAATATTTATAACAGCTTTATTCATAACTTCCAAAACCTGAAAGCCAGCAAGACACCCATCAGTAGGTGGATGGGGAAATAAACTGTGATACATCAGAGAATGGAATATTATTTAGCGATAAAAAAGAGCTATTAAGCCACGAAAAGACACGGAGAAAACTTAAATGCATATTACTATGTATAGGAAGCCAATGTAAAAAGGTAAAATTCCAATTACATTTGACAACTTAAAGATTTGAACTGCGTAAGTCCACACGTATGTGCAATATTTCCATAAATACAGTACAGAACTGTAAATGTATTTTATCTTCCTTGTGATTTTCTTGATAACAATTTGTTTTCTCTAGCCTACTTTATTACAAGAATACCAAATAGGATACATATAACTTACAACCTACGTGTCAATCATTTATGTCATCAGTAAGGTTTTTAGTCAAGTAGTTTATTAATACTTACATTTTTGAGGAGTCAAAAGGTTCAGTGCCCCTGATCCCCCACGCCGATCAGGGGTCACCTCTACAAGACAGTCTGGAAAAGGCAAAACTGTGGCACAGGATTTCGATAG
This sequence comes from Mustela lutreola, assembly GCF_030435805.1. Classification (NCBI taxonomy): domain Eukaryota; kingdom Metazoa; phylum Chordata; class Mammalia; order Carnivora; family Mustelidae; genus Mustela; species Mustela lutreola. The sequence goes on from NC_081305.1 coordinate 5,571,165, forward strand.
AGGAGGAGGCTGTGCGTATGTGAGGGCAAGAGGTATCCATGAAATCTCTGTACCTTCCACTCAATTTTATCGTGACCTTAAAACTGCTCTTAAAAATAAAGTCTATTTGAAAATTGAAAAAAATAAATGCAACCAGATGCAACCCTACCTCCCTCTCCAGCCTCCTTTCTCATCACCATCACACACACACACACACACACACACACACACACACAGTTTAAATGCAAGCCGGTGCATTCCTGCCTCTCTTTCTCCAGCCATGCTGAGCTGGCTCACATTCTCTCTCTACCCTATACTTCTGAACCACTGATTCCTCTACTTAGAATCCCCCTCACACAATTCCCTCCTCTCTTTGACTATCTCCATTATGGTGCCCACTACCAGCTCAGATACAACCCTTTGGTCACCCCACCCCGACTGGGCCAGAGGCTCTTTCTCTGTACTCCTAAATCAAAATCAGAGCTCGTCCCACCAGCCCAATGCTTTCTTTCTTTTTTCTTTTTTTTTTTTTTAAGATTTCATTTATTTATTTGACAGAGAGAGATCACAAGTAGGCAGAGAGGCAGGCTGAGAGAGAGGAAGGGAAGCAGGCCCCCCACTGAGCAGAAAGCCCGATGTAGGACTCGATCCCAGGACCCTGAGACCATGACCTGAGCTGAAGGCAGCGGCTTAACCCACTGAGCCACCCAGGTGGCCCAAACCAATGTTTTCAATTGTGCACATTAACTCTCTGATTAACTCTCTGTCCCCGCCCCCACCCCACTGGCCTGGAAATGTGTCAGAGTCTAAAGGGTGAACCTCATGAAGAGCCTGGCACTTAGCTGACGCCCATTAAATGCTGGCTGAAATTTAAAGACCTTGGGTAGTGAGCGGTTACCTTAAGGCATCCTGTTTCCACTGTTTCCTGTGGGTGCCCTTGCCCACTCCGGGCCTCAGTTTCCACACTGCTAAAAAGAGCATCATTATCACACTTTATCTGTCATGGTGCCTTGGTTTTTGTGCTGCACTTATGACTAGTGGACCTTCTTTACTGTTCGCTTCTAATAAAACAAAAGGTCTATGACCAGGGATGTGGCCGTGTCCATTACTGTTTTCTTGGTGCTACCATGCCTGGCACTCAATAAATGTGTTAAATAAATGACTATACGAACAGAGGAATCCTCTGGTATGATGGAGAAAGGAGGGAAATTGTCTTGGATTTCTTTCTAAATTCCCTCTCCAGTGCCTGGAACCCAGCCTACTATATACTCCAGAGCCAAGAGAATGAGCACAAGCCAGAGAACTGTCAGTCCCATGGCTTATTAGCCACATGGCTATGGGCCTCAGTTACTGCATCTGCATAATGGGTACAGTCTTAGCATTCACCTCATTGCTGCTCTGGGGAGTGAAGGAGGTGATCTGAGGAAAACACCCGCTCAAGACAAGACATGCTGGCAGTCATTACACATTTCCTATGTTTAATATTATAATATGAGAGCCTGTTCTCACCCCTTCTGTGCCCCCTGCTATTCGGCATGCAGGGGACTTGTTCTGAATGTAGAAAGAACCTGTTTAAATCCTGGTTCCTTTTTTTTTTTACTGTAGAGCATTCATATCCTTTCCCACAGCTTGCTCCCCTGGGGACGTCTGCCCCCAAATAAAGGTTGTCAAACATTTTAAATGTTATTAAATTGTCCAGCAAATGGGAATGCCCAAAGCAGGGAGCCAGTCAATCAGGATTATTTGAGAGCTTCAAAAAGACAGAAGGAAACCATTATTAGGTTTAAGAATATTACGTTCCCTCTCCCACACAGCCTTTATCTAAATCTTCATTTAATTGGCAGCCTTCAGCACTGTCAGAATTGCATTCTGAGAACCAGGAGAAGTTTTCAAACATTCACGCAATATTATATGCTTGGCTCAAAACTACTCAAGGGGAAAGAAAGATCCTTTCTGCAAGGGATTTGGGGAATGCCATATCATTGACGCTGCAGGGGTTAGGGAGCTGACCTTGAATCAAATAAGACACTGGCACCATCACGTAAGCTTAAACACGCTGTCTGAGGTTTGAGGCAGAGAAAATCAGACCTGTTGTCCCCCTACACTCTACAGGTGGCTCCTTGAGGCCAAGAATTGGTGTGTCTCCCATCTCTGTAGTTTCACAGCCTCCCACACTGCCTGGCACATCGTAGGCATGAAATAGATGTTTCTGGAATGACTAATGAGGATTTTTATGGTTTTATGTAATAAGAGAAATTTACTCTCAGGCTCAAGGGTTTCTCACCAGAGGCAGGGCTGGAGAAGAAACCCACTTTCCCCATCTCTTCCCCGACCCCCACCTTACAGCTCATTAACAAGTCTCACTGACTTCATATCCTCTGATCTCTGATCTGCCTCCTCCTCTTCTCCCTCAGGGCCTTGAACCGGGCCCTCAGCCTTCCTCTCTAGAATGACTGCAAAAGGCACCGACATGTCTCCCATTTTTCACCCCCATGTAGGCACAAGAAGACTGATGGTTTGAAAACCCAGGCTTGACAGGGTCACTCTGCTGCTTAAAAATCCATCCTGGCTCCCACCCCTTCGGGCCACCATGTCTGTGAAACTGTCCGCCCGCTCCCCTGCAGCCCCTCACACTCCCTCAGCCCCAGCTCCCAGCTCCCTCCATGCCATGCCTTCCTTCCCTTTAAGGCCTCTGTGCAAGTACCTCCCGTCCCATCTCCTGACCGCCTACTTCTTGTGGATCCTTAGGGGCCCAGTTCAAACAGTATCTCCATCCGAAAGCCTTCCTTAATCTCTCTCTCTCCTCCCTCTCCCAAGCAGGGCCAGTCTCTCCTCTGTGCTCCCAAAGGGCCTGAAGCTCTTAATACCTCCTTTCTTTGTTTTTCATTTAAATTAAGCCAAAGCGGAGGCTCATGGCTGGCTCAGCTGGTTAAAGCCTCTGCCTTCGCCCAGGTCATGATCCCAGGGTCCTGGGATGAAACCCTGCTTGGGCTCTCTGCTCAGCAGGGAGCCTGCTTCCCCCTCTCTCTCTGCCTGCCTCTCCTTCTGCTTGTGATCTCTGTCAAATAAATAAATAAAATCTTTAAAAATAAATAAATAAATAAAGCCAAAGCACTACAGAAAGTGTGCAAAAGCCTCATTATACAGTTTTTTTCCACAAGGTGCCATGCAACCAGCACTGAGGTAAAAAAATAAAGCACTCTCAGATTCTCAGAAGTTCCCCTTCCTGCCTTTTTGATAACCACTTTGGAAAACTATCTGGTGATACCACCAAAGCTAAAATCAAACTGTCTTCCAAAGTGGTTTTACTCCCAGCCCCTTCCATCCTGTTTTGAAGAAGTCGGCGACCTTGTCTGTTTCACCTCCAGAATTACTAGATTCTGGGCTCAGAAACTAAAATTTGGTTACCTCCTTATCACCAGTTGCCATCTCAGATAGGCACTCTATGAATGTCGAAAGGATGTAGGAATGAATGAATGAATGAATGAATGAATAAAGGAGAAGGGTAGACCATGCACCCTCAGTTTGGACATCGGTCTTGAATTTCTTCTGACCAACGCTTTGCTAAAGCACACTTTCCTCATTTGGAACCCGCAGTAGTGCCACGATTCTGGGATTCCCACTGGAACTCACAAAAGACCAGATCTCCTCTCAAGATTGTTGAGGGGGAAAAAGGCTCGAAAGGTCATCTGTTTTAATCAGAAGAATCAGAATTCTAGGTAAAGCAGGCCAGTTCAATTAGTTTGGCAGCCAAGCTCAAGCAGCAAACGCAGCTTCCAGCATCTTCCTAGATTGGTTCATTTTCCAAGATCTGTGATTTTTAAATGAGAAGTAGGATCAAAGGTCAACTTTACCCCCTGGAGCACAAGCTAAGTATGTGCTGTAATCACATCACAGAGCAAACTTCAAAAGCTCACAGTGCAGCAGCGGCAACCACCTGTCTATCTTCAAACCAGATGAATGGCTTTCTGATGCTATCAGTCAGGGAAGAAGATGTATAAAGAGAAGCTGGTCCTTATTTAACCAAGCTTTTCTCATCTTGTCATGAATAAAAAGCACATGCACAATTCCAGCCCAGGTGAGAAATAGAACCTGCTAGAAAATGCCAGAGGGTCTGTTATTTTCCTGTAACCTTTCAGAGCCTGGAGGTGTCACACTGGTGACAGCCCAGAATGACAAACCCATAATGCTTTCCCAAAACACAAGACTCTAGAAAAATGGAGATCCCACTCGACAATGTGAGCCTCTCTTCCCAGAACCTGAGCCTTGCTTAAAACAGTGATCTCCTTAGCAAGTGCTGGGACATTAGCTTGTTCTTAGAACTTCGCTTTTATGACTGAAGGAAGGCAGCAACAGTAGGTTACCCCGGCAAGTTCCTGCTTTCAAAGCGCAAACTGGAACTCGTAGCCTTTAAGACAAAAGGACCCAAATGAGACAGAGCGGGTCCATCCTGAATTCTCGGTCATGTCGGACCTTCCCTCTAGACCAAGATCATTTTCCTAGCAGCCTGTTCAATGGTCAGTACCCATATCCAATCCTGAATCCTACCTCAGAGGCCAGAATTACCCTCTCACTGTCCCTGCTGGAAAATCACACAGCTCTGCCTCTCCTATTGAAGGCATAGCCATGAAGAGGTGCTAGGAGCAAAGAAAATCCACAGGATGTAATGGGAAGCTATGAGCTCCAGCTCTACTCGGTACAATTACCTGTATGGCTTTATTCCAAATGGCGTCCCCTCTCTGAGCCTCAGTCTCCCTATCTGTAAAGTGGGAAAGCAATACCCTCCTGACTGAAGTTGGGGACACTGAACAATACACTCTCTTCTCCGCACTTGCCACACCAAAGGAAATTTCATGAAGATACACCACCTCTCTCCCTCCCAATAAAATCGCAACAACATGGAATCAGAAGACCAAGATTTGAATCCTGGTTCTGCCAATTATTCGCTGAAGACGACAGGTCCCTGATGCTCAGTTGCCTTAACTGCAAAATATCATCTGTGGCCCCCAGAGGGCTGAGCGGCAATCAGTGAAGACGGTGCCCCTGAGCGCGCCTCCCAAACCGCGGACTCCTCGGCTGTGAAACGAGTGAGTCACAGCAGCTCTGACATTCAGAGTCTTGAAGGAGACACGTTGCACGTAAGTGCCTCCCAGAGGTCCTGACACGTAGATGGTGTTCGGTAAATGTTAGTTATTCTGACTTAACTATTAGAGTGGCGTTCGATTAAACAATGATTATTGGAGCACGGAAGAGGATTGTGCTTTGTCTTCCCACCCAAGCCAACTGAAGTTCTGTCCCTAGAGAGACTATGTCAAGCCAACAGAGTCACCTGGAGGCCCTCCTGCCAGCAGGGGTGTGTGTCTATTGGGAGGTGTGTTCTTTGCACCGTTTTTCTTCCCCCAAAACTACGCAACAGGGAGAGGCCAGCTGTGCCAGCTGTTAATTTCTCATTAACACAGAAGGAGAAACACTGTTCTAGCCTGACAAAGCACACCCCTCAGTTTCATCTCCCCCCACCCCCCCGCTGTTGATTTATTTATTTATTTATTTTTAAGTTTCTGACTTAATCTGCTTGCCGCCCTGCCCCACTGGGTCTCCAACCAGCCTGAACTAGTTCTCTCGCCAACAGGAGCCTTTGAACGTGGCGCTTCCACTGCCCAATGTGCGGATTGATTTTTACACTATGCAAAATCAATCCTGGGCATGCAATTTCTCCGGGGGCTCGGCCTCAGAACGTTTCCTCGGCAGGTTACAGGATCGCAAAGGGCAGGAGCGGACCGGCTGAGCACTGGGGCAGCCTTCCGGCAGCCAGGGCTGGAGAGGTAGGGGGACTGCGGAGGAGAAATGGCCAGAGAAAGGAATGAAACTGAACCTCTTCATCCCTATGGTGGAACATTTGGGGGCTCAGCGAATCCTGAGCCAAAACAGCCAGGGTAGGGGTTGCACTCGTAAAGGCTAAGTGGCTGGGTTAATAAAGCTTTCAGGATTCCTCACACCGAGTCTGCAGTGTGCAGACTTCTGCAAGCATCAATTATAAAAGCATAAAACTTTCTGGATTGGAGAAAGGGCACGGGGTTCACGGTGCTTGCTGGGGTCTGACGGATCTTCATCCGCCCCCCGAATCTTCCAAGTGCTTCACCACTTTCCTCTCCCAGCGAGTCTCCCATGCCTCCAAAACTCCTCTAACTTTGCTTTAATGAGCAGCCTCTGTTTAGGAACGGTTTGGTCAAAAAGAACAACGGGAAAGTGCTCCTCAGTAAGCCTCATTATAAATTGCAGAAGGTTCGTTTCCAACTTAAAAAGAAGTGCATATGGCATAGGATCTTGCAGCAAATCTATTTTCTCCTAGAGGAACGGAGAGCTGACCTCTTGCTGTCCTGGGCAGTGCAATGCTGGGGCTCCAGGTTTATTTCCTTGGGGCACATTCTTTAAGCGGATGAATCTCGGTTTCTTGATCTGTAGCTTGCGGTTGTTTCCCAGGAAATGGCATTTATTGTGACCATTAAGGCATCGGGATCCCTGCCTGGTTTGGATTTATAGTGTGCTGGACACGGTGGGAAGAATGTTACATGCTTTAGTTCATCCTCCTAAGGAGCCCGTGAGATGGGGGTTACTACTATCCTTCCCCTTTTACAAAATGAGGAGACTGAAGCAAACGGAGTTATGGGGTTTGCTAGGGTCATACGGCAGTGGGCTTGAGAGTCAAGCCCAGGTAGTCTGGTGTCCTTGCCCTTAACCCATTTGTTCTCTTACATCACCCTCTTTCCTATTGTCGCATCTATACCTGTTTTTGAGCTCCTCCCTGGTGTGTCCAGCATTTCATAGATTCACAATGTCCTAGACCCTCAGCTCTCCCATGCAACTTTGATTACTTGACCACAATGACCCCCATAAAAAGAACTAGTGACGACACCTTCTTCTTGTAGAATCTAGTGCGTTCTCCTTCCTTCCTTACCTTCTAAGGTAACTGCCACTTCCTTCTTGAAATGCCCTCTCTTCTATTTTGACATTATAGTACCCTACATTTTCCCCTTCCATGGTTACCAATCCATCCACCCATCCATCCATCCATCCATCCACCCATGCATCCACCCATCCATCATCCATCCATCCATCCACCCATCCATCATCCATCCATCCATCCATCCATCCATCCATATATGCATACAGACATACAGTTCACTTAACAATGATCTGAACTCAGATTCTTTGTGACCTTGGATAAGTACCTTTACTTCTCTGATCAACACTTATGCCACTTGTTAAACAGAAATACTAAGAACATAGCTAATAAGATTGTTGTTAGGTTTAGATGAGACAGTAGACAGAAGTAGATCTCAAAAAGGTGCTCAATATATGTTTGTTGTTCCATTGCTAAGTTTCTTTTTCAGATGAAATTGCATTATGTTTTAGGGCTTCCTGCTCGGCAGGGCATCTCCTACTCCGTCTCCTTCTTCCCCTCTCCCGGCTCCTTCTCTCTCTCCCTCTCACTCTTTCTTCCAAATATATAAATGACATCTTAAAAAAAAGAAATTGCTTTATGTTTTAATAGTGAGATATACTCAAAATGATTATTATCACACACCATGCAGTGCAAGTATAAGCAGGGAAATATGTCAGAATAATCTATCATTCAGAATCTTTCTTAAAGCACTCTTAAAGAAAAATCTTGGGGTTGTTTCTGGCATTTCTCCCTTTCTTCCCCATCATCCCATTAACCACCAAACCTTCAACACTGGCCCTTTCCTTCCCATATACTCCCTGTGACCTTTGTTTGCTCACAAGCTGAACTAATTTCTTACCTTGGGTTTTCCCCAGTCCAATCCATCTTCCACCCACAGGTGAATTTTTCTGAAATATCGTTTTCCATTCCCTTCCTTGAAGCCTCCGCTGGACCTCTTTTGGATTTTCCATTCCCTTCCTGGAAACCTATTTTTTAGAAGTTTTCTTCCTTTCTTTCACTTTTTTGTATTTACTGTATTTTTTTTTTTTTTGTAAGCGTAATACAGGCACATCAATGGAGATTCGTTCACTAGAGGGAGAAAATCACTCACAAACCCATGACACAGACAAAACCACAGTTAGGATTTGATAACCCCCCTTTCTCATACATAGAGACTTTTTCTGCTTGTAGGATCCTATTCCACACAGAGTCTCCTGTTCTGTATCACTTCTCAGTAGGCGATTTCTCCACGCCATTGCTGTCTTCATAAAATGCCCTCCTCACAGCCTGTGCAATATTCCACCCAGCCACTTAGCCAGTTTCCACTCGCTAGAATTTAGCTCATTTGTTGAGCACTTAGGAGAGTCAGGCGCATGGCAAATATTCCACACATGTTGATTATTGTTATCGTCCTCAATTCAGGCAATCACCTATAATGCAGGAAAGTATTTCTATGTGTCTTTTTGTATGCCTAGCTCTGTTTCTTTAACTTCTCAGAGGTAGATTCCTGGCCCAAAGGGCATCACTGTTTTTATGCCCTTGGATCCTGCCTAGAGCGGATGCTAAGAGCTTCCCACCTACCCCCCAAGCCCATATCCGTCTGGCCTTTCCGTTAAAGGGCTGGCCCCATTTCCAGCTGAAAAACTCCACACCTCTTTGCTGATGGCTTTCTCTGGGGCCAGAGTCCATACCCAGAAGTCCAGTAGTGCTTAAAATCAATGCCACATGGAACAGCCCAAAACAATGCCCACCCAGATTTGTGGCATAGAGTTGGAGCTCCCATGTCCCTCAGGTGGGACAACTCTGATGTGTCCTGCACTGGCTCCCAAGGATCCCAAGGGGAATTAGGTCCAAGCAGCCACAGCAGCAACGGGCTGAATAAAAGACACTTCACGTGGCCACCCTCCCTTCCCTGCTTCATGTCCCCACTCCCCACAGCTTTCCCTGGATCACCTACCAGATGAATTAACTGCACTCAAATCCTTTCAGAATCTGCTTTTGGGGGAACTAAGACAGACTGTGATACTTACAGACAAATGGCTAACAACCATCATCTGCTAAATCCTGTCTATTCACCTCCTCCAAGAACCAACTGCCATTTCCCAAGGGTTTATCATTTGCTCAGCCAGGATTTTACAGGGTCGACGGGAATCCCCCTGGCTGCTCTATCAGGTAGACGTCATGACCTTCATTTCATAGATCTGAAAGCTGAGGCACAGAGATGTTAAGCCACTTGCCCATGGCCACACACACCTCCAGGGGCAGAGCTGAAGTCCAAACCAATTCCAGCTTCCCCCAAGGTCTGGGCTCCTAACCACCATGGGTTACTGCCAGGCGCTGCCCTGTAGCAGTAGTGAGATCCTTTGGCTAAAATAACACTGATACTATTAATAGCTGCCATCTCTGTAGCCCTGATCCAGTTTCACAATGTGTTCACATTTATTGTCACCCAGAACAGCCTCCTTGTTCCCTCGAATATGCTATGAGTACGTTTGCCTCAAATTGAACTCGTGCTTCCCTCCAGCGTGTCACACCGGCCCCTTCCTTCCCTATTTCTACCCGCTCTGGTCTTGATCCCACACCATTTTCACCTTACTCTGCCTGTATCTTCTACTGACATCCTGACTCTCCCTCGGACTCAGTTTCCTCATCAGTACATGTGGACGATGGTCAGTCCCATCTACTAAGATTGAATGAAAGCATGTAGCACAGCACATGCTTAATCAAAGATAGTTAGCAGATGGCATCTGCATAAACAACTGGGCCTACAGAATTCCTCCTCCCACCGCCTCCTGGACCTCAGCTGACTCTTTCATTTCTTTGCCCCGCATTTCCCAGACCATGTCAGGTCAGGCAGCACTAGTAAATTAAAAATCAGGTGTAAGGAATCAGAAAAACATTACCCAAAGCTTGTAAACATGGCCAAAATGACTGATGGAAACACTCTGGATATCACTCAGGGACAAAGGTCACCGGCAGATGTCTAGGGGCATGTGCATAGTTCATCTTGTTGTTTGAAGGCAGTCCCCAGACTTAGTGAACTTCCCAATTACTTGCCAATTTCTGTCCAGTAGAAACAAAAATAATTTGTCTAATGGAACAGATAACCCCCAAGGTTTAGGCATGTCCACATTAACTGTGTTTTGTTTCCTAACTCAGGAATCTCATCCTAATATTTCTTTGTCAAATTGCTCAGAAATACCCTTAGCTTCTTAAATGCCCTTTGAAACCATCATAGCATCTTATGAGTTTCCTCATAAGTTAATGAATTAATGTTTGTATTTACCAGAGAGTCACGGTTTTACCTTCTGAAAAATTATACGCGGATAGTAACCTGCTACTCATTCTTTTTTCACAGAGCCAACTTTGGATTGTGGCTTCTAGAATGGGATGGGGTAGAGACAGTCATTCCTGTCTGTGCTGGGTGAGCTCGAAGCTCGGCAGTGAGACCCGGTGTCCTCACACTTACTCCACTGACATTTGGTTTGGGACAATTCTTCATGTTGGGGGCCGTCCTGTGTACTGTAGGATGTTGAACAGCATCCCTGGCCTCTACCTACCAAATGCCAATAGCTCCTTCTCCCCCACTTGTGACAAGCAAACATGTCTCTAGATATTACCATATGACCCCTGAGAGGCCCAACTGCCCCCATTTGAGAACCACCAGTTTAGACTATATTTCACAAGAAAGAATCATGGGCAATATTGGCAAGATCAGCAAAGACTCATAATGGCACACAAAGAATTATTCTGGATGCACTTCAAAACCCAAGGGCTATGGAACCAGCTCTTCTCAAAGACCCAGCAAGGTCACTGTTTGTCATTCTTCTCTGGGGTCAGTAGTCCCCACAGTTTCAGCAGCTGCAGCCTCTGCATCTGCCTGGTTCACCCTGGAAACCTTAGTTCAAAGAATAGAGCCTAGAATTTAGTCGGTGCCAATTGTGACTAGGGCTCGGTAGGTATCATATGTACATACAGAACATACACATGTGTTTATATGTATATGTTATATATGGGCATATACACATATATCTATTATAGGTGTGTGCATGTGCTATATGCGTATACATCTGTGTGTATGTGCATGTGGGTGTGTATGTATATGCATTGCCTGTACATATATACACATACACACATGCATATAAAATCAAAGGGGCGGCTGCTAAGTCAGATGAAATATAGCAGAATATGCCACACTAAACATGCCATTTTGTCAGAAGGATTATTTTGAGCTGAAGGCAGCTGAGAAAAAGCAGGTGCAAGAAAACATTACTGCCTCTTCCTATTTGCCTATAAACAAGACCTGAATATACGTATAAAGGTGTCCCTCCTCCCCTTTACCAAGAAGGAGAGATATTATTCCCTGCAGACAACATCAGATCCATACCAATGGAGAGGACACGGACTCAAACCTACATAACAAATCTCATTCATGTTTTCAATCCTGTTACACCCTCACTGGCCTCCCCATACCTTCCTTTCTCTTATCTTTAGCTTAAGACGGTATTTGAACTGGAGTTCTAAGCCACTTCTGAGAGTTTCTCATTTTTTCCCTGGATATCTACCATGTACACATGAGGTATATATAGTAATAAGCTGGTTGTTCCCTTGTTAATCTTTCTTTTCCTTAAAAAGTCTCAGATTAAAAACCCAAGATGAGGTTTGCCTCCCCTAGACAAACTTCCCAAATGCTGCCTCTCTCACCACCCCAGGTCTTCCGGTCTACCTATGTAGACCACAGCTCTCACTGAAGGCATCCTGTGAACACAGCTCAGCGTCTCCCAGAAGTAAGAGCTGTGACCATAAATGGGATAGAGCAGAACCTTTTGGCCTCCACTCCTGTGTTTCTTCAGGGGAGCATAGTTCCTGCCCCAACATATGTTTCCCTCCTTCACCCAGAACACCACCAGAAAGGTCTCTCTTTCCCCCACAGCTCAATGGAGAAGCAGGTTTCAAAGTGGAGGGAGCATCGGAACCCCCTAGAAGGCAGGTATGTGAAGACATGGATGGCTGGGTCTACCCCAGAAGCTCTGATTTGGTCGATGCTGGGTGGATAACTGCCTTCCTAATAAGCTCCCAAGTGATGCGGACACTGATGGTCCTGATGGTGAAGGCCCAAATTCTGAGACGCCAGGGTCCACAGCTTATTCCCACATTTATCCTGTGCGTCTCCATCTCATGATTCACTCCATGCAAGAGCTCCCTTAGCCCTGGGAATTTAGGAAGAGCATTGGGAATGTAGCCTTGGGGAGCCCCTCTTTGAAACTCAAATGCACAATAAAGTCTCAGAGACATTCAGTTGTGAAAAACAAAACACAACCTGCTTCATTTCTATGGGTAAGTCCAGGGTTTCCCAAAATATGAGCTAACACAACCTATTTTTTTCTAGAACCTTTATTAACATCTCATGGAACCAGTACCCCTTCAGAATATACTTTGCAAAACGTGTTGGAAAAATCATACACTCATGTGGCTTTGTGTAATCACCTGTTGCTACCTGGGAGGGCTTTACGAATCTAGGTGGCCCAGCACTCTTTGCTACCCCGAGGCCAGCCACCTGGGGAGCCAGACCGCTTTCAGTCCTAGCTCCTGCCCCAGCTCATGTTGCAGCTGCTCTTCCAGACTGGAGACCCAGGAAGATATTTATAGTCCCTCAGCTTTGTCTTTATAAATCCTCACCCTCCAGCACCATAAACAGGCATCCTGGGGCCGGATCCAGGGGCAAGCCCTGCTGCCCCTTCCTGCTGTGCTGTGCTTGGCTAAAGGCTTCATCACTCTGCATTTTAAACATGAAAGACAAGAACAAATCATCAACACAAGAGTGAAGGCACAGAGGAATAAATCTCATGTTTACAGAGCTTGGGAATCAAAAGATGTCTGGTGGGGGAAGCAGGTGCTGAAGGGGGAGTGTTTCTGGTGGGGGTGGGGGCCTTGATTTGGAGGTGCCAAGGGCCAAGTGTAAGAGCAAAAAGCTCCCTTCCCTGCCTTAGACCTCAGATTCCTCTTCATTGCCAGGCCATGAAGTCTTCATCTGAACCAGCCAAGGGGTGCCAAACATTCTGGTTAGTTTGGATAAATCCTTTCAGCAATCTGGTATCAACTTGAGTACAGGGACAATTAGTGTATCAAAGAGTTCTCTCCCCCTCTTCCACTTCCTTCTCTCCCAGGTCCTGAGCCATGTAAGCTTACTAGTTTTAGAAGTCAACCACACACTAACACGCCTTCTAACACACACTATGACCCTGTGGTCTCTGGGCCTTGGTGCCAATACCCTACACCAGACCCATCTGGGCCAGAGGAGAATAATAACCAGTGAGCAAAGAAGGATCTTAATCCACTTTGCAAACCTGTAAAAGAAAAGTGAAGAACCACTGCCTTATTTCTGAGGAAATAGATGAAATGATGAAATAGATGAATAGATGATGAAAAAACCTATAGCTCTAGTCCACTAGTGTTGCTTTTAATTAATAAAATGTATGAAATTAAAAAAAAAAAAAAAACAAAAAACGGGAGGGTAGGGGAATGAAGTGACCTGGTAGTGGGTATTAAGGAGGGCACATGATGTGATGAGCGTTGGGTGTTACATGCAACTAATGAATCATTGAAAACTACCTCAAAAACTAATGACAGTCAGGAGGGACTGGCTTTATATATAAATATCCTAATTTTAAAAAGGAAAATGTATTTATATATTATTTCATCATTAGAATTAATTTTAAAAACAAAAAAATGACATACCATATGTTGGCTAAAGGAACATAATAAAAAAGAATGGACTCATTTAATAATAATTTAAAAAAATATGTGAAAACTATTATGCTTCAGGCCCAGAACTGCCTAGGTCATTTGCCAGTCCCAAGTTCCTCCGTATACACCTGCCTTAGTTTTCTGATCACTGAAATGAGGTTGAATGATAGGGCCCTTCTGAGGAATAGTCGGGTTAGTGTAAGGCAAGAGAGTAGAAAGCCACTAGCACTTACTGAGTGCCTGTAGGAGGGCTCGGGATGGCCACAAGAGCCCTGAGGTTGGACCTTAGCAAGCTTAGGTTGGCTTGCTTTTCTGTTGAATAACAGCTCTGTTGAGACAACAGCCACATACTATAAGGTTCACCCTGTTCAAGTATGCAATTCTGTGGTTTTTAGTATATTCACACACTGTGCCACTATTATCACTGTCTCATTCCAGAACATTTCCATCACTCCCAAAAAGAAATCCCATGCCCATTAGCAGTCACTCTCCATTCCCCACTCCTCCCACCCAGGACCCTAGCCAATCAATACTCTACTTTCTGTCACTATGGATTTGCTTGCTCTGGACAATTCTTTCCATTTCATGGAATCATACAACCTGTGGCCTTTGAGACTGCTCAAGTTTGAATCTCAGCCCCAGAGCTCAAAATCTGTGTGACCTTTATCCAGTTCTCCTGGAATTTCTCCATCTGTGGAATGGAATTAAAATCATAGTAGATACACCATAGAATCTTCAGAAGGATTAAAAATACTAATTAGTACATCTAAAGAACTCACACAGGGCCTAGTTCACAGTAAGCACTACTTAAATGTTAATCTCCGGTACTACTATTATTACCTGTATGCTGTTCCTCTGCCCCAAAGCATGTGGCTGGTGGTGGGAACCCAAAAGATGAACAGAGCACAAAGAACACAGCTCTTGTCCTCCCCAGCACACAGCCTGGTGGGGATTATATGATTAAGAAACCCCAGCTTGAATGAATACAGTAAAGTCCTATCATATGCACATTTAACTAATGGAAATCCAGCTCTTCCAGCAAAAAGAGAAGGAAAAAGAACAATTTAAATACTGCAATTAAATTCTGCAAAATTATATCTCCCTATAGTCTTTATTATGTACTGTCCATTACAGCATGCATTATACGTTGTCACATATTGATTACAGTACAGGGATGCGTATGCAAAACCACACACATGGCAATTTAATGGGCAACTTAAGATATTTCAAGGTTAATGATAACTCTGTGTTTGTCTTCAACCTTGACTTTATAATCTAACCCCTGAGTAAAATGCAACTCTATTGTGTGTCGACAACAGTAGCAATTCAGAATGATTCCAAACTAACTGAAACAACCAACAAGTCGTTGGCTGAGGTGGGCTTCAGTGGGTTCCAGTTGGTCAACACCCATTCGCCGAGCACAACAAGCTCACAGTCTCATTGTGAAAATAAGCCATAAAAGCATCATCACAAGAGGTAGGTGAGTGGCAGAATGGGGTTTAATAAACAGATGGAAATAATCTCTTGCCATATATTAGTTGACAAGACAGGCAGATAGATACCAGAAGGACTGCTTTCCACACAACTCATCACAAGACACACATTTCTGCCTGTTTGTTTGTACTGTCTCTGCCCCAACCAGTCCAGAAGCTCGCCAGGTTAGGGACTTTGGGTACATTGCTTGTATCTGTATTCCCAATGCCGAGAAGAGTGTTGAGAACTCAGTGGGGGGTAAGATTTGTTGGTGAGCGACTGAATGAGGGTAACTATTGAGACAACCTCCAATTTTACCATCTCACATCCCCCAAACACCCGCAATCTGCTCCTCCAACCTCAACCGGCTCCTTCCTTAATTGTTTGTAAGTAGTGGGAATACATGCATGTCAAAGATGAGGCCCAACAGTAGCATTCCAGGGCTTTGGCATACTGGTACCATCTAGTGGGAAAGAGAGTATCTGCAGGTAGGTGCTAAACCAAACTCATGGGGTTTAAAAAAACAAACAAACAAACAAACAAACAAACAAAAACACAACCATAACCCTTTCCTTTAAGATAAGATCTACTGAGAAAGTTTCCAGTAACAGATAACAGAGGCAACTGGAATGTCTTCTAAACTATGCAGGGCGTATACCGCCAGCCCAAGCACCTGTCACTGCTCTCCATTTTTCTGCTCAGGACTTTCCCAAATCCATGGTGATTCCTCCAGAGCTGCAAAGGTTCATCAGGGAAGCACAGAGAAATTAATGGTGCCAGGGGCCACCCTCGACCAATGGAAGATGGGCCCAGCGGACTCACATCTCAGTGTCCTATCCCGCAAAGGGCCTCTTCAGAAGCAAGTTTTATACTGCTAGGGGCCGGAGCGGTAATGAGCCCCAGCCGCTCATGACCGTGACCAGCTCAATGACACGCTCTTTGCTGGCTTTCCTTCTTTCTTGTTACTCATTTCTGTGTCTTAGAATCGTCTCTCAGATTAGCTCCCTGCCTCCAAGCCTATATCCCCAACACTGTTTGGAGGAATATAGCCTAAGGTACAGTGTTTAACACCAATACACCTTTGGGTGGCAAGGGAGCCTTAAAAATTGTAGTACGGATAATTACTATAAAAGCTAAATTATATATTTTAGTAGTTGTCTCAGAATTATGTTCCATAATCTTTACCTTGATCAAGGTTAACCTGGAATAATCCCATGATACTGTCTTCCTAAAGAAGTACCACATTCTCATGGTAATGGCAGCCCAAAGAAAAACGTCTGGTTCCGCTCTCTGGCCTTGACCCTATCCCAATTTGAACAACTGGTGAGGTGGCTGATGGTTTTAATCGAGGCTGACAAAGTACAGCCCGAGGGCCAAATCCAGCTCTGCCTGTTTTTCTAAATAAAGGTTTATTGGAACAAAACCCAACCTATTTGTTCACAAATTACGTGTGGCTGTTTTCATGCTACAGTGATAGTGTTGAGTAACTGCAAAGAGACATATATTTATCCTACAGATATATATTTATTCTCTACAGAAAAAGATTACCTACCTGCACTTTAAATCATTGGTTGCCACATTTATAGAATCCCAAAAGCAAAATTTCAAGAAAAACAAAACAGAGAATAGACAAAGTTTTGCCAACAACACTTCCCCACTCTATTTACCCTGATAAATAGAAGACAAAAATGAGATAGGCAGTTAGTTCATTAACTTCTTTTTACAAACAATAGGACATTTCATCCCTAAAAAGTAGAAAGGTCATTGCGTCAGAACAGTGAATTTTCTATCCCAAGAGAGGGCTGTGGATAAACTCAGAACAACTGCCTATCCCATTTTAATTGTTTTACGGCACCATCATGACCCAAAATTATTGTACTTCCTTATTTTTGCTGTTTATTGTCTTTCTCCCCCATTAAAACATAGACTCCATGAGGACAACGATCACGGCTGCCCACCCAGTGTAAAGCACCATGCTTCAGATACATGGTCGATCAGTCACTATTTGTTCAATGAAGGACTGAGACAAGAAATGTGCAGATTGGGGTGCACAGGTGCAAATGTCCCGAGAAAGGCAGACATGGGAAGCCACCATGTGGAGCGGTAAGGACTGGGTCCAAGGGGGGAGTATGCATATCCACCATAGGGGATATCCAGCACAGGGGACTCTGTGAGCGCGCCCCGCTCTGCTCTGTCGCCAGGGGTAAGATAGTGACAGGCACATGAAAGGCATTCAACAAATGTTCATGGACTCAATGGCCAGCCTGACTAAAGGCACTTAAATTGAATTAAAAAGAGGAGGAAAAAAAGAAAACTCTTTTGGTAAGACAGGCTGTGTATTTCTCATTTTCTCTGGACTAAGGAAAACGTTATTGGAGACATTAGCACTCAGGATACAGTGGAACTCCTTGGGACCTGGGGAGGAATGCCATCCAGGCTTAGAGCTTAGCGGCAGGCAGGAGACTGCCGGCAAATTTCCTCCTAGAGAACGGACCTGCGCTGGACCCTGCGGAGGAGCCACACCCTAAGTGAGTCGTGCCTGGCTGTCTTAGTAAGCTGGCCATTCTTGCTGGGGGAAGCATGTGGTATGGGTGCGTCATTTGCCCCTGGTCGAACACAAGGACTTGGTGATAATGCAAAGAACCCTGGGCTACCCCAGTTGGCAGCCATTAAGCCAGACAGGAGACCTAGGTCCCAGGCCCACGTATCGACACCAGGAATTCAAAAATGGGATGACTAACATGAGCCATTTTGACTCCAGGAGAATCAGAAAACAAAACAATCACAGGAGAAAATCCCTACATCATTTGGGGGGGAAGCTTTTATACATGAGTGAAATATGGAGGAATATGTGCTCATGCACAGGAATCAGAAATAATGGGTTCAAGCCCTGGTCCCAGTTCTTAGTGGCTGGATGGCCTTAGGCAAATGACTCAACCACTCTGAACTTCTTTTCATGGTGTATAAAATGAAGATAAGAACAGTTGTCCCTAAGGGTTGCAATGAAGATTGGACATGATGTATGCAAGTGGCACATAGCAATAAATTGTACAGTACATTTGCTACATGTATTTTGATACATTTTAAATCAGAATCGTAAGTGCTCATAGTACTGACATGTACACCCACACATGCACTGCCCTGATAAAGCCTCTGGGGAAACAGTTGCTGAGAAGATACATCTAGAAGAAGAGATCCCACCTGATCAAGTGATTTTATGAGGCATGAAATCCTCAGGGGAAGGATCTTTGGGGAGCCACCAATATGAGAATGGGCAAATCCTTCCCCAGAGGGCAAGCTTTATTGTTTTTAATGTCCATGCATTTTAAATACACAAGCATTTTTTCCCTTCTGAGTTAGAAAGATGATCAAGGCCGAGGCCTCCCTGGTCCCTGAGAGCTACAAGTTCCCTTGGAGCGCAGCGTGTGGAAGTGAATACCACCAACGCTCCCTTAGCATCCAGCATTTGCCGATCATGGATGAAGTCCCAGCGTATGCTTATTTAAGCAAAACCCTGCTGGGCAGGTATAGGTGTTCTCTCTCCTCGTTTAGACACCGGAGGAAAAAGAAGAGGAAACACAGCGTGCAAATGGCCAGGGCTCAGACTGACTTGTTAAAGCCTCAGAAGTCTCCCTAACTGTGCTAAGCCACCTGCGATGCTTGTTCCTCTGAGCCCTGGAGGACCTCAGGCCCTCATTCACCTCCAGCGCCTTCCCTAGTCAGGCCCGGGTATGTATTCGTCTCTGAATTCCAGGACAGCAGCATTCTTGGCACTGGGTAGAGTGTCGTAATCGTGGGAAGAAAGGAGGAAAGACGGAGGAAGGGGTGGGGGGTGGAAGGGAAAGGGGAAGGAACTGGAGGGAAGGCGGGCGGAGCCTCCGTCCCGCAGCGCTGCTTTAGTCCCTGTTGTTTCCTATGGTAACAATTACCAAGTTCGTATCATGTCAGCTATTTCTTTTCCTTTTTTTTTTTTTTTTTTTTTAAGATTTTATTGATTTATTTATTTGAGAGAGAGACAGAGCATGAGGGGGGTGGCGGGCAGAGGGAGAGGGAGAAGCAGCTTCCCTGCTGAGCAGGGAGCCCAGTGTGGGCTCATCCGAGGGTCCTGGGTGAGGACTGCCTGAGCCACCCAGGCGCCCCACAAAATATATTTTCTTGTTTCTTAATGGCTGCCCTGGGAAGATGGCAAGCCCCACGAGAACAGGTCTCTATGTGCGTGTCGCTTACCTATAAATTCTCTACGCGCCTCAGTAAATGCAGACACCTGAGCACCCCTCGCCTTCTGAGGATAACGTGCCTGTGCCACTTCTTCTTTTTAAAGAGAAGCCGGTTGTTCAACATTTACCAGCATTCCACTTCCCGGGCGGCACCGTGGGGAAGGTTCTGCTACTCCACCTGGAAACCGAAGAGTCGCCGAGGCCATATCCGACACGCTGAATTGAGGACTTGTTAACATTTGCAAAGTGATTGCAGAAAGTAGTAGATTATTATTTGCTTCATGTAAGAAATATTTCTAGTGCTGCTGATTGAATGTTCAAGAAACGATTAAAGGGCTTGGCAATGTTTCTCCCAAATATCTTTTGCATGAAAAGCCTCAGAGATTGGTTAATTATAGAGGCTACGCATCAGTCTCTCCAGACAAGGGCATTTCCAAGCCCCCACGGTGCCCGTCCCAGATGCGAACGCACATTGGCTCTGTGGGCAGTAGTGTCGCTGGGGCCTGGGACGCCTCTCCTGAGGGCCATTACCGCAGCCCGGCTGACACCCCAATGGAAACAGCCCTCAGGACCTGTTTATAACATCGAACACCTGGGTTCCTCATTCAGGCAACTGGCAGGAAGCTGCCAGTTGATAGAGTCAGAACTCAAGGTTGCCCCTTAACCCCTCCCTGGCCCTTGCTCTGACGTCTCCCAGCCCTGCCAGGTTCTGCCCTAAATGTCTGTGGCATGCTCGGAGCGGAGCATCTTTCCCTGGTCGGCACTGCCACTCCCATGATCTCGGGCCTGGACTGGCCTCTCCCCTCTGCTCGTACCCAGCATCAGTCCGTCTGCTAAACTGCAGCCAGGGTGACCTTTCCAAAATGGAAACCTGACCTTGTCACAGGACACCCTCCCCCTGTTGCTTTCAACGGCTGCCCATTGCTCCAAGACAAACACCGAAATCCCTGTGGGGGCAGCCAAAGCCGCAGTGGCTCTGGCACCACTCAGCAGCTCCTGGGATCATCCTCCTTCTGCTAAGCAGTATTTCTCCCTGCACAGACACTTCCCCCAGGCTGGGCCTTCTTCCTGGAATGCTTTTCCCTGCCTACACCTTCTGCAGGTCTGTTGTCAGTAAGCCTCACTACTCCTCCAGACTGCGGCTCAAGCATCAGGCTATGAAGGAAGGCTCCCAGGACCTGCATCTGAAGCTGATGCCTTTCCATATTCATTTGTTCTTTCGTCTGTTTGTTCATTCATTCATTCATTCATTGTTTGCTGAAGACCTACCACACACCAGCACTCTTCTAGGCCCTGGGGATGCAGGAGCAAACCGGTCGGACAGTAATATGTGCTTTAAGGGAGCTTCTATTTCAAAGGAGAAGAAAGACAAGGCACAGATGAGCAAAACACACTAGTCAGCACACCTCACACAACTGCATTTTCATAGCACTCCCCTGTTTTGAATTATTCCTGAACTGACAGTGACCTCCCCTGCCAGGGGCTCTCTCAGGATCGGAGCTCCCAAGAGAGCAGAGACTAGGTCGGCCTCACGCACGAGTAGCTGTAACCGGAGAAGGTGGTCGGTCCTCCGCGGACATCACAGGTATTGACGGACCCCACTTAGTCCCCAGGTGAATCTCCCTGAAGTTAAGTTACTTGAGTGCTTGGGGCTTAGGAGGGACAGACCCTAATGAATGAATCTCTCTATCACCCCCCTGCCCTTAGGGAAGATTTCCTGCAGCCCCTCTGGCTGTAATTCTGAGTCCGAGCAGGAGTCAGCAAACTTTTTTCTGTAAAGGGCCAAATAGTAAATATTTTAGGCTTTGTGGGCCATATGGTGTCAACCCTATTGTTACAGCACAAGCTCAGCCACAGATAATTATATAAATGAATGGGCCTGGCTATGGTCCAATAAAACTATTTAGAAAAACAGGCTTCAGGCAAGAATTGGCCCAGAGGCCACAGTTTGCAACCCCAGATGCCCAGAGCTTATGCCATTTGAAGGCAGAGCCTGTGTGGCCTGAGACAGCTCTGGGTTCTGCTGCTAGGGTCCAGCCACTTTCTGCAGGTCCTATGTTAGTAGACAGGAAGATGACCACAGAAGCTCAAGTTTGGGCATTTGCAGGTACCACCTCGTACAGCACATGGAAAAGCCGTTCCCTGCCACCCTGAGAGGAAAGAGACTTTGGCCTGGAGGCCGCATAAGGCAAGGATGGAAGCTGCCACATTCCTTGCAGGGTCCCCAGGCTCCTCCAGAGGCTGAGCTCATTTCCTGGCCCTGCCCAGGCATGTGGCAGGGCTGCTCTCAGCTGAGCAGCTGCTGCCCTGCACCCCAGCCCGGCCTACACTCAGCTGGGAGACACAGGGGCTTTGTGCTTCTGGAACAGATTGGGTGACGCTTGCTGGGGCCTTTGAAATGAGACATGACATGTCAAAACGTGCCCATTGCTAATGCTAATTTTCAGGAATTTGACTTCTGTTGGCAAGTGACAGAGAAAAAGCAATCACTTTTTTTTTTTTTTTTCTGGTATGTGTGTGTAATTATGTTTACCCTGATCTTTGGGATCTGAGGCTATGGAAAACAAGTGATCTGAGGCTTACCTATTGGTAGGGGCTGGGTGGGCAGATTAATCTAGTATTTGTGGAAGCAGAGGACATTAATTCTAGCATTAGCACTCTGTGAAGACCATGCTGGGTGTTAACTGTTCAGAGCAGTTGTAAGAACATCACGCAAATTCCAGTTGGTGGTAGAGGTGACAATGTCCCGTGTATAAAAGTACTCCAGGCAACAAAGCTACGGAGCTAACACTACCCTGAAGTTGTAAACGCTCTGCGAGCTAACTCAGTGCTCCCGGAGTCTCCTGCAGGGCTGAGGAGGTTCTGATGATACTCACTTTGTTGGTGCGCAACACTGAGGGAATGACAAGGCCCAGACTGTCGCTGTACTCCAAGGGTACTGACGCTCTCAGTAGAACACGTGGCACAGTGCACTGGGGCCTACCTATTATCCAGTACTCCTAGAGTCCTGTGACTACGATGTTTGGGGTGCACCAACCCTCTGGTGTACCCACGTCGGCTGTACTCAAAGCTACAATGTGTCACTTCTCTGGGTGTAACTATTACTCGTGGAATAATGATCTGGGTGTCTCAGTGCTCTGGGCACTCCTGGTCACCCAGTGGCACTCTCGGCAGTAGCAGTGTTCTCAGGACGGAGATGTGGATCCCCTCGACCATGTTCTTCCAAAGCAAGTCTCAATCCAGTTCAAGCACAGTGATCAGATAGAGGCTTGTCCCTTCCTTTTCAAGTAGCCTATCACTAAAAACTTGACTGTATCAATTTAATTAAGCCTCAAAATTTGTGAAAGCAGAAGTTCCCAGCACAAATGGTTACGGGGCAAGTGGGTAAAGAGGAGTATGGCTGGTTGGATGAGTAGTGGGGACTGGTAGGGACTGTGGCAATTTACAGAGCCATGTCCTTCCTAGAGGGGCCAGTAAGCCCTCTTTGCTCTACCCAAATGTGGCCAAGTGGGAATGAAGCCCTAGGAGTGCCCAACCTTCTGAGATTTCAGGAAATGCAAGAAACCTGTTGTTGTTGTTTTTAGATTTATAATTTGCCACTTTTCAAAACATTTTACCAAATAAGATACATCCATGAGCTACATTTGGCCTGGGGCTGCTTCTTTACCACCTCTGCCCAGAAGCCAGAGTTGCAGAATTGGAATGGATGAGTTTTAGCCCCACCAAGCAGATATGTCAACGTTTAACCTGCTAAGTCAAAGGGTGACCCACTCACTAACGTGAGCCCTGGCTCAGTCTGTGTTTCAAGTCTGAAATGTCATTTCTCCTCTCTAGCCTGCCCTTCGCTGCTTCTCTCAGTAGAGAAGGAAATTGCTTTCTACCCTAACCCAGCATAAAGTCACTACTTGGCGCCTAATGAAGGGGATTCTACGGTCTAGCCCATCATCATTTGCACTGTCTGCTCAAGGAGGCATAGTCAGGCCTGGGATGGCTAGGTAGCTACAGAGGAGACAGGCAGCAGGGGACTGTATTGGCAGCATCCTTTAAGAGGGTCAGACTCTCTTAGGCATGTGGGCACCTTGCCCACAGCTACATGGAAACAATGCCAAAACCACTGGTCACTTGATTTGATTCTGTCCAACTGATTATTGTAATCGGATGACAGACATATTTCCCTCTCCTTTTCAACTGGTGATGGAGGGTGATGGATCAGGCTCATGACTCATTCTCCGGGGCAGTTACCTAATGGGGAAGATTATCTCCTTTCACAGGCGAGCTGTGCCTGCCTTTTGGCTGCCTAAAGAGTAAAACCAGGTCCAAACGAAATCAAATGCCAGGAAATTTCAGAACTTCCCCCCATCTCATATGGCATTGTCTACAAAGGTCTTTCAAACATTCCCTGCTCTATTACTCAGAGTAAAACACAGAGTAATACTCAGATACACAGTTGCAGAATAAGACAGAAAAGAACCAGCTACAATGGGGAATAAAGGAGGAAAGAAAAGACGGAAGATACTCAGAGCAAAATGGCGGGACTTCCCCCTGGGGGAGCGTGGAGCAAATACTTGGGAATGAGGGACTAAGTGGATTTTGATGGAACTACTACTACACTGAAGTGCTTTAAAATATAGAAGCTGTAGATTCAGAATTTTGTAATGCTGTGAATGGAGCCCTCTTCTGGAGAAATTTTTCAACAGGTATTGAAACAAGATCAAAACACACAGAGATGGACCTCCACGGGCAGAAAGAAATAGGAAGCACTGTGGCTATGTAGCTGATGTGACTGTCACGGAACCCAGAGTTTGCCATCTTCCTTCCCTTCTACCTCAAAGAAACTAACTGGGCTCTCCAAGCAGCTGTCTTTTTGGAAGGAGGGAAGGGGAGAAGGGTATTCTCAAGAACCTAGCTGTACTCTCACCCAAACAGTGACGCTCAGGCTGAGAGTGCGCGTTCCCGTGCAGATGCTGATACTCTGTGTACTGTTACTGGGGACATCGGTTTGCTGGGCAATTCCACTGTCACACATAGGAGATACTTCTAGAAGGAAATAGGTTTTATTTAATGGAAAACCCAAGGGCTAAAGATAGAAAAGGAGAGCAGGGAGGGAGGCAGAGCAGAAGAGATTAGCTAAGATGACTGTTGGGCTTTTAATATAGACTGTGGCATTACATAAACCCCAGATCACATATTCAGCCTTGCCGTTTATTAAATCTCTTTGGGGACTTGCTAAAAAAAAAATGGTTCAGACATGTGAACTCTGCCGCTTTGATTCTTTTCACAACTTATGTCTCTGTTGCCCCAGTGCTTTTGAAATCTTCCAGGCTGTCCCATGTTGAAGCCATCCCAGGGCAGGGGGTGCTCTCTGCCGCTCCCATCGTATTTTCTCCTTATCAGAACCGTCTGCAAATCAACACTGCCCTTAAGATATAATACATGATGTTTCGGGGGTACTAAAAAAAAGAACACTGATTCTCATTTGAAGTCCTGAAAATCAAGATTCTGACCCCAACAAAGAACTCCCCATTTTAAATCAACATCTCAGAATTCTGTGGAACATTTTTGGTCACTCCCAAGTAACTGCTCTCTAAACCTGAACCACTCCCTAAAATCCTAATTCTTGGGGGATTACTCATTCATTGTTAGAACTTTTGGCTAGTTGCAAGTGATACCCAAAGAGGGGTGGGGGGTGGGAATCATATTTACAGTGTAATTTCTATGTTGGGACTCCTTAATCTGTTCCGCATTCATTATTTATCATAGCTAAATGCCAGAGGCCACTTCTGGGACAGCCTTTCCCAAAACACCCCAGGGGAGAAGAGAGGTGACTGTTCCTTGACTTTGCCAGCTTCCAACCATTGTTGTTTAGAATTCTTCCTCCCCCTTCCAAAATGCCTAAAACAGCAACCAGCCAATTAACGTAGAGATTGATGGCTTCCAAAGCCGGACCCAGAGTATTACAACTGCAGTGGAAAAACACATACATGCTTGCCTGAACACCACTTAGGACCAAGTGACTAATTTGCTTTATTACATTGTTTTTCCCTTTCCTCTGTTTTCTCTCTGCCTTGAAAAAGTTTTGGTTTTGCCTGTTGACTCAAAAGCTCCAAGACTTTCTCCACTTCTCACTATGACAGACAGAGCTGTGTGCACTTCTATCTCTTGCCGATCAAGTGAACTGCACCGAAACGATTTCTCTGCTAGGTGCTGTTGCAACCAGGATATCAATTAGTGTCCTAATGTGGACGTTTGCTCTGATCATGCATGACGATCTAAGAGAGAAATAAGCCTCAGAGAAGAGGCGATTCAGTTCCCGGTAGAACCTCTGCGCCCCCATGCTAAGGACCCGAGTGAGCTGACAGCCTTCAGACCCACCTGTGCCATCTGGGCCCGAGGAGAGAAGACACACCAGTTGCTTTACAAAAGGTATCAAGTGAGAAGTCCCGTGTGCACCGAGATTGCTGGGTGCTGCCATGCGGTCCGCCTTGCTCAAAGGGACGCGTCACTTTGGCAAGCCCTGGAATCCTAACTGAGGTCCAAGCATGCTGAGAGAGAGAAAAGGACCGTAAAGTCCCCCGGGAAGGGCTGGGGTAAGTGCTCCCAGATGCTAATGGTTCCCAGTGTGCCAAGCCTCATGATAAATGCATTATCTAGGACATCCTGTTGAATGCAATTAATCTACCTGGCAATCCCAGGAAGGTGATAAGATTATTTTACAGTGGAAAATCAGAAAGCTCAGAGATAGTCAACAACTTGCCCAGGGTGGTACGACCAGCATAGGGCAGAGAGGATCTGTCCAAATCAGAGGCGTCCTCTGAACCACCCTACTAAATGGGGATAGATATACATGCGTACAGCCTCAGGGACACTCAGACTCCAGAAGTCTGGAAAACTCATTCATGGCCAGACATAGGATTTGTGGCAGGACTTAAGGTTACAGAGACCCCCAAGACACTCAGCCAGCAAAGCCCCAGTGTTAGAGAAGTCAAACAGCGCAGTCCTGAATGGGGGCTGTGTATCCAGGCAAGACAGAAATCCTAAGTGGGGGAGGGGCTCAGCAGTCCGGCACCTTACCCTGCCCCCAGGCACTGGCATCCACCTGCTAGCCCCCACTTTACTTCATTTCCATGGTCACTGTGTTCCTGGGACACTGGCCCATGTCCAAAGTCTAGCCCCAGCATGGATCTAGCAGTGGCCTCCCTTAGAAGGCTGCCTCCATCTCCACATCCCAGCCAGCCCTTGCCCGGATCCTAGCTGCCTCCCCACCAGCCCCCTCTCCCCACCACACACACACACTCACGCATGTGCCTGTTCCCTTGGCACTCAGGAGTCCTGGCCAGGAACTCAACACCCATTCCTAGCACCCAGAGACACTCCCTGTCTCCTTCGCTCCTCTGTCTGGCCCTGCCTTGATCTTACCCACCCACTTGTAGGCTGCCAGCCCAGCCCGAGCCCCATAGGCTTCCCGGGAGGCCTTGGGGGACTGGGTCACAGTGCTCTCAGAAACCACAGGCCCCAGAGCAGGGCTGGGCGTGCCCCTCAGCCGCCAGCACCTCGGTCTGGCCTCCTCGGAGTACTGCTTTCCGGCACACAAACTTCCCGAGATCTTCCAGATACAGAGGTGGTTGCCAGAGAACCAAGTCTCCATCGCACCCCACCCCCCACCCTCTCCCGGGTCACCGGCCCTTCCCTCCAGCCTCAGCGCTCCGAGGGTTAACAGGCAGCTGCAGCCCTGGTGGGCAAGGCTTGAACTTTTCTCTGCGCTCCGCGCCCGCCCGGGAAGACAGCAGAGGCGGCAGTCGGGGCTCGGAGCCGGAGCTACAGCTGGCTGGACAAAGGGGGCGCGGGGGGCTGGGGCCTGCGTCCCGGCGGGGGGAGTGTGGCGGGGGGACGCGCTCCGGGCCCGAGGTCGGGAGGAAAAGAGCCCCGATGCGGGCTCGGCCAGAGCCAGAGCCTTTGAGCGACAGCAGCAGCCGGGCTGCAGCGCTAGGCTGGCGGGAGGCGCCTTCCGGAGCGCCGTGGGGCTGGGCGAGGGGGCCCGGGCGCCCGGGGAAGTGGGCGATGCCAGGCCGGCCTCTCCAGCCCAGCAGCCGGCAATCCGGACCGGAGCCCTGCTTCCCAGCTCGGCGCCGCGCTGGGGGGGGAACCGCGACTCCTTTGAGTCGCCTCCAACTGAGTCTTTCTCCAATGCATGAGCCTCCGGAGGAGGCGAATCAAAGTTACCCCACTTGATGTAGGCGAGAATGTCGCCCCTGATTGCAAAAAAAAAAAAAAAAAAAAAAAAAAAAAGGGGGGGGGGGGACTCAGGAGCTCTCGCCTCCTCCTCCAAACGTACACACACACACACACACACACACACACACAGGCAGCCCGGAGTAAGAAACAGGGGCCCCCTAGGATCCCCGGGGCTGTGAATGACCTCCCTTCAAGCCCCAGGCTTCCTTCGCTGCCGCGCCCCAGAGTCCCCCGACCCCCGAAAATCCCCTCGCCCTGCCCGCGCCAGACGATCCGAATGCAGAAACGGGGCGCGGGTTGTGCCCCGCAGCCCCTCTTCCCTACCTGGGACAGGAGAACGCACAGGAGGAGCGGAGTTCTCGGCTGCATTTTGCCCGACTAGAAGCGCCCGGCGGCGTTTTCATTCATGCACTTGGCTGCACTGAGCATATTTTCCGTGGGAGCCAGGCTTTGAGGAGAGGCTCTGCCTCACCAGCCAGCCAACTTCCCAAATAGATCAGCGGCAGCATCACGAAAGCATTGGGTAGAGGCTGATGACCAGGACCAATGGCTTTACAAGACGGATTCCTTCATAAAGCTCCCTCGTTTTGCATGGCAGATACAGGGCGAGCACCTCGCACAGAGCGAGCCCCTCGGAGGAGGCAGCCCGTTTGCTTTTTTGGACTGTTGGGGCCCAGCCTCACAAATCAGGCTGGGCAACGCCAGCCGATTCCACTTTTGCAGAGAATGGAATTGCACCGGGGACTGGCGAGCACTTCCAGCCCAGTGCAAAAAGATTCTCCTTATTAAAATGTTAATAAGATCCACTTTAATTCCAATAAATCAAATAAAATGACCCCAGCAGTTCCAGCCCTTTCCACGCCTGGAAAGACTTGGCGGTGGATTTTTTTTTTTCTTTCTTTCTTCCTTTTTTTTTTTCTTTTCCTCTCCTAATGTGGCCCAAGTCATGATGGTGTTTGGTGTTTCCTAGCCATCTCACAAATCACAAAGACGACAGATCAATTCTTGCTTGTAGAAAAAAATCCATCAAGGGGCAATAGATTTTATTAACTGTTCAGGTGAGAGTCTGACTGGCTGCCTATTCCACGAATGTGCATCTGGCACCAGATTTGGAGCCATGATTTAAGGAAACTTTTTTTTTCTATATGGATGTGATTTTTCAGAAACTCCTACCAATCCCAAGGGACTGAGAATAGTCATGGCCTTTGCTCAAGGGGTTTGTAAGTGGGGGAGCTATAGGAATGAGGGTAAGAGGGCGCCTGGGTGGCTCAGTGGTTAAGCCGCTGCCTTCGGCTCAGGTCATGATCTCAGGGTCCTGGGATCGAGTCCCGCATCGGGCTCTCTGCTCAGCAGGGAGCCTGCTTCCTCCTCTCTCTCTCTCTGCCTGCCTCTCTGCCTACTTGTGATTTCTCTCTGTCAAATAAATAAATAAATAAATCTTTAAAAAAAAAAAAAAAAAAAAAAAAAAGGAATGAGGGTAAGAGGGATATATAGGTCTACCTTTCCCAGTAGGAATCTAAGAATACACAGTAAAGATCTCACTTTGTCATTTCCATGCAGCCTCCTTCTAAAAAGGATTTAAGGTATTTTAAAATAAAGGCATTTGTGCAACAGAATTGATGAAAACAAAACAAAAAAATCCAGTCTGGGAGGAAAAATTCAGAAAACCAAAATGCTAAACAGAAACTCTTATTATATTTGCTCTGATTTGGATCTGAGCTTCCTGGTGGCCAAAGCAATAAGAGAAACATGTAAGTTATATAGCTCTTATTATAGAAAAATGTACACAAATATCTACTGGTGAAATTTATCCCTGGGGCTGAACAGTAGAATACATGTATTGTAGGACATCTCCTAGAGCAGGACACTGAGCAATGGACCATGCTGAGATCTAGTGGATTGGGCTATATTCCCAGCACCTGGCACAGGGCCTAGAACATGGAGACAGTCATCAATGTGTGTTAAATAGATGTCTAGACCTAATCAAAGTGGCAGGGGGTGGGTGACATAGTCTGGAGCCATACTGCCTAAGCTTAACCCCCAGTTCTGTCGCAGATAAGTAAATTACTTGCACTTTCTGTGCCTGTGTTTGTTCACTAGCTAAATGAGAATATAAATCATACTGAACTTACAAGGTCGTCCTGAGGATTAAGTGACAAAATGACCACTCAATAAAGGTAAACTGATGCACTTTTAAAAATTCCTTCATTGCCAGCTATTTAGTCCCAAGGTCACCTCGCGTGTTCCCAAGGTCACAGACAAAGCTGCGGTGCTATCTGGCCTCCTTGCTGCATTATCTAGCGCTGGCCCAACAGACGGCACTGGTCGCCCAATGGCCTCCAGAAAAGCCCAGGAAAGGTGGACGTTGCTGCTTCTTCCAGTTCCTTTAACTTTCCATCCTCTTTACTAAGTAGGAACTGGCCCTGAACCTTTGAAAGGGGCAGTCACAGTGTTTGATATAGATGGCTGTCCCTGCTTGGAACTCGTGTGTGGGGACCTAGAACCATGTTGCCTATCATTAAGAGTAAAATGGGGTATTTTGGAATTGGGCAGGCTTCAAATCAAGGCATCCTGAAACACCTTGTTTTCTCTCCATTGCACAGCAGGAGCCGTCTTGTCCGTCAGGGGCCAGCTGAGCTAAACCCACGGATTCAGCAGGCGCCAAGGCAGACAGGGAGCAGAGGACAGCTTGGGAGACGATAAACCACTAGAAGGGATAAAGATGGCAGAAATCATCCAGCCACACTTCCACAAGCAGCCACCTGGTTGGGACAGCAGTCCTTAGGGCAGGGTGTGCAAGGCTGCACTTGCCCCAAGTGTGAAACCGTATTTTTGATTTTGTAGTTCGGCCGGCCCTTTCTGGGGTGGCTCCATGCCTTCAGCCTCGCTGCTGCTCACCCTGTAGGTCTAATATTCTCCTTTCCTGGCCGGTGCAGGGTTGCACTTGCCAGCCCCCTTGTGGTCAGCATGGGGCTGTGTGACCACTTAGAGCCAATAAGCTGTGAGCAAAAGTGTCAGGTGTCACTTCACCGCTGGAGCATTTAATCGGCTGGTGGGAGACCAGCTGGTTCCCTAGACCAGGGACCGGGATGGGAATGTGTGCCGGTGGGGTCAGTCAGGGTGTTCCCGGCAGCAACAGCTGCCAGAGGAAAGGAACCGAGATGGACAGTGGCAGTGGAGGCCTCTGCCAACCCCAGGGCAGCTCTGCGGCAAGAGAGGCCTTCCATTCGGAGATGACCCTAAGTCGGGGGCTGTGCCTTTGTGCCCTAAGAGGCCAGATGTTGGATGTGCCCCCAAGGAGGCGAGTCATCTATTGTGAGGTTTGACTTGGCCAAGAGCAACATTCCAATCTGACTTCAGCTTCATCGTCTACATACAAAATGAATGCACTGACCCACAACAGATAGCAGGATGCTGTGAGTCCCAGACTGCCAATGCTACACGCCCTGGTGGTACCAGTGAAGACAAGGGCACATCTGCAAAAACTCCACCGACTCGGTCTCCGGACAGTACCTGTGCAGGCATTCACCAAGGTCCTGGGCTTTTCTCCTGAGTTACTGTCCCAACAGGCAGAGTGGCTCCAGCCACCACATCTGAGTCCAAGCGAGCATGCCCTAGACCCTCTCCCGTACCCCCCCTACTTCCATCCCCACGGCTTAGATTTTAATGGCCAGGAGGAGTTAACTTCAAGAGTCTTCTTAGGCTTTAAGGCTCATCTTTAGAAACCCATGAAGTCTAGGAAGGCAGAAAAGATTTGTCTGCAAAAATGAGACTTAGTTTAGGACCTCCAGACTCTACTTACATGGGGCAAGTTGCTTTTACTCCCCAAAGCTCAGTTTATTCATCAAGAAAATGGGAATGATAATACGAGAGTGCTACAAGAGTTGCTGTAAAAATGGATGCTACTTTTCCCCCTCAACCCCCTACTCCCATCGGTTCTCAGAGAACACACATTTCACCAAACACAGGATATCATATTTTGTTCAATAAAGACAGAAGAAAAATCATTTCACTGCAGTGATAAAAGGCCCCTGAAGAAGAAATCCATTTGGTTTTTTTGCATTTTCCCTTCAACTCCCTAATGGGAATCTTTTGGCTGCTGGACCGATCGATGGTGGCAAGTGAGCGCTGAACCTGGGAACCACCCCCTAATGGCCCCTGCTTTACCACCCTGCACTCCAGCCCCCCACCAAGCCCCCGGCTGCTTTTGCCCAGAACCGAGGTCTGCCTCTGGACACGTACCATGTTCACACCGCTTTCTCAGGCACATCAGGCTGGCTCTGGGGCTGACGAAATCAGCCAACATGAAGTAGCTGTATCCTGAAGGCCCAGGTGGGGAGACTGCTGCCTCTCAATGACATGGGTGAAGACATCATTTCTGGCTGCGTGGAGGTTACCATGCACGTGCGTGCCGTGGCTGGGTGTTACGTGTACAAGCACACGGCTGTGTGTGCGTAGCGAGGTGCATACCGTACCTTCCGGCAGAGATAACTTACTCAAATTTTGGTGCCCTTTGAATGTGCTTCTGTGATGAGGCATTTGTACAGAACAGTGATAAACCAGAGATGCCCTTATGAGACACAAGAGTTAGGAGTTCTGTCAGGAGCCCTTGATAATGGGGAGATGCTAGGACCACCAGGAGGGAAGCCCACATTGAACAGCTGACAGTGCTGAAGCTGCACCCCTCCCAGTAGGACAGTCTGCTCAAAAACACCTGAGACTATGACGCTACGCCATCCCACAACACCCGGCCACCCAAAAGTAGCATCCTTGATTGTTCCTGAGCCACAAAGCTGTTTTGTTTCCCCAGAGACCTTTATGTCACTTCATCTTATAAGTGGTCACTTGCGTTCCTGCTCCATGTCTCACCCCAGCCCGCATCTCCAGCTTTTACTCCTTGACTTCGGGTTTGGCCCCATGAACTTGATGTGGCCGGTGGAATGAAGCAGAAGTGATGAGGAGGCGGTTATAACCCCAGGCCCCAAGAGGCCCTGTGCGTTTCAGCTTGCTCTCGCCAGGGCCTCTACAAATGCCTTCATGGGTGAGCTCATTGGTTGCAGGAGGAGAGGCAAGCACCCCCATGAGCCCAGAGGTGCTTAGGTAAGCCCAGCAGAGCCCCACCCCGATCATCTGACCTATAGGCATGTGAAGTAAAATTAAATAATTGCTATAAATTTGGAGGTGGTTTGTTATATACCAAAAGCTAACCAATCCTTGCATTTGTTCACTTGTTATTTGTCTACCTCTCTAGAAATGTAAGTCCTGTGTCTTTCTGCTTCTGTGGGCTCAGCTTCTGGGACACTGGCATATAGTATGTGCCCAAATGATTTTTGCTGAGAATATAGGTTAAGTGGGTTCTATACTGAAAACTGTGTGATGCTGGTGTGAAAACTTCCCCCCTACCTATACTGGCCTACCAGAGAGGCTTCCTAATGGTGACAGTTCAGTCCTGCCACATGGAAAGGATGCTATGACCTTGATAGTCTCCAATCCCATGTGGCCATCTAATTCATCCTACAGCAAGGCAAGGTCTTCTGATGATAGTCTAGGCCAGAATCAGACAAAGTAAGGAACATGCTCAGAGATGTTTGGTGAGGAATACTTGGGGTCTTCTGAATTTAGGCAATGTATAAAGAGCCCAGACATCTAAGACTAAGACAGGAAATGCTCCTTTGGCTTTGGGGATACTGCATTAAGACGGTGCCTTCACTGAAGGCAATCAATACCATCGTGCCTTCCACACTTGCAAGGAGATAAAATCGGGAGTGACTTTTAGGCCATCTCAGCTCAATGGCCTCACTGTCTTTAGCATTTCAATCCCTCCTTAGTAGCAAAATTGGGCTTTCAGACACCAATTTTATCCTGTGAACTAGTAGCCGTTAAAACCCCCCTCTAGGTGTCTCCCTTACCCAAAATTAGTGACTGGGGTTATTTCTACACAGAGAATCCTCTCAGCATTAATTTTGGTAGAGCAGTGGTTTTCAAAGTGTGCCCCTGGACCAGTAGCATCAGCACCCTTGGGAATAGGCTAAAAAAAGTGAAAATTCTCAGGTCTCCCCCAAGATCTACTGATTGAGAAACTCAGGGATGAGGTTTAACTGTGTATTACATGCTCTGTGTCTGCCCAGTTTAAGGATCATTACTGAAGAGAATTCTCTAATACTCACATATATTCATTCATTCATTCATTCATTCATTCATTCATTCAAGAAACATTCGTCAAGTGCCTATTGCATATTAGCCACTGAGCAAGGCAGCAGAGAAAGAAAGGCAAAGGCATGGTTGTATACTTGAGAAAATGTGACTCCCAGAAAGCCATCATTCTGTAACAGTCGGCTACAGGAGGTGCTGAGAGTCAAGGTAGCCAGAGCTATGAGGGATCGGGGACTGTTTACAAAGAGGTAAGGGTCCCCTGTAGTTGGTTTCCATTGTATGTCAGAAGCGTCACGGATCGTTACTTGATCGACGTTGTACTTTTTGTATCTGTCGATAAGAAATTAAATATAAATAGTAACAAAAACCTCCTGAAATTCAACACCTCCTTGTAACTGAACTTGAAGTTTATTCTTTACAATCCCATCTCGGCCTAGCTGCAAATGGCTGTGCTTGTGCGTGTGTGTGTGCCCGTGTGCATGTGCGTGCACACACGCATGCGTGCATGGCAGGGGGTGGGGCATTATTTAGAGTTGACAGATAATTCTTAGCGTGCTTTCAGTAAGATCTCTTAACAGTGACAACAGGGCCACTAACCCCCGGCCCCTGCCTATCTACTGTCCCCGACAAGGGAAACCTGGAGCTATGGCAAAGGGGAAATGAGGAAGGGAAGGCATCCGGAGGAGGGCTAATGAGCAGACAGAAGGCAGAAGACAGTTCTGGGCTGTTTGGGGTCTAGATCAGGATCAGCTTAAATGTCAACATCTACAGGTCGAGCTTTATCCCACGCACAAAGCAGAATCATCCAAACTATTTAAACAGGGAAGGTTCGATATCTCATTTGTGTTTTAGGAAGATCACTCTGTCTGCTTTGGAGCGTGGATTACACTGAAGGCCATCACGGAGGAAGAGAGACATCTTGGAAGACTATTGTGAAAAATAGAACCAGAGCAAGAAACTCTTTTTCGTTGATTTCTAACCAGTAAGCAATGAGGTATATTGCATGGCAATCTCTCCTGTTGCCTAGCAGTGTCTGGTGCATAATAGTACACATAACATGAAGGAAACGTGCTTATTAGGTTACAGGAGATTAACTTTGAGCTCTAATGATTCGCCTCTCCCTGCATCTAATCCTGCTTCACTAATGGCGGAGTGAACTTCCTCACCTCTGACCTTGGGCTTCGCCACGTGGCTCGTTTCGGCTAGCCGAATGAGGTGGTATCGACAGGTGCAGTCTTGAGCCGGTGTCTTACAGGGTCTCACCTGTCTGTGTTCTCTTACACCTCTGCCATCCTCGTGAAAGAACATGGCCTCCCTATCTAGCCAGTGCAAGGAAGATGAGGAACGTGGGGCTGAGGCCCCCCCACCTCCCGGGCCATCCACGGATCCGCAGTGAGAAACAAAGTCTAGCCTATCCCCAGCCAACCTGATCTAGAAACAAAGTCTAGATCAGCCAATCCCCAGCCAACCTCTGGCTCAATAGGAGTTAATGCTTACTGTTGTGCCACAGATATTGTTGTGATGGTTTGTATCCAGAAACAGCTGACTGATACGTAAATGCACCCCCTTCTCAGGACGACATAGAACTCGGGGAATCGGCTGAAACCTAAATACGTAAATCGAGCAGAGACATTGACATGGGCGTGACCAATGTTTAAGGTTTATCACAAATCCAAGCCTTTAATAATTACTCAACTCACCAAAGATTCCTCTCTTACACCTACCTAATCCAAGTTGGCTGTCTCCTTGCAAATCCCTAGGTTCTCTTTAGAATATTTATTGCAAAGCTGCTGAATCTGTCTCTGGTTGTTTTTCTTATGCTAGCATAATTGTGAGGCCATCACTTAACAATTACTTGGGAAAATTTATTTACAATGCAAGGCAGATCCATGAATGTTTGTAGTGGATAAATTTATTTACAATGTAATCCAAATCTGCCAATGCCTCGAGTAGATAAAATTGTCCTGCTCCTCTAAAAAGCAACCCACCCAGTTAATAGTTTCTATGGTCTTTCATGAATAGTCCAAGGTCAGGCCACCATAATGAGTTTGGGAAACTTAATCTATGGAAGCAAGTTAAGCACAGAAAACTACATTTTAATGATTCTGAATGTGTGACAGCTGCCAGAATTTAACCAAATGAGAGCCACAAAAGCCAAGTCTCTTTTGTTTCTTAAGCTCAGCTTTTACAGAATTAAAACAGCAAGTATGCATTTCCATGACATCAGGAAGGACATCTGCCTTTTCTCCCCCTGGGATACCCTTTCCCACACATTGCCTGGCACAAAGTAGATATTCAATAGATATGGGTGGGATGTATCAGTAAAAGAGCCCAGGTGCATGGGAGAGGTCCTGCTTGGCCCTGCACAGATGGCATCTACCGTACGTAGGTTTACTGAAGCAAAACAAACAGCATACCTCTAGTATCAGCATCCATCTCTTGGAGGAGTGGTTCTCAAGTGTTATCCTGCTGAGTGTCCCAGCTCAGTCCTAACACTCTACATCAAAATGTTAATTGTCTACACTGCCCGTGTTTCTACTGTATAAAACTCAGTCCCAACACTCTACATCAAAATGTTAATTGTCTACACTGCCCGTGTTTCTACTGTATAAAACTCAGTCCCAACACTCTACATCAAAATGTTAATTGTCTACACTGCCCGTGTTTCTACTGTATAAAACTCAGTCCCAACACTCTACATCAAAATGTTAATTGTCTACACTGCCCGTGCTTCTATTGTATAAAACTCAAAAGGAAATATGTCTGAAATCATAGAAGTCTCTCCTGGTACATGACAGAAAGGGGAAACTCGCCACAGCACACGACCTATCTCCTGACTGCCTCCCCAGCTTCATCCCATTTCTACTCTCCCTTGCTCACAGTGCCCTACTTTTCTCTCAGGCACCAAACATACCAAGCTCTTCCCTGCTCTGGGTCTTTACACATTCAGTCACTCTGTGTGGAATGTTCTTTCCTCCACTTTCTGATCATCCTCAACCCCCGGAATCTGTTCATATGTCACCTCTCCAGAAAAGCCATCCCTCACTAGCTCATCCTTCAGGAGATCATTTCCTTTTTTCCCTCATGGTATTTTCTATCATTGTCACTATTTTATTTACTGTTTGTTTCTTTCTACGTTCATTTTTCTCACTAGAATAGGAGTTTCGTGATGGTGACAAAATAGCTGTTTATTGGCCATTGACCTCCAGGACCTAGAACCATGCCCAATCCATGACAGGCACTCAATATTCTTTTTTTTTTTTTTTTAAAGAAATGAATGAACAGATGGTCTCATGGCCAATGAGAGGAGACAGACTGTGGCTCTCCAGACGTATTAATTTCGTGAGCAATACTGTAGTGATCTGATGGTTAATGATGAAAAGACATCGACAGGGAACCACTATGCAAAATATGGCCAAGATTAAGTGTGCTCACTTAACATCTTGTGTTGTATAAAACAAGACAGAGGGTCCATGGGCCATGCGGGTCAACCAGGTGTTCCGCAGTCTATCCTTTCTGCCAAGACCAAGCTCATATAGGCTGTGGGCTGTGCTATGGTTGAACTGAGGACATAGTTTTCCCAAGGTGAATTGGGAGAGGCAGAGGTGAGCCGGGGCACACCTGAGCAAGACCTGGTAGAGTATTTTCAACCTACTTTCTCTTACTTGACACGTCAGGAATTCATCTAGAGCCTTTTCAAAGTGCCAGGTTCTTGTCCATGTAATGAATCTATTGATTCACTTTTTGTCCCCAGGAGACTCTGAAGACCACAGAATGTCAAGAGAGAAGACAAAGAACTCTTGTTGCTTGTCATGGACACTTACCGGTGAAGAGACAGGTCTCTGCGTATTCCCAGAAGATATTCATGACCCAGTTCTGATGTTTTTGGGGAGCTAAACGGTTATTTATTTCTGGACTTACCTATTTTATCGCTCTCAGCTAACATGACTTCCACATCCACAAGCTGTTCCTCTTTTAACAAAGAGAGTAGGACAACTATTTCTTCATTCATTCATTTAGCCACTGTTTTGATAATAAGCAGCAAGATATAGTAAAAACAAAAACTATTTTTCTGGTATTGAGCTAAGTACTTGATCTCTAGATTGCCAGCCTCTTCCAACTCCCCAGTCTGATATCCATATTATTGCCAGAACAATTTTTAAGTATCGAGTATCTATGAGGAAGTAGGCATCGTTACTCAGCAGTTAATAACAGCAACTTTGTGTATTGCCTTCGTTCTGTCACACAGGCTTCGATGGCTCCCCATTGCCTCTAAGCTAAAGTCCAAATCCCTAATTTGTCATTCAATGCCACACGCAAAGATTCTACACAAGCATTCTGCTTTATCTTCACCAACATAGCTCAGACACTAACCATACAGAACATTCTACCATTCATTCCACAGGACCTATGCACATGCTGCTTTTCTAGATTTCTCTCATGAAGGCCTAGTCCACTTAGTGATCCACAGCTCATCATTAAGGACCAACCACCTCAAATTTCACTTCCTCCAGGAAGTTGCCCCAATCCAGGCTAGGGTAATTGCACTTAGAACATTCATTATTCACTTATTGGAGTCCCTCACTGAACAATCATCTACTTGAGGTAAGGAACCAAGTCTTATTCTCATCCATATCCTCAACAATCCCAGTGCCAAGCACATATGGGACTTCAAGAGAACATCTATGCATGGATATGTACATGCATGAAAAATAATCATGAGAACTGTGGTGTGGATTAAGTGTCAGCAATTTTTCCAAGTTCTTCTCATTGAATCACAACCAGCTCCATGTGAAATCTGATCATCCCCTTTTACTGGTGACCTGCCCTGGGGTGGAAAAGAAGAAAGCTGCCCCAGGAGTCCAAGTACCTAAGTCCTAGGCCATCTCCACACCGTATCCATGCCATTATGGAGAACAGATCAGCATTCTCCAAACCTCCATTTCCTTTCTTGTTAATGAGCACAACCTTTGGAGTGAGAAAGCCTAGGCTTCAGTTCCACTCTATCACTTACTGGAACAGTCTTAGGCAAGCTCCTCAACACATTCCCATCGAGCACTTGCCATCTGCCAAGCTCTGAGCGGCATGAAGGGAATAATTACAGAAATGATAACTACCATTAATTGAGAATTGTCTTATTATTTTAAAATTTGCTATTTATTGTCATTTTATTGAAATATTGCATTATTTAAATATTTTTTATAATTAGAATT
The DNA here is from genome assembly GCF_030435805.1 of Mustela lutreola. NCBI lineage: Eukaryota > Metazoa > Chordata > Mammalia > Carnivora > Mustelidae > Mustela > Mustela lutreola. Next base: position 5,610,122 of record NC_081305.1, read on the forward strand.
AAATAATAGCCAAATTTCATTGATAATAGTAATAACTGCTTTATGTACTTTTACGTGTCCCATTCTTTAATATTTGTGACAATTTTTTATTTTTTTAATTTCTTTTCAGTGTAACATAATTCATAGTTTATGCACCACACCCAGTGCTCCATGCAACACGTGCCCTCCATAATACCCACCACCAGGCTCAGCCAGCTTCCCACCCCCCACCCCTTCAAAACCCTCAGATTGTTTTTCAGAGTCCATAGGCTCTCATGGTTCATCTCCCCCTCCAATTTCCCTCGACTCCTTTCTCCTCTGCATCTCCCCTGTCCTCCGTGTTATTTCTTATGGTCTACAAAGAAGTGAAACCATACTTGTGACAATTTTAACAGGGTTCTATTTCTAGTCCCACTTTAAAATGAGTCATCTAAGGAGTACACAGACCTCCAAACTATATAACAGAGACTCTTGACCTGGGGCACCTGGATGGCACAGTCTGTTTAAGCATCTGCCTTTGGCTCAGGTCATGATGTCGGGGTCCTGGGATCGAGTCCTGCATGGGGCTCTCTGCTCAGAAGTAAGTCCACTTCTCCCTCTGCCCCTCCCATCTCACTCATGCTCACTCCCTCTCTCTCTCTCACTCTCTCTCAAATAAATAAACAAATAAAATCTTTGAAAAAAACCTCTTGACCAACTTGCCGTACTGTCTCTCCTTGTATGTTAACAGACAGACCCTGTCCCTAACCTTTTAAAAGTGCTCACTCCTCTCTGAGTCTGAAGATGCCCCTTTAGTCAAGTGTTGCTGATCGTTTCTGTATCATAGATTGCTGTGCAAATTAAATTATTTGACTCATGCAGAATACACCCTGGCCTCTATGATGAGTGAATAAGACTAATCACCCATGGATCCCTTCTAGACCCCGTGTTCTGTGGAATCAGCCCAAACTCAAGGGCCCCCACATACCACCCACACGGCAGTTTAAGAAGAAGAGAACGATCATCAGGGGTTTCGAACCAGCCTCTGGGTGACAGAACTGGGCACCTGTGTGGTTTGGGGGCTGTTAACTGAATTAATGTTTCCCAATATTTTGGTCTCAGCCAGTTCTGTCCCATCTAAGATTGAGAGTATATAAACAGTGGTGACCTGTCCCAAGATGGTAAAATTCTCACTGACCCCAGACAGCCAACACCAGGGAGTGATGGCCCTAGGGCATGGCCACGTGACTTCATGGCCTTCAAGATAGAGTCGAAAACTAGATCATATAGACTTGGTTGGACCCCCTCATCTCTCAGTTACATCAGTCATGGGTTCTTCATCATGGGCAGAAACTTTGGTGGGCTTGTGTCTTGGAGGAGGGGTTACAGCATAAAAAACAATGATGTCACTGACGGGTAACATAATAGGGTACTTACCCTAGTTACCTTATAGATATTATACTCCTCAATCCTCGGAAAGTGGTTATCATTCCTATCGTCACAAAACACCATCACAATGCTCACAGTATCGGAGAGGTTGGGCGGCCAGCCCATTCTCACTCAGAGCTAATCGAGAAGACAATTAGAGCCCACAGGATAATAACTCATTCATTCTTTCATTTTTCCATTCACTCACTCGATCATTAAAGAAGTATTGATTGTGTCCCTTTTCTGTGCCAAGCACAGTTCCAGAAAATAGAGCTGGGAACGCGGTAGTGAACAAAACAGACCAAAATCCTTGTTTTAGTGGGGGCAGGGAGGAGGGGGCAATGAAAAGCAAATATAAAATGTGAGTAAGGTGGTGGCAAGGATTCCGGTGAAACACAGGCAGGAATGGAAGCAGGAATGCACAGGAAGAGATCTAGAATTCCACAATCGCTAACGCTTATTTTATGATTATTCTGTGCTGGTCATCACTCCAAGCATCCTGCCTGTACGCCCTCATTAAATCCTCCCAGCCACCCTAGGAGGCAAGTCCTATGCTTAGAATCTTGCCTTAGAGGAGACGATGAGGCACCGAGGGGTCAGTGCCTTGCCTGAAATTCCGTCGCTAACAAGAGGCAGAGGCAGAGCCAGGACTGGACTCCAAGCGTTCTGGTTTCTGAAATTACCCCCTTACCCAAGCAAGTTGCACCGTCGCCCCAGTATAGGCTAGCTTAGCTGGTCAAAACTCTTAGGTGCATGTTTGGAACCTCCTTGTCTTGCTTCTGCTTCCTTCCTCCTTTGTCCTCCCCCGATTTTTTCCTCCCAAGCTTCCACCTTCTTCCGGTTACTAACGGTCCCTCCTCCTCCTCCTCCCTGCCCTACGTCCCCAAGAGCTGCCCTGCCGTTAGATCTCCACCTCGAGAGTGGGACACCTGAAAACTGACCCAGGTCCTCTCACAGCGCTTGACCCCGGTCACTCCGTCGTAACGGAATGAGGTGCTGGGCTAAAAGTCCCCTCCTCGCTAGGGCTGAGCTCAAGGATGCACGAAGAGGGTTAAAAGGACTAAAAGACCCATCCTGCTACTGTCCCGGTTTTGCAGATAAAAAAATTGACTGTAAAAATAACCAGAGGACCTGAGCTGGGATTTGACTTCAGGACTGTTTGACCGTAAGCTCTTAACCACTGGACTTTGCCAGGCAGTTTGAAATAGGTGCTTCATTCCATAATGGCTTGAAGAATGAAGGGACAGGTGGATTAGTGAACAAAAGGCTCAAAGAAACGGGCAGATGTGCACAGGCATGAAAGCCGAAGAAAACAATAAAGGTGATATGTGCATGACAGGGCACCAAGGACCAGCCCGGGCTGCTTGATAAGCAGCTTTGGAAATACACAAGACCAAACACTCTTCCCAAGTATTGCTGTAAATCCAAGCTTGCAATCTCGTAGGCAAGCCGACTTCGCCTTGTTTTTCAACTGCTGTTTTGGAAGGGTCTCTTGCAGGTTTTTATTTTCTTTTATAGACAAAAACAAGTGTGTTTAGGGGACATAATTGGGGGGAGGCACCTGGTCAAACCAAGACCAGTACCTGGGGAGGGAAGCAGCTGTCTTGGGAGAAACAGAAATGCAGAGGTGCTGGGAAAGGGGCTTGTGCCGCTAATCCCTCACACTGTGACTTTACCAGCTTCTAATCGCCTAATAGCAGGGCACATAATTGGCAGAAAAGATTGCCCTGCCCTTTACACATATGTCTGCAATTACTTTTCAGACTGGGGCGATAAGTGGCATGATTGGTTTCCCTGTGCAGGCACGGCCGCTCCTCGGAGACAGGGGGCCTTTCTCCCGGAGCTGGCTGGCGCCGTGGGTCACAAGAGGAACAGTCCCCTGCTGGCAGATGACTTCCATCACTGAGGGGCAAATCCCCAGCTCCTTGTGAGGGTCTGACCTCCCCATACTGCTCCCTCCTCTGCACACTGCATCTCACGCCAGCCTCCCTCCTGAGCGCCAACAGCCCCAGCTTGCTCTAGTCCCAGCGTTCATGCTTACGGCACCTTCTGCCCCTAACCTCTTGGGCGTTCTTTAGGTCTCGGCTCACGTGTCACCTCCTCAGAGAAGACTTCCATGAACATCCTCTTAAAACCTCTCTTTACTTCCTAGCCCCAAGTCACACCTGTCACTTCTTTAATTCTTTTTCTTTTTACCACATACCATGGTACAGTGCCTTGTGTCCTTGTCTCGGTTTCCTAACTGGGATGGGAACTCTATGAGGGACGCCCTCTCAATGACACTTCCTCCTCGGTGCTCAGAAGGAAACCTGTGACCGTGTGCACACACACGCATAACGGAAGTGAGTGCTTTGCCACGTCAGCCATGCTCAGACGGAGGGCAGCTCCCGCTCTGCAAATGCTCTCTGTGCCACCCGATGGGACGCGTGCTCTATGCATACAATGAAAGGGTCCGAGTGGAAGCTGGAAGCATGCGCTCTTGAGACCTACAGACCTGGGTGACATCCCAGTTCTCTCATTTGACGATTGTGTCCCTGGACCACTCTTGGACCAGCCTGAGGCCCCGTTTCATCCTCGGTAAATCGGGACTGAAAATAGCGCTCTCACCTGATTGTTGCTTGAATTAAATGGGATGACGCTTGCATAACACATTATCCCACCAGAGCTGGCACATAAACAATGCACAGCTATTCAATACATAATAACAGACACTGGCATTTCCGTTCACACGATGAGGAGGAAGAGGGAAGGCAGCATACATAACAGCTGAGCACAAGCTACGTGGCTGGTAATCTGGAACTTGACCTTCATGAACTTATTTCCCCATAGCAATGTTCTGAAATAGGCAAGACTATCCAAGGTTTCTAGATGAGGAAACCAAGGCATCTGGGAATCAGGGACCTGTCCAGCACCACCCCATTCCTAAGGGACAGATTTGGACCTCAAAGCCAGATGCTCTGCTTTTTACATCACGCCTGGTTCCCTCTCCTGAAAAAGGAAACAGATCACAGAGAAGAAACAGAACACGGACACAGGCAGCCTTGGGGCATGGAAAATTTAGTGTGAGACTCAGTTTAGATCCTCCTAAGTCCTTCTCCATGACCGCTCCAATAGAGAAAGACAAACTTTGGGTAGGGTTGCCAGAAAGGACACAGGATACGCAGTGAAATTTGTATTTCAAAAGAACAACAAATAATTTTTTAGTGTATCACAATTACTGAATACTTCTGACAATCTTCTTTTTCTCTCTCTCCCTCCCTTTCTTCTTTCCTTCCTTTTTGTTTTTTTTTAAACCTTGTATTTCATAGCCTTGTATTTCTTATAACTACACAATATGTACATGGTTATGAGCCAACAAGTGCTCCCCACTAGGAATAAACGTTTGTGTTACACAGTTGGGAATGTCGGTTCAGTTCACTGTTTTCCTCTCTGATAATGACCCTAACCTACCCACAAAGGTGTTGGTCCTACCACCAAGCTATCCTACCCTACCTGACGGGGAAGGATCCTGAACTACTCTTGTCAACCTGATTCTGAACCAAGAAACATGGAGATTGGAAGAGGAGCACTCAGTCCAGTTAATGTCCCATGGAAACATTTGACCAATCTCTCTTTTCTTTCTTTTGGTTTTGGTCTTGCTTTTGTTTGGGTTTTCTTGTTTTGTTTCAAGTGGGATTTTGGCTCTTGCAATCGAATCTCTCTTGACGAGGCCATACCTCTTCTGTGGTCAAATTATTTGTCAATGAGAGATATAAAAATGACCTATATTTTTGAGTTATTGGATGAAGGCTTTATTTCCTTTTAAAAATTCTCCAATTTCCTCAATTGGTTGCATTTTATTTTAGATTAATATATGTGTGTGTGTGTATGTGTATATATATATATATATATATATATATATATATATATATTATCAACAAGTCCATCTTATGGAAAATATAACATGACTTAATGTCTTGAAAATAACAGTAATTCTCAGTGCCATCAGCTGTGATGGGTACCCTCCAGCCAGTCCTCCCATGCCATCTGGATGGCAGAAGTATATCCATGCATGCCTTCTCTGAAGGAAAGTGAGAACCCATCCCAGGCTGCCTGTGTGGTGAGGGTCTCTCAGGGCAAAGACCAGCCTTTTCACTGCCTGACATCTGTGGCCTCAACCTGGCCCAGTCAATGGATTTCTCTATATTCCCCGGTGGTAGGGAAACACAAACAGAGCCCTATTATTTCCAGAACTTTGAAAGATAAGTTCTAAGAATTCCAGATGGAGGAGGGAATTGCTCATCCCAGTTACAGAGACTTAGTAGTCCCTCTAAAAATATCTGAGCAGCCGTGTTTGTAACAACTGTCATGTTCTCACTTGGTCCCCAGCCCTGGCCCTGGCCCTGACCACCAGAGCTCTGCCCAGCTCCTGATCCTTATGGTCTGCCTTTTATTTCTGTCCTCACGCTGTTGACAATCCGCAGTCAACTGAACGTCACAGCACATATTCCAAAACTGAAAAATCTCAACTCACAAGAAAACCAGAGTGTTTTACTCCACTCAACCCACTCCATGACCCCTTTATAGATCTTCAAAACTTTACTCTCTTGGAAAAGTGCTAGCACCCATTTAGCCAACTGCATGTTTCACTGGACAAATATAGTGACTTCTTTAAAAGAAACGTTATCTATATGCTGTTCAAAAAGCCTTTCTGATGTTCACTAACTTATGGCAAGGACCACCGTTCTCTCTGCTAAGCATCATGAGGCCTCATCTTCCCCCACAAATGTCACAAGAACCCTTCTCCCCTGAAAGCCTCAAGGCAGGGCCCCCAGGGGTCGTCGGTGGTATATGTGGATTTTTAAGCTTATAACTTGATGTACTAAGGATCTGGGCTGTGACAGTCCCGGGTCTCTGAGTGGTGAGTACTCTCTCCTCCTCTCTGCAATGCAGTTCTCATAAACTACAAAGTTTTGCTTAAAAAAAAAAAAAATCAGTCTTTATTTTTTGCAAAAAGTTTTATTTCCCAGATTAAAAACAAAAACTGCCTTCTCTAGCTTTGACCTTCCACTCTCTCTGGCATCAAGCTTTTACCCCCTGTACTATTTACCTGTTGCTGCCCCAAAACTCAGTGGCGTCAAACAACAGCAAACATTTATTATCACTCATAGGAATTCAAGAGCAGCTTAGCTGGGCAACTCGGACTTTCGGATCTCTACTAGGGGTCAGAGATGGATCAGGACTTTCATCCTTTGAAGGCTTGACTAGGATTGGAGAATCTTCTTTCAAAGTGGTTCTTGCCTGCAGCTGGGAAATTAGTGCTGACTGTCGGCAGGGGGCCCAGGTCTTACACACAGGGAACACTCCACAGGGCTGCTTGAGCTTCCTCATGTCATGGTGACTGTCTTCTCCAGAATGAGAGATCCAAGAGGTCAGGGTGGAAACTGCAATGCCTTTTATGACCTGGCCTCTGAAGGTCACAAACTCCAATGACCACCTACTTGAGTGGCCCTCGGAGTCATCATGGCATGATATTACATAAGGGTGTAAATACCAGGCACCCAGGTTTCCTGGAGGACATCAAGGAGGCTGGCTCCCACACTTACCATCTGACCTTTTCCTTCCCCCTCTACCTCTGGTCACCACTCCACCATTCCCATTTTAAGTCCCCGGACCCCCTACAATGATTGGTCCACCTGGCTGGATGGACCTTTACCCATCACGTCTGCCTAAGCTGCAACCTTTTAAATTATTAAAAATGCCATTATTTACTAGAGCAAAACTCTTCTCTTAAAACTATATATTTATAATGGAGAATCAGTGAAAGCCACCTTGTCATCTGCTTAGGAGAGAAAAGATGTGGCTGCTCTGGCTGACCGTAAGCTCAGCTGGTCTGAAGTCCAACACAACTGACACAAACAGACCAAAGAACATTTGCGGCCGTCTTAGGCTATACGAGTAAATGTGGAATGTGTTTATCGAGGAAAGTGGTGATCTTACTGATGATTGAAATAGGGCAGACTCTGAGGTTCAGAGAGGAGGGGGCAGGGGTGAAATCCAAATGGAAACCCTAAGAAGAACGCCAGGCATTTTATACTCACTGCTATCATTAGAATATTTATGACCTGTCCAAAGGGCACAGGTTGAATCTCTCTGCCTATCATATTAGGAGGTGGGAGGTGGTCAGGTCATGGTCATTGTGGGGTGGAGCCTCACAAGTAGGACTGGTACCCTCGTGAAAGAGACTCTCCAGGGCGCTCTTGCCCCTTGTAGCATGTGAGGACACAGCAAGCAGTGTGCAGCTGAAAGACAGCCCTCACCCAACCATGCTGCGACCCTGATCTCAGACTTCTAGAGCTGCAAGGAATACATTTGTGGGGTTTCCAAGCCGCTCAGTCTGTGGTGTTTCATTACGGCAGCCCAAACGGACTAAGACAATCATTATCTCCAACACACCGTCTGCCCGATTTTCTTCCCACTTCCCTCAGTCTTCCCCTGCCACAGCATCCACTTTTTCCCCAACTTGGATTCCCTCATCAATAGCTTCTCACCAGACCCACCGAAAAACCTTCACAGCTTCCTTCACCTTTCCCCCCTTAACACCCCACGACAGCCCTGCTACTGCCCCGGCAGACCCAAGGATAACGGCATTGACAAATGGGCACAGTGCTTCACAGTTTACCAAGTGCGCGTACGTCAGCCTATTATCCCATCAAATCAGGGTAGCCCTGTTCCTTGAGGCCCCACGGGAAAGCAATCATGGTGAGCACCATGCAGTCGATGAGGGGAGTGAGACATTTCTTGCTTTATCCAAGGAAGAAGATCTTCACACGCGTGGTTGTGCACAGTTACAAACTGGGAAGCACAAGCTTATAGGTTCACTCCACACAGAAGGAGACCATAGCCCAGACAGCTAAGTCGCGTGGCCATGGTTTCATAGCATGTAGGTGGCAGAGCCAGAACCAGTGACCCAAGTAGGAGGACTCCAAGTGCTTGCTTACTGGAACTGCTCGGCCCTATAACAAAAGCAGCCTCCCTCTGGATGGGGTGGAGAACGTGGAAGGGCAGCAAAGAAGTGCTTTTTCTTGTCCCAGCACAGGATCCCAGGGGGGGGGGCACCCCTTGCAAGCTCCCAAGAGCTAAATGCAATAATGGTGTGCAACTTATCAGTGCCCATTAATCTTCCCATCTCCCTGGGACATTCATTATGGAAAACAGAGGCACAAGGGAAAGCAGGCGCTAGAATCAGAAGCAAGCACAGGAGCCCTTTGCTGCCGTTAGCGGCTTTCTTTTCCATTTCTAATAAACCCTGTTAAAAGCCTGTGCTGGGGAGTGTAAAAAAGTAGAGCACAAGGAACAAAGGCAAACATCTATTTTATTTGTGTGACAAAGACTCATGGGAGAAGCTGGCTCTGGCATAACAACACAGCTCTTCTCCTCGATGTTACATGAGCAAGAGAATTCAAAAGAGCTTATGGGAAAAACACAGGGGATTATTTGGAGCCTGGGAAGGCTGAGGGAGCAGAATGTCTGACAGGCACTACCAGACAGGGGGCCAAGACGGGGAGCAAGGGGGTTCCAAATCTGAGCAAAGCCTAGTCCCCTTCCCCTCAGAGACTCAGGACAGAGGGAAAAAGGGCAAGGGGCGTTTGCCAGAGGAAGCAGCTTACTGAAATATGACTCTACGTTCTTCTCCCCCACCAGCAAAAAATTAGAAGGTGGCTTTATCCTTCCTTACCCCACAATACCACGTGGCAATTTCCCACCTTTTTTTTTAAAGAATTTATTTATCTATTTGACAGAGAGAAATCATAAGCAGGCAGAGAGGCAGGCAGAGAGAGGAGGGAAGCAGGCTCCCTACTGAGCAGAGAGCCCAATGCGGGGCTCGATCCCAGGACCCTGAGATCATGACCTGAACCGAAGGCAGAGGCTTAACCCACTGAGCCACCCAGGCGCCCCGATTTCCCACCTTTTAATACACAATTACAGAGGGCTGGCGATTGGAGGCGAACAGTAAAAAAGTCCTCTTCTACCAACTTGGAGAAAAAAAAGAGTGGGAAGGTCAGAGAGGCTTGCCTGCTGGACCATTCTAGGGCATCCCCCAGAAGAGGCCTCTTGCAGATAGAGGTATCTACTTCTGGTCACCTCATTCCCTCATCTTGAACCTGCAGAGAAGACCCCAGATTGACAGAGTCACAGAGAGGGCCAAGCCTCAGTTAGGATGAAAAAGTTAGCTTTTTTAAAAAGTTATTTTAAGATTTATTTATTTATTTGAGGGTGAGCAAGGGGAGGGGCAGCGGGAAAGGGAGAGAGCGTCTCAAGCAGACTCCCCTTGATGTGTGGAGCCCCATGGGGGACTCGATCCCATGACTCTGAGATTATGACTTGAGCCGAAATCAAGAGTCAGATGCTTAACCAACCAGACCACCCAGATGTCCCAAATCAGCACTTCTCAAAGTGAGCCACCTGGGAACTGGGTCAAAGTGTAGTTTCAGTGGGTCTTGGGACTGGGGGTGTGGTGGGAGGAGGGAGGAGCCAGGGCAGCCATGCTGAGAGTCTGCATTCCTAACAAGCTCCTAACAAGGTGATGTTGTTGCTATTGGTCTACAGAACACACCTAAGTAGCAAGACCACAAGCTTCAGTTTCCTCTGCTATAAAATGGATTTTGTTGATAATGATTAATAACTAATAATAGCTGATGGTTTAAAATGGCTAATGTGATTATAATATCATCATTATCTCTCATCATAAAGTAACTGAGGGGCGCCTGGGTGGCTCAGTGGGTTAAGCCGCTGCCTTCGGCTCAGGTCATGATCTCAGGGTCCTGGGATCGAGTCCCGCATCGGGCTCTCTGCTCAGCAGGGAGCCTGCTTCCCTCTCTCTCTCTGCCTGCCTCTCTGTCTACCTGTGATCTCTCGCTGTCAAATAAATAAATTCTTAAATCAAAAAAAAAAAAAAAAAAAAGAAGAAGTAACTGAAACACGTATTCTAAAACTGAGTTGTAACCTGTAAGGCACCCTATAAAGGTAATTAATATTCCTGGATGTCTTCAGTTCATCACCCAAACACACCTGGAACCCAGAGAAACATTCTCCAGAGGAGCAATAGCAGGGGAGGGAGTGTGTCACCAGAAAGCCCAGATGTTGTTCTCTCCCATAATTAGGATGGCAGAAAGGAAATTTATTTCCTCAATCCTATGTCCAAGTCCATTTATTTTTGCCTCCTACTCTAATTGTGATTGCACCAAAAGGATTGACCTGTAGGAATTAACCAACTTTCCCCTTTCCCAACCCAGACAGCACTTAGAGGTATCCAAGATAACAGAACAGGTACACTTGAGTGAGGAAGTCCTGAGCTAAGAGAGTGAGAGACTGCTGGCTACGTGAGAGTTTCAGATGCTAGGAAAGAAAAGCAGAGTTTAATCACAGCTGACTTGGATTATGTACATAAGTAGGGTCCATTGTGACCTCCAAGACCAATTGCTATCCTCAGCCCTCACCCTTGCAAAGCTACTGGAAAATGTTTACTAGAGCGAACACAACAGCTCCTCTATCCGGTGGTGTTCTCTGGTAGAGAGCTCGTTCCTGAGCTGACGGGGGTTCCAGGGAGTTGATGTCCCCAAGAGTAGCCACCAAATACTGACTGAAGACTTCACAACCAGATACTCCGGTTTCCATGCCCTGAGGTGGGGCCACTGAGAGGTGTGGCCTCAGAGCTCCAAGAGAGCTCCAGCGGGATGAGGCCCCAGCTGCCCCCAGAGAAAACCAGGTTATTCACACACACCCTGAATAATGTCCTCCCTTCCCCGTTGAGTGAGCTTCCTGTCCGCTGTAACAAACTAGCATAAACTTGGTAGGTTAAAACAACAGAAATTAATTCTCTCACTGTTCTGAAGCCTGGAAGTCCAAGAAGAAGGTGTTAGCTGGGCCACGGTCCTCCCGGAAGCTCTAGGAGAGACTCCTTCCAGCTTCTGCTGCCTGCTAAGATTCCTTGACTTGTGGTCACACTGCCTTCTCTGTTCGCATCAAATCGCCCTCTGCCTCCTTATAAAGACCCATGTGATTGCATTTACGGCCCACCCAGATGACCCAGGATCATGGGCTCACCTGGAGATCTTCAGCAATCATATCCTCAATGACTCTGCCACAGAACTTACCATCCACAGGCTTCAGGGATTAGGACATGGAAACCTGTTGCCTATTTTTCTCTTTCCCACACCTGCATCTCTTCCCTACCCCCCACCACTGGAATCCCTAGGATCATTTCCACACACCCCCCAAATTCTTGCTCTAAAATCCTAGTCTTAGGGTCTGCTTCTGTGGAAAGACGGACTAAAGCCCTCTTATTTGAGTACATTGAAAAAAATGGGACTTTCTCTCTGCACTTTAGAATTTTTTTACATACATTATTGTCATGAGATGAGATCACCTGGGCCAGAGCTTTATAAGATGGAAGAGGAGCCCCTCCTCATAACAAAGGTCAGTACCTCAGATTCCACTGCAGACTCCAGCCCCCTCCGCCTTCTCAGGATCTACAGCATCACCAGCGCGCTGATCTCCCCACTTGCTCTGTCGTCGGCCTCCCCCTCCTCGCTGCCTCTCTTCCTTTTACAGCAATACACTCTCCAGCCTTTCCCATCTCAGAAAGATGCCACCCCAGCAGGGGAAGTACACGGATGCAGGCCACTGTGGTTGAAAGGGACAGTTAATCCTTCACGTGGGAAACACACAGCAGTCTCCCACTCCTTCACCCTTCAGCTCCAGCCTCCCAAGCACAGACAAATAAGGGTGACAGCTCCCAGAGTCACTCTTGCCTCTCCATCTGAATCCTAGCCCCAAAGTAGGAGGACCACAGGAACACCCCTGAACTTCTCCATCGTGTTATTCCAGGGCCCCAGGGCCCTAATATTTTCTCGAATAGTATCATCGACCAAACTATGCTTAGTAGTTACCTCTGTAGGGTGCTTTACGCCTGGATGGACATCACAAAGGCTGATACTTTGCCAAGCACTCTCTGTCTATAGACATTGGTCCTCACCGTCCAGGGTGGAATTATCTCCAAGATCTGAAAGCTGAGTCTTGCAGAAATGAAAACTTTAATTTATGGCCCAGCAAGTAGGAAGTAGGAAGTGATGGAGCAAACACTCTGGGCAAGGCTGATGGACTCCTGACCACTACTCCTTACACCCCCTCAATTATAAGTATAGGATCAGCTCCAGGCTCAGACCATGGCCACCCTGGCGAGTGCTGGCAAGTCCAGGCTCAGCTGGCCGGGAGCCCTGCTCTGTGTTCACCACCACCCCACCCTCTCACCCTCTTGCCTCCTAGGGCCTCACTGCTGCCCTTAGCTACCTTTGACTATTTCCTGGAAATTGACAACAAAGTTGAGTGACAGTGACAGGAGCTCAGATCCCTGCCTGAGGAAGAAAAAGGAGGCCTGATTCCAGCAGGGGAGTATCTATACCCCTCTTGGCGGGAGTCTGCGAGCCAGCACCTTGTTATGCTGCGAGAGTACATGCAGGCTTCTTCAAGCCCATTCATCATTGTTCCAGAAAGTCCATGCTTTGATGTGGTAGCCTTGATGGCCTTCCTCCTGCTGTGCGGGCTCCAGCAATCTGGAAAGCAGTGCAATTGGTAATCAGTCCCTCCATCATTAGGGAGAATAGGAGAGATTCTCCTATGGCCGTGGCCTCCCAGTGTGGGTGAGCAAAAGGGCAGGCTGTGGTTTTTTTTAATGAAAAGGCTGGCTCATGGAGGCCTGTCTTCAAACAGAGGTGATCTGAAGAGGAACAGCACTGCAGCAGGAAGCACGAGGAGTGTCTTTCTGTTTGACTCTCAAGAAAGTCAAGGATGGGCCCAGGCTGAGCTGTGCATAGAGAGCTTTGTCACTCAGGAGTGAAAATGGCCACTGGTTTCCAGAGATGGCCCTCAGATAATGGGAGCCTACGGCTGCCTGGAAAAAGATCTGCCAGCAGGGACAATGACCTGCCCAGTTGGGAACTCCACACAGCTATTAGGATGGCACATGAGCTCTGGAGTCCCCTAAGCTGGGCTCTATTTCTGACTTCCCTAGTTCTTCCCCAGGTTTAAGTGTACTCTTGACACATGACTTATCTGTTCTGAGTCCTGATTTCCTCAAAAGTGAAATGAGCAGGATAAATGTCACTAGATTGTTGAAGTTAAAATGGGATGAAGTATATAAAATTCCTGGCACATAGTAAGTCCTCATTAAATGTTAGCTGTCATCAGCCTCATCGTTGACAAAATGTAAGGCTCGGTAATGGGGCTACTCATTCGGCCTTAGAGATGGGAAGGACATGCTCGGGTCCTCAAATGGTCCCTCATGTCCAAGCAAGGCCTTGGAGGCATGGGGAAGTTATTCTATTATAACTTATTAGAAGACTTATTAGAAGACTAAAAATATTAATGAGCCTGCACTAATCATCTAACAAGCCCCAAAATAGCAACGGCTTAACAAAATGGAAGTTTATTTTTTGCTCATATAGCAGGTCACAGTAGGTGTTCTGGTTGGAGGGCAGCTCTACATCTTTAACCTGCTGCCCAGAGTGAGGACATCCAGCTGGTAAAAAGGAAGTGAGCACAGGAAGTGCACGAGAGGTTTGTATCCAGCAGGCCTGATGTGATGCAGATCACAGCAGCCCACACTTCCACTGCCTAGAACTCAGTCAGGTGACCCCATCGAGCTACAGGGAAGCCTGGGAAATATCCGTGTGCTCAGGAGAAAAAGGAAATGGGCTTTGCTGAACACATTCAATGAATAGAAATGAACAATTAAAATGCCTCTTCTCAAGAGGCCAGGCCCATTCTTGAAGGCTTGTCCTCAGGGCTCAGGAGGAATTCTGTGTGGAAAGGCACGGCTGAGACCCTGTGTTCTGGAACTCATCAAAGTCATGTGACTGCTAGTCAATTCCTTCTTCCCTTTTGGCCTGTCTTTAGATTCCAAGTCCATGCAGATGGCAGGAAAAATAAGGTGGGACAGGTCCTTTCCCAAGAAAGAGTAGCACAGCCAACACATGACGTTAAAGAAAAGTGGGCAACACTGACCTTGACTTTTCTTAAGGGTGAAGAAGAAAAGAGGGGGCCAGTATCAAAGACAGGACTTTGAGTAACTTTCAAAGGCACAAAGGGTCTTCAGTCTTCACTGTGAGGCTGTGAGGTAACATATGCCCTTATTATTCTGGGCAAGTCGGCCAACCAGACTGGCTTTGACACCATGCTGGACTCGCAGTTCATCAAGACAGCTGGGAAAATATGAATTGATCTTTGAACAATGAATTATGTTTTATATGTTTGCATAGTTTCATTCCATAATGTGGTTATGGTTTCACCTCCCAGGAACAAGGGTTTTAACCCTCTCATTTTGCAAAGACAAAATATTCAAAGTTGTGCCATGTGATCTAATCATAAGCCATCATCCAAATGATTTGAGGGTCATTCTGATCAACCCCACGTGGTCAGTGCCATCCAGGCATTTCATAGATAGTAGGAGAGTCACTCTGGTCCCTTATAGAAATAACTAGGTGACCATAGGCATAGAGATGCAAAAAATAGCTTAGTGAATGACAATTTTGGTAGTCAGTACAAAATGCTTTCTCTAAGTTCAGCTGAGAACTATCACACAGACATTGCACCAGTCTCATTGGGTTTCAGGTTTCTGATCCAAGAAACCAGAAATTCTGGTATCCCTTCTTATGCAGATTAGCTTATCACTTAATAAATACTCATTATTTATGGGTAATAAATAGTGAGAGCCTTCATGTGAGGAATAGATTTCTCTGACCCACTGACACTGAACTTGGTCTTATGACTCACTTTGACCAATGAAATGCAGTTGGAAACCATAGTGTAACACTTTTGGACCCAGGCCTTAAGAGACATTGTGTCATTCTGCTCATTTCTCTAAGAGCTTCCAGCCTCTGTCATGAGAAGACCTCCTCCCAGAGAGATGATACCCCTTCGTCCTGGGCCCAAGAATGAAACTATGTGGAGCAGAATCACCTGAGCCAATACCAACCCCAGATGCCTCACGGATATATGGCCAAGAAATAAATACTTAATGTCATTCGCCACTGGGTTTGGGGATGCTTGCTATAAGGCATTACGGTGACAACAGCTAAAGGGGACACTCTCCATATGGCAAGAGTATAGCAGAATGGATAGCAATTATCATGAGTTTCCTAGAGGACATAATATTGGACCACGCCTTTGAAGTAGAGCTCTTGTTGGAGCATGTCTTTGGGCCAAGTACCGAGAAACGATCTCCTTCCTCCAGAAAGTTTTCCATGTGACTCAATTTTCCTATACCCAGTAACTGGAGTGGAACTTTGAGTTCATTCTGTTCTTCATTTGGAAAGTTTATCATTTAATATCTCTGAAGTCAGGTTGGACACACAAATCCTGGTTTTGATAGTGCAAATTTCCTCCTTTCCAAGGAAGGCAGAGATAACGACTCCAGCACAGATGGAGGAGATTTCTTTGAGGAAGGAAAGCAGCATTTAGGTTAGTTAATGCTTTCCCTGGTGAGCCATTGTATTCTTGTTTGGGGTTTCTGGGCCCTCGTTTTGGATACAGCAAGACTCTTCAACTGAGATTTATAGCATAAAAATAGTCAACATGAGCAAATGAATCAATCTGGGAAGCCATCTTGCCCTCCACATAGTACACTTCTTTCTGCTTCCCCCAAGTATTTACCCTTTCCTTACAATCATTATTTATCTGATGAACCCATATTAAAGCACTTTCATGGGTATACTCATCCAAAGGCTATCACAGTACACATGTTGATATGATTGCCGCCTTTGTTTAAGTATGTGGTTTTGCCTATCGATTTAAGAAAGCATTGTGTCTTTCCATTATGAATAAATGCTAGGGAATATCCATTTGGGTCTGGTTGTGCTCCACACTGTGGAGGGCAATGGGTAACTAGGAAACCTCCCTAGTTGTTCATTCCCAACCCCAATGCTCTGGCAGTGCTCTCTTTCCTAGCCTGAGTTCCAGACAAAAGGGAATATTGCAAACATTAGGAAGTTCTATGTGGAATGCTGCCACTTTCCCTCCCCAATGATGCTCTCCCAATCTTCACTTTTTCCTAGGCAATCTCATCCATTCCCATGGCTTTAAACATCTTTTCACTGACAACTCTCACATTTAGACCTCTAGCCCAGAAGGCTCCCCTGAGCTCCAAATTCATAAAAACATAACTGTCTATTTGACACCTACACTTTGATGGTTTATAGACATTTCCAAGATAATATGTCCAAATGGAATTCTTGATCCACTCTCCCCCCACCCCACATATAGACATCAAACCTCCAAAACTCATTTTCCTCCGACCATTGTCAATATATACCACTTCCATTTTTTCAGGGACATAAGTCAAGAGTCTGGGGGTCATCCATGATTCTCTAGCTCCCTCAGCTCCTTCAACCAATCTCTTACAAACGGAGTCCTGTGCTGTCCATTTTCAAAACACATGGAGGTGCTATCACTTCTCTCCACCACTGCCACCATTATCTCTTCTCTGGACTCTTGCAAACTCTTCTACTTGGCCTTCCTCATTCCAGTCTCCGTATAACCAGCCAGTGATTTTTTTTTAATGTAAGTGGGAAGCCATATAGTTCTCATCAAAACCCTCTAGTGACTTCCTGCCATAAAAAATAACCACAGACTTAGTGGCTTAAAGCAACACAAATGAACCGACTTACAGTTCTGGAGGTTAGGGTTTTGAAGTGTCTTATAGGTTAAACACAAGGTGTAATCAGAGCTGGTTCCTTTCTGAAGGCTCCCAGGAAGAATCTGTTCCTTGCCCTCTCTAGCTTCTAGAGGTCCCCTCATTGTTTGACTCATGGCCCTGCATCACCTCAGCCACCGTTTCTGTTGTCCTTCTCTGACTCTGACCCTTTTACTTTCCTCTTATAAGGACCTTTGTGATTATACTCTGCCCACCCTGGTAATCCAGGATAATCTCCCTATCTCAAAATTCTTAGCTTAATCACATCTACGAAGTCTCTTTTGCCATGTAAAGTAACATACTCACAGGTTCTGGAGACTAGGATATGTTTATCTTTGGGGGCCATTATTCTGTCTAACACACTTATTATCCCACTTAGAAGAAAATCAGAAATTGTTTTCCTAGCCTACAAGGCCTGACAAAATTTGTAGTCCTCCTATCTCTCTGATCTCATGCCCTACCGCTCTCTCTCTGCTCAATCAAACCCCACTGGCTTTCTTGCTATTCTTCAAAAAGGCCAAGCCTGCTCCATATTATGTCCCTTCTCCCTAGGAATCCCTCCCCTAAATGTCCATGTAGCCATTCCTTCATGTAGTTCACTCTGTTCAAATGCAACTTATAGAAAGGGCTTCTCTGACCAACTATCTAACACAGATCTCAAAGACACATACACACACACATACACACACACACACACACACACACACACACCCCATCATTGTCTTAGCCAAAGATGGCTTACCCATCTTAACCAATCTTGTTTTTATTATTAGCATCTTTTTATTTCATTACTTATTCATTATGGAATGCTCCCTTCCAAATGTAACTCAGTGCCTATGATGTGTCTGGCACCTAGACAGCATTCAATACATATTTGGTGAAGAGATGAATGAAAGAAGAATAAAAAGTCTATTCCACAAGTACAATGGGACACACACAAGGGATTTGGCTAATTGAAGATTTAATAGAAAAGAGAACAGGCGAAATTTTGAGGGATAAATAGACATTGAGCAAGTGGAAAAAATACCTACCAGGGCTTTCCAGATCTAATAGTCCCTGAGAGAATGAATAAATTGAATTTGTGGATCAAGAAGCCAAACACTCTCTCACCTTGATGAAGATAACCAAAGGGCTCCTTGGCTTGAGTCATGTCTACTGCTCAGCTGCTTGTTGGTTAACAATCCTGTTTTCTCACAGCTGGTTGTCAAGCAAGGCAGGCCAAAGAACTCAGGGGTGACTGAGGCCAATATCCACACTCAGGGAGGAGCAAGAGTCTTTCTGGTAGGTGACTTGTGGCAATGATGAAATTGAGTTTCACTCAGTTGTACCTTGGGAATGCAGAAGTTGTGTCTTTTCATCGTATTATGCACTATTTGAGTCCCCGCCATGTTCCAGGCATGGTGGATGCAGTTTGGGCCTATTCCCCTAAGGTTCTGGTAGCTTCATGACCCTATTCATGTCAATACACAAAGGGTAGGATCTCATTGATGCAGGAAAGGGAGGGAAGCAGAGCAATGTCAATTACTTGGACTCAGGCCAGTTGGACCTCAGTTAGGGTAACTGAATATGGTCAGTGGACAGTCTGTAGACATGGAGGTCGTGCCTATATTGACAGCACAGACCCTAATTTTCCATGCCTCCTAAAGATCTAAGTCTTTATCAGAGCCTCTCATTCTCTTGTGACTTGCTCTGGCCAGTGGAGCCAGAGGCCTGATAAAACACTTGAGCAATTCCCTTCCCTCTTAAACCCATGCCAACATCATGAGAACGTGCCCGGGTTTACCTATAGAAGAGATGAGAGAGATGTTTGGGAAAATAAACTGATCCCAACAAAGATAATCCAGACTCACTGGCCTCAAGCAAAACTGTTAACTTAGCACAGAATAGTGAGCCAAAACCAGATCAGCTACACCTGACCCGAATCAGCAGACTGAACCAGTTACCAGTTATTCATAAGAAGTAGGATATGGTTGTTGTTTAAGCCACTGAATTTTGAGATGCTTTGTTTCACGGCAATAGCTAAGTGATACAGGATCAAGACAGGGGCTTATCCTCTGAAGGGCATCAACACAGAGAGACAAGAAATGCTGTGTTTCAGAGGATCCGTGACCATATTGACCACTGCTAAGCCCACTGAGTTCACTGGCCACAGATTCACATCTGACAACTTCGAAATGTAGGATGTACGGCCTGCCTGAGTCTAATAAGCTCAGGTACTGAGACGGTTCTACCCCCAGTGTGACGTCTGAACTGATCACTAATATTACGTAGCCATCTCAAAAAATAAGTCTGGGCTGGTGCTAAATGGCTCAGGGAAAGAGAAGAGGTTCTCCTTTCACTCACATCCGAATATGCTTCTTGGTAATCAAGGAGTAGAGGTCAGCCTCCATAGGACACCTTCCCTGGTAGCCTCAGTAGCCACCCAGAGACCTTGAAGGAGCAGCATGGACAAAAAACAAGCACAATTTCAAACCACTCCCTCTAAAGTTTTACCAGAACTTCACGGACACAGATAGATGCTCCTCAGACAGTAAAGACTGCTCTCAGATTCACCCTCTCCTTGGAATAAAATCAGCTGGACAGAATTTTTCTTTCCAACTATAAAACATTGTTTCCAAACAAAGGAAGTGAGATGTTTTCTATAGCTGCTCCACATCCATTATGCTTTGCAAAAGCATTGTTCGAGAGGTTTTTATGATGCAAAAAAAAATAATTAAGATGAGAGGCACTTCTTGTCTCAGAATCCTTTTTGTTTAAACATGTTTTGCAAATGGCCAATATCTCCTGTTACTTAGGTTAGCATCCAGAAAATGTTAGCACTTGATTATAAAATCAGCAGCTAATATGCTTAATGACTTTCCATTATACCCAATAATAGCTGCACTGTGCTTTAAAAATGCATTTGCATTCATACTCCTTTGACCTGTCTACCAGAACCTTGAGGCAGCCATGCTCTAACCATTTACTAATAATTGCCCTGGTTTAACCTAGGGGTCCTCGATGTGGTGTGGTATACTAAAAGAGGGAAGGAAATGCCTTCTGGAGGAAAGAACAGAGTCTTAGCTCATAAGTTGCTTTGTTTTTTAAGAGTTCAGAGCCCATAGGTTTAGTATTCAGTTGGTTGCTTCGTTCCCCCAAGAGCTAGTGAACCTCAGTGGGGAGAGGGGGCATAGAGGAAAAGACCCAAAATTGGTGGCTAAGGGAGCCCAGTGGAGATGATTGGGAGACCTTGATGTTGAAGGGTAGCTGGGAGCAAGGATCAGTGGGTTGTTTGTTTCATGGCAATAGCTAACTGATACAGGTTAAAGACAGAAGCTTATCCCCTGAAGGGCATCAACACAGAGACAAGAAATGCTGTGTCTCAGAAGATCCATGATAACATTGGCCACAGCTAAGCCCACTGAGTTAGTGGCCATGGATTCAGATCTGAAAACTTCTTAAGATGTATTGCCTGCCTGAGTATGATCAGCTCAGGTACTGGGGTGGTTCTGTTCCCAGTGTGGTGTTAGGACAGATCAGTAATACTATTTTAGCCCTCTAGAAAAATAAAATTGTGTCCCCTAGCCCAAATTCATATACTGAAGTCCTAACTCCCAGTACTTCAGAATATGACTATATTTGGAGATGGGGTCTTTAAAGAGGTAATTAAGTTAAAACAAGGTCCAATGGATGAACCCTAATCCAATATAACTGGTATCCTTATAAGAAAAGGGCATTAGGACACAGACAAATGACAAGGGAAAACCATGTGAAGACTCGGGGAGAAGATTGCCATCTCCAAGCCAGGAGAGAGGCCTCAGAAGAATCCAACCCCACTGACATCTGTTTTTTTTTTTTTTTTTTTTAAGATATTATTTATTTATTTGACAGAGAAAGACACAGTGAGAGAGGGAACACAAGCAGGAGGAGTGTGAAAGGGAGAAGCAGGCTTCCCGCTAGGCAGGGAGCCCGCTGTGGGGCTCAATCCCAAAACCATAGGATCATGACCTGAGCCGAAGGCAGGAGCTTAACGACTGAGCCACACAGGTGCCCCAACCCCACTGACATCTTGATCTCGAACTTCTAGCCTATCGAAAGATGAGAAGATAAATTTCTACTGTTTATACCCCAGTCTTGGTACTTGTTATGGCAGCCAAGCAAACTAATACAGGCAAACTCAAGTAGCATCCACATCCAGAGTCCAGTTTACACAAACTTGACACAGAGTGGTCTCTAATGGTCTCAAATAGATGTGCTCACCGTCACAATTCCTTTAGAAGCATCCCTACTCACGTCACACCACACCACCAGCTACACGCAATGGGGATTCTAGCTCTCCCTCGGCCTTCGTGATCTGAGGAACAACTGGTCCCATCCCACTGCTCACATTATAGTCCCTCCTGCCCCCCAACCCGCCTGGGGAATCTCCCCTACTTCTTCTCCTGCCGTGCCTTTTAGATGTGTTGTTCTGTACTAAGCTAGTTTTCAGGTTTTCTTCCCTTAGTCATACTTTCCCTATTTGATCCAAACTTGGGAACTTCCACTCCAAAGGGCAGCACTGCAATCAGAATCTTTGTAGACACCCATAAACCAGATAAGTTTTGCTCTGGCCCAGTGCTTCTCAAACTTCAGTGTGGGTATGAGTCACTAGGGTATATTGTCAAAAGTCCAACTATGACTCACATAGGTCTGGATGTAGCCTGAGGTTCTGCATTTCCGAGAAGTTCCTGGATGTTTCTGAGGCTGCTGGTGAAAGGGTTGTCTTTAAGTGGCTAGACCTCTAGCCCAGGGGCACTGTTCACATTTGGGGCCAGATAATTCTTTATTGTGGGGATTGTTCTGAACATTATAACATGTTTAGCAGCAACTCTGGCCTCAACCCCTCAGTTGTGACAACTGAAAATGTCTCTAGATGTTGCCAAATATCTCTGGACAGGGTGGCAGGATACAAAATCACCCCAGTTGAGAACCATTTCTTTCTTTCTTTCTTTTTTAGGATTTTATTTATTTACTTACTTGAGAGCACAAGAGACCGAGAAAGAGAGAGAGCGCTCGAGGATAGGCAAGTGTGGGGGGTGTGCAGGGAGAAGCAGGCTCCCCACCGAGCACAGAGTCAGATGCAGGGCTTGATCCCAGGACTTAGAGATCATGACCTGAGCTGAAGTTAGCTGCTTAACCAACTGAGCCACCCAGGCACCCCTGAGAACCACTTCTTGATACTCTATGCTAAACTTAGAGTGTTGCTTATTGAAGTCTTTCCGGTCACAGCATAGAGCGAAATATAAAGCCAACAGTACGCCAGAGATGTGCTGGATAATGGAGGAGGTAGTTTGCCATAGGAGGGACTTCAGCTGTCCCAGACCTGTGATAGCCACCAGGACTACCTACATAATTTACAGCTCCCAGTGCAAAATGAAAATGTGTGACCCCCTTATTCAGAGATCAGTAGCAGTTTCAAGACAGCATCAGCAGAGCCCTGAACTGAGCACATGTGCCCCCACTAGTGGTACCTCCAGGAAGCCGGCACTGACAGCCACCTGACAATGCTCACTGAAGGAAGACCCACCTTGAAGGACTCTCTGCCTGCCTGTCATCTCCCCCAGTGGGGTTAGGGCTGCTAATGGCCTCTACAGGTTTGATGAGCTGAACATTGGAAGAACAACTATTCTCAACCATTCTGTTTTGTTCAATTTGTCGTCCGATATATTTCCCACCAAGAAGATAAAGGACTTGAATCCTTTTTTTAAAGTACTGATTGGTAACTAAGGACCAAAGAAGGTAAAGATGCTGAAGATGGTTGCTCTCAGTAAAACTATTTGGTACAATGACAGAGGGGCCAAGGCGGATGAACTCAGAACTGAATGAGTTGATACACAGTGATAAGAGTTTCCCGAGTAAATTCCCCCTAACTAGAGGAGCTTGTGTGGGAGGACTCAGGCCATCAGCAAACAGAGAGAGCCTTTGCTAGCCCCCCACTCTGCTTTAGCCAAAAGTAAGAGCTTGAGCTGGAAGTTAGACTGACAGGCAACCAACACAAGGATGCAGGAAAGTCAGACCTGCCTGGAAAAGCTGGTGAGCAGCGGAGGGCTGAGCTAAGTCCTGTTTGCGAGAGCCCAGCTTGCCTCCCAGCACGGCACGGGCTGCAGCAAGCCATCAGCAGGACGGGGCCATGAATAAACCCCAGTAAAGTGCTCTTCAGTGAAAGAAAATGATAAATGGGTCATGAGAAACAACTACAGCTCTCAAGAGTGATAGGAAACAGCTGAGTGTAGAGCAAAGGCAACCAGACTTAACTAGATACTCTACCTTGGACCAGACTACTACTTCCTTACTGCATTCTTATGGTAAATGTATTCCTTTCCTAGAGCTGCTGTCACAAATAACCACAAACCGGATGGCCTAAAACAACAGAAATTCATTCTCTCACAGTTCTGGAGGCCAGAAGCCAGAAATCAAGGTGTCAGCAAGGCCGTGCTCCCTCTAAAGGCTCCAGGAGGGACTCCTGGCTCCCCTCTTCCAGCCTCTGGGGCTCCAGAGGTCCCTTAGCTTGGGGAAGCTTCTCTCCCACCTCTGCCCACAGCCTCCTATGGCCTTCTCGTTTGTGTCGTCTATCTCCTTATAAAAGCACTTGTCATTGGATTCAAGACCCACCTTGCTAATCCAGGATTTAACTCTATTTGCAAAGACTTTTTTTTTCCAAATAAGAGAACATTCACAGGGGATGACTATTAGGATATGGTTCTAACTCTTTGGAAGCCACTATTCAACCCCATAAATTTTTATTTATGATAGTAAACAAAAATTAATATCAATATTTTTGGGGAAAATCTGTTATTTTAAGGAAGATGCCCAGAGGGGCAGATCATGTCCCCTCCTTGCATGCTTCCAGAGGGAGAGAGAGGGACTGGAGTTCTTCTTGCCCTCCGTTTACACTACCTCTCTCATTCATTCTTATGGGAGGGTCATTTTTCTGTGAAAACTAGGGAAGGTACAACATCCTCTAAGCCATTTAGTGAAGGTAGAGAAGCAGGCAGCATACCTCCTATGCCAACCAATGGTGGGTCACACCATTGGTCCAACCAATGTTGAACATGGTCTATGTTCAACAGCCATGTTGAACCAACACAATTGGTCCAACCAATGTTGAACATGGTCCATGTTCAACAGCCATGTTGAACCAACACAATTGGTCCAACCAATGTTGAACATGGTCCATGTTCAACAGCCATGTTCTCCAGCACAGTTCATCAAAGACCCTCAGTTTGAAGGGTTTGGCACTGGCCTTGCTCATTAACACATCTGAGGTTTCACCTGATAATCACTTGCTTCTTCATGTCTGTTTTCAGTTGGGTATGGGTTCACAGGGAGGGAGTGGGGAGGGTTAGATTTCTCCAATCTCTAATATGCCCCTTCTCTATTTTCCCCTCTTTATGCATCCCTAAACCATCACTTGACTATCCGAGGCAGGGTCATCGCTATCGTTTACTGGCGCTTAGCTATGGAAACTAAAGATGTATGGTCTAGAAAAGACAATCAACATTTATAGTTGTGGCCTTGTAAATGAAAACTCGGAAAGTGAGAATACACATTATATAATGCAAGAGGTGAATGGCGTAATAAAAGTTCTGAACTTGACAGCAAAATGTCAACATAAAATCTTAAATATTTACTTAGCCATATGTTGACTGTAAAACAGCAAGCATTCCCTGGAATGAAAGAATAAACAATTGCCTTCATAACTGTGAAAATCAAGAAACCCCTAAATGTCTGTCAGAAGAAGGTGCCTGAATGCATTTTGGTACCTTCCTACCCTGAGGTAGTTCATAGCCACCAAGAAGAACGGAACGCACAAGTTGCAGAACGATACATGGTAGACATAGTATAGGGCTCCATTCTTAATACAAGAAAGAAAGAAAAAAAAAAAGCTACAGGGGCGCCTGGGTGGCTCAGTGGGTTAAGCCGCTGCCTTCAGCTCAGGTCATGATCCCAGGGTCTTGGGATCGAGCCCCACATCGGGCTCTCTGCTCAGCAGGGAGCCTGCTTCCTCCTCTCTCTCTGCCTGCCTCTCTGCCTGCTTGTCATCTCTCTCTCTGTCAAATAAATTAATTAAAAATCTAAAAAAAAAAAAAAAGGTACAAAAATTTACCCTGGGCTGATGACAGTGGTCACCTCTGGAAAGGGGAAATGGCTTGGAAGCAGCAGAGGACAGTGAATGGAGAGGTCCACAATTGGGGAATTGTCTTAATTTCTGATGATTGGAATGTGTTCTCTTGTCACTTGAACAGTTTTTTTGAAGGTTTTAAAAAATTATTTATTAGAGAGAGAGAGAGAGAGAGAGTACATGCACATGTGCTCCGGGGGAGGAGCAGAGGGAGAGGGGGAGAGGGAGAACCTTAAGCAGACTCTGGCTGAGTGCAGAGCCCAACATGGGGTTCAATCCCATGGCCTGAAATCATGAGCTGAAATCAAGAGTCGGAATCTTAGTCAACTGAGTCACCTAGGCACCCCATTACTTGAATAATTTAAATCATCATGTCAATTATTTTATTTTTTAAAAGGCAGGGGGCAATTACATGGATTTTTCAGAGGCTATAAAGGGACAGTTATAGTTTATAAAAAATAACAAACACACTGAAAAGATTTAAAAAACCACTTATTTATCCAACTGTGTACACATATATGTATGTGTGTGTGTGTGTGTATACACATGAAGTCATATATATATACATATATAGCATGAATTTATTGACAACTACTTAATTTCATTTTGTAGAATATAAAGAATCACTTGTGAGTCTTTTTGAGAATCTTTTTTCTTTTTTTCCTTTTTTCTCTTTCTTTTCTTTCTTTTTACTTATTATTATTACTATCTTCCAAACAAGTACAAGTTGCCTTTATCCAAAGAGCAGACTCTACTCCCCACCTTCTTCTCTGACTTCTCAGGGATGTGGGTTGAACTGAGTCAGTCCTGTGCTCTGAGAGGTCATGGCAGCAAGACCCTTTTCATGCGATTAGCATAGGTAGAGCAATCTCTGGTCGTGACCATGGGATTGAAAGGAAAGGCCACATGGTGTGGTAGAATCAGCAAGACTCAGAGTCAGATCGACCTAGTTTAGAATTCTGGCTCCGCCAACTTATAATTAAATGGCCTGGCAGAATAATTCCATCTCACCTATAAAATAAGGGATACAAATAAATACTTTAGAGGTTTAAGAGTGAGGATTTAAGGAGGTACCACGTAGTAAACATCCCGCGAGGACCGGGCCTGGCATGAAATATGACGGAGGGAATGCTCACCCTTGCCACCTGCTTATGGTCTCTGGAGGATAGGAGGAGGTTGTCCTGGTCCTTCGCGAGCTGACAATAAGCAGGGGAGAGGGGCAGGAACGGCTTGCCTACCAGCTCTGGACCCTGTATCCCTTGAACAGGGACAGGGTTGGGTATAAATCCTGTAACTGGAAGTTTCCAAACCCCTGGTAAATGCAGGCTACCTTCACATCTCTCTTATTCCAAGGTTTTTGTGTTAATGCAAGTGCCTCACAGCCCACTTAAGCTTGGTCTTTATTTAGTGCAATTAAAGTACACAGTGTTTCCTCTTCTTTTTGGGGTAAGGCCAGTTGTGCAAAATAGTTTCTAGAATTTCTTAAGGAAAAATATCAGTCTTCCATTCCTATTGGCATTTGACTGGTTTAGAATTAGGAGCCTTGTTAGTGAGTCTCCATCCTATTTCTGTGTCCTTCCCTGCCCTCACTGATGTCTTCAACAACTCGTCATACCTTCCTTAGTATGCCCCGTTTCTGAGTGCTGGGGACGGTGCTCCAAATTTCCACTGGTGAATCAGATGCTAAAAATAGAGCCTCCATTCCTCCTATAAAACCCAAACCCTCTCCTCTCTACAGTGTGCTCATTCCCTACCAGACCCGCCAGTACCTTTCTTTGCCAACTTGAGCTTCCTGTCCACCCAACAGGCCACAGGCAAGGTCCATAAAGTGAAAGTGAGCTCTTGGGTGTCCGGCAGACTTTGCTACACTCACAGCAGCAAAAATGAGAGACTGAAAGTGTGGGTGAACATTGGCCAGGCTTGCTGTGAGCATTAAATTTCATAATGTACTTAAAGTGCCCAAGATAGTACCTGGCACCTGATGGTGGTGGTGACGATGGCTACATGACCCCCTTCTCTCCTCCCACCCTGCCTCCTCCTTTTTCTTACCATTTTAACATTAATAGCAGCTATCGTTTCCGGAGCTCTTAGTAAGTATTGGGCCCTAAACCAAGGGCTTACCCACACCATTACATTTAATCCTTGAAATGATTGCAAGGTAGATCTTATTGAGCATCCCTGGCTGCGGGAAATGCAGTAATTAACAGTAAGACCCTGGGCTACTGAATCCAAATATCTGGGTTCAAATTACCACCTGGCACTTGTTAACTGTTGGTCTCTGAGCAAATCATTACTTCTCTGGGACCCTCAGCTGAAAAATGGTAAAACAAACACAGTATCAGCTATACTGGGCTTCAGAGAGGTTTAGGGTCAGGGCGTAACATTGACACATGGTAAGATTCTCCTTGCAGTTACTGTCTCTCCCCACCGTCTTCTGCTGTTCCTGATTCTGGGGAATAAAGCTGTCAAACAGAAACAACAGGGACCTTGAATCTTATATGCAAATCATAGAGGGCAATAAATGTTCTAGTGGCCAAATTTTTAAGAAAGGCAGAAAGAGGGGCACCTGGGTGGCTCAGTGGGTTAAGCCACTGCCTTCGGCTCAGGTTATGATCTCAGGGTCCTGGGATCAAGTCCC
Organism: Mustela lutreola; assembly: GCF_030435805.1. NCBI lineage: Eukaryota > Metazoa > Chordata > Mammalia > Carnivora > Mustelidae > Mustela > Mustela lutreola. The sequence continues at coordinate 5,638,016 of NC_081305.1, forward strand.
GCATCGGGCTCTCTGCTCAGCAGAGAGCCTGCTTCCTCCTCTCTCTGACTGCCTCTCTGCCTACTTGTGATCTCTGTCTGTCAAATAAATAAATAAATAAATCTTAAAAAAAAAAAAAAAGGTAGAAAGAAGCAGGTGAAATTAAGTCTAACAATAAATTTTATCTGACCCAATGTAACCCAACTATTATCATTTCAACATGTCAGCATGTAATCAATGTAAAAATCCTTAATGAAATGTTTGCCTTATCATTATTATTTTTTAATACCGAGTGTTTGTCATCCAGTGGGGACTTCATACCTGTAGCATATCTTGGGTCGCACCAGCCAGATTTCAAGGGCTCAATACCTACATGTGGCTGTTGGCTATGGTGCGGAAGAGGGCCGTGACAAAGAAGATGGAGATGGATCAGGGAGGCTATGTCAGCTGTCCCAGCCCACATAGCTTGGAAGAGGTACAACCAGGATTCAAACTGTGTCTTATTCCAAAGCCTGCCACGATTTTTGAAAGTCACACAAACAGAGAGTGGCTCAGGGGCCTAGTTTTATTTCTTCTAGGTCTCCATGCAAAAGGATTAGCATGCTCTAAAGTCACTGGAGACCCAGCCCTTCATAAAGCTTGCAGATTGTCCCCCCATCTCTTCTAGCCAACTGCTCTCCTACTAATATACACACACCTTTTGGGGGGCAAGGGGACCTCTGTCTCTTATTCTGTTAAACAAGGAATGACAGCTGACCTCCTCAGTTCCCTTCCCTCCCCAATAAAGGCATGAAGATAAACTCTTTTCAGAGGCTCATGTGTCCTTTCTACCTAAGACCAGACTTTGGCAAGTCTAGGGTATCCTCAGGGAATGAAATGACTAATTGGTGCCGGTCTCTGGGGACAGTACACCACTTGCTTATTCACCACAGCAAAGGACACATAAACCTTGGTAATCTCTCCAAATCACCTTCAATTGCTTGGCTCGAGTCCACACACCTCCATCCCACCCCTACTGCTCCTCTACCCTTGAGCCATTTTTGAAAGCACGTCTGCCGGAGGTGACCTTCGGAAGAGCAGCTGGTGGCCTCTCTTTATTCCCCTGTTCCGCCCCGTTTGAGGAGGTCACAGGGGTGCCCCGAGTTGTACTGAAAGGTGAGGGCCTGCTGCCCTCTATCCCAACAATTCCCTAAGAGCTGGTTAAAGATCAAATATTCACCCATTCTCAACAAATGAATGGTGTTTTCAGTTTTGCCATCACGCTAAATTTATTCAATCTAGAAGGTGGCCTTTTGGATGCTCTAGCCACACTCTCCATAAACACTGCAACCAATATCAGTTAGGAGTAAATGCCCCAGTGACTACAGCCCATGTTGTTTGGGTGAAAACTGTAACTTCTACCATATCAGAAGAGGGGATCTGGAGTCACAGAACCACATGTCTCAAACGCTGGAGCTAACCATCCATATTCAAGAGAAATGAAAACTCTCCAACACTGTATATAATTTTCCTTTCCCCTATGAAATGATGGTGAGAGGAGCTGGTAGTGTGCATGTATCTTTGAATGTCCTTACTTGGCCTGAGAAGAAGTTGATAATCCTATCTAAGTTCCCTAGAGTTATACAAATGTGCCTACACATAATAGTATATTTAGACCTTAAAACTATTTTACCATGTAGGTATTTTATAGATTTAAAAGATCTCCATGTCTGGGAACTACAGATCTGATACTCGCCTAATGGCATGAGACCTGGAAACCCCTAAAAACCAAAAAGAAATGTACAGATGAACAAGCTGTTTGAGGGGCAGCAAGTGAGGGCAGTAATTCAGTTCTGTCACTTCCTTGGGCTCATCGAGTGGTTCCTTCTGAAAGGAATGGGCCAGCTTCCTTCCACCACGACACCATCATTGAAAGAGCAGCTAGCATTAATCGTGCAAAGTGTCTGCACACACTACAATGTTTCTTCTCACTGTAACTCTGATGGATGGGGATAAATATTCCTGCAGTGGGGATAAGAAAATCAAGAGGCAACTTATCCAGTTACAGAGCTAGTAAGTGGCGGGTCTGGAATCCAAACCCAGGTCAGTCTGATTCCAAAGGTGTGTTCATAACGCTGTGCTCTAGCATATGGTACGGCCATGCGGAAGCAAATGGAACACTGTAGGTGTGAAAATTACACACAGTGTTGCAGATTTGTCTTTCACTTGGGTGGTTAGGTCTGGTGTTTGGGATATATGATTCAGGAGTGCCAATATCTCCAGGTCTGATGTGGTGGAAGTTAATTAGAGCTTTCACCCAGAGGACCCATGCTGTGCCATGCCCCTAGCTGACATGGCTAGAATGGGAGCACACAGTGTGGCTGGTGCAGGGCAAATCCTTCTCAACCTCTTGTCTCGTTACTCAAAGAACACAGCCCACTGCGAAAGGCAATTCACCGTCTCACATTTCCTCCATCTCCCTGTAGGTAGCCTGCACTCTGCTATGCGTGAATACAAGGGTTTTCCATGTACCAATCATTTCCTCATCAATGTCTTCACAACTCATTCCCATGAGAGCAGTTGTAATTACACCAAAAGGTCTAAATGGGTGGCAGTCAAACGGAGCCCAAATTTATCAGAAGCCCATACTCCTGCTTCCTTCTAACCTCTACACATCCCCACACCACCACAAAAAGACAAAGGGAGCAGATTTCGAGACCATCTCATGGAAGCTCCGACTGCACTTGACTGTGAACTCAGTCGATAAACATGGTGAGGCACATTGCACACGGCTCCGATTTAGATAATCACTCAGCCAGCTCTGGGCATAACTTGAGTCCTGCGTTGTAACACAAGAAAATAGACTTGGCTTCTGCCACCCTGGAACCAATCTTGGCCTGCTGTGGATCAAAAGCAAGAGAACCGTATATTCTCATCTGCACAACCTTTATGGGTATCTATCTATGGTTTGGTTCAGGTCCAGGCACAAACTTGAATTAAAGGTTAAAATTGATGACTCAGAGCTTAGCTGGAAACGCAGCCCAGAAAATGGAGCTATGAACTAGGAGGAAAACGCGTCTGAGGATGAGAGGGAGATGTGGAAGCGCTGGGGGCTCAGACTCGTATCCCACCCGCCTGCCCCAGGAGCTCCCATTAAGCTGCCACGCTGTGGGCAGCAGAGGGCACTATTAATACTCGGAAGTGAGCAGCACACTTGAAGAAACAGGAAAGGTTTAGAGTAAGTTTGAGTATGGCATTTGGACAGGAGAAGGTCATAAGATTGTAGTTACCACCTTTACTCTTTCCTGTCATCAAACTCAGATTACTAAAATTTTAAAGCGGCTACAGGATGAAATGGGCTTCTGCATGGAACTTCAAGTTCTTAGGATCTAACTAACACACACACACACACACACACACACACACACACACACACACACTCCATGCTAGGTGATTACTACAGTTCTGCTTCATAGGTGCTAAACGCTGCCCATGCGTTATCTTACTTAATCATCAACTCTACCTGGGTAAGTTCTGTTGTTATCTCCATTGACAAATAAGGAAACTGAGGTCAAATAGGTCAAGTGACTTGCTCAAGTAACTGGCTGGCAAGTGACGGACTTGAGATCTGAGCCAGCTTCACATGCCAAAGCCCGCATTTGTAAGCAGCGTGCTATACCTCATGGCAGACCGCTCTTCCGTAATGTGAGAAGAAAACACCAACTCCTTATCTACTGATAGGAATTGGAAGTGTTGTGAATTCTGTGTTGCCACATCTATGCTTTAACAGTTGTGAAAAGTAAGGCTACTTAAACCCTGCCGCAGCCTCTCTTCCTCCACCAGCCCGTTCTGACCGTGTTCCAACAAAAATCCAGGGTTAAAACCAATGGCTCTGTTAGAAGTTAAATCCCCAAAATCTGCATATAGCCCAAGGGTTTCAATGTCAACCCTCTGGTAACCCAACTTCTCAGGAAGCCATAAAGTTAAGAATTGTTCATCCTTTGATCCATCTCTATCTAGAAGATCTATGACAGAGCATGGTATGAAGTCAATGCCCAATAAATTATCACAAATACATATGTTAATTAGCCAACATACACTAGTAATTCAATGACAAAGCAATAGAATCAAGAAAACCACCGGCCCTCCAAGTGGCTGACTTTCTGGAAATAATACCATTGCAAATTTATAACCTCATCATCTCTAAAATAGTCCACTTTGAAACGCTTATGACATTTAACTCCAGTGTTCTGGATCCTTCCAGAAGCACTGCCCTAATATTGTTCATCGTGTTCCCCTAAAATTAATCTGATAGGGATACAGAAGCTATTCCTCTTAAAATTTTTAGTGTTCGAAGTGCGTTACAGACTTTCTAGCTCCATTTCTTTTCTTGGAATGACATATGCATGGTGTGTGTGCCTCTGTCCTCCCTACTCTCCGTGCCTAGGACATACCTTGTTAACAGATCATGACACCCTTCCCATTGAGCCCAGATGGCTAGGAAATATCCATCAGATTGAGTCCCTAACGTAGAATCTACTTATTTTTCTGACTCAAAACGTTTGGAATCACCCACGTCAGCATCACAACCAAGTGATGACCCAGCTCTTGTCTGAAGAGCTCCATAAACCACAAATACATTCTCATAAAGATAGTATATTTATTCTTCATAACTATCAGAAAACGTTTTTAGGGACACTTCTGGGGGAACACAGTGATGGAACACTTGTGCCTACTATGCTTACCTCTTTCCAAATTTTTATTAAAATTGCTTGAAAGTATGAACAACAGACTGCAGATGGTCCTTGCAGGAAGCAAACAAACAAACAAAAGCAAAAACAAACAAACAAAAAAAACCCCATGACAAAAATCCAAGGGGAATTCTTTCTAACTGCATTAACGATGGGGATTAATGGAAAAGCACATTCTTGGAATACTCACCTTAAGTCCTAACCTTTAATTCAGAGTAGCATAAATGCTCCCAAAGAAAGTAGGAAACACATCAACCACTTAGTCCATTAAGTTTCACTTTGTGCCCTTTTTTCTACAGTGGAAAGAAACAGAAGGCAAAACCCAGAAGCATCCTTCTGAGATCATAACTGGGGTCATCTGAGGTCCTTTCTTCTGTCTACGTCAATGGCTCCTTTTTATGTCCATTCACTGTGAGACAATAACATTGACATGCTTTGGCAAGAATTAGTTTTAATTCTGAGATGCTTGGATACCTACAGGAAAAACCTTGTTCCTAGCAACATGGTCTCTCCTGTACATATTGTACAAAGAAGAAATTACAGTGTCTGAGCAACCAGATTAGGTAAGAAAGTCCCCTCCCTCCAATGGGCCTGCACTGAAGAGTTACCTGCCTGCTAAGCGTGAAACATGAGTTTGTGCCATGAAACAGCCCTGAGATCTGATCGGAGACAGAAAAGCAACCCCACGTGGGCTCTGAAGTCAGTCTGTTGACAAAGCAGCCCTCACTCTCCAAGGAAGAGCTCACGGGATTACAGCAGCACCACAGTCGGACCAAAGAGGCCACTAAGGAAACAATATGTGGGGCAGGTGAATAAGAGAATGCTGAAATGAATGAGGGATAAAATGAACAAACTTGAAGAGACAAGAGGCATAGGGAAAAAGAAGAACATGGCTCTAGAAATTATGTTCTTTAAGAAATGGGCAAAGCTTGGGTTTTTGCAGAGCCAGGCCAGGAGCCACACGAAAGACCCCATGGGAGGTTGAGAAACACAGCATGCGGAGAGCTCTCTACGGAGGCTCACTGGGAATCTGGACACTCAGTAACAGAACCTAGGTCCTCCTCAGGGACAGTCAAAAGCGAAGGAATGACATGGAAATTAAGTCAGGGACGTGCCTGTGAGTGCCTAGAATCTCCGGAGGGATGAGGAAGCTGGCACTGTTTCCAGAGGATTCTCTGCTTCTCATCACTCAGGTCATTTTCTTGGTGATGCCTTATCTGCTGAGTCATAACTGAGCCTCCCCTTTGCTATTTACAAATACTTGTGCTTTTCTTCATATTTATGTGCACATAAGTTTATTGTCTCCCAGACTGGAAACCTCATGGGGACGGAGTCCTTTTTTGCCTACTGCTGGGCCCTTACCCTCTAAAGGAGTGCTGGGCATGTAGGAGACAGTTAATGAGTACTTATGACATGAGAGCTTCCATAAGTCAAGGGAAGAAAAATTTGTTACAACCAAACATAGTTTACTCTTTTGAAGCAAGGATAGTTTAACAATAGGAAATCTGTAATATAATACATCATACCAATAGGTACATTTTAAAGATAAATTGAAAAATAAATCCACAAAATGTAACCTAGTCATAATTGAAAACAACAACAAAAAAATATTTAGCACGTTAGGAGTAAAAGAAAATTGACTTAACAGGACAGAGAAACAAAGTTAAATCAATCGTCATTTTATTTAGTGGTAAAATATTTCTCCCCAAATCAGAAATTAAGTAAAAGTATGTAACATCCAAAATAATTTTAAATATTTTTCTGGGGGTTCTAGTCCATTGAATAAGTCCCAGATGGAATAAAGAGTTAAACGTATACATAGGACACATTTTTAAGTTTTTAAAAAGTGAAGAGGGGAAAAATATATTTTTCCTTTAAAAAGGAAAAACACATTTGTCTCCACAAAAATTAAAGTTCTTTTTAATTTTTAAAAGCAATGAAATACAGGGAAAATGTTTTAGAGCCCACACAAAGCATATGAATGCATGTATTTGTGTATATATTAATTTTATTTCACTGAGTTTCAAAAGTAAACAAATTGACAAAGCCTCGATACATTGAGAGCACTTATAAATCTTTAATAAAAACTCCTCAGGCAATTTTTTAAAATTCCAAGTCACAAAAAGCCAAATTACAAAAGAAATGCAAATGTCCAAATAAACAAAAATGACTTGATTTCTCCAGTAAAAAAAATGCAAAATAAAACAATATATATGATCATGTTCTGGGCTTTTGGGGCAAAGTGAAGCAGGGTCTTTCATTTACTGGTAGTGGGAGAATAACTATTCAAAGTCAAATGTTGAAATCTACTTTTCTTCCACTTCTGATCCACTCTTGACACTATAGCCGGAGTAATGTTCCCAAAGGCAAACATGGCCAGGCTACTTCCTGATCCAAAACCCTTCCAGGGCTTCCTACTGCTTCTAGAATAAAGATGTAAATCCTACACAGTCTACATGACCCTCCATGATCTGGCCCCTGTTTCCCCTTCAACCCTGCGTCCCAATATGTATCCTCCATCAGCAAGAGGCGTCCTCTCTGCACTGAGTGTTCCTCGTTCCCTCCCATCCCACTCTTTACAAGCATGATCCTCTCCCCTGGGACACTTTTCTCTTTCTCCCAACTCACCTTTATTCCTGCTGGGTATAAGCTCAATCTTCAATCCCAGGGAAACGTACCCTGGTCTCCCTGGATAGAAGGGAGGTTTTCTCAGTAGAGTGTTTTGAACACCATGGACTGCTGCTTCCTGACACCTATCGTAGTTTTAATTTTATATTTATTTTGGATGGCTGCTTAGTATCTTTCTCCTTCCCTAGACTATGAGCTCGGAGAGATCAATGGTCCATCTCTGTAGCATGAGTACCTAGACCCCAGGAGATGCTCAATAAATATTTACTGAAAGAAGCAAATTACTCTAGTTCATCTTGACCTCCGCTAAAACAGCAAGACCTAAAGCTTCACACATACATAGTCTGCCAGGACAAACAGGGGAAGGACATGCACATTTCTGAATATCGCCCTGTTATAGGGTTGAACAAAAATGAAATTACTATCCTTCGACATGGTGCCATCAGACCATGTAATCTCCAATTTTATTCTTATCTATTCCCATTCGTGGACTCCAAAGTGAGATGTATGTTTATCCCTTCTAGTTTTCCTTTTGTAAACTAAGCCCATAATTTCAACCTCTTTAAGATCCTTCTCTATTTTTATGTCTTCTCCGGTTAGTCTTCTTCTAAATTACTGATGAAGCTTACATGGTTACAATGACAAAGACGAGTGTATCTGTCGTTTCTTAACCCCTTACTTCAAAGCGGCAGATCCATGGGATCCTACCTGCATGCTGACTCCTGTCACCTTCACAACATTATGAGGTGAGTGTTTCTTCTCAGGGGTTGATAAATCTGTGGCTCTGAGGATCAGTTAACTTATCTTAGATCTCGAAGCACATAAATGGAAAGACAAAGATTTGAACTAGGCATCTTTGCCTCATGCCTCTTTACATGACTCTGATGGTGTACAAGCTTTCTCAGCCATGAAGTCTACTGTTTCAGCTCAATCTAATGCGGATGCCTGCAATATAGCTAAAATAAGAATAGACCGCTGCCTAACATGGCTTCAAAATCATTGCAGCTCATCAGGCTAATTTTCACCAGCAGAGGCCTAAGTCAGAGGCTTGAGTGAACCCTTAGAAGCCTGTTAGACTCGCAGTAATCAGTCACTTGTTCTAGAATAGAACAGGATGTTCTGGAACATGTTTGAATATCTAGGAAAGTCTACAATGATGGAAATACTCTATTCTGGGCTGTCCGATAAAATGGTCACTAGCCATATGTGCTACTAAACATTAAAAATGTGGCTAGTGTAATGAAAAAAACTGAGCTTTTAATTTAATTTACACTTAAATTTAAATAGCCATACAAACTATGAGTTGGTCTTATTATATCAGCCTCTATCTCAGACTTCCTCATTGTCTTCAAAACACAATAGACTCTTAAAAAGATATAAAGAACCTTAAATGTATATTATTAAGTGGAAGAAGCCAATTTGAAAAGGCCGCATACTGTAGGATTCCAACTCTCTGGCATTCTGGAAAAGGCAAAACCATGGAGACAGTAAAGATTAGTGGTTGCCAAGAGTTGATGTGGGAGAGGGATGAATAGGCTGAGCATAGAAGAACTTCAAAGTCGTGAAAATCCTGGGTATGATGCCATCATGATGTATATGTCATTACACGATTGTCCAAACCCACAGAATATGGTTTATGACACCAAGAGAAAAACCGCAATGTAAACTATGGACCTTGGGTAATTATGATATGTCAGTACAGGCCCACGAATTGTAACAACTGTATCACTCTGGTGGGGGGATATGGATAATGGGGAAAGCTACGCATGTCAGGGGGCAGAGGACACTGTACATGGGCAAGGGACACATGTACATTCCTCTCAATTTTACTACAAACCTAAAAATGCTCTAAAAAACAAAAGTCTTCAAAAATCACACGACAGATTACAGGTTAGAAATCAAAATGCGACGAGGAAAGAACGCTTGCCAAGGAGCCACGTGCTCCTTACATTTCCTACCTTCCTCTGCAGGTAGGTTGGCGCCACGTGACTAGACGTGGCCAAAGATTTCTGAAGTGCCACATGGCTCTAAGGTTGAGGCAATTAAGGCTCAGCATACCTCAATATCCCTCTCTCCCCTAAGAGGCCGTGTGTTCCAAATGACACAACTGGCACGTTAGGAGAAGGCAAGTCACAAGAGAGAACTAAGTCTTCATTCCTCCAAGCCTTTGAGATTGCAGGATTTTTTTTTTCAAATATTTTATTTATTTATTTGTCAGAGAGAAAGAGAGAGAGAGAGCACAAGCAGGGGGAGCAGCAGGTAAAGGGAGAAGGAGAAGCAGGCTTCCCGCCGAGCAGGGAGCCTGATGTGGAGCTCGATCCCAGGACGCCAAGATCATGACCTGAGCCAAAGGCAGACGCTTAACTGACTGAGCCACCCAGGTGCCCCTGAGATTGCAGGATTAACTGTTACAGCGACATCACGTTGCTGAGGCTGACCCACGAAAATAACAATGAGCATGCTCAGAATTCTCGGCAGAGTAAGAGCAACAAAGAAGCAGCAGAAGCAGCAGGATCCAAAGAGACGAGAAACTAGACAATACATTCCATTAACACTGATTTCTCTGTCAGTAGCATTGACAGTATAGCACTGACTTTTATGTGTTACCTTGGTGGAGTGAGGAGCCATTTTTTACAATAAGTGTCCTCCAGGTTCATAATAGCAGATAATTAGGATGGTAATCTCCATTCTGTTATCCTACAGTTTGCTTCTAAAGGCAAGTTTTCCCCCACACTAAACACCATCTTGCTTTTTTCCTTTAGCCACAGTCTTAAGCCAATTACATTACATAAGTGGAGATTATAAAACCCGCATTAGCGGTGATTCCTCTGGCAGCCCCACGTCCCTGGAGCTGTCACTTGGCAATTGTTTAATGGGACAGATGTGAACCTTTGGTATTGGGGGTAATGTGAGAAATAGACATTTACAGCCACAGCTTATCAAACTGTACTCCCTTTTGCTAAAGGCAATTCCTGACTATGATTATTGTTAAGTCCCACCAGTCCTCCGTCCCTCCCCAGCTTAAAGAGTCAGTGGCCAGTTAGACACCATTAGCTAAGATCCACTACATCTTTTGCTAAAAAAGGTGCATTTGTTTAATAAATATTTAAGAACACCTGTCCCCCCAGATATGTGAGACATTCAGAGATTTCTGTGCAGGAACAACTCAGGTCTCCAGGACATAGTTCAGATGCCTACTGCTATCTCTTTGCCCCTCAAGGGTGCAGGAAATCATCAAATGTATTTCTCGATTTCATGACCTGGTGAAAGTACCAAAGCCTTCAAGACATTGAAGACTTCAACAGTACAGAGTAGTGTTGGGGAGCCATCCCAGGCCCAACAGTGCAGGCATGAATCCTGGTCATGCCCTCTGCTAGCACTGGGACTAGACTTCTACTTATTCTTGCTGGGCTCCTGCACAGTGGACACTGAAAGAGTACTATTCCCTTAGCTAATGTGGCGTGTCCATCCCCCCGCTTTGATCTGCTTTGTTCCTTTCATCCTATGCCCTTCAGAAAACCTCCATGGACTTCTGGAGCCACTTCACCTAAAGGAACCGAGAGAGTCAGAAGTGTCTGGGAGCTCACGATGCCTTGGGCAGCTGCAGTCCATGACTGCTGCAGGAGTCTCAAAGTCCAATGACGGACTCTGTGCAGGACAGTGCTGCCTGATTTGCCTCCAGAGCTGCCACAAGGGATCAGGCTGAGGCTAAAATTTAACCCTCGAGTGGCTGCTTCATGGCTCCATCCTGTTTCTCCCACTCTTCCACCCATTTTCCCAGGGAACACTGTCTTTTTTTCTTATAATAAACGTTTTATCTTAAAATAGCTTTTATTGTCTTATTGCTGACGCTGGGACTTCTAGTATGATGCCAAACAATAGTCGTGAGAGTGGGCATCCTGTCGTGTTCCTGACCTAAAGGGGAAAGCTCCCAGCTTTTCTCCATTGATAATGATATGCGCTGTGGACTTTTCATTGATGGCTTTTATGATATTGAGGCATGTTCCCTGTATCTCTATACTCTGAAGAATTTTAATCAGGAAAGGATGCTGTATTTTGTCACATGCGTCTTCTGCATCAATTGAGAGGATCATATGGTTCTTATCTTTTATTTTATTAATGTGCTCTATCATGTTGATTGATTTGCAAATGTTGAACCACCCTTGCATCCCAGGAGTAAATCCCACCCTCTTACACTGTTGGTGGGAACGGAAGCTGGTGTAGCCACTCTAGAAAACAGCATCCTCAACACGCTAAAAATAGAGCTAACCTATGACCCAGAAGTTGCACTACTGGGTATTTACCCCAAAGATACAGATGTAGTGAAAAGAAGGGACACATGCACCCTGATGTTCATAGAGCAATGTCCACAATAGCCAAACTGTGGAAGGAGCCAAGATGCCCTTCAGCAGATGAATGGATAAAGAATATATGGTCCATATATGCAATGGAATATTACTCAATCATCAGAAAGGATGAATATCCACCATTTACATCGACATGGATGGAACTGAAGGGGATTATGCTGAGTGAAATAAGTCAAGAAGAGAAAGACAATTACCATATGATTTCACTCATGTGTGGAACATGAGGAATAGTGTGGAAGACCATAGAGAAAGGGAGGGAACACTGAAGGGGGAGAAATCAGAGAGGGAGATGAACCATGAGAGATCATGGATTCCAGGGGAAAAAATGAAGGTCTCAGAGGGGAAAGGGGAAGGGGTATGGGGAAGCCGGTTGATGAGTATTGAGGAAGGAATGTGTTGTGATGAGCACTGGGTGTTATATGCAACTAATGAATCATTAAACACCACTCAAAAACTGATATGTCCTATATTGTAGCTAACAGAACATGCTTAAAAAAAACCAATAAAGCAATTTATGATTTACAGAAAATCTACAAGATAGTACAATATGCCATACTTCCCATAGGTGGGGTTCCCGTATACCTTACACCAAGTTTAGCCTATCGTTAACACCGTCCACTTGTCATAACCGAACCAATATTGATACATAGTTATTAGCTAAGGTCTATCCTTTTTATTCACATTTTCTTAGTTTTACCTAATTTCCCTTCTCTTTCAGAATCCTATTCAGGATCCCACATTATATTTGGTCCTCAAGTCTCCTTAAGCTCCACTTGCTGTAACAGTTCCTCAGACTTTCTTTGTTTTTGATGATCTTGACAGTTTTGAGGAGTACTGTCAAGTGTTTTGTAGAATGACCCTCAATTAAGATTTGTCTGATGTTTGCCCCCTCAGATCGCACCAAGCCTAGAGTTTACCTAGGACTGAATCCTTGATCAGTCTTCTCCCCTTCCCTATCCTGCTGCCTCTTACTCCTTCACAGGCTTAGTAAATCACATATACATGAACCCTGGTCAGACTTGACTTCCAGGAAAGCAAACCTAAGGCAACTGACAAACAGGGGTGGTCCCGAGAAAATGAGAGTTTGATGATGAGCCATTTGCTGGTTGGTAGGCAATAAAGATTCCCTTCATTAGAGCTCTAGGGAACATCAACTGTCCCTGATGTAGGAACATAATTCAAATGCAAAGACTTCTCCTGGGATGAACCAGAACAGGCTAGAGGTGGAAGGGTATCTGTTACCTCATGCAGTATTTCTGGTGTTTGAAAGGTAAGGGGGTGGGGAGAAGGTATTATTATGAGGACCGTAGAATTGAGTGTTGCTACTGAAAACAACACTCACGGATGCTTTGAGGAGAAAAACAGACAGTGAAAATGAATTTTCAAATTCCAGGAAAAGATAACCTGGAATGGTAAAGCAGGCATCCCTGAGATTCCCATCCTATCCCTTGATGGTGCAGGGATACTACTTTGATAAGCCACCGAACAGGGTTTCCCACAAATACCTACTCTGGCCTTTATAAGTATGATATCAAAATCTCTAGCTACTCAGCCGAACACATTGAAACAGAAAATCAGTCAAACTGGTTATGGACCTATGCAAAGAGGAGACGGTACTCTTGGGCTTTACAGCATGTGGGTTTTGTCAAAGAGATAGTTCGTCTGTCACAAGGCTTGCAGCTTTTCCCAATTCAATTAATTGGAATCTCACAGAAAAGGAAATGCTGTAAAATAAAAGATTCAAACATCTGGGACCCCAAGCACAATCCAGTGGAAAGTACTAATATGATGCATTCACAGCTTGTGGATGGGAATTTTAAGAGCTTTTATTTCTAAGAACCACTGCTCAGAAAGAGTATGGCTCCTTTTTGCAACTAGTGCACAAGGTAGGTTTAGATGGTGGTTTTTCTAAGAATGCAGTTAAGTGGGGGAATATCCAATGTATTCATTCAATCAAAATGTATTATTTGAATGTCTCTCTGGGGCCAGCAATGCTGTTAAGGTATAACAGTGAACAAAGTAGATGCAGGTCTTGTCTGTTCTTACAGAGTTTAGGGTCTAATTCCATTTCAATAGCTCCAGGTCCAATGTGGTGGTGGGGGGAATCGTGGAGAAAAGGTGGCCCCTACAAAACACGTGAACTTCAGTCAAGGGACACAGTCATACTGAGGCACCTTCACCCTTTTTACTCCCTCTTAAGGCTTTCCATCGGCTAATCCAACCAGAAGCCACAAGGCCAAGGAGCCCTACTGATGGGCTGCCATTGAGGGCACTGAGCAGGAGAAGAAAGGAGCAGAGTGGACCTGGAGGGACAGTGGAAGACACTCAGCACATGGTCATGACCCAGGGATGACGATGAGTAAGTATTATCTCCACAAACTACTCCAGGATACTCTCACTCACTCCATACTACAGAAGAAAAGATTCAGGCATCTGGGACCCCAAGCATAATCTGGTAAAAAGCACTAAAATATGGTGCATTCACAGCTTGTGGATGGGATGCTCTCACAGTGTCCCTGGTCACCTGTGCATAATACTTTGTCCCATTTAATTCTGAATCAAATAACCTGCTCTAATCTATATGATGGGTTCTTGCCATCCCACATAAGATGTTTTTGTCTTCCTATATATCTTCTTTTTTTTCTTTAAGTGGCATATATTTATTTTTTTAATTTTTATTTATTTTTAAAATTTCTGTGTTCCAGAATTCATTGTTTCTGTGCCACACCCAGTGCTCCATGCAACACATGCCCTCCATAATAGCCACCACCAGGCTCACCCCACCTCCCACCCCCTGCCCCTTCAGAACCCTCAGACTGTTTCTCAGAGTCCATAGTCTCTCATGGTTCATCTCCCCCTCCAATTTCCTCCAACTCCCTTCTCCTCTCCATCCTATATATCTTCTTGATATGCTCACCCCCCCTTTCCTTCCATGTGACCTATTTCTTTGGAGCAAATTATTCCCTTTGAGAATGCTGGAATTCCTCAAGCATCATATTTAGCCTTCTGATATGAAAATACTGATGGGGATAAAGTCTGTAAAATCCCAATCTGACTGCCAATTTGTGTTCAGAGCCACTTTCAAATGAGAGCTCATGAGGAAGTTGAAGAAAAGGCAATCTGAAAATAGTAAATAAATGCCTAGGGGATAATGATGTATGAGCAGAATTGTTACTATTAAACACTCACTTGGTACCGCCAAGAAGAAGAGTTTTACAGCGAAGGACGACCTTGAGAGCAATGCAGTCTACCACTGAGGAGGATGTGGATGGCAAGAAAATGCCAGTGATACACACAACGACAGCACCATTGGCAGAGATCCACTTTCAAACGCCTACTGAGTGCCTGACGCTACACTCGGCCCTTTATCCGTATTAATCTCATTAATACACTATTGATCTGATTAATAGTAATTTATACACATCTCATTTAATACTCGAATTGATATTATTACGATCACAGGATTTTTATTTTATATATTTTATCTTACTCAATATTTAAAAGTGATAGTATTGTTCCAATATTTTACGCTATCCCTGTTCACATGTCATACATTTAATCTCATTTAATACTTAGCATGTCAGCATTTTTATACATATAATTTTATGCCTTCTAATACCTTTTATCTCCTTGGATACTGAAACTGATATTCCCCTTTTGGCTTTACAGCATGGGGTACTGACACCCAGGGAGGGTCAGCGCTCAGAATCACGAGGCTGGTGAGTGAGGCTGAAGGGCAGGCCTGTGCGTGGCCCAGCGCCCTTGCTCTCTCCACTACAGACGGAGCGCCTCCCCCAGCAGTAAGAGCTGACATGCCGAATCGTCGCCGCACACCAGGCTCTGCGCTATTTTTGTATGCACTTTCTGCATTTGATCTTCACGACAACCTCATGAGGTGGGTTCTATTTTCAATGTCTGTTTTGCAGAGCTCAAAAATGGCAAGCAGACAAGTTATAGTAATTAAGGGAGACTTGTACTCTCCAGACATTTGTTGGGAATCTGGCTAAAAATAGAGGGTCTGGCAAGTCACTGCACTGGGCACTGCTTCATCCTTTCAGTGTCAAGGAAGCCATGAGGTGACCTGTGACTGAGGGGTTAGCCTGTGTTAAAGAAGAAAGATGAGTTAGTGATGTGGGAGCAGAAGCCTCAGCAAAGTAACTCTGTTTTCAGAGGTTCTTCATCATGTAAGAAAAGAAGGACCAGCACTGGCAGGTACAAATTCTGAAGGCTTGAAAATAGATTTTTTTTTTTGAAAATAGATTTTTCTTTTTTTCTTTTCTTTTTTCTTTTTTTTTTTTTTTTTTTTTTTTTTTGCATAGAAGAGTTTTGTGGTGGCAAGTAGCAGTGGGTGACTCTGGCTCCTTCAGCAAAGAACAATGACTACTACAATGAAAATAGAAGTATGGCTGTCCACTCTACACAGAGAAACATGGGCACGGAGTTTTAGAGGCCAAATAGTTACAGGACTTAAAACAGATGAAAGATTCTAAAGAAAGGTTGTAAAGATGAAATGTCAAAATGCCCCAGTGAGGAATAAAAAAAGGGGGGAAGCCAGCAAAGTGGCCCTGTGGCACTCTGGAGACATTGGGTCTTAAAAGGCCCAGTGACAAAGACAGAGCATGTGATCAGAGAGGGACAGAGATGTGACACCCACATCGACCAGGACGAATGCTTTAGGGAAGGGTAAAGCCCCAAATTAATGTAGGCAACAGCCAAAGAAAGGCCAGGCATGCACACAGCACTCATTACATGACCCCTGAGGAGGGAACCAACATGCCCTGACCCCATTTGGGGCTCTGGAGTCTGATGGAGCTGAGCGGGAATCCTGGTTGTGCCGTAAACTAACCTAGAGACCTTGGGCATGCCCTTCTTCCAGAAAGGCACAAAGCTAATGTCCTTGTTTCCTGCAAGTCTTGGTTCATGCTGTCACCTTCTAAATGAGGCTACCCCGATCACACTATTAATTCGCACCCCCTTGCATCCCGTCCACCACGCTAGCACTTTCAAACTCCCTTTTCCTGTTCCAGGCTTTCAGTGACCTCGTGGTGCAATGGTAGTGCATCTGACTCCTGGTCCAGGCTTTCTTTTATCACATGACTTACCATCTTCTGTCATCCCGAATGTACTTATTATGAAGCTCAGTGTGTTGTTTATTGTGCATCTCAACCCCCGCCTACACCAGGGCAAGAGTGTGTATTGGTTTTGTCCAAAGATGTCTTCAAAGTGCCTAGAATAGTACTGGCACTCTATGGTGCTTAATGAATAACATGAATGAATGAGTGAATGAATGAATGAATGAATGGTATTCTTTAATTACTCTGACTTGTCTGTAAAATGGGACCGCATTCACCGGGTTGTATGAGAATTAAGTGAGATAATGTATATAAAACCCTCAGCACCATGCCTGGTAAAAAGTACTCAACAGATGAAGCCAATGGTAGGGTTTTTCATATCCATCAATTTTCTCCTTTGGTCATCTATTAACTCTGAAAAATAATATCTTGCAGATGAGGAAAATGCGATCTATAGAGATAAAGCCAGTTGTTAACTTGATCTAACATCTCAGAGGTTTCATTTGTAGGAATGGTATAAAGAGAATTAGGCCAGAGGATAGACAAAGAGATTTGCTCCCCACTTTTTTCAAGCTTTTTCTAGCTAAGGATGGTTAGCCCCAAACTCACTACCATAGAGACAGAATTCCCGAAACACTGACTAGGTGTATGCTCAGTGAACATTTTATTTCCTAATGTGGCAACCACTAGAAATTATGTTGGTTCACCAGGAGGAATGGGTACTACATAATTGCGTTTCCTTCCTTAAAAATGTTCCTGAGACAACAGAAGAAAACTGTAGGCAACGCAAAATATACCTTGATTTGAACAGGGCACATAACAAGGCTCCCTTTAGACGTTACCCATAAGATAGTGAAATGTGGTTTCACTTGTTGGATTTAATCACCAGGACCAAAGATCAGTAAACTTTCACAGTAAACAGCCAGGATGTAAATATTTTAAACTTCGCAACCATATAGATTCTGTCAAACTACTCAATTTCACCATTGCTGTGTGAAAGCAGCCATAGACAATATGAAATGGATAAGTGTGGTTGTGTTCCAGTAAAACTTTATTTATAAAAACAAGGTGCAAGCTGGATTTGGCCCAGGGGCCATAGTTTGCTAACCCCCAGCCCTGATAGCGGAATGACTATAGCCTAAGAGTGCCATTGACTGAACTGCCAGAGAGTCTCTACTGCAGCAACATGAGAACAGGTTGACTCCATTCATAAGTGATACAAAGCTAGTAAAAATATCCAACAGGAATGACAAGTTCAAGATTTAAAATTAGGCTGAGAAGCTAAAACTAGCAGCCCAAATAATGTGATATAAGTTCATAAAAGTATATTGTTCTTTGATTAACAAAACATCATAAACATCAAAACAAGCTACAATCTACCAACAAAGTGACGGAAAAACTGGGTCTGGCAGTCGCTCAGAAATAATCTGTGGTTGGCCATATGCTGCCCTCATTATTTATTCACTCCTTCGTTCATCCATTTACTTAGTTTTTAGCTATTAATCCCCAACTGGCTTATGCACAGTGCTAGAGTTTTTTAATGATAAACAAAATAGTCTCAATCCTTAAGGACACATAGCAATCTATTGGACAATAAAGATACCCCTTGGGGAGCCTGGGTGGCTCAGTGGGTTAGAGCCTCTGCCTTCGGCTTAGGTCATGATCCCAGGGTCCTGGGATCGAGCCCCGAATTGGGCTCTCTGCTCAGTGGGGAGCCTGCTTCCTCCCTCTCTCTGCCTGCCTCTCTGCCTCCTTGTGATCTCTCTCTGTCAAATAAATAAATAAAATATTTTAAAAAAAAGAAAGAAAATATATGTTTATATTAAAAAAATAAAAAATTTTTAAAAAAAGGAAAGAAAGAAAGAAAGATATCCTTTTATTTGTTCATTCATTTGTTTTTTCAACACCCAAATACTGTAGTCAGTGATATGGCTGGTCGGATCAGGGTATGGGGATGAAAAAGGCAAATGAGATTTAGTCTTTATCTTTGAGGAACTCTGACTATAATCTTCGAGACACATATTATGTAAACAAATCAATTACAATACAGCATGGTATACACTGTTTCAGAAATACGACTCAAATGCTGTGAGAGCACGGAGAACGGAATAGCTAATTCACCCTAGAGGATTCCATGAAACCCTAGCATTTGCGCTGTTTCTAGAAAATGGATTAAGAGTTTTACTATCAGACGCTGATCTACTCTTTAATGTCTGAGGGATTTTGCTGTCTGGTTACAAACAACCACAAATACTTGTGTTTTGCTTAATATTCCATTTACTAAAATCATCTACTAGAATACAGGCAAATTTTTAAAAACAAACACTTTGGATAATGTAAATGTCACTTACGAATTTGACTAAACTCCTTTAAGGAAATTAAACTGCACTTACAGCTGTAGTTCTATAGTTGGGTTTCCTGCAGAAGCCTTCCCTGATCAAGGTTTGAGTGTGCACAAGATGTTTGAGAACTCCAGGGACACCGGGGAGGAAGTAGGGGGATTAATCCACCATAAGCCCCCCCCCCTGCCATTTGGTTAAAATGTACTCGGATATTTGGGAGGCAGCCTTGCACATACTGACTCAAGAATCAGACTTCTCCCATTTAGTGGTTCTGGGGCTCGCTATCCTTCTCTGGATCTGCTGCATTGACCAACAGCCGAGGAAGAGAGAGAATGAAGGATTATGCTTGGAGAGTTTTAATGGGCTAGCCCTAGTGGTAGTGTTCATCATGTCGACCCATTCTGATGTGGCTGGAACCATAGGGTCTTCTTGTGTTTTTGTGACTGGCTTATTTCATTCAGCCATGTCCTCAAGGTCCTTCCATGCTGTAGCATGTGACAGAATTTCCTTTCTTTTGAAGGCTGAATAGTATTCCATTATATGTATATACAGCATTTTGTTTACCCATTAATTCACCGTTGGACATTTGGATTGCTTCCACTTCTTGAAATATACTTAATGCCACTGAACTACGCACTTAAAGATAGTTAAGGTGGTTTTTACAAAATGATGTAGCTGGGCAGCCTCCAGCATTCGGCCCCATGGTGATATGAACCTGAGATGGAATGACCTCCTCAACTGATGGTGGACAGAGATCTAGCCCACCCAGACTGCTTCTTTCTTGCCCCTCTCTTATGGACAATAATCATTTTAAAAGGCTGCTTCTAAAATGTCCAACACCTTTATGCCTCTGATGGTCCCCTCCCACAGAGAGGTCTGCAGTACAGGATAACATGCCCCCTAGATCCAGAATATAAGTGCCCCAAAATACTAGCATTCCCATTCTCCCAGGATTTCCAAGGCTTCAATTTCCAAAGCCCCATGTCCTTTCTCTGGGACACTTCCCACTTGCGAATACAGATTACAACTTGTGAGTATAAGTTCTGGCACTGGGATCAAACAGATCTGGGTTTGCAGATTGGCTTCTTCACTTGCAATCTGCGTTGTGTTTCAGGAAGTTAATTAGTTTGCTTGAGCCTCAGTTTCCTTGGCAGTGAAGTTAGACTAAAGTAAGTTCTCTCTTGGATATTTTCTCCAGATCCACTCTCTACACATCTACCTCCTTCTCTCCACCTGGGAGACCAACCTATATGGACTACTACAGTGGCTCTCAGCTGGCACAATCCTGTCCCCTCCAGGGACATTTGGAAACATAGAGACATTTTTGGTATCACAGCTAAGGAAGCTGCTATTGGCATCCAGTGAGTGGAAACCACAGATGTTGTTAAACTTCCTAGTGCACAGGAGGATTCCCTAACAAAAAATTATCCAACCCTAAATATCAACATTGCAGAGGTTGAGTAACCCTGGACTATACCAATAGGTTTCTGTCCCTCCGGTTTCTAGTTGGAGTTGGCCAATAGGGAACTCTAGCAGGAATCAAGAGAGGAAAGATTAAGTCAGGCTGTCCATTCCCTTTAATCCCACTCAAAGAGGTTACCTGAGGTTGGCTGTGTCTGTCCCAGTAGACCCCTGCTCCACTCAAGGTAGGTTTTTCTCTTTCTAGAATCTGGTAGCTACTGCCTGAGCTCATCAGGATCCCCTGATCCTGGCCCCAGGAAGACCACACTTCCTCTTGAGGTTCCTTTGTACTTTGCTGCACCTTTGTAAACCTGTAGACTTTGTAAACTTTGTAGAACCTGTTTCAAATAAGCTCTCTTCAAATAATCCTAATTAGGTGATCTGTTTCCTCTTGGGATTCTGTGTGGTATCAGTAACAATCTCGTAAGGCTGCTAGGTTTCAATGAAATCATAGAGACACTCGGCGCAGTATAAGGCACGTTGTGAATGTTCAGGGAATCACAGCCTTCTCATGAGGCCTCTTTGGGAATTGCTGTTTCACTGGATCTTCTGAACAGATGACCCTTCCTTCAAATGAGCCACCTGAAAATTTTCTCCCTTCTTAATTTGGAGCATACACGGATCTTAAGAGTAGATCAAGCCTCTTTTTTTTCCCCCCAACAGCTACACTCCAATATCTAGAGATAACTGTTCTGCCACAGAGCTCAAATATGGTGTTAAAATATGTTCTGAGTTTGAAAGAAATTCCAGGTCTGTTTCTGCTCTGGGAATGCAAGACATTATTTGTGTCCCTGTCATATAAATTTGGAAGCAATGTCCATGCTGGCCCTTTTCTCTCCAAGTTTCCTGACTCAGTAAAAAGAATGCATGAGCCCGATTTTTATTCCTGGTGACAAGAGGAGAAAGGTTGGGCTACATCCTCTGCAGACATGGTTGGAAAAGATTCAGACTCAACAATGGAAATCACCATACCCACCCCGCTCAAGAGAGCATGGGAGCCTCTGGCGGCTTCCCCACAGGTGACATGCAAGACCAGAGTCCAGGCATAGAATGTGTTTGAGGATATGTTGGAAACATTGGGGCAAGTCCATTCATTCATTCATTCATTCATTCATCCATTCATTCATTCAAATATATATTGATACTTGAGAGTAACTCTGACTCTTTCACTTAAGTCTATTCTATGTCATTACCTCCAGCCCGTAGAACAATAATAATTATAGATAATATCATGTTTTCATCCACTGTCTCATCCAGATCTTTCAAAGGCTCTAAGAGGTGGTTGTTCCTTTTGGCCCATTTTAAGGATGAGGAAACTGAAACTTGGAGAGAGGAAGTCATTGGCCCAAGCTGCATGGCACTGAACTATGATTCATAGACAGACTGATGAACTCTAGAGTCAGAGAGACCAGCCTGAGTACAGTACCTTGCTTTGCTGATCCTCTTGTCCTCTATAACAGCAAGACCATGGCCAAGGTTAAGGACTAGCAGCCAACACTATGATTAAGAAGCAAAAAATAAATAAATAAATAAAAATAAAAAAAAATAAGGAATTTTGAGCCTGGCAACCCTGAGCTCCAGTTTTGTTCTGTCTCTCAACAGCTATGTCCTTCAGGCAAGTCATTTAACCTGTCTGGGCTCAGTTTCCTCATCTGCGAAGCGGAGGATAATAATGTCTGCCTTGTAGGGTGAGAACTCCCAACAAACGCAGAGGTCTCCAAAGTGGGGTGTGGGAAGAAAACTATCAGCATGTTGATTTCTAACTTATTTAATTCATCTCCAAACAACAAAGGAATTCAGGCTCCACTAATAATATTTAATGTATGCATAGACATGGGACCCCCATATTTGACATGTATGTTAGCTCTTTTCTTTCCTCTACAATGCCGAATGGCTGGTAACACCCCCACATTCATCCATTTGCTTTTAGCAAATTGCCTTATGTGGAATTTATACGTGTCTGGAAAATGGATTAAGGCTTTGTAATAACCAGTGTTTAAGCAACAAACTCACAAAATGGACAAGCAACTTAAAAACATTCCTGCTAAGGATCTATTTAGAAAAAAACACTAACGAGGTAAGTATGAGTGAACACACTCATCAGGGCTTTTCATGGACCACTCCACAAGGCAAACAAGATGATGACATAAGCCAAGGTGACAAAGTGCTGACCTCTACCCACCCAAATGAAACCACTGTAAGAAGGTTTGGAATATGGATTTACAACACTGTAATTAATGACAATCTTTTCTCTACGTGCAACTTGGAGATACTAGCTAATGATAGTACAAAGCCACCACAATTAGAGAGACATTAAATTTGTTTATTCTGAGGTAATTTCATCCTTCTAAAATTTGTTTTGTGTATGTTTTATAAGGTACTCAAAAAGCACCACTTGGCAGTGTATAAGTAACTAATCAAATGTAATAATGTTAGTGATATGTACTTAAAATCATTTTTATTGGTGGGTATGCCATTTAAAAAGCATGGAGACCCCTGAGCTAATATACATAATAAAGCAATTGATTCACAAACTACCATGCAGTAGTTGCTCAATAAAAGGCAACTGTTGGAATCAAGAAATGGGCAGAGGACATGAACAGACATTTCTGCAAAGAAGACATCCAGATGGCCAACAGACACATGAAACAGTGCTCCATATCACTCGGCATCAGGGAAATACAAATCAAAACCACAATGAGATATCACCTCACACCAGTCAGAATGGCTAAAATCAACAAGTCAGGAAATGACAGGTGCTGGCGAGGATGCGGAGAAAGGGGAACCCTCCTACACTGTTGGTGGGAATGCAAGCTGGTACAGCCACTCTGGAAAACAGCATGGAGGTTCCTCAAAATGTTGAAAATAGAACTGCCCTATGACCCAGCAATTGCACTACTGGGTATTTACCCTAAAGATACAAACGTATGATCCAAAGGGGCACGTGCACCTAAATGTTTATAGCAGCAATGTCCACAATCGCCAAACTATGGAAAGAACCTAGATGTCCATCAACAGATGAATGGATCAAGAAGATGTGGTATATATACACAATGGAATACTATGCAGCCATCAAAAGAAATGAAATCTTGCCATTTGCGACAACATGGATGAAACTACAGCGTATCATGCTTAGCGAAATAAGTCAAGCAGAGAAAGACAACTATCATATGATCTCCCTGATATGAGGAAGTGGTGATGCAACATGGGGGCTTAAGTGGGTAGAAGAAGAATCAATGAAACAAGATGGAATTTGGAGGGAGCAAACCATAAGTGACTCTTAAACTCACAAAACAAACTGAGGGTTGCTGGGGGGAGGGGGGTTGGGAGAAGGGGGTGGGGTTATGGACATTGGGGAGGGTATGTGCTTTGGTGAGTGCTGTGAAGTGTGTAAACCTGGTGATTCACAGACCTGTACTCCTGGGGATAAAAATATATGTTTATAAAAAATAAAAAATTTTTAAAAAATATGAAAAGAGAAAAATAAAGTCACTTATAAAGAATATACTTGAAGTGATTAAAAAAAAAAAAAAAGGCAACTGTTGCCCAAGTGTCTCGGTCAGTTAACCACCTGACTCTTGATTTCAGCTCAGGTCATGACCTCGGGGTTGTAAAATCAAGCCCCACCCAGGGCTCTGTGCTGGGTATGGAGCAGCACAGAACCTACTTAAGCTTCTCCTGCTCCCCCTCCCTCTACCTCTCACCCATCCTCTAAAACAAAACAAAACCGCGTTGTTAATATCAATTCCTCATTTATTGAGCACTTTCTAACTACATGTTTTTGTACAAGTCTTAAAACAATTTTTTATGAAAAATTTCAAACCCCCCAAATGTAGAAAGAATAGTTTGATGCACCCATACATAACTTTATCCAGCTTCAACAATTATCATTTTGCCAACCTTGTTTAATCTCTTCCCTAACTTATTTTTCTGGACCATATGAAAGCCAATTCATATCATTTCACCTGAAAATAATTTGGTGTGGACCTCTAACTGAAAAGAACGATTTGTTTAACTCCCTTGCCATTTTCACACTCAAAACAATGATCAGTAATTCTTTTAACATTATCCATCATGCTACTATTATTACCATCATTATTACTATCCTTAATGAAATGAAAGTATGATTGGGTCCCTCCAACATCATCTTCATGACCATGTCTGAACTCCTCACAAAGCCCTAATCTACCCCCGCCTCCTTGTCCATTCCTGTCTTCTCTTCCAGTGTTGGCTCTTCCTGCTCCTTCAACCTGCAAGACTCCCTCCTCACTCTGGAGCTGCCCCCTTGTCCTTTCGTACCACATCCTACCCATGTGGCCTCCCTGGGAAGCCCTGACTGCTTCCGTACTTGCTGCCTGTGCTGACTTCCATCTCCGAGTTCATTGTATTATCCGTGCATCCTGTCCTCAACATTCTGTGCTCCTTGAGAACTAGGATGGTTAAATTGTGTGTCAGCTGGGTTAAAGGATGGTGGTAAAGCATGACTTCTGGATGTGTCTGTAGGAGCGTTTCCAGAAGAGATTGGCATCAGAATTTGTATACGGAGTAAAGATCAGCCCTCACCAAAGCAGGGTAGGCATCATCCAATCTATTGAGGGCCTAAATACAACAAAAAGAGGAATGGCAAATTTGTTCCTGCTTCTTGAGCCAGAACATCCTTCTTCTCCTGCCTTAGGACAATGGCTCTTCTGGTTCTCAGGCCTTTGGGTTTCAAATGGCACTACACCACCTGCGTTCAGATGGCAGACCATGGGACTTCTCAGCCTTCACAACTGTGAGAGTCAATCCTTCATGATAAATCTCTTTGCATATGCTCAAATGTGTCCTATTGATTCCGTTCCTCTGGACAACTCTAACTAATACAAGAATCAAGACCATGTCCTGCTCATCCAGGTAGTTCTGCACAGTGCCTGGGGCTTGGTGCCTAGCACATCCCTATAAGGGTTGCAGGACTGGAAAAAGGAATCGTTCAGGAGTGGGAAGGTACAGTCAACCCTGACGGGCCAAGAAAGGGGAGCAAATAACATAATGGGGTCCATCGGGACAAGGACACAATGAAATGCCATACCAGGAAGGTTTGGATCAATAGATGAGCTCTAAAACCCTAAACAAATGAAACGGTCCTGGCTGTCCATTTAAAAAGGTGCCACATGGGACCTGCAATTGATGGTAGCCCTTTAAGTAAATCTAGAATAATCAGATAGAAGTTCCACTTTTCCCTAGTGGCCGAAATTTTCTCTAGGGCAGAAATTTTTATTTGTATCATTCACTGCTGTACCTACATTGCCCGTACACAGTAGGTGCTCAGTGAAGATTTCTTGGGTGAATCAATGAATGGATAAATTAACGTAGGTTTGGTTGAAGAAAGATGTAAACTGGATACAAGTAGAGACAGAAAAATAACTGTTTCCTCACTACCCCTCAGAATCACCTACGGGGAATCACCTAACCTGCTGACCCTGTGACAATCAATATCATGCCTACCTCATTTAATCTTGTCTTTCCAGTGTCCTGCAGAATCTGGCATCTAGCAGTGCTCAATAAATCACTGTGGAACAAATGATTCTTTCTGTGAAATGGAAGCTAATATTACTTAGCTTGAGATGAATTAGGATTTTCAACACTCTTCACGTCTTCTGTGAAAGTTCTATATTAGTTCAATCTCTAAGTGTTTTTAGCCTTGTTTTTTAAGAGTCTTGAATCAATTCCAACTTATCAATCAAGGTCATATTTGTCATTGGAACATCTGCTTGCTAACATGAGTGTGCTTGCATTTTGTTAAGCTTTCTATTTTTATTAGCCTGGCATAATAGAACGTGCCAGACCATTTCCAGATCATGATACTGTCATAAATGGGGTACTAGTGTCTTGGGAGCTACTGGTCGGTGCCTCTGGGGGAAAAGAGAGGTTCTGAAGACACAGATATTGCAAATTCTACATTAAACAGAAAGTTCTTCAATGCAGGATTGCTCAGAACATTTGTTATACTAATATGAAACTAAAAAGAAGGTATCGAAAGATGGTAATCCCCAAATTCTCTATTGCTTAAAACCCTACACGTTTTAGATATTTGATGGAACACATTTAACAACCTAGAGATTGCCTGTTCCAAGAACACAGTTTTAGAAATGCCGTTATTAAAAATACCAAATCATGAGGATCCTTGCACTTTCTAAACTATTCAGCTTGCTCAAATTAAAATGGCTGGTCTACCATAGTAGAGAAAGGTCTAAGCTTATTCAGACACCCTCTTCTGCTCCTCATAAGTGCAGACACACCAGAGTCAAGAGATTGGGCTTTCCTGTGAGCCTGACTTGGTACAAGTCTCAGCTCTGAACCTTCCTATATGTGTAACATTTGCAGGTCAATTATCTCTCGACCTCAGTCTTCTCATCCATAAAAATAAGAACAATGACATTGTAGATGGGCTAGATGGACTACTTAACCATGACAGTAGGGATTGACTTTGAAGTGTCATGACAAGGTCACGTGGGAAGTGATAGGTCATTCATGGAGTGTCAGGCACTGATGAGGAATCTGCAGATGGAGCTGTAAACACAGCAAACAGAAGTCCTTGCCCTTGGGAGATACCAGCCCAGCAGAGGAATAAAGAAACTTCAATGGAACCCACTTCTCATGTGGTTCCCAGGGGCAGCCAGCGTGGGCACCAGAACTCTAGGGCAAGAGCAGGTGCTATTGGTACAAAGTCCATTGCCATGTTCCTGATGAATGATGGGGAAGCTGTGAGTTCTCCTGTTACGGGGAGCTACCTGAACACTGCCTCTGCACCGTGGCTGCAGCATGCCTAACAGGGGACAATGTCCCGACTCCTCCTTCCCATGATGGAAGTGCATAGCAGGAGAACAACCATGCAGCCTGGAATGCCTCGGGGCCCATGTGCCCGGAAGCCCTGTGGTAAGGGCCTAAGACAAAATGAGACCAGTCAGGTCAAAGCCTCTCCTCACCTGAATTTTAAGATGAGCTCTCCATGTTTGATGTTGGAGACTAGAGTCACAGATACCTGTGGGTGACAGCCACTGGCCACCCAGAGCCTAGAGCCCTGTTCATGCAAAAGATTCATACAACTATTTAAACTGAGGGGCACACACCTGGATGGGTAGCTGTTCAGCGCCCTGTTTTGTACTTCTGTTTCCCAGTGATAGGGAGCAGCCTGCACCTTCTCCATCACCTGCCTACCTGGGAGATGGAGAAGGTAGTCCCTAAATGTGCTTGCTTTCCTCCCTCTGCCTGCATCCCTCCCACTGCAGCTCTCTCAGAGGCAGTAGGCATTTAATCGTGCATGCCACAATTCATTATGCCTGAAGCTTAAGAAGGGGCTGCGGGCTCTACGTACTTCCCTCTGCAAACTGGGTGCACACCAACTCCTGTCCTGCCTGCTTCGTGAATCATAGTCCAACACGTTCTCATAATTACCTCAGTTTCAGGCTTGAGATCCTAACGAACTCAAGAAGGCGACAAAATAGTAAGTTTGTACCAAATAGAATACAACTGTGCATACCTCCTTTGTATAACACTTAGCGGCATATGGTGCGAGCCAAGCACACTAATAAAGTTACAAAGCAATCTAAGGGTTAGGGAGACTGTCGTTCCTTCTTGGGCTCTGGCAGGAGCGCACGTTGCTAACATTGCAATTTCCCAGATTGTCTGAACACCTGCAGGCATTCAAGGACCCTCCTCCTCTCAAGCACTCTCCTTGAGGTCTCATTCAACAAGACCATCTTAATTCCGGGAGAGGTACAGTGTTTGGGTTGGAGAGACGAGGTCACAAACAAACCTTATCTCATATGCCAACCCAGATTGTCTGGGGATGCCTGGAGTGCTGTGTTGAGAAGGATTCTGAGGCTGCGCTTGGGCTCATTGGGAGTGGCGACCGCTTAGTGACAATACTTGCCGGGAGGA
Organism: Mustela lutreola; assembly: GCF_030435805.1. Taxonomy (NCBI): domain Eukaryota; kingdom Metazoa; phylum Chordata; class Mammalia; order Carnivora; family Mustelidae; genus Mustela; species Mustela lutreola. The sequence continues at coordinate 5,666,515 of NC_081305.1, forward strand.
GGCCTTGGGACTAGGAGGATGTCTGTACACACATTGACATTTCTTCTGGTGAAAAGAGACTTAACCGAGGAATTGAACCCTGTGTTCTTGGGAAAGTCATTCACTGTCTCCAGCCTCAGCTTCCGGTCTATCCAATCAAGAGGCTGATAACATCTTCCTTGTAGGATCCTGGTGAAGTTCAAATTCAGTGTGTAAAACTGCTTGGGGAACCATAATATGTGAGATTATGTAATTTCAAAAATATCTACATTTAAATAACTGTGTGTAGATTTTCTTTTCTTTTTAAAATTGTATTTATTTGAGAGAAAGAGAGAGCACAGGTAGGAGTAAGGGGCAGAAGCAGACTCTCCACTGAGCAGAGAGCCTCACGTTCGGCTAGATCCCAGGACCCTGGGTTAGGATGCCTAATCCACTGAGCCATACAGGTGCCCTTCAATTTGCTTTTCTAACGCTCTAGCGAAGGCTTTTTCAACCTCAGCACTCCTGACATTTTGCCATGGATTGTTCTTCGTGGTGGGGCTGTTCTAGGCATTACAGGGCATTTAACAGCATTCCTGGCCTCAACCCACTAGATACCCATAACAGATGCCCCTAACAATCAAAATATCAATCAAAAATGCCTCCAGATGGGGCACATAGGTGGTCCAGTCAGTGAAGAGTCTGACTCTTCTGACTCTTGATTTCAGTTCAGGTCGTGGTCTTGGGGTCATGGGATCAGCCCACATCCGTCTCCACGCATCCGTGGGAAGTCAGCTTCTCTCCCTTACTCTTTCCCTCTCCCTTTGCCCCTCTCCCTCTCTAAAAGAGCACTTGTGCTCTCTCTCTCTCTAAAATAAAATAAATTAATGTAAAAAAAACTATAGCAATCGCAAGCCCCAACAAAGAGATTTTTATTTAATTATTCAAGTGTCGTTGGGGCACCAGAGTCTATCCCCCAGGTGACTCTTAGACACATTCCGGAGTTGAAAGCCTTTCACAAAGCTGTAAGGAATCCTTTCTGAGCGGACATACATCCCCCTCTCCTGCAAGCTACAGCCCCATGGACTCCCTGGGCCTTGGCCATGTGCTCTTTTGGGGAAAGGCCACAGGTCCTCCCAAGGGGAAATGAGGCAGAAGGTTCCCCACACTCCAACCCAATATGCAACTTCCTTCCTCTCTCAATCACAAAAATTCCAATTTCTCATGACTATATGAAGCAATTTATCCTTTAACAGATGATTGAGGGAACGGGATGAAGGAGATGATTCAATGTGATGGATATCCACGCATGTGCCCCTTAAAGCAACTTTCCAAAGACAACAAAAGCCCTAAGATCCCTTCGATAAAATGGAGCTAGACAGAAACCGTGCAAGTAGCATATGACGAGATACCGATGGTAAAATTAAAGGCAAACATTGTTGATGAGCTCAACAATGCCTGAAGTGCTAAAGCACAATATTAGCCTTGGTGGAAATAACTCCATTGAAGTATGTCCTTCCTGCTACCCAGCTTTCCTAAGGCTCTGAAAGCCTTCTGCCTCTCGCAGCATCTCACTCTCGGTCACCAGGCATTTTCAATACAATGAACAGAGAAGAGAGTTTGGGAATGAAAGTGAAGGATAATTGAAGTGTTGCCTTGATCCATTGTTACCAGTGAATAGGCAGAGAGACAAATACTCAGTCCCCGGTGCAGACCCCCACAGAAGCCCTTCAGCGACTGGGACTAGCGCAGCAGCCAGTCCATCAGCATGTACTTACCGAACACACACCACAAATGAGTCACGCGCTAAACTCTGGGGGATACCAAGATGGATAAGACACAGATCCTGCCCTCTAGGTGTTTGTAGTCTAGTCAAGGACTTAGAAAAACATCATCAATAATACTGAATGGTCTGAGTTTAACTTCAAATGAATAGCTCCAAAGAGAGATACTGAGCTGGGGGTTTTAGGCAAAACTAAGTGAAAATTGCACGTGGAGGCTGGGCATTCCACTCAGTCCTCAGGCATCAGTTCTTCTGTACTGACTTGCAGGAGGGCTGTTAGCCTCCTGAGTGAAGGATGCATGCACCTGTTGGACAGCCAGGGGAGACTGAGAAAGGCATGGCATTATGCCCACCTCCTCTGGGACCCAGCAATCCACTGTGCTGCACAAGACAGAAGTAAAGGAAAGAAGCAGAGGGCCGGAGGGAAGAGCCATCTCCCAGCTCTCCAGGGGAAACAGTGGCTGGATCAGCAGGAACTTGGGGGCTGAGCAGAGAAGGGGAAGTTCTTGCCCTCTGCCCTGCGACAGAAGCAGCCTCCAGGGCAGAGCTCTATTTTCCAGCAGAAGAAAACAGGCTCTCATTATGGGACAAGGGTGTGACAAGGACACCGAGCTCCCGGCAGAGCAACACAACCCCATGCATGTGGGGTGCCATATGGGACACCCTCAGGGACTCCAGGACACACTTGAGGTATCTTCATTCTGAGCTTGAGGGTTGGAGAGCCCTATGATACCTGTGGCAGAGCAAAAGGAATGGCAACTAAGCAAAAAACATGCAGACTTGAACTTCAGAAGAAAAGCCTGCTTTGACTCTGATTCTACAACTATGTGTGAGGTCAACAGAGCTATAAATAATCAGCGCCGCACGGGCTGACACCAACATGTCACGGCACCCAAGAGCCTGAAATCTCTCTTGGCCAAGAAAGCTGTTCTTGAAGTGACATTTAGCCCTCAGAGCCCTAAAGATTCCAATCCAGCAGCTTGGGTCCCCAGTGAGGCCTTGCCTGGGCCCATGAGACAGAGGACGGGACTTTAGGATTGATGCTGTCAGTACGTGCCTTGGTCCAAGCCCCTCTCTCCACTACCTCCTGACAACTGGTCTCCTTGTCTCTAGAATACATGCGCCATATAGCAGCAGTGTAAGCTTTTCAAAGCTCCAAATGAACCATAACACTGTCCTGCTCAAAAGTCTTCCAATGTCTTCCCCTCTCGATTATGATAAAAGCCAAACTTCCGGGATGCCTGGGTGGCTCAGTTGGTTAAGCAGCTGCCTTCGGCTCAGGTCATGATCCCAGCGTCCTGGGATCGAGTCCCACATCGGGGTCCTTGCTCAGCAGGGAGCCTGCTTCTCCCTCTGCCTCTGCCTGCCATTCCGTCTGCCTGTGCTCACTTTCTCCCTCTCTCTCTGATAAATAAATAAAAAAATCTTAAAAAAAAAAAAAAAAAAGCCAAACTTCTTCCATGCCCACTGGGCTCACGGACCCATCCTGCGCACTCCCCAGACTCATTCCCCAATTTTGTCTTGCTCACTTCACTTCAGTGACAAAGGCTTTGTCATAGACCCAGAATACCCCTAACTCATTCCATGCCTCAGGGCCTTTGCACTTACTGCCAAGATACTACTCTCCATATATTCTCACCGTTGTTTCATCTCTTCATTCAGGTGTCTACTCAAGTGTTATGTTTCCACAGAGCTCTCTCCCCTATTCCATAGTCCCTAAAAGAGCCTCCATCATCTTCTACCTCCTTAACTTATTTAATATTTCTTCATAGTACTTAACTCCCAATATCACATATAAATTTGCTTGAGTGTTTGTGTATTGTCTCTATCTCACATTAGAATATAAATGCTAGGACGGCAATCTATCACCAGTGCTTAGAAGTATGCCTGCCATTTAGTGTACAATAAATATGCATTAAAAGACTCCTTCTCAAGCTACTAGGAAAACTGCTAAGCCCTGTAGCCCCTTCTTTGAAGACCTGGCTTTGGAAGCCGCTAACGTGCACTGAGCTTCTCGATGACAAATGTCCCCATCTCATCGCTTGTCCCCATCCCAGCATGCATCAGCACTAGCGACTTACTACGTATTCTTATTTGTTTTGCTCCTAGCTGCCCATATGAATATCATCCCGAGGCAAGCATCATACCTCACATTTTACCGCACCCCAGGATCAGATCTTACATTTATTAGATTTAAATATCACTGTGCTGGATTCAACTTCTCTTTCCAGTCCACTGAGATCTTTGGGATCCTGATTCTTTCCTTTGGCATGACACTGCCCCGGCCCGCCACCACCCCCTCTGCCTTGCAAGGAGGGGGGGGTGGGGTGGTGGCAGGCAAGCCCTTCCCTCTTTTGGTCCTGCTTGTACTGCCAACCAAGTTGGGAGAATCGAGGTACGGCCTTGGCTCCCTCTTGTACGTGCCCAGCCTTGCCTACCTCTCTGTCCCCAAAGGAGGAGATACAGAGAAGGCAACAGACCTGGGTGCTGGCCAGCCCACGGTTTGAACCCCAGCTTCTCCACTTCCTTGCTTTGTAAGTTTTGGCAGTGGGATTATCTTCTCTTTCCTGCAGCTGAGTTTGTTTTTCCTGATACATAGAAACAACAATTCCTATCTCCAGAGTTGTTGTGAGGACTGGACACGGTGACAGAACACCCAGTACAATGCCAGGCATTTGATGAATACATCATCTATGTGCATTTAAAACCAAACCAACAGCTCCGACAGGCCACATTTGGAAACAAGAGAGGAGACTGAAACCCAGCTACTTCACAGAGTCTTTTTTAAGGAATGGGGCAAAAAAATCCGGGCCTCCACAAATGAATTCCCAGTCAGAGGTCACGTGGACAGTTATGCTCGTTGGTTCCATGTGCACCTCATAGTCCCCAGGCATCCGTAAGTCTGAAGATGCGGGGCTTGCCCCGGGGGCAGCAGGGATCCGTGCCGGGGCGCAGGATGGCTGCAGAAGCCGCTGGCAGCCCGGCAGGCCCGGGATCCTCACTACCTTCCTTCCCCACAGCACTGATAACAACGTGCTCATCCAGCTGGCGTTTCTGCATCTACCTCACGCTCATTTAAATAATGGCACAAACCGTAAAGATGGGGAGATAATCATAAAAAGCTCAGGGAAAGTATGCAAATAGAAAACTCGCCCAACTCCGAGAAGGCTGGGAGAACAAAGATAATCAAGCACATTATCAACACGCCCCAGGTGTGAGGCACCGGCAGGCAGCCTGAGGGGAGCCCACGCCGGCAGGGGAAGAGGGCAGCCCTCACCCATCCTGGTCTGGTACCTGCTTTCATTTATGAACTTGATCTCCCTCCTCCTCCCCCTCCCTCCCTCCCTCGCAAACTCCAGAGAACCTTACCAGACGGAGCTCGAGCACATTAAAGGGTGCAGGAAAGTGGAAGTTAGGTGTTTCCCATAATGTGTATTCTCCACCCTGCTCCCTTAAGATGTTCATCCCGATGGGGCAGCCACAGCAAGCACTCAGAATGATGCCAGGGTCATCACCCCCTGCTCAAAACCTAGGTGGCTTTTACCATGCTCAGAGTAAAAGGCAAAGCCTCCCTTTTCCGGGGCTTCTAAGGCTGTCCCCACCCCTCTAACTTCAACCCCATGTCCCTCCCTGGCTCCACCCAGCCACACTCTGCTCCTTTGCCCACCACCACCCTGTGGCTCAGGGGCCCCAGTGTCCCAGAGCTCTGTGTGTCCTGCAAACTGCAAGCCCTCCACCCTGACTCTCCCTCTCCCGGCTTTGCCTTTGCTGGCACTTATCACCATTTGAAATAGCTTCTCTTCTGATTCGTTCTTTGATTTTTTATCTTTCTCCTAACTAGAATGCAAGCCCAATGACAACAGGGCTTCTTGTCTAGTATCTGTCCAGGGCTGTCAACTTACCTGGCACATGGAGGAGGCTCTATACATATTTTCTCAATTAACCTTTTGTCGTTGACTAAAGCTATACACATGTTTATTTTGATTTTTCCATTTTCTTCCCCTTTTTCTATTTTATAGCATTGGTGGGAAGACTGAAAGAACTAATTCCTGATGAAAAGTTTACTGCGTTGCACCTGGTACATGATACATACTTAATGAAGGTTGAATGCCCTTATTATTGAGCAAAATTCAGCTCTGTGTAGAGTGAGCCCTGGTAACAGACCTTCCTCATTGTGGCATTCAAAAAGGGATTGTGTTAAGACAGCCCTACATTTGGCTCTTTTGCATAAGAAGGAAGTAAGGGGAAGCAGGGTTCACTTGTGGGCAAGGCCCTCAGGGTCAGGCAGAGCTGGAGAACTCACAGGGGGCTTCCTCACCCCTGCCCAATAGCCCCTCAATGAACAGTGCTCACCCCATCCTCAGGGCTCCCAGTCTCCAGCTCCTTGAGGGCCTTCTAGTGGACCCATCGCAGGCTCTGTGTGTGTCCGTGCAATAGTTTTAAGTCATTAATGAGAATCTCCCTCTCATCAGAATCCCTGTACATCTGAGTCTGACCGAGACACAGCTTCGCGCTCCTTGTCCTTCTGTCTGGTGAGCGAGCGTCCCCACCTCCAGCTCACCTTTGGAGCACCCCCCCCACTTGCATCTCCCACAGTCCCCGAGCACGTGAGCACATCACTTCCAGAACAAAACCACTTTCTCTTAGCACCACTGTCCTCAATCACTCATGTGTTCAGGCCCTCGGCCAAAGGACAACAACAGGTGACACCAGTCACACCCAAGACTCTGGGAGTTTGCAGGGCTGATTTCTGGCCCAGCTGAGTAGCCAATGGCTCCTTCAGAACTCCACTCAAAAGCATCTCTCTCGAGAGGCCTCTGCTAACTATCCAGTCTGTAAATTGTCCCCCCTCACTTGTCACTCTATCTGTATCCCCCTAATCTTGTCAATCCTCAGTCTGATTCCCCCAGATTAGGAACAAAAGCATCACTTGGGAACTTGTTAGAAATGCAGAATCTTGGCTTCACCCCAACCTGCCAAATCAAAATTTCCATTTTAATAGGGTTCCTCAGGCCACCCATATGGACATGCAAGTTTGAGAAGCACTGCTTTAGAGCTCTTCTCACAGCCTCTAATGGTCTCATTTGCTTACTTAGTAATTATTTATCTCACTCTCAACTAAAAAGAAAGATTCATGAAGGCAGGGACCTCCATGTCCTACTTATCATTGCATTTCCAGTGCCTAGCTACTGGCACATGGTAGGTTGTCAAATAAATATGAAATACTAAGTAAATGAATGAAGGAATAAGTTTCCAAAGTTTCTTCAAACTCTAATGTTTTAGGATCAATGGTCTTCTTTCTAGTTCATTTCCTTCTCCCTATCATCCAAGCTGCATTCACCTGTCTTCATCAAGCATTCACTCACCAACTTCTGTGTAGGATGTTCTATGTTGAGCCCCAAAAAGAGTTCAAAGGCAGCGTCTGCCCATAAAGACTTCGTGGTTGAAAAGATTCACCTGTAAGAAACAACTTCTGTTTTATCTGATTAGATCTGTGGTTTCTAACCCACCTCCCTGATACTAGCATGAGCTATGTTTTTCTGTCCTTAGTAGCCAAAGAACTGGCTTTCTCTACCCATAGGCTTATATTTTTCTGACTTGATACCTGAATGTTTTGTTCAAACCTGTCATTGGAGCATTCCTGCTTCTCCATTATTAGTGATCTTTTATCACTTTTATCACAAGTTCTGGACTTGTAGCATGTTGCTCTGCCTCCAGCAGAAAACATTCCAGTGACCACAACCCTGGTATATGCAATGGCCACCTTGGGTCCTGGGAAATTCCCCCTTTACAGCTTGAATGTCCTCATGTGCTTACTTTGCTGGGCAGGTGGCCTGCTCTCAGATTGTGGGGAGCTTTGTTTTATGTCTAGCTTTAACCCTAACTTCCTTGCTTTCCCTTAACTAATAGTTTCTTACCCATACTTTGCTGTTAGTCTCTTCTTCTCACCAAAGGGACTCTTCATCCCTAGACACTCAACTAACAGTACAAAATAACTTGTTCCCACATGCCCTACATCAACAATAAAAGGAGAAAACTCTATGATCATATTAACACCGGCCAAAAAAGAATTTGATAAGCTTGTGTAGCCATTCTTAACACATACTCTAAGTAAAACAGAAATAAAAAGGAAACATTTAAATATGGTGATTACTTTTTAACAGAAATTAATGATACATTTTAAAAGAAAAAATTTCCATAAAAATGAGAAACTGGGTAGAAATGCCAACCATTACTAATAAATTGGTTCGCATGACCTAAATGGGTCTAGCCAGTGCAATAAGGTAAGGACATTAAATAATAGAGCTAAAACCAGAGAAGAAGAGGTTAAACTCCTTTTCTTGGCTGATGGTTTGATTGCATATCTAGAATTACTACATATGCTAATTTTTTAAATTATATAATTCATAAGAGTATTTAAGAAGTTTCAAAGATATAAGAATTTGAGGGGGAAATACATTCTCTATATGCTAACAATAAGTACTTAAAATTGGAAATAATAAAAAAAAATTACAACAGTGAAAAAAAGTTTAACAAGAAAGCCATAGGACCTATATGAATTAAACTGTAAAATCTTATTCAATGACATAAAATAGATTTTGAACAAATGTAAAGAGAAACTGGGTTCTTCAATAGGAGATCTAATATCATAAAAGTGTCAAAATTTTACATATAAATATATAAAATTTAATGATATTCCCATTAAAATATGAATAGCATTTTCTTTCCTTTTCCTTGAAGGTAAAATAATATTCAGTTCATATAAATGAAAAATGCTCAAGAATACTAAAATTTATATACATACATATAAAAGCTAACAATGGGAGATTTGCCTTATCTGACACCAAAATAGACTACAAAGCCACTCTTAACAAATCAATACAAAATTAGCATAAGAATAGGGAAGTTAATCAGGAGGAAAGAATAAAAGATCTAGAAATGGATCCCACTGAATATAAGATCTTAAAATACGGTGAAAGAGGTATCTCCAGTCAATAAGAAAAGGATTGTTTATTTAATAAACGACCCTGCATGAATGGCTATTGAATTTAAAGAATGAGGAGTTGGACTATTACCTGCTACCATATAAAAAATAAATCTACATGGGTTAAAGAAAGGTGTAGATATAAAATGTTATACAAAAAAAAAGAAAGAAAGAGGAAAAAACTGCACGGTGCTTGAGTGGCTCAACTGGTTAAGCCTCCAACTCCTGATTTAGGCTCAAGTCATGATCTGGGTGGGGTTGTGAGATCGAGCCCCACGTAGGGCTCTGCACTGGGTGTGGAGCGTACTTAAGATTCTCTCCTTCCGCCCCTGAAAAAAAAAAAAGCAAGAACGTGTATATTTATAGCCTAGGGGTAGGACTTCATACCCAAAAGAAGAACCCTATGTTCCTAAAAATAAAATTAAAAAATTGCTAGACTATGTATATTTATAGCCTAGGGGTAGAACTTCACATGCAAAAGAGGAACCTTATGTTTTAAAGGAAACACACAGGGGATGTTTTTATTCTATATGAACATTAGCTACAAAGCATATATAATGTAACTGTAAACCACAGACTATTTAAACAAAACTAAAGGTAACAGTTTACAACAGAGACCCGGAGACCTGAAAAGATATTTTCAATACGGAGGGTGTAAAGGCTAATAGCCATGCTATATGGAGAGCTCTTAAAATCTGACAAACAGAAACCATCCCACAGGAAAAATTAACACACGATACAAATAGGCAATTCTCTGAAGAGCCGACCCAAATTGCTAATAAACATACAAAAAGATATTCAAGGTCAGTGATAGAGAAATGTATATTACAGTAACCCTAAGTTTTTACTTTACAGTCATGTCCCAGGCAAAAATTAGAAAGAGAGTGAAGACGGATTGCTGGTAGGTATGATGGAGAAGTTCTCTCACTTATTGCCAGTAGAAATGTGAAGTGTTTCTGGAAAGCCATCTGGATATATCTATTAAAATTAAAAATACACACACCCTTCAACCCAGAAACCCCATTCCTAGGATTCTTCCCTGCAAAAATAAAATCTTCGGTATCTAAAGATAGATCTTCAAGGACATTTATTATAGCATTCTTCAAAGAAGAAGAAAGTACTGAAAATACTAAATGCCCATCAGAAAGACATACTTATTACATTATAATCCATTCACATTATGAAACATGATACTATGCAAATAAGTGAAGAATGGTATTTCGTGTACTTGTCGAGATTAGAACTATTGAAGAGTGTAGACTGCAAGATAGCATGCATGTTGTAATGTCATGCTTTAATAAACAAGACATTTTTAAATAATCCCCATGCGTTAGGTGTGTGCATAGATGTCTTGCATATGTTATTCATGTGCTTGCATTTGTTTTCGTTGGTGTGAAGAGAAGGGTGTGGAAACTGGCACACACCTTACGTGGGGTACGATGGGCAGACAAAGGGAAAGAAATATTTGTTGGGGAGAGGGGGATGATTATACTTTATGGATGGACCTGTTCATGTGGCCCTCCTGAATTGTTTTTTGTATTTTTGTTTTTAATTTAGTTTTATGTTTTCGGTGTTCCAAGATTCATTGTTCACGCACCATACCTAGTGCTCCAAGCAATCCGTGCCCTCCTTAATACCCACCACCAGGCTTACCCATCTCCCACCCCCCTCCTCTCCAAAACCCTCAGTTTGTTTCTCAGAGTCCACAGTCTCTCATGGTTTGTCTCCCCCTCTGATTTCCCCCAATTCCCTTTTATTCAGGAATTTTGCAAAACAAAAGTTAAACCTAGCCATTATTAAAAATTAAATTATATAAACTTATAGTGAAATAAATTATATTTTAGAAGTTAATTAATAGACAATATTTATCACTCCTTATTTTATTATTTTTACTATTATCTATGCTCTTGAAGCTATTTTACACCTATAGTATCTATATGGTAGAAATACTATATAATTGGGTACAATAGCACATCTCTTCCCAAGACCATGTTCAGTGATATCACATTGACAGTTTGAAATCAGCCATGGTGGGCATATGTGCACTATAGAAATTGGCAAACTTGACTTATGGTTTCACTAATTGTCCAGATTTAAGAAAATGATGGAGAAAAATGTTATCATGCAGACAAACTGAAAAGTAGACATGTCTGTGGTTTGTGAGTAGTACAAAACAATGAGAAAATATTCTTCAAGTTATCAAAAATGATTACCCCATTTAGCAACATATGCCTAATATCAACGATGAAGGAGGGAAGTTCTAACATGTTTTCATTGTTTCATGTTGGTATTCTATAACGTTGTAACATTACCTTGTTTCTTTGTTAACATAAATGAAATTATTAACCAGCACACATGTCAGAAGTGTATTTGTTTGTTAACAATTTGTTTGTTAACAATTGTTAGTTAACCACATGTTGGCGAAGGATAAAAGAGTTTTGCCAAAATCAATGAAAACATTCCGTGAAAAATCAGCTGGCTACATACATGGAATTTATAGTAACGAACATTATATATTATACTGTTCCTCGTAAATTGTATGCTATATGTCCTTTTATATCACAGCACTTACAATCAGTGTGTGTATGTATGTGCGTATGTTTTTCCCAGAGAACTGCTTGTCAAGGATTTACCAGCCCATTGGCTCCATCACTTTTAATAATAGGCACGTGCATTTTGAAAAAATGAGCAAAAGAAAAATATTAAATAATTCAATGGCCTCTCTTCTGGTAAGCCTTCTCTGGTTCTCCCAGTGTGTCTCTCTGCTCAGTGTTGCCACAATGTCCTTCAGGTACCCTCTGTCAGTGGTAGCTGTCACCCTGGGCTACAAGGCCTCTGCTTCCTGTTGCTCCCTACCCCCTTCTGTAAGTTCCCTGCTGCGGGCACCGCGTGGAACCCTTCCTCTCACACGGCCCCCTTGCCCCGAGTAGCTGCTCAACACACGAATGAATTAATCAGCTGGAGAATCCGAGCACAGGAAAAAGGCTCCGACCGTATTTACATGGGGAAACGTGGGCTGGCCTTCCTCAAAATGCTTGCTTGGAAGCCCTCGAGAGCAGCAGCAATCAAACCTCTGAAGACTTGAGCCATAATTCTGTAGCTGAGCTTTCTTTATGGATTAATTTCATCCACAAATTCCCGAGGTCTTAGATTGGGAGCATGTCCGAAGGTGTTTGCATTCTCTTTGTTTCTTCTATCTGCTTTCTTTTTTTAACTCTCATTTTCAGGGTCCAAAAGTTACTCCATAAATGAAGATACAATCTCCCGTTCTTGACAGGAAAAGGTTCTGGTCTCTGGTAGGATTTTCTTATCTCTGGTTGATAGGTAAACTAAAAAAACTCAGTAGGAATGCTCATCTTGCCCTCTGAGAGTCTGGACGCAGCGGCCAATCTGGACAATCATGACAGGGAGTGGAGATAGGCTGAGAAATATATGCTTATAGCCAAAAAATAAATGTCTTTGTTTTTCCAAGTGAAGGCATTTCTCTCAGGGTGGGGGTACAGCATTGCACGGAGACTCTGTGCATGGGGTTGTCAGGCAGATCTGGCCTCAAATGTTAGCCCTGCTGCCACTTAGTCCCTGGCCTTGGGCAAGGTCATTGACCTTGGTGGACCTCAGCTTCTCATCTGCAAAATGGGGACTGTAACAGTACTAGTCATTTATCTGATGTGAGGATTAAACATGGGGTATGGATTCAAAGCATGTGTGTACACCAAGACTTGTACACAGATGTTCACAATAGCTTTATGTGTAATAGTCAAATACTAGAGACAAGCCAGAAATCCACCAATATATGAAGGAATAAACAAATTGTGTTATGTTCATATAATGGACTACTACTCAGCAACAAAAAGGATTAAACTCTTGATATATATCACAGCTTAGATGAATCTTAATATAGTAAGTGGGAAAAGCCAAGCCACAAAACAAAATGAAACTACATACTGTTTGATTTCTTTTGTGTAACATTCTGGAAAATGCGAATTTAGTGACAGAAAGCATGTCTGTGGGTTGCCTGGGGACAGCACTGGAGGCTAGGGAAGGAAGAAATGAAGGAAAGATTAGAAAGGAATGTATAGAAACCTTTTGGGATTCTGGATATGTTCATTATCTTCACTGCCGTGATGATTTCATGGGTGTATTGATGTCAAAACTTATCAAAATTATGCACTTTAAATACACTTGGTTTATAGAATGACAATTATACCTCAGCAAAATCATTAAAAACTAAACAGGATAACAGGTAAAGGGCTTGGAGCCATGTGGTATAGAGTAAAAAGTCAATATATTCACGGTGGCTTTACAAGGAGGAGGGAGAAGCTGACAATGACGATACTGACAGCGTTCCGGCTGCTGTCGCTCCTGGGAGGGAACACTGCTCCTTGCTTATGTCCCTGGAATGCTCACACTCCTGTCTTATCATCCATTAGCTACTCTGACCACCTAATGGCCCCACAGTTCTCACCTCCTGCGCGCCCCTGGGAGTCGTTCCCTTCTCTGACTGCTAATATCCTCTAGCTCAAAACCTCTCTCTTCACTGTATATGGACTGAGTGTTCTGACTCGGGACTCAAGCAGCCATGGGATGAAATGTGCTTTCTTACTTCCCAACTGGATCGGGCCTCAGTTTTCTCATCTGTAAACTGGGGGAGGTAATAACAGAGGTGTTGGCACACGGAGAGGAGATAGTGTAACACACTGAGACCTAGACAAGAAACATCTCACACATGGGACCTCAATGTCCTGTCGTCCATCTCATACTGCTTGGGCTGACCGGGGCCTAATCAGTAGCGCCACCCTCTTTTCCTGAGTGCCAAACAAATTGAGACCTGAAACGAAGGAGTGTCATAGGGAAGCCGCCACAGCCCCTTTGTTCCCAAACAAGCCTGAATCGAAGATGTCGCTTAAGGTGAGAGCAAACACGATCCTAAGTACCAAACCTCAAGGTCCGACAGATTTATCTACTCAGTAATGGCAGCCTCCCGACATGAGGGCACGGACTGGGTGTTCTGCGCCCAGAACAGAATGGAGAAATCACACTTTTCATGGGCACCTCACTCCCCAAAGATATAAGGAGGATTCCCTGAGCTGAGAAAGTCAAATTTATTATTTTTAAATCATATGATGCGCAAGCCTCTCCTCTCTCACCCCTCAAAGGGGCAGAGGGAGCAAAGGAGCAGAAACAGCTGAGGAGTGTCACAGAAATGAAGTCAAACATCAGGAGTCGGGGAATGAACTCCTTTAAATCGCTATTTTCACTCATCCTTTCATAAGCAGACGTACCAATCTCCTAACTGTATCGGTCGCATCATAATGGCTGAGCACACAGGTGAGTACTTCTGGCCGTGAGCACTGAAACCATCATTGTGGAAGTCAACACAGGGACTGGGAGCCGCTCGGGCAGTGGCCGGCTGTGAGGCATTTCTGACCCCTTCCGGGTCCGTATTCAGTAAGGCTGGGCCATCTTCCCTATGGAATCCCCTCAAGTGGCTGAAGAAAGTTACGCCGATCCCCCCCGCCCCGAGTCCTCTTGCTCATGGGTTATGCACACTCCCTTTTTAAACTTCTCTCACGTATTGGGGGAATTCCCCCACAGTGGACACACTCCAAACTGCCAATGACCTTCTTAAAATGTGCCACAGGAACACAAATCTGCAGATGCAATTAGTCAACCCATCAGTCTAATAATAGCTGCTGAATAACACCAGGTGCCCCAAAGGGCACAGCCCACAGGCAGACGCTCATACACCCCGCAGAGGAAGGGAGACTCACGTGTGTGTTCTCGGCCGCACCCTCACTCTGTCGACTCCCACTGAACGTGGGGTCCACGGAAGCTCTGAGATAGTCATTCACAGCAACTGCTGGCAAACCTGGGGGTCCCCATCTCCTACTTGCCGTGCTGGAGTTAGGGGCTGGAATTCTATTTATTCTCATCCTGTCACAACTTATCTTTTTCCAGAGATAGCAGCGTGAGGAGATCAAGAGTGCAGGTGGTCACTAGGCAGACCTGGGTGTGAGCTTCAGGCCCAGTTCTCTGAGCTTGGTTCTGTTTTTGTCATCTGTGCAGTGGTGATAACAACACCCATATCACGAGACTGTGGTGAGCATGAAATGCAGCCTCACACATAAATGGCCTAGCACAGTGCCTGACACAAAAAAAGCAAATAAATAAGCATTAGCTTCCATTATTACTATATTGAATACATAAATACTATTATGAGAGCATATAAGTAAGAAGTGTGTGATCCTAGGTACAACCATGATTTGAGAGAAATTAATTTTAATTACTTTAGCCCTGTGTACGTAACACCATACACATCAATATTATTCTGCACTTTTAGTTATTTTAGCTGTATTTTAGGAAGGCATTGTATGGTCCAGCATACTTGTCAACTGAGAAATTTGCAGATGTCTTTGGAGGTGTTCCTTTCAAATGTGAAGGGTCAACCATTTGAAACCAAATGCCTTCTTTGGAAGCCTCCACCCTGGGATGTCCCCCAGTCACTGTCAGAAGTCCTGTGGCTTCATCTTCCAATGGCCTGGGATGGAATCCCCATGGATGGCAAACTTGGACTCTATAAAGAGCTAGCTGTTTCCCCATCTATTTTGGTCCTGAATTAATTCATTCATATTTGTGTTACCCTTTCCCGTCCAGCATGAAGAAACTCTTCCCAGCTAGAGAAAATAGAGCCCAAGTAGGACTGGTAGCTGAGGTATTCCCAAGCCATGAATCTTCCACTTCCCTCCTCATGTCTCCCTGAAAACTTTTTTCAAGATTTTATTTATTTATTTGACAGACAGAGATCACAAGTAGACAGAGAGGCAGGCAGAGAGGCAGTGGTGGGGTTGTGGGGGAGAAGCAGGCTCCCTGCTCAATCCCAGGACCCCGGGATCATGACCCAAGACGAAGGCAGAGGCTTTAACCCACTGAGCCACCCAGGCACCCCTCTCTGAACATTTCTATAAAGATCTTTTTATAAGGATCTTCCAATCATATTTAACTTGATTGTGAAGCCCAAGTACCTGCTGGAAGTTAGCCTTTATAATACATTGATGCATTAATCAATTATAATTAGACATGCCTCTTGATACCCACACCCTTGACCATGCATGTAACTTTACAGGGTCTTATTACTCTGGGAAAAGTATTCTGCCTGACTTTTTAACTCTGGACTCAGCCACATGATACCCTTGGTTAACAGGCTATTACCAGGCACAGTACAAGCACTGCCACAAGCATATTTTCCGGTGAGCCCCCTAGAGGATGCAAGTCATCTCACTCATGCCACCCAAGACCACTCAATCAACCAACAGCCATCTAACCTCTAGACAGAAGGGCAAGCCCAGCTAAGATCAGCAGAGCTCATTAGCCAACCTGCAGCCAACCCCATTTGCACATGATCCCCCAAACCAGCTGAGTCCAGCAAAGATCAGCTAAATACTACAGATTTCTAAGCTAAACAAATGCTATTGCCATATACCAAGAGTGTTTTATGGCTGTCCGTTACGTGGCATTATTGTGGAAACCGATAATGATCCAGCCTCCCCCACGTCAATCTACAAGGATTGTATCTGCAAGACTTGAGAATGAGAGAATCTGGAGAGCCTTTCTCCATTCCTATCAGCTATCCTTCATTTAAGCCTTAGAAAGTAAAGAAAACTTGGTAAATCACACTCATGTCTCCCTCCAAATGGCTGACACCATGGTCAAGAGCCCCGTAGCCAAAGCCCCGCAAGTGGAAACCTGATGACTTCCTTGAATGTAAAAAAATTATCCAATTCCACCAATAGACATGATCACCAGCCACAGAGTCAACACTCAGTTTGACACTAATACACTCAAAATGGATGGCTTGTCTAGTCTCTGTCACCCAGAACAATTTCACCATCACAAGCCTGCTTTAGAAGTAGGAAATCTTGGGAGAGTTACAACTTTCTCTGCAGCTTGAATTTTTTTTTTCTTTTGCAGAGAGCTATTTTCAATGCCCCCAAACTTGTGTGGGAGTGCCAATCGGCCACATTTAATTGGGCAGACTGTGAGCCTCAGCGATGCAACACTCTTTGGAAAATTAAACCTAGACATGATTGTTACTTTGCTCTGTTATTGTGGCTACAGAATGGCAAACCAATCTGTTGAAACTGAAAAATCCAGCCGCTCAGTTATCTGTCAGGCCTACACAGCTACACACCCCATAAGTAGATTTTCTTTTTTCCCTACTTAGCTGAAGCATATTTTGATTGAATACATTGCTTGCTTAGCATTGTGTATGGCCAAGACTTAAGGTTCTCCTAACAGCTTGTCAGCAACTTAGGAAAGGTTGGTCTTACAAATATATACTATTCATTCATTCAATCACTCACTCACTTAACCTGCAAACACATATCATGCATCTATTCTGTGCCAGAAACTGTGTTCAATATGGGGAATAAAAAAAATTTTCTATAATAATTAGTTAAAAAAAAAACTAGGTAAAGGGGTAAGGCAAGAATAGAAGTTAGGATCTGGCTCTAAAGCAATGCTCCTCAACTGGGGACAGTTTTGCCCTTCTCAATCAGGATATATTCACCAACATCTAGAGATATTTTTGGTAACCGTAACTGGAGGGGCAGGTGCTACTGGAATCTAGTGGGTAGAGGCCAGGCACACTGATAAGCATCTTGTAATACACGCAATAACCCTTACAATAAAGGATTGTCCAACCCAAAATGTTAATGCAGAGCTGGAGAAGCTCTGTATTAAGGCCATGCCCTGCACTAATTTATTTGAAAGTAAACTTTCCATCTAATCCATCATTGCATCATATGCCTCAGCACAGGGCAAGCATATAGGCAGGTGCCATACCAATGCAGGAAGGATGGATGGATGGATGGATGGATGGATGGATTAGATAAATCTGACACCTATAAATGGTAGTTGTTTGGCCATTATAAACTTAACAAATGGTTTAATTTTCCAACCTGGAATTTAGGTGGCTCCAAGAAGGGAATCAATCTGGTAATTTTGACACGAGTTTCACAGGACATGGTAGGCTGTGCTAAGTGATGAATCTGGTGCTCCAGAAAACCCTGCAGTTCTGATCACAGCCTCTTTCCCAGTTCTTCTGTTAACAAATAAGACATGCTGGCTGTTCCTCTAAACCTTCCTGGCTTGAAATGAAGATAATCTGTCTCATTTCTTAACCACTGGAAATGAGAGTGAATTTGTCATATCCAACATTCTGTGGATTCATTTGGCCAATTATTCTACTTTGGGTCTGAACTCATCCCTAGTAATGTACAATCTGTTTTACATGTTAATTTTTAATGGTGTGATTTTGGCTTGTCCTTCAAACAAGTTGAGTAGAAACACTGATTTATTTTTATCCCTTTCATCAATGCCAGGGAACAAAATAAATTACTCAAGAACACGTTCTCTTGCTTTTGCTTCTTCCCCATAAGAGATTATAAGTGATCAAGGGTTGATCTTCCTTTCACTAGACTGGCTATGCATCCCAGCCATGAATGAGGTAGAGGGTTAGTGGAGTGGAATGAGACATTCCAAGGTCAGCAGAACCCTGTCCTTGCCTTTTGGGAGGCCACAATAAGGAAGGGCTTTTTGGTAAAGATGAGATGCTGGTAGTTGCACCTTCTGTCCAGGATGGAAGCTTGGATAAGAACCTGAAAATTGTTGACATATGTATGTCTCCCACTGGATTACATGATCCTTGGGACAGAGGCTAAAACTTTGGTGAGTGAGCTTCCTTCCGCACCTTAAATTTGGCTTCTCTTCAATATCATCCAAGGAGAACCATATACTGTAGCAAGTATTGGGGAAACCCTCCCTCTTAAAGATTCAGATGAAATGTAGAGAGGCCCGGGTGGCTCAGTGGGTTAAAGCCTCTGCCTTCTGCTCAGGTCATGATCCCAGGGTCCTGGGATCAAGCTCCGCTTCGGGCTCTCTGCTGGGGAGCCTGCTTCCTCCTCTCTCTCTGCCTGCCTCTCTGCCTACTTGTGATCTCTGTCTGTCAAATAAATAAATAAAATATTAATAAATAAATAAAGAAAGAAAGATTCAGATGAAATGTGTAAGTTGTGTTAACAGAAGTCTGACCACTTGGGTTCAGCCATCCAATTGCCTGCCTGGCCCCCTAAGACCCTGTGCTATATACTTAAATAGTACACTTTCTGGAAACCTACCAGTCAACTGTCATCACAACCGCTCTGATGATCCAGACAGACGTGGCCAAAGTTAAAAGGGATGGGAAGGTTCCCTTGTCTCTTCAACAACACCTGTGCCAGGCACCATCTGGGTACACGTGACAACAAACGCCAAGCAGCCACATTCACTGATTTCAAGTTTTTTCCTGTTCACTGCAGGAGATCAGTATGGGTTTGTTTTGATTTTGTGCTCCTCCTCCCTTTCTATAATTCTTAAAAATCTGAAGGAAGATACTGAACCTTGGACCATTTTTTCCTTTCTTCTCATTTTTGGCTCCTTTCACTTTTCCCGTCCCTTTCTCTTTCTCCAAATTTCTGGTATCATCCTTGAGTAGACACAAATAAACTCTAGAAGCAGAAGGTGGCCAGTGTTGGTTCCTGGGTCACTATCAATCAAGGACAGGATTTTGTGAGATTCTCTTATTCTTTTTTCTTATGGCCAATGCCTCATGTTATAAAATGGCTGCAGGAACTCCAGGCATCTTCCCTTCAGGACATAGGAAGAAAGGAGAGAGATGAAAGTTGATGGTCCTATCAACCTGAATCTGACTCAGTAAAGAATGGAAAAGCCCTTCTGTCATAGAGGTTTCAGTCTCTATCTAATTATCCGGAACACTGGCACATAGCTACTTCTAGCTAGAAGATGGCATAAAGGAAAGGGTTATGGATGGGATCAGTCAGTGAAGCAGTCCGTATGGAGAATACTACTGAAGAAACAGATATTCATGAGATCGTTATGAAATTTAGGGGCTATGGATTTATAAGAAGTGCTTGAAATCAGGAGCTGGGGAAACTACAAATGAGTTATATTGCCTTGAATACTTCCTATATATCATCAGAATTAATCATCTCATCAACCCTTTGGGATGAATTTAATTATTAGCACTATTTCACAGACACAGAAACTTGAGTAGAAAGAAGTAAAGTGACTAATCCAAGGTCATTAGCCAGGAAGGGCAGAATCAGGTCTTTATCCTAGATCTTAAAAAAACATTTATTTACCTACTTCTCTTTTTTGACTCCACTCTTGAGTACAAATATGTGATAAAATTCAATACACACACCAAGCATTTGTGGGAAACCATAGTAGGCACATTTCCAGAGCAAGTAAGCTTTAAAACAAGAATTCTGGGAAAGTTGAAAGGACAATTCTCCCATTCATTCATTCAAGGATCCATGGACTTACTGGATCCATCTCTGGGCTGAGGATATTGATGAGAAAGACCCAGCTACATTTTTGCATGTGGCTCCTTGTCCAGACATAGAAATGGACAAGTGGCCATGCAGTGGATGACATTCTGCAAAAGAAGGATGTGCAAGGCACCATGTGAGTCTGCTGAGGCTTCCTTCACCCTTGTCCTTCTGAAAGCAGAGCCTGGAGTAAGGATCAAAGAAAAGATTCTTTGGGATGTATAAGATGAGGGGTAAGTGTGAGGAAAAAAAGGGAAGTGAAATGAGAAAAACAGTAATATGAAGCATTGCAGGCCTATGCTGGCCACTGCTCCACCATGAGCTGCAAACAGCCATTGCCAGCTGTGCTCAGCTGAGTAATGGTCCCCATCCTAATTCCCAGAATCTGTGAATATGTTATCTGACACAACAAAAGTGATTTTACAAATACGATTAAGTTAAAGATCTTGTGGTGGGGAGAATGTCATGGATTATCTAAGTGAGTCCAATGGAATCCCAAGAGTCCTTATGAGAGAGGGAATGGGGGTCTGAGCCAGAGAAGGAGATGAAGCAATGGAAATGCTGAAAAGGGAAAGGAATGGATTCTCCTCAGGGGAGAAGAGGAGGAATCCAGAAGGAATGCAGCCCTGTCAACTCATTTTCTACTTTTGACCTTGGGAATATATTTGTGTTGCTTTAAGGAACTACATGGTAATTTGTTACAGCAGCCATAGGAATCGGATACACAGGTCTCTTAGCACATGTGTTCACTTGGGACCCAAGAGTTTTCTAGAAGAATCTTATGGAAAGGAGTTCATGGAGTTCGGGAACATATCTGTCCAGTTGCTTCCAAATGTTTTTCAGTTGTACTCCTCAAAGTCCACATCCTGGGTTGCTAACTCCCCGCCCTTCCAGTTTTCACCTTCCAGCCCCTTGGCAGCTGCTAGGAATACATATCTCATACCCCAAAGCAGATCGTGCTCATCAGTATAGGCAAGGAGTTGACTAAGAAGGCAAAGACCCTAAGAAGTAGCCCAAGAAATCTAGAAAGTACCAAGCTTATGTCCAGTACTGACGGTGACTAACCACTTGCAGAGAAAATCATCCAAATACTTATCCAGCTCCTTCTATAGACTGGTGTCATTTCTTGGGAGCACGTTTTACTTCTGCCTGCCTAGCATCGAATCTCAGTTCTCTGAGTAACTGTACCCTATTTCCTCGGCAAATTACCCTTTCTAATCCCAACTATGTCCCACATTTATTCCAGAAGGAGGCATGACCCAGACTTGGCCAACCAGAGCACAGAACTTCCTCACCACAGCAGCTGGCTCTGGAAGAGGCATGGCCCCAAGCCTGGCCAGTTTACTGCATCTCACTGACCACAGCAATTGACCATGGCCCACTCAGTTCAGTGGGCCTCAGTTCTGAAACATGGTAGAACCATGTTTCATGTAAATACATCATTTGATGTATTTACCCCACTGATCCTGGAATTGAGAGCATGTCACCTGGAACTTCTAAGGGCCCACAGTGTGGGCAAGAAGCCAGCATGAAGTGAAGGAAAGGGTCACTCTAAGACACAGTTGGCTTTCTTGATCCAACCATACCTGAAGCTGGATGGAGTTCATATGTATGTAATCCAATGCATTTCCCTTTTTTTTTTTTTAAGATTTTATTTATTTATTTGACAGACAGAGATCATAAGCAGGCAGAGAGGTAGACAGAGAGAGAGGAGGAAGCAGGCTCCCCGCTGAGCAGAGAGCCCGATGCGGGGCTTGATCCCAGGACCCTGGGATCATGACCTGAGCTGAAGGCAGAGGCTTTAACCCACTGAGCCACCCAGGCGCCCCAATGCATTTCCCTTTTTAACTTAAGTCAGCTTTGGCGGGTGGGGTGTCTTTTGAAAGTTTCCCAATACAAAACTTCCTCAGGAACACGTTTCACTTGCTGTCAGCAAGAAGCCCTCTTGTGGACTTAGAGGCTTCCAGAGACTGGAGCAGTTAGGAAATCTGGAGGCATGTCAGAGAAAGGCAGCAGCCCAGAGCATCTTGAGAACTTGTAAGTCCTAAAGGAAAATCCCAGCTGTGCCTTAACACAGTATCTGCTGTGCCTGGACCCTATGGTGCCAAGTGCCTCCTGTACCATGGCTCCGGCCATAGCCACCTCAACAAATACCCTTGGGAAGTTGTTCTTTATTCAGTCAGACCCTTCTTACAGAACAGGAAAGTAGCAGAATATCCATCTCTTGGGATGTCAACAGCTCAGCTGCAGATGGGAAGGATGTCTGACCTGCTTGCATGATCCAGCCCCCTGTACGATGATTCTAGTGATTAGACGTGGCCAATTCCAGCCTCTGTGAAACAGGAAATTGCTGCAATTGCTAACAATAGGTCTGGTCAAGCCTGGGCCCAACATGCCTACAGTTCCAAGCGTGAAGGCATCTTCTAGCTCCCGGGCCTCTGTTCCAAAACCAGGACACACCTCTCAGAAATGAAGAAAAGGCTATTTTCAAGGCAGTAATTGCATAATATAAGGAATGTGACAAAAGGGAGACCCTCGAGCTCCATTACTTTGAAGGGTCTGTCAGTGTTTTCATTATAGTCCATTTTCTGCAGTCATTTGTCTTCGGCTGTGAAGTTGGGCTGACAGCTGGGGCTTAGCACCCACAGGCCAGCCCAGGGGAATGGTGTGGAGTTTAATTTAGTTGGAGTTGTATGGCCAGCTCCATGCTGAGGACTTGGAAATTATGAATTAAGTCCAAGTTTGGGTCTTCTGGCACTTTTGTGGCAGTTCTTGTTTGGAGAACCCTCACTATGCCACCTGCAAATTGTGTTTTCCTGACGGGCTGAACTCCAAGGCCACAATCAAAAGCAGGAGAGTCATTTTTTTTTTAATTTTATTTATTTATTTGACAGAGAGAGATCACAAGTAGGCAGAGAGGCAGGCAGAGAGAGAGGAGGAAGCAGGCTCCCCAGCAGAGAGCCCGAAGCGGAGCTTGATCCCAGGACCCTGGGATCATGACCTGAGCAGAAGGCATAGGCTTTAACCCACTGAGCCACCCAGGTGCCCCCACAGAGAGTCATTTTTTATACTCTTCTAACAGTTATTTTGGGGAGGGGGTGTAGAGTTGAAATCCATAAATATAGTTTATGTTTCTTTTCATGAAAAAAAAAAGTGTCACTTAAACTCAGATAACCATTTCAAAGTTTCCTGTCTTCTCTCTTTATATGATCCTCACACGACCTCTGTTTCCAGGGTAGGTAGGCCATGATCTGTAATGCCCCAGCCTCAACACAGTCCCCAGTCTCTCTTAGGACACACAGGCTCAGAACCTGGGCCCTGGAACAGTAAAGCCAAGTCCTAGAAGCTAAGGCCAGAATGAACTCCAGGAATAGCTTCCAGACTAACGAATGCTCAGCCTGGAACCTGGTTCTCATTGTGTATTCGGATCCTAGCACGGCATCTAGAATCCAACCCAGAACTCTAGAGTCAGACAAAGTATGGGCAGATATGGAAAATCAGCCTGTAAACATCCTTTCTCCTTACTTTTCTCCCCGACCTTCCCGAGCACTAATAGCTGAACAACCCATGAACTTCCCACACAGATTGTCTTGTATGAGCCATAGACCTGTCCACAAGTCACTGTCTTGACCCTCAACATCATTTCCACCACCGCCAACATCTACCAGTGTCCATTCCACCATCATCAGTCTCATCAAGAATAGTGTTAAGAGACCTTACCTCAAGCTAGGTTCTATACCACATGGTCCACAAGGGGGCTTTCAGTTAATCCCCACTATAAGTCTCTGTGTAGGACTTTTTACCCTCATTTTACAGTCAAGGAGACTGACTCTAGAAGGGGCGAGGCAACATACCCATGGTTACCAAACTGGGAAGCAAGACAGACCCAGCGCTCAGGTTCTAGATCAGTATGGAACACTAACTATCAGCACAGCATAAGCTCCCCAGGAAACTGACTTGCTGACAGGGTTTAGAGGTCAGCATGTCTATTAGGGAGTGTCCTTGGGATCAACACCTGTGAAAGGGAGAAGCAGAAAGCAGGACTGAGCAGAAGGGAAGCCAGTCATAGCCCTGGCTGTCCCTACAAGGCACATTGGAGATAGAACATTCTGCCTGTGACAGTGCCCTGTCTTGGGCCAGGAAGCCTGCTTCCTTATGCCCTGAATGAGTTTCCTGTAGGTCTTACGGGGCTAAAATGAACGGGTTGGCACAGTTGCCTTCCTTCTGGAGGCACTGGGGGAAAATCTGTGTCCTTACCTCTTCCAGCTTCTAGAGATACCTGCATTCCTTAGCTTGTAGCCCTTCCTCCATCTTCAAAAGGCGACCCTCCAGCCTCTGCTCCCAGTATCACACCTCTTCTCTCTCTCTCTGCCCCCATCACCATCACTCTCTCTGACTCTGACACCCCTGCCTCCCTTTTACAAGACCCTGATGGTTACATTTAGGATCCATCCAGATCGTCCAGGGTAATCTCTCCATCTAAATTCCTTAATCAATTAATTATCTGCAAAGTCACTTTTGTCATGTCAGGCAACAGATTTGCAGACTCTGAGCATGGATGTCTTTGGGGGCCATTACTCATGCTGCCCCAGATCCCCTCAATTACCCACTGTTTGTGGGTATTCCAGCTGAATCGACCCCTGAAGGGGGATAACAGCTGAAGGCCATCTGCTGACCATACAGCCCAGGCCACAAGTCCTTCCTGAAAGGGGATTTGGGGGGAATCTTCATGTCCCCTCACACATCCAGAGATTTCGAGTTCATCCCAGCCCAGCGCAGCCCAGCTCCCCCTTTTTCCTTTAAAGATTACATTTCCCCAGCTTTGAATCCCTGCTAGAAACACGATCTCAGACTCTGTTACCAGGATCTGCTTTCATCTTCCTCTCCTGTGAATCATAATACTCTGCTTTTATATTTATGACCAACTGTTTAAAGTACCTCTTGAGCATCTGACCACAGCTCAATTGTCCATTATTGCAATAATCATCTGTCTCTTTGTATTCAGAGAGCAACACAGATTAGGAAATGTGAGGACTGCTTTTGGCATTGAGCAGTTGTGTTTTGGGGGGGGCGTTTCTCCCCCTGCTGTAAATGTGTTACACAGAAGCATATTTCTATCCATCTGCAGCCCTGCCATATTGCAGGTAACTGTGAACAAAACAAGCAATAAAACTGCAAAGGGGCTGCTGCTTTTTCCTACACATTGACTCAGTTACCTGTGGCATAAGCTCCTCTTTCGAAGTCCATTCCTTACTCCCCTAGAAGCACCTGCGACCTGGAGACCCATGGGAAAGTCAAGAAGGGACTTAAGAAACAGCTGGGAAGTGCTTTTTAAAAAGTCATAAACTCAGACCATCTCCTTTGATCCTGTCTTCTGAATGATCTACTTTCTAGGATGTGCTTCTTGTAGAATAGATGCTAATCACCAATCTGCTCATTATAGTGGATGCTGAGGTGCTAAACCATCACTCTGTGTGACTCTGGAGGGGCTGTCAGTAGACAGACCATCACCTCCCTCCCTCATTAGGGGATATTGACTGCCAGAGGCCTGACCGTCTGGGAGTTGTTGATAGAGCCAGCAAAGCATTCTTTCTCGCTCTCTCTCCCCCTCTCTCTCCTCTTCATCTTCCTTCTCTCACCCTCAGTTTGCTAAGCTGCCAGGATAAAAGTCTGGGGCATATGGTGGCCATGATACCTGTCTGCTTAGGAGATAGAAAGGAGTGGAGCCCTGACGCCTTCATTGAGTCCCTGGATCCATTCATGCCTGAAGGCAGCACCTAATCCTTTCTAGTTACATAAGCCAATATATGCTTCATTAAACCTGTTATTTTAATGGATTTTGACCTATTTGTTATTAAACATCACTTATTACCCTTTTTGCATCTTCCTTTAGATGTTCCTTAGTAGCCTCAAGCTCATCATACTCTAAAATAAATTCAGCATTGCTTACTGTTCCTATACCCACATCTCCTAACTTGGCTATTTCTCCCCCAAATACCTTCATTTTCTGCATTCCCTAGCCCCCAGGTCCATGCATATCCTTGAAACTTCTCTTTCCTTCGAGCCACTCACCCTTCTCATTGCCTTCTCTTTGTTCTGGTCTAGATGACTCTCCCCATAATCTGCGCTAACCTCCTGCATCTACCCCTATTCCCTGATGCCTCTTCCCAAATGTTGATCTCATTAGGCTCATCTCTTATGCAGAAGCTCTCTATGGCCCCAAGAAGTACAAAATAGGCCCTAAATGTCCTTGTTTGGTATCCAAAGTGAGGATGTAGCACATGTAAGCTTAGATTTTAGCACCAAGTCAAAACTCAAGTCAGCTTTGTCATTCCATAGCTGTGTGAATTTGTTCAAGTTACTAAACCTCTCTGACCCAACATCCCCAGCTATAAAATGAAAAGAACTGCACCCACCTCTTGTGGTCATATTTAAATTAGTTACTTTAGATATTTAAATTAGTTACTATATGTTAAATGCTAAGTACAGACACTAAGGCAGCCACAAAATCCAACCACTAATTCAGTAAGTATTTACTGAATACCTACTATGTGCCAGTTACTGTAATTGTGACTCAGCACCCATAGACACACACACACACACACACACACACACAGAAACAAAGTTTTAGCTTCAACACCCATCTAATCAATGCCTTCATCCCTTCACTCAACAAACCTAGTCTGGGGCCTCCTGCACACAGCATAATGCTGGACACTGAGACAGAGTAGTGAACAAAATGTGTTCCCTGACTTCAAGGAACTCTTGTCCAATAGGGGAGCCAGATGACAGATACATAAGGAGACAATTTCAAAGATGATCAGACCTCTGGCACAGCCTATAACTGGAGCTTCTAAGAACCTATTTCTAGAATTATAATATTCTAAAAAGTAAGTTTCTTCTCTAGAAATAGAAACAAGAAACCCTATAAAATAGAGTCATAAGGGTAACTAAATTCCCCTTCCATGATGCAAGTCCCATTTCAGACAATATCCTTGCAG
Organism: Mustela lutreola; assembly: GCF_030435805.1. Lineage (NCBI taxonomy): Eukaryota > Metazoa > Chordata > Mammalia > Carnivora > Mustelidae > Mustela > Mustela lutreola. The sequence continues at coordinate 5,693,629 of NC_081305.1, forward strand.
CATCTTTCCCAATGAGTTTCTCATAAACTCAATGCCCTGGGGTTGATGCGTGTGGTCACAGTGGCAATGACTCCACTGGGAGAGAAGCAGGACCTGCAAGACAACTTTCAGGAGAGCAGCTTGTCCTTACAGTCCCCTCACTGTTCCCTCCACCAGAACCTGTTCCTTCAAGCCTCCAGGGCATTAGTGAAACTCCCCAGGAAAGTATGGTCAAGACCCTGGCAAGGCCTCCCAGCCACTTTCAGCACAGATTTGCCTTTTAGGCCAACATGGGCTGGGAAGTTCTATGGAAAGGTGACTAGAGAGAAGGATCAAGGAAGTGGGGCTCTGGGAGAAGAAGAAAGAAAAAATAAGGCAACTCATAGGAAGCTTCCAGAAATATGAGGGGCAAAGAGTAAAACTCTAAAGCAGAGTTTCTTGACTTGGGCATGAGACATGTGAAGGGGCATCACTGCATCATTCTTTGCTGTGGGGGCTGCCCCATGCACTGTAGGATGCTGAACAGCACCCATGACCTTGACCCACCGGATGCTACTAGTCTCTCCTGCAGTTGTGATCAAGAAAAATGTGCCCAGTCATTGCCCTGGGGCAAAGGTACCCTAGGTATCAAGTTACCCCTGATTGAGAACCACTGGTCTAGAACCAATGTCTCCTGGAGGGGAAGTAGACTGAACTACAGAAAAGTCTCAATACAGAGAGACTTGGGAGCAAAGTGTGTTCTAATACAACCAGCAATGTGAGAAGAATAGAGACAGAAGCAAAGGTCAGCTCTACGTCAAAAGATCTTCAAAACATGGACTTCCCTGAATGGATGGTATGTTCTCTTCCATGACTCAGTGGGAATCCACAGACAGAGAAGGAATCTCGTGCATATGGGAAACAGACCTGAAACACCACCTATCCTTTCTGATGCCAGAGACGGTATGTGGCTTTGAGCCACTCCTTTCCTCTCTCTAGGCTGTTGGACAGGTTCTTTGCCAAATGAAGGAGTTGTACTGCTTCAGGGATGGAACACAGTTGGTACATATTACTCCCTTCCCCACGACTATGCCTGTGACAGACATCACTAACCAATTACTACTCTTTCCCCTTGAGGCTAAGCAAAGCCTCTGAATCCTCCCCCACACAGGCCTTCCTAAAGCTGCTTCTCCTCCACTAATTGTTGCTGCCAAGATGTGTCAGCATTGTTTACTATTCTTAGAAGAGCCAGTGATTTGCAAACTATATTCTGGGGGCTTGTAGAGAACCCCTCCAGCGCTACCCTAGGGAAAAGAGAACACAGCAAATAAGTCTCCAGTTTTCCAAACCCCACTTCAACCAGAGATTTTGTCTGCTTTACATAATGGACTTCTCATCAAATTTTATTTGAACAAAATAATCCTTCAGCTAACACAGCAAAATTTGCTAGAGCTGCCATAACAAAGTACCACAGACGGAGTGGCTTAAACAACGTAACTGTGTTGTTTCAGGCTGGAAGTCCAAGATCAAGGTGTTGTCGGGGTGGATTCCCTCTGAAGCTGTGGGGAGAAACTCGTCCCAACCCTCCCTCAGCATCTGATGATTGGTTGGAGACCTCTGGCATTTCTTGGCTGGTAGAAGCATCACACCAATCTTTACCTTTTCTTTACCTGGCGCTCTCCTTGTCTACAGTTTTTCTGCATTCAAATTTCCCCCTTTAAAAAAAAAAAAAGATTTTATTTACAGAGATTTTATTTAGAGAGAAATACAGGGAGAGCAGGGGAAGGAACAGAGGGAGACAGGGAGAGGGAGAATCCCAAACAGGCTCACACCCAATATGGGGCCCAACACAGGGCTTGAGCTCACAACCCTGAGATCAGGGTTTGGCTCACAAACCTGAGCCAAAATCAAATGTGAGACACTCAACTGACTGAGGCATCTAGATGCCGACCAATTTTCTTCTTTTTAAAGATCAGTCATACTAGATTAGGGCCCATAGGGTCATAGGGCCCACACTGAGACCTCACTTTAATTTGATTATGTCCAAAAAGACCTTGTCTTCAAACAAGGTCCTACTGTGAGGTATAAGGGTTAGGCCTGCAAGATGTAAATTTAGAGGTAGATACAAACTAACCCATAATACTCTATCTTCTGATTCCCTGAATTCTCTGAATTCTGGTATGAAAAAAAACATTCACCCCAACCCAGTATCCCCCAAATTCTAGACTCATTCCAAGATGAACTCTTTGTCCAGAATCTCATCTAAATCAGGTATGGGTAAGACTCTGGGTAGGATTCATCCTAGAGCAAAATTCCTCTCCCTCCATGAACCTGTGAAATCAGATAATGAGTTATTTTAAGCTTCTAAAACATAATGGTGGGACAGGCATAGGATAGACAGTGTCCTGGGCAGGGTAGAGTTTTCTCCCTGGAGTCTGGATATCCTGACATCTGCCTTTATCAAGGTCTTCTTGTGAGTGGTTTCCTAGTGGGACCACACCCTCGTTTGGTGCTCTTTCAAACACCACTCTTCCAGGAAATTCAGGCTTGTAGTCTGTTTCCCACAAGCAAGATTAAAGGTCAGGAATTCCCAATGCTCTGATAATGTAAGAAATTTCGAAAAGCAAGCACATGGCCCGTGATGAAGCTCAGAGCATCATTCTTGATATGCTAGTAACTGGCTCCTCACTCCCTCCTTGCTTTGAAGTTTCTGTCTAGGAAAAAGTAGCAGAAGAAACAAATTCTAAATGTTGTTTTTTTCTTCCTTACTTGCTCTATGAAGATCAACTATATGATGCATTCCTGTTCCATATGAAGTGACATGGAGATGGCCCCATAAGTTCTTGTGTTCATGCTGGCTTCCCCATGGATCCAATGGTCCCATGATTCATTGTCTTGGAGCACAGTATGAGGACAAAAGTCCTTGAAGATCAATGACTTTCAACGATCAGAGACACAAGTGCCTTTTGCTCCAGTTGGATAATGCACTTAGGATTTTAATCAACCTTAACGTGTGGATTTTATACATTATTCAAGACCTCCGCGAGCCCCACATAGATCCTCCTGTTGACAAACACCCCATTAGAAGCCGGGGTTGTCTCGGCGCAGTGCCGGGACCCTGTTGGTATGCACAGCAGCGGCTCCCAGAAGGACTGAAGTCAACGCTTATTTGTGCGCCAGCCAGATCTTTGGAAATTGGACATTTTCTGTTCTAAAGAAAATTCCCCTAGTTGCTCCCTGTGCTTTGGCATTAATATCAGTCTCCATGTAAATGTTGACTTTTATGGTGATCAGGAAGGGCATGCAGGAGGAGAAACAGCCGTGGGCAGGTGCGAGAAAATGCCCCAGGGGTCCCACTGCTCCCACGGCTCTGTGGGAAGGGAGCCCGGTGAGACGGGGACTGAGTCACAAGTACTGATGTCTGCCTGAGACAGCGGCATCGGAATGAGCGCTAATTGACAGCTGGCTCTCAGCCTCCCTGGGCTCTTTCAGGCCTCCAAGCTGCAGGGTGCATTTACCGTCAGAGATGAGAGAGGCCAGCGCAGCCTGTGATGCCCACCAGGGACCAAGTCGGCAAGGCAGAGGGCATAGGATTAGGAGGCCAGGCACTGGCAGACCCAGGGAGTTCTGATTTTAACCATCAGCATGGGTATTATGAAGGACAAACCATGTCAATTCCCCCAGCCTCATTTTCTTGGTACGTAAAGCGAGGGCAGTACTTGAACATACCTCTTGGCTTTGGTTTGGGGATCAAGTGTGATAGTGCAGGCAGGCACCCTGCCCTGTGCTGTGCTGTATAGGATATGCCCAACCAGTAAGACCTTCCAGGTTTCAGGGAATCACCTCTGTGCACGCTCCCAGTCTGTACCAATAAAAACAGCAACTCAGTAGTTTTATGACTTTCAGCAAGCACGGAAATGCATCTCTTGGTAACAGTGCTCGCCCTCGCGGTAACGATAATTATGAGGCAACAGCTAACGTGCCTTGATCCAGGCTCTACACTGAGCATTTACAAGCCCTTCCTCATCTAACACTCACACCTAGGTACTCACAGATGCAGAACCCAAGGCTCAGAGGGGAAGTAGCATGCACAAAGTAACAAAGTCCAACCTGGATTCTAACCCAGATCCATCTGGCACCGGCATCCATGCACCATATTACACAAGACAAAGGCAGCACATTATCTAGTTTCTCTGCACCTTAGCTTTAACTGGAGGTGATACTCCTGTTTTAGAGGTGATTGTAGCGATCAAATTGGTATTGCATTTAAGGAAGATGCTTTGGGCACAGAGATATCTGCCTAGCAAGTTGGGTGTTTGTTGCCAGACTCAACACCACAAGCCTTCTGTGTATCCCATGGAGACACTGTGATCCTGCAGCCAAGAAACTCACGGAAGCTATTAGGAGTAGTCCACACTGGAGAGAGGAAGAAAAGAAGCCAGAGGATCTATCTCCTAGACAAGCAAAGAAGTGTCAGCCCCAAGCAATCCAGGTTTTTGTACTAACCCAGAAAGACATTGTGGCAGGCGCCATGGCTAGCCAAAGGTATCCATGTCCTCACCTCCTGTGGTCATGTTATCTTACATGGCAAAGGTGACTGTAAAGATATGATTCAATTAAGGACCTCAAGATAGGGAGATTACTTTGGATTATTTGAGCAGATGCAATGTCATCACAAGATCCTTCTAAGAGGGAGGGTCCGAGTCAGAGGAGATGAGACAACAGAAGCTGAAGTCAGACAGAGAAGATGCTGGCTTTGAAGACGGAGAAAGGGGCTGTGAGCCAAAGAATGCAGGTCACTTTTAGAAGCTGGAAAGAGAAGGAAAAAGATTTTACTTTAGAATCTCCAGAAGGAACACAGTCCTGCTGACCCCTTTTAGACTTCTGACTTCTGGAACAATAAGAGGATGAATTTGTGTTTTTTCTAAGCCACCAAGTCCATGGTAATTTGTTACAGCAGCCTTAGGAAATTAATGCACTGTGTATCTCCTAGAGAGCTGAACATACTTCAAACAAGTCTCCAACCAGCACATGGAGAGAGTAGGACAAGTCTCCTTCTACATTGTGCCATTGTGAGAAATCGTTGTACAGCTGGGCTTTAAAACAGATTCTGTTTTGTTCATATCTTGTCGTTAAATATTCAGAAGGAAAAGAAACATGGCCCGATACAGAAAAGAATGTTAGCATTTTGCATTTGCAGAAAAGCCAGACTGTAAAACAGAATGATATGAAGTCTCTTTGTAAAATTTGAAGTGATAGACACATGTACTGAATTATTATTATCAATATGAATTTTAAAAATTCAGAAGCAAGTTCCCAAAGTGGCACTCCGCAGGCTGTCCCACCACCCGCCCACCGTCGGGAGTGGGAAAGCAAGAGAAAGCTGGCAACCAGAGCAGGGAGGAGACCCAGGCTTTCCGAGAACCGGTAATAGTTGGGATTGTCTTGAAACTGGTCACATCGGACGATGAAGTGTGAATCACTGAACAAATGTGCAATAGAGAAAAACCACAAAATAAGCCTAGAGACAGAATGCTAATAGTCAGGCAAATAAGGGGAGGCAAGAATTTGAATATTCATGAGCCTCTAATCAGGAGCTTTGGATGAATACGGAAGTGGTCCCATTGGTGATAACAGGCTCCACGGGAAGGAGAATCCTGCCTGAGGACGCGCAAAGCAGGAGTGTGGACCAGACCTGTCCTGCTGCCTGGGCTCCCAGGCATTGACCTGAGTATCCACATCCTGGTCCCACAATCAGTTGTCTTTCCTCACCTGTCACTCACACTGCATTGCACTTGGTCTTTTCTTGCTGTAGAAGATTTCTACTTTTCAGGCTGGAAAGCGGAAGCTGGGGAGAATACTAATATGTTGGAGCATCTTCCAAGTTCCAGGACTGAACTACAGATCTGCTCTGCGGATAGCCCAGATCCCCCTCGCAACCACCCTTTCATGGGAACATAAATGTCTTACTTGACAGATGAGGAAACTGAGGCTCAGGGAAATGTCTTACTGCTGATGTCAGAGAGCTAGCCAAAGCAGGGCTCAGATTTGAAGAACATATCTGTATCACAGTAGAGCCTAATCTGTTCCTCTCCATCACTCAAGGACCCAGGATTCACTCTAGACTTATATCCTCTTGAAATGTATATAAGTATCTGAATGTGTTTAGGCTATATCATAGTATCTGGAGAGAGGAGTGGTTGGAGTCTGGGGAACAGGACTCAGCTACACAAAGAAGGCTTGGACAGGAACTGACATGAAGAATGCCCCTCGCAGTGTGGATGACGAAGCCAGCTGCCTGGATACAGGCCAAACCCACAGGAAGTCTCTTTAGAACGAACTGGGGTGTCCAGAGCGGTGAGGACAGGGGCCTCAGGCAATCCGACAAGGGCTGGAGGTCAGTATGGGCTGGGCGTGGCGGTGCTCCTCACAGACACCCCTGTACGCATACGCTTTGGACATATGTGTGGACTGAGCCCCTGCTTGTGCTGCACACCATGCTGGTTCTAGGATCAGCAGTGAATCAAACTAACATCCATCTGGTCTCATGGACCCAAGAGGCCACCAGAGCAAAATGGACCAACAACCAGACAGAACTGAGGAAGTGCGGTGGAGGAAATGAACAGGGACTCCAAGAATGGTGAGGGAGGAGAAAGCGCTCAGCTGAATGGTCAGGAAAGGCTCTTAAGGCATGGTGGCATTTGAGCTGAGACCTGAAAGATGAGCCAGCTTATAAGAACAGATGGAAAGATACTTCCAGCAAAAACGCAGGGTGGGAGATACGGACAACGCAGACAGTGGTCCACATTTAGGCTGCCCAAGAGCAGGGGTGGGCATCAAGACATGAGTCACACCCGAGAGGATAGTGGGAGCTCGGCAGGACCCCAGCTAACAGGCTGCAGTTTGAAGCAAGAATATGTTCCTGATGGGGGAGGGAGGACTGGACTACACTGGGGAGATGATCGGAAACCCACACGTACTGCCACCAAGTACTTCCTGTGCAGCTACCTTGAAGGCCCCATACAAAGCATGGCATTTATTTCTCATCACCTTTGAGGCAGATGTTATCTCTGGGCTCATTTTCTATTATTTTTATTATTACAAATTTAGAGGCTTAGCATGACACACATTTCTTACTTCACAGTGTCTGTGGGTCAGGAGCTGGGCATGTTCTGACTGGGTCCTCTGCTCAGGGTCCTACAGAACTGAAATCAAGATGTCAGCTTGGCTGTGTTCTCATCTGATGGCAGGACAAGGGAAAGATTGCTTCTGAGCTTTCTCAGCTTATGATCAGAAATCATTTCCTCGTGGATGTACAACCGAGTCGCCAGTGTCTCGCTGGCCATTGGCTGTGGAGCACCCTTGGCAACTAGAGGTAGTTGTCATATCCGTGCCGCGTGGTCCCCTTTCATTGACTCTCTCCCAGTTCTAGCCTCTCTAGTTTCAGGAAGGGTCAATTTCCATTTAAGAACTTGCCCAATTAATTCAGGCCTGCCTAGATAATTTCCTTCTGGATTAACTCAAAATCATAAGATACCATCATATTTACCTCTTCTGCCCTCGCTTGAGAAGAGGTGATTATAGTAGGTATGCACACCGGAGTGTAAGGGGGTGGGCAGTGCGGGCAGTCATCACGGGGCATCATAGAATTCATCCTGGTAATATTAACAGCCATCATCCTTCTAGTACCTTCTATGTGCCGGGCACTGTTCAAGTGACTTGATATGCAACTGACAGTCACCTTGGCTAGGGAAAGTCTCTGTTTTAAAGATGATGTTACAAAATTCAGGGAGGTTAATAATAACTTGACAAAGGACATGTGATCATGGTGAGGAAAAGTCCAGTTTGAACACAAATCTGTGCTACTTCGAAGACCAGCCTGCCCCTAGTGGCCCCTGAGGTATAAGAAGGTAGCCTCTCTGTCACCAGGGTCTTGTTTTCTCCAAAGAGGTACATCCCAGAAGTCCCCAGAGGAATCCTCTCTCACTTACTGTGAACCTTGAAGGGAGAGCCCAGAACTGCACCAGAAAAGCTGCTTGGGGGCACCAGGAAGTATCTGTTGTCCTGGGCCTCATGGACATCATAGGGATCCTGGCCGTGGCAGCACACCTGGTCGATCCCCAGTCAGGGGGAAGCAGGCACTGGGGTCTAGGCCATCTCTACTAGGACTGGAGCACTCCACAGGTCCAGAGTGCACACAGCAGTGTTGGGAAGCCTCCTCCAGCCTCTGAGGGATACTAGTGACATGAACACCTACCCACAGCCCCATGGAGCCGACGCTGCACTTCCCAGACTGGCTGCCGTGTGGCCTGGCCCCCCACCTCCCCCTGCAGCAGAGCCCGAGCAGATGGTTCAGAGTCACTCCAGTGGAAATTAATGGAGTCAGACTGTCCACACACTTCTTTTCAACCGTAGAGAAATATTTTCCATGAGTCAAACACCAGATGTATTTTGTTTATGGGGTAATTTAGCACTTGCAAGGGGTAAGACACTAAAACTAGAGAAGAGTCGTGCTTGCATTTCAGGCAGAGCCCAAGCATACTCCAGCCACAGGCAGTAAAACTTTGGGGCATCATTTCTGAGATGGAGCCTGGATCTTGAACTCAACCCCTCAGGATTTCCCAGAGAAAGCACCAGCACTTCTTGAAGCAACTCGTGTCTGTCTGCTGGGGCTCAGTTTGTGACCCTGCTGCCTGAGTCAGCGAGAGCCTGGAGGTGGGGAAGGGTGAAGGAAGGGGAGGGGCAGCACCCCTAAGGGACTGAAGACGTTCTTGGGGGGTTCGAGAAGAGCCAGAAATTAACTAAATTGGCCTTCCCTGGGAGCACCTTAAAAAAAAAAAAGTCACAAAATTCTCTTAACCAGCAGTTACCGAAGGAAACCAGTATCAGTATCCAAGGGGAACTTGTTAGAAATGCAGATTCTTGGGCCTTTCCCAGACCCACTGAGTCAAAACCTCTAGGAGTGAAGCCCAGCAGTCTGTGTTTTAACACACCCTCCGGGGGCTCTGATGCTGGCTGGAGTTTGAGAGCCGCTGCCCTGAACACTAGAGGCACACGTTCACTTTACATCTAGCTGTAGAGTTTCACATAAATTAATCTTTCTGTGACTCAGTGCTCTAATCTGTAAAATGGAATAAAGGCAGTACTCATTGTGCACTCCCTGATGCACCATAAAAATCAAACGAGGGGATTCACATAAAGTCCTTGGGACGGGAGCTTGTAGCGCATACGCCATCAGCACACAGCTGTCGCTCTCATAGTTACTGTCAGGGCGTCTGAAGCCCACCGTGGTAATAGCTGACGGCATCAGCAGCCACCACACCTGGTGCGGTTGTTACGTGAGAGGGGCTATCCATGTGACTTGATATGTAAATGTGTAACTGTCCCCGGGATGGTAAAAAGTCACTTTGCAGTATTCATCAGCTCCATTCATTCATTCTTCCAACAAACATTAACCAGGCCCCCTTATGCCCAGGCACTGATGGAGGCACGGAGGTCCACAGGCAACAAAGCAGATGAATGAATCCAAGCTCTTATTCAAATCCTATGTGCCCGTGACACATTAAACCCAAGTCCCCTTCTAACATCTTCTCAAGTCTAGTTTCTCCTGGCAACCCACCCGGCTCCACTCAGCTCCTCCTGCCCAGGCTGCCACTCTCGGCTCAGAGCTGCTGCTTCCTGCCTCAGCCAGCCCCCCCACTTTTTACCCTCCACACCCTCTGCGACCTTCACCCCAGAGCACCAGGACTGTTGATTTCACGCTTGGCCAACAGCACTTACGTCCCTCGTTCCGCTGTGCAGTGCGTCCCTTAGCCCTGAATTCCCTTCCTGAGCGGTTTTGTTTGATATCCGGGAGGAGCAGGCTGTTCTTCCAATTCTTAAACGATAGCTTGAGCCCCGTGCATGCCATAGGGTGGCCAGTGCAGAGCAAGTCCAATTAGTTAATGTGTATTCAGAGTAAGGAGACGTTATATTAACAAGAGGGTAAGGTACGAATGCGACGTGGACGACTTTAGAGGTCCCAGCTTCAGTCACTCTCTGGGGAGACACGGTCCTAAAGCCAAGCATCTTGAATGTCCAAGTGCCTTTATTCATTTCTTCAGGAATACCGCATATTAACACCCGTAACCGTGTTTCAGGTATGTAAGACTTAGGCCATTGGAATCAGCAAATTGAGGTACTGATCTTGTCTCCAGACACCCACGCATGCCCAGTGTAGAACGAGGTTTTGAAAACCACAACCCATGGCCAAATACAGCTCCCCGACTTTGTTTTTTTTACATAAAACTGTATTGGGACACAGCCATACCCATTTATTTAAATGTTTTGGTTGCTTCGGTGGTACAGTGACAAAGCTGAGAAGTTCTGAGAGAGACAATCCGGCCCGCAACACGTAAAATAATTACTACCTGGCCCTTTAAGAGACACGCTCACCAACTCTTGCTCTAAGAGGCCAGGCTCACAGCCTGCCTCAGAAGAAATTCAGTTTAACCTCTCTGACCGGCCGGGTGAATTAGGTTATGAGAAAATCATCAGTCGGGGCGTCTGGGTGGCTCAGTGTGTTAAAGCCTCTGCCTTCGGCTCAGGTCATGATCCAAGGGTCCTGGGATCGAGTCCCTCATCGGGCTCTCTGCTCAGTGGGGAGATTGCTTCCCTTCCTCTCTCTCTGCCTTTCTTTCTGCCTAGTTGTGATCTCTGTCTGTCAAATAAATAAATAAAATCTTAAAAAAAAAAAAAAGAAAGAAAACCATCAATCATCCCATGTCCTACCCCCGAGGCTATCTGGGCTGCGACTCAGTACAAATGTTTCAACAAATTACACAGATATAATTATAACCAATTAATCTAACAGTTTAATAATTAGCCAATAAGTAAGTCACTTAATAAAAGCACAACACCACCTCGTTCAATGTTAAAGGAATGCAAATCAAAATCAACGAGATTCCATTTTTCACTCGTTTGATTAACGGATATCAACAAGTTTGTTAATACACAGAGGAAATGATGAGGGTCTTTCCACACTATGGGTGGAGAACATACCTGCACTTTGCGAGTGTCTGTGAGAGCATGAAATACACCGGCCTTCCAAGGAGGAGGGAATATCCACGGCGTCATCCTACGGCTGTGTCCTCAAATGCGTTCAATGCCACGTGTCTAACTACATTGGCTGTATTATAGTCTCTAATAGCAAAAAGTGAGGTGAGGGTAGATGTCACTCAATAATAGAGTAAATAAATGGTAAATAATTTGATGTGTACATAGAGTGTAACATGACAGAACCATGAAAAAAGAATTCATGTAATGAAATGAATAAGGAAGGAGCTAGATCGAACGGAGGTAATATAGAATATTCTCTAAGATAATAATCGAGAGACACAAAAGGGCATGGTGTGTGTGTGTATGTGTTATAGTAAGAACCCAGTGGTATGAATGAAGGGTAGGTACACACACACACATACACATAAAGGTACAAATATTTGCAAATGGGTAAAAAATCTGAAAATTTTAAATTTGAAAATCTGAAAATATTCAAAAAATCAGAAAATTGTAAAGGTTCCTGCCACAACTTCCGTGGTTGCCCCGGTAGAGGAACCTGGGAGTCTGAACTGGAAGAGATCCTCCCTTTTGACTTTGTACCCTTTTATTCTGCTTGGCTTTTTTTTTTTTTTTTTTTTTTAACAGGCTCAGAATTTGTTAGTCTAATTTGAAAACATGATTTTATAAGACAAAAGTATCACTCTGTGTCTGACAACAGTGCTCCCCAGGACCGGAGTCCTGGCGGGGAGAGGCCCTGCTGTTCGTGTGAAAGACCGTCCCCAAAACCCAAGAAGGTAATGACAGGGCCCACAAGCGACACAGCCTGCCGCGGCCGACTCCCTAACTTGCAAACTCTCAGGCCACTCTATACAACAAACCAGTGTTATTAAACGGGAAGAAAAATCAATAATCCATCACGGAGAGGGCTTTGGAGTCAGATGAGAAGGCTCTGGATTCCGGCCCTCCTCAGCAGCTGTGAGGACCCCCACCCCCCACCCCACAGAAATGCGGTGAATATCAGAGCCCCCTGCACCTCCGTTTCCTCACTAGCCAGAGTGGGGTTCACGCTGCCCCCTCTTCGGGTGGGCCCACGCAGGCCTAGCCCGTACAGGGCGCACACCCTGGGCCTGACTCTGTGCTCAGCGTGTCCCAGGCCCGGCTGAATCGCGTTAGCCGCCGAACCACTGTCGTCATCCTTCAGAGGAGGACACTCGCTTTAGGGAGCCGTAAATCAATTCCCCCCAAGTCACAGAGTCACTAAGTGGTCGTCAGGGTACAGACCCAGGTTGACCTGCCTGGGCTTGCGACGACTATTTGATTTTGCCTTTCGATTAAATGATGTAAGCTGAGATCATCCGCCTGAAATTGCCTCTTAGACAGGAGTCACGTGGCACGTGTCCGTAATTCCAGTGCACAGCCCTTGACGGTGCCAAAATAGAAGTGTGCAAGGGGGGGGCGGCCTGGGTGGCTCAGTGGGTTAAGCCGCTGCCTTCGGCTCAGGTCATGATCTCAGGGTCCTGGGATCGAGTCCCACATCGGGCTCTCTGCTCAGCGGGGAGCCTGCTTCCTTCTCTCTCTCTCTCTCTGCCTGCCTCTCAGTGTACTTGTGGTTTCTCTCTGTCGAATAAATAAATAAAATCTTTTTAAAAAAAAAAAAAAAAGTGTGCAAGGGTCCGTGCTCAGCCCAGTTTCCACACGCCCCCATGCACTGCCCCCTGCAGGTGCGGCGGGCGACAGCGGCTCAGGCTCTCCCGGCAAAACTGAGCGTCCTCGGCTGAGGAACTCGGGCATTTCCTGAGCGAACAGTTGTTCCTACCGTTTTTTTCCAGCAAGTGGAGGCCTCTGCTTTAGCAACCAAAAAGCTCAGGAAGTACTTCCGCTGGGACCTTTCCTCTCTGTGTCCAGCTCTGCACTCTGTGTCCCTCTGTATTTCTCTGTCCATCTCTGTCCCTTTGTGTCTCTTTGTCCCTCTTTTTCTATCCCTCACTGTCTCTTTGGGTGTCTTTCTCTGTCTCTGTTTTTTTCTGTGTTTCTCTCTGCTTCCCTCTCTCTCTCTCTCTCTCTCTCACACACACACACACACACACACACACACACACCAGAATCAGAAAAGAGAGCTCACCCACTTCATTGAACTATACTGTCCCCGCCCCTCTATCGGAGAAGTCCAGGCTTGCTCCAGCCACGTGAGAGGCCACAGCACTGATTCTGTTCACGAGGGTCTTGGAGGCCTCTTTTCACCAGGGTCCTTTCTGTTTTATTCCCTCATATATCCAAGTGTTCACACTGCCCTGAGTCACAGCTGCCTTTCTGTAAGACAGGGATAATAACACCAATTTCAGAGTACAGCTGGAAGGAAAAAGAAGGCATGACCCAAGGCAGAAACGAGCAAGGGAAAGCTCCTGGTGTTGGCTAAATCATGAGGGTAGGGTTGACATCTGCCTTGTCCCTGCATCAACTGTACCTAAGGCAGATCACAGCAGAGAGCACATGTTCAACAGAAATCATGGAGCCCAGAAAGGAACTCAGCTATATATTAAGCACCTGTCATTGGTTAGGTACTGTACTAAGGGAAAAAAATAGTGATTTCCTGGACAGTGTTGGGCCCAGGGACAGACATCCAACGCAAAGAAAGCAGAGAGAGATTGGAAGAGCGGCAGTGCCTTGATCAAGCCCATCCTGTCTGCCAGGAGCCCCACACAACACTGACATGCTTTTTCTTATCTAACAATTTTAAAAAACTTACCATACATGACTTCTCACTCCCATTTTACCAACCAAGGAGAAAATGAGTTGAAGAGACACTGGGGGACATGCCCCCAGCTGCACAGTGAGTGGTTGGAGGCAGGACTGGGCTTCCATCAGGCCGCCAGCCGTCAAGGTTCGTGCTCCCTCCTGCTCTCCTCTGGAAGGGCAGTGGAGCCCATAGTCAGCTTTTGTCTCTCCTACTGCACTCCTCCAAGGAGACTCCATCTTCCCTGGCATAGGAGTCTTTCTGTCATTCACAAAAAAGCTTCAGTGACCTGTCAGGGCCTCTCTCCATCTCACATCCCGCTGTAGTCTTCCCCACTGGATCCGTAGCAGAAAGGGCCCTCTCTCCAAGCTATCAGACCCTTGGGCTTGGTGCCACCCCAAGGGAGGCCCTGTTTTCAGCTATGCATTGTAGGGACACTTTCTTTCTCTGAAAGTGAAATTCAGAAGGTGAAAATCAGGGCCTCAGTGGAGGGTTAGTACTGCTGGACTTTCCATGCATAGAGCCCAGGTTAAGGGCTACACAACAGAAACTGTCAAATGCACCAAAGTCTTGGAAACACTGAAAAGGATATGGGACTTGACAAAGAAAAGATGCCAGAGTCGTCTCCTACGGGGAAAACATACAACTTCTGTTTTACCTGCAGGAAGCTGGGAGACATGTCAGCCATCCGTTCCCCCTTTCCCGCCTCCACACCCTGGAAGACAGCACGTTCTTCTCGGATCTTCCCGAGAGTTCAGCCCCAGACCCACAGACTCCCCACGTCTTCCTGCACCTCCGGCTCAGCCTCAACACAGTCTCAGAAACCAATGATGTCAGTTAGACCAGAAACGTCTGTCGTTTCTTCTGCTCTTTATGCCCCTACACTTCCCGAAAGAAGATTCTCTCCCGTTCCTGCTGAGCATAGATGGAACAGGCCACACGACTCGGACCTTCAGATCACAGCTGCTAGGCCGGGGAGATAGATGCCTTAGATAACACGGGCGTACGTCACGACCAACTCAGCTCTGCGTAAACTCCTCCCTGGAAGGCATTTGCCGTTAGGAAGCTCCAGCTGAGGAAGTACTGTATGGAGACTAATGTAAAACAATCAAATAAATAAATACATAAATAAATAAAGCTTCTAGAAGACGACATAGGAGAATATTTTCATGACCTTTCAGTAGACAAAGATATCTTAAATCAGATACAAAAAACTACTTGGCCATAAAAATGGAAAAAGGTAAATAATTGAGCTACTTTAAATTAAGAACTGCTCCTCATTCAGAAGAAACCACTGAGAGAGTGAAGGGGCAGAACGCAATTGAAGAAGTAGGCAAAAGGTTTGAATAGGAACTTGATAAAGAGAAAATCTGAAGGGGTATTGAAGCTGAGATAATCATAGCTTCTATCTCAGCAATTCTAATTCTCTAGGTAGACACCCAGAAGACATATATACACATATTCACCGAAAACATGCACAATCATTTCTATTAATAAAAGAGTTTACACATTTCTTTTAAAAAAGGACGCTTTGGGACGCCTGGGTGGCTCAGTTGGCTAAGCAGCTGCCTTCGGCTCAGGTCATGATCCCAGCGTCCTGGGATCGAGTCCCACATCGGGCTCCTTGCTCAGCAGGGAGCCTGCTTCTCCCTCTGCCTCTGCCTGCCATTCTGTCTGCCTGTGCTTGCTCTCTCCCCCTCTCTCTCTCTGATAAATAAATAAAATTTAAAAATAAAAAAAAATAAAAAAAAATAAAAATAAAAAAGGACGCTTTAACTGAAAGTAACAAACTCAACTCAAATTTATTTTTTAAATTTTTTCTGAGTGGGGCACCTGGGTGACTCAGTCATGTAAGCACCTGACTTTGGCTGGGGTCATGATCTCGGGGTCCTGGAACTGAGTGTCGGGCTCTGCACTCAGCTGGGAGTCTGCTTGCCCCTCTCCTTTTGCACCTCCCCTGGCTCATGCTCTCCTTCTCAAGTAAAAAAATGAAATCTTTTAAAAATATATTCTTGGTAACATTATTTGAACAAAATAAAACCTACCCTACCAGTTCTCTCTAGTAGGAAGTTGGCAGAAATTTCCCCAGAGCTCTCAGAAACTAGGCTGAGCCCCCATTCCTCCCAAGGAATCTCTGTTCTCAGCTGCCTTTCTATCAGGAATTCAGGATGAAAAAGTTGGAGATTTAGAACAGGGGCATTAAGTCTGCTGGGCTTACTAAAAAGAAAAAAAAAAAAAAAAAAAAAAAAAAACTTGGGAAAAGAGGGCTGAATGCTTTGGCTCATGCAATAGAGAAGTGCAGAGGCAACTGCTTCCGGTAAGACCAGACTCAAGGGCTCAAAAAATCTCATCAAGATCACCAGGACTTGCTTTCTCTCTGCTTTCTGCATATGCTTTCTTCAGTGTCAACTTCATCCTTGTACAGCAAAACAGATGCCAGGAGTCCTGGAAACACAGACTCATAGCACAGCGACCCTTTTCCTAACCCTTCCAGCAAAAGTTAGAATTAAATCTCACTGGGTCACTGTGGATCCCAAGCACAACCCTAGACTGGCTCTTGTGACTAGAGGACGGGGTGTGCTGACTGGCCGGGCCTAGGGCCAAAGGAAAATGGGGGATAGGATAGGGGGTTATTGCTAGAAAAACGTGCTAGGAACGCTGGCTGGGTCAAAACGGAAGATGATCACAAGAGTCACGCGGGGTGTGGGTCTGAGGCTGCTGTAGGTCCGTTCACTCATCTAACAGATACTAATTTAGCAGCTCCTGCGTACCAGGCGCCATCGGAGTCTCCGTGGCTGAGCAAAGCAGACAGACACACCACCTACTCTTACGAAGTGCAGGTCCAGCAAACACACAGCTCAATGAGGTGGGTATGGAGAATGGAACTTCTGGGAAGGAAAAAACGGATGACAACAGGGAATAATGGTGTCAGAGGAGGTCAAGCCAAATGGCCATTTGGGCACCCATGTGCACCAAGAAAGCGAAAAGACCCAGCTTAAAGTGAAAGATTGGAACAGGCAGATGGTTGGGGTAGATTGCAAAACCACGAGACCCCATTTTCCCGGAGAAAAGGGGAAAGTAGGAGGAATGGGGGAAAACAGGCAGACAGGGACGGACTTACAGCCGCTTTCCCCTTCAGTCTCATGCTCCCAGTTTCTAATCATGAGTCCCCTTTACTCAAGTTTGGTCAAAGGGTCCCTTTGTCTTGAGTAAATCACCCTTTTCTGTGGAACTAACTCAAAAATTCAAGACTCCTAACCTCATTAGTTGCTCATAAGACATCACTTTGTGGGCTCACCCATTCTTAAATGATGTAAGATACCCCCCAAATTTTTTGGTTGTGGCTAAAATGTACCCACACTTCAAAAAAATACCATTTATGCGTGCGCGTGCGCGCATGCACACGCACGCACACGCACACACACAAACATTTAAGTATATATAGTATATTTAAATGTATTTAAGGATACGTGGAAACTGAGGGAGCCAGTTCAGTTTCTCATTTGAAAACCAAACCACCATTTCTTAAGCTCTCCTCAGTGGATCTGCCGCTGACAAGGGCACAAGAATAATTCAGTATAATTCAGCTCCTAAAAGGTGCCTCATTCCTCGAAGGTGCCCAAACCAAAGTACACACACACACACAAACACACACACACACACGTATGCACACACACTACTACACAGACAGTGCACGCACACACACACATAAAGAACACAAGGCAAGTGCAAACATAGATACAAAACACACATACACAAAGCGTAATATACACACACGCACACAAAGTACACACATATGCACAAAGCACACACGGTAAACATACACACCAACTATTAGAAGTGCTCAGATTTGTTTTGGACCGCCATTCAACCGGGCCCTTCTCAGCGCCAGGCACCGTGGCTGAAGGTGTTTTCGCCCCCATGACAGCAATAATGGCACGACTCTTATCAATCTTCCAGAGCCCTGGGAAGGCACAGTTTTATCAACGTTTCCCCTTTTGAAAGGAAAGGACTTGCCCTGAGCCACAACCCTGGGGTGCAGTGGAGCCAGATGTGATCTGTTTGTCGGAGGGTGCCCCTCTTTGGTGAAGCCGGTGCTGCCCTATAAATGCACATGTGTGGGCTTCCAGGTTCTACCGCATCCACCGTGTGTCTACATAAATGTGCTCCCTGTGAGGTAGATCTCAGCACATTACACATCTCAGGGTATAAAACGGTGCTCTCTGTGTTGTAGACCACTAACGCCACCCCAGATTTATTACATTTATTTAAAAACAACAAACATTCTCAATTATTTCCATACCATTCGGGACCATAATTTACTCTGAGGTATGAGCTATCAAGTTTCTCAGGGATTGCTTCAAAATGTCAGATCTAAAAGATGATTCCTGTGTTAGCGAATATGAAACACCCATTTGTATTTTTCATTTTTACTTTGATTTAATTTTCAGACAATTCAACTTTCTCCCCATGCCTGAGTGCCTAAATTCATTTCACTTGTCAAAAGAGACAAATTTTCATAATTACAAAATAAAACATGGTGGCCCTTCTTTGGTGACCGCATATTTCACATCTTTTTTTTTTTTTAATTCTGTACGAAAATGCGTTTCCTAGTCTAGTTGGCTTACTTCTGACATATTTTCATTCCGTCTCTGCTTAGAACAGACAAGAGGACAGGCTAAACATTCACTAATGTTTTGTTATGTTAATGAACATCTGTAAAAGGAGAGATGAAATTTCCCAACTGGGCCAGGGATGCTCACATCTTTTTTTCTGTAATCTGTGCTGAAAAATGTCAGTGCTCTGAAATTACAAGCTTGAGGGTGAAGCATGCCCTGTCCTCTACTGGTTCCTTCTGCCTTGACCAAAAAGCCCTCCAGTCCCACCATCAGGTTTCTGATGTTCACTTCGGAGAGGTCAGAAGCATGTAGGGCTTTCCTACCATTCCCACCAGTGGCATACACAGGATATAATAAGGGGTTTTTCTTAAAAATATAGAGAGAAGTGCCAGGGTGGCTCCGTGAAGCGGCTGACTCTCGATTTCTGTTCAGGTCATGATCTCTCCGTCTGGGGTCAAGCCCTGTCTGTGCCGGTCTCTGCACTCAGCAGGAAATCTACTTGAGAGTCTCTCCCCGCTTTTCCCTCTGCCCTTTCCCTTGCTCCTTCTCTCCTTCCTTCTCTCTTTCTCTTTCACGCTATCTCTAAAAGAAATAAATAAATCTTTAAATACATATACTTTTTTTCATTTATGAAAGTGATACATGTTTCTTGTTTGAATTTGGGTGGAGGGGGACAGAAGCAGTAATGATCAGAAAAAGATGAACTACCACTCCATCATCCCAAGCAAAACACTGCCAACATGCTGGTGTAACTTCAGCCTGTTCTTTTAAAAATAAAACTCACACACACACACACACACACACACACACACACACAAAAATTAAAATTCGCTTTGACTTGGTTGGGCGTTTGGATATTTGAAAACAGTTGATCATGAGAAACCTGCTCTATTTAGTTGCAAAGGGGTTCAAGATGGAAATGGGAGGAGAACATTTAATTCTTTGAAACTATTTGAATTCCTAAATTCTGACTCAAAGGCTGGAAATGCCCAGTGTAGTCACCAGCCCCACTCCCCTGCCTTCACTCCTGCCCCAGGACACACAGATCGCTCCTGAAAGAAGGTGATACAACTTAAAATTCAGTGGCCCATAAATCCAGACAAGGATAAGCCAACAAGAAGCCGTGGAAGGAAGAGAAGGTATGGGGTAAGGCAAAGATGTCAGAGGGGATGGTCGTTTTCAGGAGCAGACCTAAAAGAGCAAAGAAAACATTCTTCTTCTTCTTTTTTTTTAAAGATTTCATTTATTTATTTGACACAGAGAGAGAGATCACAAGTAGGCAGAGAAGCAGGCCGAGAGAGAGGGGGAAGCAGGCTCCCTGCTGAGCAGAGAGCCCGATGCAGGGCTCGATCCCAGGACCCTGAGATCATGACCCAAGCCGAAGGCAGACAGATGCTGACCCGACTGAGGCCCCCAGGTGCCCCAAGGAAAACATTCTTGACGCACATCCATATACACACTCTTCTGTATAAATATTATGAGTGTCATGGACTGAGGTCTCTGGGAAACAGAATCTGAGGAGGACGCGCGCATATAGGAGGCTTCTTAGGCAGTGTTCACGGAATTGTGACCTGTGCCAGGGACAAGATGGAAGCAGGACTGGGTATGGGAGGGAACTGAGCTGAAATGTTCAACAAAGACCTCAGTTGGCCCCGTGGGGGGCTGTGAAGCCAGGACGGCTCTTCACATGTTCCAAGATGGCATGAGAGGCGAGGCCTGTAGACCTCCTATGTCAGCCAGTCGCTGGACGTGGGCTGCACCGGGCGAGGTGATGCTTCAGAGGAGAGAGCCCCTGCAGCCGGCTGATGGCAGGGCTGTGTGGGAGCAGAGCCCCAGCAGTCCTTCAGGGGATCTGGGTGGCAGGTGCCCCCTACACTAGGGTCTCAGCATTGCAGTGCCCCCTTCCCTGAATGAAAAGACATACAGATAACCAGATCCCTCAAGACCTTGCTGTGGCGATGTATCCCAATCAGAGGCAGAAATCGGAGGCAAAAGTCCATAATGCTGGAGAAACCCCAAAAAGAGAAATTCACAGGCAGTTCTGAACACTGCCTAATACGCTCATCCTCAGGGCAGTGTGGAGAAGCGGGACAGCTTCACCTTGAAGTACCATAGGATTAATCTATCAGAAATTCCCATTTTAGTTGCCACCGGAGCTACATGCCCAGGCTATGGCTGATAACATCCAGTATTTCTAAAAAAGCAGACCTCTCAACCCCTTCATTTCAGCAGAGGTGTGAATGCCCTGGGCAGGTTCACAGCTCCACGTGGCGGTCACAGTACTGTCAACCGAGGCTTAGAGGGGCCAGGCCAAGGAAGCACTCTCAGTGGCAGGCCCCACAGGGTCCCATGGAATGTCCTACAGAATGCCTCGCTCTGACTCTGCCTCTCAGTGCCTTCCCTCCTGACAAGGTAGGCAATATCATTCCCATTTTACAAATGAGGTAACAGAGGCCCAACACCTTGTCCAAGATCACCTAGAGAACATGCAGCACCAGAATTTGCCCCCCTCTTGGGGGGCCCTGGCTTTGGGTTCATTCTATTATGCATGGTGGCCCATGTCTGTTGGTCTGACCATTGTTGAGGTTACGTCTACACCTCCATTGCCACTAGTGATACTTCTCTGCTGTCTGAACTGCAGTCTTATCTCATTATAATCATTGCTGCCGATTGCAGAGGGGCGTGACTCTCCCTGCTAGTGGTGAATTGGAAGTCTGTGGCTCCCTACCAGGGACAACCGTCAATCTTTACAGGATGACAATGCACAGCAAGACGCAACGTCTGACTTCAGCTTTGGCAAGACAAAGCTGAGCATCTTCTCTTTGAGAAAACGATTCCACTTATTATTTGTCTAGTGCCCTAATTATGGCGAGAGAAAAGTTGTTTTAAAACCCCAACTCTTTTGTCTTTTTCAAGCCGAATGTGTCCCATCAAACCTAAAGAATTCATCATTTGACAGAATTTTGCGGCAAAGATATTCACAATAATAAATAATAAATCCATAATAAAATCCCACAAGAATTCCATTGACCTAGATGCCACTCACCTTCCACGGCCAGATAGAGACTATGATAGGGCGTGATATAATTCAGATTTGAGTAAGGTCAGGAAACATAAATCAAATACAAGTTCTTTGTCAGGTTACTTCACTACCCTAAGCCTCAGTCTTCCCATCTGCAGAAAATAAACGTAGGGCTAGGTGATCTTTAAGATTCCTTCCAGTTCTACCATTTCCTAGTCAGGGTCCACAGATACCTATCTTGTTCTGCTTGCCATGGATAAAAAGTGGAAAAGATGTAAAACTACCACAAGATTACTCCCTAAAACAACAACAAGCTTCCCTGCAGGGCACCCCCCACCACAGGACACAGAAAATACTTACATTGTAGGTTCTAAAAAAAAAAAAAATGTTCTTGCTCTGCTATGGGTTCAGTGAGAGGAACAGTAGCAGACAAAGACCCAAAGCAAGCCGCAATGCCCCTCCAAAGCTCATTGCGACGTTTAGGCCATACATTGAAATTAGAATTACAGAAATGACACTCTGGAAATTATTTTTAAAACTAAAAACATCCTTAAAAAAATTGAAATGGCATTCCAACTCAGTGGTTCCTCAGGCACCCCCCAAGTGAGAACGTCTCAATTATAGCAACATCACTGTTACCCTCTCAACTGAAATTGCATGTGAAAGCTGTATGATTTACATTTGCAGTTTATGAAATAAATTAGGCAGAAAAGAATCTCATAATCTCAAACACGTTTAGTTTACCAGATCCCAAGAAGGTAAATGGACAAAGCATATAATCCTTGGAGCAGCGAACAAAGACACTAATGATTGCATTAATAAATTCATTAGGAGAAACTTGATAAATGTATAGAGAATCTCTTTGAGACAACTCAAGGAAATGGATCAGCAAAACTTCCCAGGACACACTTCCACCCAAACTCTGAGTCCCATCACCAACTCCATGGCCTTTGATAGATGGGCTAAGGCAGACTGACAGTCACATTGCTAGGGTTGCTGGACTGCTGTTTCCAATGCTGTGCATGCTGGCTGCATGACTAAGCCCATGCAGTATGTTTAGGACCACAGAAAACAGGTCCATGTGGACCACTGCTCCACCTTGACCCAGTGGCCATCATCCCCTGCCTCAGTTACACTAGTGGCTTCTCGACTGGTCTCCCTGCTGCCACCCTTGATTGCCTTCATCTTTATCTTCCGCAGAGCAGCCAAAGAGATGCCTTCAAACTGTAAGTCACTTGCTACAAATTCTCAGCTCTATTCCCCTTGGAGAGAGGAGCAAAGCCTTCAAGGTCCTACATGACGGGGACTGCATCTTCTATATTGTCCTTCTTCACTCATTCTGCTACAGCTATACAGGCCTCTTTGCGTCTCTTGGAACTTTCCAGGAAAATCCATACTTCAAGGCTTTTGTGGTGGTGATTCTTCCTGCTCTCCCTTCATATATCTGCTGGGCGACCTCCCTCTCCTCTTTGAAAGTTTGGCTCACAGTTACCTGCACTAACCCTTCCCCTCATGTCATTACTTCCCCCTTGCCCCCAGGTGCTATCACACCCCATTACCCTGGTTGGCTTTTCCTTTATCCACTAAAATTAAAAGAAACTAACATACTATTTAATTTACTTATTTTTATGTCTTTTATTAAATATTTATAAGCTACAGGAGGGCAGGAATCTTTGTTTTGTGATGCTGTATCCCCAGGACCTAAAAGAGTACCTGGGAAGAGTAGACACAAAACAAATACGGGAAGGAAGGAAGGAAGGAAGGGAGGCGTGCCAGGGATAAAGAGAGGGAATGAGGGGGAGAGGGTCAGGGAGGGGGCAAGGGGCGAAGGTCAGGGAGGTGGAGGGATGATGGGGGAGGGATGGAGAGAGGATAGGAGGGCGGGAAAGGGCTCAAGGAGGGGGGTAGGGCTCCTAACCCTGTTTTGCAGATCCACTGCTTTTTAAGTGTTGCTTAGGCCTTTTAGAGTATTTCTGGACTCTACAGTCTCATTTCAAGGGTCTACATCCTAGAGTCGATTCATGTAAACTGATATATATGAGTTTGACCCTGGGGGACTAGAGAGAGGGGGCAAAGTGTGGTGGGAGAGAGAGAGAGGGGCCCAAGGGAAACACTGCGTACGGATGACTTGTGGGAAACATCAGGTGAGCCCCCCGTGTGTTCGAAGAAGATGGTATGTGTAGAACCTTATGAGCAGTTCGAAGGTCATTGTCGGGGGTCATGTAAACCCCACGTGAAGTTTGTTTTGTTTCATGCTCTCTGATTTTGGACTCTGAGCCTCAAGTTCGGTTTGGCCCCATTATCTGTTTTGTTTCCCGAAGCCATTCTTACCTTGAATTTGCATTTCGACTTTTACAGGAAACGCACCACCTCACGTCAGTGCCCTACACCCAGTCATTGGTACCGAGGACCCAGCCCACTCCACACACACATACCAGCTTGCCGCTGGTCTAAAATGGTGAGCTGTCATGTATGTTACAGGTGGTGAGGAAGGAAGAAGTTTGTGGGGAGATGCCAGCTGCACAGCAGTTGGTCAAGGAACCCTGAGTGGACTTAAAATAGAAATATGTAAATAGAAATTATTCAGCGAATAATCCTGAAGAAGCACCAACTCAGGGCCAAAGCTGTTGAGTGAGTAGAACCAAAGAGTGACAAATAATAAATGAGCAGTCAGTGAAGACTGAACGAAATGTGCTGAACTCTACAGCACAGTTCACGATGAACTCTACAGCTTTCAAACCTATTCTAGTGCATTCAGATGAGTTCTGGAATCTCCAGGCTACCACAGTGACTTTGGAGACCCAACAGCCTCTACCAGGTTCCTTGGAAAAGCTGCCAAGGAGAGCAGCTGCGGTCTCCTTGACACTCTGAAAAGATAATAGCTCACATATTCCTTTACCTACTTATTCTTGTATGTATTATATTCAGAAAAAAATTATAATTTAAACTCTGACCCATTCAAATCCATTTTGATAATCTGATTTACTCATCGAATATCAATAGTGCAGAAATTTGATGTCGAGAACTTGTGCCAGAACTTTTCTGTGTGCAAATCCAGCAGTTTCTTCTATAGAGCTCAACATTCTGGTGGTGGGCACATCAAAAGATGTGAGAATAACCCCAAATTCCACTGCCCATTTTTGCATTTCTGTATTACATCCTTTTTCCTCCTTAAAAGGGGGGAAACATCTTCTTTAGAACAGAAGCATCAAGGGGATACTACCTAAATACATAAATCCTATTGTCTCACTATTTATCTTTTTGTCCTCATGTATTTTTGGCTTCCACTTGTAAGAACACAAATTAAAATTTCAAGGTCAAAATGATATCTGACAGAGACATGGAAATTCTTAGCTAGTTATGTGGAGACGGTACTTACGAAATACCCAAAGGACATGTTGTGTATTTTTAACTTGCTCTTAAGACCTCTGAATTCAAATGTGAGGGATTGCATACAGAGGATGAAGACAAATTATGTTATATGAAAGAAGAAAAGTTTTTTTTTTTTTCTTTTGCAATAGATGAAAGATGCTTCCCTCCTCTAATGAGTCATGAATGACTCATCTACTCTTGGGAAAATCTGAAGTGGCCAGTGATTTGATTGCTTTTTCTGCTGCAAACACATCTAAGTGGAGCATAAGAAGTAAACAATAAAGGACCCTGTGAAATTCAAATAATTTTGTGTTTCTTTCCCAAATGACACCACCCTGAAAACAACTTTTAATGCAAAATATGAGTTCTCTTTCATATTGGTAGTATTTAAGTGTGGCCACTGAACCAACTGATTTTGGCTGAGTGCAATTTGGGTGTTGCGGGGGGAGTTCCTTTTTATCCTTTAATGGGATTCACAATAATATTGACCCAATTCAATCATTTTATAAATGAAAGCCACAGGATGACTTTCATCTTTTCTTATGTCTTGTCAATAAGATACCATCTATCTTCATTTCTGTTTCTTTCTCTCTCCAGACCCTTGAACTATTTTGATAACTTACAAAGCTAAGAAATGTTCAATGTTGAGGAAAAACACCAGAGAACTTTTTGAAATTCATTGTACCCCAAAGGCTGACAGCAAGAATATACTTCCTGGTACATAAGAAAGAAAAATGTATTTGGTATGACTGGCTGTTAATATGTCATCAGGATAAATCATAAGTCTTATTCTTGAGAATCTTAATAAAAGAAGTCACTTGAGACATAGAAAGTACAAAAATAATCACCAATAGGCTCTATCTATGACTAGAACCTGGGGAAATTTTGAAAGTGTTCATTCATAGAGACACTTAAAAAGACATTGCCCGAATTTATCATTGTCATAAATTCTTGCTGACTAAAAGTTTCCTTAAAGTAATTTACAATACCTATCATAAAATACTTCATCAAAAGGAAATACTTTCATTTAATACAAAACCGTAAACTCCCAAGGACTCAGGGACAATGGTCTCATCCTGTCCCCAGAGAGGATGGTGTGATCTATGACTTCTATATGCCTCAAGACTTAGTCTGGCTTCATCTGATGTTCCTACCTTGGGGTTGTCACACAACTCTGATGAGTCTCTTCCCTCTAGGACTTCAGGAAGAGAGGTGCTTTGAAATAACACTCTGACTCTTCATCATCTTTCCTGGGCAGGAGGACAGAAAGGAAGCTGCCATACACTAATTGGGTGATCAGAGGAAGTGGTATCTGATTGGTAAAGTAAACACCGTGTGTCCATGTTCTAGCCTCATGGTGGAGGGAGCTATTCCACACTGGATGCTTCTGGATGCCTCAGTCACTCTATCTAGGCAATTGCTTTCACTTTGTCTTTAGGCCAGGAAAGCTGTTAGTTAGCTAAGGGGACCCTTGAAAGATAAAAGAAGTTTACACACCAAAGAACAGAACCATCAGCTTTCCATCTTTCTGATGTTCTTCCCTACAGACTGTTAAAGAAATTAATCCAAACTCTGGCACCAGCTCTGAAGGTGCCCCTGTGCTCTAGCCCAGTTTCCACTGTAGCTGGAACCCTCCATCTGAATGCTCTTGCTGACACTTCTAATTTCTTTCTCTAAAGTAAAACTCAATGTCTTTCTCCAAAACTGGCTGCTCTGTCAGTCTTACCACCTTCCTGTTTACTTGCCTTCAAAAGCTCCTTCAATCCCAGCATCTAAGTTGTATGCATCTGGCTTCTTGAACACCCTCATACCCATCTCTCCTACAGAGCTGAATGCCAGCAGTTTGGGCCAGCCAGACATCTCACTTTCTGCCTGAGAATCTTCAGTCTACTTCTGCTATCTCCCTAAAATATATTTTGCACAACATTGCCAAATAAATCTGCCTGAAGCACAGCTCCACTGATGTCACCCTGACATCAGAACCTTTCAACAGTTCCATGTCTCCTACCACAAGGAGTCTACACTTCTTAGGTAGCTTCCCCCTTCATTGTGATAACAAGCCAGCTAGCCTCACTTCCCACTACTTCATTCAAGCTGCACGTGGATGCTTGATTGTCCCCATGTTATTCTTGTGCCATTGCTCCTGCTCCTTGTTCATGACATCGTCACAGCTACCCATTGACAACCTATCCTTCCTTCTAGGTCAAGCTGAAGTACCATATTCTCTACCAAATATCCCTTTCCTCATGACTCCCAACAGAAAAGCTATTTTGTACTGATTGAATTTTGCTTCACTCTACAATTTTTGTACATATACTTATCTCCTATGTTCAGCTCTGAGTTCATTGAAGTCAGGGAGCCACCTTTGTCTTGACTCGGGTTTGTATCACTCAATTAACATTTTATTGTTGGATGGATGGATAGAATTTATATCCTATAAATATAAAGTTGATACACAAAACCATGGAGTACAGAGGTCTATTATCCAACCGTCAGGCACAGGGAAATAGTACCCTCTTTCCTCTTCAGACCCATGAGTCCTGGATAACCCCTGTCTAACTTGTAGTGTTGGCAGTTAAAAGAGATGCTTTAAAAAAGTAGCAGGACCAAGAATAAAGAGACTGAATGGAGCATGATGAGATAAGTCTATTTTCCATAGGAATCTGAAGACTTGGCAGTCTTGGAGAAGGGTGTTAAGCAAGGGAAGACCTGAACTGTGGGGTGGATGTAGAAACAAGCCAAGAGAAGACAGGGGGATGAAAAGAGAAGATTCACAGACAGTGGAAAACAGCCTGTGCATACGCAGAGAGGTTTTGAGCATGGAATATTAGGGGAATGAGATAGTTGAAGCATGGAGTTCAAGGAACTTGGTGATGAGAAATAAGGCTAAAGAGGCATAGAGGGCCATTCATTAAATATTGGCAATCTTCTAGGAACTATTCCTTGATAATTTCACACCTTCGCTTGAGTCTGCATCGTTCCCCTCAAAGATTAGTTATTTGGGGGACTCAGAAGGTGCAGAGCTGATGGTTGGTAGCATCAGCAAGAAGTAAGAACAACCAAACCGAACCAAGGACTCGGAGACCTCATTGAAGCATTTCAGTTGGTGTTGGAATTAAAATGGTTGCAAGGCCGCACTACAATGTCACGACTAGAGGTGGGGAGGAGGGGTGATGCTAACCCAGGCCTGGTGAAGGACTAGGTGGGCAGAATCTCTTGTCAGCCAATCAGAATGTCGGATTGCAATCTGAGCTTCACTTTTCTCAAACGAATGAACAGAACTCGCAATAATGTCAATTACACAACAGACACTGCTCAGATATCGGGCATGGTGCTAAATGAGGAGTATGAGACTCTGTCTTCACCCTAACTCCGTTCAGTAGGCATTGTTGATTCACAGTTTACAGATAAGGAAAGTGAGGTGTATAGGGACTAAGAAACCGGCCCAAGGGGCACCTGGGTGTCTATGTCAGTTAAGCGGCTGCCTTCGGCTCCAGTCATGATCTCAGGTCCTGGGATCAAGTTCTGCATTGCACTGGGCTCCCTGCTCAGTGGGGAGTCTGCTTCTCCCTCTCCCTTTGCTCCTCCCCTTGCTTATCTGCTCTCTTTCTCTCTCTTTCATACAAATAAATAAAATTAAAAAGAAAAAAGAAAAATAAGCTTTTCCAAGTTCATACATGCAGTACACATCTGAGCTGGGTTTCAAACCAAAGTAGAGGCATGCCCCAGGGCCCTATACCATGTATTCCCTCCTTTCTTTCTTCATCAGGACTTTACTCCCGAGTTTACACAAGGCTGGTCTAGGCCATCACGAGAACTGAAAAATCAGGCTCACTGGGAAAAGAGAAATTAAAAGGCTACTGCTGCCCGGGCCCTAATGACATACAACCAGGGAAAAGAATCAGCGTGGAAAGCCAGCAAGTTACCTGCAGCCCCAGAGTACTGTCTGAACTAACAATCAGGAGAGACAGAACTGTAAATAAGCCCTTGCAATGACTATAGTCATTGCCCTGTTCTTTAATTGTAATAAAAAATCAATACATTACAGCAAGACAGCACAGTTCTCTATAACCCTGCAACTCAGAGAGTCCAGGGAGAAACTTCTGGGGCTGCAGCTCCCATGCTGCAGGGCCAGAAGCCTTGGTTCAGGGAGATGTTGAGAGTTAGACATCAAGGACCCTTGGAAGAAGAGACTTTTGATAAGGTTCTTCAAGGAAGAGGCAAATGGAGCGTGGTATTAGGGCGTCGGGGCATTGCACAAAAGGTGTGAAGAACACGGATGGAGTGACAGCAATCTCTATACGTTAGTGGTGACAACAGAAACGGCAGAGAACTCAGAGTCAGAGCTGCAGCCCACCCCTCACGCGTGCAGAGACCCTCTGTACAGTGATGGACGTGAGACCAGATGCCCAGGTCTTCCCGCAAGGAGGATTCATTGTCCAGCTACGGAGAGAACTGTCACCAGGCAGCCTTCCGCTGTCAGCCCTCTCAGGAAAAGCCTCACCCAAAGTCACACATCAATGTCAGATGGAGGCTGAGGGTGGTTAAAGGCCGAGCCAATTTGGTCAAAGAAGGACAAGCCTGTTAAGCCCGTTAGGCTCCAGAGCCCCATGTCAGAGAGAGGCTTTCCCTCTACACATCCTACTTCCGCCCGCTCCCTCCCACAGGTGCTGATCCCAAGTTTGCTCCCTAATAAACACGTCACATGTCAGCTTTGTCTCAGAGAGAAAATCCCAGGGCACAATCCACAAGCGCACGGCCTGTGTTCTTACCGTATCCCTGGATTCCACCTATTTCCCTAACTTAATTTTACGTAAGACCTACACATCCCTCTGTATTAGGCAACCGGACTTAGGGATCTTCTGTGATAAAAGGGAGACTACAGGGGAGCTGGGGAAGGCGAAGAAAGAAGCCAAACATCCTATATTATAAAGGGCTGGGAGGGAAAGGCAAATTCTGTACAGGCTGGGAGTTGGGGGACGTTTCCGAGGGGTGATAGATGAGAGTATCTAGGCAAGGAAGGATTGTATTGGTGATCAAACAGATTTTGAGAAGAGTGACTTAAATTATGAATGGTATCCCCACTGGTGTTTTTCAGGAGACACAAGTAAATATTAGAATTGCTTTTTAATTACTCTGAGTGCTAGATCGTGGATTTAATATGTGACTCCACACAGAATTGGAGGCCCAGACTTTTATTAGGTGCATTGGTCAGGTTAATTAACAGTCGCTGCTTTAACAAACAAGCCCAAATCACAGTGGCTTAACATAATAAAGGTTTCTTCCTCACTCCCATCATAGTTAATTGAGGGTTGGATGTCTCCTTTTGGCAACTCCCCTCCAAGTCGTCTATCTAGTGATACTGCCATTTTATACACTGTCACCCAAGCCCTGGGTCCCTCTACTACCCAGAGAGCTTCCCATTTACTCCTATCTCAAAAAAAAAAAAAAAAAAAAAAATCCTTGATCTAATTTTCTTAACCTTGCTTTTAGCCAGGGGAGGTTGTTCCTCTCTCCTCTGGAGAGCCTCTGGCTTCCAGCTGAGTTTGGTCAATGGGTTTTCAGGCAGGAG
The DNA here is from genome assembly GCF_030435805.1 of Mustela lutreola. Taxonomy (NCBI): domain Eukaryota; kingdom Metazoa; phylum Chordata; class Mammalia; order Carnivora; family Mustelidae; genus Mustela; species Mustela lutreola. Next base: position 5,723,943 of record NC_081305.1, read on the forward strand.
ATTAAGAGAGGGGGAAAGGGAAGGAGGTTTATTTTCTCCAGCTTCCTCCCCTGTTGGGTTACCTTGAGAATGCTGAGTCGCCTGACCAAAGGTCACAGCTCTGACCAGGTAATTCTCTCTACACCCCTCACCCTCCCCAAGCTCTTTGACTATGTTTGCCCTGGGCCCTTCAGGCCTCAGATGAGTAACAGCCCTATTGTCCTTTAAGGCAGGGCACTGCAATATCCCTTGTGGTTTTCCCAAACTCCACCCGCCCCTTACCAATAGCCCCTTAAATTAAATTTCTTTGGATGATGCTAACTTGAATGTATCTTCTCTTTCATGCAACCAGGGCTAATTCCTCGGGAAAGAGAGCTGGGAGGCAGAGTGTCCTGTGTGCCCAGGGAAGAGGGTCAAGACCCGGTATCTGGAGTACTGACATTTTCTGTCCCCTTCTTCCAGTGATGTTTGCTATTGTTTTTGCTTGGTTTGGAGAAGCAAATGCTGTTTACATATCCTGATGGATTTCTCAGTCTTTTCTTTATATTTTACACTGCAATTATACATGAAATTTTTATCGTGCTTTACTTATTTTCGTTCAGTTCAAAATATAATTTTATTTTCCTTGAGACTTCCTCTTTGACCCATGGATTATTTAGAACTGCCTGGTTTCATTTTCACATTTGGAGGCTTTCCCATTACCGTTCTGTTACAGATTTCAATTTTGATTTTGTGTGGTCGGAGGATACCCTCTGTATGACGTCAATCCTTTTAAATTTCCTGAGGTTTCTTTCGTGTTCCTGGATGGTCTGTCTCGGTGACTTGTCCCCTGGGTACTTGAAAAACATGTGGATTCTGCTGTCATTGGGCAGTGTTCTAAGCTGACTAGACCCTGCTGACTGATGGTGCTGCATTCTTCTGTATCCTGGCTGATTTTCTAATTGTTCTATCAGTCATTAAAGAGAGAAATGCTGAACTCTCCAGCTATAATTGTGGATTTGTCTGTTTCTCCTTTTAGCATGATCAAGTTTTATTTTATGTGCTTGGCAGCTCTGTTGTTAGGTATATACACATTTAGGATCCCGATGTCTTCCTGGTGGACCAACTCTTCCATCATTACACCAGATCTCTCTCTCTCCCTGGTAATGTTCTTTGCTCTGAAGCCTCCTTGATCTGATGTCAATGTAGCCACTCCTACTCTGCTTTCTTTTGATTTACTGATAAATTATTTTTTCATCCTTTACTTTCATCCTTTAGTTTTCCTGCCTGTAGTGTTACACTCCAAGTAACTTCTTATGGATGGCATGTAGTTGTGTCATGTTTGGGTTTTTTCCCCTACTATCAATCTGTATGTTTTAATTAATGCATTTAGACCATGAAATCCAATGTATTTATTAATATGTTAGGGCTTAAATCTGCCATTTTATTTTCTGTTTTCTATTTGTTCCTTCTGTTTTTCATTTGTTTTCTTTTTCTTGCCCTCATCTGGGTTATCTGAACATTTTTGTACACAATTCTTTCTTTCATCTTTTCTTCTCTGTTTAGGGAATTCCTTCTAACCATTCCTATAAGGAAGGTCTGCTGGTGACACAAGGTCTCTGAGTTTTCCTTCTTCTTAGACTGTCTTGATAACACACCTTTACCCCTGAGGGATATTTTCACTAGTTATGTATTTCTGGGTTGACAGATCTTTTCTTTCGGCATTTAAAAAATATCATGCTGTTTCTTTCTGGCCTCTCTGCTTTCTGGTAAGAAATCTTCTGTCATCCAAACTGCTTTAACCCTCTGGACATAATTCTTTTCCTGGCTATGATCAATACTGTTTCTTCATCTTCAGAAGTTTTCAGAAGACGATGATGTGTCTTCACCTGAATTTCTTGGGATTATCTTACTTGGGATTTGCTCAGCTTCTTGAATCTTAGGTTTATGTCTTCTACCAAATTTGGGGAATTTCAGGCCATTATTTTTTTCAAATACGTTTTCAGCTCCACTCTTTCTCCTGGCCTTCTGTGACTAAAATGATCTTTTTCATAATCTCTGGGACTCTGTACATTTTTTTAAGGTCTACTTTCACTTTGTGGTTCAGACTGAGTAATTTCTGTTGTTTTGTCTTTGAGTTCACAGAATCTTTACTCTGTTCCTTCCGTTCTGTCTGGAGGGTTTTTTAAAAAAATTTAATTATTATATATTTCAGTTCCAATATTTCAAATTGATTCTCCTTTATAAATTATTTTCTTTCTGAAACATTCTCTTTCTTTTCTGTTTTTTTTTTCCTTCATTTGCTTCAAGGATGTTCATAATTCCTCACTGAAGCATTTTCATGTTAACTGCTTTAAAACCCTTGTCAGATGTTTTCAACATCTAGATGATTCATCATCTAGATGTAGGCATCTGTCAATTGTCTTTTCTCATTCACATTGAGATTTTCCTACTTCTTGGTATGATGGGTGATTTTCACTTGTATCTTGAACAGTCATCTACTATATTATGAGACTCTGGTTCTTCTTTAAGTCTTCTTTTTCAGCAGTCCTCCTCTGACTGTGCCACCTCATTACTGCCAGGTGATGATGAATGTCTAGTTCACCACTCAACCTCCATTTGGCGGGGAGGGGTGTCTCATTACTACTGAAGGGTAGGACCCCAGGCTCCCCATTAGGCCTCTACTGACACCGTCTTGGCTGGTCAGGGAGGGGTAACTCATCTCATTACTGTTTCCCCTTTGGTGAATGTGGACATCTAGGCTGTCTGCTGGGCCTTTGCTGATGGGCTGGGGTAGGGATCACAGATTTTTCTCATGGTGTTTGGGTGGTCTGTCTTGCTACACTGCCCTTTTCTTGGTGCTTGGAGAGAAAAGACTTTTCTTAGGGATTTGTTATTTGTCTGAACCTCTGCCCAGCAGGATACCCAAGAAGGGATAGATGAGCTGGCTGTGTTCAGGCTTAATGTACCCCCTAGGAGTCAAGTCAAGTACATTGGTAAACAAGACCCTGAAAGGGACACAAATCAATCAGAGACGACTTTATGTAATGACTCTTTCTACATGGTTAGGTGTAGTATAAAGCACTCAGGGAGGAAGGAAGGAAGGAAGAAAGGGAGAAAGGAAAGAAGGTAGGTCAGAAAATCCATTCCTAAGCTTGAATCTTGCTGATTCTCTGTGGCCTCCAGCAGCTCAGCTGGTTCTTCAAGGCTGGTGCTGACGAAAGATGCAACATTTCACATCCTTCAATGGCCTTGGGCATGGGAGGCTATCACCCATCAGGCAGGATTTCAAGTCAAACTGGAAGACTCCTTGGCCTCAGACTGCTGCCCTAGTTGTCTTCTGGGGCCTGAAAAACTTGTCCTTTCTTCCCTCCAATTCCCTCCACATTCACTGGCATAGAAGTATGGACCTGCATTTAGCAACTGTTTACTGAACTCCTACTCTATATTAGGTAACAAGCTAAGCATGGCATTGAGAGAGATTACCAAAGCAGACCTGATCCTATCCTCCTCTAATGAGAGAGAGATTCTTCTGCTGCAACCTTACTGCTTTAACTTAGAGAGGGTAAATTATAATACACATGCTACCAACTCCTCACCCACAGTGAACATAACTAATTAATCACCATCACCATGCCTGGATTTAGCTTCAGTTTTCTTCTCAACCAATCAATAACAACTGGCCCAAAAGATGGGCATATTTTCCACCTTCAGATAAAGTCTTTGTTCTCTACTCCAGTTCTGTTCTCATTTGGACCTTTTCCATGGTTCATAGAGAATAAAAGGCATCCATATTTCTGAGATTTGATGTTTATTATCTAGAAATGCTCTGATTGGTGGAAGACTTGGCGTGCAGTTGATTATGCTTGGTGTGAATCCCTCTTATAAACGGATATAGAACATCTGTAATGCAGTGTTACTCCTTCTTCCTTCAAGATATTATCATGAAGTAAACTACAAACTTAAGAATGAAGTTAACATTCAATGAAGTTTTTTTATAAAAGTGTAACTGTAGGGTACCTGGGTGGCTCAGATGGTTAAGCATCTGCCTTCAGCTCAGCTCACGATACCTGGGTCCTAGGATCAAGTCCTGCATTGGGCTCCCTGCTCCGTGGGGAACCTGTTTCTCCCTCTCTTTCTCTTTGCCACTCCCTCTGCTTGTGTTCTCTCTCTTTCTCTCAAATAAATAAATAAAATATTTTAAAAAATAAAAATAAAAAAATAAAGTCTAACTACAGAGCTTCAGGCTTCCTTGGGAAAGCCTTACTTTTGTCCAATTTCTCAGATCTCATGGATAACTCAGTGAGTGAAAAACAGGCAATCACACATCTCACACATAAGCTCTCCCCATGTCCTGAGCTGGCTTGCTGTGTCTCACAGTTGGGCTATAGAATGTCACCAAAGAAAGTATGTTTTTGTGGTCTGCTATATGGAATGAAACTGTAGGAAACACAAATTTGAAGCAAAAATATGAAATGCATTTCTTTAACTTTTTTTAGAAGTACAATCGATTCTCATCATCCATGGTACTTGTGTTCAATAGCATCACAACAAACACTGGACGGCTAATATGGAGTCACTGCTCCTGGGAAAATACAAAGTTAGGTTCCTCTAAGCCCTGGCCGTGACATTTTCACCAACCAATTAACTCAGAACCTCATTTTATGTGCATTTCTATTTAAAGGCACCGTATTTAACATATATTATTGATTCATTAACATTGAATGCATGACCAACAGCAGGAAGCTTATCGAACACACATATTTTCTGCATATGGCACATCACAGCTTCCTTGCACTTAGGAACAGTAGATAATAATTTAGCACTTGTGGGCCATTTTAAATAACAAGATCACCCAAAAACAACAAAAAAATGCACTACAACATGGTACCAAATAGACTGCAAAAAGGACAGTTGTTTGCAGCATGAGAGCTGAAATAACACACAGTCCCTCTGTTCGACCCAAGCTGGAAACGTATGTATCCGACAACTTAAATTTTCTACTGCCTTGGCCATGTATGCAGATAAGCAAAAACGTCTCACAAGTATTGATTTGGGGATTAGAAATAAATTTTAGTAAGTAGGCAGATTCGCAAATACAGAATCCACAAATAATGAGGATCGACTGTATGATGTTACTGCCATGACTCATTTTACGCTGTGTACTGTCCGTCATGATAGGAGGTCAAGAGAATCTCGAAGGACTCTAGCGTATGAAACTGTTTTCAAATATTTGCTGCAAATCTAGAAGAAACATAGAGTTCTGCTAACTTATCCTGTTGTGGATTTTCGTGTCTCCATAAACCACTGTACTCCCTGCTCCCAGTGTATTTCTAAGTTTATAGTGTATTTGTAGCAAATGCCTACTTAGGACTTTTTTTTCCTCCTATTTAGGAATTCTTCATGGATTCCTTAAACTTTTCCTTCTTTCTTTCTTTCACTGCCATTTTAAGCCTTTCTGTGGCACCCATCACCATTTTCATTTGTTTGCTTACTTGGAATAGTTTTGCTAATTCAAAGTAGGTAAGCAGAGGTCAACCTGCACCCATCGGAGCATCTAAGCCTGTGTGATCTAAGTTTTGCAGCCTCTGCGAGAAGCCTTGTTTCATCTTGCTCCTTTCTCTGTAGGAAGAACCTGGAGCTCACCCGCCAACACAGATGATGTAGCAGTCCCTAGGAGCAGTAGACAGGGACATCTCTGTCCTTGAGCTTCTCAGGCGTCTGTGCCTGGGGAAGGGACCATATGATATTGCACCTGGGGACCACTTCTTAGGATGGGAGCAGATGAGAGACTGGTAGGAAGAGAATCTGAAACTGGATTGGGTACTGCAGAAGTCCTGGCCAATACCCCCATCCCCCTCTTCTGTGGAGTATGTTCAGCCAAGAGAAGTGAGCTCCTAGAAGATGGAGCAATATTATGCCAAGGTATCTTCTAGATACACTCTTCAAGAAGGCATCTCAACTTGGAGGCTTTGTACTAGCTGCAAATCCTGCAGGTGATACCCAAGAATGACTTTCCTATTGAGATGTGGGAATGACCGTGCTGTCTCTCACTAGGAATGTGCCAGGTTTGGCTTGCTAGTACTTCAAGATCCACTCCTTGGAAGCTAAGGACTGTGGAAATAGAGCAAATTTCATAAAACAGAAACTCAAAAGGGAAAATTAGACTAAAATACTGTGAGTCTGACAGAAAGCTAGGAACATTGCGAGCACTGAATTAGTATCTGTTTAATCTATTGAAAATATCCCCTGGAGAGCGAAGGAGGGAATGAAGGAATGCACGACGGAATGAAGGAAGAAAGGAAGTCGAGCGAGCCCCAGCAGCTGGCTAGAGATTCATTCCCATTGTAGGCAAACTGGTGGTGGGGTCAAGACAGTGGCCTCAGCCCTTCAAACGACGCGGGTGTGCGTGGGCAGCTGTTTGGGAAGAGACCCAAGCACGCACATTCTCTTCCTTGTCTCTTCCTCAGCCTCCCTTACCGTCCCCTTCCTCTCACACAGCCTGGACTTCACACACCATCTTGATACACAACTCCAACAGGAAGTATTCGGGCAGGAGAGGGAGCAGGAGCTTTGTGCCAAGTGCCCACTGGAACTGCACCGTGGGGTCGTTTTCCGTGTGAGAAACATTTATACACACTTTCCCCCCATATTGAGCTCCTCTGGTTAGCAGCCTCTGCTTCCAGCTTTGCGTGATTCCCTCTGCCAGCGGCACAAAGCACTTTTTCCAAAGTCTAATGAACAAATCCGCCGGGCTAGGCTAGTGAGTGTTTTGTTTTTACTTTCTCACTCTATCTTTCGGCAACGTGATGCCATATTTATGGTTTTGAAAATGAAAGGAATCCTAATACATCACAAAAGTCCCTTCACGCATGAGGGTGCTCCAGGAATGGGACTTAACGAGTGTCTGAGAATTAGAGGCTCCATTCCATATTCTACTTGCGTTGGTCATTTTCCTTTCATCATATCAGGCACACAGAGTCGGGTGGTACAGGATCACTCTGAGCGCTGTGAGGAGAGATTTCCTGTGCCATTGACTTGCTGCCATTACAGTCCACACATGAAATGTCTAAAAGCTACTAGTTGGGAATTATGGCAGAAGGAACTTCAGAACATAAACCAAGGAAATGGCAACACATGGGCAGCCCAGCGGCACCAGGTGGGAGTTGACCTGGACAGACTGTACGGGGAGATGGATTGACCGTCCTTGTATGTGGTCTACTCACATTTTCATCGCCTAACAACTGTCTTCAAAAACAGTGATTAATTTGTAAACACTGCCAGAATTATTTTCTAGCTGGTTTGTGGTTTTGGAGAGTATATTTTGTTTTCATGTTTTGTTGTGACTCTTGTTTTTGTTTCTGTGTTAAGAGTAGATCTGTACAGGGGTGCCCAGGTGGCTCAGTCGCCTTTGGCTCAGGTCACGATCCTAGGGTCCTGGGACGGAGCCCTGCATCTAGCTGATGAGGGAGCCTGCTTCCCCTTCTCCTCCCTGCTTGTGCCGTCTACCTCTTTTTCTCTCTCTCAAATAAATAAATAAAATCTTTTTCTAAAAAAAGAGGAGATCTGTACATAAAGTTGCAGTAGTTAAAGCTTTGCCTTTTTGGAAAAACAAAGTAAGAACTAAGCGTGTGCATGGTAACTGGTATTTATGAGAGGAGGAAAATGAGGGAAGATGCTTTAAGGGAGAAGTCAGGGGACAGCTGTCAGGCTGTGAGAATTTTTTTTTTTTTCTTATCAGGTACAGGATTTTGAATTAGGAAATACTTCTCCCAAAATTGGGAGAAGACAAAGGAATAAGTTTGTATTGTATGATCCTTTAAAAAGGAAAGTACATACTATAATACAAAAGAGAAAAAAGCTTTTATGAGTTTTATAAATGGGTTTCTTACAGGATGGCTTGTTCTGTAGCTGTTATCTTATCACTTCAAATAGATATAATTTGAATAAATCTTATATGGGAAAGAATCAACAAAAATGATATTTTAAGGAAAAACAAAAGAAGCCTGAAATCAGGCAGTCTAGAGTTGGTACTGGGGCTCCCAGGTTTACCAGGGATCCAGCCTCATTCTATCCTGATGCTCCACCAAGCTACAGCTTCACCTCATGGTCTAATAGTGGCTGCTCAAGCTCCAGCCATCACATCCACATCTCAAGCAATGGGAATACCAAAGGGTCTTCTCCTATGGGGTCGTATTCCATCTGACAACCTTCCCACATGTTTCATTCAATACTTTAACATTATAACTTTCTCTCACCTGGCCCCATCTCAGTTAAGAGAGGTTGAAAAATGTGTCTTTCGACTGGGCACGTTGTTGCTCTGAGAGAATTCAAGGCTCAGTTATTAGGGCAAGACAGATGGGTAAATATTGGGAAATAGCTCAAAGTCTAAAATTCTCCTCTAGGAGGGAGGAAAAATAAGACAAAAGCTCCTGGCTCTTACTGCGCTCACAAGAGACACAGATATTAATGAAAGAACCACACTAATCCAGGTGAAATCACAGCTGGGGTAAATTAGCTGAGAGCCTATAGCAAGGGGATTCAGGAACTAAGCGAAGAGCCAGCTGCGGAGTAGGAAGAGAGGATGATGGGCTGAAAAAAGGCGAAGAAGGTGCTTCCCAGAAGCAGAGGGAGGTATAAATCAGACCAGACAGCAGCTGAAAGGTGCTGACTTCCTTTCACCTTCTAGGAGCCTTGGGAAGACTTACCAGAGTGGAGACAGGGATTCCGCACCTAGATTCCCACTTTGGAAACATCTGGCTGCTAATGGGATATGGGGAGAAGGCTTTTGGGTGGGGATTACTGCAAAAATCCATACAAGTGGGTGGTTTCCAGAAAGAGTCAGCCTGCCCTGAAACACTCAGGATACAAAGCAAGAGTTTTCTCTGAGAAAAACCACACTGTGGGATGTTTCCTTGGGAGAAGAGAAACAACCGTTTTCTGATCTGTATAGTTCCACCTACCTAATCCCGGGTGGCCAGGCACACTTCTGAGGAAATTGGGCAGCATTTAAAGAAATAGGCTCCCTGTGGTCCAAAGCTTCATCTAATAATGGGTCTGAAGTGGGTCTTCGGAGGGAAATCGGCATGAGTCTACCTGCAGCTTTTGGTTTCTTCCTTTGTGCATTTTCCTGGCCCCTAGCTGAGTTTCTGATGTGGAACAGGGGGTCCGGCCAGGTGAGCACACAGAGACTGGCAGGGGGATGCTTGGGGCTCTGTGCCCGTGGTGTCTGCAGCTGGGGGAAGGAGAAGGGGTAGTGAGGACTGAAATGAGAGGGTACTCACTGCTTTACCCCTAGCAACTGCCTGCCCCCAAGAAGACCCTCGATTGATTAGTATTTACTGAATGGAAGGATGAATACATTGACTGTTCTGTCATCATACTGGAGAAGTAGTGGGGGAGAAAAGAAGGGAGATCATGGGGGACCATCGGATTGGAGAGAATAAGCAAGGAAGAAAGGTGGAACTTCTCAGGGCAGGTTTTATGTCAATGCTGCTCAGGGCATCCCCACCTGGGGATGTAGAGTAGCTCCTGCCACCTCCTCTTCTGGCTCTTGCGTACTTCCACCCGGGTGGGCACCATCACGGATGCCTGCAATGTCCTCTCTGGCTTCTGCGCTTGCTTGAAGTTCACTCCCAACACCTTCTACGAGAAGCCCGCCCACTTCATCCCAGCTTCTCACATCCTTCCTCCAGCTCAGTCCCCCAAGTCCAAGAAATACATTTACCTCCACTTGCTGCCCTCTGGTTCAGGCTCCAGCTAAAACATCTCACCGTGGGTTCTGAAGCCAAGCAGACTTGTTAGGTTTAGATTCTGGTTCATATGTCTACAAAATTGGAGACAAACGTAGTGCCTAGTTTATCTGGTTGTGAAAAGTTAATAGGAAGCTCCATGGCAAACACTTAGCACCACACCTGCTTCCTAGTGGCTCCCCAGTAAACTAACCATTACAGTCACTCTCCACAGCCCCGGTGTCTCTGCCTCTCTCCCCTACATTCCTTCTTAACTTTGGGGCTGGTGGTTCTTTTAGCACAATCCACAACCCGTAAGTGAGGCTATAAAACAGTACATTCCTTTCACAGAAACAGCCTTGTGAGAAAAATTCCATTATTAATATCCTCATTTTACCTGTGAGGAAAATCAAGCACAGACAGGTGAGGTAGATTGCCCAAGGGCACAGAACTTGGAGGAGGCAGAGCCAAAATTTAAAGCCAGGCAGTTTGGGTCAAGCCCACACAATTAACCCCTACACCCGGACTAGAAGGAACAGTCATCCTCAGCTCCTGAGGAAAGCATGTGGTTTTGTCAATTCTCCACTGAAGAATTTGGAAAAGCTAAGCCTCAGCCCTGGCCTGCCTCCCCTGAGAAATATAAAGCATAAAGCTCCATGGTCCCCCTCAACCCAAGATGAGGCTCCAAATGTCAATGTCCAAGCCTCCAAGTCCACAGAGCAATGGCAGGTGGGCCCCAGGCTGAGAGTCAGGAAGAAAAGCAAGAAGGAAGGACAATGGAAAGAGGAGCTCAGGCAGCATCCAAAGCAAAGCTGAGCATATCCTGGAAGGCAGCCGGCCAAGGAAAGGAAAGAGTCATCCGCCCTGTTGGTTCGTGTGTCCAGTACCTGCTGCATTACTCACCACAAACCCGCGAGCAAGAGAACACTTGTGTTCTCACCAAGCTTACACTATGATGCAGAAAGTCAGCAAGTGTTTAAATCCGGAAAGTGGAACACGTACATATTAAGAGGGTAAGAGCCTTGCAGAGAATTCAAATAGGGTGGCGTGATAGGTCTGGGATTCTCGACTTTAACGGCACATTACAATCCCCAGGGGTGAGTCTGAAAATCGAGATGACCCAGCGGATCACCAGATCCTTTAAACCAGAATCCATGGTGGGTGGTATCTGGGCATTAGTATTCTTTTTTAAGATTTTGTTTTAATATTTTATTTATTTATTTGACACAGAGAGGTCACAAGTAGGCAGAGAGGCAGGCAGAGAGAGAGAGGAGGAAGCAGGCTCCCCGCTGAGCAGAGAGCCTGATGCGGGGCTCGATCCCAGGACCCTGAGACCATGACCTGAGCTGAAGGCAGTGGCTTAACCCACTGAGCCACCCAGGCGCCCTTCTTTTTTAAGATTTTATTTATTTTATTTATTTAAGAGACAGAGAGCAAGAGGGGGTCCGGGGGAGGAGCAGAGGGAGAGGGACAAGCAGGCTCTGTGCTCTAACACCTTGTGGTGCACACGGTATGATTATGCCGGTATTAGTTCAGTGAAAGCAAACGTATCCCCTTCAGTTTCTTTGTCTTATAATATTCTTGCCTCTTACTGATTGCATAATATTTCTCCTCGCAAACTGCACATCCCAAGTAAATATTTGCTGAATGAATAGATGGTTTCCATCCGTCATCTTGCAGAGACGTTCATAGAAAAAATGAAAAAAAAAGCATAGGTCGCTTTGTGATTCCCTTCCTTCCTTTCCCTTCCCCTGTTCACATTCCCGCTTTATCTTTCTCACAGTTTCAGCCAACTACAGCCCTGACACCCCATCTTGCAGCACCACCTGGTCAGCTTTCGCTCACAGGCTTGGAGGGAAGGTCACAGGATGAAAAGACTCTCCCTCCCCGTTTTCTTCCCAGGTCCAAGATGCAACTGCGCCACCCAGCAATGCGTCCTCCTTGTGCACAAGGCCTGAATAACTTGCCTTTTGAATGGTTCTGATTATAGGATGGAAAAATTGCATTCTAAAATTTGCAAATTCATAATATTCTCAAAAAAAAAAAAAAAAAGAGCCTTGTAGAGTTAACGTTCCATTTAAAAATATACTCTGAAAGACCTGCAAGTTACAAGGCCGACTTTGACAGACAGCTTCTACTGCCTTTGGCATTTCAGTAATGACCCCAGAACTGCTATTGACCTGCCAGCATGCTTGGTAAAGTGACAGTCTGCTCGATTTCTTCCCCTATTAAAATGTGGTGGGAGCGAGTGGGAGGGACGGGGGAGAGAGAGCAAGAAGGCAGGAAGGGAAAAGGAAGGGGAAGGAAGAAAAAGAAGACATACCAGCTGGGACGGGGGCCCCCTGTGGTGTCCACATTGGAACCTCAGAACCTTGCATCCATGTTGTGTTCCATTCCAAAGGAGAAGTAAGGTTGCGGATAGAACGAAGATTGTTAATCAGCTGACCTTAAAATAAGAGATTATCCCGGATTGTCCAGATGGGCCCAATGTAATCAAAAGGAGAGTCAGCGATGTGACAACAGAAGGAGATTCTGAGAAATGGAACGTTGCTGGCTTTGAATATGGAGGTAGGGGCTGAGAATCAAGGCACGGGAGTAACTTCCAGAAGGTGGAAAAAGAAAAAGAAAAAAAAAAAGGATTCTCTCCTCTAGTTGCTAGTTTGCTTAGCAACTGAGCTTTGGGGAAGAGAAAGAATGAGAAATTGGGGTATATGTTTGTTCGCTGGTGCGAAATCAGCAAAGGGCAAGGTGTTCACACCTTGATTTTAGCCCACTGAGAACTTTCCTGGACTTCCGAACTATATACTCGAAGGAAAAATTTGTGTTGTTTTGTTTTTAAAGATTTTATTTATTTATTTATTCATTCATTTTATTTATCTATTTATTTATTTATTTGACAGAGAGAGAGATCACAAGTAGGCAGAGAGGCAGGCAGAGAGAAAGGTGGAAGCAGGCTCCCTCTCAAGCAGATAGCCTGATGTGGAGTTTGATCCCAGAACCCTGAGACCATGACCTGAGCCGAAGGCAGAAGCCCCACCCCACGGAGCCAGCCAGGCACCCTGATTTGTGTTGTTTTAAGCCACCAGGTTTGTGGTGATTTTTGACAGCAGCAATAGAGAACTACTACGTAAGGCAAGGAGCAGGGAAGAAGCATGTCTTGGAAGGAAGCTCCTCTGTGCCACATACTAGACTAATGTCAGCAAGTTTATGGGCATTTCTGGTGCATTCTGGACACTGGAAGTAGATTCTCTCTACTTGTGTGAACTTGTGTGAACTTCAAGAAAAAAAAAATGGCCATCCCTAGGCAGAAATGCAAAGCCAGAGGTGAGGGTGGGTATTCCGATGGTAAAAGGAGATCATGGAAAAGAATTTGGAATGTCTTGTTCGTGAAGCAGGAGATGAAATGGAGTTTCATTATGAAGAGCAAATACGGAAAACACACATGGTGCCTGAGAACTTACCATGAGCTAGACACATGGCAAGACGCAGGGAGATGGTGCCAGAGGAGACATGGACACTGCCCACATGGAAAATCAAACTTCAGCAGATGCTCGTCTCCAAATAGGCACAATGACATACCATTCTCCACCCACCAAGATGACTATAACTGAAAAGACAAACAACACAGAGTGTTGACAAGGATGTGGATGTGGATGTGGATGTGGATGTCAACCATACGAATTATGACCCTCCTACAAAGGTAGAAGAGGCAATAGATAGGGGAGTTTAAGAGGACATGTGTTGTTTTTACTTGGGTGTCCTTGTGAGCACTCTGTCCCAGGAAAGGCAGCTGGGAATGAGATGCATTGAGGGTCCCTAGATTGGGGTATAACCCACTATACCCAGAGAGAGAGAAGAAAGCCCAGTGTAAGACTTCAGTTTGCTTAACTGAGCTTTGGGGAAGAGAACGAATGAGAAATTGGGGTATATGTTTGCTTGCTGGTGCCAAGATGTCTTAGTTGGAGTTGCTGTAATTACTGGTTGTAAAATATGTCTATAGATCTCCCTTCCAAAAAAAGGGCCCTAATTCCCCTCTGTTGAGTGGGTGCTGGCCCTAGTGCTCATTTCTAACGAAAGTGGAGATGACAGGAGACTCCTGAGGGAAGTTGTGGGTCAGCTGAATGGGGACCACATCCTAATCCCTAACACCTTTGGGTGACAAAAGGGACTTTACAGATGTGATTAAGGATCTCAAGATGGGGAGATTATCCTGAATTATTCTGGCAGGTCCTAAGTAATCACCAGGTCCTTACAAGAGGAGGGCAGAGAGGACTTAACCACCAAAGAGGAAGAAGCTGATATGATGAGGAATGAGGTTGATCTCAAGAAACTGGAAAAGTCAGAGCTAAAAAATTTCCCCTGGAGCTTCTAGAGGGAACATGGCCAAACTGACACCTTCCTTATAGCCCAGTGAAACTGATTTTGGACTTCTGACCTAGAGAACTGTAAGAGAATAAGCTTGCGTTGTTTAAGCACCAAGTTTTTGGCCATTTGCTACAGTGGCTGTGGGAAATACATAGGTCGTAGAAGACCTTGCTGCTTCTATCTTGCTCTCTTCAATCATCGGAAAGCTAGCTGCCATGTCAGAAAGACACTCAAGAAGCGATAAAGGGAATGTTTTCAAGCCAGGTATCCCTGCAGGCAGCTGAAGCTATTCCCATCAGGGAACTCTGGCATTCATTACAGAACATGTGCCTCACCCCACTGAGAGCTAAGGAAGCTGAAGTGTGTACACCAACTCCCATCCACCGTCAGGGGGAGGACTGTCCCCGGCATGGGAGATGGGGAGGACGTTAATTTCTCGAGATTGCTAGTCTGGTGGACTAGGGCCTGGTGGCCAGGGAAATCCAAGGAAAAAAAATGCAGTTTTTCAGGGTTGGAAGTCCAAAGGGCAAGGGGATGTGGGCAGAATTCTGGGAGCTTCTGCTACACCAGGCAATCAAAAGTAGTGGGTGTGGCCGAAGAGATCACCCAAATCAGAGTTTCTACAGAAGGATGAGCAGATGTCAAAAAACCCAAATAGGGACTTTTTCTACAATCCTGAAACTCCAACTGCTGTTGTAAAATATGTCTATAGATCTCCCTTCCACTGCGTGCCAGCAGTTAATATGCAGAATTCCTAATTCTTCAACAGGGGCAGTGGGGTGTCACATCGCTCCCATCTTGCAGATGGAAATGTTGAGGCTCAGAGAGTTTGGGGGGGGCTCGTCCAAGATTACGCCAGGCCAGTGGGCACAAACAGGAGAGCGACTCTTCTCAGAGGGCTCTCTCTGGCCACTTTGGCAGCTGCAAGGGAACTGTCTTTAAAGCAGTAACAGCACAAATCTGTCTCCAGACAGCCAGTGCCCTTTGGACTTCATGCCCCGCACATGGCAGTGTCATGCTACGTTACTTCCAAATGTCATGCGTCACTCCACTTGCCTCTCACCGTGTGTGTGCACGTGGGCGCCCACGCCACTGTGCGAAAACACACACAGTTTGCTGTGTCGCTGACATCCCAGAGAGGCCATTCCACACCGTGGGCCACACATGGTGCTCCCCTTCCGACGTTTAACCGGCTTATACAGAAGCAAATATCTGAAGTTTACCAAACATAAACTAAGTAAAACCTAAGTCAATCAAAAGTGACTAAACACTGCTTTCGCCCAAATACATGTTTCTAAAAGGTCACAGCTGGTGTAATTATCCATGCTAGACTTCGCACGCATTCAGCTGTGTGCTTAAGACTGCCAAGAACTGGGATACATTCAGAATCCTTAAATAAGAGTCACCTTGTTTTCAGAAAACGCTTGGTTAAGTCAGGCTCGGGAGGGGGGAGGTACTGAAAGAAGCCTATTAGAGTTTAATGACACTTTGAGAAAATGTATAAGGAAACTTCTCTGGAAAAAGGAATGGAAATACATGTCAGAGCCAATTTCTCATAATATGTGGGTTGAGCCCTTTTTCTTCAAAGTAAATAAGTCCTGACAAGTATAACAACAACAACAAAAGAACACAATGACAAAACGCACGGTCCGGGATGCCGGTCAGCAGGAGGAAAAATCAATTAAAGGCAGGCTGAGACAGTGGCCTTGGGAAAAGGGACCAGGGTCGCGGGGGTGGGCGTGGGGCGGGATGCCTAAAGTGCCAGCTTCCATGGGCATGTGGCTTGTGCAGGCGTGGCTGTTACCCTGTGTCCCGTGACACCCTGCGGTACCATGCCAGAGCCTTGGGAATCGCCACAACAGATGACGAGCCTGGCGGGGGTAGGGAGCTCCCGGCTTACGCCCGAGCAGCTCCTCTCTTGTATACCCACCAACTCGGACTTCCACGTGTGACTTTGCTTCAAGACAAGGTTGTCCTACCACGTAGATACCAAATTTGAAAACCTCAGTTTCTATAATATCTGAAGCCCGTGCCTACCCTCTCGCTCAGAGAGGAATTTACACCCTGAGCATCTTCCTGGAGCAGTGAAGGCAGGATAAGACAACTAGGGCTGGATGTGGGAGGACAACAGGCTGGTGTTTAGACTGCAGAGCACAGAGCTTGGACAAATCTGGTAAACAGCAGGGGAGAGAGAACCAAGGGGGAGTAGGAGTCGAGGCACTCAAGAGAGGCAGGGATTTGCTCGGCCTGTCACTCACGGCTGCGTCCCAGGGGCCTCGCGCAAGAGCCGGCCCAGAGCGGGTGCTCACTAGGTGTTTTGTTGGTCAAGGAGTGAGTGAGGCGCCCGGTGCAGGAGACCAGGGAAGAGGCAGAATCCGAGCTTGAACGGACGGGGCCAGCACGCTACAACCAGGACTGTGAAACAGAGCCAGCTAGTGGGGAGGAGAACATGGCACCAGCTGGGGCTTGGAGAGACCACCCGAGGCAAGGCACAGAGGGTTGGGGAGGGAGACCACCACATTCTCTAGGATGCCAGAAAGTGTCTCTGTGGCTGAGAAAAGTACTGTCAAAGGCTGAGAACCCAAGTCTACCCAATTTCTCTATGGCCAGAGCAAAAAAAAACCAAATTGGCAGACACCGGCAAGGCAATTCCACAATTAGAGGACCCAAATGAGGCTCTGAAAGCATTCTCCCTAGAATTCAGCCAACTCCAGGAAAGTCAATACCTGCCTAACTAGAAATGAGGTCAGGGACAGGGTACAGACAGGACCTTGACTGAATCTGTAATGTTTCATCTTTTAAAAAAAATGAGAGAGAAAGCTCTAAAATCTCGGAGGGCAGCCTATTGTGTGGCGAAGGGCTCAGATTCCCTCAAAACAGGCAATCTGAGCTCAAATCTAGGATCCTGCTCACTAGCTGTGGGTCCTTGGACCAGAGATTTTACGTCTCTGTGGGCCTTAATCTCCTCCTCTGCCACAGGGACAATCAGAGCACCTCTCTCATGCAGTTGTGTTATAAGTAAGTCATGCCATGGAAACCCCCTGCATAAGCGGCAGCTACTGTCATCGGTATGGAAACCTGCTAACATTTGTTAAAAGGGGAGTTGGCACACTAGTGTTCATGACAGTTTTCTTAGGTTTTAAATAATTATAGTTAGTAAAAATAAAACTTCCCCCAACCAAAGGCATACCCTTCTGGTTATAACCCCAACTCACAAGGAAATTAACCTTTATGAAGCCACCAAAGAAATAAGTAAGAGGATAGCAACTCTCAACATGTGGTCTTGGGGCCAGCAGCACCAGCAAGACCTTGGAATTTGTTGGGAATGCAAACTCTCAAGCCATGTGCCAGACGCAACAAATTAGAAACCGTGAGGCTGAGGCCAGGCAGTCGGTGTTCTGACACGCCCTATGGGGGATTCTGATGCGTGCTGGAGGCCGTCACTCAGAACCAAATGAAGGACTCTGTGGCTTGAGAGGTCCCAAGTAACCCATGCAGCAGAATGTCTGCGATAATGATGCTGCCACTGGTGGGGACACCTTCGTCAGCCTCATTGGGGAAGCCGCCCTCCGTATTAACCCTATTAACTACTCACAGGGGGAACTGGAGGACTAGTTTAGCAGTATGCCCAGGAGAAACTACAATCTCACTTTTCCCAACCCTACCTGGTGGGGTGGACTGGACTCAACTAAGGCGAAGGGGTATCTCTTGTGAATTTCTCTTTGTAGGACAGTATGTGACCTTAACTCCAAAATATATCATTGTTCATCCACAGAGATCTTAATCTCTCCAAGTCTCTCAGTGCCTCTGCACCCCCAAATCTACCACCACCGCCGCCGCCAGGGTAGGCTACACAGATGCCAGCAATACCCCTTGAGCCCTAAATTTCTCTTAGGGCAGGAATATTTGTCCTACCTGCCCCCATCCTGGCATTCTCAGGCAGGGAATTTCCAACAGTGGTTGCTGGAAACATGAGAGAACTATCAGAATGCATTAAAGGCATCTTTGTAAATTGTAAAGTAGATAAAATAAAAATGATAGGGTTTGTTCTACAATAGTACATACACTGCAAATTTATCATGAAGACGGAAGTTAAAAACAAAGACAGACTGTGAGCTTATTCTCCTGGGAAAGGTTGTACAGGGTTAGGAGTAGCCAGGAATGATGATTTGGGACGATTTAGTGCCTTTATCAACAAATACTGAGAAGATATCCAATAAATATTTGTTGAATGAATCAATAAAATGAACTATTCACAGGACACACCTGTGTCTCATCTTTCTCTCTTTCTCCCTCCTCCTCTCCTTCTCCCTCTCTCTCTCTCTCTCTCTCACACACACACACACACACACACACACTTAAGTCTCTGCCAATGTATCTATACCTAAGCATGAAGTCACACCCCTACCTTTGAAAGCAGACATTCTTAGATGCCAGTCTTAGCCTTTCCAACTGTTACAAAAGTTGTAGAAAGAGGAGTTCCCCGCCCCCCCCAAAAAATTATGCCAAGAGAGAAGAGTCAACCTCCAAAAAAAGTAGAGGGGGAAAAGGAGCATAAAAATAAAGCCGTGCTCATTGACTAATGATGAAATTGACTTCCCTGTGATAAAATTCATGATAATAAACTTCTGATCTGGAAAACCCGGCTGCTTGTGCCCAGTGAAAAGACTCAAGCGGCGGAATCTCAAAGGTCGGCAAAGTTAGCTACAAAGAAGGACCTTAAGTGGATCAATCGTGGTTGAACTACTGGATAGAAGGATTAAGTGGCTAATAAAAGGGATGTTCTCCTGACCTCTAACACAGAAGGGAGGAGATAATGAGATAAGTAAAGCTGGTGAGGATAATAAGACTATAATTATGGCCAAGCTCACACTACTGAATGTACATTGGAGAACCCTCTAGACAGTGCGGAGAGAGGGAAACTGGGCATCCGGACAGGAATGCCGTCCCCAGCGCTTGCTGTGCTCCCAGCTGCATCTCCCCCAGACCCCCATGAAAAAGAACCCATCGCAATGCACGTTTCAAACACATTACAGCGGTGTTTGTGGTTCAACATGCTGAAGGGGAAAGGCAGAAAGAAGGTGACGTCTCATCACCAGGAGAAACCAACTGTGCTCAGAAGCTGCACCATCGCAGTTCTTTTAAACGGCGGCTATTATGGCTGTTGTTCACGAGCACTTAGTGAGCTTCTGCTATGCATATGGTGGTGAGGCCGCCATCGTGCTTTCTGGGATAATTACAAAACACACAGACACACAGACACACACACACACACACACACACACACACAGAGTTCCCTGGCCAGAAGATAAAATGCAGCAAATTTATAAGTCAATTCTTTTTTTTTTTTTTTTAAGGTTTGTTTGTTTTAGAGGAGACAGTGGGCATGTGCACATGCAGGCACAAGCAGTGGGAAGGGGCTGAGGGAGAGAGAGAATCTGAAGCAGACTCCCCACTGAGCATGACCCCCCGCCCGCAGCTCAATGATGGGCTTGAACTCAGGACTCTGAGCTCACCACCCAAGCGGAAACCAAGAGTCGGGCTCTCAACCAACTGAGCCACCCAGGTGCCCCTTGGTTGATTCCTCCTGAGTATGAAATTTCAGGGTCTGATAATAAAGCAGCAAAATAGAAATGTATTAAAGGGAGAACATCTGGGACAAGCACGCAGTCTCTCTCTGCATCTGGGGTGTTTGGTTTTTTTCCTGCAGGACGCTTTACATAATTGTTCCCTTCATCTCTTGGGTGAAATAAATGTATGGCAGCTTTACTACACTATTGATTCAAATTATTGCTATAATGACAGAGCTACCCAGGGAGCTGTCACTGAGTTTCTTGAAATGTCCTGATGGCTGCCATGTGTATTATTAAGGAGCACTACAAAAGAAAGCCCCTCCCTGCATGTCCTGAGCCAGAAGCACTGATGCCACCGCAGGCCTAAGGCTCAGGACCCAGGGCTCGGGCCTGGTTGTCATGAATCAAAAGAGAAGTCTCTGATGGGTTTGCAACGGTGGGATCAGTGTGCCCAGCGGGGTGACCCTAAGGTACTCGGCTTCCATGGTTTAGATCTGCAGTCCTGAAGATATGACTGGACACTCACAAAGACAGAAACGAACACAGTCTATAGGCCAAGGTTCCTCAGGAAACAGAAAACACACTCAGGTCCTGAAAAGAATTTAAGAAAGGACGTGTTCACAGGTGAGGATAGGGTTCAGTGGACTGGCAAGGGACATCAGGTACTTGAGAACACCACCACCAGCAGGAACCCTTTCCCAGCTCTAGGACTGAAGGGCCATAGAAAGGAAATCATGCGACAAGAGCCCACTGGATGGGTGCCGGTGAAGAAACACCCTGCTCTCTCCCCTTCCCTCTGACCCCTGCCCCTGCCCCGTGTGGCTGATCCCAGTGGAAGCCAGAGAAAGCACACAGAGTCAGACTCCTGGGACTAGGAGTCTGTGAAAGAGGGCAGAGAATGGCTCTAGGGGTGGAGTAAAGATTCATGATCTCTAGCCCCCACTGCTCGGAGAGCTTCGAGTGTAGGAAGAGTGGGTGAGGGAAGGCGTGAAAAGCTGACAGAGGAACGTGCATGCTACAAGGTCAATCATGACATCACGCTGACGTCCCACTGATGTCCTGAAGCCAAGCCGAAAGACAGTGGCGACTCGTCTCATTGTGGGGGAGAGAAGCAGTCAGGAGTCTGGGATTTACAGCTATACAGACCTGGGAAAGAGTCCCAGTGTAGCCTTGTTCCTGCTGTGTCACCTTGGCAAGCTCCTCAACCTTCCCAGGGGCCAGTTTGCACTGCTGACAAAGAAGCGTCAGACAGAATTGTTTGAGATCAGAAAACACTTATGAAGAACTTAGCGCATTGCCTAGCTCAGAGTAAATGCTCCAAGATGGTAGTTATTTATATAAATTAGGAAATCAGAATCCCGCGGAAGCTGCTTAGGCCAAAGGGGGCAGTTATGATAAGGATGAGGGATATCTGGTAGAACTTAAGGGCCGGGGAGAACACTGTCTTTGGAAAGAAGCCGCGGCAGGACCCCGGGTGGATCTGCTCTCCATCTCTGGGTTGTGCTTCTCTCTGAACTTCTCCATCTTCCTTTCGTCTCTGAGCCTTGGCTGTCTCCATTTTATCGTCCGGGCAATCAACCATGGACCACTCAATACAGTTCCTGAAGACACTACGATCATGGTTAACTTGTAGTTACCCAACCTCACTCTCTGGCTGATGCTCCGCCCCGGCCTTTAAATTCCTGGCAGAGAGACGTGATCGGGCTGATTCGGGTGAGAAGTCCACACCAGCCCAGTCACCTACAGCGTGCTGGCTCTTTTCCTTGGCCCCTGCAGATCCTACTGTAAACCTCTGGCTGCCTGCCCTCTGCCCTGTGAGGATTGCATTCCCGTCCTTCATTGACTTTGCCTTCTGCTTGGGGATGATGGGGGTAGGTGGGAACCACAGCAGGACACTAGGGGAAAAGAGTGGATGAGGCCAAGACTCCGTCCCGGCACAGTCAGCTCCGGCTGGCTTTATGCCTCCACCCAAAGCCACAGCATCATTCTAAGAGACCCTCTCTGCAGCATGCTCAGGTTTCAGTAACCATTCCCTCTCCTTGTCCCTTCCAGACCAAGGGTTTTAACAGTCTGACTGTTGCCAACCCTTAGTACTGGCATGATCCCTCTGGTCTCCCCATATCCCACCCACATATTTGTAAATTCTCCCCTTGCTAAATACTCCTCTGATTAATTTGAATATGCTATCTGTATCCTGGTGGGATCCTGACCAACACACATGGCCAGGGAATGGAGACTCTTAATAAATAAGGCTCCTTGTTCCCATACCTTCTGGGGGCCTCTGTGGAGGTAAAGGGACTTCTGAAAGATGGGAAGCTCAAGGTATTTTCTAGGTTATTATTGCCACTACTGTTTTCATTAGTACTAGTATTAGGAACATCATTAACTGATTAGAACATCTAGCCATTCTCAAAGGTTGGATATTGGTTTGGGGTCAGCCTCCATTTCCCACACAATTTAAAAGCAAAAGACCTCCAAGAATGTGACCACACCTCTCCTTCTGGTCTTTCACATTGTGCTTCCCTGGCTTCCTACAGGAACCTCCACAGGCCTTAACCTAGATTCTTTGTCTTTGAAAGGAAATGATACTTTGAAAAGCCTTGGTGATCCCCAGTTTCTTTAGGCCAGGTGGTAACACTGGCAGACCCAAAAACATCTATTTGTTTACAGGCAAGAGAATGCCTCTGATCACTGGCAAGGAAGGGCATGTGGCTCTCTCCTTGAAAGCATGACTTTCAGGATCATTGTCAAACCATGTAAAAGCCCAGGGCTTCAATCCTGCCATTTTAGCTGATCACACACCCCTCTCTGTTCTCCTTTCCACCTAGATAATATACTCTTTTGTCAGTGATTAAATAAACCCATTAACCTGCTTCCAAGATTAGGAAGAGGTTACTTCTGTTTAACTGTTTACAATGCACCAGAAATTGCTGAGGGCACCGAGTACAAAATGCAATCCCAGCTCCCCGTTCTCTCTTTCCACTCTGAGATAACATGCCTGCTGTAAGAAGTAGCATGACCCCTGCTACTGGGGTTAAACATGCACATTCTTGATGACAGAATACATCCTTCCACATAGCAGAGGTCATTTTTGTAAAATTAAAAGCAAACATCAAGTAGAATCATTTTTCCCGACCAGGAGGAGGCTTATAGGATGAAAATGAAAAGTAGAGAAAATAAGGATTAATTGACTAAGCCGGTTGTCTGATTTTTTTTCTAGCTTGTTTAAATATTTGTGATTCCAGCATGGGGTCCCACTCTCTAAGCTCAGTGTTTCCACCCAGTTGATCTTCAACAGTTATCTGCATGATCCGTTTCCATGGAAACAATGGTGAGGTCACATACCCAATAGAGTGACTTTTTGGTGACTTTAGGAGATGTAGATCTAGTTGAAACATCTGTCATTTAATAGCTGTGTGACCTTGAGCACATTAGTATACCTCCCTGAGCCTCAGTTTCCTCTTTTGAAAATGGGGAATAGTAATAATAGCTCTCTCTAAGGGTTTTCATAAGAATCAAGTGAGGTTATTTGGGTAAAGCATGTGGTATGTTTTCTGGCACTACATGTGCTCAATAGATGTTAGGTGCTTCTGTTTCTATCATATATTAGAAAGTTATTCCCTCATTCATTTATTTCCCAATTATTAAGTCTCACTATGTTACAAATACTGTTCTAGAGGCCAAAGATAAAACAGTGAATAAAACTGACCAAGTTCTGTTCTCATGGAGCTTACAACATCCTAATTCTAGTGATGGAGACAGACAGACAGATGATGTACAGTACCCCAGACATGTATTTCAGTTCTCTCTGGAGTGAGAAATGCTAGGAAGAAGTTGGGTAAGAGAAGAAAGGGGTCAATTTGCAGAGGCAAGGGGGGATATTTCAAATAGCACCCTCCCCAGGGAGGAGACACTTGAGGAGAAACCAGAAAGGCGCACGACAGGATGTGCCTTGCAGATGTGCGGGGAAGAGCGAGGACGGGAGGTGAGCAGAACAGCAAGTGTGCTAGCGAGGCGGGGGTGGGGCAGAACAGCAAGTGTGCTAGCGAGGCGGGGGTGGGCAGAGAGAAAGGGAGAACATACATGGGTCTTCCCGTGCATCCCAGACTTGCAAAAGAGAGAAAGGAGGTTGTCGGAACTGTAGCAGGAAACAACAGAGCATGGTGACGGATAGAACAAGCCCCAGAGTCCTGCTGCCCGCAAGACAATCTCAGCTCCATTATTTAGCAGCTTTCAGGGCTGCCCTCAGACCAGCCCCCTCAGCATCAACTGGGAGCTTATTAGAAATGCAGAATCTCTGGCCCAGTCCCAGCCCTACAAGATCAGAATCTGCATTTCAACCGGATCCCCAGGTGATTCAAAAACCTACTATATTCTGAGAAGCACCACTTGGGACTTGTTACTTAACCCCTCCCTGGGTCTCAGAAACCCCATCTGCAAAACTGGTATAAAAGTGACTCCTTCATAAGTTTATTATGAATTTTAAACAAGCTTGTAGTGAGAAAGTGCTCAGCCCAGTGCTTGAGACATTGTAATTGTTCGATAAACCTTTTTTTTTTTTTTTTTTTTTTTTTGCATATAATCCCTAGTGGGTTAACATGCCAGAGGGCTAGGTCTTAAAGGTTTGAGTTTAAGAGGGTGAAATCCCTGCATCCTTCATGAAGTCCCTTAAGAAACCAGAATGCTAAGGGAATATTCCCCCGGGACTCCCAGGAACTGTCACTATTGCTTTTTGACTGCTTTGAGCCCCACTTGGAACCTATACAGAAGGAATGGTACCCAATTCTGCTGTTTCTGTTCTTGAGACTGCTGATTCCAGAAAGACCATTCTCTTGGTTATGCAATGAAGGTCGCCTTCCCATGTGAGACAGTGCTGGAGGCATCCCGGGGTGGCTCAGTCAGTAGAATGTCTGATTCTTGGTTTCAGCTCAAGTCATGATCTCGTGGGTCATGGGATCAAGCCATGTGTTGGGCTTTGTGTTCAGTGAGGAGTCTGCTTGAGATTCTCTCCCTCTGTCCCTACCCTCTCTCTCTCAAATATATAAATAAATCTTTAGAAAAAAGAGAGAGAGAGCACTGGGGCCCTATTATCAACAGTGCCTACAGTAGGACTCCGGTCTCTGTTGGTGGATAGTTTTCAGGGACCAAACCACACTTTGTGACCTGGTTCCCTGTGATTCATTACTCTCATCGATGGTTTTCCTCCATTGGAAACTACTGCACCCTGGAGAGGCTCAAGCCTGAATATTGGCCTGGATACCATTGTATTTTCAAGTGCAAGAGAGTTTCTCTACCCAAGATGGCAGCTTTTAAAACTACCTCATTCGCAGCTGCGTTACAGTAAATCTCCAAACCATCACTGTGTAGAAAAGCAAAATCTGTGTCTTGAATATGAGTTTGTAACCATCTATTAAATGCCACTGGCAACTCTAATAGCGTGGCTAAGCAGTCAGCTCTGCAGACTGCAGATTCTTGTCTGGTTGCCAACTGCAGTCCAACCCCACCGTGCTCACACTCTAACTACCTAACCTCCTTAGAGTTCAGTTTCCCCATCTGAAACTTGGGGGGAGGTACAAAAGAACCCACTTCACAGGGGCATTGTATGAAGTACATCAGAAAGACACTAGCCATTCTAAAAACGTTAGCAGTCCCCATCACTGGCGTTATGGTCTGTGATTCCAGGTATACTGCACACTAAGTCGAAGAGGAAACTCCCAGATAGACGGGGCCCATTCTTCAGCTAAGACAAAACGAAGAGCAGTTTTCTGCTAGTAGGGCCAAAAAAAAAAAATTGATACTGGGCTGAGATGATCACAATGAGAATGATGAGGAGCAAACAATTCAGGAGATATTTTTGAAATAGGATTTTATGACCTCTTGTGGACAGGGGTGAGCAGAAATAGAATCAAGGTTTGCGGTCTATATTCTTACGTGGATGGTGATGGCATCACATTCCGGGGGGGACACAGAGAAAGGTTCGTGCGAAAGGCAAAGAGTGTAGAGGCAGTTTGTGAGCTCTGGGGGAAGACATTTCTGGACAAGAGATTCGTAGTTGTTCAGAGTGCAGGGTTAAGAAAGCGTAATCAAATACGCCAAAATCATTCCTCATGAAGGAAATGTCAGGTGTACAGAGTGAGACTGGAATGATTAAATTCCAAAGGACTGACAATACCAAGTGGTGGTGAAGACGTGCAGGAAGCAGAACTCTGAATCCCTGTGGACGCCGGGGTAAATGGATGCGACCACTTCAGGGAAAATGTTTGGTGGTATTTATTAAAGCTGAAATACGTTAGCAGTTCCACTCCTGGGCATATACACAGTCTAAGTGAATGCTGAGTCCATGAAAATATGTGTATGAAAATGTTCTGAGTGGTATTATTCATAATTGACAAAAACTGAAAGCAAGCTAAACGTCCTAAATGTAGAACGGGTAAATAAACTGCAATGTGTTCACACCACGTAGTAGTGAACGGCAATGAAGGAAAATAAACCGCTGAATGCCGTAGTCAAAATATTGACTGGAAATATTCAACTATTTTTAAAATAGCACTGAATAGTGATAGTTACATAAAATGGGAGAAAAGGCAATACTAATCTATGAAATTACGAGAGTGGAGATGGCGGTGACATGGGAGGGGGGTATTATCTGTGAGAGAGTACAGTCAAGCCAGCCCCCAGGGGTGCTGGGAACGAACATATCTTGATCAGAGTGGTGGCTCCCTGGATGGATATATATGCCAAAAAATAAAAAATAAAAAATCACTGAGCTGTACATTTTAAATGTATGCAGTCTATTTTGAGAAGGTTATATCTCAATAAAAGTAAATTTAAAAAGGAATACAGAGCTAAAGTATTTGAGCAGCTCTCGGAATAACACACATAAGACAGTCGGAATACGCCGGAAATACAGGCGGAGGTGATTTAGTATTCAAAATTGGGTTTTGGCTCTAAAAGGACTATTAAATACTGTTTGTGGTCATTTTTGGAACTAAGAGTGGTTTTGGTGTTTGTCGACCATGGCCCCAGTGCAATCTGTCTTCAGACCTCAGAGGGAGCCAAGTGGGTAAGCCTGAAGGAGTAGAGGGTGTCTCCCAGACTCTGTCCTCACGAACCTCCAAGGAGCTCGAAACAGCTGAGTGCACATCACAGAGCTGCCACTAGAGGACACCGCTGGGAGCCTCTGCCAGGACCAGCCCCTGAGCTGTGGCTCCTAAAGGCTTTCTACAGACAACCCTTGCCTGCAGCCTTCTCAGTAGGGACCCACAAGCTTGTAGCTTAGGCTGAGTGTGTCAGCCTGACGTGGCTGTGGATTCTTCTTTGGGGGAAGTTTCAGTCAAGCTGCTTCCTTTCCTGGGCCTCACCTTTGTCGGGAGGAAAAACGAAAACAAAAACAAAAACACCAAATGTGTTTGGGTTCCTTCTAGTCCTATAAATTCCAAGATGTCACGCTGCTTAGTCCAAGGGTCCCTCTATTAGTTATCTGTCCATGCAGTATTATTAAGCACCTACCATGTGTACGGGGGACGCAACTGCACACGGGACAGAAGTGGCTCCTGTCCGTACAGAACTTCGCTCTCCAAGGAGGAAGACAGACAGGAAACAGGAGACAGGAGGTGCCCAAACTGTAGTTAGTGACACGAAGAAAATACCTAGGATGATAGGGAAGATGACAGTTTTAGATACGGTGGTCAGAACTGCCTTTCCGAGGAGGTGGCATTTAAATTGAAGCTTGAATAACGGGAAGAGAGTGACTATGGGGAGGGTCTGGGGCAGGGAAGAACGCGTGTCGGGGTCAGAGCAGGCAGTTCTAAGCTGGCTTCCCTGCCAGCCTAGCATGGATCACCTCTCGCGGAATCGCACTTGGAGGTACCGAGCTCATCTCTCTGCTCCTTCCACTAGGTATCAAGAGGCAGCTGGGCTCTCTGGTTTTTCATCTCCTCATCACAGAGAGGAAGCAGCAATTTTCCACCAGCAAACACCAGTATTTGCAGACTAAATGACCCAGGAGTTACAACTCAACATGGGAGCAGAGAATCCTATTGGATTTAGAATGCATTTGCTCAGAATAGAGGCACGGACACCTAGAGACAGTTCCAACAGGAAATAAACAATGAAATGGTAAGTGTGTGCTGGGACTCCAGGTGGAACCATATGTAGAGAAAGAGGAAGGACTCTCAGCCCTGGTTGCTCCCCGCCCCCATTTCCCAGGCTCCCTCAGCATCCTGGTTTTACACCATCTCTTGGGAATTATCACATTGCATTGCTATTTCTGGCTTGCATGCCACTCTCTCCTCAACAGGGTACAGACTACAGGGCGCAGAGACACGTCAAGCTTGCATTGCTCACCACAGTTCCTAGCTCATTGGCTGGCGCTCTGTACACACTCAGTACATGTTACGGAATGTGTGCACAGGTTCATGAGTTAATGCACCAACTCAAGGCAACAGACAGTTACTGAGTAGCGACTATGTGTAGGTCCTTTCTGCAGATGCTAATGATAGGGCAGTAAGCAGAACGGCGGGGCGGGGGGAGCACCCTGACCTTCTGAAGCTTGCCTGCTAGTGGGGGACAGGGTAGACCCAATAAAATCACCAAGTGAGGAGGCCGGGTGGCTGCTGTGGAGTGAGTAGGGGTGAGAGAGTAGAAAGTAAGAAAGCCAGAGAGTTAAAAGGGGAACCCAGGGTGTAAGCCCTGTTAGGATTTGGCCTTGACTTTGAGAAAGATAAAAGGCCATCAGATGGCTACTCACAAAGAATGATATGATCCAACTTAAACTTTTAAAGGATCAGGAAAAACTCAACTTGGCATTAGGGCTGAGGGTTGCAGTGTCCATCCTGTCCAGTTTTTTAAACACCAAAAGAATGCCCCTTTACCCGGGGCAAGAATAAAAGAAACAGATGTCTGAGGCTCTCCCTGGGAGTCACACAGAGAAAAAGCAGTGTGAACGGTACTCTAAAATAACTGGCTTCTGAGTTGAGCTACCACGGCACCAATGATATCTTCTGACTCCTTGCTCATTTTCCCCCCAGTTTTATTGGGACACACTTGACCTACAACTCTGTATTAGTTTAAAGTAGACAACATAATGATTTGATATGTGTACATATTGCAAAATGATTACCACGATGAAGCTTAGTTAACATCCATCACCTCACCACCCAGTGTAGCTAGGATTTTTTTTCTCTTGTGATGGGAACTACTCTTTTAACAACTATTAAATATGCAATACATGGGGCGCCTGGGTGGCTCAGTGGGTTAAGCCTCTGCCTTTGGCTCAGGTCATGATCTCCGTGTCTCAGGATCAAGTCCTACATCCGGCTCTCTGCTCAGTGGGGAGCCTGTTCACCCCCCACCCTCTGCCTGCCTCTCTAGTCAGAGATCTTGCGATCTCTCTCTGTCAAATAAACAAACAAAATCTTTTAAAAAAAAAAAAATAAAAAATTAAAATAAATAAATTTACAATACAGTATTTTTTTTAAGGTTTTATTTACTTATTTGAGAGAGAGAGACAGACAAGGCGAGAGAGGGAACACAAGCAGGAGGAGTGGGAGAGGGAGAAGCAGGCTCTCCACTGAGCAGGGAGCCCAATGTGGGGCTCGATCCCAGGACCCTGAGGTCGTGACCTGAGCCAAAGGCAGACATTTAAGGACTGAGCCACCCATGGAACCCCTACAATACAGGAGCCCAGGAGCCCAGGAGCCCCTACAATACAGATTGTTAACTGTAGTCACTGTCATTTGCAAAGATAAATGCCAAGGGTGAGGAGTGGCAGCCTTGAAGGTGAGCCATTGTCTAATTTAGCCCCAATCTGAGGGTCATTTTAGAGGCCAGAGCTCTCTGTCAGGGTTTCCAGGAGTGTATAAAGACTTAACAGTGCAGACGGAGCTTGTCTGAGGTGTGAAGATTGCTCTGAAAAATCCCTTTTCAGCAGGCAGGACCCAACCATACAGGGGATAGGGACAAGTAGGTGCCATAAGGTAGGATGTATCCAAAGGGGTCACTCTCGTGACCATCTTTCTCCTGTCCAACAGCAAGTGGTCCTCTGTCTTTGGGACCACATACTGAATTAGAAATCCTATGACCCCTTATACCCCTTGGTTAGAGATCTCTCGACCTCCTCATCTTGTCCTACCTCCCTATCATCAGCCTCATTTAAGTCCCTGGAGTCACCCCATGACTGCCACCTGTAATTGACTTCCTCTAGGAACTCTGTGGTTTTGAATGATCTGTGCTGGTCAGAGAGAAACCTCCATTTCTGTCTCTCTGGGTTTTCCTTAAAACCAACAAGAGTCCATGTCATTTGTCTCACATCCTGTCCTAGACACTTACAGTTTTGACCTGCCTTCCTGAATTTCACTTTGGGAAGTGTCTTCCTCCTGGCGAGTCCCTGGGGTAGCTTCCCCTGCTCCTTGAGGGAGGGTCAGTGACCCAGGCCAGTCAAAATCAGGGTGTTGGATTCAGATGCAAGCCAGGTCATGCATGTCACCCTTCATACCTCTGCTGATATCATTTGGAAAAGGGTGCTCTTTGCCCTACCAGGATTGCTAAAGTGACCAAATGGAAGTCTCTGGCCATTGATCAGCAATAACTCAGGGAAAGTCAGCCTATGAACAAGATCTTCACAGAAGTAAACAGAGTTAAAGTACGAAGAGGGACAGCTTCACGGCCACCCTGTTAGAGCATCTGGACTCAGCCATGCCTGAAGCCAGTGCTTCCCTAGAATTTTTAGGTCCAGGAGTTGTGCTAGTTTCCTATGGCTGCTGTCACAGATTACCACAAACTTGGCGACTGAAAACAACACATACTTATTTATTCGTTTACACTTCTGAAAGTCACAAGTCTAAAATCAAGGTGTCGGTGCGGCTATGCTCTTTCTGGAGGCTTCGGGGAAAATCTATTTTCTTGCCGTTTCTAACTTCTGGAGGCCACCTGAATTCCTTGACTCCGGCTGCCTCCTCCTATCTCCTTTTGTGTCCACCCTCATATCTCCTACTTCTGCAGATAAACCTCCATCCTTCCCTTAAAAAGACCCTTGGGATGACATTGCTCCCCCAGCTCCAGATGATCCAAAATAATCTCCTCATCTCAAAATCCTTTATTTAATCAGGACTACAAAGTTCTTTTTGCCTTTTAAGGTGACACGTTCACAGGTTCTGGAGATTCACATGTGGGCACTTTGGGGTGCCACAATGCAGCTTACCACGGGAGTCGATATATTCCTTTTTTTGTTTGATCCAGTCTAGGCTGGAATCTGTCCCTTCTAATGGAAAGAGTCCATATACATATTCCTAAATCCACAACATCATTTTATTCTGGGGAGCACACAAACCCTTGTTAATTCAATCAGAGTTCTGATTCCTTTGTATCACTTCAGTATTTTTTATTTCAGCTAGCAGTACAGAGTAGAGGTTAGGCATGCAGATTTTGGATTCAGACAGTTTGTATCTACATCCTGACCTTTCCACTCACCAGTCAAGCCTTTTTAAACTACAGTTCCTTTGACCTGTCAAATGGAGATAATAAAAGCACCTGCTTCGGATGGTGATTGCAAAAATTAAATGAGATAATGAATGTACTGTGCTCGCAGTACAATACCAATGCTCCCTGTACAATATTCTTTCCACGAGGATTGTAGACGTGACTCCTTCCATCTGGCATTACACTAATTTTACATACAATGTGTCTCAATTAATTGCTACATTTTATTTAGCTCCTTCAGAAATGGCTCCAGCCTGAGAGAATGAACCTCAGCAGATCTCCACACCAACACCTTCATTTTAAACGTGTTGTTGTCAAGCACTCTCACAGAACAGACAACTGAACCAAATTTTTGCAAGTTGGCCATGCCTCCGTCCTCAATCCTCTCCCTTTACTGTTAACATCACACTCTGCCTCCAGAGTAACCCTATCCCACCTATGAGATCTGTATTTTTCAGCCACTCTAGGGAAATGCTCTTCTTCATACTTATCCAATTTTTTTCTTTTTCCCAGCTTATCTGATGCCTTTTCCATGATTTTTCCACGTTCTTCCAGAAAACGTGATTGCTGCTCCCTTCTGTCAGACTCCGCTCAACACCCAATGTCCTAGTTTAACTCGACAGGAGTGATTTCAGCCTGGAGTTCCCTGGGTAGCACATTTGTCTGCAGGACACCTCCCTGAATGGAGTCCGGGGCTTCTGGAAGTTGATGGCCCACGCTTCAATAACATAGCAGAGGACGACAGGTGATCGCCTTACTGAGTGGTTTAGCTTTGGTGGACGGCAAGTCAGCAAGGAGCAGTCATCTGTGACAAGTGAACGTTACACTGTGTGACTCATGGAGGCTGAAGTTTCCAAGTGTCTTATACCACAAGATGCAGGCTAACTGGAGGAAAGGCAGGAATTTCCTAGAGACAGGGCAGTCAATGCGGAACTTTTACCTGCTTACCTACCTATCCCAGCATTCCACGCACCCACTCTCTCCTTTTCTCCCCTCCCCTGGGGAAAATCTTTGATATTTATCCCTGCACATTTGAGAATAATTGTTTTAATTTGTTCATATAATTAATCAAAATATACTTACAGAGGAAATTTTCATCTCCACCCACTCAGCTAGTAAACCCTTTATTATTAAAGAGAGCAGAAATTTCATCTCATGAAAGGCATTAGGTCACTTCTGAGCTTTGGGTTGGTCTAAACTACCATGGTAATTCCTTCTTCTTTGCCAGCAGTTAGCCTGCCTGTGGGCACATAACCACATTCTGTATAATGAGACATCAGGAGACACTGCTAGAAAGCTTTTCTTTGCTGATCAGGCAATAGAGCCTCAATAGTAAAAAGTCTTCTTGTTTCCCTTCCTTTCTGCTCGGAATGTAGAGACTGATGCTTGGAGCAATGGCAACCATTTCCCCCCAATGAAGTAAAAGCCAAAAAATAGTCTTAGAGGGCACCTGGGTGGCTCAGTTGGTTAAGCAACTGCCTTCGGCTCAGGTCATGATTCCCTGAGTCTAGGATCGAGTCCCGCATCGGGCTCCCAGCTCCGGGGGGAGTCTGCTTCTCCCTCTGACCTTCTTCCCTCTCATGCTCTCTCTCACTGTCTCTCTCAAGTAAATAAATAAAATCTTTAAAAAAATACTCTTAGAAACACAGACTCCCACTCTAAACTCACTGAGCTGCTAAACCCACTTACTATGTGATACATGTAGATCCCTTGATTATTTAAGCCACAATTCATTGGGTATTTTGTCACTTGCAGCTGGATACACTTTAAATGACATACCAGCTACCAGCTAACCCTCTGTCTTGTAGGTGTACTGTTAAATAAAACTTAACCCTCCCTATGCCTGCCTTAAAAATTGTGTGTATAGAGATGGCAGCAGTACCTTTTTTACTGAACAACTTTTTTAAAGTGAAGTCAAGTGTTAAAAAGTCTCCAAATGGTAGGTATGTATCTTGGGATGCTCAGTTCCCCCACTGAGTGTATTGAGGTCTTTACCTCCCCTAAGCAGTCAAATGAGTGCATATCTGGCTTCTTAACACCCAAATACTGCAGTGCCTTGTGGTTCTGGACATGCAAATCCAAATACTGTACCTTTTTCCCTGTCTGGGCCATTCAGCAAGGTATCAAGACCAGTACTTTTTATGCTGAAATACAAAGATGGCAAGAGAAAGAATCCTAGAATTCCCAGCTGTGAAGTAAGAGGAAAGCCCCAATCTAGAGCTGATTTCAAGAAAAAGTGAGAGGAATAGAATCAGAAGCCATATTTCCCATGGGCATTGCTAATTAAAAATGGCAGCTTAATCACATAGTTTCTTATTTAGACTATAACTAAGATGACTTTTTTTTTTTTTTACTATAGCTTTTCATCTTATAAGGAAATTAGAAATCTAAACACAAAGTTGTCAAGAGACAAATTAAAAATATTACATAGAGGTCACAAGTCAGAGGAAGTAGTTTACCTAAGGCCTATACATCTGGGAGCTCCTCTGGGCACCTCAATGGCTCAGTTTGGTGCCCAGCTCTTGATTTCAGCTCAGGTCATGATCTCAGGGTCCTGGGATTGAACCCCATTGTGATTTCCATGCTGACTGTAGAGTCTGCTTGGGATCTCTCTCTTGCTTTCCATCTGCCCCTCCCCATGCTTGCTCATGCTCTCTCTCTTTGCCTAAAATGAATGAATCTTACACACACAGAAAGGTTTTAATTCAAAAATAAACATCTTAGGGTTTTCCAAAGATACAACCACAAAAAGTGTCAATTGTCTGATGATACATGAGACTAAGACCTTAAACACTTAAATGAGCATTAACTCACAAGTAAGGGAGTCCAGTAGGACTGCAGATGGAAATCAGACATTCCACACAGAAGAAACTTCTAGAAACATTACCACAGGCTCCCAAATGCAGATGAAGTTCAATCACTAAAACACAGGCCAGTAGTTTATGTCTCAAAAGGCCTCACATAGTAGAATTCACTCCCTTGGCAAATTTACTAGCTTCCAAGGGCTGACCCCTCAGTCATAGGGACTCAGAAAGCTGACTTTTCCAGCACAAAAAGATCAGTTCCTTCCTCAGATATGGAATCATATTACTAAAGCTCATGAGACTTGTTATAAAACTGAAATGTCAACTTATTAATGCAAAATGATAAATGACTGGCATAGGAACTTTTAAAAGCTCTCCCAATTAATCCAGTCTCTTCCTGGGGCCCAGTGTGTGAGGAGAAAGCACTTCTATTGTATCTTAAAGTTTAACGGAATCAAAGGCTCTGGGTTTGTAGGAGCATCACATGAGATAACCTGATACGGCCTATGCACTCTGAAGATGGCCTTGTCAAAGGACCACCACAGGCTACTTCCTCCAACCATCTCTATAGGGATGCCCTTGCCGATGGGCCTAGGATGATCCAAGCTGGTTGGCAACTCCCTTTTCCCCTGGGAAGAGTCTGGATGCCCATTATCAAATATTGCCTCCAAGATTATCCTTTCTCTCTGCTTTTGTGAACACATTAAAATCCCTTTTGAGCAACACGGGTTTTTTTTGTTGTTGTTGTTCTTGTTCTTGTTCTGTTTTGTTTTGTTTTAAAGATTTTATTTATTTATTTGACAGACAGAGATCACAAGTAGGCAGAGAGGCAGGCGGGGGCGGGGAGGGAAGCAGGCTCCTGGCTGAGCAGAGAGCCTGAAGTGGGGCTCGATCCCAGGACCCTGAGATCATGACCTGAGCCGAAGGCCACCCAGGCGAACCCCACACATACAGTTTTTATTAAATGTGTGCATTCATTCAATCAGATTGCTGAGATGTCTTGTAGCATAGAAGACATCTCCTCTTTCCCAATTGTGCAGAACCATGATGCATTGATATTATGGCTTAAATCTCAGAATACAATCAAGAGCTTCCAAGTGGTGTCTGTAAACTCCACATTGGACCTTGAATTCCACATTAGGGCAGTAACACATGACCAGCGTGGTTCCATTCTTATCTAGTCATTCACTCCTTCCTTCTTTCTTTTAATCAATAGCTATTCACTGGGTAGCCGGTATATAGCAGGCAACAAAATAAACAGAAACTCCTGTCTTCGTGGAGTTCATGTCCTACCAGGAGGAGACAGACAGTCCACAAATACATATATTATGTCAGATGGTAAAAGGGGGGATGACAAAGAAGGGAAGATGGGTAGAGGTTTGGGGGGGTTGGAGTATGCAGTTTCTAAAATATGGCATTGGGAGTCCTCATTGAAAAGATAACATTTAAGGAAAGACCAGGGAGCTGTGCATGCCACGACGATATCTGAGGATAGCTAATTCCAAGAAAACGAGGCAGTGTGTGCAGCTAGAGCCTGGGGTGGATCAGGGGAAAGAAACAGGAGATGAGGTCAGGGAGTCAACGGAGACCTGGATCAGGGAGGACCTATGCTTGTGTCTACCCGATGCCAGATTCACAGACAAAGCTGAAACCACTGACGAAAACGTTCTCGTTCCTCTGGCCCATGTAAACAAGTGGGCATTCGGGCTCTTCAAATATTGTATTAAACGTACTTAAAGCACTGTCTTCACATTCATTCAACCAATATTACTGAGCTCCTGCCTTGGACTAGGCCTGGATGATACCATAAGGGAGGAGAGATTATAGTCTAACAGGGGCAGATAGACCTCAAGCAAATAGCCACTTGATCTCTCCTGAGATAAGAACTCTGCTAAGAAGAAGACAACTGGATGCTTCCAGGGATGTCATCTAGTCTGGGAAGTCAAGAGAAGATTTTTAAGGAGAACAGGTATTTAAGCAAAGACTCAAAGATGAGAGAAAATTAGGGAAAGGAAGAAAAGCAGCAAGGAAAGGGAACTATTCCAAAAAGATGCAAGTAAGGAAGGCAAGACTTGATGCAGTCAATGAGGCAGAAAGAACAGGATGGACGGAGGGAGGTGAGCCGACAGTGGGCTGGGGTACATGAGTCAGTGGGAGGCAGATACGCAGGTAAGGGCAGAACACGTCAGCATAATGGAAAGGCAAGAAAAGTCTGGGATCATCTGTCCATTCCTTCAACAGATTTTCTTTAAGGTCCACTGGGTGCCAGATGTTGTCCTCAGCTTCCGAATGTTGCACTGTGTTGCTCACAGACCAGCAAGGAAGCAGAAGTAGCATAGACCGAGCAACTATGAAGATCCACAGCCTTGCAGCTCTAGAGACTATCAAACGCCCATAGGTCAGGGACGTTGTACTACTTATACTACCTATTTACCAGAAAGTCCTTTAAGAAGTGTTCCCCCCCCCATCTTATTTATAGTTCATAAAAGTAAGATACAGAGAGGCTTAAAGAATTTCCAAAAACACATAGACAATATGGGATGGATTCAGGATTTGTAGCAGATTGTTTTCCAAACCTGACCATGAAAATTCATCCTATCCTATAAACTCCTTTTGCTAAATGACCTTGACATCCCTCCCACTGAGTGGCAGAGACTAAATCCCCTTCCCTTGAACATGGGTGGGTCTGTGACTGGGTGGTAGGGATGGTATGTGATCACAGCTTTGTCAAAAAAACCCACACCTGTGTGTTTCTCCTTTACCACTCACACAATACTTCACTTTTGACACTTCTGGTCACCGAATGTGTGTTGTTTTCCCCACCAAACAATTCTCTGGTAAATCAGCTGGGTGTCCTATAATTCAATTCAGTTCTGACATTATCTATCTGGACTTGGCATCAGACTCCACAGGTTAAGGGCTCAGCCCCACAAGACTGCACCTCCCCCCCCCCCAATAAACACACACTTCAGATGGCAATCTCAAGTGCCAGTTGGTCACCTACACTTTTGACTTGGTATAAATCAAGGTTCCCACAACCCTCTCTTTAGGTTCCATAATTGACTAGAATGGCTCACAGAATTCAGGGAAATATGTTCACCAGTTTATTATAAAAGATTATGATAAAGGCTACAGATGAACATCCAGATGGAAGAGGTACATAGGGCAAAGTATGTGGGAAGGGGTGCCAAGCTTACAGCTCTCTCCAAGAGCACCACTCTCCAAGCATCTCCACCTGTTCAATAATCCAGAAGCTTCCCAAATCCCCAGGCTTTTGGAATTTAATGGAGACCTTATCACATAAGCATGATTGATCATTAGTTCAATTTCTAGCCCTTCTCCCCTTCCTCAAGAGTAGAGGCTGAAATTTTCAAGTTTCTAATTATGGTTTGGTCTTTCTACTGACAGCCCCAATCTAGGACCCCATCAAACAATGCCTCATTAGTACAAAAGACACTTGTATCACTCAGGAAATTCCAAGAAATTTAGGAGTTCTATGTTAGGAACCTGTATAAAAGACCAAACATTAGAAGAAAAAATATTCCTAGTGTTCTTATCACCTAGGAAATCACTTGGGCTTTGGAAGTTCTGTGCCAGGAACCAGAACAGAGACCTACATGTGTACTCTCTTATTTCCTTAAGGAGTGGTCACAAGGGTGAAATAGCTTCCATCGGCTTCTAAGAAGTTTGGTTCTGCAACCAGCCATCATGCCGCAAGGAAGCCTCCCCGGATCATGCAGATTGACCACATGGAGAGGTCATGCAAAGTGCCCCAACTGATTGCTGCAGGCCTAGCCAGAAGCCAGCATCAATCCCCAGCCATGTGTGTGACCAAGCCATCAGAGAATCCTAGCTGTGCGGCCTTCCCTGATGAGGCCCCATCAGTGGAAGCAGATACAGTGGGGCAGAGAACAACTAGCTGTGCCGAGGCTATTCCATGTGTGGAGCATATGTGAGCATAATAAACCAGTGGTGCTTTTACACCCCTTAGTTTGGGGAGGTCTCCTGTACAGCCATGGTAACCTGGATCCAAGTTCCTATTTCCTCACTCCTGAAACAGGACACTGACCGCCTCCATTTTGACCTTAAACTTGCTAGCTGGGTTCTTGCTAGCTGGGTTCTTCCTCCCAGCTTGTCTCTTGGCCCAGGGGGAAGGCCCTGTGGGCAAAGTCTCCTCCGATGGGAACTGAAATTACTTCCTTGAGCAAAAAGGACCTCCCTGAGCCAGCAAGACCCTGGTGGTGATTGACTCTAAGATGATAATCAATTTGACTTCCACTGCCTACCTGCAAATACCCACCCACCCTTGCCCCGTGTTTTCCTTATATAAACCTGGAAGTATTTCTGGCACTTTGGAGACAGTCTTTGAGACACTAATTGGCTGCTTACGCAGTAATGGCCTCATTTAAACATATCTTTTTTTTGTTTCACCACCACTAGTCTCCCTGCCTTTGGTTTTGTCAGTGGCAAGTGGCTAGACAAGGTTTGGGACCCCTGAAGCCAGGTGCTTTTATACCCTGACTCTAATACTTGTTTTCTGTTATACTCCACAATCCTCATGGTGTGTCTTCTCCCCTGTTGCAACAAATCAATGAATGTGATTTTGTTTGACTACACATGTGTTGCTGGTCATCTCTCATCGCAGGGCATCGACAATATGAATTGGTACAAATGCTTTGAAAACTATTTGGCAGTATCTGCCAAAGCTGAAAATATGTATGCTTGGTGACCTCAAAACTTTAATCGTAGGTATAAACCCAGCATAAATGAGTACCCATGTGCACAAAAAGTAAATGTACAAAAATATTCACGGTGGCATTATTCATAATAGGAAAAAAACTAGAAACCCTCCAAAGTCAATCAATTATAGAACAAATAAGTGAATGATGGTATATTCCTACAATAGAATTTTATATAATAAAAGGGAATGAATTATTGCTACACTGAACTATATAGATAAATTTCCCAAAATATGATATGGAGTAAAAAAAATGCCAGACATGAAAAAATATATCGTATGATTTCAATCATATTAGGTTCAAGAACAGGCGATATTGATTTATGAAGCAGAAGTCAAAATAGTTGTCATTTGGAGGAGATAAGGTGGGGGCCAATATGAAACTAGTAATGAGTTCTTTGTTGTTGTTGTTGTTGTTATTGTTGTTTTATCTCAGTGGTGGTTATAAAAGTGTGTTTAATTTGTGATAATCCATCAAGCTTCCTATTTATAAATAATAAAATTGCCTGGATATACATTAACTTCAATTAATAAAGGCAGTTTAAAACTTATTCATCCCTGGGGCACCTGGGTGGCTCAGTGGGTTGAAGCCTCTGCCTTCGGCTCAGGTCATGATCCCAGAGTCCTGGGATCGAGCCCCACATTGGGCTCTCTGCTCAGCAGGGAGCCTGCTTCCCCCTCTCTCTCTGCCTGCCTCTCTGCCTGCTTGTGATCTCTGTCTGTCAAATAAATAAATTAAATATTTAAAAAAAACCTTATTCATACCCTGTTTGGTACTCCTTATAACTTGAAATAAACTGAATTATTACATAACATGTTCACTTAACTGACTTAATTGAGCTCCTTCTATGTGCCAGACACCACAGAGATACCAGAGCTGATGTGCAGTGCATGGCCACCCCTTCAAGGGCCTTTCCTTTACAGTCAAAGAGGGGAGAGTCTGTAAAAATAAGTGCATAGTAAATGAAGCATGAAATATAGGGGAGAATAAAGGAAAACAAAAGGAAAGAAGAGAAATAATAGAAATTCTTAGAGACAGCTCCACATCCTGTGGGTTCATGTATATTGCATGTGAAAAGAAATATTAAAATGATATATTTGACTATCACAAACAGATATGCTGAAACACATTGCACTGATAACAAATAAATTGCAATGTGCTTCATAAAATGTTGATGTGGTTATATGTAATATATTCTCATTTCAAAATTTATTGCTAAATTATTTAACAATTCAAAACTGTGTGTATAGATCACCATTTTGTCAAAGTTGCAAAGTACGGTTTCTATTTTTAAAAACTTAATTTCTTTGGATAATTTTTTCCTTCTTGGTTTTTGGAATAAAATAGAACAACCTGAGTGAGAGGGGTTAGAGCATGGGGGAGGATGTTATCTTCCACGCTTTTATTTTAACCCTATCACTCATCCACTTAGAGACCCCTCCATCCATCCTTCTCCTGCAGCTCAATTGTTCCTGCACGGGAGTCCAGCCAACCTAGAGTCATGTTACACCTCCACTACGGTTCCGGGCTAAGCTAGGCAAAGATTTAGGAAAGAAAAATTGCCCAGGCAATTTTTGTTCAACAGTCAAGCGCTCAAGCTGTAGAGACCAAGAGCCTGGTTTTAAACTTCAACGCTGCCACCTGTTGTATGACTTCAGGCAAGTCCTTAACTGGTCCTCCAGTTTCCTCTTCTGCAAAATGGGGATAATAAAAAAGCACCATCCTCATAATGTTATGAGAGCAAATGAAAAAATGAAAAGCATAACGTAGCATAGTGCTTGGCACATTGTGAGTTCTTTCCTTCTTCCACACAACCCTCTGCTGTCTGAAATCACACCTCCTCTTCTCACTCCCAAGCCTCAGCCCATGCCATTTGGAGGCAAGCAAATCCTTCCATCCAAAATCATGATGGAAACATTGAACATGTTAGTCAAGTATCGTATGGTTGCAATTAACAAAATCCTAACTCAAGACAGTTAATTAAGTAAAAAGAGTATTTATGTCTCTTGTAACTATAAAGTCAAGGGAGAAAGGATCAAGGGAGTCCACATACCCAGAGGGTACTCTCTCTCTATTTCTGTGTGTTTCTGTCCTTCTGTCTCTGCATTTGTTTTCTACCTCTGATCAGCATTATTTTCTTACAAGCTATCTCCGTGTTATATCTCCATGTTACATCAAAGATGGCATTATCAACTCCAGGCTTATCTGGGGTTTTTTTTGGTGCCAGAGAAAAGGGAGTATCTCTTTTCTAATTATCCCATCAAAATTTCCAGGAGTATCTCTCATTGGATCATGGTAGGCTACATGCTTATGCTTCAACCAAGTGCTATAGTAAGAGGTATGGAATAAACCTTGCAACTGCCACCCAGTAACATGAATAAAAATCAGAGCAGGAATGCTCCCCAGGGGAAACTGAAATGACTCCACTGCCCACAAGCAAATGAGTTTTCCCAAGAAACAGTTAACATTCTCTGGTCCATTCCCCAAAGTGATTCCCGTAATATGAAGGTTCTGAGGAACAGTTAGCACTAATTAAACAGAGTCACAGAATATAGAATGCTAGAGCTGGGAAGTCATCATGTGCAACCCCCTCTTCTTACAGATGACAAAACTGTATCTCAGAAAGAAAAAAGGGCTCCCCAGAGATATCATGGTAGATTAGTGACTAAGGCAGGTGAAACCCCCAAATCTCTGGGTACCTGACCCAGTGGATTGTTTTCCAAGTTTTATTTTTCCCCCATTCAAGTGTATGTAACTAATATTTGCTGGCATCTTCCCGTTTAAAAGAGTCTATCCTGATATGATCAGAAGCAGCATAGGTGATTCTCAGCAGCGACATACAGCTGAATAACCCTTGTACACCCTCTACCGAGGATGAAGAACATCCCATAGAGAAGCCTTATACATGCTCCTCAGTGCCTAGTGTAGACCACTCACAGATTTCACTGAAGACTGTGACAAGGAAACAAGGAGTTTCCAATGAAGGTCCCAATGGAGGAGCAAAAAATCTGCTTTTATGAGCATCGTGAGGGTAGCAAAGGGTGGTTCTTTTAACTTTTTACTCTCTGCCCTGTCTGGCCAGTGGTGTGGAAGCCCCTGAAATAGGAAGGGACTTCAGGGGCCCCTGGGTGGCTCACTCGGTTAAGCATCTACCTTTGGCTTGGGTCATGATCTTAGGGTCCTGGGATTGAGTCCTGCCTGGGGATCCCTGCTCAGTGGGGAGTTGGCTTCTCCCTCTCCAGCTGCCCCTTCTCCTCCCACCTCCAGTCCTGCTTGTGCGCGTTCTCTCTCTCAAAAATGAATAAATATAAAGCTTAAAAAAAAGGGGGGGGGACTTCAGGGTTTTTTTTCTGGCTATGGTTAGGACTTCAGGCAACCTTGGAATTAGAGCTTATTTGTGTTTAACTTATATGAATTCAACCGTATGTACTCAATATGGAGAGAGAGAGCAAAAATGAATCAGTGTGGATTCTCCTGCAGTTTTTCACTAAATGAATGCCTGCTCAGACTGACTGCGGGAGAGAAAGGGAACGTACAAGTCTGTAAGAGTCACCTTTATCTGGAAGTCAACCCAAAACAACACGATTGGATTTAGTGCCGGCAGGAAAACCAGTTGGGTTGAATATGATGGCCAGTCTCCAGAGGAACTCAGAGGTCATGTGGGCTGTACAAGGTATTCACCTTAAGTGCTGACTTTGAAACTTCCAAATAAAATGTGATGGGCCTGTATAAAGTGGACAGCACAGAAAATGTCACAAGCAGCATAATTAGCTGATAGTAACAACAGCTAACACTAACAGCTAACATTTTATTCTTTTTTAAGATTTTATTTACTTAACAGAGACAGAGACAGAGAGGGAACACAAGCAGGGGGAGTGGGAGAGGGAGAAGCAGGCTTTCGCCAAGCAGAGAGCCCAACGTGGGGCTCTATCCCCGGACCCTAGGATCATGACCTGAGCCGAAGGCAGACACTTAAACAGCTAACACTTCATAGCACTCTTCCAAGCATTTTTACATCTATTAATTCATATAATTCTCAAAACAACCCTAAGAAGTAAGAAGGCAGATTTTTCATAATCCCTAGTTTACAGATGAAGACAATGAGACCTGCCCAAAGTCACACAGCTAACGAGTGACAGAAACCAGAATATAAAGATATAAATGTGTGTTTTGTTCTCCCCGCTGCAGATTTGTTTTCTTTGCAAGCTCAGAAAGGTAACCCTTTCTTGGTATGATACTGCCTTGGGTGTGCTTTTGTAGGCCAGAGCCAAAAAAAAATTTAAAAATCAGGCCTACCAGGCAGAGAAGATTATGTTCTTCCTAGCTAATTTTTTCAAAAGCCTTGCCTCTCTGAGAAATGTTGTGATGG
This sequence comes from Mustela lutreola, assembly GCF_030435805.1. Classification (NCBI taxonomy): domain Eukaryota; kingdom Metazoa; phylum Chordata; class Mammalia; order Carnivora; family Mustelidae; genus Mustela; species Mustela lutreola. The sequence continues at coordinate 5,766,960 of NC_081305.1, forward strand.
GTTATACTACACAGACAGAAGAAGAAAAAGTTGTTTGGACTTTTTCAGGCAACTTGACTTGAAGAGAGGTAAATATTTATTCAAAAAGACAACAAGGAAAAGTCCTTTGCAGTTCCCACACCGGCTGGTCCCTGAGTGCTGTCAGCGACTGTCCGTGGCTGGGGTGGTGACTAAACTTTGAAAAGAGCCTTCGTCCCAAGAATGGCAGTGCCATGCCCAACCTTGGCACAGAAGCCTCAGGAGTTTCCCTTCAAGTAAACATCAAGGTTGGAAAAAATGACCCTTTAAGTGGTAACCCATGTAGGGTCAAGGCAGGTGACCCTTCCCCAGACATGCTGCCCTGCCAGGACTCCCTGAGCCTTTGTTGGACTACGTGGGGTCAGGTTGGAAACAGAAGAATCTCGGGTTAGGACAAACACTGAAATTTTGCTACTGCAGATTAAACTGGATTTCGAGAACTACAAAAATGTGACCTGTCTTGCCCCACGGTGTTGTGGAATAAAATGCATCCCCGCTACATAGATAAGGAGCAAATTCCTGAGAGGCGGAACTGGAGTTGACCTTGGTAAGAAAGCAATAGACTGAAGGTCTTGGGGAGGTGAAGGAGGTGATGAAACAAATTAGGCCTCCACACCGATAACATTCCTGAGCAAGGTGAGATAAGGGAACTAAGGCTATCCTTGGCGACTAGAGATAGGGAAACAAAGAAGAGACCACTGTGGGGGGCCTCCGGAGAGAGTGATGGACAGGAAGGGAGGAGGGAGGCTGCTTGCTGGGCCTGAGGGGGGTGGGGAGGGGGCAGAACTTGGAGGAAAAGTGCTTGTATGATGAGTGTGCCACTTTCAATCGGCCTGCCTGGTGTGGCTTTCCCTCCAGCTGGTGGTCTGAAAGAAGAGACTGCTCTAAACGCAAACAAGAGTTCAGTTCCATGAGTCCGCTCAACACTTAGGTCGTCTTACCTCTCTGTGCACTACTCTAGGTGGCAAGACAGTGAGATACAATTGGTGTCATAAGAGTATGATGCATCCTGGGACAGGGGGAAAACAGAGAGAACAGTAGAGAAGGTGAGTGAGGCCGAGCTGGCTGGCCAGGGAGCCAGCGGGTTCAAGGGAACAAGCATCCCAAAGACAGACCCAAAACCCAATGAGCACAGCATGTCTTGTTGTGGTTTAATGAAGATTCAACAGGGAATGACAATTCTGAGGTCAGAGAAGAGGAGCATGGAGACTTGACGTTGAGTCCCAGTCAATCCTCAAGTGAACTGGCAGGAGAAATGGGATATAAGAAGTACAGGGGGAACAGAGCTCAGAATTTCCATGAAATCCATAAAGGAAATAGAAAAGGAGCCTCCTAGTGCCCACAGATGATGCGGGGTCTACTGGAAACTGGATCTGGTCTAAGCCTCGCAAGGTGTATATTGACAATAGTGATAGTGACAAGTGCCAATAGGCCTGGGCTCAGGAGCAGTGCTCCTGAGTTCAAACCCTTCCTCCACCACTTACAGCTTGCCTGTGAAATCTTAGCTAACTTCCACCTCCCCCATGTATCTCATGTGTGAGTGAAGCTAACATCACCTACCCAAAGAGTTACTGTTTAAACTAATTGAACTAATTTAGGCTAGGCCCCTAATACAGACTAACCATACATCTCAGTTTGTCTGAGATAGCCCAGTTTGGGTTTACCACCAGATATAACTGTTAGTAGAGCTGCCTTTTACTGAACAGTGTCCTGGTTTGGCTTCTGCTTCTGACCAAGATGAAGTAACATGGAGTTACCCTCCTGCCGGAAACAACATTAAAAAATGAACAATACACTTATGGTGAGTGTAGCATAACATAGTGGCTTGTCAAATTATTATGTTATACATATGAAACTAACATAACACTGTATGTCAACTATACTTCGATTTTTTAAAATAAACAATATACGTAACAATGATTCTTAAGCAATGAGACATCAGAGAACAAAACAATGGTCCCTGACAGATGAGTCCACTGATTTCCCTAGCTCACTGCCTGGAGAAAGTTTCCAGGTCACAGAGGGAGGAAGGGAGATGGGGCTGAGAGTCCAAGAAGGTCAACAAAGTTAAAGTTCTCAGAGCCAAGAGTCAGAGAAAAGGATGCACACAGAGTTCAGGGGGCCTACAGAGGATCCACTTCAAGTACTGATGAACAAATGTGTGAGAAAACTTCTCCAAGTGCAGGGGGAAAAAAAAACACTGCCCCAAAGTAGAACAATATCCTCTATTAGTGTTTTTTCCCAACAGCCAGAATGAAAATCCCGTAATTCATAGGGTACTTGTTAGATTGCTAAAAAGGATCTGACTTCGGTTGTAGAGAAAAATTCATCCTAGATTAAACACTTCTCTGGCCCCACCTAACGAAGATTAAAAGCAAGATCTACATGAATTTAACTGTTTCCTAGTAATTTACCACACTCCAAAAAAAACTCTCAAGAATGTTTATAGGAATACAAAATATTGTCAATCTAGACTACTTTACCCAGCAAAAATATCTTTCAAAAACAAAAGCTATTTAGGCTGTTGCTTCCATATCTTGAATAATAACATAAATGATGCTGCAATAAACACGGGAGTGCGTATACTGTTTCAAATTAGTGCTTTCATTTCTTTGGGAGAAACACCCAGTAGTGGAATTACTATATCATATGGTATTTCTCTTTTGAAATTATTTTTATTGACATAGAATGTATTATTTGCCCCAGGGGTACAGTCTGAAAATCATCAGGCCCACACATTTCATAGCACTCACCATAGCCCATACCTTCCCCAATGTCCATTACCCAGATACCCTCTCCCTACCCCTCCACCCCCCAGCAACCCTTAGTTCATTTTGTGAGATTAAGAGTCTCTTATGGTTTGTCTCCCTCCTGATCCCATCTTGTTTCATTGTTTCCTTCCTCACCCCTACAACCCCCTGCCCTGTCTCTCAAATTCTGATATCAGAGAGATCATATGACAATGGTCTTTCTCTGATTGACTTATTTCACTCAGGATAATACCCTATGATTCCATCCACGTCATTTTAAGATTTTGTTTCTTTTGATGGCTGCATAGTATTCCTGTGTGTGTGTATGTGTGTGTGTGTGTGTGTGTGTGTGTAGCACATCTTCTTGATCCATTTATCTGTTAATGGACATCTAGCCTCTTACCCTAGTTTGGCTATTGTGGCCATTGTTGCTATAAACATTTGGGTTCACATGCCCCTTTGGATCACTACATTTGTATCTTCAGGGTAAATACCCAGTAGTGTGATTGCTAGGTCATAGGGTAGCTCTATTCTCAACTTTTTGAGGAACCTCCATGCTGTTTTCCAGAGTGGCTGCACCAGCTTGCATTCCCACCAACAGTGTAGGAGGGTTCCCCTTTCTCCGCATCCTCACCAACATCTATCGTTTCCTGACTTGTTAATTTTAGCCATTCTGGCTGGTGTGAGGTGATATCTCATTGTGGTTTTGATTTGTATTTCCCTGATGCCGAGTGATGTGGAGCATTTTTTCATGTGTCTGTTGGCCATCTGATGTCTTCTTTGCAGAAATGTCTGTTCATGTCTCCTGCCCATTTCTTGATTAGGTCATTTGTTCTTCAGATGTTGAGTTTGAGAAGTTCTTTAGAGATTTTGGATACTAGCCCTTTATCTGATAGGTCATTTGTGAATATCTTCTCTCATTCTGTCAGTTGTCTTTTGGTTTTGTTGAGTATTTAATTTGTTGTGCAAAAGCTTTTGATCTTGATGAAGTCCCAATTGTTCATTTTTGCTCTTGCATCCCTTGCCTTTGGTGATGTTTCTAGGGAGAAGTTACTATGGCTGAGGTCGAAGAGGTTGCTGCCTGTGTTCTCCTCAGGGACTTTGATGGATTCCTATCTCACACTGAAGTCTTTCATCCATTTTGAGTCTACTTTTGTGTGTGGTATGAGGAAATGGTCCAGTTTCATTCTTCTGCATGTTGATGTCCCATTTTCCCAACATCATTTGTTGAAGATACTTTCTTTTTTCCACTGGACATTCTTTCCTGCCTTGTCTAAGATAAGTTGACCATAGAGTTAAAGGTCTGTTTCTGGGCTCTCTATTCATTCCATTGATCTATGTGTCTATTTTTGTGCCACTACTATACTGTCTTGATGATTATAGCTTTGTAATAGATCTTGAAGTCTGGAATTGTGATGCCACCAATGCTGGCTTTCTTTTTCAACATTCCTTGGCTATTCAAGGTCTTTTCTGGTTCCATATAAATTTTAGGATTATTCATTCCATTTCTTTGAAAAAATTGATGGTATTTTGATAGGGATTTCATTAAATGTGTAGATTGCTTTAGGTAGCATAGACATTTTCACAATGTTTGTTCTTCCAGTCCATGAGCATGGAACATTTTTCCATTTTTTTGTGTCTTCCTCAATTTCTTTCATGAGTATTTTATAGTTTCCTGAGTACAGATTCTTTGCCTCTTTGGTTAGGTTTATTCCTAGGTATCTTATGGTTTTGGGTGCAATTGTAATGGAATTGACTCCTTAATTTCTCTTTCTTCATTCTTGCTATTGGTGAACAGAAATGCAACTGTTTCTGTGCATTGATTTTATATTCCAACACTTTGCCAAATTCCTGTATGAGTTCTAGGAGTTTTAGAGGAGAGTCTTTTGGGTTTTCCACATAAAGTATCATATCATCTGCAAAGAGTGAGAGTTTGACTTTTTCTTTGCCGATTCAGATGCCTTTAATTTCTTTTTGTTGTCTGATTGCTGAAGCTAGAACTTCCAGTACTATGTTGAATAGCAGTGGTAATTGTGGACATCCCTGCAGTGTTCCTGATCTTAGGGAACAAGCTCTCAGTTTTTCCCCATTGAGAATGATATTCGCTATGGGTTTTTCATAGATGGTTTTGATGATATTGAGGTACGTACTCTCTATCCGTATACTCTCTTTTGAAATTTTTGAGGAATGCTCATAGGGTTTCTACAGTGGCTGTGGCAATTTACATTCCCACCAACAGAATACAAGTCTTCCTTTTTCTCTATATCTTCACTAACACTTGCTATTTCTTGTCTTTTTTACTGTAGCCATTCTGACAGGTATAAGGTGACATTTTATTATGGTTTTGATTTGCATTTCCTTGATGATTAATGATGTTAAGGATCTTTTCATGTGTCTATTAGCCATCTGTATGTCTTCTTTGGAAAAATGTGTATTCACTTCCTCTTCCCATTTTTTTAACTGGATTGTTTGGTTTTTAGGTGTTGAATTGCATACATTCTTTACATATTTTACATATTAACCTCTTATCAGATATATCATTTGCAAGTATCTTCTTCCATTCACTAGGTTGTCTTTTGGCTTTATTAATGGTTTCCTTTACTATGCAAAAACTCTAATTTTGATGTAGTCCCATTAGTTAATTTTTTATTTTTTTCCCTTACCTTAGGAGACATAGCTAAAAAAATTGTTGCTACAGCCAATGTCAGAGAAATTACTGCCTATGTTCTCTTTGAGGATTATTATGGATGCAGTCTAAGTGTCCACCATTAAAGAAATGGTAAGGAAGATGTGGTACAAACATATGATAGAATATTATGCAGCCATAAAAAATAGGATTATACCACTTGAAACAACATAGACAGGTCTAGAGGGTATTATGCTAAATGAAATGAGTCAGAGTAGGAAAGACAAATACTATATATTTCACTTATATGATGATTCTAAAAAATGGATAAACAAATAAAAAGCAGAATCAGATCTATAAATACAGAAAACAAACTAATGGTTGCCAGAGGGAAGGGAGAATAGAAAGATGGACAAAACAGGTGAAGAGGAGAAGGAAAAACAGGCTTTCAGTTATGGAATGAATAAGTCACAGAAATAAAAGGCACAGCATAAGGAATATAGTCAGTAATATTGTGATGGCACTCTATGGTGACATAGGTGGTGAGCATAGCATAATGTATAAATCTGTTGAATCACACTCTGTTGTACACCTGAAACTAATGTAACATTGTGTCAACTACAATCAAATAAAAAAATTAAGTTGAATACTTTTCCAGACACGCATAATCTCAAAGAAGTCATTACCAGCAGACTTATAACTCAAGAAATATTAAAGAAAGTCCTTTAAGCAGAAGAAAAATCATTCCACATATAAACTCGAATTCAGAAATTTTAACTGCCTGGGTAAACACAATAATTTCTTCTTTTTTTTTTTTTAAGATTTTATCCATTTATTTGAGAGGGAAAGGGAGCATGTGAGAGAGTACAAGTAGGGAGGAGGGTCAAAGGAAGAGGGAGAAGCAGACTCCCAACTGAGCAGGGAGCCCAATAGAGGGCTTGATCCCAGGACCCGGGGATCATGAACTGAGCTGAAAGCAGACACTTGACCGATTGAGCCACCCAGGTGTCCCTCTTCTTCTTCTTCTTTTTTTTTTTAAAGGTTTATTTATTTATTTTAGAAAGTAAGCATACAAGGGGGGAGGGTCAGAGGGAGAGGAAAAAGAAAATCTCAGGCAGACTCCACGCTGAGCTTGGAGCCTAACAGGGCTCGCTCTCAAAACCCTGAGACCAGGACCTGAGCCAAAATCAAGAGTCAGTCACTCAACCATCTTAGCCACCCAAGCTCCCCAATAATTCTTTTTTTCTTTATAACTTAATTTTATGACTTAAATCTTTATTTAAAAAATCAACAGTGGGGGCCTGGGTGGCTCAGTCATTTAAGGGTCTGACTCTTGATTTTTGGCTCAGGTCATGATCTCAGGGTCCTGGGATTGAGTCCCATGTCAGGCTCTGTACTTGGCAGGGAGTCTGCTTGAGATTCCCTCTCTCTCCCTCTCCCTGTCCCCCTCCCTGGCTTAAACTCTCCTCTCTCTCTCTCTAAAATAAAAAATAAATCTTAAAAAAAAGGAAAAAGAAAACCTCAACTGCTTAAAGCATATACACATGCACATATATAACCATATATATGTAAAATTATAAACTGATAAAATTATAAAACCTAAAGCAACTACTAAAATAACACAATGAAGAGTTATAGATAACAGACCAACAAAGGAGAAAAACAGAATCAGGAAAATTACTCAATCCAAAAACAAAGTAGAAAAAATAGTAAAAGGAACTTAAAAGGAGATGAAAAAAATGAATAAAAGGATATAGTCCACACATATGTATAAAAGCCCAAGAATAATACTCAAATTAAATGTAAATAACTTAAATACCTCTTAATTTAAAAAGCAAATTGTCAAATGGGATTTTTAAAAAAGTTATACCTAATTACATGCTAACTATAAGAAACTCATATTAAATATAAAAATTAAAGGTATATACCAGACAAACACTAATCAAAATTAAAATGAAGAGGGATATTAATATCAAAGTTAGATTTCAGAGAAAAAACAAAAAAAACTTTAACAAAAGTTAAAGATAGCCACCTCATAATGATAGAGTTCAACTCACTGGGAATAAATACCAATTCTAAATATTTATATACCTAAACAAAGCAAATCTTAAAGTGATGGAACTGCAATGAGAAATAGAAAAGATTTCATTTTTGTCAAAGCTTTCAATGCTCTTCTCTCAATAATGGATACAGCATGTAGTTAGAAAATCAGTAAAAAGAAAGAAAATTTGAACAACATTCTCAATGAACTTAACCTAAGCGACATTATTATAACATTTATTAACAATAAACATTATTTTCAAGTGTATATAAAATATATATCAAATTAGGTCATATTATAGACCATAAAACAAGTTTCAAAAAATTGATAAGGAGTCAAGTCATACCAAGTATGTTCTCTGACCATAGTGGGATTAAATTACAAATCAATAACAGAAAAATATCTCAAAAAATAGTCTAAATACTTGGAAACTAAATAACACATTTCTAAGTAACACATGAGTTAAAGAAGAAATCAAGAGTATTTTCAATTCAATGAAACACAATTTCTTCAAAATTTGCCAAATGCAACTAGAGCAGTTCTTACAGGGAAATTTATAGTACTAAAACGCTTATATGAGAAAAATTGAAATGTCTCAAATCAGTGACCTCAACTTCCACATAAGAAACGAGAAAAAGAAGAGCAAATAAAACCCAAAGCAAGCAAGAGGAAGAAAATAAACATCAGCATAGAAATCAGTGAATTAGAAAACAGAAAACACACGGTAAAACAATAAAACCAAAACGTGGTTCCTTTATAGAAGCTCAATAACATTGAAAACATCCGGCCATCAGGGGGGGAAAAAAAAGACATAAATTTCTAATATTAGAAACAAAACAGATGACATCACTAAAGATTCTACATATAGTCAAAAGATAATAATAAAATAGTGTGAACAATTTTATGCCAATAAATTTGGCAACCTAGATGACATGGACCAATGACTCAAAAGGCAAAAACTTTTCTAAGGTTACTCAAGAAGATTTAGATTACCTGAATAGCAATACAACAAAATAATTAGTTGTTTAAAACTCCCACAAAGAAAATCCCAGGCTTAGGTGGCTTCAAGGGAACTCTACCAAACATTTAGGAGTATAATAATACCAATTCTAGTCAAACTTTCCCAGAGAATTAAACAGAAGGGAATACTTCTGAACTCATTCTATGAGGCCCTTTACTTTGCTTTTAAAAAGAAGAAGAAGCATTACCAAAAAGAAAAGAGAAAACCACAGACCAATGTTTCTCACGAACATAGATGAAAAAAAATTAACAAAATGTGAGCACACTGACTCCAACAATCTACAAAAGAATAATACATCATAACCAAGTGAGGATTATCCAAAGAACAAAAGTTTGATTTAACGTTTGAAAATCAAAGTAATTAATGATAGAATATTTTAAAAGAAAATCATGTGAGATATCACCTTCCACCAGTTAGAATGGCCAAAATTAGCAAGAGAGGAAACAACATGTGTTGGAGAGGATGTGGAGAAAGGGGAACCCTCTTACACTGTTGGTGGGAATGCAAGTTGGTATAGCCTCTTTGGAGAACAGTGTGGAGATTCCACAAGAAATTAAAAATAGAACTTCCCTATGACCCTGCCATTGCACTCCTGGGTATTTACCCCAAAGATACAGATGTAGTGAAAAGAAGGGCCATCTGTACCCCAATGTTTATAGCAGCAATGGCCACGGTCGCCAGACTGTGGAAAGAACCAAGATGCCCTTCAACGGATGAATGGATAAGGAAGATGTGGTCCATATACACTATGGAGTATTATGCCTCCATCAGAAAGGACGAATACCCAACTTTTGTAGCAACATGGACGGGACTGGAAGAGATTATGCTGAGTGAAATAAGTCAAGCAGAGAGAGTCAATTATCATATGGTTTCCCTTATTTGTGGAGCATAACAAAAAGCAGGGACGACATGGGGAGTTAGAGAGAAGGGGGTTGGGGTAAATTGGAAGGGGACGTGAATCATGAGAGACTATGGACTCTGAAAAACAATCTGAGGGGTTTGAAGTGGCAGGGGGGTGGGAGGTCAGGGTACCAGGTGGTGGGTATTGTAGAGGGCACGGATTGCATGGAGCACTGGGTGTGGTGAAAAAATAATGATACTCTTATGCTGAAAATAAATAAATTAACAAAAAAAGAAAACCACGTAATCATTTTAATTGATGCAAAAAAAGAGTTCAACAAAATCCACCATTTGTATCTGATTTTTTAAAAATCTCTGCAAACTAATAGGACTTCTCAACCAGATAATCATATCTATAAAAATAATATAGCTAACATAATTATTAATGGTGAAAGTCTAAGTACTTCACCCCCAAAATCAGGAAGAAGCAAAAATGTGCATCCTCACCATTTCTAGTAAACATTATTCTGGAGTTCCAGTCAGTGAAAAAAGTCTAAATAAATAAATAAATCAAAATGAAGTAATGTTATCTTTATTCACCATTGACATGATCATCTATGTAAGAAGAAAAATTCCCATACTACAAAAAAAAGTTCTGAAACTAATGCAAGAGTTCAGGAATGATGCACAAGATAAGATCAATATATTTAATAATTATATTTTTAAATAGCAACAAAGAACTTAAAATTAAACACTAATACCATTTACGAAACCATCAAAAATTATGAAATACACAGAGACAAACTTAACAAAATGTGTAGGACTTGTATGCTTGAAAACTACAGAACATTCCTGAGAAATACTAGTGTCTAGGTACACAGAGAGATAGATCATGTTCATGAATCAGAAGACCCAAAATATTATTAATACATATAATCTTCTCAAATTGACATGCAGATTCAACCCATTCCTAATAAAAATCCCAGCAGACATTTTTTTTTTTTTAGAAATTGACTATATGGGTCTAAACTTCATTTAGAAATGCAAAAGGCTCAGAATAACCAAAATGGCTTTGACTGGGAAGAAAAATTGGAGGATTTACACTACCCAACTGTAAAACAACTTGTAGAAAAAAATTAAGACAGTATGGTATCAGTGAATAGGTAAACAAAAAGATTGATGGAAGAGAATAGAGGGCCGAGAAATACACACATATGGACAACTAACTTTTTACAAAGATTCAAAGGTGATTTAATTGAGAAAAAATAGTCTCTTTTTTTGAGAAAGAATAGTCTTTTCAATAAATAAATGCTGGAGTAATCATACACATATACATATATTCACATATATATGTAAATATGCATACATATACACCCATGCACACACACACATATGTGTGTGTGTATGTATATATATGGATATATATACATATACCTCAACCCACACCTAGCTCCAAACACAAAAATTAAAGCAAAATGAAAAGAAAGCATCAAGCCCAAATGGGCTTACTGGTGAATTCTACCAAACAGTTAAAGAAAAATTATACAAAGTGCCTACAATCTCTTTCAGAAGACAGAAGCAGAAGGAATATCTCCTAACGCATTCTATGAGGCCAGCATTATCCTAATACCAAAACCAGACAAAGGAATAAATTATAGGAAAAGATAAAGAGACCAATATCTCTCATAAATATAGATGCAAAAATCCTTAACAAAATATTAGCTAATCAAATTCAATGATGTATAAAAACAATAATACACATGATCAAGTGGAATTTATCCCAGGTATGCAAGGCTGGTTCAACACTTGAATGTCAATTAATGTGATCCATCACATCAAGAGACTAAAAATGAAAAATCACATAATCATATCAATACATGCAAAAAGCATTTAACAAAATCTAACACCCCTCCATGATAAACACTCAGCAAACTAGAGGGGAGCTTTTCAACTTGAGATAGAAGAGCTACAAAAATCCTACAACTTATGTCATATCTAATGGTGAGAAACTCAAAGCTTTCCCACTAAGATCAGGTACAAGGTAAGGATGTCCTCTCTTGGAACTCCTTTTCAAAAGTATTCTGGAAGTTCTACCTAATGCAGTAAGTCAAGAAACAGAAATTAAAAGTATATGGATTAAGAAGGAAGGCGTAAAACCATCTTTGTTCTCAGATGACATGATAGCCTTTACAGAAAATCCAAAATTAAAAAGAAATCCAAACTAATTCACAAAGAATCTTGGAACTAATTAGTGATTACAGAGAGGTTGTGGGGACAAGGTTAATAAACACAGGTCAATTCCTTTCCTATATACCAACAATGAGCAAATAGAATCTGAAACTAAAAACAGTATCATCTATATTAGCACCCCAAAAATGAAATATGATGCATAAATTAAACAAAATATGCATAAGGTCTGTATGAGGAAATGATAAAACTACAATGAAAGAAATTAAATAAAAACTAAATAAATGGAAAGATAGCCTATGTTCATAAATAGGAAGCATCAAAATTGTCAAAATGTCAGTTCTTCCCAATCTGATCCACAGCTTCAATGCAGTTTTTGCATTGTAGCTCTTCTCTATCAAGTTGAAAAGTTCCCCTCTAGTTTGCTGAGTGTTTTTTCTAGTTTGCTGAGATTTTCCCAATCAAAATCCTAGAAAGAATTTTGTAGATGTTGACAAACTGATTCGAAAGTTTATTTGAAGGCAAAAGACTGAGAATGGCCAAGACAATATGGAGGAAGAAGAACAAAGTGGCAAGACTGACATCATCAGACTTCAAGGCTTACTCTAAAGCTAGAGTCGTCAAGACAGCATGGTATTGGATAGAGGAGCAAAGGAGCAGAAGCAATTCAATGGAGCGAGAATAGTCTCTTCAGCACTGGCACAACTGGGCATCCACCTGTGGAAGAATGAATCTAGACACAGACCTTATGCCCTTCACAAACATTAACCTAAAATTGATCACAGATAACATAGAGAAAATCGACAGGACCTTGGGGAGAGTGTTGACTTTTTATACACAACACCAAGTGTTCAACCCATGAAATAATCCATAAGCTGGACTTCACAAATATTAAAAACTTCTGCTCCATATGACAGTGTCAAGAGAATAAGAAAACAAGATACAGACTGAGGGAAAATATTTGATAAACACACGTCTGGTAAATGACTCCTCCAAAATATACAAAGAGCTCTTAAAACTCTATGGTTAAAAAAAAAAATTTTAAATGGGCCAAGGACCTTAACAGATATCACTCCAAAGAAAATATGTAGATGCCAATAAGCATATGAAAAGATGTTTCACATTATACGTCATCAGGGAGATGTAAATTAAAACAACAATCAGATATCACCATATACCCGTTAGAATGGCCCAAGTCCAGAACACTGACAACATGAAATGCTGGCAAGAATGGGGTGTAACGGGACTTCTCATTCATTGCTGGTGAGAACGCACAATGGCATAGCCACTTCGGCAGACAGTTTGGTGGTTTCTTACAAAACTAAACATACTCTCACCATGCAATCCAGCAATTCTTATTGAGTGAAAGAAGCCAGTCTATATGAGGCTACGTACCTATGATTCCAACTATATTACATTCTGGAAAAGACAAAACTGTGGAGACAGTAAAAAGATCAGTGGTTGCCAGAGATTAGGGGAGAGGGAGGGATGATTAGGGCAGTAAAACTACTCTGTATGCTATCATAATGATAGATACATGTCATTATAAAATCTGTCCAGACCCATAGAATGTACAACACCAAGAGTGAACTATAATGTAAACTATACACTTTGGGGGATTATGATGGGTCAATGTAGGGTCATCAGTTTTAACCAGCCCAATCTGCTGGGAGGTATTGATGATGGGAAATGCTATGCATGTTTGGGGGCAGGGAGTATACAAAAAAAAAATCTCTGTACTTTCCCTTCTATTTTGTTGTGAGTATAAAACTCTGAAAAAAAAAAATGAAGTACTGATGAAAAAGAAGAAGAAAAAAAAATTAGTATTAGTACAATCTTACCTTCCATAGTCATAAAGGCCCAAGAATGAAGCTAGGTCTGATCTGAAAACAGGCCCAGAGAGTAGATCTAGGAGTAGGGAACTGGAGGAGAACAAACTAAGAGCTTGAATTCTGGGGGTGGGGGGTGGAGAGAACTAGGTTAAAACCTTAACTCTGCCATTTACTGGCCGTGTGACCTTGAGCAAGAGCCTAGCCTTCTCTGAGTTCTCCGATGTCTCCTTGACAAACAGTGGTAGAAAGCAGCAGATGCAAGACAGCAGTAGCATGAACAGCAGTAGCCTCGAAGGGTGGTTGGGGTAGGTACCAAGTAAGAGGACTTGGAGAAAGAGAGAAGAATCACATCCTGTATATAGTAACCACAAAACAGCTTCTTAAAAAGAAAAAAAAAATACAGCAAAGCTCTGAGCAAGAAGGGGATGCTGAGCAGAGATGCTTGGTCACTGGAGGTAAATGTGAACCCCTAAGGCAGTGTGTACTGCAAGGTGACCCTGGAGTACCAGGCTCTCTGCCAAGGCCTGAGAGTATTAACAGGCTTGGTTTTGTTTTCAGGATGAAATCATAACAGGAAAAAGTGTAAAGACTTTTTTTTTTTTTTTTTTTAATAATCTAGCTGAATGTGTTACTCTTCCTAAGTGAGTTGCTAATGGAACTATTCTACTGGCCACAGCATGTACTTAGCGGAACTGTCACAAATGTTCAGAAGCAAGACTATCTATCGATGAGGATGCCCTGTCCACAAAAAGTGGAGCTTCTTAGGGACAAAAGGTGAGGCTTACAAGGACAGTCAGTTACCTGGTCACATGGCAAGGGAGAGACAAACAGAAAGCTGGATAGATCTGTGGCAGAAAGCAGCAGACGCGAGCCTGAGCTGACCTTTGAAGGTCATGCTCACTGCAAATCTTTTTTCTTAAGGGTTGTCGGGCTGTCAAAGTATAATTTTCAAAAATCATGTTAAAAACATGATTCTCATGCAAACAATGAGCATATGCCAAAGTTTTATTTAACTTAACAGTGAGAGAACCAGCAGGGTGAAAAAGCCGGGTACAGAAACTAATACAGAAACTAATACAGGAGGGGGATGGCTGCATGAAGTTTGCTAAATCAGATTCTAAACTAAGTAGTGTCCTACAAGGCAGTAAAAGCATAACCACTGGGGTTATCTTTCTATTGCACATAAATCATTTGCATCTCTATCAGACAAAAACAATGTGTTCCTTGTCATTATTAGTAAATAGTAAGTCAAACAAAATTACATTCCCCTAGAGCAGGGGGTCAGCAAACTAAGGCTTAAGGGCCATTGTGGTCTGCCTCATGATTTTGTAAATAAAGTTTTATTGGGATATAGTCACACACATTTGTTTACCTACTGTCTCTGGCTGCTTCCAATACAATAGCAAAGTTAATTAATTGTGACAGAGCACATATGGCTTAAAGAGCCTAAAATATTTATCTGGCTTTCTGTAGAAAATGTTTGCCAATCCTTGCCCTCAATTGTCAAATAACCCTTAGGTGGGCTTATTACTCAGTACTCTAGCATGACACAGAAAGGATATGCAAGTATCGAATCATCACAATGTACACTTCAAGTATCTTACAATGTTTTGTCAATTAAATCTCAATAAAGCTGAAAAATGTAAAATAAAATTCTGCCATGGTGGGTGGGGCAGAAAGGACATGCTAGGATCTTTTGGCTTCATTTCCAAATTTTAGCTAGGCAGATATATAGACCAGTTGATAGATAAATAGATGATAGATAGATAGATAGATAGATAGATAGGAAGGGAGGTAGGTAGATAGATAGATGAATAATTTTGTTTTGTTTTGTTTTGTTTAAACAGGGCTAACTGCCTTTCTGGCTAAATGCAATTTCCACTCCAATAACTATGGCTGAGAAAGTCTACCACTTTCCTAAGGATAGGATTATATAGATGGCCACCATTATTTTTTTCTTTAAGATTTCATTTATTTATTTGAGAAAGAGAAAGTGAACAAGAGAGAAAGAACACAAGCTGGGGGAGAGGCAGAGGGAGAAGCAATCTCCTTGCTGATCAGGGAGACCGATATAAGACTGTATCCCAGGATCCTGGGATTATGACCTAAGACGAAGGCAGACACTTAATGGACTGAGCCACCCAGGAGCCCCTGGTCACCATTATAAATATGGAATTAACAGAAGGCAAAGATACTCAGCAGAAAGATTAAATTTCCTGAAGACTCTCCTTGGCCAGAGCTCATCTTTTTGGTTCACTTTTTCCTTTGGTCAGACCCTCCCCACACAGCACAAAGAATTAGGTTTGACCCCATCTCTGTCTGGAATGGCAGGCTTTCCCTGAAAGACCTGGAGGACACTTGGAGGCCCTGTTTGAGAGCATCTTAAATGAAGGCAAAGAGGGGTGTGGTTAGAACTATAAGGATGTCTACTGCAGAATTCTTTAATGGCAACAAGGTAGAAATTACCTGAATTTTCAATGATAACAGCATGCTTAAATAAAAACAGTTTAAATTAAGCCACACAATAAATTCTCTGAAATCATTAGAAACAGATATTAAGCTGCATATTAGGGAAAACAGGCATCATATGTTGTTGAAAGAAAAAACCTGGTCCCAAAGAGTATGTACAATGTGACTTACTGTTTTAAAATATATATAAATGCATGAAAAAATCTGGAAAGACAACACATCAACTTGATAATAGTTATCACCACTGGATAGTGAACTTTTTTTTTCTTCTTGGTGATCATTTCGTTTTCCTTATTCTGACTATTCTGTGGTGGGTATGAAATGACCTGTATCATAAATAAACATTAAGGAATATTTTAAAAGACCTTCCCCATAGGGAGCTGGGTTCTATCAGTTATCGAGAGAGGGTAACATGACTTTATCTCGCAATATATGCCTCTAAGTCAATTTAAGATTTTTTATTTTAAGAATGCAGTATAATTACTTACCCCCAAATAATCTAATGCATTCATGTCATTATAAACCGTTATATGAAAAGTAACTTTCCCAAAGAGGACAGGTTATCACAGAGGAGCCAGGGAGAGAGAGAAAGAACAGGAGTGGATGTGTATTCTATGGTAAATACTGGCAAGTCAAATTAGCTCTCTTTTTCAGAACAACGTTAATCTAATTAAGATTCTAACCATTTGATACAAATACAACTAATATAAAACCAGAATTTCACATGACAGTATGTAAAACTAACCCATATGACCCCCTACCTAAATAATCTGCTATATAAAATGGTAACTTTTTAGGACAAACAAATATTAAGAATGTAATAACATTCTCTCTCCCTTTCTTATTCTCCAAGTGACATCCCTGGCCAGCTCCTGGCATTCTGTATATTGCAATATGCTAGGCACTCTCTGGGTAAAAAGATCATGGACATCAATCCAACACCCGCATTCCAATCTGTTTGGATCTGTTGGCCACATGCAGTCTGTTCCTGAGGTCAAACTGTTACACTAAAATCTGAACAACTATTTTGCTCAGAGTTTCCTGTTTTTACAAAACAACAAAATATAAAATGACATGACTACCACAAGATATGTGTCTTAACACATTTGTTCAACAGCATGAACTGTAAATTTTACATATGGTACATTAGTGTCTAGGTTCTAAGTGGTGGTACTTCAAATCCCCTTCTTCGTCTAGAATAATAAAGAAGTATAGAGCAACAGTGTCCACTCTGTCTTTTTTCTTCTCAGGGCAAAAGTATGTACGATAAAGAAGGATTACAGAGAGAAGAGATATGGAAGAAGCCTTAAATAAATTTCATTAAGAAATGAATACAGACACCTTTCTCATTTTTCATATGAGAAGTGGTACTGGATTGAGCACACAGAACAAAAAACAAATAGGGTTAGGTTGGACAAAAGTTCATAGGGAAGAATTTTACTCGGTTCTGATACCTTAGATAAATTTGTAGGGAGCTATACCTAAATCAAGAGGTTGTACAGTATTTAGATAGACTAAGAAGAAAGAGCTAAATGCATGCACAATTAAAGGAATTTTAGATAATTTATATTTTTAAATGCTAGTTGATTTATTCATGTTGCTATGTTAATGCATTTAAAACGAGCCTTGACAAGGCAATTGGGAATGTGCCCTAAGGAATCATTCCACAGTAGAAATCTGTGACCAAAGAGGCATTTTTTCCAAACTGACATTAGTTTTTCAATGAATTAATTGCAAATTTTAAGAATTATGAGATTTCCTAAGTTATTTGTATTAGGAAATGAACAGGAAAATGTAATTATTTTTCCCCTCAAATAATATTTGAGGTCTGAAAAGAAGCTGTGAACTATGTCATATTTCTTGTATCTTTCTGACAGTTTGTAATTACTTTTAATGCTGCTGTTCTCTAAATTATTAATGCTAATCTGTCATGACAGGGGCTGAAGAGAACCAGTGATTATATGCCTTTTTACTAGCAAGGCTGATTTTAAATAAATGTCTTAATCACAAGAAAATAGAAGAGTAGTTACTTTAAAGGAAATAGAATTGTACCTTCTTTAGGGTTCCTCCCATTCCATAATGTAAAGTAAACGCACACTGACAACAGAATGACAATCTATGCAGTAATTTCTGAAAGTGACATCGTGTGATGACACCCAGTGATTCACAGACTCACAAAGTTGTAAGGTGTCTTAAAAGCTCATTGACTGCACAACCTGCCTTCCAATACCCAAACTATCTCTATTAATCATGGCCAATGGCCACCTGTCCTCCACCTGTATCTCCAGAATGACAGGGAACGCCCTCCCTCCAAAGGCACCCATTTTGCCCTTGAGTCAAGATCTTGCGTCCCATAAATTCTACCTACTGGTCTTAGATCTATGGTTTAATGACATGTAGGACAGGCAGGTCTTCTCAATACTTGCTTGGTAACTCTTCAAATAGTTGGACATATCTCTGGTATTCTTTCTGGGTCTTTTCATGTCCAGGCTACACACACCAGCTCCCTTTAACAACCTCCATGGGATCAGGTGCCCTCTCTTTTTGTTTTCTGGGTTTTTTTTTTTTTTTAAGATTTTATTTATTTATTTGTCAGAGAGAAAGCAAGAGCGAGCACAGGCAGACAGAGTGGCAGGCAGAGTCAGAGGGAGAAGCAGGCTCCCTGTGGAGCAAGGAGCCCAATGTGGGACTCGATCCCAGGATGCTGGGATCATGACCCAAGCCGAAGGCAGCTGCTTAACCAACTGAGCCACCCAGGCATCCCAGGGGCCCTCTGTTTATTCACGCCTGTATCTCTGGTTCCCAGCATAACATAAATAATAAATAATAGTTGGAAGAACAAATGTAAGACTCTATCAATCATCTCTAGTTTCCCACATTTTTTTCATTTCCGATGACTAACAAACTTGACTGCTCTTTTCCAATCCTTGGCTAATCACATCCAAGCTCTCACCTCAATTCACCAAAGGATGGGAGATCCATTCCCCAATTTCCTCTTTCTATACATTCACACCATCCTGACTTTCTTTACCTTTGTTTCGAAGAAAAGAAGCCTCTTATTTCTCTCCAAGGCTAACACCACCATCTGACTTGCTCTCCCTTCCTTGCCTCCTTCAACTGTATTTCTTACATTCTGTCAAGTATCCATATGCTTGAGCGGGTGCCTTCCTACAACCTGAGCTTTCCCTCTGTCTTGCCTTCTCAAAAACTGCCACCTTTTACATCACTGACAACATCTGTAATCACTTTTTACAGACACGTTTTAGTCTCTGTTATAAAATTATCAATATTTCATTGTTACTATAAAAACACATGCAGGTGAGAAATGGGAAATGCCACCAAAAGGCTTTTTTTTTTTTTTTTAAAGATTCTGCATGTGGTGAAAATGATTAGTGAGAGTGGATTGCTAATAATGAGGTGTCAATCAACTGAATTCAGAGACAAAATGAAGGACAGGACCAAGTTCGATTTTCTAATAAACAAATGTTAGCCCTTTGTGGAAACCTTCTATTGTTCAACCACAACTCATATTTATGCAGACATTGGAATAAAGCTTATCTGTCCATAAATATACTTTTCACAAAGCACCCACAGGCAGAATTTTGATGGTCTAAACTCTGTTGCAAAAATAATTTGAAAGTATGCTTTTAAGTGTCTCCCCATTTTAAAATTCACTGCCAAAATTAAATAATGCCATACCCATATCTAACTTTAACTCTCAACTTGGGTTAATAAGATCAGAAGTGAAACCTCTAAAATACATCCTTATGTTTGCTTATTATTAACTGATCTTAACATCTCTATCCTTCACATTTCTCCGTGACTCACCATTTCTTCATGGTCAATAAATCAAGATCACATTTTTTTTTTTTTAAGCAAGTGGTTGTATTAGGGAATCAGAACCACATAAAACATTTGACAAAAATTAAAACTCTAAGGGTTTTAGTAACCATTAGCTAATTACTTGATGCGCATTGTTTCTCTTAGTGCTGAAAGGTGTAATACTGCCTCCATTTTATAAATGAGAGAACTAAGGTTCAGTAGGTTATGTAACATGTCTGAGGTGACACAATTGGTAGGGGCAAAGCTGTGATTGAAACACTACAAAACCAATGCTCTCAACCAGAACAACATTCCATGCCATTATATTATTTAAACTCTCTCCCTTGAGTTAAGAATTAGGACATGCAGGGACACCTGGGTGGCTCAGTCGGTTGAGCATCTGACCCTTGATTTCAGCTCAGGTCATGATCTCAGTATCCTTGGATCAAGCCCCAAGTTGGGCTCCACACTCAGTGTGGAGTCTGCCTGAGATTCTCTCTCTCCCTCTGCCTCCCCTTCTGCTCCTCCCCTCACTTGTGCTCTCCCTCGCTCTCTCAAATAAATAAATAAATATAAATATAAAGAATTAGGACATGGAGGTGCAGAGAGGTGAGTGGCTTATGCAAATTCACATACTGTTAATTCCAAAAACCTGTATCACCCATCAGGTCAGAGAGCATCTGGGGAAAAGATGATTTCCAATTATCCTTGCTCCTTTCTCAGAATCCACTCTCCCTTGGACACCAGTGGAGCTCTGACTGGGGAGCTGTGGTCAGGTGGGAAATGATCAGTTAAAGAGCATTTAATGGACAGGAGAGAGAAGGGGTGAGAGCTCAAGTCAAGCTCTTTGTTTGCTAACACTTTAGCTCTGCCCCCGACAGTGCAACCTCATATTGGGGAGCAGATAAGAACTAAACAAAAACCTCTGTTGCCTCAGCATTTTTTTCTACAAGCAGAACTTTAACAACAGCCTCTATACTTGGGGAATACAGCAACGACAGAGCCCAAACCCTCTTGGTAATGGAGGGGAATCATCCAGGCAGCCCTAGTCTGACAAACACTGAATCCTTGCCCTACTTAAAGCAAAAAATCAAATTAAATTAAAAATAAAATCTATAAAGCCCACACGACCACCAAAGTCACAGAGAACTTTTGCTGAGTTGTATAAGCAGAGGACATTTTTTCAGAACACATTTGCATTTGAAAGTACCAACACATCCTAAATGTGCAGTGTATGCACAGATCTGTGCAGTAGCAATTAGGAACAGAAATAACCAGCGCAACTGAATTAGAGTTGATGAGATTCTGGTGTTCAAGGCAGCCGCTTCCTTTATATGACTAATCCCTACACATTCTTGGAGTTTCAGATTAGATGTTGCTTTTTCTACAGTTTCCCAGATTCCCAAAGTCTAGGCTATGTGCCCATCTGATGAGTTTCACCTTGTATTTCTCCTTCTCACAGCACTTGTTGTCTGAGATCAGTATTGCCAGTTTACTTCTTGATTTCTTTCACTAGATGTAAACTTTGGGAGAGCTGCCTTATACAGCGTATCACCACTAGTATGTCTCACAATGCCTGGCCCAAAATAGTTGCTCAAGAAATGTTTTGAAGTCGCTTAAGAATAAATAACCAGAGGTGGAAAATGAGACAATTACTTACAAAAAGTAAAAAATCTCTCCAGTTCAGATATCAGGTCCAATTATAAAATGTCACAAGACCAGCATATGATGTGGTAAGCAGCGGCCATACAACTGAGTCAAAAATACAGAACCATGGAAAAGGCAACCAACAGGTCCAGACCTTGATGGCGTCATCATGCTCACTCACTCTTGAGTAAGAACCCGAACTCTATTCATGGCAATTATATGACACCCGTGAGCTTGTATATTCTTAAGTTACCACCTTATCTGAGGTTCTCTCTTCCATCTGCTCCTCCCCCTGCTCCTCTCTCTCTCTCTCTCTATCTCTCTCTAAAAAGAAACCCATGTCGTTTTAAGCCACTATGTTTGTGGTAACCTGTTACAGCAACAACAGAACACTAATACACCATCCTTTTCTCGATTAAGACTGTTTATCTTCTCTCTATTACCACCTACCACGCATCAATCCCTCTACCATAGGCTGTCTCTTACCTGTCACTTATCTCTTATCACTTATTGTATTATCTTTTACTTACCCATTGTCTGTCTCAATACTCTATATTTGGTCTCTATATATGCAACTATTCCTCTATCATTGTTGTCTGAACTGTCTCTGTTCCCTTAGCAGCAGCCTTCTCTCTCTGACTTCCCACATCTACCCCCAAACACACATTCTTTCCTCCTAGGAAAGTCTGGCAACAATCACCAGAAGGTGACAACTTGGACAGTGATCCCCGAGGCCATGGGAGGCCTCTGATGGGCACCTTTCCTCGTATCCTTTCTCTCCCCTCAGCCTCGCATTGTCCTCTGCTTGACCTTCACTCAAACAGCTTGCTCAGCTCTGATTCCTGACTCCGTCCTGGGATGCTTAGCTCCTTCCAAGAGGTAAGTACCCAACTACCCCCTCCTTAACCAGCCCAGGTTCAGTCACTCCAACCAGTGATCAATATGGCCATGACAACCCAAGACGGACCCCAGAAAGTCATCAAGACATAGTTCATTTTCTTCTCTGAGTAGTATCTGTTTTGTTCTAAATGAATTTTTCTTTTCTCTTTATAAAAACCTGTCTTCAGACAACTTCGAACTATTATTAAGATACCCAAATCAGGAAACTGTCACTTACATTTGCCATTCTGGTACCAAGAAGCATTATGCCTTAGAGAATGGTGCCAGCACAGGGCCAAGGAGCCTGTTGGGAGGTGTTACCTCTCACAGCAACACTTAGGCAATATTTCCTTATAAAAGACACAGACAGTGCTGTCCTTCTATGATCACATGCCAGAATTGAAATGGCCATATAAATCCAACCTCATAAAATAACAGTCAATTTTAACTATTGAAGCCCTTAGAAATATAGGTCCTATGACATATTACTTGCCATAATATTAGATATGAGGGGTTTATACAAAAATATAAATGTATATACATGTGATATTAAAATATATATAAATTTGGAGTCCTTGCTTTATGCCAGGCATCAGACATATGTACTTCTACCTGCATTTCTTCCTATAATCCTTACAACTCTATAAAATATGTCCTGCTCTTCTTGGCACCTTATAGATGAAAGGTTAAGAAACCTGCCCAAGGTCACATAGCTATAACACAACAGAGTCAAGATATAAAGCCAAAGCTAACTCTCTCAACTACTGCCCTATATTTTGTTCTTGGTGAAAGTAGCTAGGATGTGAAGGAGCATCCTTGCTTCTCAGATGAATCACATCATACCCCTAACCCTCACTGCTGAAATGAAGGAGGTGGGCCATGTGCTCCCTTAGGCTCCTTCAAGACCCAGTGGTCTGCAGTTGCCTGCAGTGGCCCCTCTGGTTGGGTTCCTTCCTAGCCAGGACACAGGAGACGAACGGATCATCATCACCTTTCTCTCATCTACATTAACCTTCTGATGTCATGTACATCATTGTCCTTCCCTTTTTCTAAAGATCATTTAACACCCCATTTATTCACCTTTGGTAATGCTCTTCTTTCAAAGTACAGTGAGAGGAATAGCTTTCAAGGTGATTTTTCTGCACTGAGGGCCCATCGGGCTCGGAAGGGCCCCTTCCAGTATCTTGGCTCTGGAGCAGACAGATGCAATGGGGCCACATCAGCAGTAGAAATAGTAATCTAGGCTAGTGAGAGAGAGACAGGTTGACCAGTTCTTTACTGGAGAACCAGAATATAGCTGGTATTTGCTCTAGCAACACCATTTAGGAACTGTCCATCCTACCCCTGAACCACAGGAGGGGTAGTTCGTGATGTCAGAAGAGTAAATGCATTTTGTCTAAGTCACCAACTCCAATCACTTATGAGTGGGCTTCTGGAGCGCTGGTGTGAAACACACTTGGAGATGCGTCTCAGTCCCACAGGAAATAGCACTGATGGATTAATGATGTCTGCCACAGCAAAGAACTAGAAAAGAGGACCAGGCTCACTGCCTTCTTACAGACCGTGCACCATCAGTGGAAGGCACAGGCTATGCCATCAAATCAGCCGAGGTTCAAATCAGCTCCCACACTTACTAGCTGTATAATATTGGGAAAAATTCTTAAACTTTCTGAGTGTCCGCTAAAATGGAATAGTTGTAGTAATAAAGACTGAAGTGTTTGGGAAGTGCTTAGTTAGGACCCACTAACTCCTTAGCAATTACCCGTAAAGTTCCTCAGATAAAAGGCAGTTTCAAGAATGCTACTAAGTACAGCCAGGTAAAAATGCTCTCCTGCTCTCCATCCCCTGAATTGGGGCAGAAGTTACAAACTGGCAGTCATAGGCTCAGTTTTGCTTTTAAACCTATTTCATCTGGCCCATGCTGTTGGACTTACATGGTGTCTAAATGATCTTAGAATTAGTTACAAGTTTATTTCACATTTTTTTTAAAAATCCATATATCATACTTCTTTGAAAAGTTTGATCTGACATGATTGGCCCCATTCTCATATGGCAAGAGTCCACTAGAGCTAACTAGTGGCTGCTGCCTTTGGAGGGGTCCTAGACTCTTTTTCTTTCCTTTTTCCATTGTGGTATATGTCATATATTCAGGAAAATGCATAAAATACATCACAGTTTAAAGAGTAATTATAAAGCAAACATCTATGTGACCGAGTCCCAGGTCAAGGAATGTAACATGGCTCCCCCAATCTGTCCTTCCAATCACAGCCTCAGCACCCCTTCAGGGTCTCCATCAAGCTGACCCTTGTGATAACCATTTTCTTGTTTTTCATTTTATTTTTACAGCGTATGTATATATCCCTACATAGTTTAGAGCGCTGTATAGACATGAACTCTTACCAAATGCCTTCTTTTGGGTTGACTTCATTTTACTCAACGTGGAGGCTGGGAGATTTACTGAGACGGACAAATTACATTTATTTTCACTGCTGTGTGGGATGACCCAGCATTCTTTCTGTCTTCACCTGGCCCTATTATAGACCTTTGGATTTGTGCTTTTATAACTGGCTCCCCTGATGCAGAGAAATAATCATCATTATAATCATGGTCCACTCTCTGACCACTCCAACCAAGTTTCCCAGCTTCTTCTCCACCCCACGGTGAGCTCACCTGGCTGATATCCCCCATGAGGTTTCAACCTAAGTAGGCATAGTCTCTGCAATTCCCGTTCCACGTCACTCTTCAGTTCCTAGTGACCTGCCCGGCTCATCTGGTAAGTGACCCAGCCGGCTGTGTAGGCGGGTCACTTCCTCTCAGTAAGGAAGTAAGAGACTCAGTGGAGCCAGAAGCCGATCACCCTCCAGGAGCACGTCAGGCAGCTCACAGCTCCTCCGTGGCTGCTTGTCATTACCGTGGCTTTCCAATTCCTTGTCCGGCTCTCAATCTGTGCAGACAGCTCCCCCGCCAGCCCAATTTGAATTAATTTGTCAAACAAAATTTTGTGGAATAATGTATCAGCTGCATTACTGAAGTAAGATCTATGACTTCTACCGCGATCCTTTCATCTTCTAATTTAGCCATTCTATCAATAAAACCAATCAAGTTCTCTTGGCAAATTTTTCTTTATAAATCAGCTTTATGGGTCATGGATCCATATTCTTCTTGATGTTTATGGATTTTCATTCCTAATACCAGTCCCATTGTTTTACTACAGTGGAAGTGAGACATCTAAGACAATGTGAATAGGGGTGCTTTCCAATACCCTTCTGGCTAGAAAAGTCAAACTCAGCGTTTCAGGGATGCTGGAGGGCTTTACTCTACCAACCCGTGGTGGACAGAGAGCAAAGTTCCAATCTGCCGGCTGGCATATAAGGCCCTTTGACCACCTGACCCCAGCCAGGCTCCCAGTCTCCTTTCTCCCATGCATGAATGGCGTGACAAGGCTCTGGTGTGTCGGAATCATTAATCCTTTGTACTCTGCAATGCCCCTTGCGTCAGTTAGAACCCTGAAGGGGGTGAGTGACAGAAAGCCAGTAACAACATAAGTTAGCTTAAGATAAAAAGAAATACATTGTCTCATGTAATTTAAAAGCTAGGGATATCCCTGACTACTGATGTCCAGTATTCAGGTGCCACTTTCAGGACTTCAGCAAACAGAACTCTATCTCTCTCTCTCGCTCTGGCTCTGGCTCTTTCTCTCTCACACATTCTACCTTAGAATCACATAAATGCTTATGGATTTTCCAATATTTACATTTCTCACTCCCAGTCCTAAAAGATAGAAAGTCTCCATGGGATCTTAGAGGGATTTTCTAAATTCTTTATTCCTTCTATGTTATGATATTTATATGTCTATGGCCATTCTCAAGTGAGAGTTATCTTGTCCCTGATGGGATATTTGACCATGTCTGAAAGCATTTTTGCTTGTCACAATTTAGGGGGAATGGTACTGAGGCCACAGGTGTTGCTAACATCCTACGATGCACAGGAGAGCCCCTACCACAAAGAATTTTCTGACTCCCAATGTCAGTGGTGCTGAGGTAAGAAACCCTTCTCCATGCCCTTTGCTCTTTGCTGTGTGAACTGACAGTGAATGGATTTCTCTGTCCTACTAGATGCAACAAAACACTGTGTCTACTGCGCAGACACAAACTGGCCCAGTCCCGCTGGCACTGGAATGTAGTCTACAGAGGCACACTACACACGACTGTGCACAAGGTGCCCTGCTGAGGGATAAGTGGGGCTGAACTGGGTCTGATGAAAACTGACCAGCCAGTGCCCGCAAAACTGTATGCAACTAGATGACATCTTTTCCCAGTTGTCATGGATTCCCTGCAGTGGCAAAATAGGAAGTCAGGCTCTTCCCTGCATCTTTAGCTAAATTTATATATTCACTTATTAAGATTTCTAGATAGTTCATTTTGTTCTTTGAGGTCTTAAGAAGGACATGATGAACTACTTGCTGCGTTAGTAAGGAGGCCTGGCAGATGGCACATGTGGTTTCTAGGTAATCCCCCTTGAAGCATCATTCCTGTGTCCCTCTCCTTCCAACAAACCCACCAGAAGCTCTGTCTTCTAAAAGGCAATGCCTGTTGTTGTAAAGTGAGGATCCTGACAAGCACTGTGGTGGCAGGCAGAGCCTAAGATGCCCCTCAAGCTTCCCGTCCCCTGGCATACGTGGCCTATAGAACCCCTGGGACTGTGAACATGAGGAGCTATCACCGCTATGATTATTTATGTTATACAGAGATTTTACAGATGTAATTACATCCCAAACCCGTTAACTTTAAGTCAGGGAGACTCTCTGGGGTCGGCTTGACCTAATCCCAGGAGCCACTTAAATCCAGGTCTAGAGACCAGCAACAGAAGAGGTCAAAACTTCAACGCACAAGAAGAATTTGACTTGTTGACAAGCCACTGCTGACTTGAAGACAGAGGGGCCCAGGTGGCCAGGAGTGTGACAGCCTGAGAGCAGCCGGATGACAATCAGCAACGAAATGGGAACCTCCATCCTGCAGCCACAAGGAACTGAATTCTGCCACCAGCAACAAGAATGAGAGACTGGAAGTGGATTCTTCCCTAAAGCCTCCAGGTAAGAACTCAGTCCAGCCAACACCTTGGTTTCAGGCTGGGGTGGTCCTAAGCAGAGAGCTTAGGCATGCTGCAATAGATGTCTAACCTAGAGAACTGTGGGCTAATGAATGGGAGTTGTTTAAGCTGATAGATTCATGGTCACTTGTTACATAGCCATAGAAGAGTAAGACAACCAAGAACAGACCTCTAGTCACACAGATACCTCAAGTCCTTGGCTAGCCTCACAACATTAACTTTCTACTTATTCCCACTTTCTTTCCACACCACTGTAAAATGTGGGTGATTTATCTGAGGTCTTGCAAGCTCAGTCACACCTAGGTAAATTTCTTTCAGCCTAAGACCAATGGAATTTACTTTTCACAGAGTTAAACCATAGTTTCTTTTAACACGCCATTCATACTCAAGGTTGCTCCTGACCTTGATCACCCAGTAATCCTCATTTTAAGAGCCTAAAGCACATTATTTCTGAAACAAAATGCAAACATACTATTTTTCTTTATAAAGCAGTCCCCCTAAAGCTGAGTTTCACCCAAGAGCTGCAGGATTTCATGGCAGGCCCTTTGGATTATTTAATATTCCCTTCGTCTCCACCGGAGGCTGTGAGGCTGAATAGAGATGATGTCTCGGGATTGTTAAACATAACTCCAGAGTGCGTGCCTGAAACACATTCTGGTTGCTAGAAGATGGAAGATACAAGACGCAGAGCTGGTCTGCGCTGAAGTAACTCTTCCTACCGAATCCCCAAGCTTAGCCACAGTAAGAATTTTAAAGTACTTGGGCCAAATGTTCATCTACTTGCAATTTAAGGGATATTTAAAAAGTTATCCACCAGGTCCCACTGTAATTTGAAAGATATATTGGAAAGAAGTACTGGGACTTGGGGGAAAATTTCTTGATCATGAATTAAAATTTCATAACACCACTACAGCATTTTTGATGGTACTTTTGTCTTCCTGTGAAGCATTTCCCTTGAGTTCAGCTGTTCCATTTGCATTTTTAATATTCAATTGTTTCTAACTCATGCCCAGAGTTTTTGACCATGTTTATATTAGAATCTAAAGAAGAGTACCAGCAATTCCCAATTGTTTGGACAGAATGCTCCCGTAGGTTGTTTTTAAGCAAGATCATTGCACAAAAACACCCTTTTTCTCTTGGAAACACTTTTGGAAAGGGTAAGGTTTCCCGACCAAGGATGAGCATGAAAAAAGTTATAGCTGTAACAAATACGTTGTAAAAGAAAAAGGTCAACCATAAACTCTTCTGGATAATTAAAAACTTAGACAAATTACACTTAGTCTATAAAATTAACATAAATATATCCTATATATTGTTGCATCCTATATGAATTGATACACTGGCCTTAGTTAACAATGGGGCTTGTTTCTTTAGATTTAGAAAGACTTTTAAAGAACGTTGAGAATGGTCTTATTTTGTTTTTAAAGTCACTTGGGAATTGCTGACCAAATGATAGTTTATCCCCCTTATAAGTTTCCTGGAGCAAGGGTTCGTGTTCAGAATCATATCAATTGCCATAAAACTACCCTCCTCTTCAGAATTGTTTTTTTTTTTTTTTTTAACAAAATATTGATCAGCTAAAGCATGTGCGTGTGTTTGTGTGTGCAGGTGCCTGCTTGCACCGGAGAACCAGAGTCGGCCTTCTCTGCTTCTGACCTCTCTGCCCACTCTTTCGCACACAACCCCATCCCACCGGCCCACCTCCTCCCTCCTTTCTGTCTTGGTCCCACTAGTTCAAGTCCTGCACATTGAAATGTGAATAGGTGAGCAGGAGAGGGATGCAAGGTGATACTTACTTTGCCTTGGGGATGGCCTGTGGAGCTAACGATAAAGAAAAGGGGCTGGTATGGGCTGATTATATGGATAGAACTATTTCTCCATCAGGTAACCATAGTATTTTCCCTACCTCCTGCTTCCTTTCTATTAGAAAGAGACTCAATAGATAAACCGGTCTGGTAGGCAATGAAGTAGTCACACTAAATAAAATCAAATAAGCTAAACAATAAAGCTCAAAATTTGAAAAGTGAGAATAATCCTCATCCATATTGCCTTTTCATCCATCTCGGAGGCTTTAGCTTGGAGGTCTACTCACGTCACTGGGCGGTGGGATGAAGTGGGGAATAGACTGTGATAGATAATCTAGTTTGTTTGTTTTTCCTGCCCTGCATATTCCTCTTTGTTCCCTTCTCCTCTGGTCACAGGGAAGATGTCTGACATGAACTTACCCACCTAAAACAGGATACCTATAAGGATCCTGTTTTACGCCAGTGACTGAGGGCATGGGATTCAGGAAAGGCCAGTTGCATTTCCTCACTGGAATAGACATGCAGATGATGGACAAGAGGAAGTTCCTTTATGTTGGTTTGAATAATCTAGGGCTACTAACAGCTATTGTCCCCGGCCACATGGAAGGAACTTGTCTGCTGAACAAGAAGAAGCACACACGGAGAGAACAGAAAAGTAGCTGGGTAGGTAAAGGCATCGAAGGATAAATACATGAGCTCTCCCTTATCTTCCTTCAACAGAAACAGAGATGCCAATATAATCGGACACCCCACGCATAGACCATGGACTTTAATCAAATTCATCAGCTACTTTGCCTTGGTTTCCCAGTGCTAGCAACTTGAATTCTCAAAGTCCCAGGGAGATTTTAGGGAACCCCTGACCCTGAGTAAGGAAAGGACCTAACAGGCACTGTCCTTCACCATCCTTTAAACCCAGAGCCATCATACTGCATGCTTCCAGGAGGTAAGTGGGATCTATTGGTATTGGGCCAGATGGTAGCCGACCCCACCCTGTGACCTATTTTTTGGAGCAACCCTTTCACCCTTCCTATCAAGCAGACTCCATGGTAGCCTTTCCGCACCAGTGCCAAAAGCATGCCCAGATTTTAGGATGAGCACAGCTTAGGCTCAGGCTAGGATCCTGGCAACCTGCGCTCATCCCATGTTCTACCACCTGCCCCTCTGGCTTCTGCTGCCAGAATTTGGCAGATGATGTGCTTGCTGGGCCAGTCACTGGGCTATGGAGGGATGACATGATGGCCTTGGCCCCACAGCATTTATTTAGGACTTCTGAGCCCAAATAGAAGACAAAGCATGCTAAATATGAGAAATGATTTCGAGTCACCTTCGTAGAACATATCAACCAAGTGTAACACATAGAATAGTTTGGATCCTGATTCAAACAAACCCAGGAATAAAAACACCACTTACAATGCAATCAGGGAAGTGAACACTGACTAGATATTTGATGCTAATAAGCAGATACTATCATTTTTTTTACATGTGATAATGGTATTGCGGTTGTGCTTTTTTTTAAGAGTTCTTGTCTTTTAGAAACACATACGGACATATATGTGGACAAAATGACATGATAGCTGAGATTTGCTTCAAAATAAACCAGTTAGGGTGAGAGAGGTGGAGAGAAGTAGGTGGGGTAGAAATAAAACATTTCTCTTGAGGACTACTGAAGCTGCGTGATGGTTACATGAGGATTCATTGTACTATCTTGTCATTTGCTCTCTGTATTTGAACATTTTCATAATAGAAAGTGAAAAAATAATTCCAGACATCTCTGCAGGCCGGGGTTCTAGAATCCCCTCACTGCGAGCGAGTGGCTCTATCTACGTCAGCATTTCCCAGCTGCAGAAAACTCAGTTGCACAGTGGAAACTATTTTGACATTTCTAGCTCCCACCCAAAACATACAAGAAAATCAGGCTCTATATGCAATACCACAGTGAGTTAAAGAAAGTAAGGTTCTATCAAGCCACAAAGATCTAGAAAATATCTGTTTACACTCAATGCAATATACGGGCTCAAGTCAAAACACCATATCTCCACCTTCTGGAGAAAAAGATGAGAGTGTGTTTTATAATCAGAGACAGCTCCCTTGAATATATCCCAAAACCACAAGGAACTTAGGAATTACCCATTTCCTTCTCAAGTGGTCAGTGTGGACTAGATCTCTATAATGTAGGCTTTCAGGGCCAGTAACTACTTCTCAGGCATTACTACCTCAAATATATCCATCATTGTATTGGGGATGAGAAATAGAGAAATAGAACCACTAAGATATACAAAGACGTAAATATAAGAGATTAATTACAAGAATTGGCTCACGTGGTCATGGAGGCTGAGAAGTCTATGGTATGCCATCTGCAAGCTGGAGAACCAGGAAAATCAGTGGTGTACTTAAGTCTGAGTCCAAAGGCCTAATCATTGGAGTGCCATGATATAAGTTCCAATCCGAGTCCAAATATCCAAGAATGAGGAGCACCAATGTCCTAAGGCAGAAAAAGACGAATGTCTCAGCTCAAAGAAAGAGAGTTCATTTGCCCTTTCTCCATCCTTTTGTTCTAGTCAAGCCCTCAACTAACAGGTTGATTCCCATCCACATTTGGGAGGTTGATCTTCATTTTTCAGTCTACTGATTCAAATGCTACTCTTTTTCGGAAACACCCTCACAGACACACCCAGAAATAATGTTTTACCAGCTCTCTGGGCATCCCTTAGCCCAGTCAAGTTGACACATAAAATTAGCCATCACAATCATATTAGAAACAAATATTCAAGGTTTCTTCCATGTGGTGCTCAGAGACATGAGACTGTGCTTGTTTTAAGCCTGTTCAATTGTGGGTCTTTCTGAGCAGCAAAATAATCCACATGAGTGGAGGACCCACCATGCCTGACATGATGTATCCCTCATTTATTTCTACGAAATTACTGCGAGTGTATGATTGCTGTCCTCTCAGAAAAATAATCTCTGTTTGGTTTTACACAGAGGCAATAAAAGAGATCTTTGAAAACTGTGTGTTGAATAGCTCCACAGTCTGAAGTTCATCATTTTTATTAACCATGAGGAAGATGTCATCTGTGTGGCAGGAGTATCGTGTGAGTATGGCTGGACACAGAATCCTTCGAAAGTATTTGACTTTATTCTCACTTGGACCCCACAGGACTCAGTGAGGAAGGCAGATTGTATGGTGG
The DNA here is from genome assembly GCF_030435805.1 of Mustela lutreola. Taxonomy (NCBI): domain Eukaryota; kingdom Metazoa; phylum Chordata; class Mammalia; order Carnivora; family Mustelidae; genus Mustela; species Mustela lutreola. The sequence continues at coordinate 5,799,191 of NC_081305.1, forward strand.
GCACAGTGTGGAGTCTGAAGGAGGAGGTACCACTTGAATATCTCCAGATGCATTGGCACCTCCTCCCCTGCCTCTTATAGTCTCTGATATGTCCAGATCTGGTGAGGTGTGGGCCCAGAGCAATAGAGGCCCATATGCAACAAGGGGATGCAAGTGTACTCCTGTGTGTCTGAGTCAATGACTAGGTATGACAGGCCCACTGTACCCTATGTTCCCCAAAGGCCTTCCCCAGCCTCACTAGCTCTGCCTTTCCTCTTTATTACAACTCTACACCAGTGGGTCACAGCCTTCACCACATCAGAATCACATAGAGGGCTCTTTGCATCACACATTGCAGGCTCCACCCCAGAGCCTGTGATTTAGAATCTACATTTATAATAACTGGCCAGATGATGCTGATGCTTCTGCTCTGAAGCCCTCCCTTTAAGAGGCATGGCTCTAGAGCTCCCTTTGAGTCTGAGACCTTTTCCTGAATCCCAATTTCCTTGGATGAGGCCCTCCTCTTCCTTGGCCTAGACCTTGGCCTTAACCCCAGCTGACAAAACCAGGAAGATCGTGATGTAGGGATTGTCCTGATTCAGCTTCAAGATACCTGCCTGTTCACTGTGAGACCTCTACTTAGAAAGCACTTAGGATGGTCACCAACCTTGAAGAAGACTGAATTCTACTTACTTCCTAGGACACTTTGATTTGAGGTATTGCTACTACCTCAGGGCCTGTCCTAGAATTGAGTTAAAATCCCTTACTTCCTATTCCACACATACATTACTTTCTTCATGCCCTCTAGCCCCGATGATGAGGTCCCAATCCTATGTAGCCAAACCAACAGGATAGTGTTCCAACCCCGTGTACCTCTCTCTACTGGAAGCCCAGGTCTCAGGCTCCCAACTTGATTTTGGCGCCTGTACTGCTGATTTATTAATATTATTATTACAATGATGATGATGATGATGAGCTCTTCTGGAACGGAGAAGGCCTCAGTTCAAGCCCAACTGTATAAACAACCATTTAGGAAGAATTTGGCCAAATGCCTTTACTCCTTTAGGACTCAAGGCTGGAATCAACAATCTATAAATGCCCAGTTTCAACCTGCAGATAAATGTTCCAATTCATGCAGCTGGGAGGAGACCCAGACTTTTCCATTTTTTCAAAGCTTCCTTAGTGATCACAGTGTGCAACCAGGGTTGAGAGCCACTGGTTCATCCCCTGACTTCCCACGTAAGTAGACCAAGACCTGGAAGAGTGGCATGTCAAAGTTCCACAGACAAATATTGGAATCTGACACTAGGATTCCAGCCTCCCGATTCCTAGCTCAGAAATCACACAGACACTGCGAGATAACACCTTCCCTCCTAGACAGGCTCAAACCCAAGCAGTGGCTATCCCGCTTGAGTGTGCCACAGAATCACCCAAGGAGTTCGTTAAGGGAGATCTGGAATCTCATCCAGCCTTCTGCAGCTTGGAGATTCCCAGAGATCCCCAAGGGCAACAGGAAGGGAAGGTGACTAGAGCGCCCCTAGTAGCTAGAGTGTGCCACCAGCGTCCACCAAGCCTCCTTCGCCTGGGTTAGAGTCCTGGCCCTGGGCTTGCCCTCCATTCTTTAGCTGCAAAGCTCCCAATAAACCTGACACCTTGCTTCTGACTTGAGCTTCAGATCTGAGACCCTAGATTGGCATCTTGGCTTATGACCCTCACCCTTTCTCCCTCTCTCCCCAGCTTCCCTAGCTGAGGAGGCTGTGTGCCTCCTTATAAAGACCAAATTTCACCACTGCTGGAGAAAACTTCAAAGGCCTTCCCTGCCCATTCTAAAGCAACCCAGCCTCTCTCCTCTCAGGGGCTGGAAACCGGACTCATTATACACACTATTAGCTATAAAGGCTTCAGAGGCTATTACAGAGAAATAAAAGTCCCCCCAGTGACTTCCATGGATGGTCTGAAATGTTTGTCATTGTCCTCAAACAACAGTTTGTCACAGGGACATATAATTTGGCAGAGTCTGAGCAGGCCCCTGGCTCCTCACTGGTTTATTTATGTCATTTATTGGGAGCTCTTAAAGAATTGTTTTTCCCAGTCTGCCAAATGCACTGATGGAAGCACATTGTCAGCCTTCAAAAACCAGAATCACATCGTTGTCTCGCAAATATGTTCCTGCTCTTTAACGGAGATTTAAAATTGTGCTGCACTGAGGAGAGAAAAATGGTATATGTGTGAGTGTGGCTCAAAATCCCCCCATGCTTGGAGGAGGGTCGGCTGGGTTCTAGTATCTTTCAGCAAAATGCAGCAATTTATTTGTGGAAATCCCATTATAGCTAATAGGAGTTAAAAACCATTAAAAAAGATAAGGATGTCTAGCCATTTCAAGATTATCTTGTGAAATGTGCCCTGCTAAAAAAGGAATGAATTTTGCAAAGAACATCACAAATCTAGTCATACCAATTCAACTCACATAAAACAATTAAAACTAAATAAATCTGATACCAGTGCTAAATGCTTTTTTAAATCTATCTTTAAATACATCAGGCTTAGAAATTCTCACTACTACGAAAACATACGCTGCACAAGTAGACATCAAAGGCTATTCTCAGGCAACTCCCTTTAAGCAAGTTAATTGGACAAAATTTTAAATTAACATGAAGGAAGATAGTATTACAATTTATAGAATTGGAAATTTCAAACATAAAGAACTTTTGAGCTGGGGTAAATCGTATCCTTGAACTTGTTCTGCTCAATATGTTTCGTAGCATCTAGGAGAAAGATGGAAAGAAAGCTTTTCCTATTTACAGGGGAAACAAAACTGAGAGAAGTAAGTGATCCAATAGAGAATAAAATAAAGATGATTCACATTGATTATGACAGCCTTAAGGAAACTGTAATTTCCTTTCTTAAAGTAATTCTATTCCACCTCTAGAAATTGATTCCAGGAAAATCATCCTAAAAATGTTGGAAGAGGAAAGAAAAAAGAAAAAGAAAAATACATATACAAAGGTGTTCAATATTGTCTTATTTATAATATGAGGAAACACACCGGCATGTTAATACCAGACAGATGCTTCAATTAATTATGATATAGTCATTCAATGAAACGTAGCACTACAATAGTTATTCAAAGTTTATAATAACAAAAAGAAGTACTTCTTCTTTCTTAAGATTAAAAAATCAGGATACAAAATACAGGATAAAAAGTTTTTTAAAAATATAGCAGATCAGGAAAAATAGCTAGAAAAACTGTGGTGGCAGTTTATTCTTTATTTCACTGTTGCTGCTCCCCTCAACAGTCACTCTTCCCACCATCTAACGTTTATTAAACGCCTACTTGGGCCAGGACCTGGGGGTGACTATTAGTTTCTTTTACTTCATATTTCTCTGTGATTTATAGTTTGTACATGATGCTGCAATTTCCTCAAGAGGACCCAATTATAATAGCATTCTCTCACTGAGCTTACAGATTTATACAGACTCCCCTCTTTCTTTTAAAATGCAAACTCCCCTGAGGCACCTGGGTGGTACAGCTGGTTAAGCATGGGACTCTTGGTTTGGCTCAGGTGGTGGTCCCAGTGTCCTAACTCAGGGTGGTGAGATCAAGCCTCCTGGGTCCAGCTCATACTCAGCAGGGAGTCTGCTTGAAATTCTCTCCCTCTCCCTCTGCCCTGCTCAGCACACACACTCATAAGTGTGTGTGTGTGTGTGTGTGTGTGTGCTCATACACACCTGACTGTAGAAGCTGCATGCCTCACAGAGGAGGCCCCTTGACTGCTAAGGTCTGTCTGAGCTGGTTCCACTCCTCCTTTGAGTCCCCTTCCCAACAAACAAGAAGATAGTCTCCCTGAACTTATTCGCCAATCACAGGTAGTAGTACCTTCCTTGATAATGACCATGTCAGTTAACACGTATGATCAAGAAAGGTGTTGACCACACAGCTACCATAACGCCCAGCATCCTCTAGGGGCACCTGGGTGGCTCAGCCAGTTAAGTGTCTACCTTTGGCTCAGGTTGTTATCCCAGACTCCTGGGATCAAGCCCCAGATCAAGTCTGCTTCTCCCTCTCCCTCTGCCCCTCCCCACTGCTTGTGTGCTCTCTCCTTCTGCTCAACCTCTCTCTCTCTCATCCCCTCTCTCTCTCTTTCAAATAAATAAATAAAATCTTTTTAAAAAATGCCCAGCACCTTCCAGACCATCTAAGTCAGGGCTCTATGGGTTACAATTATTGGAAACTTCCTCAACCCAGGCCCCAGGGCCTTGGCACATGCTAATCTCCCTTTGCAGAATGCTCTCCTCACACATGTCTACCTGGCTTGCTCCCTTGTTTACTTCCAAATTTCCCCTTCTTGGGAGGTCTCTACAACCATACTCTTTTAACATTCCTGACCACTCACATTTCAGCACTCTCTGTCCCTTTTCCTGTTTTTATTTTCTCCACTGCCACCAACCTTTTCTTTTACACCATACGTTGCACTTACATTGTTCACTGTTTCTCACTCTCCCACCTCTGCTATCCAATAACCACTGGAATGCAAAGCTCCAGGAGGCCAGAGATATTTTTGTCTTTATTTTCTGAAGCTGTAACCCCAGCCACAAGAACAGTGTCTGGCACATGATAGGCACTCAATAATATTTGAGGAATAAATAATGAGGAATTGGTGCAATTGCAAGGAAAACTATAAATCAGAGCAATCATTTGTTCAACACCTGTCATTTACAGAGAATATTTGCATATGCTATTTCATTAGGCCCTCTCCAGAACTCTGTGAGTGCATGATATTTATTTTACTCATTTTACAGGTGGAGAAATTGAGGACCAGCAAGGTGAAATAACTTGTCCAAGGTCACTCAAGTAGTGTTTTTTTTTTTTTTAAAGATTTTACTTATTTATTTGACAGACAAAGATCACAAGTAGACAGAGAGGCAGGCAGAGAGGGCGGTGGGGGAAGTAGGCTCCCTGCTGAGCAGACAGCCCAGTGCGGGGCTCGATCCCAGGACACTGATATCATGACCTGAGCCAAAGGCAGAGGCTTAACCCACGGAGCCACCCAGGCGCCCCTCAAGTAGTGTATTTATTCATTATGATCACCATGACAAAGTACCACCAGGCATAAACAACAGAAATACATTTTCTCGCAATTCTGGAACCTAGAAGTTCAAGATCAAGATGTTGGTGGGGTTGGTTCTTCCTGAGGGCTGTGAGGGAAGGATCTCTTCCAGGCCTTTCCCCTTGGATCACAGATCCTGTGCCTTCACATTATCTTCCCTCCATGGGTGTCTGTGTTCCAGTCTCCTCTTGTTATGAGGACACCACTCATTGGATGAGGGCCCTCTCTGTGGCCTCACTTTACCTTAATTTCCTCTTTAAAGTCCCATCTCCAAATACTAGGGGTCTTCAAACTATTTATGTTCCCTTAACAGGTAGCAAGCAGATGGCAGTGGTACAATTGGAACACGAGTCTCTTGACTACAGCCCACGCCTTTCTGACATCACTGTGCTCCCACCCACCCTGGGACCGTCCCTGACCTGCACACGTGACAACCACCTCCCTATGTGGACCATCCACAGGTACACCGTGTGCAAGCCGGACAGCCTGATGTTCCACTTCCTGGGACGGCATGTGACCCAATTTCTCTCCAGCCTTGAATCTTGTTAATCCAATTCCTCCAGCGCTTCCGATTCCATTGTGTGTCACATGGGGACCATCCTCTGTGCTGTGTCATGTACACAGAGCATCCTTCTTCCAAATGACTCCCGAGGCAGTGCACAGAAGCTGCAGAAATCCACAGCCCAAACGATCCCCTCAGGAGTCCAAGATTCCACTATGCAAGGGTCAGTGAGAACTGGCCAGAGTTACAGCCCGAGATGACCAAAGCTCCACCTGCCACCACAGTGTTCTATCACTGCACCTCCCCAAGGTCATTGTGTTTCCTCTCCCAAATCTATGCTAAGTAAATGCCCTTTTTTGCGCTTCCTCTTTAGGGACATCTCTTCAGCTCTCCCATGGTGTTTATTTCATTCTGAGCATTAGACAGTCTCCCCATCGATCAGATACTCTCATCTAAGGCTCAGACAGGCCCAAGCAATGATCCTTCGCTGTTTCATTGCCACTCAGCTCAGATCCAGTGTCACTATTAGGAAAGCCCAATTACCGAACCACAAAGCAGTCTCTTTCCACCATCTAAATTTATAATCAACTCAGACTGACCAGGCAAATTGATAAGACTGACTTAGTAACTGATCATTAAGAAAGCTTTACAGAAAAATCTATTTGGTGGAAACAGTAAGGCTCGGGGGCACAGTAGATATGCTTCTGATGGGAATATTCATACAAAAGAAGAAACATCCCCCGTTAGTCTTATTAATATTGAGCTCTACCAAGTCTCGGGCACTGGCTGAGACCTGGACTTACCACAATGAGCAAGACATGGTTGAAACCCTCAAGAAGTCTACCTTGTCATGGAGGTAACAGGAACACCTCATCAACGTTCAAGATGGTCAAAATAGGAAGCTCACCATGAGACACAGTGCCAAGATCGACCCCGAGAGAATGACCCACACCCCTCACTCTGTGGAATCAGAGAGCTAACCCTGAAGCAGAAGCAGAGTGCAGAAGGATGCTGGGACAGCCACCAGGAACCAGTGCTCACGATTTCTTGTCCTGCAGTACCTCCCCTGGCCGCCACCATCAGCTTAGAGCACTTTGCCAGAGTGAGCTGCCATGCGATCTGGTCCTGGGCAGTGAGTCCACAATCCCTTCTTTCTCCAAACACCCACTCACATGCACGCGCACACTCTCAAGCATGTCCTCGCATTCACCCACTTGCACACTGATACACGCACACTCTCACACATGCATTCACAAGTGTGCACACACAGGCACACACACGTGCTTTCACATTCAGTTTCAGACTGAGGTGGACCCCAAAGAGAAAAGGGATCCTGAAACAAAAGGGGTCCAGTATATGCAGCCATCTGTCACCAAGACGTTCTCAAGGCAAATCTGGTTTTTGCCAGGACTCTTTCGGTACCAACTTCAGCCTGTTGTCTACACAGACTCAGAAAGACCCTGTGAGATGTGAGCCAAGTTGCGCCTCCTTCCAGTTCCAAGACGTGCAATGGCTCCGCATCTCACTCAGGACCTAATGGCCCATGGGGTCTTCCAGACCTACCTGTTACCTCACTTGCCTTCCTCCCACTCTCCCCACCTACCGGGATTCAGGCCCCTGGGCTCCTTCCTCAACCCTGCTGGTGTGCTTTCCCGGGGAGTGGTGCTTTTCACTCTACTCCACTCCACCTGCTCTTCCCATGGCTGGGGTCTATCCTTCCGCAGATAGCCTGCCACTTTGCTCAAATGTCATCTTTCCAGTGCGGCCTTTACCAACCATCCTGCTGAGAATGGTTCCACTGCCTCTCCCGCAGGTCTCATCCCCCAGTCCTGTTTTGCTTTAAATCCGTCGTGTTTATGCCATCTTAATGGAGAGCCCGTTTTTTCCACCCCGATTGTTTGTTTTTTTGTCTGTTTGCTCAGGGAGAAGGCAAGCTCCCAGAAGGCAGGGACGACTATTAATTTGAACCACAGTATTTTCACCCTGAACCTAAGAGAGGGCTGGGACAGAGAATGGGCTCCAGAAACAAGGAGCCAGCAGGAGACGTGTGCATTTGTCTCGGGCCCCTCCAGGAGCGAATGTAGTCCAGGACAGTCATCTTTACACTGAGAGGTTCGGACAAGCACCCTGGGAAATACCAGAGCAAATGATGGGAAGGGGCACCGTGTGCAGGGCCCTGGGGGCCCCTATCCTTCCTCTGGGGCAGCTCCCTCTGCATTCATTTTATCTCTGAACTGTTCACATAAGATTGTACACCTAAAACTAATATTACACTGTATGTTAACTAAGTTAAATTTAAATAAAAACTTTTAAAAAAGATTATCTCTAAAGAAAGATTTCTGGTGCTTTAGATAGAAGTTGTTTTTTGGGGTTTTTTTTTAATTTTTTATTTTTTTATAAACATATATTTTTATCCCCAGGGGTACAGGTCTGTGAATCGCCAGGTTTACACACTTCACAGCACTCACCAAAGCACATACCCTCCCCAATGTCCATAACATGGGGGCTTAGGTGGGTAGAAGAAGAATCAATGAAACAAGATGGAATTGGGAGGTAGATAGAAGTTTTAAAAACACAGAGGAAAGATCACAGAGAAGAAAGAAATGGACTGGAAACCAGCTCTCCTGCTTTTAACCGTGAGATATTGGCCAAATAACATGCGTTTTCAGAGCTTCAGTTTCTGCATGTGAACATACATAAACAATTCACATAAACATTCACATGAATAATATGAAAAATGAGGATGATACATACCTCCAGGGCTGCTATTAACAATATTTAATATTTAATTAAATTATCTTAATTAATTTAATTAAAATGACAGTATTTAATAAATAATAACAATATTTAACAAATGGTGAGGCACAGGCAGCAGCCAATCAGAGAGCGCCGGTGTCGGCATTGCAGGAGACAGGACGGCTGTGCCTGGCATAAGAAGAGGGTCGCTGTGGCATGGCCTCCAAGTTAATCTCAGGGCCTTCCCAGGAAATCTGAGGGCTCTTTGTGGCCCCTTCGAGACGCATAGGAGTGTGGGAGAAGGCCAAGGCTAACTCAGGGTGAGCAATAAAAACCCAGACCTTTTTGCAGCCCCTTTTGGAGCACAGACCCAGAACGCCCCAGGAATGAAAATCCAAAACAAAAGGTGCGACACACCTTCTTCCTACAAGCCCTTGCCAGCAATCAAATAGCATACCCCGAAGCCACAGACAAGTCATAATACGCCCATATTTTATCTGGGTCATATTATGTGCAGCATAATTAATGTTTAAAAAGCATTTCTGCAATAAAATGTCTCTAGAATAACCAGCATGAATCACAAGGAAGCTGTGGCTGTGTTTAATTTGATTGCAGAAGAGATTTCTAGTTAGTGGAGCATCGCCGCCAATGGCCCCTTACTGGACACAGCTAAACACAGCCAAGTGATTACATTTCCAATCAGAGGCAGAGTCTGGGACCGACAAGTCCCCCGTGAGAGCATTTCCTGGCCGAGAAAGCCCTTTGTTCCCTGTCTTGTTCTGCGAGTGTGCTTTCTCCAATGTCTCCCGATTGCTGAGCCATTTACCAGCATCTCCAAGGAGGATCTTGGCGTGACTCTTATGAAAGAATTCTCGGCTGAGACTGTCTGATGGCAGACCTCTGTCAAGTCATTCTCTCAATTTGGTGAGCTGATGAAATGCATCAATTATCTCAAAGCACTAAAGTTTGACAATTTCTTCATGAAATGAATATTTTAGTCCCTGCATAACAATGGAGGCAAAATGAGCTGGGAGGAGTGGAAAATTGACGGGCCAGGGTTTTTGCAAAGAGAACCAATTTGTCCTTGGTACAACAGACTTTGTTCATCCATTCCTTCCTGCTTCCTGCCTTCTTTACTCCTTGGCTGCTCCTTCCCTAAGAGTCTCAAGTGAGTGGGGGTCAGGAGGAAATGTTTGTTTCACGTATGAACTGGCAGGTGCATTGCTGGTTCTGACAGAAATAGGATGATTTCTGCACCTGGAAGACATGACCTACTGGGTCTAAAAAAATACTCCCCTGTCCTTGGCTTGGCTATGGACAGACTCATTATCTAGTCCAGTCTTCTAGATTCATAATTAACCAAAACATAATAATCTGCTACCAAAAAAATGAGCTATCGGAAGTTGTATATCATCTACTCTTCCATAAAAGTATAAGTTGGATCACGTTAATGTTTATCACTATAATAGTGTGTTTTATACTTGCATTTGAACGTGTTTTCGAAACAGGCAATGTTACTTTGTGGCTAAGAACTTGGGTTCATGAGTCTGATTGCCTGGTCTCAACTCTTGACAGCCATTTCTTCTGCACCCGTAAAGCTGATTCTGTCTGGTGGTAGCCATCATACTGAAATTTCTGCACAAAGCACAAAATAGTAAACCCTCCACGTCTGTAGAGTACTTAGCAGCTTGCAAAATGGTCTAAATATGTATTATCTCATGAAATCTTCTCAGCACCCTGGGAGAATATTCTCCCACTTTTCAGGCCTTCACAATCGCCATCGCTCTGCTCAGAAGTTTCTGCTTTCCAGTTAACATTCAGTCGTCCTTCGGATCTCAGCTAAGATAATACTTCTCCAGAAGAAGCTGTGCTTGACTCAGATCTGGTACTTGGAGAAATTAACTACTATTGCACCCTCCACTTCCTCTGCTGGCGCACTCTCAGCACTTCACTGTCATCGACAGCTTGCACGTCGGACTTCCCTGCAGAACAGAAGTTCTGTGAAGGCAGACTAGGGGTACCTTGCCCACCACTATATGGCCAGAGCTTGGCACGAGGACTAAACCTAAAAGACATGTACTATTTCTTTAAAGGATGCATTAGTTAATTAAGATTAATTAGGTTAAAGATATAAAAAATGGGACCTGATTATGGCACAGATGTTTACTGTCTCCCCGCCCCCCAAAGTCCTCAGCCTCCTTTCAGCAGGCAAGGCCATGTGATTAGTTCTGGCCAATGAGTTGTAGGCAGGAAAAAGCATGTAACCCTCCACCGTCAAGGCATACAGGAACGGATGGAGGAGATCCCTGCTTTCTTTTCCCCTGGTGCAATGATTAGAGCATCCACTTGTCAGGAAGAAAGAGCCCAAGGATGCAACCACCTGGACCTCTGGGTCATAACTTAAAAGAGAAGCAACATGAAGAGGCCTTGGATAAGCAGAGAACTTTCTGTGAGTGACTGTAAACCCATGGAAATTTGAGGGGTTTACTTGTTACCACATCATAGCCTAGTCTAATGTGATCAATTGAAAAGATCTTCCAGAATGACATAGCACACTGGTACCCAAACACAGATCCCTTGAACTTATTATATATTTAATGCTGAGTAGATAATAATGTATTGCCTTTAATTCCTTATCGGCCTAATATATTTTTTGTCCTTACTCCAACATAACAAACAAAATATCTCAGAAACCCCTTACTAAACCAAAAATCTCTGAAGAAAATGATGAACCATTTGCTATCAATGTGCAAACATTCCAGGCACCTGGGTGGCTCAGTAGGTTGAGCATCAGACTCTTGGTAACAGCTCAGGTCATGATCTCAGGGTCATGAGATGGAGACCCTTCTGGGGCTCCATGCTCTGTACAGAGTCTGCTTATCCTCCCTCCTCTTCTACTCTACCCCCTGTCTGATCTATCTCTCTCTCTCAAATAAATAAAGAAATAAAATCATGGGTGTCACGGCCAGTGCGACGAATCGACCAGGGTAACCATGGGGGCTAAGAGGATGATGAAAAAAAGTTAAGAGACAAAGAGATGGGGGCAGGAGGGACACCGAAGATGATGTCCAACAGTGCCAAATTTATTTCACATCTTACAAGCATTTATAAGGCAAGCCAGAATAGGAGGGGCATTACATCAGTACCTAGTCAGATGATCGCAAGTTCCTATAACAAGTTTACATGAACTACAAGCAAACCTTGTGACGCCAGGTAGTTTCAGCTAAAGTCATTAGCAAGACAACCAACCAGGGAGTGGATCATGGGAGGTACAGAACAACAAGGATTAACTAAGAACTCAGGACCCTGGCCACATTATTCCCTACTGCAGGGAGAGTGTGTGGGAAGTCAGGTAGGTGAGCGCACGACACATAGCACAGACCCTTTCTCAGTGCACTCAGCTTCCCGTCCTTAATCTTGTCAAGGTGTCTGGACTTTGAAGGAGACACAAGTCAGGGCCTGGTTTGGTCCTCGACTCCAACCGTGCCGTGGCCTCCAACACATGGGGCACCTGGGTGGCTCAGTCGGTTAAGTATCTGCCTTCAACTCAGGTCATGATCTCAGGGTCTGGTGACAGAACCCTGCATGGGCTCCCTGCTCAGCAGGAAGTCTGCTTCTCCCTTTCCCCCTGGCCCTCCCCTCACACCCCACCCCCGGCTTGTGTGTGCTCTGTCTCTCTATCAAATAAATAAATAAATAATCTTAAAATAAATATATAAAATATTTTTTTAAAAATTTGCAAACACTCTCTCTGTGTATTAGTGGATGCCCGAGACCCTACAGCCTCTCTATTTACCACAGAAAGACCTGTGTGGTAGGAGGAGCATACCTCTTTCTGAATGAGGCTACCTCTTTCTACGTTCCAATTTGACAGGTTTGGCTCTCTTCCCTATAAGTAGGTGAATAGTCAGAGTTGATTTGCTAAGTAGTTTCCTCAGATGTGATTACAGTACAATTATATTGATAATCAGCTCAGTGTGTGGTCAAATTGTTTTCTAACAACAACAGCACAAAGTACTCTAGTACATGGAAATAGGAGTCTTTAGGGAGAAGTTAATTTATAGGCTAATGTCTCCTTATACCAAATATGATTTCACAGAAATGTTCTTTCTGTGAAGTTAGGCTATTGAAAGGGAGATAGACCGGCTGGGCAGGGATAGAGACTCAGTCTTGGAGTTGGGGTAAGGTGGAAACTGGTCCCCTAGTGTATTTCATCACCCAGGAGTACAAGTCATGCTTCTCTGTAAACTGCCTTCCTTTCTCCTCCAGCTCTGCAAGGCTAGTCCTAATGCTTTAGAAAAAGAACATCAGCAATTAATGAGAGTCTATCCTTCAAAGATACTTTTATACATTCTCATTTAAGCCATCAGCTCTTTGAAATAGGTGTTTTCTCAGTTCGGCACGTACCATCTGGGTGGCCTTGGGCGAGTCACTGAGGTGCACTGAAGCACGGTTTTATCATCTATCAAATGGAGGAACGACCTACTGACCCTGAAAGGCTGAAAAAGAGTCCAGCATTGGAGGATTTCCTGGGAAACAGATTCTGAGATGAAGAAATGCTTGCAGGAAGCTTATTAGGAAGCACTGTCAGGACCAACCCCTGCAAGGGGTTGGAAGAGGCTAGATTAGACAGAGGGTTTGAACCGGCAGCTCCAGAATGACCTTAGTAAATCACATGGGAGCTTTAGGACTGATAGGTCCTCGGAGTTGGCCTAGATTGAGGCAAGGTAGGCAGGCCTTTGTATATCCCCTCACTCCCACCCCATCCATACACATACAACACAATCTACAACTCGTGAACATTGGCTGGTCATAGAGAAGGGACACAATCTTGGACAAACCAATTCCCTATAGCAGGACAATGCCCAGAGAGGAAATCTGCTGTGTGCCATTGGCAGACGACAAACACATCGATAGCCGCCAGAAAATGAACACAAAATCCTTGACGGGGAAATAGATGGTAGACGACAGCATTCACTGCGCTGGGTAATAAAACAGACGAGATTTGCCCTCACAGAGGTTATAATCGAGTGGTAGGAGACAGAGAGAAGAGTAAAGAAAGAATCAATTATCTGCAGTGCAACTGTGTCACTAGAGGAGCACACTCGTGTTCATTTCACGAGCAGGAACATATTCCTGACATAAGACTGGTGACTACACTGGCACCATCTTGAAGACTTATACCATAGCTCATTTGAATTTGTGGCCTGTGCATGGCAACTGGTCCTCAAATCCTCTACATGATGACCTGCCACCCTCCATGATTTCTTCTAGTGGCTAGTCTCCAGCTGTTGTTGGGCAACCCCCTGCCGCAAGTTTTTACCATGATATCATAATGTCAAAGGCCTTCCAGCCTTCCCACATCTGCTGGATCTCTGCTGTCTGTCTGCCTTACCATAGATTCCAGCTGTTGTCAAAAGTGTATCCTAGCCTTCGCAGTGATACTCTTCCTTGGGTTACCTGGGCCAGGTGCAGCATGATGACTGCTGTCCTTGTCCTCCCTCATGGAGTCAGAGCCGTTCTCTAGAACACAAAGGATGTACACGGAAGAGAGAAAGTCTCCTGTAGAGGAAACAGCATACATGGCCAAACACACTCACTTGGGGATTAAGCTGTAGGTGTGCACTGGAGAACATTCCAAAAGTTTACCTCAACATTCACTGGTCAGGAGAATACAGAAGTGTCTGCTGGGCCCCTAGCTCTCACGGACTGAAGCAAAGACATCAAGACGCAAGACATGGTGAAGAGACACACATACGCACAAACAATGTAATGGATTTTCATACTGAAATATTTTTTTTTTTAGATTTTATTTATTTATCAGAGAGAGAGGGGGGAGAGAGTGAGCACAGACAGACAGAATGGCAGGCAGAGGGAGAAGCGGGCTCCTTGCTTGGCGTCCCCATACTGAAATATTTTATAATTTAGGGGCACCTGGGTGGCTCAGTCGGTGAAGCATCTGCCTTCAGCTCAGGTCATGATCCCAGGGTCCTGGGATCGAGCCCCCCATTGGTCTCCCTGCTCAGCTGCTTCTCCCTCTCCCTCTGCCAGCCACTCCCCTTGCTTGTGCTTTTTCTCTCCCACTCTGTCAAATAAATAAATAAAATCCTTAAAAAAGAAATATTTTATAATGTATATATGGCTTTGAAATATATTTCAGAGACAACATTTAACACTACTGCACAGGGTGGCATTAAACAGAAAGCGTTTGCACAGGATGTACAAGAATTCATAAAACAATGACTGACTTCAATGTGGGGAACAGGCAAGATTTGCTAATGGAGCTGAAATCTGAAAGGTGAGGGGGATTTCACAGTGTTCAGGGTTGATACAGGGAGTATATTTCAGGCAGAAGTAGCAGCATATGCCCAGCCAGAGAGATGAGACAGAGCATTTGGTACATTTGAGGAAAGGAGCTCATGTGGCTGAAGCACACAGGGTGAGAAGGTGATGTGAGGATAGAATGAGGAGAAACGGAAATCACGGACAGCATTAAGCAAGGGGTGGGAAAATAAAAGGCTGTGATTTTGTAAAAAAGAGTATTGAAAGGTATGAGGCTCCTCCATTAAAGCCTCAGGACCTCAGAGCGCTGCTGTTATCAGAGTTGAGAATATCAACCCTATAACCTGTTAATGTCAGAATAGCAATTCCCTAGAGTTGATAGCCTCTCATAGTTATACCTCTTTATGATTTCATATATGTCACCATTTCATACATATCATGTAGATGCATTCAGGTGTCTCATACACATCATCACAAAAGTCCTATTAGGAGGACAGAGCAAACTATGGGTAAAGAATTTTACATTTTACAGACAAAACTACATAAACTGATTGATGTTCTATAGCTAATAAACAGAACCAGAACACAAACCCAGGTGTCCTTATTTTCACTCTGGGCTCTTTTGAGGCATTTTTCCAATGGGAACAGCCTATCCTCAGACACAAAGGTGTTTTTTTTTTTTTTTCCTCATCCTTTTTACTGTCATTGAAAAGTAGTTTTCTGGAGCCAAGTGAGCTGATGTATACACACAGATGAAAAGTAACGTTCATGTGGACCAAGAATCTCCTGACTAGCAGTAGAAAACAAGCTAACTTGTGAACAACTAACAAGGTTCAGTCATTCGTTCAACAAAAATGTATTAAGCGCTTATGATGAAGTAGGTGTTTTATGCTATTCACATGGATACAGAAAGAAGCAACCAAACACCTCCAAGCCCTCAAAGTGCTCCCAGCCTGCCTACCACATGCAGTTTGACTGCTTCCACGTTTAAGAGATATGATGAAGGCTTTCTCCAACTGACTGATTTTACTTAGCATCATACCCTCCGGTTCCATCCACATTGATATAAATGGTAATTATTCATCCTTTCTGATGACAGGGTAATATTCCACTGTGTATATCTTATGGTTTCACTCATATATGGACTATAAGAAACAGTGCAGAGGACCATAGGGAAAGGGAGGGGAAACTAGATGGGAAGAAATCAGAGAAGGAGAAAAACCATGAGAGATTTTTTTTTTTAAGATTTTATTTATTTATTTGACAGAGAGTAACCACAAGTAGACGGAGAGGCAGGCAGAGAGAGAGAGGGAAGCAGGCTCCCTGCTGAGCAGAGAGCCTGATGCAGGACTCGATCCCAGGACCCTGAGATCATGACCTGAGCCGAAGGCAGCGGCTTAACCCACTGAGCCACCCAGGCGCCCCACCATGAGAGATTCTTAACTCTGGGAAACAAAGTAAGGGTTGCTGAACAGGAGATGGGTGGGGGATGGGTGAACTGGGTAATGGTGTTAAGGAGGGCACATGATGTGATGAGCTCTGGGTGTTATATGCAACTGATGAGCTGTTGAACACTAGATCTGAAACTAGTGTCATACTATGTGTTGGCTAATTAAATTTAAATTTAAAAAGAGAGAGAGAGATGACGATGGAATCTTGACCCAAGCTCTTTGCTACCCTGGAGCAATATTATTCATCCATTTCCCTACCATAGCCTCATGGTGAGATAAGTTATATGTCCCTCCACTTGACCTTAGACTTGATCATGTGACTTCTTTGGCCAATGGGATGTCAATAGAAATAATATCAGACATCATAACAGACATAATACCATAATTCCATTTAAAACATATGGCTCAGCTGGGCTTGCTTTCTTGTGCTCCTGCCTTACACAAAAGACAACTCTGCCTTGGTAGCCATAGTCCAAGGAGGATGACAAACATGTGGAATAAACTTAACCCAGCACACAGCCTGGAGCCTAGCCCAGCCTAAAGCCCCTAAGCATCCACTAATCCACAGATGCGGAGCAAAAACTAAATGTCTACTGATGTGTATGCCACTGAGATATTGTGGTTATTAGTTATGTAGCATTATTGTGATGAAAGCTAACCAAAACAGGAGCTATAAATGTACAGTATCATCCTTTGAAACATGTAAGAACTGATCACATGAGCCTGAATGCTGCTACACAAAATTAAAATCAGACGATATCAGCTCCTTGCTTAAAACACTTCAGTTTCCTTCTAAATTAGAAACAAAGCAAAGATGTCCACTCTTACAATCCCATTCAGTATTATATTGGAAGTCCTAGACATTCTAATATGGAAAAATAATAAATAAAAGGCATACAACTTGTAAAGAAGGAAAACTATAATTATTTATGGACATCATGACTGAGTAGAAAATCACAAAGAATCTACAAAAAAAGCCACTAGAATATATTTGTGAGTATAACAAGGTCACAGGAAATAAGATCAATGTGAAAAACTCAATTGTATTTTTTATGCACTAGCAATTAACACTTGGAAATTGAATTTTTTAATGCACCATTTATGATAACATCCAAAAACATGAAATACTTAGGGATAAAGCTAACATAGTTAGTATTAGATTTGTATGCTAAATATTACAAAACACTAATGAGAAAAATAAAAAGTAATAATAATAAATGGGAAAATGTACTGTTTAGTACAGAAAATTTTTTAAATTCTTCCTAAATTGATCTAAAGATTCAATGCAATTTTAATCAAAATCCCACCAGGTTTTTGTTAAAAACTGGAAAATGGTTCTTAAAGTTATATGAAATGAAAAAACAAAAAAAAAAAAACTAGAAAAGCCAAAATAATTTAGAAAAAAGACAAAGTTTGATGACTCATCTATCTGATTTTCAGAATTACTATAAAATTGGAGTAGGTAAAACATTAAAGCAGGGGTCAAGAAACATTTTATATAAAAATATTGTAGGCTTTGGAGGCCATACAGGCTCTGTCACACCTGCTATAGAGCAAAAGCAGCCACAGAAGATACTTTAAAAAAATGAGTATGACTGTGTTCTAATAAAACTTTATTTACAAAAATAGGATAGACAGTGGTGGGGGAGAAAGGCAACATGGCAGAAGAATGGCGGACTAAAATGACATAGGTTGCAGGAGTTCATCTAGATAGTCATCAAACCACTTTGAACACCTGCAAACTCAACAGGAGATCGAAGAGAAGAAGAGTAGGAATTCTAGGAACAGAAAATTGACCACTTTGTGAAAGGTAGGACGTGCAAAGAAGTGAATCCAAAGCAACAGGAAGATAGACCATGGGGGGAGGGGCTGGCTCCTGGCAAGCAGTGGAGCAGCACAGCACAAAATCGGAACTTTTAGAAGTCTGCTCCACTGAGGGACATCATTCCAGAGGCTAAGCGGGGTGGAGCCCTCACAGAGACAGTGTGGTCTCAGGACCCGCAGGGTAACAGAAGGACCGGGGGTGCCTGAGTGTGGCAGAGCTCCCAGGTTTCGGAGCAGAGAAGCTGGCTACAGAGACAGAGGTGAAGAGTGGGCTCTCAGCTTGGTGTGGCCTTAAACTGTGATCCGCGGCAGAGTTGGACCATTGCTCTTTGAGCAGGGACCCCACAAGTGGCAGATCCAGGGAGATTCACCTTCCTCCTCTGGAGATAGGAATGTGCTGGGTTTGGAGACTCCAGATAGGGCCATGTGCCAGAGACAGAAATGCTTGGTCACAGGCCAGGTGAGCCCAGAGCACATCCAGAGACCAGGGAGACAGGAGTGACTGACCCGTATTCTCTGAGGCACACCACTAAGGAGTGGGCCCTCAAGCTCTCAGCTCCTCTGGGCTGGAGACTGGGAGGCCGCCATCTTCATTCCTGTCCCCAGAGCTCTATGGAAAGCATTCAGGGAACAAAAACTCCCAAGAGTGAGCTCGAACAGATTTCTTAACCTGGTCCCTGGCAAGAGCAGTGTAATTCCACCTTGGGCAAAGATATTTGAGAATCATGGCAACAGGCCCCTCCCCCAGCAAGAACATCCAGCCAAGACTAAGCTCACCAAACAAGGAGAACGGTGGAAATCCAGAGCTAGGGGAAAGCAATGCATGGAATTCATGGTTTTCTCTCCATGATCATTTAGTCTTGCAAAGATAAATTAAATTATTTTAATTTTATTTTTTCTTATTCTAATTTTTTTAACTTTTCCTCTTTCCTCTTTTAGTTTTTTTTTAAAGATTTTATACATCTATTTATTTATTTGTCAGAGAGAGAGAGATAGAGCACACACAAGCAGGCAGAGTGGCAGGCAGAGGCAGCAAGAGAAGCAGGCTCCCTCCTGAGCAAGAAGTCCTATGTGGGATTCGATCCCAGGACCCTGGGATCATGACCTGAGATGAAGGCGGCAGCTTAACCAACTGAGCCACCCAGGCATCCTCTTTTAACATTTTTTAACTAGCTTATCTTAACAATACCTTTTTTTAAAAATCTTTTTAAACCTTCATTATTATAGTCATATTTTATCCTTCATTGTATTTAACCTCACTTTTTGTATACAGCTTTTTATTTTCTAAAAAATTTTGGGATACAATTTCTTCTAATATGTCAAAATATACCCTAAATCTAGTACAGGGCTTTGTTCTAATCCCCAGTATGAGCACATTCTTTCCTCCCCCCCTTTTTTTTTTCTTTCTTTTTCCAACCAATTTCTTTTTTTTAGAATTTTTTAAAATTTTCATCTTTTATGGTCATATTCCATCCCTTCATCATGTTTACCCTTATTTTTGTTTATATATATATATATATATATATATATATGTTTTTCTTTCTTTAAAATTTTGAGAGGTAGTTTCTTCTGAGACAAAAATACACCCAAAATCAAGTGGGTGGCTCTGTTCTATTCTCTGTTCTCTGTTCTATTCACCAGTCTAATATATATTATATATATATAATATAATATTATATTATATATATATATATATTATAATATTTAATATATATGGTGAATAGATATCTATAGATATCTATAGATATCTAGATATATATCTATTCACCATATATATTATATATATTATATTATAATATATATTAGAAAGGGGGTAAAAGAGATTTAAAAAAAATTGTGTGTGTATTCACCAGTCTAATATATATTATATATTATATAAGACCCCAGAAAAATGTTTTCTAACCAAATCAGAAGAAACTCCAAACTGGGGGGCAAAGAAAGGGGGTAAAAGAGATTTAAAAAAAATTGTGTGTGTGTGTGTATTCACCAGTCTAATATATATTATATATTATATAATATTATATATTATATATATAAATATATAATATATATTATATAATTATAATTATATAATATATAATTATATAATATATAATATATAATTATATATATAATATATATTATATATTATATATAATATAATATATATAATATAATATATAATTATGATTATATAATATATATTATATATAATATAAATATATTATTATATATTATATAATATTATATAATATATATTATATATTATATATTATATAATATATATTAGACTGGTGAATACACACACACACACAATTTTTTTAAAATCTCTTTTATTATATATATATATTATATAGATATATATATTATATATATAATATTATATAATATATAATATATATTTATATAATATTTATATAATATATAATATATATATAATATTTATATATATAATATAATATATATAATATGATATAATATATAATATTTATATAATATATAATATTTATATAATATATAATATATATATTATATATAATATATAATTATTTATATAATATAAATATATATTATATAATATATATTATATAATATAAATATATAATTATATATTATATATTATATAATATTATATATATTAATATATAATATATATTAATATACATTAGACTGGTGAATACACACACACACAATTTTTTTTAAATCTCTTTTACCCCCTTTCTTTGCCCCCCAGTTTGGAGTTTCTTCTGATTTGGTTAGAAAACATTTTTCTGGGGTCTTTGCCACCCTTTTAGTATTTTATTCTCTCATTCATATATTCTTATCTGGATAAAATGACAAGGTGGAAAAACTCACCATAAATTAAAAAAAGAACAAGAGGCAGTACTGACAGCTAGGGACCTAATCGATACAGATATTGATAATATTTCAGATCTAGAGTTCAGAATGACAATTCTCAAGGTGCTAGCTGGGCTCGAGAAAGGCATGGAAGATATTAGAGAAACCCTGTATGGAGAAATAAAATCCATTTCTGGAGAAATAAAATAACCAAAATCTAACCAAGCTGAAAACAAAAAAGGTATTAATGAAGTCCAATCAAGAATGGAGGCTCTTACTGCTAGGATAAATGAGACAGAAGTGAGAGTTAGAGATATAGAAGAACAAATGATGGAATAAAGAAGCTGAGCAAAGAGAAACAGACACCTACAGGACCACAAGGGGCAAATTCAAGAGATAAGTGATACCATAAGACAAAACAATATTAGAATAATTGGATATCCAGAGGAAGAAGAAAGAGAGGGGCAGAAGGTATATTGGAGGAAATTATAAAAGAGAATTTCCCTAATATGGCAAAGGGAACAAGCATCAAAATCCAGGAAGCACTGAGAAGCCCCCTCAAAATCAATAAAAACAGGTCCACACCCTGTAATCCAATAGTAAAACAAGTCTTAGTGGCAAAGAGAAAATCTTGAAAGCAGCTAGGGACAAGAAGTCAGTAACATACAATCGTAGAAATATTAGGTTGGCAGCAGACTTAATCACAGAGACCCAGTAGGCAAAAAAGAACTGGCATGATATATTCAGAGCACTAAATGAGAAAAATATGCAGCCAAGAAGACTATATCCAGCTAGGCTATCATTGAAAATAGAAGGATAAATAAAAAACTTCCAAGACAAACAAAAACTAAAAGAATTTACAAACACAAAACCTGCCCTACAGGAAATGTTGAAAGGGGTCCTCTAAGCAAAGATAGAGCCTAAAAGTAGTAGACCAGAAAGGAACAAAGGCAACAGACACTAACAGTCACCTTACAGGCAATACAATGGCACTAAATTCATATCTTTCAATAGTTATCCTGAATGTAAATGGGCTAAATGCCCCCAATCAAAAGACACAGGGTATCAGAATGGATTAAAAAACAAAAACAAAAACAAAAACAAGACCTATTGATATGATGTCTAAAAGAAACTCATCTTAGAACCAAAAGACACCTCCAGATTTAAAGTGAGGGGGTGGAAAACCACTTACCATGCTAATGGACATCAAAAGAAAGCTATCAGATAAATTAGATTTTAAGCCAAAGACTATAAGAGATGAGGAAGGATACTATATCATACTCAAAGGGTCTGTCCAACAAGAAGATCTAAAAATTTTAAGTATCTATGCCCCTAACGTGGGAGGAGACAACTATATAAAAAAATCAATAACAAAAATCAAAGAAATACATCGACAATAATACAATAATAGTAAGGGACTTTAACACCACCCTCAGTGAAATGGATACATCATCCAAGCAAAAGATCAACAAGGAAATAAAGGCCTTAAATGACACACTGGACCAGATGGACATCACAGATATATTTAGAACATTCCCTCCCAAAGCAACAGAATACATATTCTTTAGTGCACATGGAGAATTCTCCAGAAAAGATCACGTCCTAGGTCACGAATCAGGTCTCAACTGGTGACAAGAGTGGGATCATTCCCTGCCTATTTTCAGACCACAATTCTCTGCAGCTAGAACTCAATCACAAGAGGAAATTTGGAAAGGACTCAAATACATGGAGGCTAAAGAGCATTCTACTAAAGAATGAATAGGTCAATCAGGAAATTAAAGAAGAATGGAAAAAATCATGGAAACAATTGATAAGGAAAACACAACTGTTCAAAATATGTGGGACACAGCAAAGGCAGTCCTGAAAGGAAAGTGTGTACCATACAAGCCTTTCTCAAGAATCAAGAAAGGTCTCAAGTACACAACCTAACCCTAGCAAAGAAAGCCTAAACTCAGCAGGAGAAGAGACATCATAAAGATCAGAGCAGAAGACAATGAGATAGAAACCAAAAGAACAGTAGAACAAATCAATGAAACTAGGAGCTAGTTCTTTGAAAGAATTAATAAGATTAATAAACTCCTGGCCTGACTTATCAAAAAGAAAAGAGAAAAGACCCAAATAAATAAAATCATGAATGAAAGAGGAGAGATCACAACCAACACCAAAGAAATACAATTATAAGAACATATTATGAGCAACTCTATGCCAGCAAATTTGACAATCTGGAAGAAATGGCTGCATTCGTAGAGATATATAACCTACCAAAACTGAACCACGAAGAAATAGAAAACCTGAACAAACCCATAACCAGTAAGGAGATTGAAACAGTCATCAAAAATCTCCCAAAAAACAAGAGCCCAGGGCCAGTCGGCTTCCCAGGGGAATTTTATCAAACATTTAAAAAAGAATTAATACCTATCCTCCTGAAACTGTTCCAAAAAATAGAAATGGAAGGAGAACTTCCAAATTCATTTTATGAGGCCAGCATTACCTTGATCCCAAAACCCGGCAAAGATCCCATCGAAAAAGAGAATTAGAGACCAATATCCTTGATAAATACAGATGCAAAAACTCTCACCAAATTCTAGCCAATAGGATCCAATAGTACATAAAAGGATTATTCACCACAACTGAGTGGGATTTATTCCTGGGCTGCAAGTTTGATTGAACATCCACAAATTAATTAATGTGATACAATCCATTAATAAAAGAAAGAACAAGAGCCATATGATACTCAATAGATGCTGAGAAAGCATTTGACAAAGCACAGCATTCTTTCTTGATCAAAATTCTTCAAAGTGTAGAGATAGAGGGCATATACTTCAATATCATCAAAGCCATCTATGAAAAACCCACAGCAAATATCATTCTCAATGGGGAAAAACTGAGAGATTTTCTCCTATGGTCAGGAACACAGCAGTGATGTCCACTATCACCAGTGCTATTCAACATAGTACTAGAAGTCCTAGCCTCAGCAATCAGACAACAAAAAGAAATTAAAGGCATCCAAATCCACAAAGAAGTCAAACTCTCACTCCTTGCAGATGATATGATACTTTATGTGGAAAACCCAAAAGACTCCATTCCAAAACTCCTAGAATTCGTACAGGAATTCAGTAAAGTGTCAGGATACAAAATCAATGCTCAGAAATAATTTGCATTTCTATACACCCAACAACAAGACAGAAGAAAGAGAAAGGAGTCAATCTCATTAAAATTGCACCCAAAACCATAAGATACCTAGGAATAAACCTAACCAAAGAGGCAAAGAATCTGTACTCAGAAAACTATAAAGTACTCATGAAAGAAATTGAGGAAGACACAAAGAAATGGAAAAACATGGACTGGAAGAACAAAAATTGTGAAAATGTCTATGTTACCTAAGGTAATCTACACACTTAATGCAATCCCTATCAATATACCATCAACTTTTTTCAAAGAAATGGGACAAATAATTCTAAAATTTATATGGAACCAGAAAAGATCCCAAATAGCCAAGGAATGTTCAGAAAGAAAGCCAAATTTGGTGGCATCACTTCAAGCTCTATTACAAAGGTGTAATCATTAAGACAGTATGGTACCGGCACAAAAACAGACACATAGATCAATGGAACAGAACAGAGAGCCCAGAAATAGACCCTCAACTCTATGGTTAACTAATCTTTGACAAAGCAGGAAAGAATGTCCAATGGAAAAAAGATAGTATCTTCAACAAATGGTGTTGGGAAAATTGGACAGCCACACGCAGAAGAATGAAACTGGAGCATTTCCTTATACCACACACAAAAATAGACTCAAATGGATGAAAGCTTTCAATTTGAGAAAGGAATCCATCAAAATCCTTGAGGAGAACACAAATAGCAACCACTTCAACCTCAGCTGCAGCAACTTCTTCCTAGAAACATCGCCAAAGGCAAAGGAAGAAGCAAGGGCAAAAATGAAATATCGGGACTTCATCGAGATCAAAAGATTCTGCACAGCAAAGGAAACTGTTAATAAAACCAAAAGACAACTGACAGAATGAGAGAAGATATTTACAAATGACTTATCAGATAAAGGGCTAGTATCCAAATTCTATAAAGAACTTCTCAAACTCGACACCCAAAGAACAAATAATCCAATCAAAAAGTGGGTAGCTACATGAACAGGCATTTCTGCAAAGAAGACAACCAGATGGCCAACAGACACATGAAAAAGTGCTCAACATCACTCGGCGTCAGGGAAATACAAATCAAAACCACAATGAGATGCCACCTCACACCAGTCAGAATGGCTAAAATTAACAAGTCAGGAAACAACAAATGTTGGAGAGGAGGCAGAGAAAGGGAAACCCCCCTACACTGTGGGTGGGAATGCAAGCTGGTGCAGCCACTCTGGAAAATAGCATGGAGGGTCCTCAAAAAGTTGAAAATAGAGCTACCCTATGACCCAGCAATAGCACTACTGGGTATTTACCCTAAGGATACAAATGTAGGGATCCAAGGGGCATGTGCTCCCCAATGTTTATAGCAGCAACGTCCACAATAGCCAAACTATGGAAAGAACCTAGATGTCCATCAACAGATGAATGGATAAAGAAGATGTGGCATACACACACACACACACACACACACACACACACATATTATACAGCCATCAAAAGAAATGAAATCTTGCCATTTGAAGCAATGTGGATGGAACTAGAGGGTATAATGCTGAGCGAAATAAGTCAATCAGAGAAAGACAATTATCATATCATCTCCCTGATATGAAGAATTTGAGAGGCAGAATGGGGGGTTTAGGGGGTAGGGAAGGAAAAAGTGAAACAAGATGGGATCGGGAGGGAGACAAACCATAAGAGACTCTTAATCTCACAAAACAAACTGAGGGTTGCCTGGGGGTGGGGGGTAGGGAGAGGGTGGCTGGGTTATGGACATTGGGGAGGGTATGTGCTATGGTGAGTGCTGTGTATGTGTAAGCCTGGTGATGCACAGACCTGTACCCCTGAGGCAAATAATACATTATATGTTAATAAAAATAATTAATTAAAAAATAGGTAGACAGATGAATTTGGCAATAGGCCATAATTTGCAAACCCCTATATTATGGTATTGTTGAAAATATGGACATATGGATTAATGAAATAGAATAGAATTCCTAAAATAGACCCAAATATATGTAGTCAATTTTTTTTAAATAAAAGTACATTGTTAAGAATCATGACCCACACCACACTTCAAGGCTAGATCATAAATGTAAATGTAAATGCATCTCTGCCTTAATTTAGAACCTAAAACCACAAAACTTCTAAAAGAAAAATCTGTACAATCTTGGGTTAGGCAAAGATTTCTTAGATAAAACACAAAAACCATGAACTATAAAAGAAGAAAATGAAAAAATGGACTTTATAAAATTTAAAACTTATGCTTTTTGAAAGACAGTATTAATAAAATAAAAGAAGTCATAGACTAGAAGAAAGTATTTTCAAAACATACCACTAAGGACTTATAGCTAGAATACTTAAAGAACTCTCTAAATTCAGTAAGAATAAAACAATACAATCTTTTTGAAATGGTCAAAATGTAGCAACAAACACTTCACCAAAGAAGAACTATAAAAGCATGATAAATAAACACATGAAAAGATGCTCAATGTCATTAGCAACTGGGCAAATGCAAACTCAAACCAAAATAAATAGCTAAAAAAATTTTCTTAACTGATCATACCATGTGCTGGTAAAGATAGAGACTAACATCTCTCACTCATTACTTATGGGAATACAAAGCTGATCTGGAAGACAGCTCGGCAGTTTGTTAAAAATTAAACAGGTATGTCCTACATGACAGAACAATTCTACTACTAGGTGTTTATGCATGAGAAATAGAAACAGGTCTACACAAATAACTGCACAAGAATGTTTACTCAGATTTATTCACAATCTCTAAAAACTGGAAAGAGCTTAAATGTCCATCAACTGTTGAATGGATAAACAAACTGATAACACATTCAATTTAGTATTATTCATTAATAAAAAGAAATAAACCACTGACACATGAAATAACATGGATTGACGGCAAAAGCATCAAGCTGAGTGAACGAGCTCAGACACAGAAGACGACACGCTGTATGATTCCATTCATGTGACACTCAGGAAAGGGCAGAGTCTGTGGAGAAAAACTGATGAGGGACTGTCATGGGCTGGGAGAGAAGGCCCTGAGTTTTTAGTCAAGGGCATGAGAGCATTTCTGGGGCTGATGGAAATACTCTAGATCTTGATTGTGACAGGTTGGTGATTACATAACTATTACCTATTATCTAACTATTGCTAAAACCCATAGAACCTAAAAATGTGAATGTGTCCTGTATGGAAATTGTACCACAATTATGCCAAAGAATTTCTTGAATGGTTCTCCTGTTCTCTCAAGATTAAGATAAAAATCCCTATCTCTAACAGGGCCTCACTGTGCTATCGGTACTATCTTCTATAAATCGGTCAACCACCCAAAATTCTTGTTAAAATGAAGACTTCCACCCCAGATCGCCAGAATCAGAATCTCCAGAGGTTCTGCATTTTGAAGCAGCTTCTCCAGGCAATTCCAAAGTTCATTAAAAGTTGAGAATTCCTAAGGAAGAATCTCTTTTTTTTTTTTCCAAAGATTTTATTTATTTGACAGAGAAAGATCACAAGTAAGCAGAAAGGCAGGCAGAGAAAGAGAGAGAGAGAGGAGGAAACAGACTTCCCGCTGAGCAGAGAGCCCGAGGTGGGGCTTGATCCCAGGACCCTGAGACCATGACCTGAGCCGAAGGCAGAGGCTTAACCCACTGAGCCACCCAGGTGCCCCAGGAATTTCTATGTGATGACCAACCTGTCTTCTCAGCTGTGGACCTTCGCCACATCCCACTGTCTTCCCTCCAGCCACACTGGCTAACTTCCACCCTCTTAGGGCTATCCCCTAGCCTCCTGGAGCCCAGCACAAAGGTCGCCTGCTAGGGACAACTTCAGGACAAGCCCCAAGTGGGCCAGACACACCTGAATTCACCCTCACGGGACCCTGCATGTCTCTTAACCTGCACTCCTTATAAACACCACACTGGTACGACGTGGTGCACTGCTCGTCTCCCTAGGGGATGTGCACTCTGTCAGGAAAGGGCCTTGCTCTACGTTGCTCCCTAGCAATGTGCCCAACCTACAGTATTAATGCCACGGCAACAACTGAAGCAGTGCCCACTAGGCACCAAGAATGATTCCGTTAACATTGGAAATACTAATTCACAGAATCCTCAGAAAAAAAACAAAACTATAAAATGGATCCTTTTAATTTTTTTTAAATGAATGCTTTTATTAACTCCATTTTACAAAAATGAGGAAACTGAGTTTTGGGGAGGTTGAATAACTTGTCAGCAACCTCATGGCTGCTGAATGAGAAGCCAGGAGGCAAACCCAGGAAGGACGGCCCCCAAGGAACAACGCTGGGAATTCAGTGTTTCTGTCCTGGATGAGGGAGGCTGAATGAATCAAAATATCAAGCTGACAAACTAAAGCCCTCTTAGTAATAAACTGACACCAAAAGTAGCTCTGCCGTCCCCCAGTCCCAGTCATTACCAACCCCTTTTCAAACAATCCAAGTTCCACCTGCACCAGGGTTTCTCAGACATAAACTTGGAGGTTCTGTGCCTCGGAAACTTGGTGTCCTCAGGATGGAGAAGAGAACCTCACAGAGCAGGACCTGACGGCTGACGGCAAACTCTCCGACAACCCACAACTCCCACCGCCCAGCCACGTGTTTGCTTGACAAGAGTAATCAAGTCCATTTATCAGACATTTGAAAGAGCAGAGATTCTTTCTCTAGACAGATAAGCAAGGTAAAAACAAACTCGTCTGTGCTTCCTTTCTTGATATTTGGATTTCTCTAACTGAATCAGTCAGCACTCACTCGTAAGGAGGCTCTGGGGCATCAGAAGAGAGAACAACATTGCCGCTATGGTGGTCGGTATCCAGAGGGACCACAGACCCACAGATATGGGGAAAATGAGCTCAGGCCAAAGGCGTCTGGCACCAGGCAAAGAAGTGAAGTTTCCACAGATATAAAGGTCTTATCTGACCTCAGTGGGTGGTCTTCTAAAGAGTTGTGCCTTTTCTCCTCTTCATGTCACCCCAGAGCCCCGAGGGCCCAATGCCTTAAAAGGCTGAAGCCGGGCCGAAGCTCTGTTGGATCCCGCCAGGACCACAGAACTACAAAATAGCTCTTCTCCATCTTTCTAGTGGGCCACAGTCATGGGATTGGGGTGGTAATGAAGATTCTGATTTCTAATTCAGTAGGCCTGGGCTAAGACCTGAGAT
The DNA here is from genome assembly GCF_030435805.1 of Mustela lutreola. Taxonomy (NCBI): domain Eukaryota; kingdom Metazoa; phylum Chordata; class Mammalia; order Carnivora; family Mustelidae; genus Mustela; species Mustela lutreola. Next base: position 5,828,210 of record NC_081305.1, read on the forward strand.
TATGCATTACTAAAAAGCTTACAGCGGCTGGAGACCCTGCCAGTCCAGACCACAGTTTGACCACGAGGTTGCAAAGCTCCGCTGACTATAAGAGAGGAGAGTCAATTCCCGGATACTTAAAGGGGTTAAAAAAATTCACTTCTCTAGAGAACTAAAGATACAAAATCAAAACCAAAAACATAGTATACCCTTATCCTGTTGCTTTCCAGACACGTTAACTTTTCTAACTCAGAAGTCAGTCAGCCAGTGCTTACTGAATGTTTTCTGAGCAATGGGGACACCCAAGGTCTAAAATCCATCAGCTGCTATGATTACAATGGCTTAATGTGCTGTGTGTGGAAAAGCGACAGCTTCAGAGAGTGAGAACAGCACCAAACAACAAGAGAATATATACGCAGAGCAGCTCAAGGCTCGGTGCAGAATCTTTGCACAGAATTGCCCATCCTATGGGGCCTCCTCCATGGTCCTCAAGACAAAAGCTGATAAGAAGGCCAGTGGGTAAGGCAGAAAAATTTCTAAAGAAATTTCTCTACAGTTAGTAAAAAAAAAAAAAAAAAAAAAAAAAAAGGAGGGTATTTGGTGAACGTTTGGGTAAGAGAGAGGAGATATAATTAAATAGATGTATAGGTTACATTATAGCAATATAATTAAATCACAAATGAGATGGAGTAGAAGGGGAGTTGTGGGGGGAGGACAACTGAATTTCTGCCGTATTTCCTGCAAGTGATTTCATATGTACAACCTTCAAGGACACACAAAATCACCCTGTAGGTGGGCCGTATTATTATCCCTAATCCCCAAATGGGGAAACTGAGTCTTTGAAAAGTAAAATGATTGCTTGTTGCCCCTCCAACCAACACCCAAAGGAGTCCTGTTCTATCACACTGTCTCTGAAGGAGCTAACACACTAACAGACAAACCGAAGTCTCTGAGCGCACAAGTGTATTTCTGAATCCCTTTATGGTTTTCCAATATGCTGTTTTGTTTAAGATAAAAGAAAATAAATCAGAACTTTATTTCTTGAAATATCATACTTCGTGTGAAGACAGATGCATGGCGAGGGACCCAGTGGTGAGATCCAAAGGTACAAAGTAGAAAGAGATGTGGCATTATAATATCATGAGAGGGACACAGATATCAATAATAACATTGTGGGAACCAACAGTGACTGGAAGCTTAAGAACTTCAAACATTCTTAACAGCAACTGGGGTGTGAAAAGCTGTGCCAATGGCTTGATGCACAACACATCATTTAATCCTCAGAACAAACCCAGAAGGCATGTATGATAACCTGCTCTATTATCTGAAGGAGGAACTGAGGCTTAGCTAGCTAAGTACATTGTCTAGGGTCACATCATTAGAACAAGGTAGAGATAAGACAAAAACCCAGGTTTCTGGACCTGAAAGCTGGTGTACTTACCCACTCCACTCCCTGTGGATGAAGGAGAATTTTGGGAGAATGACTCATTGGCCCATCTTTTCTTGGCCTAGACATTTTGTTATTTGGCAACTGACTTGGCATGCCACGGATGCTCTAAGCTCAGTCCTTGGTGATAAGGTTCACATATGAGACCAGCGTGATAAGAGGCAACTAGAAGAAAGGAACCAGGCTCTGAGTCACAAAGCCAAGATTGCAGGTCAGATATTTCCAAGAGAAAAGAGGAGATCTTGTGGGAGCTGAGGCCTGTCTCAGACCCTTATACCTTAAAGTGCCAGATGAAATAAATGACCTGCTACCAGTTTCTACGTTACACCATCTAGTTGCTTAAGGCATCCAACCAGTTACTCATGCATTCATTCAACAATGAGTGGTTTCCTTCTACATGCCAGCCATGGATTGAGCACTGGGTACAGAGCAGAAAACTAGACTGAGTCCCCTAGCGTTGTGTAATTTACATGTGGCATGGGATGACAGACAATGCAAACAATAATATAAGACAATGGGGTGTCTGGGTGACTCAGTCAATTAAGTACATTTGGCTCAAGTCATGATCCCAGAGCCCCAGGATTAAGCCCTATATCAGGCTCCCTACTCAGTGGGGAGTCAGCTTCTCCCTCTGACCCTCCCCAATTCTTGTGCTCTTTCTCCCTCAGTCTCCCTCAAATAAGTAAATAAAATCTTTTTTAAAAAAAAGAATATAAGACAATATCAGGTAGCAATAAGTGCCATGATGAAAAATAAAGTGAAGTAAGAAGAGTGAGATGGGCCTGAGGGAATTTATTTTCAAGTTTCTGTTAAAGCACAACATACACACAGAGAAATGTATTAGTAAGTTTATGGCTGACTGAATATTAATATGGTGAACACAAAAACCTTACAAGCCTCAGATCAAGAAACAAGAGAGCCATACTTCAGAAACCCCTCCAGATCCCCTTCCAGTCACAGTCCTAGAAGATGAAGGAGAGTCCTCTTGGAGAAAGTGACATTAGAAGAAAGACCCAGAGCAAGGAAAGGAACAAGTGAGCTGTGTGAGTGTAAGGGAAAGGGTACTCCCACAGAAGGAAGAGCAATGTGGAGAAGAAATGAACTAGAGGCACTTAAGGAATACCAAGAAAGCAACCATGTCTGAGTCAAAGCAAATGGAAGCATGGATGGATGAAGGATGGATGGATGCAAGCATGCATGAATGGGATGGATGGATGGATGGATGGATGGATGGATGGGTGGATGCATGGGTGGATGGGTGAAGGATGGATGGATGCATGGGTGGATGGATGGATGGATGCATGGGTGGAAGATGGATAGATGGATGGATAGATGGATGGATGGATGGATGGACGGATGGATGGGTGGACGGGTGGATGGAAGGATGGATAGATGGATGGGTGGATGGGTGGATGGATGGATGGATGGGTGGATGGATGGATGCATGGATGGATGGATGGATGGTTGGTTGGACGGATGGATGGGTGGATGGGTGGATGGATGGGTGGGTGGATGGATGGATGGATGGATGGATGGAAGAAAGAACAGATGCATGGACAAATGAAGGGAGGAAGAGGAGATGATATCAAAAGAGAAACAAAGACCAGATCAGACACCATTTTGAAAGAAGGAGCTAGGATTTGATTCTAACAGCACTTCAGATGGTTCTTATCCAGGTACCAGAACCAACCTTCAGATGGTTCTTATCCAGGTATGGTGTGATCTCATTCATATTTTCAGAGCTCAAGCAGAAGACAGATTTAAGGGATAGAGTGGAGCAGTGTTGTAGCGAGAGTTGCTTTTTACCTCTGAAGTTTAGGAATCATGCCATCTCCCTCCACCCACTCCATAACCAAACATTTTCACTATCCATGTCAGACAGAAGGGACCAGAACTCTGACTTGCAACTTTCCAGAAAGACACTGTTGCCCTGGGGAGCCTAATGGCAGCCCAGGGACTTGGTCTCAGCTATAAATCCTCAGTGGTGAAACTAGACAAGGCAGACACAGCACACTGGCATCCTCTTGGGATAAATTCTGCGGATTTCAGCCTTCCATCTTCACTATCTTCAGGACTCTTCCCTCTGAGTCACCCTCCATTCAGCATCCTAAACCCCTACCCCTTAAGACACTCAGCATTTCTCTGTTCTCTTGCCCCTACCTTGACTCAAAAGCACAGGATCTAATGTGGCAATCAGCCTGGAGCCTGAAACTCTTCACATCAGCATGTGGACAATTTCAATTTTATTTTGTTTTGTTTTGTTTGCTGTCGTTGTTGCTTTAAGATTTTATTTATTTATTTGACAGAGAGAGATCACAAGCAGGCAGAGAAGCAGGCCGGGGGTGAGGTGGGCGGGCTTCCTACTGAGCAGAGAGCCCCATGCAGGGTTCAATCCCAGGACCCTGAGATCATGACCTGAGCCAAAGTCAGAGGCTTAACCCACTGAGCCATCCAGATGCCTGACAATCTCAGTTTTTATAGCACAAGTTTGAGTTCCTTTAGTGTTCAATGAAATGCTTGCCTCCAGCTAGGAACTCCAGGCCGTCAGAAATAAGAAGTGAAGAGGGAGATAGGGCTGTTCTTTTTGCCTCTTAGCTGATTCTGTATCCCTAATTGGCCTGGACTTCAGAGGACGAGGTCAAGATCCTTTGCTCCTGATACTTTCTGTAGTAAGCCCCCAGCTGAGGGCTGCCGCTCTTCCTCCCCTAATCTGGCCTCCCCTCTCCCAGACTTGACCTCAGGACACCGCTCACCCCTTACCAACACCAGGACCACTAACTGTCTCCACCTGGAAGCCTTCTGTGTTCCATCTGCCACCCAGAGCAGGCAAGCGGCAAAGAAGAGAAATTCAAGAGTTCTAGAAGTAGGAAACCTGGGAGGGGTCAGGCCAGATGGGCAGCAAAAGTAGTATTCTGATGGTCAATCCAGAGCCACCGGTAGGGAGTGACAGGGTAAGGGAGCTGGGCGTGGAATTAGAACTAGAATCTGCATTTCAGAGCTTGGGAGGAGGCAAAATTAGGCTATTTAGTGAGAAGGAAGAAGCAGGAAGGTGCAGCAGAAAAGCTTAGGTTGTCTGCATAATCAATGCTAATCACAATCTTTTATGGGAATTGTTTCCCATTTTACTCCTAATTACCACTCACTACAACAATGATAAAGCATATCACTAAATATAATCTCAAATTAACTTTGTAGCAAGTTCCATTTGATTATCAAAGTAAATTCTAGATGTGTCCAAGGAGTGATTACTAAGTCCTGAGTGGTCCCAAAATTAACTCCCAAAAAATATTCTCTTGACCAGTAGTCCAGACTTCAGATAGACAGGCTCTGAGCACTCACTTCTACATGTTGGGATCATGGGTCCCGGTATCTCTCAAGAGGCCCACATTTTAAAATACCCCATCCCTGTTGTCCTCATGAGTATTCAAATATTGGGCAAACTATGATTCTTACTTTTAGTTCCTAAGTACAATCACCAGCCTCTGGCAATGAGGGTTGATACCCAAACTTTAGAAGGTCTGAGAACTCACAAGTCAGGGTAGCCCAGTTACTTTGCAACACTTGACTTCTCCGACCACTATCAGGACAGCTTCCTGTCATTGCGTAAGAAGAAAGAGGTGCTTTTGTGATCTCCTGGGTCTGTGATAAGACATGGACTCCTCCCTGGGGTTAGCACTTGGAGATCTCAATGTTCCGTCTCAGCAAAATCCATGAATGGAAGTCCTTTCTGCTCAGTAAGGCACAGACACATTCACCAACGGCAGAGTATGGGGTTCTAACCCAGGCAAGGAGAAGGCTGTATTATAACAAGGCCATTGACTGAAATCTAGCTGGATGCCCCTGTGGGAGCTGCCCTGCTGCCAAGGCAACAGCAGAAAGACTCTCAGTCTGACCCTACCCAGCCTGCACCGTTTTGTAGCCAGCAAGGATTTCCTCGCCCCAAATTATCCCATCCTCTAGAGTACGAACTGATTCTGGTCTGTGGGTCAACCTGTAACACTGAGCACAGAGAAACTCCACGGCCACACATGTGGGTCCCACTTGGGGCACAGCAGCTCTCAGCAACTGCCAAAAGCTGAGAAGCTGGAGGCTGCCCATCCCAGCTTCCCCCAGCACAGCTCACTGTTCCATCACAAACCGTTGCAACGCTGAGAAAGACTCGGCTAATTTGTAAGCAGATGGAGGTGAAAACATTGTTTATAATCTCAAGGGATAGATGTAATATCAGTATATCAAGCTATAATGAGTATCATCTATTAAGGGCTTACTTAGGCCCGTAATGGGCATGGGGGATAGGGCATTTGGCCCACACCCCACCTCTCTAAAAGTGTGCGCTTACACTTTTGAGGTCACCCTGAATGAGGCTACGTATTTGTATGCTTATTAAAAGCATTCATCTGGGGCACTGGGTGGCTCAGTGCGTTAAAGCCTCTGCCTTTGGCTGGGGTCATGGTCCCAGCATCCTGGGATCGAGTGCTGGATGGGGCTCTCTGCTCAGCAGGGGGCCTGCTTGCCTTCCTCTCTCTCTGCCTGCCTCTCTGCCTACTTGTGGTCTCTTGTCTGTCAAATAAATAAATAAAATCTTAAAAAAAAAAAAAAAAAGCACTCATCTGTTCAAAGTAAACATTTAAAATGTAGCATTTTTGTAACCACTTCGAAATTTCTTCATTTTTTAAACATACCTGCAGGCTCAGTCATGGGAAGCTTCCGGCCTCCACAAAGCTAAGTGTTCCTGTGCCGATCATACATTAAGTACACTGCCTGGCATTTCAGGTGTATTATTTCTAACTCTTACAACAAAATTAGGTATTTGCGGTATAATTATTTCTATTATACAGCTGATATTGAGAGGTGGGTATGTGGTTTCTATTCAACAAATGAGATTGTGAGGCGGGTAATACGATTTCTATTATATACATGAGGTTGGGAGATGGATTATATTATTTCTTTATAGAGATGAGGAGAGAGAAACCCAGAGAGTGTCTGCAGCTTGCCTGAGAACACAGAGTGTGGCCCGGTGAGGCATCGGACAGAAGGAAGCAGGCCCTGATGGGAGTGTGCGGCGCACCCACCAGGGAGCTGCTTCTGCAGGCAGGGGCCGTGCAGCCCGTGGACGCGTGCTGCCTGCTCCTCTGAGGAAACCACCTGCGAACCTCCATGGGGGCTTTACCCCAGCCAGGCTGCGTCTTTCTCCAAGCATCTCCTGTGAATCGGCGGTGCACGTGGAGTTCTATGCCACCTCCATCATGCCTAGCACCTGTCACAAAGGAGTTCCGCTAATGGATGGGACAGGCCCTGGGCTTTCAAAGCAATTTTGAAAAATGAATCTGAAACGGTGCATGTCAAGGTTGCAGACAGTGATGCCTCAGTGACAAGCATCTGTAATAATGTGGCAGCGCAGCTGCTAGGCTAAGGTGGGGAAGCTCCGAAACCTCCCACTCGTCCCCGGGAATACTCTGGGCAGTTCCTGCAGGGTGTGCTCGGTGCTCCAGCCCCAAAGGTCTGTGAGCCCGCAACTCCCCAGGTAAGGGAGAGCGGCGCCCTCTCAACGCTACACCGGGACAGGACGGCTCTTCCCTGCTGCGTGCCCCAGGAAGTGGCTCACTCCTGAGTAGGACACAGCTCCAGACTTCCTCCGAGTCACAATGTCACAAAACAGAGACCTTGCACACTTGTAGGGGTGACTCTGATTAATGATTGCCAGCTGCTACTGAGCGGACTGGAAATCCCTGCTGGTGGCAGTCGGGGGACGGGGGACAGGAGAGTAGACACCTAGATCTGCCTTTTGCATGTCATGCAATTTCAGGCTGGCCCCAAATTACAAACTGAGGAACCAACAGCACTTTTGTCTTGTTTTTTGTTTTTGGTTTGGTTTTGTTTTTTTAGCTCTACCCCATTTCTCCAACAGGCAGCACCCTCTCCCTTAGCAGTCTAGGGAGAGGTTCTCAACTGTATTCTGAGGAACACTGGGTTGCCCTACAGATGCCCCAGAGCCACCTTGGAGAGAACCAGAGAATGCCAAGCAGCCAGTGTTCCAGGATGGACACACCAAATTCAGTCTGAGCAAAGCCACTTTGATCACTGGGATTTCGCATAAAACGTTCTTTGCCAAAAGGGTTTCATTGCTATTTTGTATATGGAAAGGAGAAAGGGAACTATAAACGAAACCCACCTAAAGGCCATCCAGGTGTGCCCCATTGGAAGAGAATTCTTGCATGGAGAGATGGATATCTTTCCTGAAGAAGGAAGGTTAAAAAGAAGTCTTCCTAATTGGGGGTCAGGACTTTAATTTGAAACAATCTCCTCCAGAGAACCAAGGTGGCCTGTTCTCTCCCATTTGACCATATTCAGTAGAGCCAAGATCAGGGGTCTCAAACTCCAGTGCCTGCAGGGGCCAGGAAGGAAGCATACAGAGAGAAGGGGACTGTGGGGGTCTCTGTATTTGGCACTCAAAAGCTGCTACACAGCTCCTCTTGGGGGTTGTCATGAAGAGATGAAGGCCAGTGTTGCCAGAACTTTTGATTTTGCAAGAGAAATTGGAACTCCAAAATTGTATGCGACTTACCTAAAGATTAAATGGTGGCAACTCTTCCAAAAAAAAAAAAAAAAAACACTCTGTGGACCAACATACACAAGTCTGTGGCCCCAGACTGCCAGTCTGAGAACTAGAGCAGACCGACGTGTTATCCTTATGGGGGCTGGAGAGAAGGCAACCCCTCCCGCCATGCACGTGTAGCAACAGCAAGTTGCTCTCAAAGACGCCAACACACACTTCGTATCAACCCCTGCACGCCCGCCCATCTCCCTCCGTCCATCTCATCCTACATCTGGCCAATTCCTCCTCCTTTTTCAGCATGCGATCCAAAGGCCCCTTCTTCAGGGCAACCTTTCCTTGGCCTTCCCCTTCTCCCAGCTAGCTCAGTGGCCCCATTACAGTTGGGCCCTCCTAGCTGCTCCCTATGCTGCTCTTTCTCAGCAATTAACACAATTTGTTTTTGTATCTTCAGTTGGTTTTTTGAAGAACATCTCTAAAATATCTCCTTCTCTGAACTGTAAGCTCCAGGAGAATACAGACTATACTTTCAGGGGTCCACTGTGAACTCCCCACAATTAGTTCAGTACCTGGCCCATGGTGGAGCAGGGGGGTCTGGGGGGGCGGGGGTGAGGGGGAATCTGTATGGACTTGCATGAATTAGCCCAGAGCACCTTGACCACTGGTCAACATTCCATGCATGGCTGGAAACACACAAGTTCCCCTGCCCACCTTCACCTTGGACTCCCTATAAGCTCTGCCAATGTTTTTGCCTTTTGACATGTGAGTTTATCACTGAGGAAACTGAGGTTCAGGGTAGTTGGGTGACTTGCATGAGTTTATAACCAATGAGTTGTTGAGGCAGCTTTGAAGCTGAGTGGTCACTCTCAACCTCCTACAGCTACAGGTGGGCCCTGACAAGCCTTCCTGGCCTCCCCCTGACCAGAGCAGAGTCCCACAGAACACTCTAGCTGCCCCTCTCTGGGACGTGATTAACACCATTTACAAGGGGGGATTTCTTTTCAGAAAAATCTTATCTTTGGGCTTCTCTCCCTCCTGAGTGTTTCAGCTCATGTCACGGAGATTTACCACCGAGCTAAGAGCTGGCTTGACATTACTCCTTTGCACCCCAAGTAGAATATTTCAATAACTCAGTCACAGCGCACCTACCCTCAACTGAAATTTAAAGCACATATGTTGCTCAAAATCGAGCCTCCTCCTTGTCCTGCTACCTTTCCTCCTCCGACCACCGAAAATCCTTTGTGGGTGGGGTGAAAGGGGCAGAAAACAGCAGGACGTCAAAGAAACGGAAAACCACATATAGCACATGCCCCTTTAGGTTCCAGCTCAGAATTTCAGCCGCCTGAAACGGGCCGTCTTCCAGCTTCCAACCCAGAGGTCAGGAGGGGCAAAGTGAACATGGTAATTTTTCTAAGTGTCTTATTAAATCTCTGTCAAGTGGTTGAACATCTGTTCTCTTTTCTGCTTGTGTTTTGAGGAATAGATCTAGCCTGAAATCACAGGCCTTCGAGGGACCCCGGTTCATGTATAATCATACCAAAGCTTTCTCCCAGGCTCTTGCCAAAGCAATTAGCAAAGCTGCTTTTAACCAATTAGGCCCATCTTTTCCGCTCCCTGAGGCAGAGGCTGCCGTTCCCTCCCCACCACTTGGCCTCCATGGAGGCCATTTCAAAAGGCACAATTTGAACCAATTACGCCTGTCTTGTTATTATAATCATTAATCATGATCACTCTAATGACAACTAATAGGCTACTTCAAATCCCTTTCTGGAACTTGATGGGGGCCGACATAAATAAAAAAAAAATATTTTGAAGAGTGCTTCCAAGTTTTGCAGAATCTTGTTGGGTCTTCAATGCTGTGAAGTGGATTATAAACAGGAAAATAAAAAGCACCTCACTCTGGCTCTCAAGTTACTGAGGCCACAGCCTTGCGGGTAACGGGTAACGGCACTGAGAAAAACAAAAGAGGGAGCCTGCAGTGGGGTGTGGTGGAGAAGAGAGAAGAGAAAACTCAGGAACCAGAAAGCTCAGAAACTCAGAGCTCAAAACCCAGAAGAGAAACTCCACAGATCTACCTCGGCATCCTGATTCCCTTAGACCGGTTTTCCCATCTGTGAAGTGGGCATCACGGTGCCCGTCCCGCGGAACATTCGCGAAGGCTCAACAACTTGGTACCCAGAAAGTGCCCAGAACAACACTTACCAAGTATTAGCCACAATGACGAAAAAGAAGAGTTACGGAGCTCAGGCAGTGTGTCCAGCCCTGGGCTCCACCTGTTTCCTGCCACGTCGTCCTCACGGCAACCCCACAGGTGGATGCTTCCGTTCCACGAGCAAGGCCAGGAGAGTGAAGTGGACGCCGAACACCAAGTAGCTACCGAGGACGAGGTGAGCCCAGGCAATCTAGTTCCCAAATGATATCCTAAAACTCCCGAAATGGTGTCTTTAAAAGACTAGAAAAAAAAAAAAAAATGTTTTATCTTATATATAATCTAAAGAAAGCCGGGATGCTGGAAACGGGCTCAAACAGAATCAGCTCGCCTGGCACCACGTGGGGGAGGGAGAGAAGAAGGAGCTGCGGACTCGGTGTGATGTGCTACACTTTGTCCCCCTTGACTCCCCGGACAGTCCTCCAGGGTTGCATGACCGTCTGCATTTTAGGTATGAGGAGTCTGGGGCGGGAAGCAATGCTGAGAGCACCAAGCAGAGCTAGGACTCAAGCCCTTTTCTGTTGCTGCTTCTGCCGCATCCCACAGTCTTCCATGGATGTTTCCCAGCCGGAAGGTGTTGTCCCAACCCCTTCTCGGCACTATGCCTGGAGTTTCCCAGCCCATGGCCTGGCTTCCAAACTTCTGACTACCTGAAAATCAGGGTGTTGGTTATGTCAGGTTTCCACAGAGTGATACTCCCTCCCGAAGAGCAGCGGCCACGTGTGGGACCGGCGTCAGTTAGTATCTCCCTGTGGGGCACAGGCGCTGTGGCAGCCGCAAGGACAAACACAGCTGCCTGCCCCCCTCCCACACCCTGCCAGTCCCTTCGAGTGTCCCCATTTCTGCTCTATGCCTTGCGCCCGTTTTCTTTTATTCTTACAATGCTTTCCAGCTGCCAGCCAGCCAACTGAACTTCTCGTTTCACTTAAGGGGAGAAATGGCAGCAAATCAGTTAAGAACTGGGGGCTTTGGAGAAGAGCAACACTGGAGGCAAACTGGCTCAGCCACTCACTCCGTTAGGCCTCAGTTTTCTCATCTGTAAGATGGAGATAGTAATAATACTTAACCGATGGGGTTATTGAGGAGGCTAAATGAGATAATACCTGAAAAGAACCTAGCACAGCTTCTGCAGAAGATGAACACTGAGTAACAGCAGCACCCGGGGACGGACACTCAGCAGCAGCTAGCTTTAGATCTGTGCTACTTTTGACAAGTCCAACCCCCCAAAATTTCCTTGTCTTCGCCAGCAGCTTGGGGAGGTGGGGAGAGAGGCTTTTCCTATCTCACTAGAACATTTGACTTACAGGACCCTCCCTCTTCCATGAGGTCGGCCTGTCTCAAATGAACCTCTCCAGTCCGAGTTTGTACGTGGGACTATGATCCTTCTTTTGCTGGTTAAGCGTGGTCAGCACACACCCAAAAAATGAAGCCCCACAGGTGTGATAGCTTTCTCCAGTTTAGTTCGAACTGTTTGGGGACCAGATATTCAGATCCTATAACTCTTGGGAAAACAAGTATTGTTTTGTACAGAGTGGACCATCAGTTTCTAAGGCTACCCACATGGCAATTCTCACAGACGTAGAGCTTCAGGCCTGGGTCTACAAAATCAAAATCATCTGACCCAGTTCACTGGCTAAAGGTATGCCCATGACCATGTCAACAGTGGAGATTTTCAGAGATGTTTTTCGTGATTAAAAAAGGTCACAGAATTTTGTTACTCCAAGAGATATAACCAATATTATTCTTCAGCTCAAGAACCTCCCATGGCTCCCAGCTGCCCATGGCAGTACCTCTCAAATGTTTCATTCTCCAGATCCCTCTGTAGTTTTAAGGAATATTAGGGACCCAAAAATAAGCATTTGTTTATGAGGACTGTATCTATCAGTATTTGCCATTTTAGAAACTTAGACTAAGAAATTTTGTGAATATTAATTCCAATAAAAACATGAAAATAGGGGCACCTGCGTGGCTCAGTGGGTTAAAGCTTTTGCCTTTGGTTCGGGTCATGATCTCAGGGTCCTGGGATCGAGCCCCACATTGGGCTCTCTGCTCAGCAGGGAGCCTGCTTCTCTCTCTCTCTCTGCCTGCCTCTTTGCCTACTTGTGATCTCTGTCTGTCAAATAAATAAATAAAATATTTTTTAAAAAAACACAAAAATAAACTTTAAGCAGATCTCTATCCATGCATGGTTTTGTTATATCATGAGTTGGTTATTTGGAAAGTACCAGATCAAGGAGTTAATGCAGCGCTTCCTCATGGTGAAATATGCCATTATATAATATAAAACATTAAATAATGAATTTCTTAACTGTATATGGCAGAGAAGAATTCAATGATCTGTAGTGCAGTTTGGTAACATTGCTTTGATTCATGTTCAGCTGCCTACATTTTTAGTCACCACTGCTTTTATCCGACAGTGCAAATATCAAGACAAATTATGAATCGATATTATTATGAAAAAAATTTTGACTTCCTTGACTGTTTCTGAAAGGGTCTGAGGGAATCCTCTCCCAAACCCCGGTTCCGCGGATCACAGTTTGAGAACTGCTGGAATCAAGTCATTGGTGAAGGGAGTCAGATTTGGAGTCAGCCCCAAGCAGCCCCTGTCAGTTCAGCCATGTGCTACGTGCATGACCATGGACAAGGTGCATCCTTCTCTCTGTGCCTCAGCTGCCTCCTCTGTGAAACAGGAGGGGAAAAAAAAAAAAAAAAAAAAAAAACCATGAGGAATGATATAGTTCCTACTTCATAGGAGTGTGGTTAGGGTCACATATAATATCTTTTTTTTTTTAAATATTTATTTATTTATTTATTTGAGAGACAAAAAGAGAGGGGGAGGGAGCAGGGGTTGCAGAGAGAGTCCTAAGCAGACCCTGCACTGAGCACAGAGCCTGATGCGGGGCTCGATCTCCTGATTCGGAGACTGCGACCTGAGACGAGACCGAGAGCCAGAGGATGAACCCACGCAGCCACCCAGGCGCCCCCACATGCAATATCTTGTATGAAGGGTTTCACACCGTGCCTGGCACAGAGTAAGGTACCCAGGAAATAGCTTATATGTTCTAAGAAAAAAAATGATTACAGTGTGCTCTAAGTACTAATAGAGGAAGACACACAATATGGGCCATAAGAGGGGAAATGGCCTTGATTCTACTTTGTATAATGCACAGATACATGCCATTCTTCCTCATCCTATTTCAGCATCATGAGGGAGAGAAAAGCGCTAAGCACTGGGCTGGACTCAGAGGCATTATCAGGTAGACATATGCCTTGTTTAACCCAGAGACCCTCTCGGTGCCCATATTTAGCTAATGCTCATTATCAAATAAAAAATAAGCAGAAAAAGGCAGTAGTTTAGCTCAAACATGCATTTTCATTTGGATATGGATCTTTTTCAGATTTTTTTTGTCTCTTGTTCCATTAACTATTCATCTGTTACACCTAACTGACACTAATATTGCTTTCGCATGCTGAGGGGAGACTTCAAATTTAAATACTCAAAGTTCTTAAAAGTCTCCTTGGCTGTAAAAAATAATATGCCTTATTCTTTCAGAAGTCAGATCAAAGTAAAGAGCAAACCTTTCCTCTAAAAACCAGCAGCAACTTCTTCCAGAAAAGACAACTGTGTACATCTCTGCACAGTTGAAAAGCAAGCTAGCAGTGTCGGGTTCAATACAAGACAAGAGAGAGTTGCGAGCCTGCCTGTGCGTTGAAATATGGAAGCTCTGCCTTTCAATGCCTCTACAGGGGTACCTGTTAGCCCCTTCCTGCTAATGCAGACTGCTGGTCCTCGGCCGCCCAACCCTGCTTACCCTCCCCAAGGCTCTATGGCTCCCCACGGTCACATCTAAAGCTCTGGGCTTCCCTCATTATTTGCCTCTTCAATTGTCCAGCATCCCCCATAACAAAGGAAAACCTGTACCTCACAGATGAGTTGTGAGAGAGCTGGCACACAGAGCAAAAGAAGAGAACTGGAATTAATTTCAGAAGGTGCTTCAGCCTCAACCTGACCCAGCAGAGATGTCCCCCATGGCACCATCAGTGGGGGAGGAAGGTAATTCCATTTTTCTCATAAACAAAGTGGAAAAAGTGAAATGTTTGGGCAGGAACAAATGAAGGACTCTCCCTCATTTCATCACCCATGTCCAGACTTGTCCAAGAGGCAGAAGGCTTGGGGTTTCTCCAACGTCGGGGAGAATTACCTGGGAAGCTTGCTGAAATGCAGGTTCCCTGGCCCCACCCCTCGAGTGATGAAGAGGAACAGCCTCCAGGATACACTTGAGAATATTCTCTACCAATGTGGACTTCCAAACCACCAAATGCCAAACACAGTTAGTCATATGTATATGTGTGTATATTCATATATGTGATATATTGTATGTATATATGATACATACAGAATATGGGTACTCATTGTATATATATACTAATTGTCTATATAGACAATTGATATATTGTTATATATGATATAGAACAAACTTGGCCTTCACCAAGCTTAAATTCTTTTTTTTTTTTTTAAGATTTTATTTATTTATTTGACAGAGAGAAATCACAAGTAGACTGAGAGGCAGGCAGAGAGAGAGAGGGAAGCAGGCTCCCTGCTGAGCAGAGAGCCTGATGCGGGACTCGATCCCAGGACCCTGAGATCATGACCTGAGCCAAAGGCAGCGGCTTAGCCCACTGAGCCATCCAGGTGCCCCCCAAGCTTAAATTATAATGACACACACAAGTCAACAGCAATAATCAACAAATGAATAACCTATATGATATATGCAACTGTTTGTAGCAGCATCAGTCGCAATAACCAAAAAATTAGAAGAATCCAAATGTGCATCCATGGGAGGTGGATGCGTAAAATGTGGTATATCCACACCATGGAGTATTAATCAGTAGTAAAAAGGAATGAAGTACTGAGAGCTTGTCACACCATGAATGCAACTTGAAAACATGAGAGCGAAAGAAGACAGACACGCAAGGCCACGTACTGTATAACTCCATTTATACGAAATGTCTGGAACAGGAAAATCGACAGATACTGAAAGCTACTCAGTGTTTGCCAGGGGCTGGGGAGCTGGGGAGAAAGAGGGAGTAACTTCAGACAGGCCTGCGGGATATCTCTGGGTGATAGAAATGTTCCAAGCCTACAAAGTGGGAATGGTTGTCCGGCCACACCTTTCATTCTTGTGTGACTGAAGGAACATCACTACAAACGGGTTATGCTCCCTACCTCTGTGTTTGGGCCTCGGGACTAGGTTGAGTCATGACATAGGGCTCACGAGAACCATATAAGGAGGACATAGTCAAGCCTGGTGTGAGGAGGAGACTGCTGCGCTCAGGAGTAGAACACGGACACCCACGCATCAACCCAGACATCAGAGGAGGAAGAAGATGTAACTTGCAGAAACATGATAGAAGAGCCAAATGGCCATGAAATCAGGAACCTCAATCATCTGAAGATCTTCTGTTACTCCAAGAGAGCGTAATAATACAAGGAGAAATAAGACTCACCCAGTGACCAACATTTAACAAGCCCGTCCTATGTTTCAGGTACTACTTTCAACTTTATATGCGTGAACTCATTTTGTCAGCATAGCCACCCTCTGATAGTGCCATTGTAAGAGACTCCAGTAGGGTCCTGGCAGGACACAGATGGCACATTCAAGTGAGGTAACTGAGGAGAGCTTAATAAAAGACCATTTGCAGAGGTGCAGGCAGTATCCTGGGGACCAGAGAGCACTAGTACGACAGCCACAGATAACCGTCGCTTCCCCGGGTCTGAAAGAACTGGCAAGGGGAGGAGTAGGTACCAGTACCCGGAGGAAGTAACCCTAGCTAGAAAAGGGGATGAAACCAACTCATAGTGACCCAGGAAGAAGGGAGCTGGTAGAATAAATCTTCCAATCTCATTCTCTTCCCTTTCTCCAATTTCCTGCGGGCAACTCCCACTGGATGAACAATTCAGACTCCACAGGACAAGGAAGCCCACTGATGCAGCCCATGTAGGTCAGCCTCCTCAGCACAAAGAGGATGGAGAAGGCTGGAGAATGAATCCGGCAGGACAAATGCAAAATATCCAGTGTATGGCCATTGTCGCTCACTCTTGACAGAGAAGTAGACTGAGGTCTGTAACAGTTAAGCGATATGTCCAAGGTTATACAGCTCGAAAGCTAGAGCTGGGCTAGGAATCCAGGGGTTCTAGTGGCTCTTAACCACTACTTCTAGACTGCACGTGCATCTCCCAACCCCCATCAGAGTAAAAAATGATCAGTAAACACCTGGGAAGGATGATCAGGTCTCCCCAGGGTTTTAGGATTAGGAGAAACAACTGTGCCCTCACACACAATGCTAATCCAGAACCAAGAACAGACCCTGGGACTCGGTGTTCCCCACATGCATTTTAGTCATGTTGCTCCCAGGGCCTGAATCCCATGGGACAGAACAGCCCAGATGTGGGTACCAGCTCTTTGGCCAGGTCCCTGGATGTGGTTCAGACACTAATCTCCAGGCACAAGATTTTCAGTGCAAAATATTTTCGACTCTCCCAAGTACGTGCTGTTTTGCCACCGCCCACTGTACCTCTGAACCGTTGGGGAACAAAGTTCCTGCAATTCCTGCTTGTCCTTCAGCCTCACAGAAAGTACTACCTGGGGAGACATTTCAATTTATACAGTAAAAACCTCTCCAACTTAAAGAAAAAAATAAAATAAAAGTGCCTCTCCTTCATCTGATTTGCAGCAATTTGCAGAATTGGTATGTGATGAAATGGGCCATGGGGCGCGAGTCCCCAAATGGACCTGGCTATGAGGAGTCTCCTTCATTTGACCTCTCACACCCCACAGACTGGGCCTGCAGAATCCTAGAGCTGTCCTAAGGAGACCCTGATCCCAGGGACAGAAGCAAAGCAGGAGTCATCCAGATGGCAAGTTCCACCCTTTGAGGCCCCAGTAGCCCCACAGAAGAAGCGGGCAAGGTGGCCTGTTGGGCCTGGCTGAGCCAGCAGCTAGCTGAGCGGTGGGGCTGACGTGGAAAGAAAAACCTGTCTGCCATTCCAAGCTTTTGTTATCAAACATCTCCTGCGGAGTGGCTGCAGCAGAGCACATCAATACAAATGCTGGCCGCCTTTCACAAGGTGGATGCCAGGCCTGCCATTAGCGGAGGTCCTAGGGGCTCTGAGCCTGCCTATTTTATCCTTGACTTCCAGCTTTATTGTTCTGTGATGAGGAGGAAGGGACCACTCTCCCTGTGTCCACCTCATCTGCCTTCTCTACCATGCACTGTGATGGTCTCTGCCCCTGGCAGGTTGCAAAACTGAGCCAGCTTTATGATCGCTCTCTCCCTGTTTCCCCAGTCTGTGGATCTTTCTGTCCCAAATAAATCAATGTTACTATTTCTCCTTTTCCTCCTCACTCTCCGCAGGCCACTACTCAGGCCATTTCTTTCAGATAATAAGCTGGGCAGGCTCTAGAGCTGGGCCTGGGCAGGGCTCGGGCTGGGATGGAAACAAGACTGCATGGTCCAAAACGGAAGGTTCCTGAGCTGCTGTTCACTTTTCCTGCTGGGCCCATCAAGGCCATTTCTCCTCTGTATGAGGTCTGAAGAGAAGGCATTTAGCTGGATAGTTTCCAAAGCAGAGATTTAAAAAACAAAAGAAAAGAAAAGAAAAGAAAAAAAAAAAGCCTGAAAGAAAGAAAAGAAAAAACCTAAACAAATTCCTATTGGGAATCCCATAGACAAAAGAGGTAAATGTAGCCTTTCATTGCCTGATACTGAGAGGAGAGCCCAGGACCCTGCCTGCTTTCTCTTCCCATCAGTACCACAGGCTACCCGGTGTCTCCTAAAAGCTCAGAGTTCTTCCGGATACAGTTTGGAAACTGTGAGTCAGCCCTTTCATAGAGCTAAAATCCCCTGTTCATAACTTCTAGTATGTTCCC
Source organism: Mustela lutreola (assembly GCF_030435805.1). Lineage (NCBI taxonomy): Eukaryota > Metazoa > Chordata > Mammalia > Carnivora > Mustelidae > Mustela > Mustela lutreola. The sequence goes on from NC_081305.1 coordinate 5,846,329, forward strand.
AACTCTGGTCTTTGGCGGCTGTCCCCACACACACACCTGTGAGTCTGTCCCTGCCTGGCATCCACTGTTCCTTGGAGTAGCTGGTACCAAACCAGCCCGGAGGTTCTGCTCTATCTCCAGCCCCCACTGCCTCACCACTCCAGTAAGGAGGGGCCTGACTAAGGTCGGGCCCCTAACTCTGTGCTTCCCGGCACCCTGCTTGGGCTTTAATGCCCCCAAAGTCTGCCTTGACCTGCACATTGACCAGCTCCTCCCCAAGGTCAGAAATCTCCTTGATCCCTCAGACCTAGCTGCCTTCTTGACAGTCTGGCTTAACGGTGAAGAGCCTGGACTCCCAAATCAGACTGCCTGGGTCCAGAACCTGAGTGTGCTCCTTTCAAGTTACATGATCTTTGATAAGTTAACTACTCCGTGAGTCAGTGTCCCCACCTACAAAATAAGGAAAGCAACACAACCAACTGCGCAGGGTTGTCAGGAGAATTAACAGGGTCAGTATAGCACAGTTCCTGGTGTAGCCCCAGCACATGGTAAACGCCCACTCTACTGCATGGACCCCATACCCACCCCATACCCACCCCAGACACCGCACCTGTGATCCAGCGGGAGCAGGGCCCGCAGACACTTCACATCCTGGCTCCTAAGTGCACACTTCAAGCCACACTGCCACCTGCTGGTAGCCTGAACACACTCCAGGGGCACCCAGCCAAGATAAAATTTAACTCATAAATTCATCTTATAAAATCCATTCAGTAAATATTTATTGAGCACCCATGCAATACCAGGAACTATGCTGTGTACCAGGAATGCAAGACAGAATGAAGGAGACAAGATTTTTACTCCTGTGAAACTTACTTTGCAGTAACATTTCTGGCTCCCCCACCCCCCGCCCCGAATTTCCCCCCAAGGAACCGAAAAGCAAAGGCTGACCTGAGGGCTGACAAAAGTCTCAAGGAAATGCTCAGCAACCCTGCTCTGGGTTACACACATGCTTAGTGGAAGCCCTAAGGCTAAGAACAGAAGGATAGAAGCATCACCATGATTGTGGCCAGGATTTCCTTTTTCTCTTGGGCACAGAGTCTTCTTTGCAGCTATGTGTGGCCACAGGACTAAGTCTTAGGCAGATGTGGTATGAGCTGCTTCCAAGCCTGGCCCACAAGAACTTCCAGCACGACATGCTATCCGAGCTTTTATCCCTTTTTAGTAGTCGTGAATGCAAAGGACCCCTGTGGCAACTTATGAGTAACCTAGTGAAGACAGCAGAGTCCTGAGACAGAAGGCGCCTGAGCCCTGGAATCACCACTTAGGAAAAGGTTGCTCAACCAGAAAACTTGCACTGGAGTCTGACAGGAGTGAGAAATAAACTGGAATTTGGGGGTTGGGTTTTATCATAGCTGATACAATATTAACCTGCAGAAACAGTCAGGGATTGTGGAGAGAAAAGAAAGCTAAATGAGAAGAGGAGATGGACGAGGAATAAGACGAGAATTCGATCATATTCTGTTGCTCTTGTAAATTCCTGTTCTTTAACATTGACAAGTAAATGTGGTTTATTTTTCCACTGAGTTTAGTAATAAAACGTGAACCACAAAAGGGGCCCACTGTTTTGGAAAAAGAAAAATATAACTTTAGCTTGACATGATTTCTTTCACAGAGAAGAGGAGGAAAAAAAGAAAAACACAAAGGAAATCCTCAGGCTGGCTGGATAACTTCGAGGCAGAGTCTCAGGCACAGGGAGAGTTAAAGAAACCTGAAGGGCTTAAGACCACTTTCAAGAGCTGAGAAACATCTTAGCGTGGAGAGCTTCAGACTGAGGGAAATGTCTGATGAAATCACCTAAATCAGTGGAGTTAACAGAAGACAAAGGTCACATTGTCTCAATTTGGGGTCAGGGTTTAAGGATCCATGCTAGCCTAAACACATTACACAAGAGTGATGAGCTAGACCAGAGGGATTCTCTTCCAAAATAACATTGTAACTCTTCTTGAGAGGGTATTTCATGCCATCAGCTTCAGAATCTCCAAAATGCTAGTAGAAATGTAATTAAATGTATCAATAGTAGTCCAAAACTGGACCCAGCCCAGAAGTCCATTAACTGGCAAATGGATAAACTAAACCGGGATAGCTGCATAATGGAATATTATTCAGCAATGAAAACGATGAGCTGTTGATAATGTGGCATTAATGCATCTCAAAAGCATTATGGTAAAGGAAAGAAGCTAGACACAAAAGCACACACTCTATGTTTCTTTCCATGATACTCTAGGAAAAACAAATGTAATCTAGATTGACAGAAAGAACATCAGTAGTTACCTGGGGCAGGGAGAGATGGGGTGGAGAGTGAACAGGAAATGGCACAAGAATATGGGAGTGTTTTCAACCTTTGTTGGAGCGGTGGCAGTTCTACTTGTGGGAGCATATGGGTTTAGAAATGTGTCCAGACTCATTAAAATGTACACTTAATGTGCATGCATCTTACTGTGTAAAGTATACCTCAATAAAACTGATATAAACATTGAAATTTACAAAATACAGCCTTCTTAGAAGCAACAACACTCCAGGAGCAATGAGTAGCAATGAGGAAACCTAGTGCTCAGATGTTGGTTGGTTTCTAACATCATTCTCCAATATAAGAAAACGGGCCTCCTTGGGGAAATAGTTGATTCTAGAACATAGACAGGTGTACACAGATGAGCTGTGAGCTACTTGTGGAGCCAGAAGGCGAAGACATACTCAAAAACAAAACAAAACAAAACAAAAAAAACAATGATGTAGATAGTCAAATAGTCAGAGTCAACCAAAGGTACTCCCAGTGGCCAAAGTTGAAGCACTGAAGCAACAAAATAAATAAAGTAGTTTTAGACATTACCCAAATGTATGATATGAACAGCCACATGTCCCTTGATATGCATCAAGGAAAGGATAGCAGGCGGGCAGGCATAGACAACCCTCTCATAAAGAAGAATTACAAATAGAAAGACAACTATCATATGATCTCCCTGAAATGAGGAAGTGGAGATGCAACGTGGGGGGCTTGGGGGGTAGGAAAAGAATAAATGAAACAAGATGGGATTGGGAGGGAGACAAACCATAAGAGACTCTTTTTTTTTTTTTTTAATTTCTCAAATCTCTCATTCTTTTTTTTTTTTTTAAGATTTTATTTATTTATTTGACAGACAGAAATCACGAGTAGGCAGAGAGGCAGGCAGAGAGAGAGAGGGGGAGGCAGAGAGAGAGGGGGAGGCAGGCTTCCCGCTGAGCAGAGAGCCTGATGTGGGGCTTGATCCCAGGACCCTGAGATCATGACCTGAGCCGAAGGCAGTGGCTTAACCCACTGAGCCACCCAGGCGCCCCCATAAGAGACTCTTAATCAGACAAAACAAACTAAGGGTTGCCGGGGGGAATGAGGGTGGTTGGGTTATGGACATTGGGGAGGGTGTGTGCTATGGTGAGTGCTGTGAAGTGTGTAAGCCTGACGATTCACAGACCTGTACCCCTGGGGCTAATAATACATTATATGTTTATTAAAAAATAAAAAAGCTATTTTTTAAAAAAGAAGAATTCCAAATAATTTACATAGATATTCTACCCTCAAGGAGGTGGAGCCTAACCCTCCCTCTGTAAGTATGGGCTGTACACAGTGACTTCTAAGGAGTACAGTATAGAAAAGAGGGGTAAAAGAGTGACCTGGAGTGGAGAAACCCAACAAATACGATGTCAGCCACGTGATCAAGGTCAACGTCCACAGTGATAAGTCATATTGATAGTATATATCCCCATACTATATGATGAGAACGGGACCATACACCTGTGGCTTTCCAAAAACAACAACAACAACAACAAACTTAACCATAGACTAATCATGAGAAACATCAGACAAACTTCAGTTGTGGGATATTCTACAAAATATCTTAGTAGTACTCTTAAAAACTGAAGTTCATCAAAAACAAGAAAAGTCTAAGAAACTGCAGTAGCCAAGGAGACAGGACAACTAAATGTAATATAATATCCTGGATGGAGTCCTAGGACAGAAAAAAGGACTTTAGCTAAGAAATAAGGTAATCTGAATAAAGTATGGACTTCGGCTAATAAGAATAGATCACTTTTAATTCCTTAATTGTAACAAATGTAAAATATTACTAACGGGAAAAACTGGGCATAGGGTATATGGGAAATCTCTGTACCGTCTTTGCAATTTTTCTGTAAATCTAAAACTATTCTAAAATTAAGTTTAGTTTCTAAAATCACAGCCCTATTCCAACAGAATCTCTGGCCTTTGGTGTCCTGTAATCTGCAGTCAGCATATTCGAGTGCATCTAAGAAGCCCTAAAGTAGTAATTCTCAACCCTGAGCTGCTCATCAGAATCACTTAGGAAACTTGAAAACACAAAACAAAACAAAACAGACACTTAGACCCTATCCCCAGAAGTTGCAATTCAAATGGTATGAAGAGGGGTCAGACATGGGTCTTCTTGAAAGGTCCCCTGGGGATTCTATTTGTAGCCTGAGTTGGGATTTACTGCTTTTTTTTTTTCTTCTTCTTCTATATCCAATATTTCCTCCTTCTTTACCCTTAAAACATTTAATCACTTGGCTGCTTAGGGGGGATAAAAAGAAACTATCGTGGTCTGCAGAACGCAGGACCACTCCTAGGCAGCCAGCGCCCAGCCATCTCCCAGCTGTCCCTATGTCTACCCCCACTGCACCGCAGGCACCTAGCCCAGCAAGACTCTGCGTCTTGACAGCCCCACAGTCCACAGATAAGCCTCCACATTCCTAGGGGAACTCTCTTGCCTCTTCTGTCTGGCAAATTCTTCTTCATCTTTTACAACCTAGATCAGATGTCACCTCCTCTCTGAAGCCTTCCCACATAACATCCAAGAACTTAGTCACTTTCCTCTTTTGTCTTTCCAGCATACTTTTTTAACACCTGTCTTCTCTCCCACTGCACTGAATTCAATTATTTGTTTGGGTGGCTCTGTCTCATCACTGGCATGTGAGCTTCTTGAGAATCTGAATCTGGCGCTGCTTATCATCATACCCCCCACGCTCTCAGCAAGGTGCTGAATGCAGAGTAATTCCTCAATATTCATACAAATGAAAAGAATGAATAAATACATTAATGAACAAACTGGTTCTGGAGGCCTTAGCCTTGTGTTAGGGGAAATAAAATCCACCAGCTAAGAGAAGATCTCCCTACATATCAGATGGCCCATCTATTTTTGTTCATTTGCTCTGCAAGAGACATTCTGAATGTTTCCTTAATGTGTTTGTTAAGAAGAACTATATAGAGTAACTTAATGAATAGGCTCTCATGTACACAAGCCAGCCAGGATATCAGTGATGCTGCTGAGAATACGGAAAGCAAGCAGACATCCCAGACTAAGGGAGCAAACACCTTGTAAGGAAGAATGTAAGCAGAGGCAGGGCCAGGAAACCAGTGAATGCCCAAGAGCATTTTTACTGTTTTGCCCTCAGCTTATCCCCTTATAAAGCATGCACGGTAGCAGTTTTAAACCTCTCTTTTTTGTGGGAGAAAATTGAGTCTCAAAGAAGTTGGGAATGGGGATTGGTATCAGGACAAAGCCCAAAGCTGCCACCAAAAAAGAGAAATTGACTTAGGGCACCTTCTTTTACATTTGTAAAACTTCAAGAGAACCACACGTTCAGTTCTACATGTTCTTGTCCTGTGTTTGGAGAAGTAGCAAATCAATATCCCCAAACTCATTCAGTGAAGGAATAGGGCTGTAATCTAATCTTCCTATGATAAGAGGAAAGATTCTATGTGGTTTAGAGAAGAGGATCTAGGGCCACAAACCATATGAGGATTGCATAAGAGTTATAAACCCCCTTTCCAGGGGAAAAAAATATAGTACTCAAGGTTCTGCATAAAAGCCAGAGTCTAAAAAGCTCTGAAATAAGAAGGGAATATCCACGAGTCCACAAATCCTGGGCAAGAATGCCCCAATGAGATGGTTCTAGGGTTCCTCTAAATCAAGACATCCCTTAATTATCTTTTTTTAAACCAAAGTGCTTAGTACAGGCTGTAACATAGTAGCCCCTCAATAAACGAAAGCTAATAATCCTAATGGTGTGAAAATAAATGTGAAATTAGTTTATTTCAATTGGTGAGAATAGAAATTCATCTGAAAGTAGCTTAAACAACATAGAGATTATTGGGGTCTCAGGTTTCTGCACAGCTAGAGCTCAGTGCTCAGATGATCTCGTCTAGAATCTCAAACTTTTCTCCTCTTTCTAGGATCTTGTTCTATTCTCAGCCAAGCTCTCTCTTTGTTGGGGCAAGATAGCTGTCAACTGCTCAAAATTCACATCCTATCCTTTCAGTAATTCCAGCAGAAGATTCCTAATAGTTTCAGCCCAAAAGATGGATGGTCTCATTTGGATCACTTCAAATCACTTGCCCGTTCTTGAGCCATTCTCTAGGCCTGAGGGACAGCGTATCCCAATGGCCTGGCTTCAATTTCAAGCCCACAGTGAGATCTAGAGGTGGTGAGGCCAACCAGTCAAACCACACACAAACTGGGATTGAGGAAAGGATGCCTCCCCAAGAAAAACTGGTGTGCTATTTCCAGAGGAAATGGGCGGTGATCTTGAATGGGCAGAACCAATCTCTGTCCAACACAATAATAATAAACAGCATTCTCACCTCCTGGGCTGTTGCTCTTTGGACTGGAAGTTGATGCTTACTCCCCCACGCTGGTTTTTTTTTTTTCATTTTTCCAGAATTCATTCTGCACTACACCAAGTGCTCCGTGCAATACGTGCCCTCCATAGTACCCACCACCAGTCTCACCCAACAGCCCACCCCCCTCCCTTTCAAAATGCTCAGTTTGTTCCTCAGAGTCCACAATCTCTCATGGTCCTTCTCCCCCTCCAATTTCCCCCAACTCACTTCTCCTCTCCATCTCCCCAGGTCCTCCGTGTTATTCCTCATGCTCCACAAATAAGTGAAACCATATGATAATTGACTCTCTCTGCTTGACTTATTTCACTCAGCATAATCTCTTCGAGTCCCATGCATGTTGATATAAATGTTGGGTATTCATCCTTTCTGATGGAGGCATAATACTCCATAGTGTATATGGACCACATCTTCCTTATCCATTCGTCTGTTGAAGGGCATCTTGGTTCTTTCCACAGTTTGGTGACTGTGGCCATTGCTGCTATGAACATTGGGGTACAGATGGCCCTTCTTTTCACGACATCTGTATCTTTGGGGTAAATACCCAGGAGTGCAATTGCAGGGTCATAGGGAAGCTCTATTTTTAATTTCTTAAAGAATCTCCATGCTATTCTACAAATTGGCTGCAACAACTTGCATTCCCACCAACAGTGTAAGAGAGTTCCCCTTTCTCCACATCCTCTCCAACACATATTGTTTACTGTCTTATTGATTTTGGCCATTCTAACTGGTGTAAGGTGGTATCTCAATGTGGTTTTGATTTGAATCTTCCTGATGGCTAGTGATAATGAACATTTTTTCATGTGTCTGTCAGCCATTTGTATGTCTTCTTTGGAGAAGTGTCTGTTTATGTCTTCCGCCCAGTTTTTGACATGATTATCTGTTTTATGTGTTTTGAGTTTGAGGAGTTCTTTATGGATCTTGGATATCAGCCTTTTGTCTGTACTGTCACTTGCAAATATCTTCTCCCATTCCATGGGTTGCCTCTTTGTTTTGTTGACTGTTTCCTTTGCTGTGCAAAAGCTTTTGATCTTGATGAAGTCCCAAAAGTTCATTTTTGCTTTTGTTTCTTTTGCCTTTAGAGACATATCCTGAAAGAAGTTGCTGTGACCAATGTCAAGGAGGTTACTGCCTATGTTCTCCTGTAGGATTCTAATGGATTCCTGCCTCACGTTGAGGTCTTTTATCCATTTTGAGTTTATCTTTGTGTATGGTGGAAAAGAATGCTAGAGTTTCATTCTTCTACACACAGCTGTCCAATTTTCCCAGCACCATTTATTGAAGAGACTGTCTTTTTTCCACTGTATATTTTTTCCTGCTTTGTCGAAGATTATTTGACCATAAACTTGAGGGTCCCTATCTGGGCTCTTTACTCTGTTCCAGGGTCTTTGTGTCTGTTTTTGTGCCAGTACCATGCTGTCTTGGTGATCACAGCTTTGTAGTAGAGCTTGAAATCAGACAATGTGACGTCCCAGTTTTGCTTTTCTTTTTCAACATTTCCTTAGCAATTTGGGATCTCTTCTGGTTCCGTACAAATTTTAGGACTGTTTGTTCGAGCTCTTTGAAAAATGCCAGTGGAATTTTGATTGGAATGGCATTGAAAGTATAGATTGCTCTGGCAGTATAGACATTTTAACAATGTTTATTCTTCTGATCCATAAGCATGGAATGGTCTTCCATTTTTTTGGTGTCTTCTTCAATTTCTTTCATGAGTGTTCTCGAGTTCTTTGAATACGGATCCTTTACCTCTTTGGTTAGGTTTATTCCCGGTTAAGTTATGGTTCTTGATGCTATAGTAAATGGAATCAATTCTCTCATTTTCCTTTCCATACTTTCATTGTTAGTGTATAAGAAAGCCATTGATTTCTGTACATTGATTTTGTATCCTGCCACATTACTGAATTGCTGTAGGAGTTTTAGTAGTTTGGGGGTGGGGTCTTTTGGGTTTTCCATATAAAGTATCATGTCATCTGCAAAGAGAGAGAGGTTGACTTCTTCATTGCCAGTTTGGATACCTTTTATTTCTCTTTGCTGTCTGATTGCTGTTGCTGGGACTTCTAGTACTATGCTGAAAAAGAGTGTTGAGAGTGGGCATCCTTGTGTTCCTGATCTCAAAGGGAAGGCTGTCAGCTTTTCCCCATTGAGGATAATATTCGCTGTGCGTCATGGTGATCATGGCAAAATAAGATGGAGTTGCTGGAAGGCATGGGGAGCCCACTGACCTCTTCATCCCAATAATAGCTCTAAACAGGGCTATTTTTCATTTATTTTTTATTCATTTTCATTTCAACTCCTCTCCTTTGGAGAGAACAGCTCCAGTAATAGAAACTCTCCCATCTCCTGCAGTCTTATCTCTACCAGTCAACAGCCACTGTTAAAAGGAGGCTCAGGTGTAGTTTTGTTCCTCTACCTAACCCTGAAGGCTATCTTTATTTTCTCCCCTACTGAGTGGTTTGCTGACTGTCTGCTTTAATCATTAGAGAGATTTAGAAATTTGCTAGAGGGAAAAACTGCAATCCTTACAGAACCAGGATACCTGAAGTGGTTTTTTTTTTTTTTTCTATTAATGACCTCAGCCCTGAAAAGGAATCTGAGCACCAATGATAGATTGCCACCCTTCAGGCCTTGGGAACAGAGACTGGCCTCTCTACCCCTTTGTCCTCCATCAGCAGCTGGCCCCAAGACACTGCTGGTTTCGATTTCACAAAGTAAAATGCTTTCAACTCTGTCTCCTCCTTCCAGCCTGCTCTGGGCCATAGCCCAGCTCAGGTGAGCTCCCTTTTCTTATAGTAACTCAAAGAGCCCCCTCAGAAGCCCAAGAAGAAATGATCTGCTTATAGCCTAGAAGATACGGCGTATAGGTTTGTCTGAGAAGAGAGTTCAGCTCTTTACAGGATAGAGAGTTTTAGATGAGAGGGAAGAACGTTTATGGAAATAAAAAGGTAAGAAGACTAAGAGTTGTTTTCTAGGCAACCAAATTCTGTTTCTTTTCTAAGAGCAAGGAAAAGAGTCCAGTGGTAATCTTCTCAACACTAAAATCTGCTTTTAAATGCTCAAAGGTCCTCTCCAGTTCTCTCTTTCCCTCAATATAAAAAATCAACCTCCTGAAAGTGCCTTCCTGATCCTGTATGATCTGTCTTCTACTTACATGTCCTGTGTAAATTCTCTTTTCTTTATACCTTCACTTTTCCCCAACATGCTTTAAAGAGCAGATCTTGAGCTTTTGCCAGAACGCTTACAAGCTGTTCTCTCTTTCTAATGTGTTTCTCTATTTGGTTACTGTATTACTTTCCTTTTGCCACAGCTGACGTACCACAAACTTTGTGGTTTAAAACAACACAGTGTATTTTCTAACAGTTCTGGAGGCCAGAGCTCCAGTTGGTTTCCCTGGGCTGAAACCAACAAGTCAGCAGGGCCATGCTCCCTCCAGAGTCTCTAAGGGAGAATCCATTTGGTTGCCTTTTCCAGCTTCTAGAGCTACATTCCTTGCATTCCTTGCCCCCTGGTCCCTTCTTCCTCTTCAAAGCAGCCAAACATTTTGCTTCATTGCTCACATAGCCTTCTTCTGGTGTCTGAAATCTCCCTATAACTCATTCTTGCAAGGACACTTGTGCTTGCATTTAGGGCCTGCCAGGATAATCCAGGATGATCTCCTCATCTCAAAATCCTTAGCGCAATCACATCTGCAAGCCCCTTTTGCTATATAAGATAATATCCTCTCATTGTCCAGGAGGTTAGGACCTGGATATCTTACGGAGGTTCATTACCAGCCTTCCACATCCACTTCCTGCACATCTATCAGTGGTCCCCTTGGACATCAGCTGCTCCAGGACATCTGTTGCTCCAGGACACCTTCACTGTTCACATCTCTTCTCAGCTCAAGGTTATATATCCTTACCTCCTCTGTACTTTGAGCACACTACAGGATGTGACACTGCGCAGGCTGGTTCCCTAACTAAACTCATCTCTTTGAAGGCAGGGAGAAGATCTAATGCATAGAAAGATATATCATTCATGGAAGGGCATGTTAAAAAAAAGAAGTAGGGGAAATGAAGGTACAAGACAATGGGTACAATGTGGGCACTGGCTAAAGAGCACCTCTTGCGTGTCTGGAAAGATATAAGACAACTTTGATCTGTGGTTACCTCTGGAGAGAGGGGCAGGAGAGAAGAGGAGGGCTTCTACTCCACTCCTGCGTTGTTCTGCTTTTATCCTGAGAATGTGCTCATGAACCACCTGAGAACTTGAACAGTCACATACTTGAGATTCTGTCCCACTTTCCAGATTTCTACTTAACCAAACAGTTGTGTGTGTGTGTGTGTGTGTGTGTGTGTGTGTGTGTGTTACAGTGCTCTATAGGCCCCAGTTTGAAAATAATTGCAAAAAGACCACTTAGCCTTAAAGTCTCATTACTTGGTCTATCACCAAAGCCAAAAAAATATTCCAAGATTTCAAGTCCTGCCAGCCCCTTCTTCAGGAAGGATCCATTTATGGTAGGACATGATCAGAAAAAAACGATCTATAGTCAGTGAGAGAGCCAAGTTGCCCACACCATGGATCCAACATCAACTACTGGTATTTAAGGATAAGTTAGAGCTAAGTTGACTGCTTACCCAACCCTCTGGCGCAGGGAAGGGAATCCACAGCCATCACATTCAACAGGAGATGTAACCAACCAGCCAGCATCCAGCAGATGTCACCAGGACTGAGTTAAGCCAATTGTTCCGATTAAAGTATACTAACTACAGAAATGCTGACTCATGTCCGCAAAAATTTGCCCCTAACACATGTCCAAAGATGCAAGGGAATGCCCAGAGAAACCCATGTGTGGCACAAGAAATACCTGTAAGCAGTCATTGAAAGAGAAAGCTGCAGAGACTCAGAATGATAAAGATATCACCAACAAGAAATTTCTGATAAGCAAGTTCAGGTCAAGAGACAGGCAAGGAGAAAATATTTGCCACACACAGCAAAAGATTATTATCTAAACACACATATTTAAAAATTTCTCTCAAAAGAGTAAGAAAAAGGCAAGCAGCTCAATTGAAAACCAAGCAAAAGATATAAGCAAGTATTTCATAGAGAACAGCATGCACTGGTCCATAAATACGTGGGAAAATGCCCCAAATCATTATATGGTTGGGAAAATGCAAATATTCTCACATTCTGTTTGTAGAGGGGGAAATTGTTACTTAGTTTTTTTTTTTTTTTAAAGATTTTATTTATTCATTTGACAGAGAGAGATCATAGGTAGGTAGGCTGGCAGAGAGAGAGAGAGAGAGAAGCAGGCTCCCCCCTGAGCAGAGAGCCCGATGCGGGACTCGATCCCAGGACCCTGAGATCATGACCTGAGCCGAAGGCAGCGGCTTAACCCACTGAGCCACCCAGGCGCCCCAATTGTTACTTAGTTTTATGAAAAATGTGGGTGTATCTAAGAAACTTTAGAATGCATATATCCCTTGGCGTTCCTGAGTATGAACCCTAGGGAAAAATTCACATACCTGTGAAAAGTGAGAACTGGATTTTCATTGGAACATTGTTTGTTATTGTGAAAATTTGGAAATAATCAAAGGTATAGTAAGAGATTAACTGCTAAGTAGAGTATAAAACAACCATATTAGGACATACTATGTACAAGGTTAAAAGAATAATGTATATCTTTTATACACGGACATAAAAAGACCTCTAAGATACCCTAAAATATTTTTTAAAGGATATTGAGGAATTATATTTACAAATTATTTCTAGATATCTATATTTAAATACATAGACAATAGTCAGGAAAAGTATAATCCAAATTGCTAATAGTAATGACAGGATTGGTTCTCTCCAAACTCTCTTTCCCAGTATAAATTATGCAAATGTGGCTTTAGAGAGCACATAGGAAAAGAAATTAAAACTATTAGCTGATGCTATACGCTTAAAATCACTATGTAGCTACCACAATAGCTAAAAACAAATTTTATTCACATTAACAGAATAGGTCCTTGGAATTTTTTAGGGTTACTGGCTGATGACTTTTGAGAACATCCCAATTTGCAAATTCCATCGCTATGCATTCCACATCACTTCTACTACATTTATGAGGTTAATTCATGCTATTTTTCTATTAATTACTGAAAGAACACTAATAAAATATCCCAGTACAATTCTGGATTTTTCCATTTATCACATCGGTATGTCATTTTTTGTTTCATATATATTGAAGCTCTTTTAATAGAGGCATAAACCATATTAGACTACTGAGTAATTCCTGACAAAGTGACAATTTAATTAATATGAAATATTCTTCTTTATCGCTGTATTACTCCTTTATCTTGATGTCCACTTTGTCTAATATTTATATAGTCACATCTGCTTTCTTAAACTTAATGTTAACCTGGTATATTTTCTCATCCTTTTGCCTTCAATGCGTGTCTTTATGTTTAAAATGTTCCACAAACGGCATATACTTAGGTCTTAGGTTTTTATCTAACCTGACAATTCTGCCATGTACAGGAAGTGTTTTGTTCATTAACACTTGATGCGATTACTGGTGAGGTTATGCTTAAGCCCATCATTTTGGTATGTGTTTTCCATTTACTCCATCTGTTCCTTTTTTCTTCTTTTCCTCCATTAATTTGGGTAAATTATGTATTTTTCTGTATTGCAAATGCCTCTCCTTTATTTGACTTTTGAGCTTCATCACTTTTATTTTTAGTAATTTCTCTAGAGTAGCACTAATAGAAATACAAAGTATATTACATATTACATGTGTAATATTGACAGAATATCTCATTTTTCCACTTGTTACGTTAACAAAATTTTTAAAGGTGAAATTAATTTAACAATATATTTTACTTAATCCAACATACCCAAAATATCATCACTTCAACATGTAACAAGTAAAAGTACTGAGATATTTTACATTCCAAAATTACATTCATACCAAGTCTTTGAAATCTGATCTCAATTTTATACCTACAGCATGTCCCAACACTTAAAGTGAAAGGTAATTCTACAAGAACAATAAAGTGGTGTTTCATGGAAGAATGTGGATGCCACTTAGTTTCTCATTTAAATTTTAATAATTAAAATTGCAAATTTACTTCCTTAGCTTCACTAGCCATATTTCAAGGGCTTACTTAGTAGCCACATGTGGCTGGTGGGTAGTGTGTTGAACAGAACAGCTCTGGAGTTTATACCATATAAGTTTAACTTCTTATAGTCTAGCCTAAAATAATACTCTAGGACTTCATTAACAACAGAGTACTCCTACGACAGCATGATTCCACTTATCCCTGCCCGTCCTTTGTGCCAATATTCACGTATCTTTTTCTCCTATCTCTATTATAGACCTCACAACACATGGCTATAATGTTTGTTTCAAACAGTCAGGAGTCTTTTAAAGCTTAGCTATATATTTAGTGTGCATAAAAATTTTCTTCTAAAAATTAGATTTTCAGGCTGCCTACATCTTTACCCTTTCTCGTGCTCTTCAGTCTTTACTGTAGACCTGAGTTCCTATCTTGTATCGTTTCTCTCTGGCTTGAAGAACTTTCTGGAGCATTTCTTACAGTGCATTTCTGCAGGAACAAATTCATCCAGCTTTCCTTCACTTAAAAATGTCTTTATTTTGCCCTTGTCTTTAACGTATATTTACTCAGGATACAGGATTCTATAGAGAGAGTTTTGTTTTTACTTCAGCCCTTGAAAGATACCATTCCAGTGTCTTCTGGTCTCCGCTGTTTCTGATAAGGAATCAGCTTTAATTCTTGCATTATTCCCAGGTATCTAATGTACATGTATTTTTCATGTCTGATCTTAATATTTCCTCTTTAACTTTCATTTTTGCCAGTTTGACTATAATATCTTAGAAAGATGTTTTGTTGTTTTAATTTATCCTACATGATGTTCTCTGAGCAGTTCTGTTAATTTCCTTTTTGGGGTGGGGGGATTTTCTTGTAGCTTCTGTTTACATGAAGTTTTTATTACTGACATTGCATTTTTCAATTCTAGGATTTCCACTGGATTCTTTTTTATAGGTCCCAAATCTCTTTGGAAATTCCCCATCATTTTATTCATTTATTGAAATGACTCATTGCTATAGATTTTCTGCTGACTCATTTTCTATACATTTGTACTAAATTGTTATTTTAAAGTTGTTACCTGAAAATTTTAATATCTGAGTGGCCCCTGTTGACACATTTTCCCATCTTTTGCAAGTCCTGTAAATTTTATTTTATGTTAAACACTCTTTCTAGGAATAGTTCCTCCCTCCAAAATTGACGTCCACTTTGTCTAATATTTATATAGCCACATCTGCTTTCTTAAACTTAATGTTAACCTGGTCTATCTTCTCCCATCCTTGGCCTTTAATGTGTGTCTTCGTATTTAAAATGTTTCACAAATGACATATAGTTAGGTCTTACATTTTTATCTAATCTGACAATTCTGTCACGTACATGAAATGTTTTGTTCATTTATACTTGATGCGATTGCTGGTGAGGTTATGTTTAAGTCCGACAATTTGGTGTGTGTTTTCCACTTACTCCATTTACTCCGCCTGTTCTTTTTTTCTTTTCCTCCATTAATTTGGATAAATTGGGTATTTTCTAGTGTTGCAAATGCCTCTCCTTTATTTGACTTTTGAGCTAGATCACTTTGCATCCACAGCTCTCTGGCAACTTTAAAGAAACGCATGAATCTGTTGCTCTTGCTGGCTTAGTGACTCGTAGTTGTGTTGTTGAGGTGACGGTCTTTCACATTTTCCTATGTCCCGGCCAAAAATGAAACACCTCATTTAGGTTTTGTTGTATAATAAACTCTCCCCAAAACCAGTAGATTAAAACAACACTTGTGAGTTTAGTTCACACGTCTATAGACTGGCACTTAGGTCTGAGGTCCCCGGGATGGTTCTTCGGATCTCCGCTGGGGTGTCTTGCATCCGCAGCCAGCTACTGGTCGGGCTGGAGGATGCACTTTAGAGGATTGGCTGCCCGCCAGCTGTACAACAATGTGGGCAACTGGGTGACCCGTATCTCACCCTCCAGCAGGCAAGCTCCAGTTTGTTCTCAGAGCAGCCAAGACAGCAAAAGCAGCCAGAGCATGAAGCTCTTGAGGACTATGCTCCAAACTGGTGCACTGTCACAGTGGCCACACTCTACTGGCCCAACAAATTATAAGACCAAAGCAAATTTAAGAGATGGTAACATAAACTCTGTAGAAGGAGATGCAATATCACAGCCATGGCATGTGTTGTGAAAGAGGTAAGAACTGCACATTTTTTTCCTTTTGCAATCTACAAAAGTATAACATTTTGTTCTTTTTAACATTTTTAATTTTAAGCACTCAAATCACCTTTTCTGAAAGAACAACAAAATCTGCTCTTTTAATGTTTCTCGGGAAAAAATTAATGAATCACAGACTGTAATCAGTCAAAATTGAGAGTGTTCAACCCATGAATACCAACAATGTAGGGTAATCGTATAATGACTTTAGGGAGACAGAGGCAGGTTTTATTCTACTCTAGCCCCGTGAGTCTGCATTTGGAACAGTGTTTTGATTTGGAGAGGGATATCATAAAAATAGCAATGTCAACCTGGGGCATTTGGGTAAGAAATCAGTTCAGGCCAGGAATCAAAATCACATCATAAGACAGATGGCTAAAGAAATCAGAGCTCTTTCTCTTTTGGAGAAGAGAATCTTCAAAAGTCAAGCTGGTCAGCTTCAAATATCTATAGATTTGTTTGGTTTAATGATTAATTTTAAAATCAGAAATAAAAAGTCATTTTCTTTCCTATATTATTTTTTGTGATGTAATTCATATGCCATAAAATTCACCATTTTATTTTTCAGGGTTTATTTTTTTATTTACTTATTTTTAATTACGTTATGTTAGTCACCATACAGTCTTTGCCATTTTAATTTTTTTAAAAGATTTTATTTATTTATTTGACAGGGAGAGAGATATCACAGGTAGGCAGAGAGGCTGACAGAGAGAGAGGGGGAAAGCAGGCTCCCTGCTGAGCAGAGAGCCTGACAGGGGCTCAATTCCAGGACCCTGAGATCATGAGCCCCCCCAGGCACCCCAAGTCTTTACCATTTTAAAGGATACAATTAAATGGTCTTTATTATATTCAAAATGTTGTATGACTATCACCACTAATTCCAGAACACATTAACCACCCCAGAAAGAAACTCTGGGCCCACTAGCAGTCACTCCGCATTCCTCTTTCATTACAGCTGTTGGAAATCACTAAATCTACATTCTGTCTCCATAGATTTGCCTGTTCTGGGCATTTCAAATAAACGGGTCCATATAATACATGGGTCTTTCCTGACCAGCTTCTGTCCTCTGCATGATACATTCAGTATTCATGCATTCTGTAATATGTACCAGTATGTTTTTTTTTTCCTTTTTATGGCTGGATAATATTCCATTATATGAATAGATGATATTTTTTTAACCATTGTATCAGTTGATGAACAATTGGGTTGTTTCCACATTCTGGCTATTATGAATAATACCGCTATAAACATTCACGAAGATGCTTAAATGTAACATTTCAATCTTCTCATTTGGGTTTACTTTTCAAGGTAATTCCAGTTCAAAGAGCAAAGCATTTTCCACCAAAGTAACTCTGTTCACAAGGGAATAAGCTTCCCCGAAGACAGTAAAAGATTTGTCTCTGGAGTGGTAGAAGGGGAAATCAGATGAGATTCTGGATAGGCTATGTGGGGTGTTGGGCTACCCAGAGACAGAAGTATAGGGTTTAGAAGTAAATATTCTGGAGCTTATCTGTTTGAGATCAAACGTCTACTGCTATTTGCCAGCTGTGTGACTTTGGGGAGACCACATAATCTGGTTTACCTTCTGAATTTCCTCATATTTAAAATAAAGGCACCTAACTCCCTGGGATTAAATTACACACTAGGTGCAAAGCTCCTGACACAAGGCCTGGCACAGAATACGTGCTCAAACAACACAAGCCACTATTACTACTGTGATTATCATGAGACTTGAGTTTTAGAAATCCTTTTTTAAAATACAAATTGAATATCCCTTTATCCTTTTACTCTTCCACTCACTCACTCATTTATCAGTTCCTCATTGTTTTTCTCTCCAAATAATTTTGCCAGAAATAAATATGTTAAAAAATAACTGGAGGGGTGCCTGGGTGGCTCAGTCATTAAGCCTCTGCCTTCAGCTCAGGTCATGATCCTGGGGTCCTGAGATCGAGCCCCACATTGGGCTCTCTGCTCAGTGGGAAGCCTGCTTCTCCCTTTCCTACTCCCCCTGCTTGTGTTCCTGCTCTCGCTATCTCTTTGTCAAATAAATAAATAAAACCTTAAAAAAGAAAGGAACTGGAGACTGGGGTGCCTGCATGGCTTAGTCAGTTAAGCATCCAACTCTGTTTTGGCTCAGATCTCAGGGCATGAAGTCAAGGCCCGAACTGGGCTCTGCTCAGTGGGGAGTCTGCCCGAGATTCTCTCCCTCACCCTCCGCCCCTCCCCCATCCATGTGGGCAATCCCTTTCTCTCTCTCAAATGAATAAATAAAGAAAATTTTTTTTAAAAACTTGGAGATTAACCCAAACTCTACACTATTCCACAGAGAATTGGTTTGTTTCAGATTTAAATAAGTGAATTAAAAGGTGAGTCTGTAGCCAAGGTCTAAGTCCCTGAGAGGAATCCTATCTCCTTTGTGTCAGTGGGGCCACTGCTGGGCCAAATGACTTTATCCATGTTCCTTGCAACTTGCCCATGAAGGAGCTCAGAGAGCTCATTTGGTCCATCTAAGCTTCCATGAACAGTAAGCCTGGAGTCAAACACAGTCTACAAGTAGGGTGGAGCGGGGACCTCAAACTTGGGTCCAAAACTCTGCTGAGTGTGCTAACAAACCAAGAGTTCATCAAATTAATTAATGAGGTTGTTGAAATGCCAACATTTCCTTATTCAACAAAGCAAACGCATATATACGAATGCACACGCACACACATACACATTAGTATACACGGCTCACAAGGCAGCAGGCACAGACCCTGAGCATTTGACCTGTGTTACTTAGCTCAAACCTAATAGTTCCATAAAGAGGTACTCTTGTTATTATTATTATTATTATTATGCCCATTTTACAAATGGGTAAATGGAGGCACAGAAAGATCTGTCCAAGATGATCTAGCCAATAAGTGGCAAACCTGGAACCCCAGACCTCGTCCTAGATCCCATGCTGTCGCCCACTGTGCTATGCTGCTACTAGCATAGAGACAGAAAACGCGACGGTGTGGTGATTTCCCTACTTATTAAATATCTACTTCCCCCCGATGCCCTCCTTGTTAGGTGCAAAATCTCCTGGGGTCAGAAGAGAGGCCCTACATCCTAACGTCACTGTAGCAATCTGAGTCCTAAGCAGGAATTCCGCAGTACTCCCAGACCCAAAGCCAGACAAGTGGCAAAAGCACCCTTTCGCAAGAAGCCCAGGGTGCTCTCGCCGTTATGACTGCTCTTGCCCGGTTCTCTTTCCAGAGAGCGCTGCTCCTCTCTGCTTTTGGCTATTAGTTCGCCTCAGCAGACTTATACCCAGTAACTCTGAGCTCATTTCGTCTAGCCAGAGACGGGTGGCTCTTGACCTGCCCTCTGCCTCCAGCACAAGCAGCGAGGCCCTGCATCCCACAGATTAGTAATAATGGCTCAGCCTCTTTTTTCCCGATGTTCCGAGGCCGAAACTGTAACCTCCTGTGCCCCCTCTACCTCAGATGACACGTCACCCTTTGCTCTGGCCTCCAGACAGACCTGCCAGTGAGACAGGTCCCCCCGCCAGTGGGCGGCTGGCTTCGGAATTCTCTCAGAAAAATAGCTGCTCTTGCTTTAGCATCACATAATTCAATTAGCCTTCACCCATTGCGGAGCCACTCTGAAGCTCGAAGAACCAAATGTCATCTTTGAAGAAAGCATCTGAAATTGCTCACATTCAGCATCGCCGTGTTATTTCCAAACACTTGGAAAGCTAGGTTTGCATATTTTACTTTCATATGACTGAATTAGTTCGTGCCCCCAAACCCATTTTATGGTTAAAAAGAATGATACCAAGAGGTTTTAAATTATTTACTTTACATCCGTGGCTCTCAAAATTTAGTGTGTGTGAGATATACAGCAGAAGAGCAACAAAAATGAGTTTATTCCAGTTTTTCAAAACTGGAACCTTCAGAAGGGAACTTTTACTGTTGCCTCCCTCCCCACCTCGTACCCCTCCCCATTTATTCTGATGCAGTGCAAGTGGACCAGGGCTTTGAGAAATACTGCGACAGAGTAAGCAAGGAGTCTGAGAACAGGATTCAGGGGTCTATGAGCGTGGATAGGAAAAAAAAAGTTTTACATCCTTGCTTTCAGGATCTTCTTTTAAAAAAAAAAAAAGATTTTATTTATTATCTGACAGAGAGAGATCACAAGTAGGCAGAGAGGCAGGCAGGCGGCAGGGTAGGGGGAGAAGGCTCCCCGCTGAGCAGAGAGCCCAATGCAGGGCTTGATCCCAGGACACTGAGATCATGGCCTGAGCCAAAGGCAGAGGCTTAACCCACTGAGCCACCCAGGTGCTCTTACTTTCAGGATCTTCTCACTGAATTTAGCATTCCCTCGATAACGAAAATAAGCAACGGACCATAGCTGTATTAACAGTGCCTGTGCGTTTGTCACCAAAACAAATCACAGATATTTCTGTATCACACAGGCTTTGCAGATATGTCAAAATATCTTTCATATTCACCAGTTCTTTGAAATTATAGTTGTTAGGAGACTGGCTACTACATCTCATCAGTATATATTTTTTAAAATCACGTTGCAAATATTGTTTTATTTAGTATTCTGATCGTTATAATTTAATGGAATTGGCGCCTTTGTAATCTAACATATATTTTTATGCATTTAAAAAATGTTATTCAGAGGAGAGATCCAGAGGTCTCACCAGACTTCTAAAGGGCTCCTTGCTTAAAAAAAAAAAAAAAAAAGTATAGAAACCGCTATTTTCCGACCTCCCCCTGACCACGTAGATGTTTATGGAAGTTGGATGGCGATGGTCAGCTGAGTCAAGAGAAGCCATTCAGGTTCTCCCTCTTGACTTAAGTGACAGCCTGCTGTCCGTGGAGGGAGAGTCCAGGGCTAAGAGGTCTGCAGAACCAGGGTTGCAGTGAGTTCCACTGAAACCACAGAGAAGTGAGGAGGCCGAGTGAGCTGGCTTTCAGAAAGAAACCAGCAGGCACAGAAAGGGAAGCAGAAATCCACTGCATGATCTATTCTGATCCATTCTATTCTATGATCCAAGAGGGACTAAAAGAGCAAGACCATTCCAGCTGCCCCATGGGTCAGTGGCTTTCCCTGCCCCAGACACTGATGAGATTCTCTCCTTCTATTTCTCTTCCCTTTCCTAGCTGAGGTTTCTGCTCCTCACAACCAAGGCCTTGACTGCACCTGCCCACCTACCCCTTCTTGCCCATTTCACTGTGCCTCTCCATGTTCACCGCACCATCAGTTAGCCATCGAATGGCAAAGACTTCCCGAGTGCATCCTCTGCCGCTTTCTGGTCGTAAGAACATAGGCGAGTGGCCTCGCCTCTCTGTGCTTCATTGTCTTACCTGGAAGATGAGGACATTAACAGTATCTACCTAATATGAGCAACAAATGAATTATTATATGTAAAATGTACGTCTGGTAGAGAGCAAGTGCTTGGTAACTGCATGCAATTATGAGGCTCAGTGTCCCCAAGTCGCAGGCCTTGGACTCTACCCGATCTGGACCTGCTCACCTCATTTTTCAGCACAGTCCTAATCAGAACTAACAGTGATGTACAGGCCTAGTTTGGGGCCGGGCGTATTCACAAATTGGCATTCTCCATCAGCAACCTTAGACTTGCTCTTTGTAAGAAGTTTCCTTTGTAGGATCGTGAAGATTCCTTCTTGGAACCCTGTTCAATTATTAGAATGGATTTACTTACTCATGAGCTCATTGTTTCTCTTATGCTGAGGTTACTCTGTTTGTCTGGACCAAAGTACATCACATCTCCACTAACTATTGGGCAAATGGCTCGGAGCCATGCTAAGGCTAGGACCCCCCAGCACAGGGGTGTGGGGGATACAGACGAGGAGTCGCGTACATTCCAGGGAGTACTGTTACAAATGTATCTCTGAACTGATACAGTAGCTCCAAAAAAGGACAGCCCCTTACCATGCACACCTCCTTCATTGTGTGACCTAGGTACGTCCACTCCTGTTTACAGACACCATCTACAGCCCCGGCTCTCAGCTCAAATGCATGGTGCGGCAGCTGCTCCTTCCTTCATGTACACCTGCCCTGGGGGCTGTCAAAGATACAGATTTACAGAAAGCTTGTTCTGAGGGTCCAATTCCAGATCTCAGATCTATTTGGCTTAAACTCCGTACCTCTCTCATTGACATACTCATCAGGGAAGTCACCTGGGATTGAAGTGGAATGCTAGAAAAGCTTGTCTGTGATTTTTTTCCTAACCATCAGGCAGTTTCACTGCTGCCTTGAGGTTTAGATTTTTTTAAGTGATTGATGGGGGAAAAAAACTTCTAAAGTTCAATTACACTAAGACCTTCAGTCCAAAGAAGATGAATAATTTAATCAACCAGGATAAAAGCTAGTCTAATTCTTAAAGTCTGCAAACAGAGATTGCAAAATCCCCCCCATTCCTTTATTGTACACGTTAATCATGTTACCATATGAAAGGTTATCTGAATAGCAATCCTAATATTACCAACAGTAAGTATGTAATAAATAGTAGTTACGTGCCACATACTTTTTAAGTATAATGCTAGCTGATTTAACTTTCGCAAAAGAAGAAGTAGGGGGGCACCAAGTTGGCTCAGTGGGTTAAGCCTCTGCCTTCGGCTCAGGTCATGATCTCAGGGTCCTGGGATCGAGCCCCGCATCAGGCGCTCTGCTCAGCAGGGAGCCTGCTTCCCCTCCCTCTCTGCCTGCTGCTCTGCCTACTTGTGATCAGTCTCTCTCTCTCTCTCTCTCTCTCTCTGTATCAAATAAATAAAATCTTAAAAAAAAAAAAAACCAAGATGAAGTAGGTGCCAACATGATTTGCTATGTTCGTTTCTCCGTACCATAGCCACAGTGATGCTCCAGACTGTAAGCCCCGTCAGCATGGGTGTTCGGGGCCTGAAATGTAGACCAGAGCCCCTGCCAGCTCACTATGGACATTGACAAGATCAACAAATCGCCCTGCACTGTTGAGTCAGAGAGACTTAAGGAACTGCTACTGCAAACATCCTGACGGCCACACAGTGGGGTTCTTATATCAGAGGTTCCCAGCCCAGCTTCACAACAGAATCATATGGACAGATTCAAAAAAATAATGCCTGGGCCCATCCCAATGGAATGGGGTTAGTAAGACATAATCACTCTCATAAATACAATCATAAATAATATGGATTAGGGTACATGGAAAGTTTTCCAGCCTGAGGTTTGGAGGGAGAGAGAAACAGCAACGCCTTGATGAGTATCTAGAATAATTTAACGATTTTAATGACAATTTAAGACAACAGCGGCTTACAGGTATCTTTAAGTACCAAATGGTTACATTCATTAAACAATAACAAGGAGTGTTCAGGTGTCTAAGTTGGTTGTGATTATTCTGAGAAATGTGACAGCTTTCCTGATCTACCCACAGATTCTCCTATCCCAGCCAGTTTAATTAACTTTTGTCATGTGGTTCACTGAGTCTAGAAATGCAAAATTATCTGACTGTGTCCAGAGATTTGTTGAACATAACCTGGAAAAAAAAAAAAACTACTTTTCATTTACTATACAGAGAGAAAAGGAGAAGGAAGGAGGAATTCAAAAACAACATAAATGTATCACTGCAATTCCATTTTCCTAGAGATACCCTTTGTCTCAAAAACAAAGAGAAATTAGTTGGACATGTGACAAACAGACAAAAACCAAAAATAATGAAAACTTGTTCTGGAAAAAAAAAAATCCCCATTATTAGTATGCCTGGGGAGATGGCGTCGACCCAGCAGCTGGGCTCGGCTAGTCTCCGAAGATAAGCAGGGAGGAGAGAAGCAGAGGCCGTTACAGAGATGGGGCTGCTGATACCCGGAAGAGAGCCACCCTCTTGATAATTGGCTAAGATTTTAAAATTCAAATAAAAATACTGCTCATCTGGCTGACCCAGATTGCAGAGTGACGAGTGCATACAAATTCTCCTTCGGCGGGAAAGACGTCTCTGGGCAAAGGAAGATGGGCTTCAGGTGCCCCTTTTGAAGATGAACAAACACTCTGAGCTGTAGCAGTCACAGGGTCCCTCTCTGCCCAGCAGCCGGGTGTTGATGGCATGAACAGCGGAGGCCCGCCTCCCTGGGTTTTCAGCTCGCTACTCAATTACTCAATACGGCCTGAACGCGGTGGGGGGGGGGGGAGGAAGGCAGGGACTTGTGGCCCTTTCTCAGGGGCTTTGAGAGAGGGATTTTAGGAGTCAGAGAGATGAGGATCCTGTTCATAAATGGCCATCAGTTTTCTGCAACCTATTTGCCCATGAGATAAGCAAACACAGCTTCTAAAAACTAGATTCACAAGCAGTCCTTGGGAAGTGCAATAGTCCAGAAAGACAAAGCCTAGAGCTTAAAAAAAAAAAAAAATTTTTTTAAAGGAAGAAAATTTTCCTGCTAAGTACCACACACACACACACACACACACACACACACACATACACACACACACACACACCTGGCAGACATTGTTAATCAATCATGGCTGTTACCCCCTCTCAGTCCAGATGTGAGCAGAATCCTCGACGTCTTATTCTTGGTATTTACTACCAGTCAGTTCAAGTTAGCGCTTACGATGAGTACTGTGATCTCCATCTCTGAATCTGAGATTAGACAGAACTTCTGATGCATGGGGGGAAATCCAAGCGCATGCCAAGCATTACATGAAGAAAACACTGTTGGCCAGCTACCCAACAGTCATCCCCCTTCCCTGAAAAACCTCCAGTTGTGCTTAAGTATTCTCTCTCTCTCTCTCTCTCTTAACATCTTAATTTTATTTTATTTTTTTCATGTTCCTAAATTGATTGTTTATGCACCACACCTAGTGCTCCATGCAATATGTGCCCTTCTTAATACCCACGACCAGGCTCACCCGTCTCCCCATCTCCCTCCCCTTCATAACCCTCGGTTTGTTTCCTAGCTCTTCGCAAAGCTACGGGCCTCAAGAGAGGTGGACCCCTGTTCTCTTCCCAGGAAGTAAATTATGCATGCTCCAAGCCAATCACGGTGCTCTGTGTCATGGGCCGCTGATTGGTCTGGCTGGGACACATGCTGACCAGTGAGACTTAACCAGAGGGCTTCGGGAAGCATCTGAGAAAGGTTTCCTTTTAGCCGGGAAGGACAGAAGAGAGGGGAGGAGGGAACAGGTGGAAGAGAGGGAGGGAGGAAGGAAGGTAAGAATAGAGCAAAGGAGAGGTAGTGGGAAGGAGGGGGAAGAAGGGGAGAGCAGGCCTCTCTTCTGCCAGCTGTTTGGATGTAGACCTTGAACCATTTTGCTACCAAGGGAAAGGCAAGGCTGAAACATAAGTCATTATGCAAAGATTATCAGAGTAAAATGATAGGAAAGAAAACCTGGGCTTTTCATCCCCTCCAGGACTTCTAACTGTGGAAGATAAAGAATCCTCTCTACTGTTCAAACTAGCTGAGTGAGGGATTTTGTTTCTTGCCACCAGAAGTTCCCGACTAATGTACCGGAGAGGCTCTCAGTAGATGGGCAGAAAAGAATTCGAGAAAACAGACCAACAGCCACAAAATTTAGAGAAAGCATCACCACGAATTATGGATGTCAGCAAGCCAGGGATCTGCCAATGGCCTGAGTCTGAGTTCCAGACCAAGCAAGGCAGGACACTATCTAGGAAAAACCCAGGTAAGGAACAGGGTCAGGACTGTAGCCCAGAAGATCAAAGATAAGTCCCCAGGTTCCATAGCTGGAGACAAAATAAATAAAGAGAAGAGAAAGGGTCTGCCTTCCGCCAGTCAATCACGTGCCAAGCACACCTCTTATTTGGTATTTCTTACAACATCACACAGTAAGCTGAGGCCTGGACAGATCAAATGCCTGCCCCCAGGTCAGCACGCAGTCAGCAGCGGGTCTGGGATTTGAGCTCAGGTCTGACTCTGAAGTTCAAGTTCCTTCTACTGCATCATGCTGCCTTCCCAAGAAACGAGGTAGGAGCTAGAAACCAGCATTGAGGGTCACCAGGTCCTAAGCTCTAAATTTGAGCTTCTTTAGTATCCTGTCTGGTTACCAGAGTAGCCCGACTCAAGACAGGGGCTGCTGCTGAGGGCAAGGCTTCCTGGGGAAGAAGAAGAAAAATTGGGGACCAGGGGCCAGACCCATTAATGGTGCATACAGCACAGACCCCGTTGGGTGCGCTGCCACCGGCAGCAGAAAACACTGAACCATTAGACTGCTGCTTACAGTGACCCTGAAGGAGGAGCCCAGCGTCAATGTGCAGTGGCTGCCACTAGTGCAGACATACCAAGGCCAGGAGTTTATTGAGGACCCCTGCTGAGTAGAGATTAGAGAAGTTAACACACAGACCTCGAGTCACAAAGGTAAAGAATGTATTCATTTCCTGGGGCTGCACTAACAAATTACAATAAACCTAGTGGCTTAAAAGAATAGTTCTGGAGGCCAGGCATCCAAAATAAGTTTCACTGGACCAAAACCAAGGTGTTATCAGGGCCACAGTCCTTCTGGTCTAGAAGAAACTTCATGTCCTTGCAGTGTTCAGCTTCCAGAGCTGAGTTCTTGCATCCCGTGGCTCCTGGTCTCTTGCTCCATTGTCAGAGCCAGGAGCGCAGCAGTTTCAAATCTCACTTCACCTCTGTTGTCACCACATCATTTCTCTCTGCTGCAGTTGAACTTCCCGCTTATAAAGACACCAGTGATTCCATGTAAGGCCCTTCTAGGTAGCCAGGGTAACCTTCCCAGCTCAAGATTCTTAATGACATCTGCAAAGTCCCTTTTGCCCTATAAATTAACATTCTCAGCTTCCAGGGATTAAGACCTGGCTACCTTTGGGCCCATTATTTAGCCTATCACAGGTAACAATACTGACTCAACCACTTATTAGCCATGTGATTTAGGGAACCTTACTAAGACTTTCTCTTAGTCTCTGTTCTTTTATCTGTCAACCAGAATAATGATGAACCTACTTTATAGGATTACTGTAGAAATTTAGAAAGAATGTATAGCACAGCTCTTGGCACAGGGATGTTTAGTGGAAGGAACTTCAAGTTGGAAGCCAGAGCATTCTGAGTTCTAAGTTCATCTTTCCCACACGTCAGCTGTGTGTCCCTCTTCGAGTCATCCTGCATCTGTAGAATGAGGATAGTGTTAGACCCCCTTGCTCTCTCTGATGGAACTTTAGAAAAAGAAATGATTCTGTCATGTGCAACAAGCCTAACACAGAGTTGGAACCACTACATAACAAAGGGAAGAGAATGGCTAGGAACAATTTAAAAGATTTATTGAAGAGTTAATACGTGGCAGGCACAGTTCTGTGTTCTCCATGTGGATTTCCTCATTTGGTCTTCACACCTGCCCTTTGAAGTAGGAAATATTGCGATCCCATTTTGCAGATGAAGAAGCAGGCGTAAAAAGTTTCGGTAATTTGCCCAAAGTCACATCCCTAGAAAGTGTCTGTATTAGTTTCCTAGGGCTATGTAACAGATTGCTGCAAATTGGCTGATTTAAAACAACAGAAATTTTTCTTTCACATTTGTGGAGGCCAGAAGTCCAAAATCAAGGTGCTGGCATTGTTGCGCTCCCTCTGAGGGCTGTAGAGGGGGATCCTTCCTTGCCTCTTTGATCTTCTGGTGTCGCCAGCAGGCCATGGTATTGCTTGGCTTGCGGACAAACCCCTCCAGTCTCTGCCTTCATCATCTCATGGAGTGATGTCTCATGCATAGGGCAAGCACTACCCCTGACCTCCTGCCTCTGACCAGCCCCACATGCAAGGGTCGCTAATGCTATCAGCACCATGTATGGCCCCCAAGCAAACGCCCTGGGAAGCGCCCCTCCTCACCAGCACGGGTTCTGTGAACTCAAGTTTCACTCAAAACTGATTTCACTTCAAACTAAGGCTGAGCCCCATTATCATTACTTAATGTCAGTGTAACAGCAGTGTGATACCCAGGCTTTTACACGATATATCATCCCTACAGACTTGGATGCTAGCAGGACACAGCAGAAATACAGCATCCCAACTTCCCAGTGTGCTCGTGGCCATCAATATTGATGGCGTGTCATCAATCAAATCCAGCAAGCTTTTACATGCTCTCATTTTTAACCGAGCCTTACCATGCATTACAATGGAATATTTAAAACCATGTACACATTTTATCAAGCCTTCATGACCACTAAATGCTCTCTGGTTTGCAGCTCCAAATATTATTCATTACATCGAGAGAGGCGGTGTGCAGAAGTAAAGAAACTGCACAGAAACACCATACGCTTAAGGACAGGGTAGGAGAAGAATACCACTGGAATCCACTGCATGATCCAGCCCGATGCTCCAGACCGGGCCACCAGACACGGACTCACACCCCCTTCCACCTGCTCCTTCTCTGCCTAAACAGATGCCGGCTTTGAATTCCAGGCCTCAGGTGGGCTTGGCCAGGCTGCTTTACCTCTACCAACCTCACTGTCCTCATCTGCAGAATGGGAGTGATTCTATCTACCTTGGGAGTTTAAGACAAAATCAAGTCTTGCACCTCTATGGAAATTAACTTCAGTGTCCCCTTTGCAGTGACACCTTCTCTGACCACCCCCTTTTTAAATGGAGTTGCCGCCACGCTCCATGGTAGGCATGCCCAGTTCTTCTTACCAGGTGCCATTTTCATAGGTCTCACCGCCTGCTCATAGACTCCTTGACTCACTTGTGTATTTTATTTATGGTCGGTTTCCCCACACCAGAGTGTAAGTTCAGCAAAGGTGGGATTTGTGTCTGTTTTGTGCACTGATTTACTCCCAGTTCCCAGAACAGTGCCTGGCACATGGTAGCTCTGCTCCACAAACGTCTGTTGACTAAATGAATAGAGCACATAGCAGGCCCTTGAACAGTTCGCACTCATTGGGTGTAGACGGACTGAACTTCCCGAATGAGCGGAGGGACGGAAGGAGGCGTGGGTTTAGTCCTGACTCTGTGATACACACTGCAGTGAGCTTTGCGGGCATTACCCCACCATCCCGGGAGGCGCTGGCAGTCTCCCACATTATAGAGAAGGACTCCTAGAGCTCCTGACCCACACCTGCTGCATAGTCACAGTGCAACCTTGAGAGGTCTCTGACACCGGGACTCTCTTCTCCTCCATTGCCCCTTTCTCTGTGCTCTCACAGGACTCTGCACTTGTCCCTTTGCCACAGAGACCATGCTCCATCATAAACTCTCTTTCCAGGGCAACTGGGTGGCTCAGTTGGTTGGGCGTCTGCCTTTGGCTTGGGTCATGATCTTGGAGTCCTGGGATCGAGTCCCACACTGGGCTCCTGGCTCTGCGGGGAGTCTTGCTTCTCCCTCTGACCTTCTCCCTTCTCACACTCTCTTTCTCTCTCAAATAAATAAATAAAATCTTTTAAAAAATAAATAAGCTCTCTTTCCTGACCCATCTGGCCTCCACACAGTTGAATTCTATGACTTAGCCTTCTTGGGATCTCTGTCACCTGTCAGTTGTCCCATATATGCAGGATAAATAAGTTAATAAAGTTAAAAGGAAGAACTTAGACCAGAATCAGGGACATCAAGTGATGTGTACATTGTCGTTCCTCCTTCCCCAACCCTGGCACACAAAACAAATGAACCTTCATACCCGTTCTTTCTAAGCATGGACTCATCCTCAAAATCCCTCTCCACACCGCCCTCCAAATAGCCAGTCCCAACCCACAGGAGCTAGCAGGATGAACATGTTGACCATCCCTGGCGCAGATATGGTTGCGAGATCACTAAACCTAGTCTCTCTGTTTCATGAAACATATTCTACATTTCCCATCCTCTTTCTCCTTTGGGAGATTTTATTTGTTTATTTGAGAGAGAGAAAGAGCACACATGTGCACAGAGGGTAGGGCAGAGAGGGCGTGAGAGCCCACGATCTCAAGCCAGGGATCCTGAGGATGCATGAGCCATCCTCATGACCCAAGCCAAACTCAAGAGTTGGAAGCTCAACTGACTGAGCCACCCAGGTGCCCCCCCTACCCTCTGAGTAAGCTGTGCCATGTGAGAGTCCCAGGCAATGGAATGTGTATGGGTGTGTTGGGCCCCACATCCAAGGTTGGCCTGTGATGGGCACCACATCCATAACTCTCACATGGACGCTTCCATGCTCCTCTCTCCTCCCTGTGGACTGATGCAGATACACAGCATGATCTTCAAGAACTCACGGGGAAGGTGGTGAAACCACGAGATAAACAAAGCCTAGAGCCCTAGCCTAGAGCCCTAAGTCACTTTTTGCAGGAAAGCCATCTTCTAGTCTGGAAGGCTCACTGAGAAGAGCAAAAAGTAAAACCTAACTGTACATTTGGCACTGTAGGATTGAAAGCTGTGTTGTGTGTTATGAAAGCTAGATTTACCTCAGCCAATACACCTGGTTTTGTTTGTTTGTTTGTTCGTTTTTTTAATCTCTCTAGTTCCACATTCCTACACTTCAGGGTTTTTTTTCATTTGTTACCTAAGTATTTGAATGGCATTTTCTAGAAGTTTAATGAGGCAGGTGGACTTCTGTGTGTTTTATATCATGTTAGGGGTTGTGGTGTGCTCAGCAAGTAAATCTTTAACTGTAGGAAACACATAAAGAATTACAACATGTAATGCCTATTCTCAAATCACAGATCATCTTCCTGGGAAAATAAGACATATCCATGTGAAACAGTTGGCTATCTCAAAGCCCTCTCTCAAGAAATGCAGCAACAAATGACATGATCAATGAAAAGGAATACAACTCCCTCACCACGCACGTAGCCTGGGCAGGTAACTCACCCCACCTGCCACCAACATCCCAGAGCTCTCTTTCCTCCTTCAATAACACACACGACAACTGCACCCACCTCACTGGACTAAGGAGACCGTAAGTAAATATGAGTGACATGCCTACAACAGTAACTGGTACAAAGCAAGTGTTCGATACATGTTAGCTTCCACTTCGGACAGGACTGATAGGTCCCTGTGGCCTGCAACAGTGGAAGATGAGTGTGGGAATGGCCAAGAAAGGATGTGATGAGGGGAAGGAGCGGGGAGGAAGTCTGCATATATTATGTTCAGGAAACAGTGAGGAAATCAGTCTGATCACAGAGATTTTGAAGCGAAGAATAATTCTTGCCAGGACTAGATTCAGAAGGTCCCTAAATTCTAGAATGACAAATCAGTACTTCAGCTTCGTTTTCAGAAAAGCGCGTGATGAACGAAGGAAGGGCAGATACGTGGCCGAATTGAGAGGGCTGGAAGGAAGAGAGGAGGAGGAAGAATGGAAATAAAGAAAGAGAAAGAAAAGACGGGGGTGGGGAATCTGCCTTTCCGGGGTTGACAATGTAACAAGGTAGCAAGAGCTCATGACACAGAAGGGAAAAGGCCTGGAAGGACACTTCCGCTCTGCTTTCTCTTATTGCATGATTTCGAATTCATTGCCTTCCCTCATTAAGCCTCAGTTTCCTACTATAGAACAGGGCTCATAAACCCCATGTTGCAAGGCTGCTTGATGAGAATAAGAAGGAAGGCAGGTGCCTTGTTAGCTCAGTCCATGAGTGTCTGACTCTTGATTTCAGCCCAGATCATGATCCCAGAGTCATGGGATCAAGCCCCAGTGCAGGCTCTATGCTCAGCGTGGCGTCTGCTTGAGATTCTCTCCTCCTCCCCGGCCCCACCCCTGCTTGCGCATGTGCTCTCCCTCTCTCTCTCTTCCTAAATAAATAAGCAAGCTACACAGGTCCTGGCACAGTACCTGCAGGTGGCCCAGGTCTGGCCGATCCTGTGTCAGTCCACCACCTGCACAGCACCTAGGAAAGCCCTGCACTTGGGAGGAAGTCGTATTGCACAAAGATTAGCCTTCCCTTCCACACACTATTTAGTTAGGGGAAGCCATGTTTGCCAATACAGCAGCACTGAAGGCTTCATTCCCAGCCCGGGTTTGGCAAGGACCCAGACTGGCAGTCAACGGGAATGAGAACAAAAGCCCAGAAAATGCCACAGTTTCGCCAGGTCCTGAGCAGGGTTTTGAGTCATCACACATCTCTATCAGGAGGGAGGCCTGGGAGGCAGTCAAGTGTAGCGATGGTTGTCCCTCATCCTGTGGAACGGAAATTTGTCCTGGTCTGAGAACGCTCCTTTCCACTCATCTTTTTCTACACCTGACTCCCTTCCTGTCATCTGCAGTCAGAAAAGAACAGCCTAAGGTCATCTGGGGGGCTCAGCAGGTTAAGCCTCTGCCTTCAGCTCAGGTCATGATCTCAGGGTCCTGGGATCGAGTCCAGCGCCAGGCTCCCTGCTCAGTGAGGTGTCTGCCTCTCCCTCTGCCCCTTCCTTTCCCTTTACTCCTCCCCCTGCTTGTGCCTGCTCATTTCTGCTCGTGCCCGCTCATGCTCTCAAATAAAGTATTCTTTACAAAAGAAAGAAAAGAACAGCCTCATCTTCACAATTTCCCAATCGTGCTGAAATTTCTGCCCGGTACTTTCAGCACTGGAAGAGCTGGGAGGGAGAGGCTGTCTGGCAGAATGAAGAATGATAGTTACAGAATCGGGGTCTCTGCCAGCTCTCCGGTGGGCTGTGCGTGGCGTTCTCATCAGAACTTGGCTTGGCTGAAGCAACAAGCCTCTTTTCAGAAAGCAAGGGAGAGATTGCCTACTGCTGTCTATAAAGAAGAGGTTCCTGAGGCTGAGAGCTATTTTGACCAATTCCCTTCAAATCTGGGGAAAAGGTTTCCTGCTGAGAGTGGCAGCCCTTGCCTGTGGCTCTCCAGGGGCAGCTCTCACCGCAGGATGCCAGACGCCAGTCAGTGCCGGTAGTTTCCTGATGGCATTGTTTGTGTCCCTGACATGCCAGAAATGTTGGAAAAACAGTGATGGTAGGGGAGGGGACAGGAGAGGGGGAAGAGCAGAATGTTCTTTAAAATCATCAGAACAACAGTGACCTGCGTGGGAGAGAAAACAGGAAGCAAGCGCCGCTCAGCACAGCAGTGAAGCTGGAGGCAGAACAGTCTACCAGAGCGAGGGCTCCAGAGGCAACATACTTCCGAGACTTGCAGGTTCTGCTCCGCCATGGTCTTTGCAGGGCCAGCCACACAATTTGCAGGACCCAACGCAATTGAAATGTGGGGCCTCTTGCTCAAAAAGAAGAAAACTATTTGTTGGGCTGGCAGGAAGGGCTACCAAAGATGGCGAAAATTCCCGCCACACGACCTGAGCTCGGACAGGAGAACAAAGGACCAAGATGGCGAAAGTTCCCGCCACACCACCTGAGCTCGGACAGGAGAACAAAGGCCCAAGCAGGAACCTGAGACCCCCGCCCTGGGCTCCTGTGGACCAATGGGATCCCGATGAGCAGGAGGGATATCCAAATAAGGGAAACTTGCCAAAAGACCCCCGAGCTTTCCCCAAAACCCCTTAAAAGCCCCCTCCTCCCTGCCTTGGGCGCGACTTCCCCCACTCTGCTTTCCAGAGTTGCGGAACCTCGCCCGAGGGTGCCCACCTCCTCCCAGTGCAACTTTCTCGGCTCCCCTTCACCTGGGCCCTGAAACTTCACCGGAGAGAACCTTTAATAAACCTTGCCTTACACTCACTTTGCCTGGTGTTGTGTTTATCTCGCCGGAAAAACCTTACACCATTGTTGTTAAGGGCACTAAAATATAAAGCTCTTTCTTCCTTCCATGGCCTTGCAATTTGTGGTGGTGCTTTTCATATGCTATTTAACATCACTCTAAGTAAAGAAAAACCCAAATTTTAAATTATTAGCATGAATTTTACCATTCTTCTTTGTATGGTGCAGTGCCAGTTTAAAATGCCAGTTTAATATGGGAGCGTTTAAACTTCTATGCAAAATCGCAAAAATTACACAATTCGCATTCCATAGCTTGTGCATGCATATGAATTCCGTTCTTGCCCTAACTGTGGAAACACGGCACCAAGCCAGCTCAACTGCTTTTATGTCAGTTCACAATAACCATACTTGCTACCAGTGCTCTACCTCTGGCTTACTGGTGAATACGGAAGGAGGGGATGGGGGAAGAACGACAGGTCGCACGAACTTTCCCTTTCCTTTCTGTATCATCGTTTTCAGTGTAAGTGTTTACCTAATACAGGAAAGGAACATGAGTAAGAAAGATGGGTTTCCTTGGTTACTCATGTTTCTTAAACCACTGTACTCCTTCTGTTTTCAAAGCAAGTTCTGAAATGGAGAGCGTGGCCTCCTGGGGCTTCAAGCCAATGGGAGCAGAGAGCATTAACACAAGGCCGGAGTCCCTCTGACCGCAGCACACTACATGACTGCTTGCCTGTGAGTTAATGAACTTCTCCAGGGAGCCCTGGTCAACCCAGCACTCTGTCCTCCCAGATGACTGGATTCAGTGTCCTGTGTTCTCCAGGGTGTTCTTTCTACACTCAGGGTATTTATTTACTATGGTGAGGTGAATAGTGTCCTTCCAAAAGATACGGCCAAGTGCCAACCCAAAGTACCTGTGAATAGGATCTTGTTTGGAAGCAGGAGCTCTGCAGATTAGTTAAGAATCTCTAGATGAGATCATGCTGGATTTAAGGTGGGCCCTAAATTCTATGACTAGTGTCTCTATTACAGAAAAGAGAGATATTTGAGACATAGACACAGAGGAAAGACCCAGGGAAAAGGTGAAATACGGTGATGGGAGTGATGTTACCAACAGCCTAGAACATCAAGATCCACCAGAAGGAGGAAGCTAACAGGAGAATTCTCCCCTAGAGTCTCAGGAGGAAGAATGGCCCTGCCAACACCTTATCTTTGGACTTCTAAACTCCAGAACCATGAGAGGATACGTTTCTATGGATCTAAGTCATTAAATTTGTGGTAGTTTGTTCTGGAAGCCCTAGAAAACTAATACACTCATGCCTTTCCATCTGCCTGGGCTGCCTTCCCCACCCCACCCACCCCCATCACATACATTATGTTGTGATACTGAAAGCACTTAGGAGAGCTCACGGCACATTGTTTTTGTTCAATTAACAGTATAGTAAGATATAATCTGCAAAATGACTCATGACTCCGTATCCTCAGTGCCAAGCACATAAAGGGGCCTCACTACATAGTTGTTAAGTCAGTGGATGGATGGATGGATATGGATGGATGGATGGATGGATGGATGGATGGAAGGATGGATGGTTGGATGGACAGATGGATGATGGATGGATGGATGAATTTTCCTTTTAGATTCAACATAGGTTTGACCTTTACCCAGCAAATTTTCATGACACCCTGTGAATGAATTAAACACATCTCTGTGTGTCACAATAGACTGCTGGAGCTTGTTTTCACTCATCCATTCAATATTGAAGGGCCTATGATGAGCCTGGCCCTGTCCAAGGTGCTAGAGCTGCAGTAGCAGACAAGTGAAGCCCCTGCTTTCCTGGAGTTTATGTTTGAGCGGGGGAGATAGGGGATACACAAGGAAATAGAGAATAATGTAATAGGATTCCAAGTAGTGAAGAGTACTATGGTGGGGGAACAGATTGATATGAGGACAATAGTGGGAAAGCAGGAGATATTTGGGGTAGAACAGTCATGGAAGAGGTCTCTGAAGAGAAGACCTAAGACTTGAATGAAGTATGGAGACATGCCATGCTAAAGGCTGAGGAAAAGAGTACCCCAGACAGAGGGAACAGCAAGTGCGAAGGCCGTGAAGCTGGACAGGTTGGAAGACCAACAAGCATGTGGTTCCAGCACAGGGTTTGATGGGAACCTGAGAAGATGAGGCCAAAAGAAAAAGTAAGAACCAGGCCATGTAAGGTCTTACAAGAAATGGCAAAAAGAGTTTATATTTATTCAGAGACACTGGAAGGTTTGGAGAAGGGGGACATTTTTTCTGATCTAAGTCTCTCTGCAGCTGTGTGGAGAAGAGATTGAAGGTAGTGCAGGGTGGGGATAGAACTGGAGACCTGTAATGCTTTTGCAACCACTCAGTCCAGAGGTTGTGAGAGCATGAGTGGGTCTTTGTTGAATGAATCTTAAAAGGAGAAGTTCTACACACAGATATTCCCATGAAAAAAGGTCTTAAACAAAGCTGTGCTGATCGGACCCACCCGTGCTATATTGAACAATCCTCATGTCCTTGCCTTGCCTATCAGCAGGCAGATGGGCTCGAGGCTTGCCAAAGCCTGCTGCTCCAAGATGTACTAAATCGTCCAGTAAGGTGAAGGAATATAACATAAGTCACTGTTGTCTTCCTCTGCCTCCTGATTTACAATGCAGTAAAACAGAAAATCGCACCTAAGCTCCCAGAAGTGCCCACAGCGTTATTCACCTGGTAGTCAGTCCAGGTTGCTTTGGCCTGGCTATTGCAAACTACAAATGGCAGAAAAGATAGGTTCCACAAAAGCTTCTTCCAGATAATATGCTAAAGATCTCAGATACTCCATGCTGGGCTGTGATCCCACCTACCATGGGAGAAGCCGTAATAGGGTGTAGCTTCAATGCGCAGTCACTCCTGAGATAACTCACCCATCCCGTGTGTCCCTGGAACTGGCTCAGAGCTGAAGGACTGAAGAAATGTTTCGTCCTGGGCTTGAGATTCGGAAGTTAAGCAGGCAGGATTTAATCTGCCTGAAAGTTTTCCTGTCTAATAGGCTAAGCCAAACACTTACAGAAGCCACTGTGAGTGGGATATGATGAGAACATGAGCTGGTCCTCCCTCTCTTATATTTTTTTAGGATGACTTTTCCCATAGTTCGTGTCACAATATTCAGGCAAGTTAAGAAACCTAAGTGGACTTAGCAATACTTTACCCTAACACTTTGTCAGGTAAGACACTCATGACGCAAAAGCAAGTCAACAAGGTCCAATTTAACAACTCAGAGAGGAAACGTAGGTTTAGAGGTAACATGGCACTCAATACTTTGGTTGATACATAATACCAACTTATACAATGAATAAGTAATGGATGAATGCTGTTAACTCCCAACTTCCGAGACTAAAAAGCAGAACGTAGGAGCCTCTTAACCGCTTATGCTCCCAGCATCTGTATATCTACATTATGGGTAAATAATTGAAAAATGGTAAGATGATGGGATTAATATGAACTCATCCGTGACTCCAATTCACACAGAGCATCAAGAAGTCAAAGAAGGGGACGCCTGGGTGGCTCCGTGGGTTAAGCCTCTGCCTTAGTCTCAAGTCATGATCCCAGGGTCCTGGGATCAAGCCCCTCATCGGGCTCTCTGCTCAGCAGGGTTCCTACTTCCCCCTCTCTCCCTGCGTGCTTCTCTGCCTACTTGTGATCTCTCTCTCTCTCAAATAAATAAATAAAATCTTTAAAAAAAAAAAAATGAAGTCAAAGAAGGGAACTAAGTCTGTGGGCACCTGGCAGCTTCTCTGGTGACCAGCTGGCCTAGGATGACCTCACTCACACATCTGGTTGTTGGCTAACCACTGAGAGGGTTTCAGAGGTCACCAGGCCATAGGTCTGTCATGCACCTGACCATCCTGCCCATCCTTCTTGCCGCACGACCATGGCAAATTCCCAAGAGGGCAAAGGCCTAGGCTTGGAGGTGCCACACTATCCCTCCCAAAGCAAGCCACAGGCCAGCCCTGATTCCCAGAACTTCCATGGATGGGAAATTCCTGATATCAGTTCTTGATGGAAAGAATCACAAAGTCAAATCATAAGGAGTACCCTGTGGCCATTTTTTGCCATCTAACACACGGGTTTATTTCAAAAGCTATGGCTAAAAATACGGATAACATGTCAGATAGCCAACGCATGGTTGGAGCTTCCTTGAGGGACATTTCAAGGAGATGAACTACTAGCTCTGGAAGGTAACACAAGTCTTAACTTTTTATCATGGTACTGCCTATCAGGCTCCAAGAGCAGCAGCAGTAAATATTCAATTATTTTACTCTTCTTACTTGGAGGAAAGGAGTAAAAATAATTAGAATTATGATGGTGATAACTTTTAACTAACAGTAAAAAGAGGAAGAGCAGTATCCGTTGTACGCATCCCATCCACGTGGGTCTTTAGTATTCACGGCTCCCAGTCCTAGAAAATCCCAATGAGGCTTTTTCAGCCATTTCTCTGATACGGAGATGAACTCGGAAAAGGTAACCCCCTGGACCAAAGAGTGGTGACAGAACATAATAAGCTCAGGTCTGCCGACTTCAGAGTGAGGGATTTTTGTATGAGGCCAATCTCGCATCTGAGGATTCCAGGAAGAGAACACAAAGTGGGGAAGTAATTTGCTTTGCATGGCTTGACCCCCTGGTACTTCAGAAAACTCCTGGCCCTGCAGTGCCCTTCTTGCCTCTGCTAGAAATGCCTTCTGGCCAGTGGTGGGTCAGAGTTTTAGTGGCCATGAGGGCAGCGGTGTTATTGAGGCTTCCATCGTCTGATGACTTAGGGAAACAGTATAGCTTAATTTTATTAATTCATATTGATTTATATAGCTTGGCTCTTTCCACAAAAGATTTGAGGAAACTTACAACAAAAACAATACAGCTGAATATAGAATCCCGGAAATCAAATGCTGTTAGAAATATATTCCCAGAACCGTTTTTTTTTTTTTTTTTTTTTTTTCCCCATGGCATCTTTTACTGTCCTATGTGAACAAAATGAAAATCATCATGACAGAATCTCAGCCCTGGAAGAGGCCACAGTGGGTTTCAAACAAGAGAATATAAAAAGTGCTGGAGAATGTGTTTAAAATACATGGATTACCTAATCCCACTCCCAAAGATTGATTCAGGTGGTCTGTGTAAAGTCTTAAGACAGGTTCTAAATTTCCCAGGCAATTCTGTTGCAAATGAACCCTGCAAAGGAACCCTGATAAAATCCAAACCACTTAAGGGACACAGGAACCACCCTGCCAGCATTCACTTGTACGCTAAGCACAAATGTAGGCCCTGAGGGTATTAAGATAAATAAAAGGAAAATCCCTGCCCCTAAAAAGCTCAGTCTAACCACAAAAGCAATTAATTACACGACCAATGAGGATATGATGCATTTAGTGGCACAAAATTTAAAAATTCTTTGAGGAATTAGGAAAGCTGTCCCTGGGAGCTGTCTCTGCAGGAAGCATTGGCTAAGGGTATGGGCTCTGCAGGTGAACTGTCTGAAGGTGCTATGAATCTGCGCTTTGCATTTGTGAGCTGTATCATCTTGAGCTGGAGACTTAACGTCTTTGTGACTAGACTTTCTCAGTTGGGAAGTGATAATAAGGGTAGTACCTACTTTATTGGGGTGTGGGCATCCAATGACAGAATACATTGGCAATGTGTAATCTCTCAGTTTTACTCTCTGTGTTCTCTATGTGTTTTCCCACTCTGGTGCTGCAAAAAAAAAAAAAAAAAAAAAAAAAAGAAAGAAAGAAAAGAAAAAAGAAAAAACTGTTTCAATGTTGCCAGTGGTGACAGTGTTGAATACAGCGATGGTAGTGGTGGTGATGGTGGTGTGGAGGAGGTGGTGGTGTTGGAGATGGAGGTGGCGGGGGGTAGTGGTGGCAGTAGTGGCACACGTGGGGACGGCGACAGGGGTGGTGATGATCATGACGGTGTGTAACCTCTCCTCAGTCTACTTGGAAACAAAAATAAAGACTAAAAGAAGCTACAGCCCGAGTATAAGAAAGGTCCTGATGCTGGTTGCAGAGCAAATCCTTCATTTC
Organism: Mustela lutreola; assembly: GCF_030435805.1. Lineage (NCBI taxonomy): Eukaryota > Metazoa > Chordata > Mammalia > Carnivora > Mustelidae > Mustela > Mustela lutreola. Next base: position 5,885,907 of record NC_081305.1, read on the forward strand.
CTGTTGCCTAAAAAAAGTGAAGACTGAGATTTGGGGTAAGGATTAAGAAAGATAAGGGGTTCCATTTGGGCTGACTAGTTTGAAATAAACAGGATTTCCAGCCTGAAACGTGGTTCTCTGGTTTTGGAGAAAAAATGAAGTAAGGAAGTACAGACTGGAGAAACAGTGACACACCGAGAGAAGGTCCTGGGGAGAGAACGTGCAAGGGAAATCTGCAGAGAACGGAGGGAGAGAAGAAGAGACAGCCACAAATTTAGAAGTCCATGCGACGCCAGGATGCCTCCCTCTAAAGTGAGGGATCTTTCAGGTATGGCAGTTTAGTCGATTACAAACTCAACTAATTTCTACCTTATCTGAAAAAAGGTATCAGAGGAACCATTACCTATGCCTCACTGAAATCAAAATAGGCCGCATACGTATTTTCATCATGATCTTTCCACCTAATAGCCTTGCATAAGATGAGATCCTGTCAGTTCAATGAGACTGCTTCTCAGCAAACCCATACAAGTCTGGTGATTCTTGCTTCCTTTTCTAATGAACACAACCTCTACTTAAATCCTTCTGTAATTTTCCCTGGTGTCTTCCACAAGGTCTGATTTGCAATTTCAAGATTCTGCCATTTTCCTCTTTCTGGACAATCAGAACATTTTCCTTCTACATGTTTCTAGCAGCTCTCTTACCCCTTGTTATATCTCAAAGACTGGAGGCTGCAGTTTCACAATTTCAGCTGAAAATAGTCTCCTCTGGCATGTAACTTGTGGCGACCTGTGACCTCTGAATTCACCACATTCTCTTCAGATATCCTCCCCTGTCTTCAAGTGCTGATTCTTCCTAAACCACGTGTGTTCTTACCCATCCAGTTGGAATGCCTGTTTTCTTTCCAGAAATACTGGAAGCATGTTGTTCTGGGTCAGAATATTGAATTTACTGGACACCTAATTTGTGGGCTATTCATAGAAAGGCATGTCTTTATATCCAGAATGTTCCCTCCATATGTAACTGCTTCACCTCTACCTCTACCCTGTAGGATCTGACCACCACTCAGACCAGCCCACCTACTTCTACTCCATACCACTTCGTGCTTACTGATCCATCCGAACCCTGTCACTGCTCTTGGTCGCTAGAAAGACTGGTTGGGATTCTCACAACTAACCAAAGAAGAAGCCCCTCACCAGAGCAACATTAAAAATCTACTTGATAGTCCTTAAATTTGAACAGGATTACACAGGCCACCCTGAAGATTTTGGAACTGCCTCCAAAATCATTCATTTATTGACTTCCTCTCAGGCATTAGTCACTGTGACAGCACTGGATTTACAACAGTGAGCAAAATAATACCCATCCACAGCCCACATGATGATTGAAGTCCACCGAGAGAAAGATATTAATCCAATTATCCCACAATGAAGTATAAATTCAGACTCCTTTTTTTTTTTTTTTTTTTTTTTACAATTTATTTATTTATACTGAGAGAGACAGACGTGGTCCTTACTGGAACCTAAAGAAGCCTGGTGTGGCTTGAGCATGGAGAGAAAACAGGGGCCTCTTGTGGATGAGGCAGGAAAGGAGAGCAGGGGCCAGGCAGGACCATGGAGGGATCCTGAGAATTCTGTTTTTTCACTTAGCATCACTGAGAAACTAGTGAAGTTTTATTATTACTATGATTACTACTCCTACTAATGCTACTGCTACCATTACTATTATAATTATGGCCATGATCAGCTCTGTATTCTGAAAACATCTTTCTGAGTTCCTGATGGAGAATGGATTAGAGGAAACAGGAGACCATAGAGTTGGAAGGGGAAGGGGGGTGTCAGCCTGACCCAAGGCTGAGAACTGGAGACAAGCAGTGACTGCCATCGCCAGGTGGTGGGAGAGGGCAAGGTAAGGTCTGTCCGCGAGAGGGGCCAGCCTCACCAAACAGGCAGAGCATGTTGGCAGCCTCGGTGGGCATAATCAACAAGTTTGGCTGGAACCCCTCTTTTGGGGAGCATCGGGCACAGCAGCTTCAACAGCACTGCTTGGCACAGGGCTGGGCGATGCTTCAGCGATCCAGGCAGCCTGCCGGAAGCCGTATGCCCTGCTTAATTCCTCCACAAACCTACTGCTTGCAGCCATGCAGACATATGCAACCTTAATATGGTTACAGTGTCTTAAACTCCTGAGGAAGGGGGGGGGGTGGAGGGATGTTCCTGCCCAAGCACCGCAATGGAGGGGAAAATTGTCAGAAGTGATTCTTGGCGGAGATTGGCAACATACACTGTCACTTGAACCTATCAATAGACCGGGCTGATGATGTTTTTCACTTAACACCTAGCGACAAGGCTGTCAGAAACTGGCAGGAGATCCCTGCATTCCCTGCCAAGAGAGAGGAACATGAAAATCTGTCGAAATTCATGCTTGCTAATAAATATACCCCTGGAATTCTTTTTTAAGGAACCCGGGGTTTTAGATGTCTAGGCAACATTTGGCAGGGATTCAAAAAAGCTGGATCGAGCCAGGAGGTTTCTCTCCAGCTCCTTTTGGGATGGTTTCAGCTCTGTGGCAAAAGAAAGGGGTGAGACAGAGTCTTAGTGAAGAAGGAGCCCCGAAGACACTAATTCTAGCATGGGGTCTGCTGTCCATGGACAAATGACGCATGACAGACACAGGACATTGCCGCTAGACTCCAGGGATACCCTCTAGGCCATCGGGACCGGATTTCCGATCATACCCATATCAAGAAAAGGCACAGCTCAGCAGAGGGTTCAGAGGAGAGGTGCAATAACCTGAAGCCGACGTGGTCTGGCTGCCGTGGGGTACTTGGTGCTGTTCAAGGACTATTCCTACTAGGATCGCACTTCCCCACCCCCTCGAGAAGCTACGGGCGGTCACGTGGCGTGTGTTCGCCAATGAACGTGATGCACATCTCACTTCTGCCTGGAAGCTTAAGAGCACAGTCTGCGCCTACGCTTCCCTCCTACCCCGGTGACTGGCCGCAGTGGCTCTTCTAATCGCTGGGCCCCAGAGTGAGGACAATACCCAAAGCAACCCAGTCTGACCAACCATAGAGAGGAGGCTTGAGTGGAAAGTAAAATGGATTATTCTATCATGGAGATATAGGGATTCCTCTAGCATAACCCAGCCTACGTGCTCTCTGTTAGGAGCCCCTTGGAACAACCGCTCCCTTCCCTAAAGCTCTTCCCTGTAATGGGAATGACTTAGTGAACAGTGATGATATTCTTTTTTTTTTTTTTTTAAGATTTTGTTTATTTATCAGAGAGAGAGAGTGAGCACAGGCAGACAGAGGCAGAGGGAGAAGCAGGCTCCCTGCCGAGCAAGGAGCCCGATACGGGACTCGATCCCAGGACGCTGGGATCATGACCTGAGCGGAAGGCAGCTGCTTAACCAACTGAGCCACCCAGGCATCCCCAGTAATGATATTCTAACCTGCCTGTGCTCTGATCTACCAACGACAGTTGGGGTGAGATCCTTAAACCCCTATAACCTCAATTTCTTCATCTCTGAATTATGAATTATAATACCCTCCATCCTGTAAGATATTAAATAAAATAATGTCTGGAGAGAATTAACCTTTATCCTATGCCATGCAGAAAGTAAACACAGCAGGCTTGAGATTGCTAAGCTTACCAAGCTCTGCTTGCGAAGTTGGCCCTTCACCGGTGTCAGAGAACTTAGACCTCAGGAGGGTTCTCCCCTTTCCAAAACTGATAAAGGTGCCCACCATACCTAACCTGTTTGTACAAACAAAAGAGTTCATTCTGAACATATACTTTACTTCTGGGAGTCTGGAATTTTGGTACATACTAGGCAGAAGGTCCCTAGGTGACCGGCCTCCAGTGAAACCCATGGGCACTGGGTCTCTAGCAGTTTTCCATGGTAGACAGCACTACACACATGTTGTCAAAACGTGTTGTTGGGGGAATCAAGCACATCACGTGTCACGCCACTGGAGAGGACTCTTGGAAGCCTGTGTCTGTTTTCCTCCAGACTTCTCCTCATGCACTTTTCCCTTTGCTGGTTTTGCCTGTGTATCCTTCCATGATACTAAGTCTCAGCCATGAGTCCAACTATATCCTGAGTCCTCTGAGTCCTCCATGTGAATCCCCAAACTTAGGAGTGCTTTGGGGAGTTTATAAGTATGGTTTACTCCAAATTAATAATAAGTACAAAAAGATAAGTTTACAGTAAGTATTGTTAATATTAAAAATAAGACAAGGGGAGATGCACAGAAAGAAATGAAAGCAGCTAATTCATAGTTAACCACATAATAAAAGACCAGGAGACTGACTTCTCACATGGCCTTCTTTTCACCTGTATCTGTCTCTCTTTTGTATGTTTCTTTTAAGGATTCCTGTGGTTGGATTTAGGACCTACCTAAATATTCCAGGATAATCTCATCTCAAGATCCTTAATTTGATTACATCTGCAAAGATTCTTTATCCAAACAAGGTCACATTTACAAGTTCTGGGGCTGAGGATGTAGACATATCTTTCAGGGGCCACCATTCAGCCCACTACAAACAGCAATAGTTAGTTCCAAGCATTGCTGGCCAGTCACTTAACCTTTCAGCACATCACAAAATTGCTCTGAAGCCCAAGTGAGGCAGTGCGCAAAAAATGTTCGGCATGTGGTCTAGCATAGAGGAAGAGCCCAGTAAATGCCAGTTACTGTCATTGCCCATCATCACACAGTTGTTGAGAAAACAAACTAGTACTTGAACCAGGCACACATACCCACTATTCAGTCTTCGTTCCGAAGGGGGCTTGGAGAAATCTCTGTAGACCCAGTGATGGCCCACCACCAATTCGCAATCATTCTAACTGGGACCCTTTTTTATACTCTTTTGGTCCAGAGCTTGTGAAGGGGCTGAACTACCCCCAAGTCCCTTTCTGAGGCCCTCAAAGAATAATTCTGGAGAATCTTGGCTCTTCTGTTTCACCATCTCAAAAACCCCGACAGTAATTACAGCTGCCACACTAGAGTGCTTTGAGGGTTATCGAGTTAATGACTATAAAGTCTGTGGAGCTCTTCAGAGGAAAGAAGCCATAAAAATCAGATAAATAAAACAGTCAATCAGCACATGTTTATTGTGTCCACAGGGTGCATAGCACTGTACTCGGAAATAAAGATTAAAGGCGAGAAAAGCAAAGGAAAAGAAGGGGGAAAGTTGGTTCAACCAAAGTCTTTTCAGGCTAGAGTACAAAGCCAGCTATAAAGTAAAGAGCCAGAGCCCTCCAAGGCTTTAAAAAATGAAGGAGGTGTCTACAAATCAGTAGGAAAAAGATAAAGAAACTCGAGTGGAAAAAAAAAAATGAACAAAGCATTCAAGGAAGCAGTTTACAGAAAAATAAATTCAGCTAGCCAGTAAGCAATGAAGAGATGCTTAGCTGAGTTCATAATTAATCAAAACAAGAACAAGATAGCATTTTTTTTAAGATTTTATTTAGTTGACACAGAAAGAGGGAGATCACAATTAGACAGAGAGGCAGGCGGGGTGGAGGGGGGGGAGCAGGCTCCATGCTGAGCAGAGAGCCCAATGCAGGGCTCGATCCCAGGACCCTGGGATCATGACCTGAGCCGAAGGCAGAGGCTTAACCCACTGAGCCACCCAGGAGCCCCAAGATAGCATTTTTCACTTATCACACAGGCAATGTTTGTTTCCTGATACACAGTACTGGCAAGTTGTGAAGAAACAGGTGTTCTCCATCCACTTTGGGGGACAATACGAATGGGAGCCAACTGGAGGGCAAGGAAGTAAAGGCTATCATCCCCTGTGGACCCTAGGGAGGGTATGGGCTATGGTGTATGTAAGCCTGATGATTCACAGACCTGTACCCCTGGGCTAATAATAGATTTTATGTTAATTTAAAAATAAATAAATAGAAAGAAAGAAACTAGAGCAGAATGGTATGCATAATATGACCCTTTTGTGAATGAGAATATGGGGGGTGTCCCATTCAAAGATGACCCTCGGGATGCGCCGTGAACACACCTGGATCTGCTCTCCTGCCCCTGCTGTGACCAAAGGCCTGCCCTACCAGTGAGGACAGATGAGAACTTTTTGTTTTCCTTGTGAAAACCAAACTCCAGCCAGACTCATTACAAAGAAGAAGATAGTGTATTAAGATCTCGAACTTGGAGCCAGGCTACCCAGGTTCAAATTCCAGCTCTGGTGCTGCTTACAAGCTGTGTGACTCTGAGCAAATCACTTCACCTCTCTGTTCCTTAGTTTTCTCTAGAATAGCAACAATATCAGTACCTACCTCATCGAGTCATCATGAGAAATAAATGTGTCGCTATCTGAGGAGTGCTTCAACAATGCTTGGCAGAAAGCCACTCCCTCTGTAGTGTTATAAAGCAGGTAAATAAGGCTCAAACCCTGAGTGCCTCATCGCCTGAATCCCAGTGTGACCCTCTGTTAGTGTGGCCCCAAATACCTAAAGGGTAAAGAAGAAAGAAAAAGAAAGGTGTTTTTTATGTATTCAGTGGGCCACGCCACAGGATGAAGTCATTTTGAAAAGGATAATTAGACCTCCAATTGGTTTTCATTTTATTTCATTTTCTTGCCTGCAGTTGACAAGCAGGGAGATTGTGTTACTTCCACAGTCACTAACAGCAGAGCCGTCCGGTTCCTCCTTTTCTATAGCAAACTCATGAAAGAGAGAAGCCTGCTGGTGCAAACTGCTTTGATGGGAGGAAGCATCTAAAATTCATTTTAATTTCAATTTGTGTGAAGCTTTTGTATCAAATTACAGATCTGGGGCATGATGCGGCTCAGTGAAGAATCCCATTTTCCATCAGTTTGGATGCTTTCGTTGTGCCGTCAAGGGGTAAAATAATTAAGGCTGAAATCCTATCTCCACTGGAGACTAGCTACTGGTGTCCCACATCCTGTGTTGATCAAGTCAGGTGACAGACCAGCAATTAGTATTCAAGGACCAGCACTGCCCCCTCGGAGGTCCCGGACGAGCCAAAAATTCTCCGGTGAGTCAATTAGTTCAAGGGGCTTCTCACTCAGATGCGATAGTGCCAGTGGCCTGATGCAAACTGCGAGACCAACAGTCAACTAGGGCAAGCCAAGGTTGTTTGGATAAACTAAAACAGAAGCTGGAAAAATTCAGTAAAACAGCTGAAATCTGCAAAGCCACCAAGTCACGGTTACTAGGCAGCTGAATTCGCTTCGCTGCTTCTATGAAAGTCAGAATGAGCCTGCATTTGGAGGCCAAAGCAATCAGGCTAGGAAAGCCACCATTGATTACATTTGTTTTAATTTCTCGGGTCTGGCATATCACGTGGTCTCAATGGAGTATACGAGTTCTGTTCAGTATAAGGGTCTCTACTACCAGGATCGTGCACCCATGCCCAGCTGCTGTGTTGGCTGATAACAGGTCACAGGTGCCTCCCTTCTCAGAGAAAAGCTTTGCTGACAGGAGTCATGTCATCTAGAAGGGGACTCCTGCCCTGCCCCACCTCAACATCCTCACCAACCCAGGGGCTGCCAATGACTGCCTGGAACCAGAATCAAAGGGCAGCATCCTTGCCTCAAGAGAGAATAACTCTGCTGTGTAACTTCTGTGCAAGGCCAACACCATGGGGCCACACCCTTGCCTGTCAATCTTTTTCATCTTGTCCTCCTCAGTCTCCTACAGGCATCTCCTGAGAGAATTCTCTCAACAGATCATGTATACCCAAACCCCTGACTCAGGCTCTGCTTCTAGGGAACCCAAATATATTCATTTCCTATCACTGCTCTAATAAATTAACACAGTTAGCAGCTGAAGCAATGCAAATTTATTATCTTATAATTCTGGAGGGCAGAAATCTGACCCAGATTTCACTGAGCTCAATCAAGATATTGGTAGGGCTGTGTTTCTTCTGCAGACTCTCAAAGACAACCCATTCCTTGCCTTTTCCAATGTCTGTTAGTCGCCTACATTTCTCAGCTCATGGCCCTGCATCACTGCAAACTTTCTTTCCATTGTCACATCACCTTCTCTGACTGTGACCCCTACTGCATCCCTCTTATAATGACTCCTATAAATACATTGGTCCCAGATGGATAATCCAGTATAATCTCCTCATGTCAAGACCCTTCATTTAATTATATCTGCAAAGTCCTCTTTCCCATGTCAGGTAACATACTTGCTGATTCTGGGGATTAGGACAGGGACATCTTTGGAGCCATTATTCTGCCTCCTACATTGACCTAAAAGAGTTGGTATAAGGAGCAGTCTTAAGAACCAAACTCAAAGGAAGAATTCTGGAGTCAGGTCACTGATTGGTTGCCTAGCAATAAGAAGCCTGTCTCTGGTGAGATGAAGCATCAGCTGTCCATGGCACATGGGCACAAATGCTAAGACTTTCACCTAGGACAGGCTATAGGTGGAAAGGATGCACTGGCTTGTGTAACATTACTAGTGCTGGAGAGGAAGAATCAGAGATACAGTAATTATTAGGATTGTGAATTTGGGTGGCTGTTGCTAAATACCACAAATGCACTGGAGAGAGAAAAAATGACAGCTTCGGGGCAGTCATTCAACAATTTAGAGCAAATTGTGTCAGAGAGCCTCCTTGGCAGTATGTAATGAAACCCCGATCTTCTTCAGCATGAAAAGAAAGCTGAAGAAAGTACACAGCATGTAACGGTGAAGAACTCAGAGAAGGTTGGATTCCTACACCAAAATCAGGAGCCTGATGGGAAGGAGTAGGATGCCCGTACTTGGGGTGGGGATACCTGGGAAGATGCACTTGATTACCTTTGACCCTATGATCCCACTGAGCTTTCTGGGCTTCCTGACATGTCGTCCTCCCTCTTGTAGGAAGACAGTCCCCTTCCCTTGTCTGAAGAAGAAACAAAACCTCAAATGGGGTAGGTGCCTAATAAAACAATGCTCCCACCTCTTCTGCTGGCTACCAGACCAGCACCACGAGTCGACCCTCAGCCTAACCTGATGAGCAAGGTCTGGGCCGGCTAGAGAAAATGGAATAGTATTTTATAGGAACCACAGGACCTTAGGTAGCGTGGGTAGGCAAAAACCAGGGTAGTATGACTAGGATGCTTGGTGAAGAGGGGCAGTACATGAAGCACTACAGATAAAAAAGTTTATCTAGGACGTCTGGGGGGGTTCAGTCGGTTAAGCATCTGCCTTTGGCTCAGGTCATGATCTCAGGGTCCTGGGACTGAGTCCCACATTGGGCTCCTTGCTCAGTAGGGAGCCTGCTTCTCCCTCTACCTGCCGCTCCCCCTGTTTGTGTGCGCTCACTCTCTGTCTCTCTGTCTCTCTCTACCTGACAAATAAGTAAATAAAATCTCTTTTAAAAAATAAAATAAAAAGTAAAACCAGTGACTTTTTTTTAAAAAAAAAGTTTATTTAATGGAGAGCCCTCCAGTAACATGGGCTTTAACTCCTAGCTTTGCCCTGAAAGATGAGTCTTATTATCTGCAGCAGGGATGGCTGCCGGGAACGTGGACTTACGCCCCTCGGGATGGGATGCAAAGAAGGGGCAATGGGTAGCCGTTTAGTTAGGGCCAACTGTTGGCAGTTCCTTTGAGGTTTGCAAATCACTGCTAAGGTGTCTGGAAAAAGAAATCTAAACTCCTATTCCAGGAAGCCTCCATTCTTCATGGGATCGAAGGAGAAGGAGCATCTACTTGCTGGAACTACACAGATGCCACCTTTAACCATGGGTAATCCGTGCTAATCCACGTGAGGGGGAAAAAAGGCAAATATAGCAGGATTGAGAACTGCTCTCCTTAGAGAGCCCTGCTTTCAAAGTTGGCCCTTTGCTGGCATCATCACACTTGGATTTGGAGAAGGTTCCCACCATTCCCAGAATTGAGAAGAGGGCTCACTGTGCCTAAACTGTGAAAATGATACAGGTTATGATGAACACCCATTTTCCTTCAGCAAGTCTGGAACTCGGGCATGTGCCAGGCAGAGGGTTGCCTTTGGGACGACCCCCAGTAAACACCCTGAGTAAACACACTGAGTCTCTGACGAACTTCCCTGGTAGAGAAGAGTTTACATGTCCCAGCCCATTGCTGAGGGGTTTAAGGATATGCTGTGTGACTCCACTGGGGAGGGCTCTGGAAAGCTTGTGCCTGGTTTCCTCTGGTCTTCACCCCATGAACCTTCCCCTAAGCAGACTTTGCTTTGTAATATATTATAACCATCCGTATGACTATATGCTGAGTTCATGAATCCTCCTAGCAAATCACCAAGCCTGGGAGTGGTCTTGAGGACTTCCAACACATACCATGACAAACAGATACATGTAGTTTTCTTCACTGGTATTTATCTGGGCCCTCCTGAGGGCAAGAAGTTTAGTGGATCCTGATGAAAATGTCCTCTTAACCTAAGACTCGTTCCTTCCCCTCTTTTGGGGGAGATTTTGCTTCCCTTTGAACAAAATGTTGATATATTCTATCTTATTTAATGTATGAAGAGCTTGGTTTCATAGTTAGAAGTATATGCCTTCACCTTATGAAATAAAATTTTTCAGAACTTCTACAGCCTCCTTTTCCACTCTCAAAGTATTAATAGTGTTTTTTATCCCACTGTCCCCAAGGATCTCCAAAATATTTGAATTTTTTTAAAAGATTTGATTTAATTATTTGAGAAAGACAGAGAGAGTTAGTGAGAGAAAGCATGAGAGGAGAGAGGAGACAGGATCAGACGGAGAAGCAGACTCCCCGCTAAATAGGGAGCCCGATGTGGGACTCGATCCTAGGACTCCAGGACCATGACCTGAGCCAAAGGCAGTCACTTAACCAAATAAGCCACCGAGGTGCCCCCAAATATCTGAATTTTTAATGTTCTTTCCCCTAATCACAATTATTAAACTACTTCTTGCACCGTAAGTGGGACCAAACCCGACTGTACAGATTCCATATCGCAGCAGTAGGGGAGTGGAGAAGACTAGGAACAGTGCTATGGGCGTACAGAAGGGCATCTCCATCACACCAGGGAGTAGGTGCAGCTTCCTGAGCCTCTCAGGCAATCTTAAAGAAAGACAAACAATTATCATAATTGACCAAATCTTAAAGAAAGACTAAGAATTATCAATGGTGGAAAAGCTGTCAAAGAGAACTATTTGAGTGAGAAAGGACAGTAAGAAATGACTTGGCTCATTCCAGGAACCTGCAAGGAGCTCAAATCCTTGAATGAGAAGATAGGAGATGGCCTACTTATATGCAAAAGGGAAAAGGGAAAAGTCACTCTAGCAATAAGGGTCCCTACGAAAGTGAGCTGCACATGCTTAGCTGAAACTCACAGATCATCTCACCAAATGGCCCTCAGGCTGCTACAGGTTGATAACTTTGGTCAGAAAGTTATTTTTAATTCTTCTATTCTGTATGCCTCCTTCTAGGCAACTTCTCTTCTAGTTTCCTCTGCTGCTTCTATTTCTTGAACAAATTCCTCAGCATTCTGTTCTCCGGTTCTCAAAACTCCTGTTCTCTGGTCCAGTGTCATTAGGCACAAGATGACGGTGCCACAGTCTGATATTCTTCAGCCTGTATTCTGTTCCAGCCCGGGGGTTCTTACTTCATCCTATCATCTGTCAGATAATCTGCCACAGGGACAGGGGATATCAGGTATTGGGTCCTGGGAAAGGTCATGGCAGGAAACAGATGGCATCCTGAAGAGGATGAGGGATGACTCTTTATAAAGTTGTGGGCCAGCTGAAGAAAACCCACAAGGAACAAAGACCCCAGAGATTTAAAAAAAAAAAAAAAAATGTGGGAAGCTGATACTACCCCTAGGATTAAAAGGACAACAAATGGGAGTAGGGTGACCAGAACTCAACAAAATCTCTAGCTTTGGGAAAGGGTCACTCGACAGGAGCTATGGGCCACCACAGAGAAGCACAACAACTACTGACGTGTGTCCCCTCAGGGTGTGAATTAGGAATTCAGATGTGCTCAACTCCCTTTTTCCTTCCTTCCCTCTGATCTCCTGCTAGTGCCTTCAACTGGCCAAAGCCAACGAGAAACCAGAGAGCAAGGGAACTCACTGATGGGTGTGAAAGAGCAAATGCAAGAGGCGCAACATAATGGCTAAGTACAAACCAAGAGGCAAACACAGAAATAGAAACCACGGTACATTCCAGAGGCTTTTATTTATATGAGATGGACAACAGAGTTCAATATGCCAAAGGGGGTTAAGAAGTTACTGAGAAATGCAACTTTGTCTTTCAGTATCACACAAACAGCCAGCTATCAACACACTCAGGTGTTTGAAGTGACCCTGCCCCCCTCGTAGCCTGAGAAAAGACATTGGTTTAGAACAAAATGGGAGCATTTCAGGATGTAGCTAGGCTCTTCAGTACCTCTCTAGGGTAGCAGATACAAAAGAGATTTTGAGGGCTGTGTGCTCCCTACCCCAGTGATGCTGGCACCTTCTAGTAACCCTGTGTGTCATAGATCGATTCCACTTTTCAGCAGTTACCAGGTCTCAGTTGTGATGAACCCAGCTGAGACTTTATTTGTTCCTGTCTTACTTCTCAGTCACCCTGGGGCCACGTTTCAAAAAGAGCTATCTGTGATCAATTTCACATTTCCATTCAAAGGACATTAATCCTAATGAACACCATTTATTCTTTTTTTTAAGATTTTTAAAAATTTATTTATTTGATGGGGCGCCTGGGTGGCTCAGTGGGTTAAGCCGCTGCCTTCGGCTCAGGTCATGATCTCAGGGTCCTGGGATCGAGTCCCGCATCGGGCTCTCTGCTCAGCAGGAAGCCTGCTTCCCCCTCTCTCTCTCTGCCTGTCTCTCTGCCTACTTGTGATCTCTCTCTGTCAAATAAATAAATAAAATCTTAAAAAAAAAATTTATTTATTTGACAGACAGAGATTACAAGTAGGCAGAGAGGTAGGCAGAGAGAGAGAGAAGGAAGCAGGCTCCCCACTGAGCAGAGAGCCCGATGCAGGGCTTGATCCTAGGACCCAGGGATCATGACCTGAGCCAAAGGCAGAGGCTTTCACCCACTGAGCCACCCAGGCACCCTGGAACACCACTTATTCTGGCTTCTCCCTGGCAAGCAGTAGGAAAGCCCTACATGAAATGAAGAGTCAGATGTTTGGGTAACTTCCCACTCAGATACGCTACCTGAGAGTTCCACTGTACCTGAAATCACCAGTCCCCCACCAAAGGGATTAGAGGTGGCTATAGACTAACGGGATGGCCACAAGCACACTGAAAGGGGGAAAGGCTGGGAGAATGTGTCCCTGCTCTTTCCAGGTGGCAATGATGTTTGCCTGCACAAGGGAGCAGAAAAGTGCCTACAGAGATTGTTTTCACTTTCCTTTTGTTGGTAAAACTCTTGTTCAGTTCAACAGACAATAGGTGGCTTCGTAGCTTTGTCATTAGGTAAATTCCTGCAGCCAGAAGAAAAATTTTCTTTCAATTAATGGTTCCCTGAGTGAGGAAATGAGCTCGTTTCTTGATGCATAATGCCATCCTCCTCAGGTGCTCTAAGGGAGGCAAGGCGGCCTAATGGTTAAGGGCTCCAGTTCTAAACTCAGAACCAGTCCTGGGCTTAAATCCCAACTCTACCACTTTCCTTCCAGCTGTGCAATCTTAGGAGAACCATGTAACTTCTCTGGACCTCAGTTTTCTTGCCTCTAATTTCTTACCTGTAAGAGGTAACTATGGCTCTTCCCCACTGATTGGTGAGAAGATTAAAAAAAAAAGACACAGATCACTTCAAGCTCTATTACAAAGCTGTCATCATCAAGACAGCATGGTACTGGCACAAAAACAGACGCATAGATCAATGGAACAGAATAGAGAGTCCAGAAATAGACCCTCAACTCTATGGTCAACTAATCTTCGACAAAGCAGGAAAGAATGTCCAATGGAAAAAAGCCTCTTCAATAAATGGTGTTGGGAAAATTGGACAGCCACATGCAGAAAAATAAAATTGGATCATTTCCTTACACCACACACGAAAATAGACTCAAAATGGATGAAGGACCTCAATGTGCGAAAGGAATCCATCAAAATCCTTGAGAAGAACTCAGGCAGCAACCTCTTCGACCTCAGCCGCAGCAACATCTTCCTAGGAACATCGCCAAAGGCAAGGGAAACAAGGGCAAAAATGAACTATTGGGATCTCATCAAGATCAAAAGCTTTTGCACAGCAAAGGAAACAGTTAACAAAATCAAAAGACAACTGACAGAATGGGAGAAGATATTTGCAAACGACATATCAGATAAAGGACTAGTGTCCAAAATCTATAAAGAACTTAGCAAACTCAACACCCAAAGAACAAATAATCCAATCAAGAAATGGGCAGAGGACATGAACAGACATTTCTGCAAAGAAGACATCCAGATGGCCAACAGACACATGAAAAAGTGCTCCATATCACTCGGCATCAGGGAAATACAAATCAAAACCACAATGAAATATCACCTCACACCAGTCAGAATGGCTAAAATCAACAAGTCAGGAAATGACAGATGCTGGCGAGGATGCGGAGAAAGGGGAACCCTCCTACACTGTTGGTGGGAATGCAAGCTGGTATAACCACTCTGGAAAACAGCATGGAGGGTCCTCAAAATGTTGAAAATAGAACTGCCCTATGACCCAGCAATTGCACTACTGGGTATTTACCCTAAAGATACAAACGTAGTGATCCAAAGGGGCACGAGCACCTGAATGTTTATAGCAGCAGTGTCCACAATAGCCAAACTATGGAAAGAACCTAGATGTCCATCAACAGATGAATGGATAAAGAAGATGTGGTATATATACACAATGGAATACTATGCAGCCATCAAAAGAAATGAAATCTTGCCATTTGCGACAACTTGGATGGAACTAGAGCGTATCATGCTTAGCGAAATAAGTCAAGCAGAGAAAGACAACTATCATATGATCTCCCTGATATGAGGAAGTGGTGATGCAACATGGGGGCTTAAGTGGGTAGGAGAAGAATCAATGAAACAAGATGGGATTGGGAGGGAGACAAACCATAAGTGACTCTTAATCTCACAAAACAAACTGAGGGTTGCTGGGGGGAGGGGGGTTGTGAGAAGGGGGGTGGGGTTATGGACATTGGGGAGGGTATGTGCTTTGGTGAGTGCTGTGAAGTGTGTAAACCTGGTGATTCACAGACCTGTACCCCTGGGGATAAAAATATATGTTTATAAAATATAAAAAAATTTAAAAAAAGACATTGAAACAACAAAAACCCAAAAAAAAAAAAAAAAAGACACAGATCAGCAAAGCCTCGAAAATGTCGAACATAAAATTACCATTTGAGTCAGACATTCTACTTCTACACAAAAGAATTAAAAACAAATGCTCAGATACTCACACATGAATGTTGATAGTGGCACCATTCACAATAACTGACGGGTGGACACAGCCCAGAAAGCCACCAGTGGATCATATGGTGAATGAATAAACAAAATGCGGTGCATCCATTCAATGGAATATCATTCAGCCATCAAAAGGAACGATGTACTGATGTGTATATGGTCACCCTTAATACCATTATACTGAGTACAAAAAGCCAGGCACCAGAGGCTGTATATCGTATGATTCCATTTAGATGAGATATTTAGGATCGATAAATCGGACAGAGAAAAATCCAGGATGAATAGAAACAGAAAGCAGGCTAGTGGGGTCGAGAGAGGAGGAAAGGAAAGGGAGTGACTGCTGAATGGTTATGGGTTTTCCTTTTAGAATGATGAAAACATCTTGGAACTAGAGCGAGGTGCTGGCTAGTACTTTGTGAATATACTAAATGCCACAGAATTTTACATTTCAAAATGACTAATTTTAAGTTATGTGAATTTCACCTCAATTTTTTTAAAAAGCTCAGCATAGTGTGAGGAACATAAAAAGTAGTAATAAATGGTCGCGGTTATGACACCATGGATATAACTGAAATCACCTTCTAAGTTAAATTCGAAGATTCTCCATCACCTACAGGATCAAGACTCTTCCCTGGGAAGCCAAGCACCTCTATGGCCTTCCCCAAATCACATCTCTAACACTATCTCCCTGTATCTCCTGGTACAAGTCATTTGGGAGAAAATGCAAACAAAATTTCCCACTCTACTTTGCAGCTTTCAAGTCCATCGTGAACAACAGCAATGCTCCTGGTCTTTGTGAATTTCAGGTCATGGAAATGCACACATTCTCCACAACAGTATTACCTGAACGTCCACTAACACTACTACCTCTGGCCTTCCTTCTCTCTCACCCCGTCCCCACCCACAGGTCTGTCTACCCTCAAGGCCCAGCTAATTCTCAATATATCTCTTGTGACCCCTCCAGCCTGCAAGGCCTCTTCTTCCTCCAGAATCCCTCTGCACGTCCATATGCTATCACCCGGAAGATACTCACCTCACGCTGCCTTGTCATTTTTTCTATTCTTTATTTTCATATGCTTTCTACAAGAGACCCATTTGGGAACCTAAAGATACATCCAGACTGAAAAGTGAAGGGATGGAGAAGCATCTTTCAATGTGATGAGCCTCAAAAGAAAGCTGGGGTAGCGATTCTCATATCAGATAAATTAGATTTGAAACTAAAGACTGGAGTCAGAGATACAGGAGGACACTACATCATTCTTAAAGGGTCTATCCACCAAGAAGGTCTAACAATTGTAAATATTTACCCCCAGTATGGTAGCACCCAACTACATAAGACAACTGTTAATCAAGTTAAAGATTTTATTTATTCATTTATTTGAGACACAGACAGAGATAGAGACAGAGAGAGGGAGTGGGGGGAGGGACCGAGGGTGGGGGGGAGAAGCAGACTCCCGGCTGAGCAGGGAGCCCCACAGGGGGCTCCATCCTAGTGATGAAAGAACAGAAGGCAAGCTGAGGACAAAGCAGAAGTGGACACCCCACAACCCTCCCCATGGGATATATATGACATTTGTCATGCACTCCTGGCTGCCCTAAAGCTAAGAAAAGGAAAAAACAAATAGTTAACTTATAGAAATCACAATCCTATAAGACTGAATCTCCCTCCGTTTACAAAATGCCATAGCAATCTACAAGAACAAAGCATTTCTATCAATAACCTAGCTTCTAGGAGGAAATGTAGACACAATTAAATGTCCTTATAACCCGCAGCCCACTGACAGACACTGGAAGCGGGCAGAGTGTCATGTTCCTCCAGGAAGCTCCCAGTGATCTTACTGTTAACGCCTTACTAGAAGGAAAACAACCTTAACCTGACAATGGCAAGACCTCCAGTATCCTGCAACTCTACTTTAATATACAAAAATCCCTTTGAAACTTCACTTGTCTTTACCTCCCCAAACTCCCACGTATGTAATCAGCCGCACAAACCCGGGGCAGCAGCTCTTTCTGCCCACAGGTCCTCTCCCCGTGCTTTAATAAAACCACCATTTTGCACCAAAGACGTCTCAAGAATTCTTTCTGGGCCCTCGGCTCTGGACCTCACCCCACTGTACCTCATCTGTATTCCAAAACTCCATCACTAGGACCCTGAGATCGTGACCTGTGCCGTAGGCAGATGCTTAACCAGCTGAGCCACCCAGGCGCCCTTTCTGTTCTTCATTTTTAAATGGGTTCACTTTTATCTTCCAACTGTATTGAACACCAGAAGGGGAAGATTCAAATGCCTCCAGAAGCTAAAGACCCAGGGATTATGGTAAACTGGGGAGGACTCTGTCTTCTGAAAGGCCCAGTGTCCCCAGGTTTACTGTTTTTCCAGGAAAGCCAGGATTCTGGACATGTACTTAGAGGATTTTAGTCTTCCAATGCTAGTAACCACCTCTCAAAAAAGCACATAGTTAGGGGACACATTTTGTTGAATGTATGGGCAGTCTTGGTCAGGCAAAAGTGACGGTCAGGAAAACCACTGTGCAGGGCCATCTTGGCCCCCACACAAGTTTGAATGAATTTTAAAGTGTCTGGAGGTCTCTGACTTTGTGTTCCAGGACAACTTTCTATCAGCAACAGTGACTGATAGAAAGGGGTCTGATTTTTCCATAAAAGGCCTAATACTCTGCTTTAATCCTCAGTCCAGAGAAAGAGATTTCAGACTGTGTCTCTGAAAAAAAAGTGCAAAATCATGCTTAGGTTAGAGGTTATGATGACTCACTTGGATCATTTCATCATGTATTTGGGCAATTACTTCGTAATACGCTGTGATGGGCTTGGGAGGTACAACAAAGGGACAAGACACACCATCCTATCCTCAGAAGTCTACAAATGAGATACGGAAGAACAGGGATAGAGCACACACAAAAGAGGAAACACAAATAGTGAACAAATAGGCAAAAGATGTTCATCATTACCAGTGTTCAGGGACTTGCAAATTAAAATCACTTCGCATGGGCAAAAATTAAGAAGTTTGCTAATGTCATTGATGTGGGGAAATGGTTGTCTCAAAACGCCAGTGGGAGTATAATTTCGTACAGGAACTTTCCAGGGCAACTTGCCAGGATCTATTAACATTTAAATGTGCATCTCCAGTGACTCAGCCGTTTCGCTTTTCACAGCCACCCTGGAGAAACACAGGGTCCACAGAGAGACATGTTCAAGGATGTTGTTCACTGGAACACTGTTGGCAATAGCAAAAAACTCCGATGTCCTAGATGTGCATCAGCAGGGGACCGTCAGAGTGAGCTGCTGTATGTGGTCATATCTTGAAATGCCACCCAGTACATAAACTACGAGGTAAATCTGGACATCCCAATATGGAGGGGTCTCTAAGACATGGCGCTGAAGGAAACACACACACCTAACAATGCTACCCATGGTCTGTGAAGCTTTGGGTGAAGACACATACGAAAAGGTTTAGAAGGATCTGTACTAAGAATAGTGATGGGTTCTCATATGGAAGAATTCCCTGGGGGCTGCTGACAATGGTCAAGACCATTTGACACATGTTTGTAATGTTTAATTTTTTTAAATGTTCATCAACTACCTGTGTGGTTGAAAAAAACACTGAAGTGATTACTTACTCTGTCACAAGCCCAAAACTCACATGGTTCCCCCAAACCATTATTTTTTTAAAAGATTTTATTTATCTGTCAGAGAGAGAGAGGAAACATGCACAAGCAGGGGAAGCAGCAGGAAGAGGGAGAAGTAGACTCCCCGCCAAGCAAGGAACCCGATGCAGGACTTGATTCCAGGACTCTGG
This sequence comes from Mustela lutreola, assembly GCF_030435805.1. NCBI lineage: Eukaryota > Metazoa > Chordata > Mammalia > Carnivora > Mustelidae > Mustela > Mustela lutreola. The sequence goes on from NC_081305.1 coordinate 5,905,054, forward strand.
GATCACAACTTGAGCAGAAGGCAGACACCCAACCAACTGAGCAACCCAGACATCCCTCCCCGCAATGAACATTATTTGTCCTTTTTTATTGGTGATTATAGTACAGTGCCTCTCTAACAATTTGCTACATAATAACCGTGAACTTCCCTTTTGGAATTTGTGTATGAGACCTGCTTTTCCCCATTTATAAATGTATTTTCTTTTCAGGAAAAAGAAATGGAAAATGGAAAAAAAAGGAAATGGAAGCAAGTTTGTCAAAGAAGCAAAGCCTGAGGCAGCCTTTCTAACAGGCACCAACCAGCCTCAGCTTCACCCATCTTCCGGAGGCTGCAGTGGCCAAGGCTCGCTGGCTCTCTGGTGTTCTGTGAGCAACACATCTCAGGGTTTGGACCTCAGGTAGCAGGAGTGGGGCTCAGGGCAGTGTTATTCCTGGCTGTGTGGTCTCTAGACCTCTATCCCCAGCCATCCTGGAGACGCTGCTGCCCAGCACCATTTTGATATTTTATCTTCTGCTGAATTCATCATGATTGGTTTCTATTATTTGCATCTGAGGACCCCTACTGATCCCATGATCTTGGGAAAGTTACCTAATTTCTTCTGTCTCTTCATTTATAAAAACGAGGATAATGGCATCTGTCTTACAAGGCTGTAAGAAAATAAAATATAGGCCGGGGCACCTGGGTGGCTCAGTTGTTAAGCAACTGCTTGGGCTCAGGTCATGATCCCAGGGTCCTGGGATGGAGCCCCACATCAGGCTCCCTGTGCTGTGGGAAGCCTGCTTCTCCCTCTCCCATTCTTCCTGCTTGTGTTCTCTGTCCCGCTGCCTCTCTCCCTGTCAAATAAATAAATAAAATCTTTTTTAAAAAGTATACACACACACACACACACACACACACACACACACATGCCATATATTTCAAATATATATTGCATGGATGAAGAATATTTTTAAATGCATATATATTAATATATCCCTGAACATATTTCATGCACTTATGTGAATCTATGAATATTACAAACCTACATGTAAAATCTACATTAAGGTAAAAAATATGAAAATACCTGACTGTATACCTTTCTTCTCAGCTTAGGGACAATGAGGTATGATGGGTTCTTAGAATTTATAGTAGCTAAATTGCAGTGGGTTTTCACTCCTAACATCTCACAGGTAAATGGAAAGGCAAATGATGTACAGCTTTTCAAGGAGGCAGGAAAAAATAAATAAAAAGATGGCATTTGTAGACCTAAGCTTGAGTACAAATAATCACCCCAAATCTCCCCCAGCTCACTTATTTTGTGTATAATCTGCAGTGACCTTTTCGCTGAAGGCCAATTTTCTGATACCAAATAATTTCCAACAACAGGCCAGCTGGCTTGATGGCACTTACAGAACTCACCCATTCTAATATCAGTCACGATAAACATCATTAGGATTGAATACTTTCTGCAAAATGACTCTCGAGCCCTAGAGCGAAGTCCGCAGCCAAAACAGGTGACATCAAGATTAACGACTTCGTTGGGTGCCCACGCAGCATTCCCGTCAGCCCAGGTAATCAAGAGGCGGAGGGTGTGATGGTTTGGAAGGGCTTCAGGGACCCTGGTGTGCGAATTAGTCTGAGCATCAGACCCTCTAGAGCCACAAATCCACGCTCCCATCCACTCGCAGGGAGTACATAACCCCACAGCAGGTCCTCTAGCTCCTCCACTGGTTGGGGAAAAGTCCCCAACTCTCTGCTCTGTGGGAGCCTTCAGAATGATCAGTCGTGGCAAGCAGAGACAGAAACGGAACTGAGCTTAACATGAGTGTGTCTTCTCCTGCTTCTGTCTGGACATCTGCAGAACAGACCCAGGACTTCCTTGCAAATTACCACTCTTTGCCCCCCGAGGACGTCGGGCGTCCCCCAGGACGTTCCTTCACACGGCCAAACAGCAGGAAAGGAGAGGCGGAGAGTACAAACCCCGAACTCAAGCCGGGGAGAGGCAGCAGCAAACCTCAGCCTGAAGCTAAAGCGTCCTCTGTGATGGTCTTAAAATAGTGCTTGATCCAAAGGAACCACAGCTACTCTTCCTCCTTTCATTCAGGAGCTGATGAGCACACTTAAAGATGAAGGGTTCCCTCAGTCCTGTCTCTTCCTCCTCCTCCTACAAACCTTACCTCCCTCCTCCCTTCCTCCATTCATACCTTAGTCATTTCTTCAGGAAAAGAGTTATAGATACACTGTCCTCCTAGCCCAGGCTCCCCATTTCTTTGAGTATGTACCCCTGCTCTTTGCTGGGCAAAATTCCATGCGGTTTACATGGAGCTAAAATGACTATTCGGAGGACTCCCCACCCCCCATGCCAACACACATATACACACCTTACTGCCATTATAGGGGTGAACACTCAGAAGTGACCGGTTCTGGAGTGACCATACAGGCTAAGTCAGGCCAATCAGTTTTCTCTGATATATAAACACCAGGAGGTCTCTCTCTTGTTCTAAAACTATGAGCCATAAGAATAATGTAATCTTGGGGCGCCTGGGTGGCTCAGTGGGTTAAGCCTCTGCCTTCGGCTCAGGTCGTGATCTCAGCGTCCTGGGATCGAGCCCCACATCGGGCTCTCTGCTCAGCGAGGAGACTGCTTCCCCCTCTCTCTCTGCCTGCCTCTCTGCCTACATGTAATCTCCATCTGTCAAATAAATAAATAAAATCTTAAAAAAAAAAAAAAAGAAAAAGAAGAATGTAATCTTGAACTCTTCCTGATTATTTCCCACAAAAATATGAAATAAGCTCTCTGCCTTAGGAGAATGACACGAACGTCCAAACAGGGGAGAGATAGGGGATAAACAGGAATGGACACTGAGCCCTCATGTTATCAAATGGGCCATTGAAGGAATGCTGACTAATAAAATAGGAAAATTCAAATCAAATAAGTCCATTTACTTGTAAGATGGGACTTGGGATTAGAAATAGTGAAAGAGTAAAAGGCAAATTGACCCCATAGGCTAAAAACAAGGGCTTGGGCCGTATTGTGAATCTGACATTCGTGCGGTGCCTGCTGAGTGCCCCGTCTAAGCTAGGGGCTTTCCGAAACCTTTTGTGTCAGGAGGTAGGAATTCCTTGTAACTCACACCAATTTATTGAACAAGTAAAGTGCCCTGCTAAGACCCTGATACAGGGAGGTACTTAAATGTCTTATTGAATGGCTGTGGTCTGATAAATTCAGGAGACAGGGCGACTATAATCTCCCTTGATCTTAACTCTCAGCTTCTATTAACTCAGCTTAGGCACAGAGTCTTTTCTTCGCCATGTCACAGAATCAGCTCTAATTGACTGTGGGCTGTTGTTAAGCTGGGGCTCTGCTATCTCATACCTCTGCAAATTACTCTTCAAGGTCCATTCCCGGCTGTAAATTTATTCCTATTCAAATTCATCTTCTAGTCGCAGCCCATCGTCTTGGTCTGTCAACACGATGTGGGATTCTTACTCCATCATCCAACGTGTAAGCCCTTTCCCTCCAGCTTTGAATCATTTGGAAATTTAACAGGTTTGCCCACTATGACTGATTCTCAGCCATTGATAAATTCTAACAAGATAAGGAAAGGAGAGCCCTGCAATGTACGGGCGGAGAAACTTCCCTTTTGCCCTCTGAAAAAACAAAATTGGCATTAGTAGAGAATCTTCATATACGGTTAAACATTCAATTGTAAATCAACCTGTTAACTCATCCAACCCCCGTTTCACCCTGTTGACTACAGGACTTTTATAAAATATTATGCCAGCTGCCTTACTGGGCATCACACAATTCATGCCCCTAGGATATTATAAGTACAATAATCTGATCATAAAAGAAATTAGAGTTGGTTCAACATGACCAGTTCTTGGTGAACCCATTCTGTCTCCCAACAATCCCAGCTTCCTTTTCGACCGCCTCATGAGCTCTCCGTTGAGTAATTCCGTCTGACATGGCGCCATCTACTAGTGTCAAAGCCACCGGCGGGTGGCATCTACAGCTTACCTCCTCCTTTGAAAACCTCAAAATCTATCTGTAGCCCGTCTTCAATCACACCTCATTTTTCTACTCCACAAACAAACATTTAAAGAACACCAACCATGTCACTATGTAAGGCCTTTGGTATCTAGAAAAAAGTAAGCAAACCCGGTTGCTGTTCTTATGGAATTAGAATGAAGAGTCCTAACAACTGTGTTTCAGTCAAAGAAGCATCACACGGGAGAATCACTGGTGCAGTTCACCAGGCTTGTCTTTGTGGCGAAGAAGAGATCTGAGTTACTGACTTTCACCGCATCTTCCTGTACCCCCCTGGCCTTGCCCTCACCTCCCTGCCCCATTCCTATCCACCAAGGAATTCCTCCCTCTTCTCTGACAGTTTGAAGAAAAATAATGAGACAATGGCCAGCAAGTGCTGAATAGGAATGTTTATTGGGACAAGTCTCAGAAGGGTTTTGCTCTCCACTTTGGAGAGAACTATTTGCTATAGTTAGCCAAAGGCATACACATGAGTATACTACATGAGTGGTGGATGGTTTTAAAAAAAAAAAAAAAAGGTATGCCCAGCACGGATCAAGAATACACTAGAAATTCACTCATTAGCCAAAACTTGACCTGCAGCCCAAGGAAGGATTCAGTATCGACAGTACTGGCTTCACCAGACTTGAAAACTCAAGCATAGGACAGAACAGCTTACCCTTATGCTCCTAAAGCAATGCTTGGCACATGCCTCCTTTCTATATAACCTTCTGGTTCCTCTTATTAAAGAGGTGTACTCTGTCTTCCTACCTCTTGATTCTAGGCTAACTTATGGCTTGCTTTGGCCAACAGAATACAGCAGAGTTGCGTGTGCTAGTTCCAAGGACTTGGGTCTTACTATTTCTGCTTATGCTTAAGTGCTTCCAGCACGTCCATGAAAACATGCCTAGACTTGTGTGCAAGAGGGAGAAACCAATGAAGAAGACCCGTATCACACTGTTGACTCTGCCTAAGTCAGAATACACCAGCCAACCCCCTCCGCTGGACCCCCAGACATGGGAGTGAGCCGAGCCAAGATCAGCAGAGCCATCCAGCCTACCCTGACTGCCTCAAGACACATGGGCAATAAAAGCTTGTTTTTTGTTCTTGTTACTGAGTTATTTCTGCTATACCCGATTCTTTTAGGGGTAGTGCTCATATAAGAAGGACAGACAGAGGGAGGACGTTTTTACACTTAGCTCATTAAGAAGTCGGCCATATATGTATGTGTATGAACCCTTTGTGTTTGACACATGCTTCCTATGCCAAAGGGCTCTCAAGGAACAGATGTGGAGAAAGAAAAAAAAATATGCCCATCCAAGTGTCATAGCTTGAGAAGGAGCAGATACCAGACAAAAGGGAAGGGAAAATTTTAAAAGTAACCTCTCTGTAGTCCATGTAGCAAGCAGCACATAAATTTTAAGATTTCCAAGTTCCAACAGACCTGCAAGTAGAATTTCACAAATTCTTCAGACCTGAGCTCAAGTCCATGGGCCGTGCACAGCTTCCAGCCTTCACACCCACACTGAGCCTCCACTCCCTCTCCTCTATTCTACTGTTTTTCCATAGCGAGATCATTCTCCCTGGTAGACAAGTCGGAATTCCAACAACAATCAAGGAACTCTGCTTTCTCTTTCATCTGTTAAAATGTCCCCCAAGAAGTCCTTCCCTTATTCATCCATTTTCCCCCCAAATGGTAGTAAAAAGCTTTTGCTAGTTGTCTTTAGTATGTTTCAGAAGTTTCGGCTCTTCTAGGCTTTAGAGGAAGTGAGACAGGAGCAGAGGCTCTTCAGTCAAACCAACTTGGGTTTGTGTCCCAGATCTGCCAAGTAGTAACCACATGACCTTGGGGAAGTCCCCTAACCTCTCAGGACTTCAAGTTCCCTTTCTCTAAAGGGAAAAAAATCGTCGTTTCTAGGATTGTTGTGAATACTGAGTAAGAAAATGTAACCAAACTGCTTAGCCGAGTTCCTGGTGCAGAGCAAGTACTCAACACCCAGCGGCCAACCTGAACTTTTAAGCTCAGGTCTACTCTTTTGATTTGGGGAATGAGGGGTTTTTTGTTTGTTTGTTTGTCACTTTTCTGCTGTTTATATGTTTTTTTATATCTAAATTTTTCAGAGAGCTCCACACACCAATAAAAGGTTACCTGTCAACATTCTCTTTTTAATCTTTGTTAGAATATTCCATACCAATCCCTAAGGCAGGACATTGCTCCAGACTGGACTTTCCCTCCCTGGACAATAGAAAGCCATACCAACATTAATCTACCATAGCATAGCCATTAACACAACCAATTGAATTATGAATAATGAGGGAGAATCCTAGGATTATAGCTATCAATGCCTGTCTGCTTCCCTACAGTCAGTGGCCGTCCACTCATCCCCTAATCTACTCCCTGGGCTGTAAGCCACTAACAGGAAGTTCCACTTCCTTCTGGGCCACTCAGGTCTGCCAAGTCTGTGCCCGAGGCATTCTACTCACACGTTCTACTTTCCTTCTAACCTGGCCCATGCTCTCCTAAATATCTCCCAGAATATGGGCCTCATTTCAGGCTCCCTTATGGTGTGTCAACCTTGGACAGGCTATAGTTATTCGATTAAACACCAGTCTAGATATTGCAAAGATATTCTGTACATATGCTTAGCATCTGCAAACAGTTTGACTTTAAATAAAAGGGATTATCCTCAATGATCAGTGTAGACATCATCCAGTCAGTTGAAAGGCCTTAAGAGCAAACCTGAAGTTTCTCAGAGGAGAAAGAAATCCTCACCGATGGACTACAGCATCAGCTGCTGCCCAAGAGAATACAGTCTGATAGCCTGCCTATAGATTTCAGATTTGCCAGCCTCCACTGTGCATATATGTGAAACTACTCACTTCTCGGGTTTGCAGAAGCTGTTGCTCGGATGGCCTTCTGCAGTAGATGGTGCATGTCCACTAGATGTCCTGAGCCTGAAATGGCTACCTCCACTGGTACTCCCCTGGGCTTGGCTGCAAAGACAGATGATGTATCAGACCACTCAGGGTCCAGCAAAATTCTCAGAACCAAAGACCCTGAGGACGCCTGGGATCCTGGAAGTCCCCAAAGAATACCCAGAGCTCGCTGTCAGCCCTGAGGGCCAGAGCTATCCATGAGCCTCCAGAACTAAGGTCTCCAACCTGTCAATCATAAGGATCACCTAAGGCACCTGCTAAAGTCACAAGCTTCCAGGAAATCTGGCCACACTGAATCAGTATCTCTGGAGAACAATGGGCAGGCTTATTAACCATCTGACAGTTCTCAGAATTAGGCAATCTGGGGGAGCAAGAAGGTTCAGTCTTGGCTCTCAAGCCATTCCCCTTTTCATGAATCCCACCCAGTCTCGAACCCTCGAAGCATGAATGACTGCCTGGAATGAGAGGCAATGCTTTGCTGAGCTCATGCAAGCCAGCATCCTGGAGGCGTAAGCTGCTGGAGAAAGGTTCCAGAGCTTTAAAGTGATTTAAAAACCACCTGAATTAGAAATGATGGGAAGGGGATGTATATAACCTATCAAGAAGTGCATAGCTCCAAGCCACAAACCAGAAGCAGAATTCCTAGAATTCCTAGAATTCAAGAACCTACATTTTAGGGAAGCTTCCCCCATCCCCCACCCAAAGCTCTTTTACCTGCTGTCATTTAAGAACTCCTTTCTGGCTGGTGAATGATGGAGGGGCCATGAAGATAAGTTTTGGGGGCCCTGGACATTTAAACACTTCCCTGAAGATTGGGGACTGCATCAGGAAGAGTCTTCTTATCAAGCCCAGGTACAGAGACCATCATCCTGATCCCAGTTCCTAAGTCAGAGCTCTTGAGGAAAGCCCTTGGTCTAAAGCCTGCTAGGTGGATATCAGACCAGCTGTTGGTGATGCCTGCGTCTGTGCCTGCCTTGAGGAAGCTAGGACTGACCTGGGGTCAGGCCAAGGGCTGGAATGAAGATGCTGCACACAGCCATGGGCCCCTGTGGCCGGGAGGAGGCAGGCTGCGGACTGCTCTAGAACTACTGAATCTCTCTTCTCTTTTGTGAAATGGGCTGAGTCAAAGCCTAACACTCACTACCCAGTTCTCCTGTGGGTTGTGCTTGATGGAATAACCACTGAACACCACCTCTTTTATCCTAGACAAAGGTCATGGGCTCCTGACGGGTTCTCTTGATCCCTTCCTTATCTCCTCTAATCCATTCCCCACAGTGGACACAAAATTCTCTCTCTAAAAGGTATATTTGAGCATGTCACCTCCCTGGCTGGATATGTTAATAATTTCTTCATTGTTCTAAGGATACAATTCAAAACACTTAGTCCCTAAGAACTGTCACCATGGGGCCCACATTTATTCGACAGGTTTGTCCTCTCACACTCTCTGCCTCCATCACTCTGCTCCACCCAGAGTCCTCCTCCTAGTCTCTCAAAAGGGGTGGGCTCTTTCTCTCCTCAGGACCTTTGCACATGTTGTTTTGTCTGCAGTGCCCTATCCCTGGGTAAATTCTAACTCATCTTAGAAGCTCAGTTTAACTATCAGTCCCCTGGCCACTCTCCTTCTTCAGACTAGTTCAGGCCTCATCAGCCTCCCACTTTGGTCCCTTGGTAGCATTTATCAAAAGTATTAGAGAATCGATTCCATTTACTATAGCACCAAGAACCATCATATATCTGGAAATAAACCTAACCAAAGAGGTAAAGGATCTGTACTCGAGGAACTACAGAACACTCATGAAAGAAATCGAAGAAGACACAAAAAGATGAAAGACCATTCCATGCTCTTGGACCAGAAGAATAAACATTGTTAAAATGTCTATACTGCCTAGAGCAATCTATACTTTTAATGCCATTCCAATCTAAATTCCACCAATATTTTTCTAAGAGCTGGAGCAAACAATCCTAAAATGTGTATGGAGTCAGAAGAGACCCCGAATCACTAAGGAAATGTTGAAAAAGAAAAACAAAACTGGAGGCATCGTGTTGCCTGATTTCAAGCTTTACTACAAAGCTGTGATCACCAAGACAGCAGGTACTGGCATAAAAACACATAGACCAGTGGAACAGAGTAGAGATCCCAGATATGGACCCTCAAGTTTATGGTGAAATAATCTTCGACAAAGCAGGAAAAAATATACAGTGGAAAAAAGACAGTCTCTTCAATAAATGGTGCTGGGAAAATTGGACAGCTATGTGTAGAAGAATGAAACTCAACCATTCTCTTACACCATACACAAAAATAAACTCAAAATGGGTAAAAGACGTCAACGTGAGACAGGAATCCATCAGAATCATAGAGGAGAACATAGGCTGTAACCTCTTCAATATCAGCCACAGCAACTTTTTTCAAGATGTGTCTCCAAAAACAAAGGAAACAAAAGCAAAAATGAACTTTTGGGACTCCACCAAGATCAAAAGCTTCTGAGAAATAGTCAAGAAAACAAAGAGGCAACTCACGGAATGGGAGAAGATATTTGCAAATGACAGTACAGACAAAAGGCTGATATCCAGGATCTATAAAGAACTTCTCAAACTCAACACACACAAAACAGATAATCATATAAGAAATGGGCAGAAGACATGAACAGACACTGCTTCAAAGAAGACATAAAAATGGCTATCAGACACATGAAAAAATGTTCATCATCACTAGCCATCAGGAAGATTCAAATCAAAACCACATTGAGACACCACCTGACACCAGTTAGAATGGCCAAAATTAGCAAGACGGAGAGGATGTGGATAAAGGGGAACCCTCTTACACTGTTGGTGGGAATGCAAGTTGGTGCAGCCACTTTGGAGAACAGTGTGGAGATTCTTTAAGAAATTAAAAATAGAGTTTCCCTATGACCCTGAAATTGCACTACTGGGTATTTACCCCAAAGATACAGAAGTAGTGAAAAGAAGGGCCATCTGTACCTCAATGTTCATAGCAGCAATGGCCACGGTCACCAAACTGTGGAAAGAACCAAGATGCCCTTCAACAGATGAATGGATAAGGAGGATGTGGTCCATATACACTATAGAGTATTGTGCCTCCATCAGAGACTTTTTCTCCATCCACCAACTTTTATAGCAACATGGACGGGACTGGAAGAGATTATGCTGAGTGAAATAAGTCAAGCAGAGAGTCAATTATCATATGGTTTCACTTATTTGTGGAGCATAAAGAATAACACGGAGGACGTGGGGAGATGGAGAGGAGAAGGGAGATGAGGGAAATTGGAGGGGGAGATGAACCATGAGAGACTATGGACTCTGAAAAACAATCTGAGAGTTTTGAAGGGGCAGGGGGTGGGAGGTTGGGGGAGCCAGGTGGTGGGTATTATGGAGGGCACGTATTGCATGGAGACTGGGTGTGGTGCATAAACAACGAATTCTGGTACACTGAAAATAAATTAAAAAATAATAAAAAATAAAAATGTTGCAACAACAACAAAAAAGCATAGTGAAACAATTATTTGCTCACTGTCTGTCTCCCTCAACAGGCCCTGAGCAGCATCACAAGCACAAAAACCACAGGTGTCTTGCTCACCATTGTATCTCCAGTGCCTAGCATGCGGACTAGCACATAGTAAGCATTCAATAACTATTTTTAACAAGTGAAGAAAATAGTATCAATTAGTTCATTAAAAGTTTTAAAAAGACCCTCTTCCCCACCCTGAATATTTTAGGGATGGCTGTGTAGCTCAACCTCTAGAGTATCATGTCCCAATTCAAGCAAACTTCTTAAACTGCCTTTGAACAGTCCACAGGTTCAAAAGGCAATATTTGCCAAATTCATGTGATGTATGTGGTTTTGTTTTTGTTTTTTATTTTTTATTTTTATTTTTTTGTTTGACAAAGGGATTCTTCACTTTACAAAAAAGAAAAAAGGCATCTTTAAATACTGCGTTCCCTCTGGTGCCCATAAGCTGTATTAAGAGCTCATTAATTATCTGCGAAGGAGTCTAGAATTAAGAGGCAAGTCATAAGGATGGCTGCCAGGGGAAGAAATGATGATAGATCAGCACTTAGATGAAAGTGTAAATCAGGGGGGAGGTAGGACCCGATTTATAGAAGTGTGATTTGTACAAAGCTTACCAGAAACTTTATTATCACAAAACACCCATGGAGGAGGTAGAAACACTGTTGACTTAGAACTAGACTTCTGCCTTTGAAAGGTATCCTTTTCCCCTCCTTGGTCTTCTCTGTGCAACTCTTGAAAGTGTCTTTGAGCTGTTGTGCGTGGGACTGGAGCCCGGTCTGGTCCTGCCCATGCAGTTCACCTGCTCTCTCGTCAAACTCACGGTCCCCTCAGGGCTGCAGATGTCCTTCCCTATCATGACTGTAACAGACTTTAGAAAGTTCCATTCTACTTCCAACCAATTTGGAAGAAAAGAGGTAGCTTTCCAGGCATGTCGCTGGGAAGGTGGGGGTGCCCTATCAGGAGAAAACATTCATTGCGCGGTTAGTGGATGTCAGCACTTATATTCATGCTTTGATATGCCCTTTATCAAAACCTAGAAATACGGGGTGCCTGGGTGGCTTAATGGGTGAAAGCCTCTGTCTTCAGCTCAGGTCATGATCTCAGGGTCCTGGGATCGAGCCCTGTGTCAGGCTCTCTGCTTGGTGGGAGCCTGTTTCCCCTTCTCTCTCTGCCTGCCTCTCTGCCTACTTGTGATCTCTGTCTGTCAAATAAACAAAATCTTTAAAAATTAAAAAAAAAAAAAACCTAGAAATTAACAAAGACTACTCAGATGATAAGCAAGCAGAGCTTGCTCTAGCTGGGGAGTCCATCAGCATCACTTGCATTTGGCAGAGACTTAGAGGTCGGCAGGGGAGCAGAAAAGCTTTGTAGTGAAAACTGGGAAGACCCTGGCTATGCTCTGATTAGAGGCTGTTGGCCCGGAAAAGCTATGGGTGTGCTAATGAAGCGGGCCATCCCCTGCCATTGGTTAGGAGAGCAGATTTGACTTTCTGTATTTGGTCCTAAGTTGGACACAGAGGCAAAATTAGGGAGTCATTGATGAAGTCCTAGCTATTTGGGTCCAGGTGCTACAGAGGTTGTAATCAGGTTCTATTTGTGTATGTAGTCTGGCCGTTATCATTGTCCATTTGTATATTCTGCCTCTCACGAGAATAGCACTGCCTCTTCAAGTCATAGGATCTCACCAGGACTTTCTACAAGGAAATGTACTGGTTCTCTCCCAGGCAACCACCAGAGCTGCGTTTCTGTCCATGAAATTTCCAGGTGCCTTGAGGAGGCAGCTGGCTCTGGGGTTCCCTGCTTTTCAGGGCTAGGGTCTGTAACCACTAGGGTTGTTGTGTAACAGAAACATCTTTCCCTCTCTTCCATTTGGGCACCTCCTCAATGCTCTCATCGCCCTTGGCCTTTCCCTCCATTGAGCAAGGCTCACTGTCCTTGGAGGATAATGCATCCGTCCCCCCTCTCAACTCTGACGTCCTCAGGGCCTTGAACACAGCGCCAGGTCTAAGTTATCACCTACAGAAAGTGTACGACAAACGTCTCATGAATAAGTCAACGAACACCTTGGTTTTACTGCCAGCCGCTCATGACAAGGAAAGAAAAAGAAAATAATGAAAACAACAAACAGGTCAATTACAAAAGCTCAAGACATCTTGGAATATTATGCAGGAGTGTCCCTCGTCTTCATGACACATAAATGGGCCCAATATTGGCTTTTCTCTTTTCTTGTCCCTTCTCTGCCTCTCATTCCTAACTGGTTCTAGGTACGATTTCTTCTCTTTTCCTCTTCATTTTTGCCCCAAGTTTGGGGGGATCTTACATTTTCTTGCATCCCCATATATGCCTATCGCAATACAGGAGATGTGGCGAGATCTCAAAAATGCATCCATAATGTGATTTCAAAATGGCTGGTAGTGGAAGGAAGGGTATTTTGAACAACTATGGTCTAATTTGGCGATGGACAAGTTCAAACAGACAAGACAAATCCATTAAGGAAAACCCCACCTTGGTCCCTCTAGGCCTAGGAAAACACATTGTTCCCCATGTGATACAAAATAACAACTCAAATGACAACTCAAACGTAACCACTGTGTGATGTGGGTGGCAAGATGTGTGTCAGGGCACGGCTCCCCTGAGGATTTCCTTAGGGACATGATGAGACACTGTTAAGTAAAATTCTGTTTACCCATGTCACAGAGTCTATGTCTTTATAGTCAAGATTATCTAATTAAGTCAGGTAAGAGTTCCTGCCTTGGCCCATCCCAGCCAAATAATTAAAGGAAAATCAAAGCTTTGGGCCCCAAAATTTGTCAGCACTCCAACGTTTATCCATTTGTAAATACAGCAACAGGCAGCACCTCTCCCGTAACAAAACAGAGAAGAGATGTCATTTCCCCACTCCCCTAGCCCTTCTGTTAACTGCAGTGGTGTCTGTCTACTGTGCAATGATAATCACGACCCTGAGGCCTTACAAGATTGGCAAATGCCTTCTGAAGCATCAAACAGAGATTAAATTGTCTTGCCTGTAGTTGTAGTGTTAATTTAAATTACAATTCTTTGGAAACTGGCATTGGATTACCAGTTCTCAAAGGACGTGAAATTTTATCTAAGGGCGACGTTTTATGAACCAGAATGTGCGATTAACATGCACATCCTTTTTCTGGGTCTTTCTAGATGCCCAAGACTCTCTCCTCTTTTTTCTTTTTTTTAACAATTTATTGAATATAAAAACTACCATTTACTTTGCAATGGAACATTACTGTTTTCAAGCATTTCAAGCATTTCCATATATTTTCTCATCTGATACCAAAGTATTAGAAATGCAAATGAGGTAGGATGTAGCCATGATGTCAGCACCCACCCTTCCACTCTCATGCACAGACTGCAGCTGGTTATGGAGAACTTCCCTCAAGCCCCTGGGGACAACTCTGCCCAGATGGGTAGAGAACTGGAAGTGTCTGGGAATTCAAACCCCCCTTTCCCATCCCGGTCCTTAGCCAGTCACTGAGGAGCAAGAGTATGAAAGGCCCAGCCCCCCTGCCTCAGAGAGGACTAGGACGCTTAACCCATACTCCAGAGTCTCCTTGCAGAACCAGACCAGGGCTTTCTTCTGCAAGACTTCGCCTGTGTGGGGTACCTGGGTGGCTCAGTGGGTTAAGCCGCTGCCTTCGGCTCAGGTCTGATCTCAGGGTCCTGGGATCGAGTCCCACATCGGGCTCTCTGCTCAGCAGGGAGCCTGCTTCCCTCTCTCTCTCTCTCTGCCTGCCTCTCCATCTACTTGTGATTTCTCTCTGTCAAATAAATAAATAAAATCTTTAAAAAAAAAAAAAAAAAAAAAAGACTTCGCCTGTGATCATACCCCTGCTCTGCTTCCTCCCCTTCCTTCACTGCTCACCGTCGTCCTCCTAGGCAGGAGCACGTCCTTCATCAGTCACTAGATTCTACGTGCCAGAGGCTATTCCTAGAGAGTCTGATCTAAAACTCAGGGGTAATTGTCAATCATGTAAAAATGGACTCAGAGCATTGAGTGACTTGCTCAAGGTCACACAAGCCAAGCCCAGAATCCGGGTCCTTACTTTCATCAGCCATTTGGCTGGTATCTGCTAAGCACCTACCACGGTGCTCCGGCAAGAAACCGTAAGACAGATACACCACGGCGCCTTCCTCCCCTCAAATGCACAGGCAGGTAAGGAAAACACCAAGAGCCAACATGGTGATTTCAGCTGGCAGTGCTTTCCAACGGAAGGGGTCTTGGAATAAATGTATATTCTTTACATGTGTTTAGGTTGATTCTGTCAGGACTCCACTTCAAGGCAACCAAAAGAGGAAAGGCTTAGCACGACCCAGCAGGTGAGCTGTTTGGAGTCTAACCAGTTACTTTCCCTGCCCATCGGGGTCCCAAGTCCAAGCAACTTCTACGGAAAGAAATGGATGGAGATGGGTGAGGGCGTGAGAGGGGACTTAAGGGGACCCACCCTGGAGAACCAGAGAGCAAGGAAAGGGCGAGGCCGGGAACAGTCTCACGCTGGGGCAGGGCATGCCTGCACTTGGGCTACCATCACTTCCAACGCACCCCAGGGAAAACGCCCTGGGCCCTTCAGACGCTGGCCTGCTGGGGGAAATGGGAGGCCAACCTCCTCGCCATACAACACCCAGCCATAACCCTGAGGCATCACCAGGAGCTGGTGGCCCAGGGTCTGAACCTGTGTTCCTGAGCCTGGCTCAATTCTGGTGAGACTCGGAGAGGTGAAGCTACTCACCCACGTCCATACAACCCAGTAAGAAGCAAAGCAAAGATCTGAGATGGGCATGCCTCCCTCCAAAGCCCACACTGGAAGAGTAACTAATGAGGAAAAGGCAAAGAGAACAACGTTGTCAAGAGTGATCAGCTCTCCCAGCAGAAAAAAATCCATGCTGATAAGTTAGGCTGAGTGGATGCCTAAACATAAAGGGAAATTAAATTCTTGCTCAAAAATGAAAAAGCAGAATTAAGTCTTACATCACAAAGGAATAGCATGGAAAGAAGGGGAAAGCCTAAAAATGAGATGAAGCATAAAACAACATAAACGTTCTAGAACTCTAAAGATGTGTCTGCTAGGGAGGAAAAGCTAATGACAGCCGAGCTGGGAGTCAATTGTGTGTGTCTCCCTTTATCTCCATGACCTCACCACAATCCCTCCATAGCTCCTGCTAAGAAAATATAAGGTAGACCTTGAAAAGGCAAGGGAAGGGTTAAGTAGTAGCTTCCTAGTGCACACCAAATCACTGCTTGGATCAGGCTTTTCCTAAGAACTACAGAAACAAAAATAGATGAACAACTATTTTTTTCCCTATATACAAATAAAGGAAAATAGGAGACCGCTAGGAATTGTGGTGAAGCCAATGTAATCTTGCCCAGCAGAGGCCATGGTTGACTAATCAAGCTTGAGGTTAACTCCTAGAAGGACACACGGCAAAGAAGAGTGAGCCGTCATGAACATATCTGAAAAACGACACCATGAAGTGGGGGCTGTGGCTACAGAAAATTCCTCTCTGTGGGAGACCCAAACAGGATCTGTTTTTCAAGCCCAGAAGATGGGCAGTAGAAGATGTCTTATGGGAGAGCACCTTGTAGGGAACCAAGGGGGCTCTCTTCTTTAATGTCTCCTACCCGCTAGAAATCTCAGTCCTCAGATCTAGGCAGGGATAACTGAATTCTTGCGTGGCTCCCTTCTGGGACTTGAAAGTCCATTTAAAATGCAAAGAGAATCTGGGAGGGAAATAAAGCTCCATTAACTTGAAGCAGGGCCATTGAAGCAGGGCCTTTCCTGTGTACACGTTCCCTCACTGATGTGACCTTGGGCATTTCTTGCGTATAAAAAATATGGTCCTGGTGGAACGCTGTCCTATAGGACTTCTCGTGAAAACTGAAAGAATGCATGGAAGCACCTGGCACGTAGATGCTTAATAACACTAACTTCTCTCTCCTGGAATAGAAAAAGAAGAGTGAGAAGCAAATGAAAATACTAAAAGCTTTAAGGAGGGCATGTATTGTATGGAGCACTGGGTGTGGTGCATAAACAATGAATCTTGGAACACTGAAAAATTTTTAAAAAACCCACTATATATATGATTTGTAAAACAAATTTGTTTTACAAATCATATATATGCCTCTGGGATTTCAATGTTTTGGCAATAATTTTCTTAGGGATTGAAACTTTTAAAATTCTCCACTGATCATTGTTATTCAGATTAATGCTTTCATGATAATACATGTAACTCTCAGGGAATGTGCAGATGAAGTCAAGTTCCAAAGAGAAGCTGAGAACTGACTGCACTCAGAGCTCGGAGCCTGGAGAGACGCTTACAGCGCAAGGAAGTAGGAACGAGCGGCCTCCTACTCCTATTGACAATAGATCTTATATTTGAGTCCAATCAGAATCCTCTGGGGACTTGTTAAAAAATACACTGCTGATCCCCAACTTGGGATTACTGATTCAATTTGGCATAGAACCCTAGAATTCGCTTTTCTCATAAGTTCCCAGGTGTCGAGAATAGTGCTCGTCCAGAGACCATACTCTGAGAACCAACATCCTACGCCTTCATTTGCCTTTTGAGAGATTCTCCTTCGAGAGCTAACTATGACCTTGGATGATAGATTCACGTCTTGGTGTCCCTTCACTTGAGATGAGGCATTTGCTAGATGACCCTTCAGAGCCCTTCCTGCTCTGACATTCTGTGACTTTGCCAAGTCTAACCAGTTCCATGCATTTACTGCCTAGCTCTGGGCTGGGAATGGGGGGAGACCAGGCATGCAGAAGCGACTGAAAGACACGGAGACTCTCCAGGATACAGAAGAGCAAATATTGCATTTCTTTTCCCACTGCCCTAATTTTCGAATTTTCTTCCATACTCTAAAATACTCTCCTGGATACATGGTTGGCTCAGTCATTAATCGTCTGCTTTCAGCTCGGGTCATGGTCCCAGGGTCTTGGGATCAAACCCCAGCATCAGGCTCCCTGCTTGGCCGGAAGGCTGCTTCTCCCTCTCCCACTCCCCCTGCTTGTGTTCCCTCTCTCACTGTTCTCCCTCTGTGTCAGGTAAATAAATAAACTCTTTTTTAAAAATAAAATAAAATATCCTTCTGATTTCAGTTGTTTGCCCTGGACTCCTAATCTGGAGAGATCTTTAAAAAGAAAGGGGAAAAAAGGAAAGGCAGGAAGAAAAGAGGGGGGAGGGAAAGAGGGTAGAAAGGAAGGAGGAATGGAGGGAAAGAGACAAAAAGAAAGAAAGAAAGAATGAGAGAGAGGAAGGAGGGGAGGGGAAGAGAGGGGAGGGGGGAAGGAAGGAGAATGAGCCCGCTGTTTGGCCAGGTAAGTTTTCCTAAAAGTCCTCCCCTGGAGAGATGCTCAGCCCCTCCACTTCTGTGACTCAACAGTGACACCTGGTGGCCATCAAGGTGAGTCCCAGATCCCGGTAACACCCACACATGCTGCTGCAGACTAGGGTACATAAAGAGGGTACCTAAATTCACATAAATAAGCCCATTTCTCAATCATCTATAGCTTACCCATACTACCTGTGAGGAAATTATACTCTTGGTTGAATGCCAAAAACATTAAAGCCTCTGACTCCTATTCTAAATCTCTATTCACTGAACCATTCGGAAAGATCCAATCCTTAGGAGGCTGATGGCCCCACTGTGGCTGATGCATCTTAACTAACATTCCTATTTAAACCATTTGGTTAAAGGAACGCATCAAAGCATTTGGCAGGGAAAAAAAAAAAAATACAGCCTAACTTTGCTTCCAACGATTTGATCTAAGCAAATAAATAAGTTATTTTCATTTCCAGTTTAACATAACAAGAATATTTTTACATGATAATTTGCTTTTAAAAATTCTAGCTGTGAAGTTTAATAACAGCACATGAAGCTGCCTGTCATTTCATATTTATGTTCCAATCCCAGTTTTGACAGTTCCCAGGGGCTCTGGACCTCTCAACTAGAGATATTCCAGGCCATGTTTTCATAATAACAGGTAGAAAACTGAGCCCAGGAGCCCAGAGAAAATAAAGTAGCTATAACAGGGCTTTGGGTGTGGGCCTGGCTCACCTCTTCCCCCTTCTTGCTGCAGGGCAAGTTTACAATTTAGAGAAATAGTCCACGAAACCCTCCATTCCAGTCTCCAATTTTAATCTACGGTCCTACGTGCCCTTTCAAAGCAAGTGGTGTCGGGAAATTCCCTTCTCTCCCGAGGACTGGTTAATATAGTAATAACAGCTGGTATTAGTTGAGTGCTTACTCCATGCTGGGCCCTGTGCCCAGAAAACTACATGCAAATGACCAAGTCTCCACAGCATCTCTGGGAAGGCAGGGCAACACATACCAGGCAGGTGAGGGAGGGCCTTCGCCCAAGATCTCATGTTAGCAGATGCTGGCGCTAGGGCCTGAGTCCAGGCGGTCTGATTCCACGCCAGGAATCAGGCCAGCGTGAGCACCACCCACCTCCCCCTACTCAAACCCTTCAAAGCACAGCTTCAATGTTTCCTCCTGCTGCCCTGCTATTCCCAGCACTGCCACACCAACCACAGCCCCTTCTGATCGACAGCAATGCCTCTTGCCCGTGAAATGTCACCTTGCCTTATGACTACCCCTCCATGGACTACCCTTGCTTCGAGTAGCAGGAATGTAAGCACCTTAAAGGCAGGCCTGTATCTGATCTGTATCTGTAGTAGCCCCACTACCTGACCCTGAACACCACAAGCCGTCCTCCGCCAGCACGCTGCTGCTGAATGAACAAACGAATAAATGGACCTTGAGAAACGCCCTGCTGCCCTGTGAGAAACCTCTTGGCTTAGGGGAGGGGGCTAATCCCACTGTAGGGAGAGGATGCAGAGGTAGAGCACAGAGAGGACACATAAAGGATCCCCAGGACAAGAGCTCTGTATCCAGAGATGTCGCTAAAGCCGATGCATTGTTACCACTGAAGGTGACAGCTGGAAGTCGGCCGAGAACTGGAGTATGGAGCTGAAACAGAGAGGGCCTCTGCACACCTCCCCATCGGTGCCCCTGCTGTGGGATGCTGAGGTGAGGCATGGTGCCCCCATGTTCCACTAGTACAGAATCTACGGACCCCCCCATTGTCTGTCCCTCGCTAGACTAGGAGCTCCCAGGGCACATGCTGCTGACTTCCTGCCCGCTACACTGCAGACATCTTGCACAGTGCCTGTCTAGAAGGGCTCAGGAAAGACACTTAAATCATTCACATGTTAGTTCAGCAGCAACTACAAAGCAGTGATAAGGAAGAATTTTGTGGCAAATGCAGAGCATTAGGCAGAGTTCCTCGTTCTTTTACTGAAAGGGCGATGTATGTGTGTTCATATTTTGTAGATGCTAATTGTTGACAACATGATTCGGGGGCTCACCAAATTGGAACTGACACCATCAACCTGCTCAATCTATTTGCAATCTTTCATCATCAATGCAAGGGGCTTTGTTAACTGAGCCGAGCCAGCTTCCCCTGTGAGGCCAGCATCTTGTTTCCTATTAGTGATGAGCATTACAAGTAAATAGATTGGCTTAGCATGTTAAATTGCATCCAACAGCCCAGCAAAAATCATGAGCTAATGCAGGAAAATAAAAGTAAGGTGAGGGCAGACTTAACGTGCGTTTACTGAGCAGAGGTTTTACTAACAAGTTTCTCTGCCACCAGCCTTGCTACACCCCACCCTTCACATAGTGCTTTAGAAGGGTGGTCCTTCTAAAATTCCTATCAGCTCATTGCCTTCCTGTTTCGAATTCTTTAGTAGTGTCTACACTCTCCCCTTACCATGTCATCCCTAGAGCTGGGCCTGGCCTGAGAGCTTCTCTTGCCCAAAACTGCTCCCTTTTCCTCACTCCACAGTGTGCCCCTCCCCCACACACACACCAACTACACTCCAAGAGTATCACAGTACCCATGAATGACCATAGAATCTCTTCCAACAGGACCTTTGCACATGCTGGCACCCTCTTTCCCTCTTTCTGGAATTTTCTCTGACCTTTCACCTGTGTAATTCCGTCAAGATTCAGATCAACTGTTTTACTACATTCAGGGAGCCTTCCCGGATATAGTAGGTTGAAAGATGGTCCCCCCAAAGGATACATTCACATTTTAAATTCCCCGAAACTGTGAATGTGGCCTTATTTGGAAAAACTGTCTTGAAGATGTAATTAAGTTAAAGGTCTTGAGATGACATCTTTCTGGATTTTCTGAATGGGCAGAAAACCAGAAATCCAATGACAAGTGTCCTTAAAGACACTCATAGAAGAGAGACACAGGAGGAGGGAAAGGGTCCCTTGAAGACAGAGGTGGAGACTAGAGTGATACAACCATAAACCAAGAAATGCCTAGGGCCACCAGAAGCTAGAAGGGGCAAGGAAAGATCCTCCCCAGAGCTGTCAGAGGGATTATAATCCTGCTTGCACCTTGTTTTCAGACTTCTGGTCTCCAGAATTGTGAGAATGAATTCTGTTGCTTGAAGCCCTAGATTGTGAAAATTGGTTGCTGCAGTGCCGAGAAGCTAATACAACTGACCTCCCTACTCTGCCTTACCCCCAATCCTGGGCACACTCCTATCTTTTCCCTTTTCATGTGGTTTTACAATTGCTAAATGACTTTGTTGCCTTCCATAGTAGCCCCTAAGCCCCCCCGAAAGTAGGAATGTTACCTTCTATGACTTTCTGCCAGGTTCCAGCATCTCTTTGAAGGGAACACGGGGCTATTAGCAGGGCAAAATGACAGAAGGTCAGACTTGCTCTTTACGATCCTTAAATCTCCCACCAATGTCTTCTGAGGCCAAGCCTATCAGCTCCTCTCATGCCCCCTTGCTCAGAGTTTCTCTTGGTCCTCAACTAATTCTTCCGTCGCTTCGTCAGCAAAGCCATCACCACTCACTTAGCTGGCTACCTGAATCACAAGTGTCTCCCTTCTTTTGTCAAAGGGCGGCAAGCCCTTAAAATTATTCATAAATAATTTCCGTGGGTTTCAAGCCTGAATTCACTGTTTCAGGCTTGAGCGCCTATGGGCCCACCGTCACGGAGTAGAACGGTGGACCAACTACAGCATTTAAATAATTTTTCTCTTTTTCTTTGCACACCATTAGAAAGGCATACACAATAACCCTAGATGAAATATTAAATGAGCAAATGGAAGAATGATAAATTCACATTTATCCCAATTCCTTGCTTGGTCCCATGAAGGAAAGGTCAGTAAAAAATGCTTAGGAATTGACGGCAGAGTTTATAGTCTAGGTGAACCCAATAGTAACTGCCAACAGTTGCCGCCTCCCCCACCACCACAATCTTTTGTTTTGTTTTGTTTTGCTTTATTTTGTTTTGTTTCCTCAATGAAATACAATTATCTCAATATGTGCCAGGAATTTTTCAAAGGAAACTAGGTTTCACTTTACTTTGTATTTTTTAAATAAACGTGGATCAATGATAGACCATGCGGTCCCTGTTGACAAGTGAGCTGGCAGGTGGAGGTAAGGATAAGTGGAAGAAACCACCAGGACAGGGCTGATGGGAATATAAAATGGGGCAACCACTGTGGGAAACAGTGTGGCAAGTCCTCAAAATATTAAACAGAGTTACAATATGACCCAGCAATTCCACTCCTAGGTACCTACCAAAAGGAGCTAGAAACAGAGGTTCAAAAAGTACGTGCACACAAGTATTCAGAGGAGCTTTACTCACAATAGCAAAAGGGCAGAAACAACCCAAATCAGCTGAGGAATGGATAAACAGCATGTGAAAAAACAATCCATAAGGGGAATAATATTCAGCAATAAGGCGGAATGAAGGATGGACACTTGCTACAACATGGACGACGCTTAAAAACATCATGCTAACGTCATGCTAACACAGTCCACATGCACTGATCCCATTTATGAAAAATCTCCAAGACAGGCAAATCGATTGAGTCAGAAAGTAGGTTCATGGATGCCACGCACAGGGGTGGGGGGTGGGTGAGGAGACGGGGGATGTCAGTCCGTTTGGGTCTCTACAACAAAAACACCGCAGACTGGGTGGCATAAACAAGACATTGGTCTCTCACAGTTTAGAGGCTGGAGGTCCAAGATCAGGGTGCCGCAGGGTTGAGCTCTTAGTGAGGACCCCCTTCCTGGCTATGTCCCCACAGGACCTTCCTCAAGGTCTCTTCTCGGCATGAGTCTCAGATTGCCAATATCCCTCTTAGAACACACAGTCCATCACCACATATAACCCTCTGAAGATCCAGTACAGAGTTCAATGGACTATCGTCCCACTTACTCCGAACACTGAATTTCCATTAATTCAGCTTGAAAATGCATTTACTTCTAAGGAACCTGGCTGGCTTGACCTAGTATGCAGTTAAGTCGACAAGGTTTTAAAGTTCTTTTTAACGGAAACTGCTCCTCATCTTGTCCATCCGAGTTTTACTTACACAACTGATGTGTAAGCCAAAATGCAGATTTTTCACATTTATTCTTGTTATACTTCAACCTCTCTCTAAGTCAGGATCAATCCACTAATTGTGCCTGGCTCCTGGAAGGTGCAGTGTGAAGCCCCTGATATGCGTCTGGCACAGGGTTAGTGCTCATTAAAAGGCGGTCATTGATACTCTAATGATTTCTTTCAGGGGGATGTTTCCTTTTTTCCTCAGGGATGATATTATAACTTGAACTTGATTCAATTTAACATGTGCCACTGAGCTACCATTATGGAACACAGTGGTCCTAGTTCTGGCTGGGAGAGTCACAAAGATGAAACAGACTTGGTCCCTGCACTCCTAGAGCTCACTGTTGGATTGCTGGGGGGCAGCGGGGGAGAGGACAGAGACCTACAGACCCAAAAAAGCCTGAAATGAGAAGCAAGTT
This sequence comes from Mustela lutreola, assembly GCF_030435805.1. Lineage (NCBI taxonomy): Eukaryota > Metazoa > Chordata > Mammalia > Carnivora > Mustelidae > Mustela > Mustela lutreola. The sequence goes on from NC_081305.1 coordinate 5,928,407, forward strand.
CTGTTAGGTATTATGGTTGATGGATCTGCAGTAGCTAAGAACACAGACCTAGATCTGAGTGCCCCGGGCCTGAATTCAGCACTGTCTACCAGCTTTGTGACCGTGGGTAAGTCGCGTAACACTTTTGATCCACGACCCTTCATCTGTAAAATGTGAATCACCATAGAATCCTCCTCATGGTATGTGATAATGATTCAGTAAGATAACAGACATCAAACTCCAATAGTCAGGCTCGTTTCTGATGTTTGACTATTGACAACTTTTCAGCTTACCCTCCGCCTTCCCCTCCTGCCTCATCTCTACCCAAGCTTACCCAAGCTGATGGAAACTCCCTCCTTTGGCATCCCTCACTGAGGCCCCACTCCCCAGCCACAGTAAAAACCCCAAACCAGTCTCCTGTCCTTGCTCTCACAAGCTGTTTTCAGATCAGCTTGGGATGCCTGCTCTGCTCACCCCAGAATTCTACATTACACAAGTAATAAATCTTTTCATCCCTCTTGGTGTGTGTGCTATCATTAGACGATATCAAACCAAATTTGGGGTAGGAGTCCATTCTACCCTTACAGGTGGCCACAATATTAATCAAATAGCACAATGCTTGGTACCCCATAGGCATTTATGGCAACTATGACATATACAAGGTTGATATCGCCTTATTCTGCCAAGCTAACAAGAAAGTAATACCTTTTCTAACAATTGTATAAAATCGTATTTTTTAGACTGAGGCATGCATATCCCCAAGGGGCTCTTGAGCTATGCCAAGGTATGTGAATCCCATGAGTACAAATTATACACTGCAACACACACACACACACACACTTGACTGGGGAAACATGGCATATTAAAATTATCACAAAAATATTATGAAGTATAAGGCAAAATGCCAAGAATGTTTTTAAGGTAAAAAAGACTCCCCAAGAATTTCAGGTTTACAGAAGACACTTCAGCTACAACTGTAGAATGTCCAGAGGTACTTACTTCCTCCCCATCCTCGGGAGCTCCTATACAGAAGTAGGAGAAGCTAAGATTGTATTTTAAACTGATGTCCCAGAAGCTCCAACACATGCAGGAGAGGGTGAGCTGCACCAGGGCTGCTTCTACTATCTCAGGAGACCTAGAAAGGCCCACGCAGGAAAGCACCACAGGCTCCCTTGTGCCGGGAGTGAGCTGGTCATTTCCTGGTTGAGGCCCTCACGTCAGAGAGAGGAGACGTGGCTCTGGCTAGCTGAAGCTGGGTGAGGATGGTCAGGACAGAAGCAGAACGTGCAAGCCATGTAAGATCACACAGGTCATTGTGGGGTTGGCAGCTGGGATGGTGTAGTTCTCCTGGTCCCCGGGTTGGGTACGCAGTCAGTATATTAGTCTGCTCAGGCTACCATCACAAAATCCCATAGAGTGGGTGTCTCGAACAAGAGAAATTGGTGTCTCACAGTTCTAGAGGCTGGGACGTCCAAGACCCAGATGCCAGCTGGATTTGTTTTCTGGTGAGAGCTCTCCTCCTGGCTTGCAGACAGCCATCTTCTCACTGTGTCCTAACATGATACAGAGAGAGAGAGAGAGAGAGAGAGAGAAGAGGAGAGGGCGAAGGAGGAGAGAGCATCACTCTGCTGTCTCTTCCTCTGAGGACATTAATCCTGCCAGATCAGGGCCGATCCTTATGACCCCATTTAATCTTAATTACCTCCTCTTGGCTCTCTCTCCAAACACAGTCATATTGGGGGTTAGGGCTTTATACTATATAAATTCTGGGGGGGCACAATTCAGTCCGTAGCAGTGAAAGGGCCCTGAGGCAGGCTTTAAGTGATATCACTGAATAGGGAGATGAGTATTTTGACATCCTCAGTGACACAAACTGCCCCATCTGCTCATACTAGACACGACTTCAAACCTAAGCAACCCTTCACAGGCGAACACCCTGGGAAGATAAGCCCCGAACTCAGTATTGATAGTAGTGACGGGGGAGAGTCATCCAGGCAGTTCGACTGAGAAGCCGGCAGCAGCTCTGAGGCCCTGCCCAGTAGAGCAGCATCTGCTCGGGCAGACGTGGTTCTCACCGTTCTCTTGACTCTTGCCCAGGCAAGTCTTCCGAACCCTGGGACCGCAGCAAAGGGAACCGTTACACTCGTTCTTTCCCTTATTCAATCTTAACCTCTCCTTTCCAACAACAAGTATAAAACAGAGAAGAAAAACACTCCCTTCGTAACCCCTTTCTCCCTGGCTCTGCTCCATACTCTTCACTACACATGGAAAGGAGGGTTCAGTTCCCCCACAAGCACTCCCCACAGAGGTGGCTATCTTCTTTCTTCTGGTCCCTGAGATATGAAAGAGATGATGGAGGTGTTTCTTGCTTCTTTTCTTTCCTTTGTATCCATGTACAAAGTCATGGTCCAAACCAGTGCTGTCGTGGTCCAGCTCTTCTGTACTCATATTCATAGCCAGTCAGAAGTGGGTTCACTGAGAGTGAACATGAACATGAACAGAGCATGGCTACCACCTCCTCAGGGACAGGGACTGGACCCGTTGTGGAGATGGAGGCAAGCAACAAACTCAGGTCTCTGAATGCTCTCTGTGGTACAGATGCAGGATCAAAGCTCAATTTGATGGTAAGTACCACAGCTACACTTAATCTAGGATTCTGATGTTACGATTTTCCTGTCTCTAAAATATTACTCTAGATTTTTCTGGTCTTACTTCAATAATTCTTTTATACATGTAACTCTGAATTATTATAAGCCTTAGATGATTTTTTGAAGAAGAATATAAGTAAAAAGAGTGAAATATATACACATATACATATACATAGTATATAATTGTATATAATGGGGAAAGCTGTGCTCTGTAATAAGGGTCACTCTTCACTGTGCACTTGCATGAGCCGGGTCTCTGCTAGGTCCTTTACACACACCATCTCATTTAATCCCCTCACAATCCTGTTCTTATTGTCCATCGATGAGGACAATTCAACAAGTGAGCCTAATTGTAGTTCTAAGTCAGAATTTCCAGGTCAGAGCCAGAGTTGAGGCAGGAACTGATCATGGAGGGCAGCAAGAGACACTGAGTCCAGGAGCATGCGCTGACTTAACAGGTACTCGAGATGGCCACCGACACCGGAGGATGGTGAGAACCGGCTGGCCGCTGGAGCAAGCTGCCATGGAGATTCAGGATCTCTGTAGCTTTGGGGGAAAATAATGCATATGGGAATCAAGGAATTCAACAACCATTGATTTAAATGTCCAGTATTCGATAGTTTCTCTTTTTGTCGGTGGGATAGGAGGATGAGTGAGACACTGCCACATCACTGCTCACCATCTACCAAGGACAGAAGAAGCACAAGGGGAGGCTTCTCAGAGGAAGAGCATCAAAAGTGAGCCTCATTCACCCGTGTTCATAAGAGCTTTATGTGCAACAGCCAAAAGGTTGAAGCAGCCCAAGTGTCCACAGGTGGACAGAAGGATAAACACAATGCCGTATATACTTACAATGAAATAGGATTCATCCTTGAAAGAGAAGGAAATCCCGAGATACACTACAACATGGGTGAACCTCGAGAATGTGACACCAGGTGAAATAAGACGACCTCAAACAGGTGAATACTGTTGGAATCCGCTTACACAAGGTGCCTAGAGTAGTCACATTCATAGGAACAGAAACTAGAATGCTGGCTGCCGTGGTCCGGGGAAGGGGGAGATGGATAGATGTTGTGCGATGAACACAGACCTTCACTTTTACAAGATGGAAGAGTTCTGTGCATGGATGGTGGTCATGGTCGCACGGCAATGTGTGTGTACTTCATGCCACTGAACTGGATGCTTAATAATGGTTAAGATGGTAAATTTCATGTTATGCACATTTTACCACAATTTTTTATTTTTTTTTTCAATTTTTAAGCAAGCCTTTGTGATTGGGTCCTACTTGAACTAGTTGAAGACAGAACAAGGGAGACATAAATAAAAGCCAAAATCAAGAATGATCACAAGCGTAAGCAAAGAGCCAAGAAGCAAGACATCTGAGGGCACCTGGCAATTATTCAGAACAAAACAACCTTGAAGCCTATAGGAGCTCCATAGTTCAGACTCAGTTTTATGTAGAATCTATTGTGGAGGAAATGATCCCAGGCTGGGTCTTCCTAAAGAAAAGCCAAGTGAAGAGGATATTAGTTTAGAGCAGGGAGTCAAGAGTATCTAGGCTGCCACACAGGTGGTAGTCACCTGGAAATCATAGGCTCTTGACCAAATCTTCTTTGTTTCTTTGTACCAACCATCCTAAGATTAGCAATTCTAGGCCATTCCCAATGAGACACCATAATGCACCATACCGCTTAGCAGAGATGTAAAGAAGGCATCAGAAGAAAGGAGAGAAGTCCCCTACTTCTTCATTCACAGTTCACAAAAAGGCTCCAATAGCTACCTACGTCATTAGGACCCACTTTTCAGGGTTTGGGGGTTCCCTTTAAAAGCTGAGCCTGAGACAGAGTGGGTATAGGTAGTTTATTTTGGAGGTAGTCTCAGATGACTGAAGGAAATGAGGAACCAAGGGAAGTAAGATACACAGGGAGGAAAAGACCAAATAAGGATGCATAACTGAGGTTCCTGCTGTTGGCCAAAGGGGTTCCATTTCCTGGGAGCTCCAGAGATAGCTAGAGTGCCTCCCAGAATGGCCCACCTGGAGGACAAGGGGCTGGGCCTTCATCCACAGACTCTAATCCCTGGTTGAGTTTGACTCAGACACATCATCAACTCCCTGACATTTCCAGGGAGGCTTTCCGGGACCCACTAGACTCTGAAAGCTCAGAAAGGACCCAAGGGCAGAACACACAAAGGAGCTCTGTACCTCTGTGCTTCAGGTATGATACCACCAGGTGACTCTGAGCTTCCATAGAATAGTTCCCCATAGCTGTGGCTGAAACCAGAAGCAGGCATGAGACAGGAAAGTCTCAGGACCTTCAGGGTCCTGAGCAAACTCAGATAGGAAGGGTTGCCACTGAAAATTCCAGGTACCTCTTTCCTTTTGGGAAATCTGGACATATTGTGCCTCTCTTCCCATAAACACCTAAGGATCTGGGATTTTCTCATTGTTTTGGTACTTGGTCCCTCCCTTGTGTCTAAATGAATACAAAATTACGCAGATTCTATGTACAATATATTCCACAGTAAAAGAAAACAAATTACCTCCAGCAAGCAATTTAAGTAACAAATGAAAAAGTGTAAGAAGAAGATGAGTATAATATTGCTTAATCCTGGAGTAATTTTTGCCTCCAGACTTGCAATGCTTTTGGAGGGCTATGCTGGAATGACTGAAGCCACCCAAACCACCAGCTGTGGCAGTCATGGGGGATCTACTGCCCAGAGTTCCCTGCAAAGGGGGGGTCTGCCATGAGGAGTGCAGTTCGCCAAAATCCCCCAATTGCAGGGTCTTAAGGGGTACCCCAGTATTCAAGCCAAGACCAATGTCCGCCTGAAGAGCTCCTAGTCAATGACTGCACACAACAGGGGTTTGGGGGTCCAAACACTTCTGTCTGTGATGATCCTCCAATGGGTAATCTCCGCTCTGGATCTCGCCATCTGCACAGTTGAGACTCTCTCAGATTGGTTCTACCAGCCAAAGTTCTTCCTCCCCAATCCTTCTTTCCTCCTCTTTCCATAGGTGTCAGAACTTTGCTGTGATCTGAAGACCTTCAGATGACAAAACTGATCTGAGAGATGGAGTATGTTCTGCCCAATCTCTCTCAAGAAATCCATACGAAAACCAAAAGCAAAAAGTACATCTCTCTACACTCCTGGTACCATGTTCCACCCGGTGACACTGCCAAACATCTTATACTTGTAGACTGGGCAGATGTCTCACTAGGTGCTCAGACAAACCATTAAATGTCTTCATCTCCATTTGCTATACTATGAAATTGAGAAGACACTTGCTTCACACCAACTCTCAGGAATTGGGTGAAGAGAAATAAAACCCTTCTTGCAGCTGGAAGAAAAGCCATAAATAAATACAGAACTGTGCAGTCAGCTTTCACTTATCAGGGGCAACTAGATGGGTGCACTGGCACAGATACGCAGCCTCGGGCTTCTACCGACTGCCAGACCAGCATCCAGACACTGAAAACAGAGAGACAGGAGCTAGAGGAGCTGAAAGGGAGCCCCAGATAAGCCTTGGGGAGAGCGGCTCTGCTGAGCCAGGCCAATCTGGGCCAGCCCTCGTAATATGTGCTTTCTCAAATGGAAAAAGAGCATACTCAAGCTGTGCACAGATAGATGGTTTTTAAGCCTATGAAGAGAAAGCTGTTCAAGCTCACTCAGAATTACAGCAGTACAAAATTACCTAACAATGAGATAGCATTATAAATTCATATTAGCACAGATGGATTCACAGTATTGGTGAAGGTATACGGAAAAAACGTGCTGGTGCAAATGTAGATTGTTGACATTTCTCCAGAGGGAAATTTGGTAATTTCTACTAAAATATAATGTAATCATAATTTTGGACCCAAATATTCTGCTTCTGATACCTCATGATACAGATCTACTTACACAGATAAACAAATGCTAAGGATAGTCACTGCAGCAAAACTTGAAATAGCCAGTCACTGGAAGTAAATTAAATGCCCACCATTAGAAATAAGATTTGGGGGCACCTGAGTGGCTCAGTTGGTTAAGCAGCTGCCTTCGGGGGCGCCTGGGTGGCTCAGTTGGTTAAGCAGCTGCCTTCGCTCAGGTCATGATCCAAGGGTCCTGGGATCAAGCCCCACATCAGGTTCCTTGCTCAACAGGGAGACTGCTTCTCCCTCTCCGGCTGCCTGCCTGCCACTTGCCCTGCTTGTGCTCTACCTCCCTGTGTGTGTCAAATCAGTAAATAAAATCTTTAAAAAAAGAAATAAGATGAAATAAGTTATAATTAATATGTAATTATGTGCAATCAAATCACGTATAGCAGCCACCTGGGTGGCTTGGTGGATTAAGCCTCTGCCTTGGGCTCAGGTCATGATCTCAGGGTCCTGGGATCGAGCCCCACATTGGGCTCTCTGCTCAGTGGGGCACCTGCTTCCCCCACCCCCTGCCTGCCTCTCTGCCTACTTGTGATCTCTGTCTGTAAAATAAATAAATAAAATCTTTTTTTAAAAAATCACATATAGCTATGGGGTACTTGGGTGGCTCAGCTGGTTAAGCACCCAACTCTTGGTTTTGGCTCTCGTCATTATCTTGGGGTCTTGAGATTGAATCTGGCATCAGGTTCCCCACTCAGCAGGAGTCTGCTCCCCTCTCTCTCCTTCTCCCTCTTCTCCTCCCTCACCATATCCTCTCTCTCTCTCTCTCTCTCTCTAAAAATAAATAAATCTTTTAAAAATAATAATAATAATGTGTAGTTGTGACAGAGAATAAGGAAGATCTAACATGCTGATAGGAGATAATCACTAGACTACACAGATAACAAAAAGAAAGATGGAGAAGTTTGCTATCATTTGTTTAAAAATAAATACATACAAATTGACATATATAAACATATGCATGCATAAATATATGCAGGTGCCTCTATATGCAGAGAGATTGTTTATTTGTTTGTTTGTTTTTTAAGTAGACTCCAGACCCAGTGTGGAACTCAACACAGGACTTGAACTCATGAGCATGAGACCAAAACCTGAACTGAGGTCAAGGGTCAGATGCCTAACGGACTGAACCACCCAGGCACCCCACAGAGAATACTTTTGGAAGAAATCATATGAAGCTGATTGAAAATAGCTACTATTCTGAGAAAGGATGTTTGGCAGGAAGGAAGCATACTTTTCACTGTATAACCCTTACACTCTGGGTTTTTTACCATGTCTTTGTCTTACTCATTTGAAGAAAAATACTTTTTTCTTCCAAATTTTTATTTAAATTCTAGTTAGTTAACCTATAGTGTAATATTGGTTTCAGAAGTAGAATTTAGTGATTCCTCAAGTACGTACAACACCCAGTGCCCTCCTTAATATCAATCACCCATTTAGCCCATGCCCCAGCCACCACCCCTCCAGCAACCCTCAGTTTGTTCTTTATAGTTACGAGTCTCTTAACAGTTTGCTTCCCTCTCTTTTTCCCTTTCCCCTATGTTCATTTGTTTTATTGCTTAGATTACAGACATGAGTGAGATCATATGGTATTTGTCTTTCTCTGACTGACTTGTTTCACCCAGCGTAATACTCTCTAGCTCCATCCTCATCACTGCAAATAGCAAGATTTCATTCTTTTTGATGGCTAAGTAATATTCCATTGTGTGTGTGTGTGTGTGTGTGTGTGTGTCTGTGTGTGTTTACACACATATATCACATCTTCTTTACCTATTCATCAGTCAACGGACACTGGGCTCTTTCCAGTTTGGCTATTGTTGATAATACTGCTATAAACATCGGGGTGCATGTGTCCCTTTGCATCTATATTTGCATATCTGTCAGGTAAACAACTAGTGGTACAATTGCTGGATTGTAAGATAGCTCTATTATTTAACTTTTTGAGGAACCTCCATGCTGTTTTCCAGACTACCTGCACCAGTTCGCAGTCCCCTCAACAGCGCAAGAGGCTGCCCCTTTCTCCGCATCCTCACCAACACCTGTTGTTTCTGTGTTGTTGATTTTAGCCGTTCTGACAGGTGTGAGGTGGCATCTCATCATGGTTCTGATTTGTATTTCCCTGACGATAAGTGATATGGAGCATCTGTTGGCCAACTGGACGTCTTCTTTGCAGAAATGTCTATTCAAATCTTCTGTCCATTTACTAACTGGATTATTTGTTTTTTTAAGGGGGTTCAGTTTGTCAAGTTCTTTATAGATTTTGGATACTAACCCTTTATCAGGTATGTCATCTGCAAATATCTCCTCCCATTCCATAGGTTGCCTTTGAGCTTTGTTGATTGTTTCTTTCAATGTACAGAAGCTTTTTATCTTCATGAAGTCCCAATAGTTCATTTTTTAAGAGAAAAAAACTTCATAAAATGTGTTTTCTCCTTATAAATAATACTGCTCCTAGTAGCAAAAGTAGCCAACGTGTGATTTGCAATTTATAACGCACACACACTTTCCCACCCATTTCTTGAATGTGGGCACAGAAGAATGATTTCTACCCTCATCTTTTAAATCTGTAAGATGGAGCCGACGTCAGCTGACGATTTACCCACGATCAATGGAGAGGTTACCTGGAAGTGATCTCTTCCTTTTACCATCGTTCCTACCCATATCTTCAAGGAAGGAGGTGATGGAAGAAGGATAGGAGTTTCCAGGCTCCGAGTCCCAGGGCTTTTTCTTTCCACATCCCCCTCTGCCTCACAAGGAAGAAAATCACTGGCTTCCATTTTTAAAAGTCATGAAACCACAACATTTTAAATAAAGGGAAGAAACAAATGCTGGGCAAATGCAGCAAAGAGAGGGTTGCAGGGGCCTTTGGGGGCTGTGGAAAGTGGCATGGGATGAAGGAGGGTGAGGCAGCAAGGGAGGAGATGACCCCAGGCCCTGCGGAGATGACCCTCAATTGTATTTTCTCTGCAGAAGCCTTTTCATGCCCTAACCGGAAAAGAAAAAGAACCCCTGAACCTGTTCCTCTGCCCATATTTCCCCCAAGAGTTAGACATCTCTCCTCCCAAGAGAGCCGGCAGGGATTCCCTGCGGAATCAGAGGAGGGTTTCCAGGTGTTGTCTGTCCACTGGGTATAAGTTACAGAGAAAGATAATGCAGAGGGTAATAAAAGTGGTTAAAAGAGAAAGAAGAGCCGATGCCCATCATGGCCTCAAGGAAATACTGTGGCTAAGCCCCAGATGAGATGAGATGAGATGACCTTGAACTGAGCTCCCTGTTGCAAATCACTGTATGCCCTGGACCCCCTTCATCGGAAAGACATTGAGGTATTGGATTTTGTTTCGATGTTTATAAAACATCAGCAATGCACGATCCTGATGGAAGGGGAAGGGAGACTGTTCATAATTTGACAGTCTATTGCGAGGTAAAAAGCCTGGTGGTTTTAGCACAAATCCTGCTAAGCCAGTTGAGCAAGAATCCCCCCTGATACCCAATCAAATTCCTCTCAGTAATTTTCCATCCTCTCCATCACTCTGCCTATAGGCTATAAATCCCCACCCACGCTTGCTTGGATTCAACCTTGAATTCAAACTCTTCCCCACTGAATAAAGTCTTCCTTGCATTTTTAACAAATGTCCAGTGCAATTTCTCTTTAACACCACTCAAAATGTGAACCATGTTCTAGAAGTATCAGCATCACTTGGGAACTTATTAGGAATGCAGAATCTTAGGACCCACCTAGAACTGCTGAATCAGAATCTCCACTTTAACAAGCTCCCCGGGTAATTTGTATGGACATTAAAGCTCAAGAAGTACTGCTTTTGTGAACATGGCCCCAGTTCCTTCAATACTTGTGGGCCTTTAATTTTATACTTTCGGGGCATCCCCCTTCATAGGGCCAACCACTCATGACCAGCTGAGGAGACTTGTTGCTTTATGCCCACCTCATTTCAATTCATCCTGCCAGCCACCTCATTCACTCTCCCCGGGTTCCTACTTCCCAGGAGCTCAGCCTCCAGTGTGAGCTCTGCTCAGTCATTCTGCTCTCTCCTTGCAGACGTCAGGAGTGAAAGTGGTTCTGTGAATACAAAGGGTGGTGGACGAGAACAGGGTAAGTAGCCCTGATGAAGGTCCAAACTTGGGATGGAGTTTAGAACAGCAATCAGACCTGTAATGCTCCCAAGATTAACTTTTTTTTGTATATATGCTTCATCCAGTGTTTCCCCTGCTGTGCCTTGGATCCCCCTTCTGCTACACACCATGAGGAGCTAGGATGGGACTGGGACAGTTGGACTTATTTTGACAAGCATGTGACTTTGATAATAATTTGATCTAATAAAGCTAGATATGGAGAAGAAACCAAGCTATTCATTTAGTGCCAAGATGCCAAGCGAGCCTGGATTAAGCCAGGACATACTTACATAAGAAAATTACTCATTGTCTATCTCTTTATCTGAAATGCAAATTTAACTGTGTGTCCTATATTTTATCTGGCAACCCTAGCCTATCCTATCTGGAAATTTTCAGTGCTGATGAGTGGGATCCGAATGTCACAAGAAGGCAAGATCACTAGAAGAGATCTCTGGTTACTCTCTCCTAACTGGGAAGAAAGATTCTATTGGCAGATTCGCCCCCTTGTAGCCCTCCTCCAGTCTCTTAAGTGAATGGGACTTACGGAGAAAGAAGAAAGAAGCCTGGATTTGGAAAGTATTATGAAATACTATAATAAGGAGAAAGGTATTTTAATTCGTATATAGCTCTTTCAAAAGACCGAGTTTAAGCCCATCTGGAGATGTTTCATTGCCTATCCAGGAGTTGTCAAGAAATCACTTAAGTATTAGAAGATTTGGCAACTGGACACCCAATATTTCTTTCTGATGTTTCTCTTTGGACTCCAAGGTCGGGTCCCCAATGACAAAATTATGATCCTTTCTCTCTCTCTACTCCCGACTCTACCAACCGCCCTTCATAGTTACCTGGTTAAAGAAAACCCTCTCTCCTCCAACCCAAGTCTTTGGCTTTTACCTCCCTCAGGGTTCACCTTCTCTATTCAATCTTAAGCTATAGTTGTGTGTGATTGATGAATTTCTATTGTTTAGACCGTGAGTTCCCTGAGGGTAGGGATGTGCAGCCTGGAGGGCCCTGTCCCTGGACCTGCACAGGAAAAACCCCATAAATGTTCTCTGAATGAGTCCTGCACAGCTTTCTCCTTAGCCTAAGAAGAGACCCCAGCTGGACTCTGACTTGATTCCACTAGACTGTGATTGGAACTGAAAATGAAATGGCATCGGTTTGCTCTGGAATCCCTGCCAGGGCTTACAGCGACAAAAACTACTGACAACACTCTTTACAGTGCACTCTCAAAAGATTTCTTTGGCCTCTGAATGTACTGGTGCTTTTGAAATGGATGCAAGCCCTTCCAAGCCTGCTGGGTTTCATTTTATAGTCCATTGCAACCATTAATAAGAAGAAAAAAGACTCTCATATGCTACCACTTTAGCCACTTTCTTATTCAGAACTAGGAACAGCCCCCAGGAAGTGGGGCCTCCAACCTCTCAGGCAGGAGAAAAATAAAGACCTTTTCAACCTCTTTATTCAGACTTGTGAAAGCCCGTGATGAGAGGACTACCAATCGTGGCCAGCTGGGAGACTCCAGACCAGTTCAGAACGAGGGGCCTATTGCACAGAGGCTTTAGGGTAAAAGTGGAAGCACAAAGAAGATACCGTACATCCCTGCTGCGGTTCCAGGTCCAGGTGAGACCCCATACCCGGTGAGAGTCTCTACTGATCCTGAAGGTAGGTCCAAGCTAGTTTATTCGGACATCATGCCCCGCAAATCTCATGACCCATCATGCCTAGGTGAGTTTTGCTTTCTCCTGCTTCTGAGAAAGGCTAAGTGGCCATGAGGAAGGAAGGTTTCTACCTATAAAACCTACCAACCTCCTCTATTCCCAATGCCTTTTCTAAAACCTATTCACACTCATTATCCCAGCATGAAAAAGAAGCATCCTTTCAATAGTGCATATAAACTGATTTATCTGCCCTACACCGACCTCCTCTGTCATTCTGATGCCATCAGTCATGGTGCCATAAGCCACTGCCCTAACAGATGCAAGCATCTCAGACAAGGTCAGTCCTAAGTCCTCACACCCCTGGCAACAGTGGCTGACCCAAGAAGAGAACATGTGACTTCAGGTGGGCTGCCCAGCGCTCCCCCCGGCACTGATTTACAGACATTACAAAACAGTCTCTCTCCTGTTGGGGGGCTACCCTAGGACGATGGGAATTTGGGGATGTAGGCAAAAACCTGCCTGCAGCTAGCAGCCAAAGAAAAAATGATGAGAAATGGAGAGACGTGCGTAAATCTGTCCTCAAGGTTCTCTGAACCCTTCAGTCCTGCCTTTGATCTTGGAACTATTCCACTATCCGTTCCCTCTTTTGCTCAAGCTAGTTGAATTTGGGGCTTTATAGCTTGCAACAAGAAGTCATGATTAAAACACCCCCTGACGTGGGACGCCTGGGTGGCTCAGTTGGTTAAGCAGCTGCCTTCGGCTCAGGTCATGATCCCAGCGTCCTGGGATCGAGTCCCACATCGGGCTCCTTGCTCAGCGGGGAACCTGCTTCTCCCTCTGCCTCTGCCTGCCATTCTGTCTGCCTGTGCTTGCTCTCTCCCCTTCTCTCTCTCTGATAAATGAATAAAATCTTTAAATAAAAAAAATAATAAATAAATAAATAAATAAATAAATTAAATTAAATAAAACACCCCCTGACGTTTCTTCCAACTGAGATAGACACTTGTAGAAGGAAGAAGAATGTTTGAAAGTACAGACTCTTTCATAATCAGTATAGCTTACAGCCACGACTGGCCTGGCCAAGGGAAACTGTCCTGATCAATTAAGCGAATAATAACCCTAATACAGTGATAACAACTAACATGGCCTCTGGCCATGGCCATGGTGAAACTCGCTCTGTCTCCCTGGTAAAAGCTGATTGATGAGATATCAGGAAAGCTTTGATTAAATTGGGTCAAACAGAAAGGAAGAGTTGAACCAACGTATCAGGCAACACAGGTGTACCCTGTTGCCCCTTTGTTGTTGCAATGGACCCAATGAAAGCAGATGAGTCGTGGAAGGACTCCAAGAGAGAAGAATGAAGCAGCCACTTATGGAAAGGCAGAGAGAAGACAGGGAGAGACGACTCATGCCCTCTTCCCAGTGTGCAGCTACAACCATCTCAGTCTGTGTTCTGCAGGGGAGGTAGATGGTATTTTCCTGTACTGATTAGCAAGTCTTCTTTCTTTTTTCAGATACTCAATTTGTTTTCTGACCTGATACAGAAGTATAGAAATTACTATATTTTAACAGTCGGCACCTGCGATTTCTTTTTTTCTCTGAAGATTTATTTACTTATTTATTTGAGAGAGAGAAGGGGAAGAGGCAGAAGGAGAGGGTCTCTCTCTCTCTCTCTTTTTCCAATTTATTTATTTTAGAGAGAAAAAGAGATCACACAGGAGTGTGGGAGAAGAGGCAGAGGAAGAGGGAGAGAAAGTTTTAAGCAGAATCTGGGCTGAGGCCAGAGCTTGACACGGGGCTCGATCTCACAACCCCGAGATCACAACTGGAACGGAAACCAAGAGTTGGAATCTTAACTGACTGGGCCACCCAGGCTCCCCCTAAGATTGCATTTTATATTTTATTTTGCTTTACTTCACTTTTTCTTTCACTTTACCTTATTTATTTTTTTATTTTATTTTATTATTTGTTTGTTTTTTAGAAAAACCTGTCTTTATTGAGAAACATATTTTGCTAGTCCGCTTTCAGGGTAGAGGAAGTGATTTTCCAAACCTGCCTTATAAGAACAAGACATAAAAAGAGAGACAAACATTGCTGCAGAAGAAACCATCCAGAGTACGAGAGGTAGATAAAGAGGTAAGAGAGGGAGGAACAGACAAGGCCAGAAGCAGCATCTGCAAATTAGGAGCATCGCTAAGAAGCTCCCTACACTGGAAGGGCCATGGAGGTTTTAAGAACAGAATGTCAAAACTACACTTTTAATTTTTTTGTCTTTAAGACATGTAAACATCTTCCATATCTTCAATCTTTAATAAACCCCGACAACACACGTGGGTAGGCAAAAAAGAAGGAGAACAGGCGAAGGAAACAGCTCCAGAGCACAGACACAAGGCGAGGATAGTGGCAGTGACGAGAACAAAGGCAAAAGGAATGTAGATAAAATTAAATTTCCTTACAACTTGCAACCTATTGACAAATACTTGGCACAGGCAGAATATGACATTCTTCAAGGAACTCCCAAGTGCCTTAATGCTAATGCTTTTCTGGAGGCAAAAAGCAACCATAGCTTGACAATAGCCAGATCTCCAGTATCCTGTAAGTCATCGAGGTGGGCTTAACGTATGAAAATCCTTTTGGAAGCTTCCCTTATCCTACCCAACCCCCCTCCTAGTTTAAAAGTTTGTAATCAACCCCTCGGGACAATACCAGTGCAGCTTTTTCTGCTCACAGGTCCTGTCCCAGTGTTTTAACAGAAACACCTTTTTGCACTGAAAAATGTCTCAAGAATTCTTTCTTGACCTGTGCCCCTGGCCCACATCACATCAACAGGAGAAGAGAGTGCATGAGCTCACCCACAACTGAAAATCAGCCCTAGAAATCAGAAGGTAACCGCATCCCAAACCAGGTATTCATAGAAATTTTAGGGAGAACATGGCTTGTTCAGGGGATGTGGGATAGATGTCTTCGGACAACTATTCTAAAACCCCAGGTTTAGGGGCACCTGGCTGGCCCGGTTGGTATAAAGCATGCGACTCTTGATCTCAGAGGACTGTGAGTTTCAGCCCCATGTCGGGCATGGAGCTTACTTAAGTAAAAATTTAAAATATAAACTATAAAAATTTAATAAAAATTTTAAAAATAAAAATTAAATAAGAAAAAGAAGACCCCATGCTCCCAAAGCCTTCCGCTCGCTTTTGCATCTGTTTCCCGACTTAAACACTAAACTGTTATGTTCACACACTTTAGATCTTTAAGGACAGGGTCATGTCTTACTCATCCCAGTCCCTGCCACAATGTCTACCATGCATTTTTTAATTGATAATAAACTTTATATTTTAGAAGTTATACATTCACAGAGAAATATTAAAAATAGTATAGAGTTCCCATAAACCTCAATTTCCTCTATTCACATCTTCCATTAAGATGGCACATTTATCACAATTAATGAACCAATATTCATACATTATTATTAAAGCCCATACTCCAGTTTACCTCAGTTCTTACCTAATGTCCCTTTACTGTTCCAGGAGCCCATTCAGGGCACCACATTCTATTTAGTCTTCATGTCTGTTTAGGCTCCTCTTGGCTGGGACAGCTTCTCAGAATGTCCTTGTTTTTTATAACTCTGATGGTTTTAAAGAATGCTAGTCAGGTGTTTTGTACAGTGTTCCACAAATAGTTCCACAAGAAAAGACCAGGACTCTGGGTTTTGGGGAGGAAGACCCCAGACGTTACCCGCCACTGTCATCACCTCATATCAAGTTTGCACACAACGGGGGTTATTGGTGTTGGTTTTGGCTTTAATCATCTGAGTGCGGTTATGTTGGTCACATTTCTCACATGAAATTACTGTCGCCCCACCCCGTCTCCTCCACACTTTATTTTGGGAAGAAATCACAGTGCGTAGTCTACACTGTGAGAATCAAGAGATAGGCTCCCCTTGCTTAAGGGTGTATGATCCACAGGAATTACTGGATCTCACTTGCATAGGGTTTATCTGTATTCTTCCCTCCCACTTATTTATTTATTAAATCATTTACTTACATCAGTATGAATACACAGATACTGATTTTATACCTTGCTTTGAAATCTAAGACTGTTTTCTCTTTTTTTTATTTCTTTTCAGCATAACAGAATTCATTGTTTATGTACCACACCCAGTGCTCCATGCAATCCGTGCCCTCTATAATACTCACCACCTGGTACCCCAACCTCCCACCCCCCCGCCCCTTCAAAACCCTCAGATTGTTTTTCAGAGTCCATAGTCTCTAATGGTTCACCTCCCCTTCCAATTTCCCTCAACTCCCTTCTCCTCTCCATCTCCCCTTGTCCTCCATGTTACTTGTTATGCTCCACAGATAAGTGAAACCATATGATAATTGACTCTCTCTGCTTGATTTATTTCACTCAGCATAATCTCTTCCAGTCCCGTCCATGTTGCTACAAAAGTTGGGTATTGTGTGTGTTGAGTTTGAGGAGTTCATTATAAATCCTTGATATCAACCTTTTGTCTGTACTGTCATTTGCAAATATCTTCTCCCATTCTGTGGGTTGCCTCTTTGTTTTCTTGATTGTTTCCTTGGCTGTGCAGAAGCTTTTGATTTTGATGAAGTCCCAAAAGTTTATTTTCGCTTTTGTTTCCTTTGCCTTTGGAGACATATCTTGAAAGAAATTGCTGTGGCTGATATCGAAGAGATTACTGCCTATGTTCTCCTCTAGGATTCTGATGGATTCCTGTCTCACGTTGAGGTCTTTTATCCATTTTGAGTTTATCTTTATGTACGGTGTAAGAGAATGGTCGAGTTTCATTCTTCTACATATAGCTGCCCAGTTTTCCCAGCACCATTTATGGAAGAGACTGTCTTTTTTCCACTGTATATTTTTTCCTGTTTTGTCGAAGATTAATTGCCCATAAAGTTGAGGGTCCATATCTGGGGTCTCTACTCTGTTCCACTGGTCTATGTGTCTGTTTTTATGCCAGTACCATGCTGTCTTGGTGATCACAGCTTTGTAGAAAAGCTTGAAATCAGGTAACGTGATGCCCCCCATTTTATTTTTGTTTTTCAACATTTCCTTAGCAATTCGGGGTCTCTTCTGATTCCATACAAATTTTAGGATTATTTGCTCCAGCTCTTTGAAGAATACCGGTGGAATTTTGATTGGAATAGCATTAAAAGTACAGATTGCTCTAGGCAGTATAGACATTTTAACAATGTTTATTCTTCCAATCCAAGAGCATGGAATGGTCTTCCATCTTTTTGTGTCTTCTTCAATTTCTTTCATGAGTGTTCTGTACCCCAATGTTTATAGCAGCAATGGCCACGGTTGCCAAACTGTGGAAAGAACCAAGATGCCCTTCAATGGACGAATGGATAAGGAAGATGTGGTCCATATACACTATTGAGTATTATGCCTCCATTAGAAAGGACGAATACCCAACTTTTGTAGCAACATAGACGGCACTGGAAGAGATTATGCTGAGTGAAATAAGTCAAGCAGAGAGAGTCAATTATCATATGGTTTCACTTATTTGTGGAGCATAACAAGTAACATGGAGGACAAGGGGAGATGGAGAGGAGAAGGGAGTTGAGGGAAATTGGAAGGGGAGGTGAACCATGAGAGACTATGGACTCTGAAAAACAATCTGAGGGTTTTGAAGGGGTGGGAGGTGGGAGGTTGGGGTACCAGGTGGTGGGTATTATAGAGGGCACAGATTTCATGGAGCACTGGGTGTGGTGCAAAAGTAATGAATACTGTTATGCTGAAAATAAAAAATAAATTTAAAAAAATTTACAGGAAAAAAAAATTTTTTTTTAAAGATTTTATTTATTTATTTGACAGAGATCACAAGTAGGCAGAGTCAGGCAGAGAGAGAGAGGAAGGGAAGCAGGCCCCCTGCTGAGCAGAGAGCCCGATGTGGGACTCGATCCCAGGACCCTGAGATCATGACCTGAGCCGAAGGCAGCGGCTTAACCCACTGAGCCACCCAGGCACCCAGGAAAAAAATTTTTTAAAATAAAATTAAAAAAAAAAAAAAGTTGGGTATTCATCCTTTCTGATGGAGGCATAATACTCCATAGTGTATATGGACCACATCTTCCTTATCCATTCGTCCGTTGAAGGGCATCTTGGTTCTTTCCACAGTTTGGCGACTGTGGCCATTGCTGCCAGTACTGTTTTCTTGATGGAATTATTCCAGCTTTGGTCACTGGAAGCTCTTTCCCTGGGTACTTCCATGCCCCTCTGACATGTCCCCATCACTACGGGAGGGGAAAGGGATTTTTTTTTGTTCAGCACTTTCTCACTTTCTCGCATTACAAGATGCTCCAGGCCATCTGGCATGTTTCCCGCCCTCTGTCTCAGATCTGATTTCTTGTATTGGAGAATGGTATTAAAAACCATGATCTAGAAACCAAGTCTGCTCATTATTACTGGTTGGGAAGGGGGTGCTGCTTGGCCCTTTCAGGTAACCCAACAAGCAAGGAAATGCCTGTACACTAACACATATGTACACATCTCTATAAATATATCTATACGTGACTATCCGTATCTATATTAGGCTAAACATGAGTTCATACTGATGTCTCCAACTCTAATCCACTATCTTATAGGTCATTCTAGCCTCCTCCTCTTGCTTATTTGCAAAATTCCAGTATCAAGAGACGTGGCTCCTACCACCCACTATTCATCTACTTAATTGTTCAGTTCCAGTACAAATGTATAGCATGATCAGAATTGTTAACCCAGAACCCCATGAGATACAACTTTATCAACTAGAATAAAATGCTCATGTACAGCTTCTTTTGCCATTAGTTTTACAGATTATACTCATTTCTGAAGTTTCTTAGGTCAGCTCCTTTCCTCCCCACCCCTGCTTCAGGGGAAGCTGCTTCAGACATTTGCAATACTACAGTGGACAGATTGTTTGTTACCCTCTGCATGACATTCTGGAATTCCTCTTGACTTCCTAAATGACTTTTTTTTTAATTTTCATACACTAAGGTTCACTCTTCGTGCTATTGTTCAGTGGGTATGGACAAATATGTAATCTCATTTATCACAATTACAATATTATACAGAATAGTTTCATGGCCTTAAAAAAATCTCCTATGCTTCACCTACTTAAGCTATACTCCCTTCTCCCCAGGCCCTTAGCAAGCACTTACTTTTTTATTGTCTTTACGGCTTCACTTTTTCAAAAATGTCAGATAATTGGAATCAAACAATATGTAGCCTTTTTAGACTGGATTCTTTCACTTAGCAATATGCATTTAGGACTGACCCATGTCTTTTTGTGACTGGGTAGCTCATTTCATTTTATCACTGAATAATATTCCATTGGATAGATACACCATGGTTTATACAGTCAACTACTGAAGGATATTTTGTTTGCTTCCAGATTTGGACAATTGTGAATAAAACTGCTATAAAAATTCACATGCAGGCTTTTGTGTGGACACGGGTTTTTACACCAGTTACACATATAACTAGGACTGTGTTTCAAGAGTATACAGTAAGACTATGCTTAACTCTGTGAGAAATGGCCCAATTGTCTTCCAAAGTGACTGTACCATTTTGCATTCTCACCAGCAATAAATGAGGGCTCTTTCTTTTTCTGAATCCTTGCAATTGGTAGTATTAGGACTTTTTTCTTTCTTTCTTTCTTCCTCCCTTCCTTCCTTCCTTCATTCCTTTCTTCTTTTCCTTCTTTCCTTTTTTTTTTCTTTTGTCATTTTAGTAGGTATGTAGTGGTGTCGTGCTGCCCTTTCAATTAAGGACCCCCTAATGACAAACCATGTTTAGCAACTTTTCATATGCTTGTTTACCTTCCATGCATCTTCTTTAGTGAGGTGACTGTTTAGAGTTTTGCTCACTTTTTAATTGTTTTTTTTTTTTCTTATTGTTGAGTTTTTAAATTGTTCTGTATATTTTGGATACAAGTCATTTATCAGATATAAATTTTTTCCCAGTGTGGGGCTTGTCTTTTCATTCTCTTAACAGTGAGTTTTGCAGACTTTATTTTGAAACAAACTTATCATGTCTGATTTATCAATGTTTCTCTTTATTGAATCATGTGTTTGGCTTTTTTATCTAAAAACTATCACCAAATCAAAGGTCACCTATCTTGTAGAAGCTTCACCATTTCGTGGTTTCCATTTAAATCTATGATCCATTTTGAGTTAATTTTTGTGAACAGTGTCTAGTGTTCACAACAGTGTCAAGATCTGCCTTCAAGTTGGGGTTTTTTTTTCCTGTTTTTTGTTTTGCATATGGATGTCCCATAGCACTAGCTCCGTTGTTGAAAAGACCATCCTTCTCCATGTAATTGCCTTTGCTCCTTTGTCAAAGATTAGTTGACTATATTTATGTGGGTCTATTTCTCCACTTCTCTACCCCATTCCAATGACCTATTATTAGTCTATGATTTCACCTTATCATACTGTCTTGATTACTGTAGCACTACGTTAAGTCTTAAAACAGGATTGCTCTTCTCTCTCAACATTGTGTTGGCTATTCTGGGCTATTCTGGGTCTTGTGCCTCTCCGTGTACACATTAGAATCAGTTCCTCAATGTCCAGGAAATAACCTGCTGGGATTTTGATAGGAATTTCTTAGAATCTATAGATCAAGTGGAGAAGATGTCATATCTTAACAATACTGAGTCTTTCAATCCATAAACACGGAATATCTATCCATTCATTTAGATCTTCGATTTCTTAAATCAGAATTTTTTAGTTTTCCTCATGTAGTCTCTACACATATTTGTTGGATTTATACCTAAGTATATCATTTTAAGATCTGATGATAATTTTTTTTATTCCAAATTCCACTTGTTCATTTCTGGTATATAGGGAAGCAATCGGCTTTTGCATATTACCTTCTATCTTGTGACTTTGCTAGACCACTTATTAGTTAAGGAGTTTTTTGATGTATTCTTGGTGATTTTCTAGAGAATCATGTTGTCTGAAAGCAAAGATAGTTTTATTTCTTCCTTCTCAATCCACATACCTTTTGTTTCCTTTTCTTATCATAGTGCACTACCAAGGACTTCTAGTATAATGCTATTAGGGCTGGTGAGTGTGATAGCTAATTGTAGATTAGATTTTTCTATCATCTAGGAGTAGAAGCCAGGCCAAATCCGAGTCCAAGCATGGCACAGAATGCCCAGATTAAACATTATTTCTGGTTGTGTTTGTGTGGGGTGTTTCCAGATGAGATCAGCATATGTATCAGTAGACTAAGTAGACCGCCTTGCCCAACGTGGGTGGGCATCATCATCTAATCTGTTGAGATCTTAAACAGAACAAAAGGCAATGAAAGGAAGAATCTGTACCCACCCTACCCCACTCTCCCCCATCTCCCCTCCACCCTCACTGATTGAGTTGAAACATCTCATCTGCTCTGGCTCTCAGACTGAGATTTACTTATCAGCAACCCTTGTTCTCAGGCCCTTGAACTCTGACTGAATTATACCACCAGCTTGCAGACAGCAGATCATGGGACTTCTCAGCCTCCATAATCGCATGAGCCAAGTCCTCATTATAAATCTCCTTTTAGATATATACATATCCTACTTGTTCTGTATCTCTGGAGAACCTTGACTAATACAATGAGAAAAGACATCCTTGCCCTGCTCCCAAACTTAGGGGGAAAGAATCCAATTTCTCACTATTAAGTATGATAAAGGCTTTCATAAATATTCTGTATCAAATTGAGGAAGTTCCTCTCTATTCCTAGTCTCCCGAGATCTTTATCTTACAGAGATGCATAGCCATATACCCCTTCAAGGGACAACTGTGCACCAGCCATCAGCTTCATCAAGGTAAGCCTCAGCTAGAGAACCACCCTTGCCCAAGGGCAGCCCACATTCAGTAACTAATAGAGGTGTGGTGTAAACACTCAGCTCTTTCAGTCCATTGAGAGTCAACTCCAATGGGTAACACAGGTTCAAACCTCCCCGATGGAGTCAGGCAAAGCTTTGCCAGGATTGTATCTTGGTTTAAGTTTCCTCTCTATGCAACCCTGTTTCTTCCTCCTCCCTTTCATAGGAATTGATTTCTAAAAAACATTCTGCACATTAAATTCTATGTTGGTGCCCTACCTCTAAGAATGCAACCTGTCACTGTTTACAGAACACATTTTCCATGCCACTTCATAAGACACGGTGGAATTTTTCTTTTCCTACCAGACCATCAGCTTCACAACCAACCTTGGGACTAGAGGTAGAACCACAGGAAAGAACTTCTCTTGACATTTGGTCATCACTTGAGAGTGCTATATTTTAATGCTTGGCTGCAAGATCTGCCAACATTTGTCATTATCACTCAAAGAGAGAGTCTTCCAAGACTTCTGGTCTACACTGCAGGATAATGCAACCACATTAATAGAGATGCTTGGACTCGGGTTTGGCCTGGCTTCTACTCCTAGATGATAGAAAAATCTAAGTGGGCACATGTTACAAGCAGAAAGTTTCTTTCAAAAGCATTACTGCATAAAATGTCAGACAAAAAGACAGAGCTTATTAAAGGGGTTATAAAGATGAAACTCAAATTGGAATCAGAATATTGTCACTAAAAACTCTAGTTCAGGGGCGCCTGGGTTGCTGTCATTTAAGTGACTACCTTTGGCTCAGGTCACAATCCTGGGGTTCTGGGATCCAGCCCCGCTTCAGGCTCCCTGCTCAGCAGGAAGCCTGCTTCTCCCTCTCCCTCTACCTACCAAACCCTTTGCTTATGCTCTTTCTCTGTCTGTTAAATGAATAAATAAAATCTCAAAAAAAAAAAAAAAAAGATTCTAGTTCAGAATCACATGAAACAGTGTTACCACCTAGAATAGCATCCTACATATGATAGGTATTCAATAAGTTATCTGCTGGAAAAATTAAAGAATGCTTATTTGGTTCTTAGCTCCAGCTTTGGACACACAGTCTATGCCTGAGGGCCAACTATAAAATTGTGACAGGTTGTGCTTCATTTCCATGTGTTCAACTTCTAAGCAATCCATACATTGATACTTTATTGATTTAACTCCATAACTAAGAACTTTTTTGCCTCTCTACATGGTTGGCTATTTCATAGTAGCACCGCTGCCCAGATGCATCCCATTTTTTTAAGTTTAAAGCAATGTTTGTGCAATTATATGAATATTTTATTGTATTTTTTCCTAATTAGGTCACAAAAATGAGTGGAGAAGAGAAAAATGAAGGTGCTGATAGCACAATAAGAAGCAGAGGTCTTATTAACTTAATACAACAGAGACAAAGATAGAAATCATTAGGCCTGTGGAAAATGGTAAGTCATTAGCCTCAATCACATGCTCATTGGCTTCAAGCTGGTCAGCCCCGTGTTATGTTCTGAAGGGAAATAGAAAAATGAGAGAACACATACAAAATGTATGAATTATCGAGGACGATGACTAAAAGGCAAGGTGTGATTAGAGATGTGAGAATGTTTTTCAGCTCTCTGATAACAAAACTCACATATAAGCTTGTTTAGGTCTTAAACATTTCACTGGCCACAAATTTCTAAGAGAACATTGTGTACAAAACCAAGGAAATGCCTCAATTAATGCATGGACTTACAGAGTCGTTGCACATCTTACATTTAGACTATAAAATCTGTGATTGCAATACCAGTATTTCTATATGTCTTGCCATTTTTGTAAGAATGATCATATCAGCAATTCTGTTGGTCTAATACCAATAGATACACATAGATAGGTATAGGTATGAGTATAGGTAAGAATATGTGTATGAGTATGGGTATATGTACCCAGGTCCCTTAGCATATTCCTTTTTCCAGAGTGCAATCCATGATGAAGGGTATGAAAAAAACCACACACACAAAAAGAAAGTCTGAAAGGGACTATGGGACAGTGCAGAGAGAAAGGTGGGTGACAACCCTTTCCTTGATGTTGGCTATCTCTCTTTCTTCAGCACTAGATAACCCAACTTATTCTGCTTCTCTTTGATAGAAGGCTACCTTCCCTCCTACTAAGGCCTAAACCCAGATATCCCAGGGTCATTTATTTTAAGCAGGACTCTGGTTCCCAACTGCCTAACTTGGACAGACTCAAGCCTACAAGACAAAAAAAGCTCAACCTTCAGCCTGGTCATCTCTCAGGTAGAACAATATCTGAGGGCACAGGTAGAAAAAGGACAATGGCTTATCACTCCTTTTTTTTTTTTTTAAGATTTTATTTATTTATTTGACAGACAGAGATCACAAGTAGGCAGAGAGGCAGGCAGAGAGAGAGAGGAGGAAGCAGGCTCCCCGCTGAGCAGAGAGCCTGATGCGGGGCTTGATTCCTGGACTCTGGGATCATAACCTGAGCTGAAGGCAGAGGCTTAACCCACTGAGCCACCCAGGCACCCCAGCTTATCACTTCTTAATAAAATAAAATAGTAAAACTGTAGCCATTTCGATATTTTCTTAAATACCCAAAACTTGTTGTCATGCTGCAATATTTCACTGATGATATGAAAGCATTTTGAAGAATGCATAGTAGGCATTTTTCTATCTGAAAACTTAACTTTCATAGTTTTGATGATTTGTGAGAGACCCGGGAGGAACATGACATGTAGCAATTTGTAATTTTGCTAAGGAACTAATTTGAATCACTCCCACTGGGAGCTAGTGTGTGGGGAATTAGTCATTTAGGTGGCGAATGAGCCGGTGCCTGCATTCTGATGTTCATTTGTTGTTCACCAGTATTTTTCATGAGTCTGAGATGGTTCTTGAAAGTCTCAGGACAAATGCCAAGAGTCTATTATATAGCTCAATACCATTAGGTATTAGAATTGTAACAAGCAAAAATGCATATTGCCTCTCATAATGTAAAAAAAAAAAAGTCACTGGGATGACCCTACCTGACTACCAGGGCCACCTGTAGGTGCCCAGACTGGCCAAAACCAAGTAAACCATATCTGTTTTACATTCTGCCAGGGCATTGGGCGTAATATTTGAGGTAACAGTCTAGCATTCATTTGCACGCATCGTATGGACATGGAGGTATTCTTAAAAAATATTTTGCTCACCAGTGTTGAGTACTGGGGCTTCTCCATCTATGGAAGACACTGCTACTGCCTGCACCTCTACCTCGGCCTTGCTAACAGCCCCTCAATGTTGCGCAAGGCAGCACCGGATCCAGTCTCTACTTTATTTGCTCTTCTTATGTCTAGGGGAGGCCCTATGTGTCCAGTTCTGGCTAAAGAGATAGAAGAGGAGGGCGTATGAAGAACATCTGGAAGAATTCTGCTTTCCTATAAAAGGTAAAAATGTGGCCAAACCCATTCCCACCCTCTCTGCCTAACCTGCATATAACCATGAGGTTTAACGCTGTGGCAGCTTTCTTCCAACTGTGAGGCAAAGGGCAGAGAAAGGCCAAGAGAATTGCAGTGACGATAGGTCTTGATATATCTGAGCCACTGAACCAATACTACCAGACTTCTTTGTGTAAAAAAATAATAATAATAAAACCCTATTCTCTTTAAGCTATTGAAAATCAGAATATCTGTTTCTTGTGGCTGGAAAAAATACAAATATGCCATTGATGAACATAAATTTCCAATACGTGATTCTTAAAGACTCTCCAGTCCCATATTCTATGACTGTAGAAGTATAAGAAGCTCTTTTTAAAAATATTTTATTTATTTATTTGAGAGAGAGACAGCACAAGCAGGAAGGAAGGGTTGAGGGGGAGGGAGAAGCAGACTCCCTACTGAGCAGGGAGCCCGATACAGGACTCGATCCCAGGATCATGACCTGAGCCAAAGGTGGTTGTTTAACCAACTGAACCACCTAGGCACCCAAGAAGCTCTTTGAGTAGTAAGCTGTTACTATTTATTTTGCCCTTCTAGTTGGGGTATAGTTTTTCCATAACAGTCTTCTCTTCCATTTTTGTCACACTTCTTTCACTGGGTATTCACACTCCAGGAAAAATAAACTTTTCTATGGTATGCCATGACATCTTATTCTACCTGTCTCATCTTTGTTGCCACAGCTCAGTTACCAATGAATTATTTCAGGAGAGAGATGAATCCTAAGGAAGGTCCAGCAAAGGCTGTTAGTGGTTTTCTGAATCACACGAGGAAGATTGTGCCAAGAACTGAGGGCGGCCTGAAGATTCCAAAACCGGAACACAGTGGATGAGTGTAAAAGAACAGGCCCTTCCATAGTTGCTGTGACAAGCCTACACATGTGCCGTAGAAGATTCAGCTAAGGAGACTCTTTCCTGGGACCACCACCAAGTAGGAAGACATAAAGATGGTGCTTCTGTCCCGAGGCCAAAAAAAACCTCAACTCAATTATACTAACATTTTAAAAGCACCTACCATGGGCCAGATCCTATGAGAGGAGTCAGGGATGTAAAAAGAGGTTGGGGAAGGGCCGTGCTCTATGAGAAGACACGCACGAGCTCCTTTAACCAGGAAGCTGAGAACAGTCCGTTTCCATTTTTTATCCGGGTACGGATGGAATGACTTCAACTTCCATGGAGTTCCAATGCCTCCCCAGTTAAGTTACTAAGCCGAATGCTGTTTACTGTACCTCCTGCTGAGGGGGCTGAGAGGGGAGGAAAGGTAGGGAGGCTCCTGAACCTCCTGAACCTCCTGAACGTACCATTCATCCTCGGCTGCTGCCGTTCTGCAGGCAAGATGCCCAGCCTGGATGTCAACTTTTTACAAATAACAATTGAAACTGTCCGTCATCTTGACGAGCACCGCTCCAGTGGAGGAACAGCATGATGGGGGAGGGGGGCGGTGAAGTATTAGTGAGCTAATTTTTTTTCACCAGCAACAAGAACAAAACATCTCTCTGGGGATAATGTATTTACTGTTATTATTTGGTATATGGCACAGAAATTCCAAATAATACAAGAGTGAAAATATTCCTCGGCTTTTAGGAGAGGCAGAGCATACAATCTCTTGGGTTTCAAATACAGACACAGAAATTCATGGAAACGTATTTCTTTAAGAGATTTTGTTGATGTTGTCGTTGTTTGGGGGTTTTTGTTTTTATTTTCGGGTTTGTCTTTTTTGTCTTTTGTTTTTTGTTGGTTTTTTGCCCGATTTTATTTTTTTTTATTTTTTTTTAAAGTCATTCTTTTTTTTTTTTTTCCCCTAAAGATTTTATTTATTTCTCAGAGAGAGAGAGCACAAGCAGGCAGAGTGGCAGGCAGAGGCAGAGAGAGAAGCAGGCTCCCTGTGAGCAAGGAGCCCGATATAGGACTTGAACCCAGGGCCCTGGGATCGCGACCCCAGCCAAAGGCAGCTGCTTAACCAACTAAGCCACCCAGGTGTCCCAGTTTTTTGCCCGATTTTAAACAGAAAAACCCTGTTGCTTATTTTTCTTGGGTATTTTTATGCTTAAATATAAGGTAGCAGGACTATAAAAAGACCCTAGTGTTTAAACCTCAAGGCAAAGATAATGTGAATTTAAATGATCTAAGACATTGTCCTCTAACACTCTGGATGGCTCATTTTTTTTTTTAAAGATTTTATTTATTTATTTGACAGAGATCACAAGTAGTCAGAGAGGCAGGCAGAGAGAGAGGAGGAAGCAGGCTCCCTGCCGAGCAGAGAGCCCGACGCGGGACTCCATCCCAGGACCCTGAGATCATGACCTGAGCCGAAGGCAGCGGCTTAACCCATGAGCCACCCAGGCGCCCCCGGATGGCTCATTATTAAAGGACGACAACGTAATTTCTAGTATCCTTTCCATCCCTCCTCGTTTACACATCTAAGACCTAAGCAACCTATGCACTCCTCATCACCCTTTAAAACCCAACTCAAATCCCAAATCGCACGGAAGCCTTCCCTAGGTCCCCAAGCAGTGCTGAGCTTTCTTTTCTCCCATTTTTATTCCTCTTCCGCCTTTCCCCCATCTGGCCCATCTCAAGCCATGTTCTAGTTGTTACTTATTTTCTGCCTTAACTCTGGACAATACGGTCCTAAGAAACAGGGACTGTTTGTCTACTTTTGTATCCCAGGGCCTCGTAATGCTTCCTGGTATATAGAATATACTCATTGATGATTGCTGAATGGGGAAAGCAAAGAACTAATGTAGGAGGAGGACTTGGGTGGGTCCTTAAGTACTCGGAGACTGAAAGGGACTCCATGATAGAGCAAGGGGAGGGGCTCTGCCTCCTGGCACCCAGCAGAGGGCAGCAGAGAGCAAGGGAGCAAAAACCCCGGACTCCAAAGAAGACTGCTTCCCGGGTCTCAGATGGGAAATCCCATACAGCCAGGCAGAAGGACAACCCCAGTGACACGAAAATTCACTTCATTATCAGATGCCATGAGATCCGCAGGTAGGACACTGAATCTGGCAGGAACAGAGGAACAAGAACTGGCAGGAACAAGAGGCTCCCACAGTGTGTCCAAAATAATTTGTGTGAACAGTGTTTTGGGGAACGGGGCTTCATCTAAAGGTCCACAGCCTTGGCCCCAGCAGGGAATGTCCCTCAGCTGATCTCAAGGTCTTAGGACTCAGGAAGGATTTAATGGATGGTGAGCAGACCTAAACATCTGCACAGTTTGGATCCAATGGGAAGCTAGGACTTGGGAGATAAAGATCAGACAGTCCAAAGGCCACAGAGGCAGGCGTTGAGCAGGGAGAGAAACTCTGCACAAAAGGCAGCATGATGAAGAGGCTCCGTTGGTCAGCTTGGGAATTCTGAGAGCACCGGAGCTGTGTGGGAGAGGGTGAGACAGCTGGGTTCTGAAGTAAGCAGCCCTTCCTGTGTCCCTCTTGAGACCAAGACCAGCCACACCTACCCAAGTTCTGCCACTAAACACGAAACTATACCCTCTCATTTTAAATTAGTTGCAAAAACCTCCCAACTGTCCCAATTACAACCTGATCCAATCACCTGCCCCTCGCTGAGCAATGCCCCAGTGTAAGTTGAAGCATGCTTAACTAGGGCCAGAGTTTTGTGGGGTTTTTTTAAAGATTTTATTTATTTATTTGAAAGAGAGTGTGTGCATGCAGGAGCAGAGTGGAGGGGGCAGGAGGGGCAGAGGCAGAAGGAGAAGCAGACGCCCTAGTGAACGGGAAGCCCCACACTGGACTCAACCCCAGGACTCTGGGATCATGACCTGAGCCAAAGGCAGATGCTTTACAGACGGAGCAACCCTGGTGCCCAGGACCAGAGAATTTAAAACAAATAACCCTAAACCCACCCATACACACACCCACAGAGCTTTGGTATTGATTGTGTTTTGTGGTTGCGAAGCTCTACAGTGTGGCTGCCACAGTGTGATCCGCAGATGAGCAGCAGCATTATGGAGAAGTTGCTAAAACGGGGAATCTGGGTGCCTACTCCACTTCAACAGAGTCCGCAGACTAATTCATATGCATATTAAATTTGAGAAGCCCCGTCCACCACCACCCAAGCCCTACCTATACTTTTTTTTTTTTTTTTAAGATTTTATTTTAAATATTGACAGACAGATATCACAAGCAGGCAAAGAGGCAGGCAGACAGAAAAACCCAATGCGGGGCTCAAATCCCAGGACCCTGAGACCATAACCTGAGCTGAAGGCAGAGGCTTTAACCCACTGAGCTACCCAGGTGCCCCCCTACCTATACTTCAGACCATAATTTAAACCACTCTCCAGCTTGACCACGCTCTAGTCACACCAACATTTCTGCTCCTCAAACGTGCCATGCTCACTCCCAACACAGGGTCTCGGTCCTGTTCCCTCTGTCTGGAACCATGGACGGGTCTTCCTGACATTCAGGTCTTGACTTAGACGTCCACTCTTCAGAGAGGACTTCCCTCACCACCCAGTCGGAACGAAATACCTGAGCACTTACACCTACGTTTTGCAAAATTACTTCCGTGCAGTGTGGCTTGGTTGTCAACCTTGAAAAACAGCGTCACCCGCAGAACTTGTTAAAACACAAATTCCTAGGCTACTCCCCCCAGAGCTTCTGATTTAACCCATCTCTAGTGGGTCTGAGCTGAGAATCTGCATGTCAGACAAGCTTCCATGTTACAATGATGCTGTTAATCTGGAGTCGCCCTTTGAGAATCACTGGGCCGAGACTCGTTTTCTTGAGCACTCTCTCCTGCACGGTCAACTCCACTCTGCTGAATCTTTTTGTGTTCTTTAGTCCATGATACACAGTAGGTGCTCTTTAATATTTGTTGAATAGAGATTGGATCTGTTTAATATTTGTTGAATAGAGACTGGACCTATTAGTAACCAATTGCTTTCATTATGAATTTCGCGGTTTAATCCAATTTAGCAACAACTTTGCGTTCCGTCCTGAGCACATCTGTAATCAGCCATGAGAGATCTGTATTCATGACCCATACGTTAACTTATAAAAACGTAAGCCACACACACACAATTGAGAGTTAACTGTATTTTATCTGTATCTATCCATTATTGATGGTATCTTTTTATGCTATTGACTTCATTTGTTGGCCTATTTGTGGAAAGAAACTCCATCCAACCCCATCCATACCAACGAAATAGCCCCTTCTTTTCAACAACATGAGCTCAGTGGTATTCCTTAACTTGGATGCAGCATCCTCTTACCCACAAAACTAAAAGAGGGGAAAATAAGCAATTTGATATAGTCCCACATTCTTTCATACCCTGGCAAAATGTCCTCTCCCAAATCAGAATTAAGTACGTCATCATAAGGTTTAACTGATCATTACGCATGTATCTCAGTAATGGCCAGGCTCCTTTTATTGCTAATAAGATTATATTTCACTATAAATCCATTTGAGCTTGCCTCCAAGGAGCCTTATCAAGTCACATATTACTAATGGAAGCAGCACACTGTCCAGTCTGTCAGTCGCCCCTCCATTTGTGGATCATAGTCCTACAGTAAGAAGAGCCACATTTATGAGCCTATGGGTAATTACATTTATCTGCTTCTCCTGCCCCCAGAACCTTGTCATAATTGCTGCCACCTGTACCTCCTCCCCTTTCTTTCTGGTTTCCCCTGACAGGCCCCCTGCCCAAACCTGGCTGTCTCTGGGCCCGTCAACTCTGGATCTCATCTTCCCTGAAGGTCAGATCTGTTTTCATCTCCTTAATGCTGAGGTCTCTCCCTGCCTAACAAGGGGCCAGAATCAGAGTCAGGTTTGCGAGCTATGAATCTAGCACTAACCTCCCTGGCCTTTGTGGGAACATCCAGGGGAGGAGTTGGGAGAGGTGTGGGTGGCCTTGCTAATTAGGCCAGATTCTAGGTGTTTGGAGACTAGTGTAAGGCACTGTGGCTAGATTTCGAGGTCAAGGAGCCAGCTCATAGAGTGACAAAGCCACACTGTCAGAATGCTGACAGGCAAGGACAGCAACGAACAGGGAGATGGTGACTGTGTCACAGCCCGGCTTCCTGAGCACTAACGGCCAGGGCCCGCGCTGAAGAGGGCAGGCGTCCTGAGAGATGAGTTTACTCTGGCTGCACTTGAAAGAGACTATTAAAGACATGGACATAAACAACAGTGAGTGTCTGAAAAGGATGCTTCACCACAAGCTAATGTCTAAGACCTGAATCTGATATAATATTAATAAAGTCAATGTGAATAAAGATCCAATTTTGCTGGATCTATATTAATTACAAAACACATTGGCTCGATTCTGGATTGAAGGGGCTTAGAATGAGTATCATTTTTTAAAAATATTTTTTCATTTGACAGACAGAGATCACAAGCAGGCAGAGAGGCAGGCAGAAAGAGAGGAGGAAGCAGGCTCCCTGCTGAGCAGAGAGCCCCATGTGGGGCTCAATCCCAGGGTCCTGAGATCATGACCTGAGCTGAAGGCAGAGGCTTTAACCCACTGAGCCACCCAGGTGCCCCTGAATATCATTTTTAAATACACTGGTTAAGTTTCCAATTTAGAAAAGAGCATATTTTTTGGTGCAGGGACCTACAGATGAATGTTAATTCTGGCTTTTGGCCCCTAATTCCTTTTCTATGTGAGACCTATTGGCTCACCTAAGATAAGCCCTTGATTAACTCTTTGGGTCATTTATTTTTTTCCCTTTTTATACTTGTAACAATCCAAGAAAAAGGGAGAGCAGGTATTATCAGTTACTGTCACTTCATTCTATGGTTGAGAAATTCAAACTCGGAGAGCTCTGGAGACTTGCCTAGGATTCCACAGCCACGCAGTGGTGGAGTCAGGACCCCATCTGTGCTGCTCACGAGAAGGCTTTTGAGGAAGAAAAACTTTAGCAGGGAATACAACTGCCAGCTGTCAGCACTACAGAATGGTCTCCCTTTCCCTTCTTCTACTGGGCAGTGCTTTCTGACCCCTTCTCTACTGACCAATGAGCCTGGCACTCTGCCTGCTTTCACAACTCACTCGGTTACCATGACTCATTCTCTTTACTTTCAGCTTCCAGAAAAGATCTTCCTTCCAACCTCACTGGTGCTGGTAACTTCAGCTTCCATTGAAAATAATGAGCTCGGGCGGTTTGTGTACAGGGAACAAAATTTTAGATCTTAATTGAATCTTCTCTTTGCTGAAATGTTAATATTCATGTATTTGTGATGGGGTGGCCTTTACCTTCTCTCCAGCCCGATCCCAGCTTCATCCTCCTCCTCGGGCATGGCATGCACTATGCCCGGGGACCAGAAGGGGACTTGGCAGTACGATTCAATGTGGAAGAAGAGACAGAAACTCTATTAACATCATAACAAAGAGTGGCCATGTCATGAGGAGATGAACAATAGAAATGGTCTAATTGGGGCGCCTCGGTGGCTCAGTGGGTTAGTCTCTGCCTTCAGCTCAGGTCATGATCTCAGGGTCCTGGGATCGAGTCCCGCATCAGGCTTTCTGCTCAGAGGGGAGCCTGCTTCCCTCTCTCTCTCTGCCTGCCTCTCTGCCTACTTGTGATCTCTGTCTGTCAAATAAATACATAAAATCTTTAAAAAAAAGAAAGAAAGAAACGGTCTACTTGTTGGGACGGAAAGCTGCCACCACTGCCACTACCACCACTGCACATTCTAGAATGGAGCCAAATGGAACTGCATGGTTGACAAGCTGCTGCAGAGGATAGGGAGAAGAAATCGGTCCCTAGTTAGAGGAGAAAATGGCGGTGGAGTCGGGGGTGGTTATGAATGGGAGGGAGAAGACAAAGAAAGGACGAAGAGAACAGCCGAGGACTGGGTATGTGAGGTACCCCCAAAAGCCAGGTTTGAAGAATCTAAGAGCCCTGAAAGTCTGGGAATTTACAGAAGCTAAAGACAAAAAGGGCAGCCACTCCAAAACCTGCTTCTACCATGGCTTCCATGTGACTTAAAGGATCTTTTTGAGTATTCTGGTCTCTCGGTGCTCAATCCCCAGGTATTAACTGTTG
Source organism: Mustela lutreola (assembly GCF_030435805.1). Lineage (NCBI taxonomy): Eukaryota > Metazoa > Chordata > Mammalia > Carnivora > Mustelidae > Mustela > Mustela lutreola. The sequence continues at coordinate 5,962,063 of NC_081305.1, forward strand.
AGTAATGGACTGGACCACCATCCTCTTCCATGGATGGAGTCACAGATCCAGTCACGCTTCTAGTATTTACTGAGCATAAACCTGGAACCAGGCACTGGGACAGGAATGTGAAGATGAATAATGATGCGTGAGCCTCCGTCAGTACACACAGTCCCAGGGACTCTTCAGAGATAATGACCACAGACATTTAAATTTTTGAATGAATATATTATTATTCTCTCGGGAAATTTTTCAGTGAACATGCCAAGTTTTCATCAATTCAATGGCTATTCATGGCTGCTTCGAACAAACCATTATTTAGAAACATAAACATGAAGCTTAAAGCAAAACCTCTGGGAGTCACGACCTCTGTTCTGAGCACTGACCAATAACTAATATTTACATGGTATTTTTCACGTATGTCATCTCTTATGTCGTATTCATAACAGCATGAGTACCTACGAAGTAGGTAATACTACTACTCTCCTCATTTCACATAAAAAGCAGAGGGTCAGGGGCGCCTGGGTGGCTCAGTGGGTTAAAGGCTCTGCCTTCGATTCAGGTCATGATCCCAGGGTCCTGGGATCGAGCCCCACATTGGGTTCTCTTCTCAGCGGGGAGCATGCTTCCCCCTCTCTGTCTCTGTCTGCCTCTCTGCCTACTTGTGATCTCTGTCTGACAAATAAATAAAAATAAAATCTAAAAAAAAAAAAAAAAAAGCAGAAGGTCAGACAATTTAATAATCTTCAGTTCAATTTGTTTTTTCTTTCCCCTGAGCAATGAACAAGCCCACTAGGGCAACATCCTCTTTGGAGAGAACAGCCACAAACGCTAACATATAATGAAATCTTTGTCTGAATCAGTTTAGACAGTCTTCTAATGTTCTGGTTTGGCATTCAGTTACTGAATTTTAGGTGATGGGCCATTCTAGCTGCCAGTTAAAATCTACTTAAACCAAATACTTTCTGTTACTTTAAACCAGTAACAAAATCTCAAAAAAGGCACCAATTACACATAAGTAAACTTTGAGAATTTAGTGTCACAATTGAATTCAGATATTATTTGAGAGAAAAATAAACTGAGAACAGGGAATAGGAGACTTTACTAAATGCTACATTTTCTTATAATGTTTTAATTTTTTATTCAGGTAAATAAAGATAATTCCAGTAAAACTATTATTTTTCTGAAATGAAAAGCATTTTTTTTTTTCTGACCAAGACCCCTCAATCTTGCCCAGCAGCACCTTGGGAATGTAGCTTGGATGCCAAAATTTTATCTTTGGGGGATATTTTCATGGTTCTCAAGGAAAACAGCATAAAATATTTCAGATTGGGGCTATAGCCCGGGACATGCATGTACACACATGAATGTATGCATGCGCACACACACAGACATGCTTGTGCGTGTGCACACACACACACACACACACACACACCAATCCCAGGTATGTGGAAGCTATACCTATAACCCCTTGTTTACCAGTGCATAAAGGGGAATTTTGAGATTTGGATTTAACTGCTGCCTCCTCAAAAGAACCATATTATATTCCTGGATGAGCTGTCAAACACCCCGATAATACTGTTTAAAATTCACAATTGGGCATATGATTCAATTTAATCTGAAAAACAGGAAGGCCCATTCTGGCCAGTGATATGCTGCTTATCTGCTGCTTTCTCCTCGGCTGTCAATGTTTCTGAAATGCCAGTGCTACAGGCAAAGCACTCTGATTAGGACATCAGCCTGCCTTTGAGCAGACGCTGCCAACTGCCAGGCAGCGTCTGGAACCTGAAGGCACCTCAGCTCTAGCCCAGGGCTAGGGAGCCAGTGAGGCAATCCTGACAGGTAACAGAAACTGTTTTTGGAGACCATGCCCCCAAAAAGTAGCCCAACCTATGTGGAAATGTGAGCCAGCATCGAGCCTGTGAGCCAGGTGCGTTTTGTAAAGGGACATGTCCAGGCACTCTCAAGATTTCTAAATTCCCATTTTTCATTATACATAGAAAAGTCTTACTTTATATTCTTAACAGTAAAAAGGTAACAAATTAGTAAAAATTTTGTCATTTATTTTCTCATTTCAATTTGTATTACCTAATTAACATGGGGGTATGTTCATCCTGTGGAAGACTCAAACACCCCAAATTACATATTTTAGAACGTGCGTGACCCCCTCCACACTCCTTGTTGGGTGCACTTCCTCTCATCTCTGCACGGATGGGCTTACAGATGGGAACGCTCTTTCCACACAGTGGATCAGACCACAACACCTATGCCACAGTTCGCTGCTTCCTTCGCAACACTGTCTAGAGACCATCCCATGTCTACATGCACAGCTCTACTTCCTTTTTCTTAAGACTTAACTTTTTAAGAGTATTTTTAGATTTACACCAAAATTGAGAGACGGTACACAGATTTCTCACATACCCCCACCCCCACACATGCTTAGCGTCCTCCTTATCAACACCACTCACCAGAATGTTGCATCTTTGACCAAGGATGAACTCACGTGATACTGAACTTCAGAATCATCCAACGTGCACAGATGCCCTTAGTTCATTTCATGCTCCTTCAGGTTTTCTGGGATGATTATAAATTTAACCTCTTGTCCCATATTTCTTATATTTCATGAGACTTTGGATAGGAGAAGAGATACATGTATATGATCCTCACCTGCTACCCTGATCCAGCCTCTTGGAATTTGTAAAACAAAGACACCAACTCATTCATAATCCCTTCATAATATCTTTTTTCATATACTCCCTTCCGGTCTTTGTCCACATATATAGTTTCATATCGTTGTATTCAAAATATACTGGAAATTTTACATTTTTCTTCTCCACTTAATATGCCTTAGACATTCTTCTGTGTAATCTTTATAATTACCATGTTAATGGCTGCATAATTATAGGTTAAGGTGATCTAGTATCGTTTACTTACCTACCCCCCAATTTTCCACTATTATAGGCAAGTAGAAATAAACATTCTGAAACACAAACTTTCTTTTCTTTTGGTGGATTATTTCCTTAGGATATACAGCCAGGAATGGAATCACAGGTGAGAAGAAAGGAATCGTCTTAAGGTTCTAGTTCTATCTGCCATATCGCATTTCAAAAAGATTTTACCAATGATCTCTTCACTATAATTTTATCAGCACTGGGCACTATCATTTTTGCTTCACTAATAAGCATAAAGAATTGCAGGGTCATAGGAAGTTCTATTTTTAATTTCTTGAGGAATCTCCACACTGTTCTCCAAAGAGGCTGCACCAACCTGCATTCCCACCAACAGTGTAAGAGGGTTCCCCTTTCTCCACATCCCCTCCAACACATGTTGTTTCCTGTCTTGTTAATTTTGGCCATTCTAACTGGTGTAAGGTGATATCTCAATGTGGTTTTAATTTGAATCTCCCTGATGGCTAGTGATGATGAACATTTTTTCATGTGTCTGATAGCCATTTGTATGTCTTCATTGGAGAGGTCTCTGTTCATATCTTCTGCCCATTTTTTTATATGATTGCCTGTTTTGTGTGTGTTGAGTTTGAGGAGTTCATTATAGATCCTTGATATCAACCTTTTGTCTGTACTGTCATTTGCAAATATCTTCTCCCATTCTGTGGGTTGCCTCTTTGTTTTCTTGATTGTTTCCTTGGCTGTGCAGAAGCTTTTGATTTTGATGAAGTCCCAAAAGTTTATTTTCACTTTTGTTTCCTTTGCCTTTGGAGACATATCTTGAAAGAAGTTGCTGTGGTTGATATCGAAGAGATTACTGCCTATGTTCTCCTCTAGGATTCTGATGGATTCCTGTCTCACATTGAGGTCTTTTATCCATTTTGAGTTTATCTTTATGTACGGTGTAAGAGAATGGTTGAGTTTCATTCTTCTACATATAGCTGCCCAGTTTTCCCAGCACCATTTATGGAAGAGACTGTCTTTTTTCCACTGTATATTTTTTCCTGTTTTGTCGAAGATTAATTGCCCATAAAGTTGAGGGTCCGTATCTGGGCTCTCTACTCTGTTCCACTGGTCTATGTGTCTGTTTTTATGTCAGTACCATGCTGTCTTGGTGATCACAGCTTTGTAGTAAAGCTTGAAATCAGGTAACGTGATGCCCCCCATTTTATTTTTGTTTTTCAACATTTCCTTAGCAATTCAGGGTCTCTTCTGATTCCATACAAATTTTAGGATTATTTGCTCCAGCTCTTTGAAGAATACCGGTGGAATTTTGATCGGAATAGCATTAAAAGTATAGATTGCTCTAGGCAGTTTAGACATTTTAACAATGTTTATTCTTCCAACCCAAGAGCATGGAATGGTCTTCCATCTTTTTGTGTCTTCTTCAATTTCCTTCATGAGTGTTCTGTAGTTCCTCAAGTACAGATCCTTTACCTCTTTGGTTAGGTTTATTCCCAGGTATCTTATGGTTCTTGGTGCTATAGTAAATGGAATCAATTCTCTAATTTGCCTTTCTGTATTTTCATTGTTAGTGTATAAGAAAGCCACTGATTTCTGCACATTGACTTTGTATCCTGCCACGTTGCTGAATTGCTGTATGAGTTCTAGTGTTTGGGGGCGGAGTCTTTTGGGTTTTCCATATAAAGAATCATGCACTCCTGGGTATTTACCCCAAAGATACAGATGTAGTGAAAAGAAAGGCCATCTGTACCCCAATGTTTATAGCAGCAATGGCCACGGTTGTCAAACTATGAAAAAGAACCAAGATGCCCTTCAACGGACGAATGGATAAGGAAGATGTGGTCCATATACATTATGGAGTATTATGCCTCCATCAGAAAGGATGAATACCCAACTTTTGTAGCAACATGGATGGGACTGGAAGAGATTATGCTGAGTGAAATAAGTCAAGCAGAGAGAGTCAGTTATCATATGGTTTCACTTATTTGTGGAGCTTAACAAATAGCATGGAGGACATGGGGAGTTAGAGAGGAGAAGGGAGTTGGGGGAAATTGGAAGGGGAGGTGAATCATGAGAGACTATGGACTCTGAAAAACAATCTGAGGGGTTTGAAGTGGCGGGGGGTGGGAGGTTGGGGTACCAGGTGGTGGGTATTATAGAGGGCACGGATTGCATGGAGCACTGGGTGTGGTGCAAAAATAATGAATACCGTTATGCTGAAAATAAATAAATTTAATTTTAAAAAAAATTTGGTAAGCCAAAAAAGAATTACCTTGTTTTAATGACAGCTTGGTTTTCTTTTCTTTAAGAATAAACAAATTGAATACTTTCTCTCTTTTTTAGCTCTTCTATAAATTGTATATCTCATAAATCAAATGAAATATTAATTTTATCCCTTATATTTGAATGAGGTTCTTTTTTTAAGATTGATTGATTTCAGAGAGAGCACGCATGCATCTGATTGATGGAGAGAGTCAGAGGGAGAAAGAGAAAATCCCAAGCACACTCCCCGCTGAGCGGGGAGCCTGACCTGGACCTCATTCCATGATCCTGAGATCATGACCTGAGCTGAACTTAAGAGTTGGAGGCTCAACCAATTGAGCCACCCAGGTGCCCCTGAATGAGTTTTTTTTTAATATGGTGTGGGTATTCTTTAGGACCTGTGTCACAATAAATCAAATATCTCTCTCAATCTGTTGGACTCCCTTCTTTAATGATCATTTTGGCCTTTTCACTACCTAAAAGTTTTATATTTTAATGGTGGTAAATCACTAACATTTTCTTTTGTGACTCCTATTTCTACTCAAAATTAAGAAAACTATTATCCATACAAATTCTTCTGGTAAATATTTTAACTTTTTAGATAACATGGCATTGATCTGGGATGTGTCAGTAGGTATGGACAGATGCCCCGACACCACCCAGACACTTTGGAAAATGTCCTCAAATACAGAACTGAACTTGGGCAGAGCCACTCCTCAAAGGGAGAAGAAAATTCTGTGGTGTCCAGTACAGTAGCCACCAGCCACATGTGGCTGCTGAGCTCTTGGAACATGACTAGCTCGAATTGAGATGCGCTAAAAAGGTAAAATATACATCAGACTTTGAAGACTAGTTTTGAAAAAAAAAAAAAGAATGTAAATTATCTCATTAATAATTTTTGTATTATTACCTATGTGTTGCCAAGTAAAATATATATTAAAATAACATCATCCGATTTGTTTTTGCTTTTTAATGTGGCGCCTAGAAAATTTAAGTTGTGTATGTGGCTTGCATCCGTGGCTTGCATTATGTTTCTATCGGACAGCACAGTTCTAACAGATGCCTTCTCTGTCACCGCTCGTGATAAGAAGCAGAGCTGAGCCAGGAGGACAACAGCAATTACTACAGCTCCCTTAAAGGCCAGAACACTTGCTTTACAGTTTAATGAGACTGAGAGGAAAGAAAAGTTTCACCATCCACTGCGGACATCTTCTGTGTCACAACCTCACTGGTGTTCATCTTTGAGCAAGCTCCTCCAATTGATTCATTGTTAAAAACTCCTTGGGGACCCAGAAGAAGGGCAAGGATAAAACACTAGGACCAGCCCAACTTTTAGAACCATACATTTCCAGCCGCTGTCCTTGACTGCTTTCTCAAAACACAAACAGGCCTGGAATCTGTCTTCCCGCTCCCGCTACTTAAATTCCTCCCATTCTTCGAGGCCTTTGTGTAGATCCCTCTAATTGCTCCACTCCTCAATGGCTGCCCCACGTCACGGAGTTCCTGCAGACCTGGCATCTCTGACACGGTTTGGCAACGGTGCTCTTTGCTAATGATTTCAGGTGACACCAGAATCCAAATGGGGCATTTTGATGCCTGTCACAACTCTAGGACTGGTTTTCCTGGTGATATTTTCAGAATATGTGGCTAATAGTGTCCATGCTATTCTTTGGCCTAAATTATCTAAAAATGTAAGGCAATAATAATTTCAATAGTAACTCCAGTTTCTCCCAAAGTATTTTCACGCTAATGATCTCATTTAAGCACAAACAGAATCCAGGTCTAACTTGTCAATTTTTTGTCTCTCTGTTCGACAACATATAATAATCTAGGGAAAAGGGAGAGATGACAGCCACTGCTTCTCTATAATGTACACACCACAAAGTGTCCTAGTTCAATCAGAATGTCCAGAATGAAGCTTCCCCTTTATAGAAGAGAGCTGTCATTATACAATTGCGTTTTGTGCCATTACTAACTTTTCACCACTTTGCATGGAAATGCATACTTGTATGACAGTAAAAGTGATTAAATAACTAAGTGGACCTTATAGTAAATGAGTTATTTCTTTGCTGCCATTATGTCTAATTCACCAAACATTATTCAGTCTGAGGGCTTTTTAGAATCATAAGTAGCCAAGATCATTTTTCACCTCATCATCCCATTATCCAAAATGAGAAAATACTTCTAAATGTGAAGACTACTCTTTCCAAAGATCCCTGGTGAACACTCCTGTAGACAGTAGTGAAATCTATTAACTATATCTTTTTTTCACAGCAGAAAGAAGATGCTCCACACAATCCTTCCAGCAACTTCCAAGATCCAGATTTCTTCCAGACCATAAGTGGGCCCTTGGGGATTATGTTACGGAGGTGGTGGCTGACTGCCTTACCACCTCATATTGTGTGAAATATTAATAGACTTTGGAGTCACACCAAGGTATTCCAAAAGAAGTCAAGTCTAGATCCAGCATGAAATTTCCTAAGGAAATAGTAGATATAACTAGACTTAGTTTGATTCCACAACTCTAATAAGCTCTCCATGTACTTTACTTCTACAAAGAGCTTCCAAATCCATTTAATCAGCCACAACCTGAAAGGTATTATTATCCCCATTTTTCAGACGGGGAAAGTGAGTTTCAGTAACTACCAGTGATTTGCTCAAGATCACCGATACAGTTAAGAATAGAGCCAACTCCACACCTAGGTTTTCAAAATTTCAGATGCTGGGGCAAGAGAAGTTCAAGGAACAGCTCAAGAGAACAAAATTTCAACATCTGTTTGGACAGTCACAATTTTGTGACTTTGGGTAAGTCATCTCACCAAAATGGGCTAGACCAGACCATCATTACAGCTCTGTATTACCTTAATATTCTAAAAGCTCTAGGGATCTCTAATTCCTGCTTTTACATATGTTCACTCTGGTCCTTGTGCTTGACTCTTGACAGTTCCCAAAGTTAGGCAGGTTCTTTGGGTTTCTGCTCCACTTTCTCCTATGTCCAACAGAATCCCAGTACCTCTATTTGCCCCCACACAGGGCAAAACGTTCACTATAGGCTAAAAAGTCTAGTCACACTTAAGAGTTTCTGAGTCTGGGTGGGAAACGCAAAGGAGGCAGAGCCTTTCCTCTGCTTGGGGATTCTCAGAACCCTGTGATTAAAAGGTTAAACTGAATTCATCCTTCCTTAATTCAAAAATTGTATTTGAGGGGCGCCTGGGTGGCTCAGGTCATGATCCCAGAGTCCCACAACTGAGTCCAGGATCAGACTCCCTCTAATCCTCTCCCCTCTCACGTTCTTACTCACTCACTCTCTCAAATAAATAAATAAAATCTTTTTAAAAATTGGATTTGAAATAGATTGAAAGTTGCTTCAATAATCATCCTTATTATTATAGATTTAATAAATTATAGAGATTTCAGGAAATACTTGCTGAATGGGAAGCTCTGTCCGCTTTGGGAAAACAAGCTCAGGAACATCACACTCAGGTATCCGATGATACAGGATGGTTACGTGAGTATATCCACTTGTGTTGAAAAGTGAATGCTTGGGTCAAGAGAGGTCTGTCCTTGGTTAATTTGAACATGACAAATCTATTTTTTATAGAGTTAAAAATGTCTTCTTCTTTAGTTGTCTCCACAAAACTCTAACCAAAAATTCATGGAATTTCTTGCCCCCCAAGAGAGATACTATGTCACATTAGATACAAACTCATAAAAAATTTAGCTGATAGATAAAAACCAATTGCAACATTATCCCTTCTCTCTCATCCTCTCTCTCTCTTTCCAAGCTGAAGAGAAATTTTAGTAGCAGGTCTTGAATGCAGTATAAAAAACAAATTGCTTTGTAGTACTTAATCTACATCTGTTTGTTTTGTTGTCTTTTATTCTGTAGCACTGGAGGAGCAAACAGAAGGCCCAAATGTGCTCAGGATTCAGAGTTGAGTTTAGACACCATTCTAGACACTAGAATTAGCATGAAAAAATTTTTTCATTGTATCATAAAAAGGAATGTAACCCAGAACTTGAGGGGAAATTTTTTTTGAATAATCATTTGGTATGGTCCTATGCCTCTAAGCAAAACAGAATTCAATCTTCCTAAAAGAGATGAATATGTCTCATGTACCTAGGGATGGAAAATTGATCTTCCTATTGCTTAATAATGCAGTGTCTAGAAAGGCAATATGCTTACAGAAAGCAAAGAGGGCTTGCTTTCCTAAAAGACAGGCTCCAGCTTGGCTACAACTTTTACAAACTAGCTGTATCAACTTAGTACAATTACTTAACCCCTCTGACCCTCATTTCCTTTATCTTCATTACAGAATTTTCATTTCAGATTTTTACTGAATCTTCATAACAATTAAAAGAAGTTGGCGGCGTGGGGGGGCGCTTTTTAAAAGCCTTAATGAGGGACACCTGGGTAGCTCAGTGGGTTAAGCATCTGCCTTCGGCTCAGGTCACCATCCCAGGGTCCCAAAATGGAGTCCCCCCTCAGGCTCTTTGCTCAGTGGGGATCCTGCCTCTCCCTCTCCCTCTACCTGCCACTCCCCTGCTTGTGTATGTGTGTGTGTGTGTGTGTGCTCTCTCTCTCTCTCCAACAAATAAATAAGTAAAATCTTAAAAAAAAAAAAAATTAAATAGGGACACCTGGGTGGCTCAGTTGGTTAAGTGTTTGCCTTCCACTCAGGTCATGATCCCAGGGTCTTGGATCCCAGGCTTCTTGCTCAGAGGGGAGCCTGCTTCTCCCTCTGCCTGCAGCTCCCCCTACTTGTGCACGCACTCGCGCTCTCTCTCTCTCTCTGACAAATAGATAAATAAAATCTTTAAAAAATAATAAAATGGGGCGCCTGGGTGGCTCAGTGGGTTAAGCCGCTGCCTTCGGCTCGGGTCATGATCTCAGGGTCCTGGGATCGAGTCCCGCATCAGGCTCTCTGCTCAGCGGGGAGCCTGCTTCCTCCTCTCTCTCTCTGCCTGCCTCTCTGCCTACTTGTGATTTCTCTCTGTCAAATAAATAAATAAAAATCTTTAAAAAAAAAAAATAATAATAATAATAATAAAATAAAATACTTAATGAATTAATAAAGGTGGGCCTTGAACATCAATAGCTGATAAATCAGACACACACATACAAAATATCCAGATTATGACTATTCAAGCAAAAAGAAACCTGATTCTAAGGAAGCCTCAAGATCTAATGACCAATCTACAGGAAAAACAGTAAACAGAAGACTGTATTAAGTCATACGACAGTGATACAATCAGTAAAACTCAGACTATGGGAAACATTGTAAGACAGCAACCCAGTACCTCTGACAACAGTAACAATAATAGCAACAAATAGCAAGTAAAAACAAAAAGACAGAAAAATAGGAAGAAAATATACACCAAAAGAGACCTAAGGGACATACACAAAGCTGATCTGGATTCTGACTCACACAACTGTGAGAAAAAATTTGTGGAGCCTTCAGTTTCCACTCCAGGATAGAAAGCTACATAGAACATACATTCGCACTTACAACAACAATCCAGAAAAAATAATAGAAATAGCCAGACCACTAGAAATACATGATTTTTTTTTTCAAATCATGGAAACTGAGGTCTCGGGGCAACCAACGGGTCCAAAACACAAGAAGAGGCAGATACCTATAAGGAGAGAAGAGACGTGGCCATTCCTTTACCTGAGGTAAATACCACTGGATGGACACCTGTGAGAGAGTCCCGTGAGAGCAGTTAATATAATAACAGCAAATCAAATCAAACATTATGTAAAAAGAATAGTACCTCACAACCAAGGAGGGTTTATCCCAGGAATACTGATTTGAAAATCAATCAACATGATTCACAATGGTAACAGAAAAAAAGAAAAAGAAACATCATGCTTAATGGCAAAAAACTGAACGCTTTTCCACTGAGATCAAGCGAGGGATGTCCTTTCTCACCACCCCTATTCAACACCAACTGGATGCGTCACACTGGGCACATTCCAGGCAACACAGTAAAACAACAAAAGAAAATCAAAGGCATACAAATTGAAGAAGAAAGAAAATGGTCTCCATTCATATAATGACATGATTGTCTATATAGAAAAATCACAAAATATAACCAAAAATACCTCCTAGAACTAGTATATGAGTTTGGCACCTTTGCAGGATACAAAGTCAATTTTGCATATTGGCAATGACAAATCAGAATTCAATTTTTTTAAAAATAACATTTATAATAGCCCTCCAAAAATGAAATTTAGCTTCATATATGCCATTCATAGTATATATATATAACAGAATATAAGCAAGATCTGTATGGTGAAAACTATGAAACAACGAAGAAAAAAACAAGAAAGATGCAAAATTATCACATAGATGGAAGGCATAGCATTATTAAATTGACAGTTCTTCCCAATATGATCTATAGATTCAACAGAAAATCACTGGTATACATTAACCTTCTATACTGCTTTTGAAATTCTTCTGTTAAGTTTAAAATTATCTCAAAACAAAAGCCTTAAAATTTGTAATTAAGGAATTACTATTAATTTGCTTCTAGATGAGATGAAGTTATTGCGGTTATGTTTTAAAAATCCCTACCTCTTAGAGACATAGGTTTAAATTTTAAATAATAGGAAACTCTCTAAATGCAGCCACCATAGAATTGCTTGTTTCAGACAAGAATCACGGATGCTAAAATTAGTGAGTGAAAGTATTATGAGAAACAAGATATTTGTATTGTCTCAAATATCTCCCCACAAGATACTTATTAAATATAAAGAGAATGATAGTCACTTTACAGTGAAGTAATGTGGCAAACATTATCTTAAGCAGGTACCTCCTGATACGTTACACAGAGAAGGACACGGTACCATTATTGAGGACTCCTGCCAAAAATCCATAACCGGAATCTTAATCACGCAAGAGCATTACATAAACCCATACTGTGGGAAAGTCCACAAAATGACTGGCCTGTACCCTTCAAAAACATGGAAATCATGAAACACAGAGATGGACTGAATCACTGCTCCAGAGGAAAGAAGACAAATTGATATGGGATCCAAATGCAACATGTGACCTTGGGTCAGAGCCTGGATCTGAAAAAAAAATTCTCTTTGCTGTGAAGGACATTAATGGGGCAACTGGCAACATTTAAATAAGCTTTTATACTGGCTAATGGTATTGTGTTATTTTTAATTTCTTGATTTTGTTCACTGTACAATGATTATGTTTTTCAAGAATCACACCATGAAGTATTTGGGGAAAAGGGGGACATCATATCTTCAATTTACTCTCAAACAGTTCAAAAAGAAAATTATATATACATACATAATATATAAACACACACATAGAGAAATATTAGAGAATATTTACTGTATTTATATCATATATGTTTTATTTATATATTTATGTATAAAGAGAAGATGATAAAGCAAAAATGTTACAATGTTATCACTTAGGTAACTTATGTAAGGGGTACACAGGAATTTTTGGCACTATTTTTGTAACTTTTCTAAAAGTCCCAAAATATCCCAAAATAAAAGGTTTTAAAAATCAACAAGAGACAATAATAACACCTTGAGTCCATGGCCTCCCCTATTTCCAATGAGTTTCCATCTATCCCAGAAGCAAACGGATTCCACGTCTTTCATCCATTAGACCATCTCAGCCACTGGACATAAAACAACACAAATTTAGACTCAGCAGCCACTGCACAGACCTCTAGGCTTTGCTAGCTCGTGTGCCTCGCTCCACTTCCTCTGCAACCATTTCTGACAAACCCAATATGGCTAAGATTGAGAGATTCGATAAATCAGAATTGAAGAAGACAGAAACACAGGACAGAAATCCACTGCCTCCAAAAGAAATGATTGAACAGGAGAAGCAAGCAGGTAAATCCTAACACGGAGTGCAGCACCACTGTGCAGTGTACATTCCACAAGCATTGCCTTATTTTACTTTTCTTAAGCTGTTTAACTTTATTAGATGCAAAGAGATTGGATCAAGCTTAAATGACTGTGCTGCCCCTTTTCACATCAAAGAACCACTGACAGCGAAGGCTGTGCCTGCCTCTCCCACCTGCCTGTCTGGCTGGCAGGGGAGGAAAAGAACTTGCGTGCTGGTGAAGGAAGAAACTAGATGGGCCAACAGTGAAATGTTGAGTAAAAACCAAGCTGGTCCAAGGTGCCCTGCAGGCTGTAAAATGCGGTTTAATGAGAGTGCCCCTTTTCGGTTAAAATGATTTTAATTATTGGAATGCACAATTTTTTTTCACATGCAAATAAAAAGTTTTGAAGTCAAAAAAAAAAAAAAAAGAACAAAAACCCCACAAACTTACTGTCTTACAGATCTGCAGGTCAGATGTCCAAAATGACCTTTAGTGGGCTATACTCAAGCTGTCAGCAGAGCTGGAACCTTCTGTTTTGGAGGCTCTAGGGGAGAATCTGCTTCCTTGCCTTTTCCAGGTTCTAGAGGCTGCCTGCTTTCCTTGGTTCACAGCCCCTACCTCCATCTTCAAAACTAGCAGCAGAGCTACTTCACATCTTTCCCTGACTTCTTCTGCCTTCCTCTACTTTAAAGGGCCCTTGTGCTTTAAAATGAGACCCACCAGGAATAATCCATCTCTGTCTCTTAAAGTCAGCCGATTAACAACCTTAATTTCACCTGCAACCTAAATTCTTCCTTGTTGCGTAATGAAATGTATTCACAGGTCGTAGGAATGAGGACATGGACATCTCTGAGAGGCCATTAATGTGCCTATCACGGCTACCCTCTTCCTTGGAATGCTTGGAAAGTGTGCCATAAAGCCATCTGGCTAATCAGATCCCTAAATCATGATCCCTTCAGAAACATGTCCTTAGCTAGCTGGAAATGTGATGGTGATTGCTCCAGATGTAATTTCCTTAACACTCCCATCCCCAATAAACTTAATGATTTTACTTATTTGTTTTGTTTGTTTGCTTGTTTATTGTACAGACTTGCTTTCTTTGGCTGTTATTATCATTGTCTGAGTCTATAAATTGTAAGGCTGATGCAGACAAGTAAAATAAATGTCACTGATAAGAAAACACTTCCAAATTCTAACTTAAATTGCCTTTGCTGAAATGTAATCATTTATTCCTATCCTCACTGTGGAAGTAACAGAAAGCAACTAGTCAATATCTACCGTAAAAACCTTTTAGATTTAGAGTCCTTCTAATGCCATACAAACAAAAAACCAACATGAGGTGTCAACCACCCAGCCAATCTAAGATAAAGGCCAGTCGGGTTGGTTTTTGAAGTGATGGAGTGATACAGTCAAACCCTAGGATAAATAACCATCCACCAACAGGACCTGTATGAGCCCTCCAGCTTTTCCTCCTTAGCCATCATACTTTTACTTGGTCCTTGCTTATTTCCTAAAGTTCTTCCAGTTCAGGTTGTCATCCCTTAGTTCTGATTCCTTCCGGACTCCTTTATGCAAGCTGAACTTGGACCCGAGCTTTTTTTACTCTCCAAATGGCAAAATCTTGTTCATCCTTCAAGACTCTTCTCACGGGGCGCCTGGGTGGCTCAGTGGGTTAAGCCTCTGCCTTCGGCTCAGGTCATGATCCCAGGGTCCTGGGATCGAGCCCCACATCGGGCTCTCTGCTCTGCAGGGAGCCTGCTTCCTCCTCTCTCTCTGCCTGCCTCTCTGCCTACTTGTGATCTCTGTCAGATAAATAAAGAAAAAATCTTTAAAAAAAAAAAAAAAAAAAAGACTCTTCTCACTCTTCTCACATGATCCCTTTCCCCACTAAGAATAATTAGCCATTCTCTTCTCTGTGTTCCCACCAGATGCACCTGGGATTCATGCCTCAGCTACAACAGTTAACTTGGGGAAATTGAAGTTCTCTCTGCATCAGTTTGGAACTCGAGTTTGGTCACCAGACTGTGAATCCCAAGAAGGCAGCTGTTGTGTGTCACATTCATTGTTTATTCAGTGAGTCCGTCCTCCAAGATTTCTTCCTGCCTCTTTGTTTATTCCTTCTTCTATTTTCAGATCCATTCCCCTTTACTAGAAGAATTCCAACTCAGTGTTGGAGATCTTCAACATTTGCTCCTTGGTCCTCTTCTCCATTCAGCCTATACTCCTCTCCCAGTTAAATGTATCCCTTTCCTCAGTTTCAATGGCTATTTTTATGCAAATTACTCCCAAGGTAGAGTCCACCCAGAACTCTCCTCTGAATTAAGTCTTTGCCATTTGCCATTGCCTTGCCATTTGCCATGGTCTTAAAGGAACCTCAAACACCTAGAACAAAACTCAGGAACGTTCTCCCTGGGAATGAGAACTTTGTGTCACCTTCTCGGCATCCATTTTCCCCTTCCTATAGCAGCAACTTCAGACTTCCCTCAAGAACTTTACCCCTCCCATTCCTGGCCAACCTAGTCTCCGAGAGAACAACCCCACCTTCACGCACAACCAGGAGCAAGCAGTAATTAACCTAAACCAATCCACACATCCCATCTCCCTAAGCAGTGTGTCTCCTGGCCCGTGGGCACGTGACGAGATCAGATCAAATGAGCCCCTGTGCTGCCTTAGCCAGGCTCCTGCAGAGAAAAGCCCCCTTCCCGTACTCTGTGGTCTGAGAATGTGGTCGTCCTGCTTCCCTAAGCAGCCAAAGGTGCCCAAGAGAAGCAGAGCTTCGTCACACTGCTTGGCCCCTGAACAAGTCATGCCTAAAGCCAGTTGAGACTTTTTTTTTTTAATTTTATTTATTTATTTGAAAGAGAGAGATCACTAGTAGGCAGAGAGCCAGGCAGAGAGAGAGAAAGGGAAGCAGGCCCCCTGCTGAGCAGAGAGCCCGATGCAGGACTCCATCCCAGGACCCTAAGATCATGACCTGAGCCAAAGACAGTGGCTTAACCCACTGAGCCACCCAGGCGCCCCAAGAGACTTTTTTTTTTTCTCTCATTTCTGTTAGTCAACTAATCCCACTTTTGTTTAAGCCAGTTTGGGTTAGGTTTGTGAAGAATGTTAACTGATACTCCTTGCCCTACACCTGACCTTCCAGAGTCCCCCCAACTCAGTGAACAGCACCATCATCCATTCATCTAAGAAAGTCAGACACCGAGGAGTCTTTTCAAGTATTTCCTTGCCCCTCACTTGCCATAGCCAATCTATCACCAAGTCCTGTCAATGAGAGCCCCTGAATATATTTCAGATCTATTTCTTTCCATCTTTATTGCTCCAACTATGGTTGCCTAGACTGCTACAACCCATGAACTACTCTGCTCTCAGGTACCTTTGCCTTGCTCAGATCCATTTTCCACACCGCAGCCAAAATGATCTCTTTGAAGTAGGAAAGTCCCAATTCACCGCCCTGTTTAAAACAATCATCTCCCATTGCTTCTAAGACAAGACAAAATTCCAAGCTCCTTAACATGGTAATTCCATCTGGCTTCCCCCCAAACAGCAGAATACAAAAGCTTGCTTGTGCTGTTTCATTTGGGAAGTGACTCCAGGGATCAGGAGTCATGGATTAGGGAGAGTGAGCGAAACAGGGAAGGAGGAAATGGCTGAGCAAGCTGACCTCGGGGAGCAACTGTGATCAATCCAATGGGAACTTCTGAGGGACTGTGGGGAATGCATTTCAAAAACTGCCAGAGACAAAGAGGAGAAGCATTCACCCATTGACTTTCATCCGCCAATAACTGGGGTTGCCTGGGGATGCGAACTCACTGGCACTTGTGAGCTGCTCACATGTGACTGCCAGTGGTCTCCTATGAGGGCCCCAGACCCGGGGACCAGAAAAGCCCAGGAACACTTGGAATGAGGTCAGCACAGACTTGGTGGATGCTGATGGCACTGTCCACCATAGCCTTGCCTGAAATCAGACCGAGACCATAAGAGAATATAGTACAGGTGTCTGGTACCAGGCACAGTCTGGCCTCTACCTGCCTTTCCAGCTTCCTCTTGACATCTTATTTCATTCCAACCATACTAGTCTTATGGCTCCTGGACTGCACATGTTTCCACCCACCACAGGGCCTTTGAACATATTGTTGCCTCTGACTGAAACACTCCTTCCTTCTGACTTGTTTAGTTCCCTCTATTATTCATCAGCACTGAACTCAAGCATCCCTTCCCCGGAGTGTTAAAGCTACCATAAGCGGCATTCTCAGGATCATGTGCTTCTCCTTTGAGGCACATATGAAAGTTGCAGTTGTCTACTTATGTGATTATTTCAAATTGTCTGAGCCCCCCCCCCACCGCTGGAATATTCATAACCCAAGGAAAACTACAGAATCTGCAGCATTAGGGTGGTCTTTCACATGTGTCAGGCACTCAATAAATCACAATTGAAAGGATAAACAAATTTATCTTTTTATTCCCACCAGTATCTGGGACAAATAGGTGCTCAAATATTTTTAACATAGTTAAATAATTAATGGAGCTAACACTTTAAAAAGAAATGTTACTTTCCGATGTAATTTATTTAACTTTCACTGAACTGCATTCTATTCCTTAAAACTGTTAGAGGGAGGCTCTTCTGGGGGAAACCATTGTTTTTTTTAAGAAAGATTTTTTTTAAAAGTGTGTGATACCTGTAAACAGCAACCGGATTCCCCCAGAAAGAACAGTTGAGAAAAAGAGAAAAGAGAAATCGTTAATGTAGATAAGAAAGCTTCATTGTGGACCAAGACAGGGATGCTATCTTAAACAAATGGGTATAGGTTATTGACCACAAGAAGAATAAAATTCATTGGTATGTGAAAACAAACTCCCCAGAACCACTCTGAGCTCTCCTTTTTAGCCAGCACCATCAATTATGATTATTAAGTGCCTGCTCGGCTTCTGTGCAGTGGAAGAGGCAGGGAGGTCTGGTAGCTAGGCAACGGCCTGGAAACTCAAAGGGTAGGAGTTGTGATGCCAGCTCCTCCATAAAAGTGATAAGTGGCCTTGGGTAAACTCCCCTGCCTTGTTTTCTTCATCTGAAAAACAGCATCCCCAGTCTTTCTGCATTGAGGGAAGAAAAACAGAGCGAACAGAACACTGCAATTATAGGAAAGTGAGCTTATGGGGTCTGGGGAGTAAAGAACCCCTCAGGGGACCAACTTTTCCACTGAAATCACCACTTCATTACAAATGGGTTGAGACTGAGTAATCTGTGCCTCAGTTTATCCGTCTGATATGATTTATAGATAAGGGCCAAGTCCTGACTCAAAATACAAATTAAAATGTGGGTCTTTATTTCTATAAGACCTCTCCCTTAAAAAGTCCTCAGACTTTCTCAGCTACCCCTAAACTAAGCACCTCAAAAGCAAATGTCATATCTACCTGATTCACTACACAAGCCCCAGCACCCAGCCTAGTGTGCGGATGGCTTCTGGAAGACCTTCATTTTAAGCAGCTTTATAGCGAAACATTTCATTTAAAAGTCTGGACCTTCTTTCTTCAGTTTGCTGTAATCTACATTCACGGAGTAGAACTTATACTGATCATTGGGACCCAGTTTGTTCCAGGGTTCTGGGTTATTCTTCCTATCCCAACTGACATCTGGATTGAACAATGCCAGGCGCAAGACGTATAGTGCTGCTCCTGTACCTCCTGCCCCAATAAATACGAAGAGGGGGATCAAGTATTCAAGTGTTTACTGAATGGGCTCATTGATTGTTTAAATAATATCAACTCTTTAAATGGGGGTAAGAAAGCTTATAGCCTTAAGTGAAGCATTGCTAGTCTTGAAGAAGAAAAAGTCCACTGAACAATTTTAAAGGAAATGACCTAAAGATAAGTCCATGCCAGGTCATGAATAGCCATGAAAGAGATAACATTTTGACTAATTCTTTTTCATTATTTTTACTATTACTTAGAACAGTCCCAAATAATACAGTTATAGCCCAATGGCATTCCTCTCTCCAAATATAACTGTCATTCCTGTAGAGTAAGTTTTCAAAATGTTTATATATTATCAAAATTAAGTTTCAAAATGAGCTACGGTATCTGGAAAAAGGGGATAATAATATTTCACAGAAACTAATTGGAAACTTGTTTTGAAATAAAGTAGTTATTATTTCCATCATGGAGAGATGAAAGTATAGAGATTTCCTTTTATCTCGCCCAGCCTAGTATCTTCCATTATTTATTCAAGCTAAAATTAAAACCTGGCCAAATCCTACTGAGGCATTGCATATCAGTTCGAGATTATTCTTCTGGAAATGAACTTTTGTTCACAAATTTCATTATGCAGTTACAAATGACTATTATTAAAATGTAACATATAAAACTAAATTGTCTTTTTTTTTTTTCCTCCCGGCTATGCACAGGTCCACTTTCCTACGCAGTATTGTTCTTTTCTTCTGGACTTGGCAGCACACTGTCTCTCCGCCCATTGCCTCAGCACTCAGAACATTTCACAATACCCATTCCATTCACCTGGAGCCCCCCTTAATGCCATTTTTTTATGGCTCCATCCCTTACACCCCAAGTGTAAGGGACAGACACCAAGGGACCTTCTCTACCTCGTGACCTTGCTAAGGCCCATTTTCATTTTTTCTTCAGACTCAAACTTCAGACAAAGTGATTACCTACAGAAAAAGTACATGGGGTGTATTATCAACACATTTGTAGGTTTCTGAATGCCTGATTCTTTCTTGCCCATCCCCCATGCCCTGTCCAGTCCTACTCATTTTGCTCGGAATGTTCTTCCTTGATTGCCTAACTCTGACTTGTCCTTCAGGTCTCAACTTAGAAGGAACTTTCTCCATAAAGATTTCCCAAACCTATCTCCCAGCTCCTAGGTCAGGTACAGCCTCTGTGTTCCCATGGTACCCTGTACCACACATAGCACTTGCAATCCTTTTTTTTAATTGGCTCTCCACCCCACCCCACAATGGGTTGTAAGTCCCATGTGAGCAAGAGTAGGTCATATTGGCTTACCATTTATTCACCAGTGCCCCGTACAATGATAGGCATGGAGCAGTCGATCAACAAGGATTTCATGAATTTTGGATTTAGATTCTAGTCTGGTATTTGTCCCCTACGAAAACCAATCTTCCATCTGAATCCCAAAGATGGGATACAGATGCTGAGAACTGAAAAAAGCTGCACCAGGTTTAAAAACTAAAGAGCCTGGGGTGCCTAGGTGTCTCAGTCTGTTAGACGCCTGCCTTAGGCTCAGGTCATGATCCTGGGACCCTGGGATTGAGGTCCACATTCTCCCTCCCCACCCCACCCCCACCATGCTCTCTCTCACTGTCTCTCTCTCTCTCTCTCTCTCAAACAAATAAAATCTTTTAAAAGACCAAACAACAACAACAAACAAACAAAAACTAATGAGCATGATTGAAACAGACTGACCAGGAGAGAAGACCCTGGATGTGCTAGGCAGAACCTTCCTTCCAGGAGTAGAAGGAAATGAGCAGAGGAGAAATTACAGTTTACTTTTTCTAAAAAATATTTTATTTATTTATTTGACAGAGATCACAAGTAGGCAGAGAGGCAAGCAGAGAGAGGTGTGGGGGGAGGCAGGCTCCCCACTGAGCAGAGAGCCCGACACGGGGCTTGATCCCAGGACCCTGGGATCATGACCTGAACCAAAGGCAGAGGCTTAACCCACTGAGTCACCCCAGCGCCCCGAAATTCTAGTTTTCAAGGTGAAGAACCAGGAAGAACTCTAGTGAACTACAAAGTTAATGCCAGGAATGCTTGAAGAATTTTAACTTGTTCACTCTCAAATTCTACAAGGTAAATATTACCACTATTCTACAAGCAACTCCTATGTGGACAGGTAAACTGATCTGCCCATGGTCTTCCTGCTAGAGAAAGTGGAACAGCCAGGATTTGCCCCTGGTTGTATGGTTCCAGAGCCCTCACTCATAACTGCACACTCAAACAAGATAAACTGTGCACAGGAATATTGAACTGAAAGAAAATGATAGGAGGGTTAATCCCTCAATGTGCCATTGCGAAATATGCTTATGCGAAATACGCTTAACCCTTTCATCCACAAACTCAGAAACACACCCACGCCTTACCAGCTACAGTCAAAGTGAAAAAGATGAACCTCAGAAACACACTTCACTGCTTGGGGCAGATGATACAACATTAACAAGCAACAAAGAGAAAGGCGTATATCACAACTTCTATTGTATTTCCATCTTCTGTATCAAGGAGAATGATCTTTAGACTCAGGAGGGCTGAATAAATGTAGTTTAGAAGAAATGGAAGTGTGAGATAGTAAGGTGATAGCCGGAGACTATCTCGCTGTTTTAAATGAGTTGGAATCTCCAGGCCTAAACAAATTACATCCGGAGTATGGAGAGACTTTGTAGATGTAATCTAAGAGCCCCATGTCAGTAATCTTTAAGGAATCAGAGAGAATAGAAAAGGTACTGGGGCAATGCAGCCAGAAAAACAGTATGCCAGTTTCTCAGCATGGGCTGGGGAGACGTGCATCCCATGGATCTACGGATGTACAAGCTTGGTTTTGAAACACAGTAATACTCTAAAGTGGTGACACAGATGATTTGCGAGTCCTCAGAAAAGGACATGGTGAGCACTAGGAACCAGGACAGATGCACTGGAGGAAACATAAAGATCCTACGTGCCTCTTTTTCACAGGTCTAAGGACAGGTGAGAGTGGGGTGCCATGCCCACAGGCAGACATGTGAGAGCAGACGGCTGGGGTTCCTAGCACCCTGTGCCTCACTGGCGTGGATGCAGAGGACTGGACTGGCTAAGGGGTCCTTTTGCTTAACACTCCATGAAGGCACATTTACTCAGAGAAAAACACCAGAGGGAGAAAGGCCTTCATATGGACAAGAGATACAAATTCTGTGCCTCCCTGTACCCCAATGTTTACAGCAGCCATGTCCACAATAGCCAACTACAGAAAGAGCCCCAATGTCCACAGACAGTTGAATGGATAAAGATATGATATATATACAATGGAATACCTCTCAGCCACCAAAAAAATGAAATCTTGCCTATTTGCGATGATGTGGATGGAACTAGAGAGTATTATTTAAGCAAAATAAGTCAGTTAGAGAAAGACAATTATATGATTTCACTCATATGTGGAATTTAAGAAACAAAATAGAAGAGCATAGTGGAAGGTAGAGAAAAATAAAACAAGACAGAATCAGACAGGGAGACAAAGCATAAGAGACTTAATCATAGGAAACAAACTGAGGGTTACTGGAGGGGGTGCGGGTGATGGGGTAACTGGGTGATGTGATGAGCATTGGGTGTTTGGGTTCTCTTAAAGTTTGTATTTATCTATTTGAGATATAGAAAGTGAGAGCTGTGAAGGCTGAGAAAAATCAAGGCCACCCCACCTCAGGTTTAGCCTTAGCATAAGTACAGCCATCTCAGACCCCTATGCCCAAGGGCTGAACTTTTCTTACTTACTTTAGTTCCAGGAAGCCCCACCCTACTTTAGTTCTAAAGACCCCCACCCTACTTTAGTTCCAGGAAGCCCCACCTTGCTTTAGTAACAGGAACCCATAAACACCCCTGCCTTAACTAAGCCCTGGGTCCAAGTCCCTACTCCCCTATGTAGGTTATATTTGGGCCCAAGCTTAAGCTTGTCAAATAAACCCCCGTGTGATTGCATTGGTGCTTGGCTCTTTGGTGGTCTCTCAGACAGGAAAACTCGGGCACAACAAGAGCAAGCATGAGCAATGGGGGAGGTGAGGGATCAGAGGAGGAAGAGGGGGGGAGTGGCAAGGGAGAGGGGCAGAGGGAGAGAAAGAGGCAGCTCTTCACTGAGCTGGGAGCCTGGGCTTGATCCCAGACGTGAATCAAAGGGAGATACTTAACCCCTGAGTGACCCAGGTGCCCCTGAGTACTGGGTGTTATATAAGACTGATAAATGACTGAACTCTACCTCTGAAACTAACAATACACCATATGTTAATTAATTAAATATAAGGTTTTTTTTAATAGTAAAGAAAAAACAAAAACCCACTAAGAAACAAAAAGACAAATTCCATGCCTCCCCAAAGTCCCAAACAAGCTCACATCCATCTGTGCTTTATACTAATTGGGGCAAGCATATTTAGAAAGTCTCTTCATTTTCTTGGGACCTGATAGAGAAGACAGTATTTTTAAGGAAATAAATGCCTCGTTGAGCATTCATACCAAAAATGCTTGAATTTATGAATCAATGCCCCTCGGACTAGAACCTTTTCCTGCATGCATAGATCATTTCCTCCCTCCATCAGGACTCTCCCCAGTGTCGCTTCCTTAGAGAGGTTTTCTCCAACCTGCCTGATGTAAGATAGTATTTGCCCCCTCTCATACTCTGAGTGTCTTGTTTTATCTTTCTGCATAGTCCTTGACATTAGGATACCATACGATATACTCTAGCTCTTACCACTATCTAATATTATATATACTATGATACGTGTGTGTGTGTGTGTGTGTGTGTGTGTGTGTGTGTGTGTGTCTGCTGCTGTATGTATGTCTTGCAGAGCCAACAAATTCTATGTGAATGATGTCCCTATATTGTGTGGTAGCCTTGTCCTTTTGAATGTCAGCTCCATGAGGGTGTGGTGAAGCTCGGCCTGAGAGAGCACTGACTTGAGGGAAGGAAGAGGAGGCTGGACAGGGTAGCCCTTGTATAACTGAAGTACCATCACAACAAAATAAGAGGACTTTCTCTGCTGCCCCTGATGAGTAAAGCTATGGGAAACAGGTCTGACAACAGATGCAAAGCTTAGTCATAATTAGATGCCCTCTGAGCTATGAGCTCCCAGTCCACCAGCAGAGATACTCAAGCAGAGGCTACAAGGTAACTTGGCCCAGATACTTTAGGCTCTACCCAAAGGGGTGAGAACCTAGGTTGATCTGAAGATCGTTTTTCAGTCCAACCTCATTCTACATACAGTGATCTTATTTTCTGAACCCCAAACCAAGATCTGTGGTCCTATAAAAAGACTATGTTGCTTCTGGATTTGAAAGACCATCTATCTAGCAGATTTAGTGCTATTAGTCACCAAAGTATTGAGTTTCCAGGAGATGTCAATGATTGAAACAATGAGAAAACATTTGAAATTGGGACTTTCCTGAGAAAGGGAAGACGTAAAATCATTCCAGGACAGGAATTTTCCTCTCTTTGGGTACTCCTGTTTTAACTAAATAGGCAGAAACTCTTGGTTGGAGTTCACTCTTTTTTTTTTTTTTTCTAGCACAGGTTTTTATTTTTTGAAAGATTCTTAATTTTCTTAAGTAATCTCTACATCCGGCATGGGGCTCAAACTCACAACCCCAAGATCAAGAGTTGCATGCTCTACAGACTAAGCCAGCAAGCTCCCCACCCCCCAGGGTTAAGTTTTCTTGAACCATGGTGTCTTCTTCCAAAAGCTCAGTACCAAAATGTAACTATTTATTTTTGTTCATTCAGATTTAAAAAATCAAGAAGCCCTTGGAAAAGCTTCTGGGAGCACAGTAAAATTCCAGGCCCTCTCAGAGAAGCTATGTAACCCTTCCCTCACAATGTCACTGCTACCTCTATGGGGAAACTGCAGTCTGTGGAGTTTATCAAGGCCCCAGCTACCCTAGTTCCTCCAGCCTACACCAGAGTGCCTTCCAATCAACGCCCCATTTTAGGATTCTTACACCAAGAGGTGGGTGGGGTGAAAGACTCTCTCCCTGCACTCACTGTTGCCACCCTTGGCCAAATCTGGACTCTCCTTTATCCACAGGAATCAATCAGACTGATTGAGATATTGTAATTCCAGATAGCAAGCATCAGGCAGGTATCAGCTGTTCTGTATTAGACACAATGTTCTTTTCAATAGACTACTTTGTTTCACACTGACAGTCATTTTTCACCCTGCATGGCAGAATTTCAAAGCCAAGAATCCTGCATTACACGGTAAACAAACAAAATTAGGCTCAAAATTGCCTTTTTTTGATTTTGATATATTAATCAACTCTTCAGGAAAGCTTCTAAACATTTTCAATTACATAAAAAAACAGGCTGGCAACATTTTCCAACTTCAAAAAAACCAGGCTGAGTTAAAGGTTTGTTTTCTATGCCACGGGTACTGGATATTACATATTTGCAACTGTTTCTGTTTTAGGACAGATTGATTAATAGCATTAGTTCTAAAGAATCCCACATGTTGGGGGGGGGGGGCGGGGATAGGGGATGGGGGTAGTACTTCCATCTGTGATCTTCATTATCCAAGGCAGATCCATCTATTTTGGTGTGTTTCCTTCTTGCTTCAGGGGCAGCCTTGGGTCCCTGTGCATCTCTGGAACTATGGGCCCCATGGTCGCCATGAAGTGCTGACTGTGAGTCAGCCGGTTACAGTGGAGATAGAAGGCAACTAATGGGTCACATGAGTCAAGGGAAATCTTGACACTCCAGAGTCCCCGCCTCCTCCATGTACTTAACATCTTACTTGATTAGACAGGAAAATTAACAGTGAAACTAAGAAAGAAAAGATGCTGAAAAAGGAAACAACAAGGAGGGTACGGTTAAAGGGAATGTATACCCAAAAAAACATATACTGGACAATTACGTGTTAAAGATTTGACATGAAAGTAGCCAAAGTATTTCATCATATCTACTGTTACTTTATATCTACTGTTATATCTACTGTTACTTTCTACTGTCACTTTCTTTAAGAAGTAGAAATCAAGGGAACCTGGGTGGCTCAGTGAGTTAAAGTCTTTGCCTTCGGCTCAGGTCATGATCTCAGGGTCCTGGGATCGATTCCCGCATCGGGCTTTCTGCTCAGTGGGGAGCCTGCTTCCTCCTCTCTCTCTGCCTGCCTCTCTGCCTACTTGTGATCTCTGTATGTCAAATAAATGAAATAAAAATCTTTAAATTTAAAAAAAAGGAAGTAGAAATCATAGAAAGAATGCTACTAAGGGAACTAAAATGTTTACACATCCTTCCCTAAATGTATTCCTCAGGAGCTTAAATGGTGACTATAGTTCATACTGTATTACATATTTGAAACTGCTAAAAGAGTGAATCTTAAAAGTTCCCATAACCAAAAACCAAACCAAACCAAACCAAAAAAAACCATAATTACATATGGTGATAGATGTTAATTAGTCTTACAGTGATGGTCATTTTGCAATATATACAAATATCAAATCATTATGTTAAATGCCTAAAACTAATATAATGTTGTCTGTAATACCCCTATAAAATTTCTTCATTAAAATAGAAAAGAAAAGAGCTTAAGACAACTCCTGCTGTTAATTGCTTAAGTTTTCTGTAACCTTTAAAGCACTATCTTATCTATTAGATAAAACTGGCAAGTTATCAGGATTTACTTAATCCCTGTACTTCGCAGTGGGTGTCACCTATAAGAACAGAAAAGAATTGGAATTCCGAAAATCTGGTCATGCAAAGGGCTTACAATATATGGTAGAAACTGGACAAAAATGCTTGCAAAACATATTTGGAATACCTGACATGTGAAAACAAATGTGATCTTTATATAATTAGATAAGGCTGTGTGTATTTACTACAGGGGAATTTCACCACCCTTATTAAAATAAACAGGACTTAAAAGCTTTCGGCACTTGAAGGAGCTGCTCCTGAGGGACTGGCAGGCTGAGCAAGTGATCGTAGCTCTGCCCTGTGATTTCTCACACACACACACACACACACACACACACACACACACACACACAATTTTCTTGGTACTCCCTACTGCAAATAAGACATATTAAAATCTTTAAGACTTTATTATTTCACTTTTCATAAGATGCATAAAAGCAATCAGGCTTATAGAGTCTGGCACAATAACTACATGACCCTCTTGGCCCCCACAAATATTCATTCTTATTCACGAAAGGAGCTAGTGATTCAACGCTAATCTGGGGCTGTAGGCCTCTTGCATGCCATTCAAGACAGAATTTGTAGGTCTTGTCCTAGGATTCTCCAAAATTAGGGATGTCTGTCAGCTTCAACACAGACTGTACTTCAATTCTTTATATTATGATGGGTAGGAAATTTCAGGATGCCAGAAGATAAAGACTCATAAAAGAATATTAAGCACTTGTCACCACCTATCAAATGCAATGCCAACCAATATTTCAGTATAACTCACAGACTTCCAGAATTCTGCCTAAAGGAGAAAATTTTTATCAACCAAAGCTAGCACTGCTCAATTAGGGAGTTGTGAGTGGAAAGGAGTTTCACCCCCTACTGGTGAGTTTCTGTAAGAATGAGTTAGAGGAAGATTTCCCAGTAAGTAGATAGAATCCTGAGAAAGGTTTTACTTGTTTATGGGCAGAAATCAGAAACATATAGTACCATCAAGTTACTCTTTGTTCTGCCTTATATGGGACAGAAAAGAACAAGTTTCTTCCCAATCTCTCTCTATAGACATACCCATTGAAAAGGCAGGCAGGTTTTCTAAATTAATAGGCTTTAAACAGGTATTTTTAAAGTTTTCTGTAGATATTTCTTATTTTCCTCCTCACTATAGATGTACTGTAGCCTGTCTGCCAGAAAAGGGAATAGGACTTTGTTCTTTGATTAAGAACACTGATCACAGTCTTATTAGTTTAGTTATTACCAAGAGAAGAAGAAATCACTGTTGACGATGCCAAAGGCTCAGGCCCCAGCTGGCGACTTTCCTAAGAGTCTCTCTGAACTCTCATTCACAGTTTGCTTTGCTTAGATAGGAATACTTGACTGCACAGTATCACCCTTAACTGAGTCCCCATCCTCTGCTTTCATGGTTTGATCCCCTGATGGATCCATTGACGAAACTCCTGATGAAACCATGACATTCAAAGAAGAGTTACTCACACGGTAAAGGGAGATACTATAGTGTCAGTGACTACATGGTAAAGGCATGTCAAGGGATAGCAGCAAAAATGGAGCAACTTATTAAAGAGTGAAATTAATTGAGGAAGATTTTCTAAAGGTGGTAAGACCTCCCTGTAGGCTTGATCATTATCCAAATGCATTCATTTTATAAGGTGACTATAAACTTTAACCCTGGTGATTTATACGAATTAATTAACATCCATGTCTAGTAATCACCCAGCAGAAAAATTAAATATATCTGAAATACATGTCAAATTAACTTTTTGTTTCATTTATCACAACACTAATCCCAATTCACATATGTTCGGCCTTCTAAAGTTCAGCTGCTATTACATGATTCGGTATAGGCTCATGACTTTAAAAAAAGGAGGAAACTTAATTTTCAAGACATCTAAATTAAGCATTTTTATTAGGAAAACAGTATGTCAGCTCAAAGGAGACGGCTATGCTAAGGTAACGAAAGGTCTACAGCATTCCTTGCGCTAACTGAGGTGGTTCCCCATTCCTGTTGGCCTCCTTCAGTGTACTGGGTCCCAGAATGAGGATAACCAAAGAACTTTAAGGAGGAAAAAGAAACTGCAACAAAAATGGAACCCTGTGAGATTAATAAACTATATCATTTAACATTTATATGATTGTACCTAAAACACTAATTTAAGGTATAAAGAAATTTTCCTGGTTAAGAGAAGTTTAAGTACTTACATGTATCAAGAGAGTGGTCATTGGCAAGTGAAACCAAGTGAGCAGGCCCGTGTCTGGTCCTACTGAGCAATTGTCAGACTTCAGCTTATTTTGGCAACTACAATCAAAGAATACAAAGAGACCAGCATTATAATTGCATGATTTTACATTGCATCAGCTAGAGCATTTCTATTGAAAATATGAAAGCTAAATAAAATTGGTTTAAATAACGTCTTTTCTTATATTACAGAATAAGAGGCCCAGAGGTAGAGTAGCTTCAGGGTGAGTCACCTGGTAATTCACAGACATCATGAAGGACCCAGGTGTTTTCCATCTGTCTACTCTGCAAATATAAGCATGCTGGCCTCTCCCCTGAGGCAAGCACCTCCTCAAGGTGCTAAGACTGGCTTCTGCAATTCCAGGCAACATATAAGGATGACAACAGGCAGAGACAGAAGTGTTTCCTTACACACATAAATTTTATGCGAAAGCACCTTCCTCCTCAAACACTATCTCTCAGTTCTCATTGGCCAAAAATATGGCACTTACCCATGCCTAAAGCAATCACTGGAAGGGGAATAATCAGCATTAGAATGTTTGGACTACTTGAGATTCACTTCACCTCAAGGCTAAGTGAAACTCCAACTTCCCTTAAAGCACACCGGCCATGAATATGTGAGAAAAATTAGGGTTCTGCTAGCAAGAAACAAGGCTAGGGACAATGGCAGGGGAGCAGGAAGCCCAGAGTGTCTGCCGCATTTGCGTAATAAGAATAGAAATAGAGCTCAACTCACTGCACACAACTCAATGCACAGAACTAGCACTAATGGCTGAACCGGTAGTATTACGCATATAAGACTAGCCATTGTTTCTATAACAGCATGTCTTCACAGAGAGCTACAAAGACGTGAATCTTTCTCTTTAAAAGGCACTAAGTGATTATAATCAAAGAACAAATCATTGCTAAATCCATATCATCTACATGAACCCAGAATAGATATTTCCTCTTTTATTGAAAAATCAAGGGTTCCCTTTACTGGAAATTTCAGTTCCAATGAGTTTCCAGTAACAGTTTCACATTCCAGATACACATTTGTAATACATTTGTATTGGTTAATCGGGCTCAATTTATCTAAAGAGCCACTAAAAGGGCCAATTGTTTATGCAAATTAGGAATCATGGCTGTATTAAAAAGTAATTTATTATATAATGTGCTACCTGAATATACTCAGACATACATCATTTAATTTTTCATTTCATTCCAAATTCTTCATTTATTACATATTCATGTCTCACATGGAAAAAAATGGTTAAGATGATATTTGTTAAGTATGTGTTCATTTCTGAAAAGAAAAGAATATTTAATCAACTGAAATACTTTTTTATTAACATATAATGTATTATTTGCCCCAGGGGTACAGGTCTGTGAATCATCAGGCTTACACACTTCACAGCACTCACCATAGCACATACCCTCCCCAGTGTCCATAACCCAACCACCCTCTTCCTACCCCTCTCCCCCAGGCAACCCTCAGTTTGTTTTGTGAGATTAAGAGTCTCTTACGGTTTGTCTCCCTCCCAGTCCCATCTTGTTTCATTTTTCCCTTCTCTACCTCCCAAACCCCCCACGTTGCCTCTCAAATTCCTCATATCATGGAGACCATATGATAGTTGTCTTCCTCTGATTGACTTATTTCACTCAGCGTAATACCTTCTAGTTCCATCCATGTCGTTGCAAATGATAAGATTTCATTTCTTCTGATGGCTGCATAGTATTCCATTGTATATACATACCACCTCTTCTTTATCCATTCATCTGTTGATGGACATCTAGGTTCTTTCCATAGTTTGGCTATTGTGGACACTGCTGCTATAAACATTCGGGTGCACGTGCCCCTTCGGATCACTACATCTGTATCTTTAGGGTAAATACCCAGTAGAGCGATTGCTGGGTTGTAGGGTAGCTCTATTTTCAACTTCTTGAGGAACTTCCATGCTGTTTTCCAGAGTGGCTGCACCAGACTGCATTCCCACCAACAGTGTAGGAGGGTTCCTCTTTCTCCTCATCCTCACCAACACCTGTCGTTTCCTGACTTTTTAATTTTAGCCATTCTCACTGGTGTGAGGTGGTATCTCATTGTGGTTTTGATTTGTATTTCTCTGATGCTGAGTAAGGTTGAACTCTTTTTCATGTGTCTGTTGGCCATCTGGATGTCTTCTTTGCAGAAATGTCTGTTCATGTGCTCTGTCCATTTCTCGATTGGATTATTTGTTCTTTGGGTTCAACTGAAATACTTAATGAGAAATAACACTATTAAATATTTTACTATCTTGGGGCACCTGGGTGGCTTAGTGGTTAAGCCTCTGCCTTCAGCTCAGGTCATGATCTCAGGGTCCTGGGATCGAGTCCCGCATCAGTCTCTCTACCTGGCAGGGAGCCTGCTTCCTTCCTCCTCTCTTGCTCTGCCTGCCTCTCTGTCTACTGTGATCTCTCTCTGTCAAATAAATAAATAAAATCTTTTTAAAAATTTACTATCTTTAAGGGATATCAGGAGAAGCAATGTGGTACAACTATAAAGCCATCAACTGAGAGGCAGGAGACGTGAGTTCTAAATCTAATAGCATTTATTCAGTACTCACTATATACCAGGCACTATGCTATGTGTTGAATTCATGTTCATTTATTTAATCCTCATAGTAGCCCTATAAACTATGTATTATGATCATCCCATTTTCAGATGCGGAAACTGAGTCACAGAGAGGTGATATAAATTGCACAAGGTCACAGAGCTCACAAGTGGCAGGAGGAGGATTCAAACCCAGACCCTGTGACATCAGAGCCAAAACACTCAACCGTAGTGCACTACAACCTCTCTAGTCCTGGAATTGTCATGATTGTTTCACCTTGTCAGAGCCAATTTCCTAATGAATTAAACAGAAAGTTGGGTAGAAAATTTCCAGATCTAGCACTTAAAATGTCAAGAAAGTCTTGACCTTACAGACATCCTCCTCTGCCAAATTATCTATATTAAAGTTATATGTATCATACATGGCCAAACACGTGTGTCTGGACCCTCTACTAACTGCAAGATGATCCAGAGGAAGAAATAACTAAAAAGCCAACAATGGTATGTAAGTCACAGGAAAAATAAAACTCCTTGGAGGAATAAGATGCAGTTTATTAGGCTAAGTTCATCAATTGCCCCAAACACTGGCATGAGATCAATTTAGGAGGCCATCTACGCAGTAGGGTTTCCTACAACATGACCTCTAAATTGACTAAAGGTCTCCCAAAGTATGCTACAATATTTCTGGACATTAGGCAGTAGAAAATTCTGCCCGCTTCAGAGCAAAAAGTCTCTCTTCTGTCTAAGCCTTCTAAAAGAGTTAGAATTGAATTACTTTAAACCATCTCACCAAACATAATTATGAGTATTTTTGAGATTCCACAAATACCCTCTTTGGGGACTCTAGACACAGAGACACAGAGTAGAGCTATATATTTACAATATGCAATAATATGCAATATTAAATTTATTTCTCTAAACAGTGTGAACTATCCATCAAAGTGACCTACCATTCAGCTTGTCTGAAGGGCAAAATTTTAAATCTAAGTGATTAAAAGCTGAAATCTTATTTTAATAATACAAGCAGCATTGGACAGTATCTTCCCATGGTCAGTGAAGTTCCTACATGCTACACTGTTTCACTGTGAGTAAAGAGGGACATCAAGTGGCCTAAGTTCTGGAAGACTCCTGTCTTGTCAGTGGCATTTTCTCAACCCAAACTGTGGAGCAACTATGATCCTTGATGGAATGGCAGAGCAAAGCAGTGCAAAGGAGAGAAAACTTCAAACTACTCATCTTCTTAAATAATCACTTGAATAATTTCAGCAGAATTTTGTAAGGATCAAATTTCATTGGGTTAGAGACTTCTTTTGGGCACACAGTAATATCTCAATCATCTGCAACAGATAAGGGATATAATAACGTGAATACAAAAATAATTCATGTATCATGGTGTTTGTATGTATGGAGGTATTTGTTTTGTAGACAAATTTGCTTTCCTATTGCATTCTTTTTATGTTAAATAATAAATTTGTTATTCCTAACCAATTTTTTTAAAAAAAAGACCAAAAACAATCCTAAAGCATTGTTGGTCAAACTGTGAAAAATAAATTTGCTACTATAGTATGCAAGAACTTATCCATAACTTTTTAAAAAGGATAGTTACAGCTTGTTTACATCTATCATTTGGAATATATTGCATTATATATTGTATATATATTATATATCTCAAAAATACTCAAAAGTGTTGGGCACTTCTATTCATACACAATTCTAATCTCTTTGTCCTGTTTATGGAATAGATAAGGTAAGAAGACTTTTATGACATTTTCCCACTGAAAGCTAAGGTAGGCAGCTGGAGAACTGCATAGAAAGCCACTAGTGACAAGAACCATTTGCCTGTTATTTAAATGTTTCTTTGCTCAGGAAAGCATGATGTTCCTTTCAGATCCTTTCCTCCCTTAGTCCTTCAGGCCAGTCAGAGTCTACGGATGAGAGGAGAAATGAGAGAATTACCCTTCTGTCTTGTCTGAGCCATTGAAGTCATAGTAAAATAGAGTAGTTGAGGCTGATACGGAAATTTCAAAATGAAAGAGTCAAACCAGTACAAACTGAAATAACAAAATTCATTATAGAAGAGTGAGAACTTCAGAACCAAGGGAAGTTTAATCACTGAAGTGATTCAAGTGTGGGCGAGGAGCCCCAAGACCTCAGTTCCAAGCCTGCTCAGCCTCTTCCAAACTTCTGGGTTATTTAACCGCTCTACATTGTGTTTCCTTATCTGTGAAATGGAAAGACTCACCTCCAAGGGTTATGGTGAGAAATAAGTAATCAGACCAGAGGTGCCGGTCGACCGTGCCTGGCACAGAGCCAGGCACATTATACATGCATTATAACTACTCCTCTTGTTAATCCAGGAGTAAGATTATTCCACTGAGAGTATCTGGACAGGACATCCTGACCTAAGAATGCCTCTTATTTTACATATTGGCATAATTTATTTTTAAATTCTTCCTTTCATAAATTCTCTTTTGAAAATTTAGTTCCAGAAGTAATATAAGTTTTTTAAAAAAGTGAAAACTACTGAACAGGTTAGAAGTGAGAGTCCTTTTCCCATCCCCAATGCTGACTCTGATTATTCTTACTTTAAAAAGTAGCAACAGTTCTTGGCTTGAGGTATGTTTCTGATCCATTTACATGTTTAAACAAAAAGATAGGTTATCTATAATTTTTAAAGTACAAATTGAGCCATGTCACAGAAATTATTCTACGACTTGCTTTTTCACTTGGCAACATATCCTGGATATCTTTCATGATATGTTAATACATTTAGATATATACTGTTGACATAAATTTAATATTAAATGTTATGAAAACAAATAAGATAAATGATGAAAATAAGAATAAAGTGTTCTTTCATTGCTGTTTAACTTGTAAGTGTGATGATGGCACTGTGATTATGCTGTGGGGTTTGTTTTTGCTTTTGTTTTTTGAAGTTTTTACCATTTAGGGATACCTACTGAAATTTTTACAGATAAATTATATATGATGCCTACGATTTGCTTCAAAATAATTGGAAGAGGGATGGAGAGAAGGAAATCATATTTAAAAGAAGATTGGGCAAGAGTTGATAATAAAGCTGGTTGGTGAGTTTATGAATATTAGACTCCTTTTTGTACTTTTGAGTATTTATGAAGTTTTCCATAACAAAAAAATTTTAATTATTTTGTGTCCTTAAAATATATCTACTAAATTCCAAACAGCTATATATTCAATTCACAGCAATTAATTTTGTTAAAGATTTATTTTGTTTTTTTAAAGACTTACTTATTTATTTACCTGACAAGTAGGCAGAGAGGCAGGCAGAGAGAGACGGGGAAGCAGGCTCCCCACCAAGTAGAGAGCCCGATGCAGGCCTCGATTCCAGGACTCTGAGATCATGACCTGAGCTGAATGTGGAGGTATAACCCACTGAGCCACCAAGCGCCCATTTTTAACAATTTTATTCATTTACTCCAGAGAGAGAAAGAGAGACAGAAATGGGGGAGGAGCAAAGGGAGGGACAGGCAGACTCCACGCTCAGCTCAGAGCCCAAGGTGGGGCCTAATCTCAGGAGCCTGAGATCATGACCCAATCAAAACCAAGAGTCAGTTGCTTAATTGACTGAGCCAACCAGGTGCCCCGGTTCCTTCCTTCCTTTCTTTTTTTCTCTTTCTTCCTTTCCTTTCTCTTTCCTTTCCCCCTTTCCTTTCCTTTCCTTCCTTCCTCTTTCTTTCTTCCTTTCCTTTCCTTCCTTCCTTCCTTTCATTCTTTCTTTCTAAGATTTATTCATTTATCTTAGAGAAAGAAAAGACTGAGAGAGAGAGAGCTTTGTGGGGAGGGATGGAGGGAAGGAGAGAATCTCAAGCAGACTCCCTGCTGAGTTCAGAGCCCCATGTGAGGCTTGATCTCATACCCTGAAATCATGACCCCTCAGAGGCTTAACTGACTGAGCCACCAGGGGGGTCCCTATAGCAATTGATTTCTGATTAGATTAATCAATAAACTTAATCATTCCTAATGCCTATCCCATAAGCAGCACAAAAGAAAGCAACTTAGCTTCTTTGTAGGTTGAATGTTACTATAAAAAAATCCAAATATGGGCGCCTGGGTGGCTCAGTGGGTTAAGCCGCTGCCTTCGGCTCAGGTCATGATCTCAGGGTCCTGGGATCGAGTCCCGCATCAGGCTCTCCACTCTGCAGGGAGCCTGCTTCCCTCTCTCTCTCTCTGCCTGCCTCTCTGCCTACTTGTGATCTCTCTCTGTCAAATAAATAAATAAAATCTTTAAAAAAAAAATCCAAATATGATAACCAACCTAGAGAAGCGATGCTCACTAATGATATGGGAGGTTATTTATCAACAAGTGTAAATTATAAACTTTTAAAATTATTGCTTTTTAGAGTTAATGAGGAAGTGTTTTCCTTTTTCTGTTATACTGGAATTATTGCAGCTGGATGAAAAAAGGAAAACATTTCTCTAATCTATGTAGAATCAAGAAGTCAAGAAGATAATGTGTGCTCTGTTCACCCAGACAGGACACATTCCATCAGGAATGCACTCACCAAAATTCTGCCCTGCTGAAGCCAAGAGAAAGCCTTTGTTTTGCCAAAGGAGCTGAACAATTTTTTGAGTTTTTGGTTTCTGTTTTGCTCTACACACACCTCAGTAGTTCCAAGAAGGCAACCAAGCCCTTACTATCTCATATGGCACAGAGCAGAAGTTGTGTGTTTTCTACAGCTCTTCCTGACTTTTGTCAAAGCCTACATTGACTGAAGAGGTAGACCTATGTGCCCTATAGGCAGACGGGATAGCCAGAGTACCTTCTAGGACAGCAATGGGAAGAGTTAAAGCTTTCTCAGTATTGGAAAGAGGTCAGGATTCAGAAGGCCCAGTGAGATGCAGTATCTGGAAAGGCAAGGAAGGACCTGTGAGGTACACCCAAAGAGGTTAACACTTGACCCCCAGTCCTTTCAAAGATTCTTGAACACCAAGGATGCACTATAAACAGTGGAGGAGCAGAATCTAAAATGACCAAGCTGGCTGAACAATGGCCATCTCCAAATTATCCAGAGAGATCTAATGATCAGTGATGAGAGGAAGTTTCACTTATGCTTCAACAGATTCAAGACCCTGAACCTTTGCATGAAAGTTTGAGCCAGGAGGACAGTAATAAATATTTAGTTAATTCCTGCCAGCCCAGAAGTATGAGGCAATCTTAGATTCAGGTTTAAGTGAACTTTAAAGATGTCCAATATTATTTATCAATTTGGGTTTGTGTTTGCTAATTCACAGAGTCTACTCCATTTAAAAAGCAACCATGCCAATAAAAGTGCTAGAAAAGCAACCTTCCTTCATGCTGTAATAACCATCCTTCACAACTACACAGCTTTTTCCATTTGGCAAGGTGTTTTGACATGTTACCTCATTTGATCCTCTCAGAGTTAAGAGGGCTTGGTGGCTTTTGAGCTGTTGAGAGTAGATGTGCAGGAGCAAAAATGGCTTAATGGAAGTGAGGGTTTTCTTCCAGACATCTGGTCACTAGATATTTTCTTAGCTTTGTTGTATTCTCTTGCTCTCTGTCTCACACACATCCTTGTCAGAAAGAAGAAGAAAATTTCACTCAACACTTCATTTAAAAATATCTGGACATTGGGGAGGGTATGTGCTTTGGTGAGTGCTGTGAAGTGTGTAAACTTGACGATTCACAGACCTGTACCCCTGGAGATAAAAATATATGTTTATAAAAAATTAAAAATTAAAAAAAATTAAGCCATGTGATAGTAATAATAGGTACATTATGCACAATAAAGTTTGTATATAGAGATAGAAAAAAATATCTGTGCAAAGTTGTCATTTGTAAGGTGAAATTCACAGAACCCAACGCCAAGGATGACTTCACTGCCTAAGGGGTTGCAATTTAGGCTGCCACCCAATGTTGGTAGTAGGTAATGGTCAAACCTTCTTGAGAACTGGAGAAAAACAAAACAAAGAAACAGGCAGGCATTCCCACAAAGGAAAGAGATTATAACACTTTGTAATGCCTTCTTACTATCAAAATCACATATCTTTCCTAAAAACAATTCAAAAAACATTAAGTTTATTTAAGGAGGATTGTTTTTTGTTTGTTTGTTTGTTTGTTTTTCCCAGCGCAAATGGTTTGGTTCAAATTCTCAACAGCCTTCTTTTCAACTACTGGCTTTGACTTCTATAACCTGATCTCTCCTTTTTTATGAATAAAAAGAACTTACCAGGGGTAAAAAAAAAAAAAAAGAAGACTATTTAGTCTCTACAGCTCTCTGCTTTAAGACTTTTCTTTTGTTCCTCCTCATTATTAGCACACAATTTCCCCTTGGGGAAAATAAGCATCCATCCATCTTAACTGTAGCTTGACTTCCACAATCATACATGTTCCCTTAATACTCGATTTCCGCATTCTTTTTCTTTCTAAGGACTTCCTCCATCCTTCAAAAGGTTCTTTCAGGTTTGGACATAGTGGCTTCATTTGTATAAACTGGTCATATTTTTAATTTTTTTCCTTTTCATAATCCCCATGGCAACTGGCTTCTTTGGAAACTTCCATGGAAAGTCCAAAGATATATCTTTTGACTAAATAGAGTATTTTGAATAGAGTTAGTACAGGAAAATAAGCTGGTTTCATTACCACATCTCTGGCCTTTCATTATTGTTTTGTTTTGTAAAATGAAAAAAAAATTTAAATATCAATTCAGCTAGATAGAACTGATTAGGTGTTCTGGAGCTTACATGTTATTAAAGAATGTGAATAATTTTAAAGATGTTGTGTCACCCATTTTAAACAGCAGTTTTCACATATCCACTCAATAAGAATTAAGTATTTAACTGCCTGAAGCTATGAAAGATTCAGATAACTATAAAACTTAGAACTGTCCTCCTGCACCTGCAGTCATGTTAGGTAACAATAAAAGATAGTATAAAACTAAACCCTGAAACTATACAACAGCCCTATCAGCATTTGGAATGAAAATGGAAATGATCATTTTCAGTTGATGTAAGAGGAAGGCAAAATCTGAATTGGGTTCTGAGTGATGCTGAAAGACAACATTATTCTAGGCATCGTCCCAGAAATAGAAGACAGTAGGAATGTTTACATGGGGGCACAGGTATATGTGGAATGTTTGGAGGCACACTGTCTAGATCAGTTTAGCTAAAGGACAGTAAATTGAGGTATACAAGACAGGGTTGGGGAATAAGGCTAGAGGTATTGGAAGCCGTGACTATTAGCCTGGATTTTATCTCGTAATAGGATTAACTAGTTTAAAAAAAAAAATTTAATCTAAAAGAAGTTAGTATCTAAAAGAATTTTTGAGATGACTTTTGTTTTTCCTTTCTCCATTTCCCTACTCCACTTTCAACCAGAGTGACCTCAAAAATGACATAATTCTATCATACAATTTTAAAGTGTCTTTCTCCTCTTTAAAACAATTCAGTAGCTTCGGTGTCTTTGGAAATCCTACTGACTTAACATGCGGCATTTAGAGATCTGGCCCTACCTTGTCTCTCCAGACTTGTCACTTATACCATAGGTATCATTCAAACTGCTTTCTACCTCACTGAAACCCTCCTTTGTCCTCTCAGTCCTTTCCCTTTCTGGTCTCAGCTTAAATGTCACTCCCTCAAGGAAGGCTCTCCAGGCTCCTCAAATCCAGATTAGGTTTCCTGCCATATCTCTTATCTCTTAGTCTTTAGGACCTGTATCTTGTCTGTGGCATATCTTCAGGGGAGGAGCAGTTCCCCTAGCACCTATTAAAGAGCCAAGAACAAAACAGATGCTCAAAAATATTTGTTAAAGAATGAAAAAGACAGGGGGTATAAAAAACAGGAGTCTATGGCTATCCACAATCATTAGGAAGACTCAATCATTAAGTTCAAGGATAGGCTTGTGACAATGGAAAAGAAAGGATGAATAGGAGCACAATAAAAAAGCGAAATGGAAAGTTCACAGACCTGGAATTCTGAGTTGATGCAATTTGGTATACACAATTAGGAGATTCACCTAATTCAGCAGTGTCCAAATCCTGACTGATCCTCAGAATCATCCAGTAATAAGGATGAATTGGGGGTTTTGATGTGTTTTTTCCTGATAATTCTGTCATTACCACATCTAACCAATGTTTAGGAACTATTTACCTAGATGTCCGGCAAGGCAACTTTCAGCACTAAGTTCTAATTTAACCAAGATAACCACAAACAAGTAAGTGTTAAGAGGACTTGGTAAGTAAATGTAAGAGCAGAAAGGATGTATTACACTAACCGGATTTTTTAGGGGACTGACCTAGTCACAATTTGCATAGAAAAGGCAGCCAGTAAACACTAGCTTATCAAATGAGCCAGGTGAGCAGTAAAAGGAAGGGTCGAGTTGATGCTGGATGTGAGTTTCCCAACTGAGGCTCTACCAATTATATGTCCTTCAGGGCTATGTCAACGAACTCCCTTCCTTCTTGCCACAAATGGGTATTTGTACTTGACACTGCTATTTTGGCTATTACAGACATTATCTCTTCTTTGGTTTACAGCACCCAGTTTCCCTTTAAAGAATTACCCTCCCCCCATTTTGCATAGTCCTACAAGAACCATAATTAGGTCTTGACTCGCTCTTAGACTTTGAAAACCTCAGTGTTCTTAGAGCAGAGAAATCAGTTGGTGTTTATCATTATTGCAGGGACAGTAAGTTAAATCCTGCTTCTGAGATCCTTGGGTTGCCCTGGTTTCTGACCTTTCAACTTGGCCTTGTTCTTAGACCCTTACTTCTAGAAACTACCCAGTATCCTTCTAATAAATCCCCATTTTATAAACCATTACCAATTTTTGATAATTGCAAAAGAAAAACTAATAGGAAGAAATATGAGCCATGTATGTAATTTTAAGTTTTACCACAGCCTCATTTTAAAAAGATAAAATTTTCATGCTAGATTTAAATACATCTGAGCCATTATTTCACCATGTCTTCGATATGAAAAAACATTGAGATATTTTACTTTTTGTTGTTCCAAGTCTTTGAGATGTACCATGTATCCTGTATTTTTTTAAACTTTTTTTTTTTAAGATTTTATTTATTTATTTGACAGAGATCACAAGGAGGTAGAGAGGCAGGCAGAGAAAGAGGAAGGGAAGCAGGCTCACTGCCAAGCAGAGAGCCCAATGCGGGGCTCGATCCAGGGACCCAGGGATCATGACCTGAGCCAAAGGTAGAGGCTTTAACCCACTGAGCCACCCAGGTGCCTCCGTACCATGTATTTTACACGTAGAGCTCACCTCACCTTGGACTCTAAATTTTCAAAGGTTAAAGTGAAATTCAATCCTTCCAAACCTAAAATGTGTATAATGAGAAAATATTTTACACTGCTCGTTCTTAAATTTAACTAAAATTAAATATTCAGTCACAATAGCCACATTTCGAGTGCTCAGCAGCTATATGTAACTAGGATTACTGTATTGGGCTGCACAGCCTTAGGTAAGATCTGCTTCAAGGTGAAGGGACTCAGGGGACCTTTTCTTGATATAACTGGAAGAACTGGAAAGTTTTTCACACTTCCAACAAATTCCATTATGAACAGATCCAGAATTGTGTGGAGACCTACAGAAGTATCTCTTCCCCCAAAATGCCATTACCTTGACTTTGTAAATAAAACAGGTCAACACACTGAGTGTGAAACTTATTCTCTGTATCCTATAATCTAGTAGCATAGAGCATTCAAGGAGTTTTCTTTCCAGTCAGGTGATTTAATCCAAAGTTAAAATTACATTAATACTCTTAAGTCACTTCTCATTTATTACATTTTGATGGGTGGGAAGAGTCTTTGGTGACTAGTTTTAATTATAAGTAATTTCATTGTCAAATAAAAATGTAGAAGTTTGAGGGTCAGGTTGAAGAAATTTGACTTTTATCTCTTGGACAGTAAGTTAATATAAATTTTGGAGTTGGAGAGTGACATGAGGAAGGCAATGTCTCAAAAAAGGAATCTGAATCCAGTCTGTGAGTAGACTGGTAACGAGGGGACCATGTGCCACATCCTTAGCTGATGTACAGATGCTCTTATTTCTGCCAGGAACTGTTTTCCTCTTAATTTGACAAGACATGTGCTCATCCTTCAAGATCTAGTTCACAGTCGGGCACTGTTTCCTGGACGCAGAGAGCAGGTTGGATCACGTCTTCACATCTGCTCCCACAGAACATCTTTCAAAATTCTAAACAGAAGTCAAATTCAGAGATAAAAAAATAGAATGGTAGTTACAGAGAAGGAAGAAATGGGGAATTACTGTTTAGTAGGTACAAAATTTCAATTTTGTAGGTTGAAATGTTAGAAAGTAAAGCACAGACAATGAAGTATCCCCCACATTGAGAAGGCACTTTAAGACTAGAAAATGAAGCAGGTCACTCCACACAGTTTACAAAGAGTTTTATTCAGGGTAACTTACTGACAACAGGGATTGGGCAGAGAACAAGTCACAGCAGCTGCACAGTTATTCTCTGAAAAATCCAGACCTTAATGTACAGATTTCATAAAGGTAAGAAACATGCAAAAGGGCACTGTACTGAGATCAAAGGGTTCAAACACACCTCAAAGGGCTCGCACACACCTGACAGCTAAACTTTAGTTACCTTATGGCAGCACCTGTGTCAAGAAGGGGAAACTACATTATCTCTAACCAAGTCATGGGAGGACAAAACAAGCCTCTCCTCATCCCAGCTTTTGTTGGCATTTCCAAGGCATGTACATTCATCTCCAGGGGTCCTGGAACCTAGAACCCCAAGAGAGGCCACTAAGGAAACATGGACAAGACGGAGAATGGTCAGAACTCCTACAAATGCGTCCCATGTATGTATGAGAGTGATGGTAGCACAAAACGAAGATTGATTGGAAGGCTATTCCCCAGGCTAGATCGTCCCCTTTCAGATCTCAACTACAATGTCAACACTTTTAAGAGTCCCTCCGTTTTCCAGGCCAGAAAGGTTTAGGTGCCTTTGCTATATCCTCTCATGAACCCCATACTTTCCTTACAGGCCTCTTATTACCGTAATTGCTATCTGTCACTAATGACGTGGTATGCTAGCTCGCTCAGGCTACCATAACGAGACAGTACAGACTGGGCAGCTTAAACAAAACTTTATTTTCACAGCTCTGGAGGCGGGAAGTTCAAGCTCAGGGTGTCAGCAGAACTGATTTCTTCTGAGGCCACTCTCGTTGTGTGCAGATGGCCACCTTCTATGTCCTCGCAGTGTTCCCTCTGGATGCATGCAACCATGGGGTCTGTGTGTGTCCAACTTCTTCTTACACAGACACCAGCGGACTGGAAGAGGACCTACACTAAGGGCCTTGTTTTAACTTATTGCCTTCTTTAAGGGCCCTACCTGCAAATACGGTCACATTCCACAACAAAACTCTGATGAATTTTGGAGGGACACGATTCAACCCAAACATGAGGACCTCTACTGTCCCCACTTGGGAAAATGATGACAACTCTTGTCTTGCTCTCATCCCAGAGCCTTCCGGTCGCTCTCCCTTCTTCTCAGAACACCCGGTCTCCAGCTCTTCGTGGAAGAGGTTTTTCTCAACTTTTAAGCGCTAGCGAGCACTATCGTGGGGACAGGAGCCAGCCTGGACCTTACCCAAAGTAACCCTAGGAGTCACTCTATCACATCATCCCTTTTCTTCTTCCCTGGCACTGGCCAGTGAGGTCAGCTGCAGGAAAGGCAGGTCGCGCGTCTTTGGGCTCGGCCGCAGCCCACTGCCTCACACGCAGCTGTGAATGAGCTCCTCCAACCACTTACCGTATCACAATGACTTCACGGACTCCACGGGGAAAACTTGCCAGGCCAGGGCCACCGTCTGGTGTGTGTGTGTGTGTGTGAAAACCTGCACGGACTCCACGGGGAAAACCAGGGCCACCGTCTGGTGTGTGTGTGTGTGTGTGTGTGTGTGTGTGTGACTTCACGGACTCCACGGGGAAAACCTGCCAGGCCAGGGCCACCGTCTGGTGTGTGTGTGTGTGTGTGTGTGTGTGTGTGTGTGAAAACCTGCACGGACTCCACGGGGAAAACCAGGGCCACCGTCTGGTGTGTGTGTGTGTGTGTGTGTGACTTCACGGACTCCACGGGGAAAACCTGCCAGGCCAAGGCCACCGTCTGGTTTGGTTGTGTGTGTGTGTGTGTGTTTCTCCACCAAGTGTGTGTGTGTGTGTGTGTGTGTTTGTCCACCAAGTTTCCGGCCTCCGGGCTCTCACACTTACCAGCTGTGTAAACG
Source organism: Mustela lutreola (assembly GCF_030435805.1). NCBI lineage: Eukaryota > Metazoa > Chordata > Mammalia > Carnivora > Mustelidae > Mustela > Mustela lutreola. Next base: position 6,005,531 of record NC_081305.1, read on the forward strand.
CAGGTGAAGTGCCTTAACCTCCCTCCCAAGGCCTCAGGGTCCCTAAGGGCACGATGACAACACCACGGCGTCCGCAGCTGTAAGGAGGTGTAGGTAAAACCGCGCAGGCGAGGCAGCCGGCGCCGAGACCACGCGTGGGGCGTCCGGCCCGGGGCTGTCCTGCGAACCGTGGGGACCGCGTCCTCGGGTGGGCCGCGCAGCACGCAGGCTCCTGTCCTCCCGGTCCTCCGGGACGCGCGGCCGCCCGTTCTCCGCCCGCGAGCCCGTCCCGCGCCGTTCCTCCGAGCGCTCCCGCACCGAGGCGAGGGCGACTGCAGCAGGGGCTTCCGCCGCACTTCCCGAGCCCGGACTGCCTGGGTCCGCCCGCCCCCCGCCTCCGACTCCCCGGCCCCCGCCGCAGCCTTCCCCAGCGTCAGTGTCCTCAGCCTGAGAGGAACGGTGACGCGGGCCGCGGTGCGGGGCCCGGGAAGGCCGCCGTGCGCGATGCAAACGCGTGGCAGACGCGGTCCAGCCGGGACAGTGGGGCGAGCATCTCAGGTCTCAGCGGCTCGACCCGGCCGGCGACGCGCGACGACACTCGCCACCGGCCGCTCCTAGGGGCCAGAACTCGGGCCTCCTCCCACGGAGGCGTCTTTAGCCGTTTCCCTCCCCACGTCAAGTCGCTCTCAGCCCTGCGTGGGCGGCCGTGTCCTTACCCCGAGCTCCTCCGTGAGGCGAGCGCTCCCGCGACGCGCGGACTTCAGGGGACGCGCGAAAGCGCGAGCGACCCGGGGCGGGGGGGTTAGGAGGGCACGGGGCGGGGCGACGTGAGTTGCGTGACACGACGCCATGACGCACGCAGCAGTGCGCGTGCGCAGCGGGGGCTGGTGGCGGTGCGCGGCTCGGAGCGGGAGCCAATATGGCGGCCGAGCGCAAGACGAAATTGTCCAAGAACCTGCTGCGCATGAAGGTGCGGGGACACCAGGGAGGCGGGCCGGGCAGCAAGGGTACTTGGGCTTCAGGACCTGGCCGGGGCCTTGGCGGCAGACGCGCGGGGGCACCAGGGAAGCCACGGAGGGCCTCCAGCTCGGACGTTCATTCATTCACTTAGCGCTTGCTTTGCCTCGGGCACTGGGAACTGGGTTATAAATCCGGCAGATTCCCTCATAAACCCTGCGGTGGGATAGGAAAGAGAGACACGAAAGCAAGCGGGATGCCGTGGCACCGCGTGCGGTGGCGCTCGGAGCGCCGTGCTCCCGGGGCCTGACTTGGCTCCTGCGGGAAGTAGAGATTGAAGGGTAGCCGGGAGAGTGGGCGCCGCCGAGTCTGAGTCAAAGCTCAAGAAACCCTTGGGATTTCCAAGAACTAAAGGTAATTCAGTATGTCTGGAAGGCAGGGAGCAAAAAGTGGAAAAGTAGCCAGTGGCCACAACATGTGAGGGATTTTAAGCTAGATGAAGGATTTTTTTTTTTCTCTTGGAAGCGATGGAGCACGGGTCACCGCGTCTCAGCTCTCCTTCTTCGTTTTCAAAGTTACTTTAACTCCCCTGGAGAATACATTGGTGAAAGAAAGACCTGACAGAGGACGAGATTGCAGTCAGAAAGCCCAAACTAGAAGTTCTGATGATCGGATCGCAAGGTCGGGGGGAATCGAATTAGATAGAACAGTTATGGTGAATGTCATCGACTTCAAGCAAAATTGGTTTTTAGATTCGAAATTGAATCAATTTAACAAATAATTTTAAAGTGGGGGACACAAACAACAACAAAAAAGACAAGGGTAGATTTAAAAGAGAACACAGGATCTTAAAACAGGGGAAACAACCAGGCCTTACAAACTTGAATAGTAATAATAATAGCAAACGTTTACAGTTTCTGCTCTGTGCCAGACAGCTGTTCTAAGTGCTTTGCCTATATCAGCCCTGGTACCCGCCTGATAACTGGGAGGCAGATAAGTTCTTACACCAGCCTTCCAGCCGAAGCACTGAAACAGGCAAGAAGGTAACTTGCCCAAAGTTGCACAATCTAACCTGTAGCGTAGACAGAACCAAACTCAGGCAGTCTGGCTCCAGAGCCCCAGTCCTTAACTGCTGTTCTGTACTGCTTGTCACTAAACACTACAGCACGGTGTTAGATATCATGTTTAGAGGGGAATTTCCAGAAAAAAAGGAAGCAAGGCATAACGTTTGGAAAGATTGGAGAGCACATGTTGCACGTGCCAGATTTGGAGTTGAGCCAGGGTGTAACTAGGGGGAAACAGGGTGAGGGAGGGAGGGTAAGTCATATAACTTGAGGTTTCTTAAAGTACTTCTTTCATACATAGGAGCAAATTTGAATTTTTACTGAACAGAGTCTTCTTTGGACTCAACGGTTTGTAATCAGAGAAGTAGAGTGGGTTGGCGAAGCCGGCACATCAGATGAAGATGTGCTGAGTGGTTAGCTAGGACTCGGACCAAAGATCTGACTCAAGAGTTAAGAAAGAAGTTACCTTCAAAAAAAGTCTCAGCCCCTACCCCAGTGGGGGGAAGACTCAGCAGGACTTTGAAAGCAAAGGAGAGGGGGGGAAAATTACACAGTTTTTCTCGTTGGGTTCGTAGCTTCAGTCATGGATGAGAAAGAACTTATTGGTGGGATAGCAGGAGTTAGTATATGTACAGACAGAGGAGTCTCGCAGTGTCCTGTGAGAACGAACGGAGCGGTTGCAGGAGGTTGCTGTATCCCCTGTAGCTGTTCAGCCAGAGCTCAGTATAGAGCAAGAGTGAAAGAGCTGAGGATTTGATACTGATACATTTGTTTTCAAGTGTACCCGAAGTCCTCTGACTTGGTCACCTGTTGGGGTCTGGACGGTGACCCTGCTGGGAAGCGGCACCTGAAGGATGTAGGAAGCATTTCTGCCAGTGTGATGCAATGACTGCAGAGAGGGCATATTTGTGCGTATAGCTCTTTGAGCGTCTTAAGACACGAGTTAGTAAACTTTCTCTGTAAGGGGGACAGATAACAAATACTTCAGGCTGGCGGGCCGGACAACCACTGTTGTACCTACTCACCTCTGCCATTGTACCTCAGAACCAAATGAGCATATCTTTGCTCCAATAAGACTTTATTGACAATAATTGATGTCCAGCCTAAGGACTGTAATTTGTGAAACCTGCTGTAGGCTCTCACTTGTGAGGAAAGCCAAATCACTGAGCTTTAAGAGAGAGTTCTTAAATGCTCTAGAGTCAGGAGAATGGGATTGCTACCTAAGTTTGGAGTCGCTTGATTCATATTCACAGGGTGCTCTAGCCTTTCTGTGTGTAAAGAATACACACACGCATGTGCGCACACATACACACATATATAGCTATTTTGTATGCCTTAGATAATATCTACTTGACTAAAAATAGGAGATAAAAAGGCAGGTGGGTAGGATTGGTGAGTTGTGTCTCCAAGAATATAAGTTACGAAATGAGGCATCTGGGTTTAAAGAGAACCATCCAAGAATGAGAGTCTGGGAGAATAAGACCTCAGGTCTGGATTTACATTCAGAGAACCTTTATTTTATTTTATTTTAAGATTATTTATTTATTTATTATTTGACAGAGAAAGAGCGAGAATGCATAAGCAGGGGGAGCAGTGGAGAGAGAGGGAGAAGCAGGCTCTCCCTTAAGCAGGGAGCCTGACGCTGGCTGACCTGAGCTGAAGGCAGATGCTTAACTCTCTGAGCCCCCCGGGTGTCCCTCAGAGAACCTTTATTGAACTCCCGTATGCCACCTGCAGCCTGACTGCTAGTAATAAAAGATGGACAAGAGACATGACCTGCTATTTCAGGATCTCTGTCTTTTGGGAGACACAGAAGCAGCATACTGAATAATAAGCCAGTGCTTATAAGACTCTTAGATGCAGGGAAAGATGTTCTTTTATGGGAACAGGTCTGTGAAGAGCTTGACCAGACAACAGTCCGGGAAGGCCCAAAGGACATGTGCTCTGAGCCTTTACAAGTGGATATTTGCCAGGCAGAAAACGGACACATGATGTTGAGTAGTAGAGGCAGAAGGATTGGGAACTACAGGATATGCATTCCAGAAACTGCCAGTTCTTTCCTGGGTGAGGATAGAGACACAGGGAAAAGGGTGAAGACTACAGAAGACTTGAGGTAGAGTGCAAACATTTCCTTTACATTTATTTAAAATAATGATGGATTTATAGGAAGTTGCAAAAAATGTACAGGGCTTCCTATGCGCTCTATATTCCCTCTCTCTTATCACTAGAGTGCGGCGCAAAGCCAGGAAATGCACATAGCCGCCATTTTATGTCACTATTTTACTCGTGCGTGTGTGTATGTATGTGTGTGTGATCTTTCTATACAGCTTATCATGTACAGATTTTTGTAACTACCACCTCTTTCAAGATCTAAAACTGTTCCATCACCATGGGGTTTCCTCAGCCTCTGCATTTGTAGCCACACCAAGTCTTTTCTGCTGTCCTTAACCTCTGGGAAATCTGTTCTCCATTCCTGTAATTTTGTTATTTTAAAGATTTTCTGTAAATGGAATTGTACAATATGTAACCTTTTGAGACTGGCCTTTTTTTCACTCAGCATAATTCACTTGAGCTCCATCTAAGTTGCTGAGTATCAATAGCTCTTTCCTTTTTTTTTTTTTTGCTGACTAGTATTCCATGCTCTGGAACTATCGTAGGACTGAACCATCCCCCTGCTGAAGAGTATTTTGGTTGTTTTCCGTGCTTGGCTATTAACAAATAGAGCTGCTGTGACTATACCTGTATGAGTTTTTGAGTGAACATAAGTTTTCATTTCTCGGAGATAGATGGTCCAAGAGGATGATTACTGGGTTGTATGGTAAGGGCATATTTAGTTGGATAAGAAAATGTCAAGCTGCTTTCTACAGAGGTCATACTGTTTTATATTCCCACCAGCAATATATGAGTGATCCAATCTCACCAGTTCCTCATCAGAACTGGATATTATCACTGTATTTTGTTTGCAAATTTCTTCAAGTTTTGTCATTCTGTTTCATCCTTGTTGGTGAAGCCCTTGTGCCGAAAAACGCTTGTGTTTTTGGAAGGGTTGGAATGGAGGGAAAAGTAGTATAGAGCTTGGACAAGGGAAAGAAAGAGGGATAATTGGAAACTAGTGGAATTCTGGGCTTAACTTCCAAAGTTAAGTTACATAGGATGCCTCCTAGATGTTTTCTGAATTTATTTTTTTCTCTTATTAATACTTTATCATTTTGCTGTGTTCACTGGTCCCCTGAAGAAATACTCTTTCTGGAGGGAAGAGGCTAGCAGCTGGACTGCCCATTTTCTACTGGCCTATTTCGAATTGAGCTTCTGTACACTTTAGAATAAAGAGCAGCCGTAGAGGTGGTCAGCCTTTCAGGGGACAAATATTCACGAAGAGCAGGCTTATGGATACAGCTTTGCTTCTGTCTGTCTTTACAGACCCCTTACTACATATCATTCATCATGCTGAAACTGAGGAAGCAGATCATCTAGACAGAGTCCCTGCCCTCAAGGTCTTCAGAAGAGACAGATGCTCAAAACATTAAGGTGCGGTGAGACTGTTTGAAGATGTCATAGGAAGGATCTAGGAGAGAAATGCCAATTTGGCTTGCAGGTGTCAGAGATGGAGTAGTTTTTCCCATATATCAGAAGAGCTAGGAGTTGTCCAGGTGGAGGAGCACGAGAAAAGGCATTCCAGACCAAGATCAGCAGGTGCAGAGACCAGCGGGCTCCGGCGGGTCATTGAGGGATTCGGAAAGTATGGAGTCTCTGCCCCTGCTTTCTGCTCCTCTCACTTTCCAGGTCCACCTGCCTGGCCTGATCTGTGTCTTTTGTCTTAGCCCTTTCCCACAGATTACTGTGTAAAACTGAAATATTGATGAGCTACTAACTGAATGCAGTATTTTTACTGTTTGTTTTTATTAAAATAGACGAGCTAAAGTACAGGAAAGATCTTTCCAAAGTCTTCTGAAGGCAGTCCACATTACTTCTTTGTGTGCTCCAGAAGGCTTCCCTGCTAGTCTGGTGTGACATTGTCAAGGCAGAGCTAAGCTGCCTTGGTTCCGGGGGCTGCACCCTCCCCACTGAGATGGTATTCCTGGAGAAATGACGGAAAGCATGTGGAGGAATAAAGTTATTTGAGTTTTTCTCAAAACTACGTCGAGAAAACTAGCTGCTGACACTGGTTTGGTTTTGTTTTGACAGTTCATGCAAAGGGGCCTGGACTTGGAGACCAAGAAACAACTAGAAGAGGAAGAAAAGAAAATCATTAGCGAAGAGCATTGGTATTTGGATTTGCCAGAGCTTAAAGAAAAAGAGTAAGTTAATTGGAAATTATATTAATGATGCTTTGGGTCTTCAGAGGGAAATCCCTGTAAATGGGATTCATTCCAGCGGCACAAATCTTATAAAATGGTATCTGTTCGGTTTCTTGAATTAACTTTGCAAATAGTTTTCTAAAATTATTAATCTGTATAAGTTCTACTTGGATTGATACATTTTTACTGGCCATCATCACTGTTCTTTTTTTATATTGTAAAGGTATCTAGCCGCTCGTCTCTGGTAATAACTGGGGAGCATTTTATGAGAATCTGGGTGTGCTCCCTGTCACATTAAGTTTGAGGATTAAGTTGGAAGGTGTGTACTTTAGGCCTCTCCAGTTTTGTTTGAATAATAGAGTTCTTCGTTAGGCTGAGCTTCTTAAAAGCAAGTTAAGAGTTAGGGGTGTGTTTCTTTTCTTTTTCTTTCTTTCTTTCTTTTTTTTTTAATTTTTACTGCTTTTAATACCAATCATCTTAGCTGACATTTATTGAGTCTATAGCATGTGCCAAGAACTGAGCTCAGCAGTTTAAATCTCTTAATTATTTAATCCTCAGAGCAGACTTAGGAACTGGCTACTGTCATTCCAGCCATTTTATACCTGAGGAATCTGAAGCTTGAGAGAGTAACTTGCCCAGAGTCAGCCACCTGGTCGTGCCTAATGCTGGGATACCATACTAGACCATTCCTCTTCCACCCTTAAGCGTGGTCGGTGCTCCAAAATAATTTTGCATAAAGAAGTGGTAGATTCTTATCACCGATTGATTTTTATCTAAATTCTTCTTAAAGCTCTCCTCCTTTCTCTTTGGTGCTTTTCTTGCCTTAGTGAGCTCTGTGGTATTTAAACTTTGTGGTATTATTTAAACTTTCTCACATGTTGGAAGATACTGTTTATTCAGGCACATTTATGTTTTTTCTTTTTGTACCTAATTTTTTTTTTTTTTTTTTAACATGTTGTATTCCCTTGTTCATTTGGCTGACCTTCTCTGGGTCTTTTCTGGAAGGAAAGTACTTTGTTTTCTCTGTTTGCTTTTCTCTGCTGCTTCTCAGAGGAAGCAAGATGGCCATGAGGAAGGGGAAGACAATGCCAGAGACGGTGTGGATTTGGGGGCAGGTGGTTAGGAAGGGGCCATTACTAGTAAAGACCTATAAGTTTATTTTATCCCTTGACTGAACTTGCACAAAGTACTCCAGACTTTTTTTTTCTTTTTTTACTTATCGAGAGGCAGGATAGTTTCTATCTTGTTTTTAGTATTTTTCCCCAAACATAACATATTCCCAGAAAAATGACCTTTAGATTCCTTTCCTAGGGGACAAATGTCTCCATCCTTTTGGGCTGCTAAAACAAAATACCACAGACTTGGTAGCTTGTAAAGAACAGAGGGACATCTGGGTGGCTCAGTTGGTTAAACCTCTACCTTTGGTTCAGGGTCTGATCCTGGGGTCCTGGATTCGAATCCCGCATCAGACTTCTTGCTCCACGGGTAGACTGCTTCTCTCTCTGCCTGCCACTCCCCCTCCTTGTGCGTGCGCTCTCTTCCTCTCTCTCTGACAAATAAAAATAAATAATAGCTATTAAAAAAAAAGAAGAAGAACAGAAATTTATTTCTCATAGTTCTGGAGGTTGGAAATCCAAAATCAAGGGACTACCGAAGTGCTTTGGTGATGGCTGTCTCCCCGGTTCATAGCTGGCACCTTCTCACTGTGTCCTCACCCAGTGAAAGGAGCTAAGGGTTTCTTTTCTTTTTCTTTTTTATTCAAATAAATAAGTTTATTTATTTACTATTTGAGAGAGAGAGAGAGCAGGGTTGGGGGGGGGGGTGTTAGGGGCAGAGGGGGAGAGAGTCTGAGCAGAGTCCATGCTAAGCATGGAGCTGACTCAGGGCTCGATCTCCGTGATGCCAAGATCACAGCCTCAGGCAAAACCAAGAGTCAGAGGCTTAACCGGCCATGCCACCCAGATGCCGGAGGTCTAGGGGATTCTGTGGCGTCTCCTTTGCAAGGTGCTATGCCCATTTAGGAGGGCCCAACCCTCATGACTTCAGCCACTTCCCAAAGGCCTCATCTCCTGATACGATCATTTCTGAAGGTTAATACTTCAACATACGTATCTTGTGTGGGGGATACAAGCAATCAGCCCCTAGCAGTGAATAAGAAATCTTTGCCACCATTCAGTGCCTGTTCGTGTATAGATGTGTATATTAGGTAAGTTGTTGGCAGGAGAAGAAGAAGTGATTTGAGAGCATGACAGAGTAGGGCGCAGGGAAACCACCCGGGATGGTGCATACCCCGTAGCTTGTGTGGTGGGAGTAGTTTCCTCTCCAGGCCCAGACGATCGAGGGGAGGTGGGGGTGACTGAATCGGAAGACGTCTTACAAGAGCTGCTACCTTCATAAGAGGGCACAGCCAGCCTGAGGTAATCCCAAAGGAAGGAAACCTGGTTCCAGACTGCAAAGGACCCCTTCCATGTATATCATTCAAATCAGCCCCACATTGTGCCCCCTGCTCAGTGGGGAGCCTTTCTCCCTCTCTGCTGCTCCCCCTGCTTGTGCTTGCTCTCTCCTTCCCTCTCTCTCTTGTTCTGTTTCAAATAAATAAATAAAATCTTTAAAAAAAAAAAAAAGGAAAGATAACTGTTTCTCAAGACCAAAAAATGTTAATGAGAAGAATGGCTTTATCTTACATTTCCGTGCATCTTTTAGTGTCTGGCATTAACAGAAGTCGGGTTCATTCCTGACTAGGTTCTCTCAAGTTCTGCTCTCAGCCTGCTGTATGTGTTGTTGAGGCATGTACAGAATATCCACCCTGGGGCGCCTGGGTGGCTCAGCCAGTTAAAACCTCTGCCTTCGGCTCGGGTCTTGATCTCAGGGTCCTGGGATCGAGTCCCGCATCAGGCTCTCTGCTCAGCGGGGAGCCTGCTTCCTCCTCTCTCTGCCTGCCTCTCTGCCTGCTTGTGATCTCTGTCTGTCAAATAAATAAATAAAATATTTTTTACAAATCCACCCTTACACAGGAGATGTAATTGAAAGGGGACGAGTATCATAATAACCTTTTCAGATAATTGTTTTTACACAACTCCAAATCCGGTAACTTGTAGTTTCTTTAACGGCAGTGTGGAATCTCACGGTGTCAGTACATTTTTCATAATCGTCAGTCTACCTTGCATTTGGAATAAATCTTTTATCCATGCATCATTTCATAACATCATGCATTTCTCATTTGGAAAATATTAGTTCAGTGAGTTGTATAGATTTTCTAAATGTTAACTCATTTCCTTATAGGATATCAAAAACCATATTCATTAATATTACCGTAGGTTTCATCAGAAAAATCTCCTCTAAGTATTGAGAAGCTCTCGAGTCCAAGATGACATACACAAGCTATTCAGAATTCTCATTTTTGCTCGAAAGCTTGAATTTTGTATCTGGCAACAAGTACTGTCAGTTGTTCCTTTGAAGTGACAAGTTCATTTGATTCATTTTCAGAAAAACGTCTGCCAAGTACCCAAGTCTGAATAACCATAGTTACAGTGTTCCATGAAGAAGGTGGCTAGTTCAACTCAGAACTCAGTCACACAAGTGCATTTCCTCAAGATGGCCATCATGCCTCGCTGTGCAGAAGCACTTACCATTTTGCATGTGGAATATTTTTGAGAAGTGTAATCACGGACCAAGATTAATGAAAATTAGTAGCTTTTTTCCTGCTTCATCAAAAGCATTCTTACTGGCTTCTTTCCCTTTTTTTAGACTTTGAAAACCAGCAGTGACTACGAGCATAGTGCGGTGTTCCTACTTGCATTCATGCCGAGATGAGCTCTTACTGGCAATTGCTTTTGCACCTGCCCTGTAACTGTCAGCACAGTGAAGAAGACATCACCTTAGTGGCACCATGAAAATACCTTTGACTTCTTACCAGTGTTCCCTTTTGCCACTCCTTCCCGGTCATGGAGGCCTCCTCACTCTTTCTCAGATGGGCCCCTTCCACTCCCTTCTGAGGGTCTTTAACTGGTCCCACAGTTTAACTGGTCTTCTTCCCCGGGCTTCATGTTGTGTTCCTCGTTGCTTTCTGATCTGGGCTGATCAGATGTCATCTACCCAAGAAGCCCGTCTAGACCACTTTTCATACAGCAACCAAAGACCAATTCTTTAGATAAAAAGAATTTGAATGAATTGGATAGATCCTGTTTTCATTTTGTAGCGGAACTAACTTGAGCTCACTCCTTGCTGAGTTACAGGTAAGGACTACAGACCCGTAGAGTGGTCACACAAAGGAAACTTTTTGCAGCAGATAAAGAGATCATGGAAAATAAGTTTCAAAGCCATGATTCCCTCAAGTGAGGGTGAGTGGGTTTCTTTTATTTAGGGTTAGAATGAGTATTCAGAAAGAGGGGGCTTTGTCATCACGTGTAAAGGCAGACATGAGGTCCTGTGGGCATACTTAAAAAATATGCCTGTGAAGGAAAAAAAAAAAAAATGCCTGTGTAAATGTATCCTGTGATGTTAATGAAGCTTGTGGTCCTCTGAGGGTGGAGGCGTCCACCCTCAGAAGGGTGTCTCCAAGCCACCTTAAAGGTCCCTCCAGGGGAAGGGGCTAATGGGAGTGCTCTGAAAGCTAATATCACGTGTATGGGGCGGGGTCTTGGGCTCCTGATGCAAGGTGTTGCTTGTTTTTGGTTTTTTTTTGTTGTTGTTTTAAGATTTTGCTTATTTATTTGACAGAGAGAGGGAACACAAACAGGGGGAGTAGGAGTGGGAGAAGCAGGCTCCTGCTAAACAGGGAGCCCCATGTGGGACGGATCCCAGCACCCCAGGACCATGACCCGAGCTGAAGGTAGATGCCCATCGACTGAGCCACCCAGGTGCCCCTTGCTTACTTTTGAAATCGCACAGGGAATCTTAGCAGGGATTAATGGTCTCTGATTTGGTCAGGCTATTTACTGGCCTGATAGAGTGTTAGTTTTTGCTTTCTCTTTGTTCCTTTAAAATCTTTAACCTCTGAAGTTTTTGCATTTCTCTGTGATTCTGACCTCCTAGGAAGTTGTGCTGGTTTGTGCGTGAGCAAGTAAAGGCAGAGAGAGTTCCCAGAAAATAGCTGGGCCTATGACACCTTCTCTGGTGTCATGCTGTGCTTTGTCCTTCTTTTTCAGGGGGACCCCTAACTCTTTCCACTTATAGTTTCTCTTTGGTAAAAGTGGAATTGCTGGGTCATAAGGTTGGCATAGAGTTAACTTTATGAGAAACTTTCAGATTGGTTTCCACAATGATTGCACAGTCTTATTACAGATTCACTAAGGAAATAGAATAATTCTCATTTTTCCATGTCATTCCAGCGTTTGGTGTTACCTTTTTAATTTTATCTATTCTGTCATTCTAAGGGTATCTCATTATGATTTTTTTAAAAAGACTTTATTTACTTATTTGACAGAGAGAGAGAGAGAGAAAGCACCAGAGAGGGAACACAAGGAGGGGCAGTGGGAGAGGGAGAAGCAGGCTTCCTGTAGAGCAGGGAGCCTGATGTGGGACTTGATCCCAGGACCCTGGGATCATGACCTGAGCCAAAGGCAGACGCTTAAGGACTGAGCCACCCAGGTGCCCCTCATTATGATTTTTAATTTGCTTTTTCCTGGTGACTAATGATGTTAAAGAACTCCTACGTGCTTATTGTTGGCATTTCTATATCTCCCTTTGTGAAGTCCCTATTCAAATCTGTTGACTTTTTAAAAATGAGATGCTTCCTTTTTTTTCTAGCGTCTTATATTGCATAATTATCCATTCTTCTATACATCTGTCAATCCATTTTATTTTTAGTGTATTTCAGAGTAAGTTGCAGATATGCATATCATTAACTAGAATTCAGTGTTTGTAGGGTTTTGTTTTGTTTCTTGCGATAAAACTTACATACTTCTATATAGGTAAGAGTTCTTTATATTTTGAACACAGGTCCTTTAACAGATATACATATTATGAATATGTTCTCCTAGTTTGTGGCCTATTTCTTTCTTTCTTTCTTTCTTTTTTTTTTTTTAATATTTTATTTGTCAGAGAGGGAAAGAGAGACAGAGTGCACTAGCAGGGGGAGAAGCAGGCTCCCCCCTGAGCAAGGAGCCCAATGCTGTGATCCCAGGATGCTGGCATCATGACCTGAGCCAAAGGCAGATGCTTCTTTTATTTTACTTATTTATTTTTAAGATTTTATTTATTAGAGGGCACCTGGCTGGCTTAGTCATTTAAGATCTGCCTTCAGCTCAGGTGATGATCCCAGCGTGCAGTGATCTAGCCTTGTGTGGAGCCCTGCTCAGCGGGGAGCCAGCTTCTCTCTCTTCCCCACTCAGGCTCTCTCTTGCTATCTCTTTTGCTATCTCTGTTTCTCTCTCTCAAGTGAAATAAATAATTCTTTTTTTTTTTTTTTTTTTTAATTCACCAGTGGGGAGCCTGGATGGCTCAGTCGTTAAGTGGCTGCTTTCGGCTGGGGTCATGATCCTGGGATGGAGCCCTGCATCTGGCTCCCTGCTCGGTGGGAAGCCTGCTACTCCCTCTCCCGCCGCCCCTGCTTGTGTTCTCTCTCTTGGGGTGTCTCTCTCTGTGTCAAATAAATAAAGTCCTTAAATAAATAAATAGATAGAGATAGATATTTTAAAAACTTCACCAGTGAAGCTATCTGGGTCTAGAGTTTTCTCTAGAAAAATTCTTAATAATGAATTCAGTTTCTTTAATAGATAAAAGGACTGTTCTGATTTTTCTCTTCAGATGTTGTTTTTTTCTGTTGTTAACGTTTCTACTTAGTGAGTTTTCATAGTTTCCGTATTTTAATTCAGGTTCTCTGTTTGTATCTTCATTACATTCCTGTGTTTCTTTAAGTCCTTGAACGTATTTATAATAACTGTTTTTGTTTTTAGAGACTCCTGGCACCCAACTCTTGATTTCAACTCAGGTCATGATCTTAGGCTTGGGAAATCAAGCCCCCCTGGGCTTGGAGCCTGCTTAAGTTTCTCTCTCTTTCCCTCTCCCCCTCTCTGCCTCTGTCCCCCCCCACCCCATCTAAAAAAAAAAATAGTAAGTGTTTTAAGGTCCTTTTCTATTAATGCCATCATCTTTTTTTTCTATTGATTTGTTTTTCCTCTGTGTATGGATCACATTTTCCTGCTACCTTACATGACCAGCAACTTTTTACTGTGTGTTTCACATTACGTGTTACATTGTTCAGTGCCCGGATTTTGTTGTCTTCCTAAATGGAGTGTTGAATTTTCCCTCAGGCAGGTCATTAACATGCCAGTCAGCTTGGTCACTATTTTGTGTAGGTTTGACAGCCTGGACTTCTGTGAGACCTCCCCCCGCCCCACCCCGGTCCTCCTGAGGTGTGAGCTTTCTGCTCTGTGTCCACGGGGTTCAGCATGGTTGCTCCATTCTGGAGAGACACAACTCGGACATTCCCCTCCCTTGTGCAAGGTCTTGTATTTGTTCAACATACAGTTTTAGAATACATTTTCTTTCTCAGGTATGGGATGCTGGAAAATGGTCCCCCAATAATATGCAGGTCCTTGTCGCTGGAACCTGTGTTAGTCTATATGGCAAAATCGACTTTGCTGGCATAATTAAGTTAAAGATCTTTAGATGGGGAGATAATTCTGGATTGTCTGGGTGGACCCTAAATACCATCACATAGATCTTTCTAAAAGGGAGATATAAGAGAAGGCAGTGTGACCATGGAAGCAGAGGTTGGAGTGATGCAGTCCCAATCCCAGGACTCCCGAGTTGTCTGCAGAAGCAAGGAGTGAATTCTCTCCTTCAGCCTCTGGAGGGAGCACGGCCCTGCCAACACCTTGATTTTGGTCCAGTGAAACTGACTGTAGACTTCCAGAATTGAGAACATAATTTTTTTTTTACTTTACCCACCAATGTTGTGGTAATTTCTTCCAATAGCCCTGGGAAACTAATGCACCAGGTAATTGTCCTCTGGAAATTGTTTTCCCCTAACACTGTTGGACTTGCCCTGCACGCAGACAACCTAGTACTCAGCCAGACATTCAAGGGGACCATGCGTGCAGGGCCCAGAATGTCTTTAAGTATCTCCCTCTCTGTGGTATCTTGACCCATGTACTTCTGCCTCCCAGGCAGCCCCGAACTTCAGTGTGTTTGTCTCTTCAGCTCAGTGAGACTGGGCTTGGTTTGGGCCCCCACTCCCCGCTCCATGGTCTAAAAGTCGCTTCCAGGCAGAAGGCAGGCATTCAGTGCCTTCAGTCAGAAAGCTTACTTTGGTTCTTTTTTTTCAGGCACCACATCTCTGTGCTTTGACATGTTCATTGTTTCCTACTGAGTCCTACTTTATCATTGGCGTAGGTAGGAGGCCAGTTGGGCTCCAGCTGCTTTTTTACGGCCACGAGTGAAATAAATGCTTCCTTCTTTTTCACTGTAAATACAAATCTTTCATGAATCATTCAGCACCGCTCTAGAATGGGACCTCTGTGAGAGCAGAGACTCTAACTCGTGGCTTCTAGAATACTGCCTGGCACACAGTTCGGTTAAAAAAGTGCTGGCTGAGTGAGTGAGTGAGTGAATCTTGACGCAAGAAGTAGTGCCTGCTTTCTGCCACGAAGCCCTAAAGACCAGCTATTTCCTTCGCTCCTGTGCTCTGTGGCCGCTAGTTCTGCGCTCTCAGGCTATAGTCACATACACTCCCCCACGGCTGGGATAATAGACTGGTGACTCAGAGGAGACTTCCTTTTGGAGACCAAAATGTCACAACTGCATTCCCTTTCGGGGGCACCACTGCCCTCCCAGTGCCGTCTGCTGTCCAGAGCTTAGCCCCCTCGGTGCAATGTCATTTTTACTAGGGTAGATTTTTTTTCACAGTTTTGGTTTTGGGTCAGTGACCTAGCTACCCTTATTTCTGCCTGTTTTCCATTCCTGCTCATCCAGCCTGCCCGGTGACTCTGCCATCCTGGTGTCCTTTCAGTAAACTCCCACTCGTCCACAGCCAAGAGCTCCAGCTAATACGCTCTCTTAAAGCTGCCTGGGACTCCTGTTTCAGAGTATTTAATAAGGTGGCGGGCGGGGCTGGGACATGGAATCATCAAGAAAATTGCTTCAGATTAGAAAAACCCAGATTTATTATAAATAGCCTAGGTCTCTGCCTTGTGTAGGCATTTATGCAGATTAAATGTGTAATTTGGAGGAGACTGTGCCTGCAGACTCCTGCTCTCCTCATCCAATGCCTTTGCTGGCCAAGATAATCAATTCTTATTTTGACCCCTCTGTTCTGAGTCTTACCTTACTTTTACTCAGTTCCACTAAAGACCATAAGTAAGATCGATTTTTCATTTGAAATGTTGACTTTTATTCGTGGTGCCTTGCTATGTGTAGACATGCTATTAATACAGGTTTATTTTCCCACTTAGGTGTTTCATAATAGAAGAACAGAGTTTCTTGTTATGTGAAGATCTTCTCTATGGAAGAATGTCATTCAGAGGATTTAATCCTGAGGTTGAGGTATTAAATATAATTGCTTCAAGTTTTAAAATTTTCCAATTGAATTCTTTCTGCTAATAATTGGGTTTCGGTTTTTTCCCACCAGGTACCGTTTCTTCTCATTATATACAAAATAACAAGTCTTGAAATACTGGTGGAGCTATTTAAAGAAATTGCAGCCCTTTGCAGCCTCGTTTTGTGGGAGAGTTAGGAGGTGATTTCATGGAGCAGCACACGCTCCCAGACAGCGCCCCGCGAGTGCTAGAGTTTCAGCTCCGCTCTTTCACAGAGACGTCCGGCTTTTGTGCATGTGATGCTATTATGAAAAATTATTTTGTGGCACCTGTAAATGTATCTTTCCTAATGGAAGGATATTACTTAAAAATGGAGCAATTTGACTTTTTAATGGGCAGGTTTTAATCCAGGCTTGTAAATAGATTTTTAAATGAACCTCTTAGAAAAGTTTGTTTGAAAAGTAAATATTCACCTTCTAAGCTATTGATTTGAATTCTCCCAGTTCAGGTTTGTAGAAAAGCACAGACCTTCGTTTAATATTTATTAGAATTTTGGTGTGTGTACTAGAAGCTGTCCCGTCAGGTACTCCACCAGTGAAATGGAGCCTTATGATATAAAGCTTAGTTTGATAACTGACACTTGAAGCCAGGGTTTGTGAGGCCTGGCACCAATGACTTCTGGAGCCAGATAATTCTTTGAGGCTGCCCTGTGCATTTTTAGATGTTCAGCAGCATCCCTGGCCTCTGCCCACTGCATACCAGTAGCGTGCACACGCACACACACACACCCCAGGTGTGACAACCAGAAATATATCCAGACATTGCCAAAGGTCCCTTGGTGCGCAAAACTACCCCTGGTTGAAAACCACTTCTCTGAGGATGCCTGTAGAGAATCACAGTTTGTTTTGGGTTTGTTTTTTTTTTTTTTAATAATTCTTTAATTTTTTTATAGACATATAATGTATTATTAGCCCCATGGGTACAGGTCTGTGCATCGCCAGGTTTACACACTTCACAGCACTCACCATAGCACATAGCCTCCCCAATGTCCATAACCCCACCACCATCTCCCTACCCCCTCCCCCGGCAACCCTCAGTTTGTTTTGTGAGATTAAGATTCTCTTATGGTTTGTCTCCCTCTGGATCCCGTCTTGTTTCCTTTATTCTTTTCCTATTCCCCCAAACCCCCCACGTTGCATCTCCACTTCCTCATATCAGGGAGGTCATATGATAGTTGTCTTTCTCCAATTGACTTGTTTCGCTCAGCGTGATACCCTCTAGTTCCATCCACGTCATCACAAATGGCAAGATTTCATTTCTTTTGATGGCTGCATAGTATTCCGTTGTGTGTGTGTGTGTGTGTGTGTGTGTGTGTGTATACCACCTCTTCTTTATCCATTCATCTGTTGATGGACATCTAGGTTCTTTCCATAGTTTGGCT
The DNA here is from genome assembly GCF_030435805.1 of Mustela lutreola. Taxonomy (NCBI): domain Eukaryota; kingdom Metazoa; phylum Chordata; class Mammalia; order Carnivora; family Mustelidae; genus Mustela; species Mustela lutreola. Next base: position 6,022,749 of record NC_081305.1, read on the forward strand.
ATTGTGGATGTTGCTGCTATAAACATTTGGGTGCACCTGCCCCTTTGGATCACCACGTTTGTATCTTTATGGCAAATAACCAGTAGTGCAATTGCTGGGTCATAGGGTAGCTCTATTTTCAACTCTTTTTTTTTTTTAAGACTTTATTTATTTGAGAGAGAGAGAGCATGAGAAGGGGAGGGTCAGAGGTAGAAGCAGACTCCCGCCGAGCAGGGAGCCTGATTCAGGGCTCGATCTGGGTACTCCAAGATCATGACCTGAGCTGATGGCAGTCTCCTAACCAACTGAGCCACCCAGGTGTCCCTATTTTCAGCTTTTTGAGGAACCTCCATGCTGTTTTCTAGAGTGGTTGCACCAGCTTGCGTTCTCACCAACAGTGTAGGAGGGTTCCCCTTTCACCGCATCCTCGCCAGCATCTGTCATTTCCTGACTCGTTAATTTTAGCCATTCTGACTAGTGTGAGGTGGTATCTCGTTGTGGTTTTGATTTGTATTTCCCCGATGCCGAGTGGTGTGGAGCACTTTTTCTTGTGTCTGTTGGCCATCTGGATGTCTTCTTTGCAGAAATGTCTGTTTGTGTCATCTGCCCATCTCTTGATTGGATTATTTGTTCTTTGGGTGTTGAGTTTGCTAAGCTCTTTATAGATTTTGGTTACGAGCCCTTTATCTGATATGTTGTTTGCAAATATCTTCTCCCATAGAATCACAATTTTTACCAAGTTAATTGCCAGAGTTTATTTAAAGATTATAGGTTTTCTCCCCCCACCCCTCTTCGAGGGTATATGATAATTAAGGTGTCCTGTTCATACAAGTCAACACTAAAAGTGTTTGGTTATAATAGGTATTTTCCGTGGCTTAGCCTGCTTAAAGCTTTGGATTAGGAAGAGAAAGAAGGCAGTGGGCTGAAGGGAGAGTCAGGGGGAAGCAGAGATGATGAGTGTGTGATGCCCGGAGACTAGGGTTGGGGTAGGCAGGCACTCCGGGGTATGTCTCCTCTGGGGGGAAAAGGATTCTGATGTGGGAGCCTGTTCGAAGATGGCTTCCCTGACTGCTCCTCTGTAACACTGAATACGTTTTCTCTGGGGAAAGGTTTTGAACTGTTTGATTTGCAGATCTGAGCTGTCACAAAACAGGAGAAGGGTTAGGTATATATACACCTGGTTTGAAAGATACCAACTTGAGGGGTACCTGGGTGTCTCAGTGGGTTAAGCCTCTGCCTTCGGCTCAGGTCATGATCTCAGGGCCCTGGGATTGAGTCCCGCATCGGGCTCTCTGCTCAGTGGGGAGCCTGCTTTTCCTCTTTCTCTCTCTCTCTCTGCCTGCCTCTCTGCCTACTTGTGATCTCTCTCTGTCAAATAAATAAATAAGGTCTTTAAAAAAACTTTTTTTAAAAAAGAACCCCTCATAAATTTCGGTTACTCCTATACATTGTAACTTCTGTTTCTCTACCTTCACATACATCCGATACCAGTTTCTTTCATAAGCCTGTTCCAGCCCTGAAAGCGTTGTCATATTTTTCAGAAATTAATGCTCCAGATGAACGCTAAGAACAAGGTGGAAGAAGTTGAAGATGAAGCAGTGGAGCTCGATGTGTCAGATGAAGAAATGGCCAGAAGGTAACAGTCACCTCAGAACCGCATTATAATCTGGACCCAGCGTTCACTGGCTCTCCCATGGGCACTTCCACAGTCTTCCGTGGAGTGGCCCACTGGGAAGGTGGCTTTCTGCTTTCTGTACATTTGGCTGGGTGGAGGGGTTCATACCTTTCAGAGGCCGGCAGTTGAGGGCTCTTGTCCGGTGCTGCTTCTAAATATTTTAAGATATCTCACTTTATTTAGGATAGTACAAAAACAAAACGGTGAAGAATTTAATCATTCATAGAAAAGTTCTTAAGTTTTCAATCAGTTACTTTTAATCATCATTTTGATTTTTCTTTTTCGATGTTGTTTGGTTTGATATTCTCGACAAGACTTGACTCCTCCCTTGTTTTTTGTTTAATTAAACTTGTGCCGTTTACTGTCTTAACAGATATGAGACCTTGGTGGGGACAATTGGAAAAAAGTTTGCCAAAAAAAGAGACCGTGCCAGTTATGAAGAAGATGAAAATGGACACATAAAACCAACAGTTAAAGTAAAGAAGATGTTTCTAAAGCCCCAGGATTAAAGTAGATGCTTTGAGACAGAGCTCAGGGAAGCTTCGTGAGAGTTAACATGTTTTGGAACTCATTCTGATGGCTTCTCTACAATTATTAATACTATAATGTTTATTTGTAAAGAAGTAGACAATTTTGGAAAGATGCCATTTTTGAAACACAGGTGGTGGATGTTATACATCCTTTGCTTAATGGTGTTCCTCAGGATGGGATTTTTAGCCCTCGATCTTCAAATATACAGAGGTAGTTGGTTGCTTCCTAATTAAAGATCTTTTTGACCACAGGTTTTTTTTTTAATAGATCTTTCTAGTCACTGACCTTGAATTGACATACATAAATTAAACCAGTGTTTAAGTTGCCTTTATGTTTATATTTTACATTAAATTACTAATCATGCCAAGCCAATTTATCCATATATTTTGGAATCAAATGTCATGAGGACTTATCATATGTAAATTCATCAAGAGCAAACGTGCCACTCCAGCCCAAAGTACTGGCATGCTGCCAGGTCATTGTTAGTTTGTGGAATTGTGGGGTTTTGTTTAAGGCTTTTATTAATAAAAAATTGTTCTGTAATAAATAAGCTTTCGTGTACTTTTTCTGTTCTCTTATGCTTTCAAATAATAGTTTAAGTCTAAATCGGTATTGAAACTTTTATCCAAATGCTAACTTTAAAAAGCCAGTCATTAATTGAGAATATGATAATGTGTTAAATTGAACCATAAGATATTCATTTTTATGGGTTAAAAACAATCATCAGTTTCTTACTTTAATCACTGTGAAAGTCAGTAACCCATATAAATGTACCCTGTTTAATTCTGTTTGGACAAAGAAATCATTTGCCCAGAGAAGTCACCACTTTCCAAACCAGCAGCTTGCTTGTATAACCTAGAGTTTCTTTCCATATTTTGCTGCTTTTCCTTGGAGCCCTGTGTTTTTACCAGCCCCAGGAAAGAAAATGCACTGGGTTTTAGGATACTTATTCTGAAGTAGGAGTGCCCAGATGTGCTGGTACAAAGTCACACTGTTTTCCCTAAGGCGTATTTAATCTGAGTATTTCCTGCTAGTGTCTCTTCCAACAGCCTTGTATGGATGAGGAAAAACCTCTGCCTTCCCGTGAGTAGCAGGGGTAGCCCTGTATTGTTGCAAAAGTGCGGCGGGATCGAACAAGACGGTTTAGGTAATAGAAAGGGTAATCTGCAAATACTGGCAGACTGCGACTTACCATGACTTCTCTCCCACTCACAGCGGGCTTTCACACCCACATCCCCCTCTGACCTCTACCCTAATCATTATTCCCGATGATCGGTCACTTCTTTGCGTGTAACATCTGTGTCAAGTGGATTCTGTCCTCAAACCTGACACCTCTCTGCTCCTGCCTCTCATTCTTTTAACCTCATGGCGATGGCCACAAGTAAAAATGGAGAACAACATGGGAATGAATCTGCAGTTCAGCCCACAGACCTGGATTCCACGGTATCCGGATTCTAGATTCAGTAGTATCAGAAGACCTGACCTCCATCAAGAGCAGAAAACATAAACCCATACCTGGCCATGGGAGACCCTATCTGGCACTTAATGTAGAAGAGAGCAGACAATGGTTGGACCAAGATGTTACCTGGAGGAAAATAAAGCAACGCAGAAGCAGATCTGGTAAATATTCTCCAAATGAATCACCACTGTGACAGCCCTGCAGAGGGGATCTGCCCTTCAATGTTAGCCAAGGGCCAGCGGCAGTTCTGACATTTGTTTGTTTAGCGAACACGGAGTTCTTACACTTGGCCAGGCACTGTGTTACGGGCAGGGGCTGTAGAGTATCAACTCTGCTTTACACATGAGGAAACTGAGCTACCGAGACCTTCAGTAGGTTACCCGATGCCACACAGCTTTTACGTGCTAGACCCAGGGTTCAAATCCAGATCTACTGACAAAGCCCATGCTCTCTCTCTGATGTCGCCCTGTAGAGGAAAGCAGAAGAATAGAATTGTGAAACAGGCAGAACATAGCCTGGCCCCCAAATAAGACTATCCTTTTTTTAAACAATCTTTCGGAATCTTACAGTACTACCTATACACAGTATTGTTGTAGTACATTTTAAATTATTTCCTTTTTTATAATCTTTTTATAAATGGTATGAGTTAAATTCACATTAACCATCAGTGTTCAACACAAAAGATTAATTTTTTTAAATAGGGTTTTCTCAATATTAGCCATCCAGTATTAAGAAAGAATGTACATACGAATCTATGGTAGCAAGAAAAAAATTGAAAAAGCAATTATTGAATGCTCACTTGAGATACAACTATATATAATCACATACTCATTTAGATCCTTCTATAAAATATTATGTAATTTGAAAGCAGGAACCATGCCTCACTCTGTCTGGTTCCAACCCCACATTCCTCATGCAGAGATTTGTTAAAAATAGGTGTTTTCATAGATAGTAGTGAATTGAATAAAAATGTTCTCCTATTTACCCAATCCCACATAAACATTTTTAGTGACTCTTCTGAAAATCTGCCTAACATAATAGACTCCTCAAAGATTTTGCAGGATGATTCTTTCTGCAGGCATATATTCACAAACTCAAAAATCTTCAAGCCTCAAGAGCAATGAAGTAGAATACACTATTTTCCGCAGGAGATCTTAAATATAAAACCCTTAGTCTATGATGAACTACTCGCTCCCTTCTTTAATCCAGGTACCAAATCCTACTCACTTCCGTCAAACATTGAGATACAAAGCATCCAAGGCCAGTTCTTCCCAGAAATGAATTCTAGGAGTCGTCCTGTCTGGTAAGATCTGGCTGGGGAACTTGGCAGCAGCACCTTAAAAGGGACAAAGGCTGCTTCTGGCTGCCTCTGGTAAAATACAAAACAGAGATAAATGACAGAAGGAACCATTTCGTTATGTACCACAGTTTAGAGAAATGTTGAGAGCCAGGCTGGTCTTCCCTAGCAACCAAAGGATTCTCAAAATTAGAGATCAAATCTGGAGTATTCCCAATAAAATTGAGCCTTGGGGGGTGCCTGGGTGGCTCAGTGGGTTAAGCCGCTGCCTTCGGCTCAGTTCATGATCTCAGGGTCCTGGGATCGAGTCCCGTATTGGGCTCTCTGCTCAGCAGGGAGTCGGCTTCCTCCTCTCTCTCTCTCTGCCTGCCTCTCTGCCTACTTGTGATCTCTCTCTGTCAAATAAATAAATAAAATCTTAAAAAAAAAAAAAATTGAGCCTTGGGTTAAATTTTGAAGTAAGCCGTCAAAGTCAAGATACAGCTGTAAAACCATTTTCTGGTTTTGAGATGTCCAGAGATATCAAGACGGTGTGTCTCCTAGACCTTCTTTGTTACAGGAGAGATTCCAAGAATCTTAAGTTCAATTAAGAAGTCACTAAGTTTTGGGGGTAGTTTGTCTTGTAGCAATGTATAACAAATACCAGCTTTAAAACGTTCGCCCCTCTCAGGTGCACCAGTGCAGCATCTCAGCGGTTATGTGCGCTTCTCTGGCTGCTAGACAGTTCGAGAAGCTTTTCTTGAATACCTGTGATTCACCTCACTGTCCCACCCCACCCCTCCCCTTGTAAATTGGATGACCAAATTTGAAAGGAGGAAAAAAGTTTCTCCGAATTAGCCAGGAGAAATCCATCAAATGGGATAACTTACCATGTAGATGTTGCTGGAGAGAAATGTCAAGGAAGAAAATCATGCCAGAATGTTAGGTTGCTGGCTGGCCCATCTCTACTGAGGACTGTGGTGACATTAGAGCTGCCTTCAGAAGAATTTCCTAACAGGTTATGGCCTGGATCTCCTTGATTCTGGAAAGTCGACATGTGGGTTTTTAGAAATGACAGTGCAATTGGTCAAGTGTACAGTTCTGAGGTTGCTCCTATTTTTTCTACCAAAAGTGGCAGAAGCACCTGAAGGCCTCCAGCAGGAATCTAGCAGGTCCCACCAGGTGAGGCACCTCAGTCAAAAAAGAAAGGTTGGAACACGTATCCCCATGTTGACGCAGAAACAGGTGGGTGAGAGCAGAGGGCTTCGAAACACCCTCCAGCACTCATGAATTGTTGGCAATTTTCAAATGAGAGATTAAGGATTTCTAAACTTTATACCTGAGAGCAGAAGAGCAAAACTAAGAAATGCCTGAAGTGTCCCTGAGCTTGCTTCTCACAAATGAAGAGATCACAGAAAACGAGGTCATTAAATAGACATCAGTGATTTCAGAGGCGGGAAGAAGTACTAATTAGGAAGCTACGAAGAGCTTTCTCATGACTATGAATCATGCAAACCGGAAGCTTATTGGCTTTAGATACTTACGAGTGTTAGAATTAGGCGTGCCTGCTGACTCCCACCAGCACAGCATGCAATGCCCCATTTGGGGGTTGTGAGTTCGAGTGCCGTGTCAAGTTTGGTGACTACCTAAAAATAGATAGATAAGTAGATAAATAAATAAGAATTAGTATTGTCTTATTCCAGAAACTCCAATTCATATTAAACCAACTCTGAGCATAAAAATTCTAATATAAACTCACTCTTCATTTCCTCAGTGAAGGATAAATGTTCTTTCGTTCTTAAGAAAGGAAGGGAAGAGAGGCACCTGGGTGGCTCCGTGAGTTAAGCCTCTGCATTCGGCTCAGGGCATGATCCCAACTCGGATCAAGGGAGGAGGAAAACTGGAAAGCCCTTTCTTTGCTGAACTTCCACGAGAAGAGACCTAGGAAGAGCTGAGCTTGAACCTGAGGAATCTGAAAGTAACTCTTTTCCAAGTTGGGAGCACTGCATCTAACCTGATCTTTTGTTTCGACACTCCGTCAACTGCTAAAACAAATCCTTTTAAGTGAGCCTAGAGGCCCAGAAGCAACCCCGTCTTCAGACACCTGTAGTCAGCCGCAGTGCAAAAGCAGATGACCCACCTTGTGGGGAGCCCAACGCTACGCCACAGGTGCCTCTCGTCACCTCATCTCACCGTGTAGGCATGTCATCTAGCACCATCACAAGGAGGGTAAAGTATAGCCCAAGGCCAGAAGGCAAAGGAAAGAGCCTAAGTATAGCCCAAGGCCAGAAGGCAAAGGAAAGAGCCTAAGTATAGCCCAAGGCCAGAGGCAAAGGAAAGAGTCACTACCAGCAGGAGTGACTCTCATGGACTAGCCCACAAGATTGTAAGGTTGCTGCTGAAGACTGGGGAAGGAGAGGAGTATGAATGGTACTCCAGGAACTCACGGGACTCCCCCCCACTCCCCGGTGCCTCCACATCCAGGGAGAATGATACCTCTCAAGGCCATGGCAACCAAAGGTTGGCAGTCTTCAGAGCTAAAGCTCTGAGTTACCTCACTGGAGAAGCAAGCTAGACCACCCAAAGCGGACGAGCGAGAGGGACCTCTAGAACCAGGGGTAGAAGATGGAAATAATGCAGCAGGGACTGTAATTTGTCTCACCAATCCTCCGACTGTGAGTTTTTCTTTTTCACGCTGGGCACTCCCGTGGAGCACAAGCATGTCCGGATGGCTTACGGCCCGGCGCGCACTGGAGAGGATCCGCTTGGCGCCTGGCCCGTTTCCCTTACATACCCCCTTCCCCGTGCTCCAGCCATCGGGATCCACTTCTCTGTAGAGCTTCTCCAGAGTTGGGGGAAAATGCTCTTCGGGCTTCTGCCTGGACACAGCACGCCGAAGTGCCAGCGACTGCGGCTTCTGGGACAGGCCTCACCCAGTCACTGGTCAGACTTGGTATCGGAACACCCCGCCACCACTCCGGAGCGAGCACCTGGGGGTATGTGTTCAGCGCCAGTTTGCAGATTTCTCCCAGTGGTTGAGCCCCAGTTGCCCTCAGTGCTGACCTGTTTGGTCAGACAGCTCAATGGCCGTTCTCCTTTCTCTTTGCTCCTCGCAAGGGTTTCCTGTACCTCCGAAATAAACTGCTTATCCTTGACTCGTCATCCAAGGGTCTCCTTCTGGGGGGAACTCAAATTAAAACAGTGGCTCTGAGCCAGGCACGTAAACAAAGCAGGCAGGCAGACGGGTGATCGATAGATGGCTGTAGATATGTCTATAGATTGTGACTCGCTGATATTTCTTTAAGTTTCATTTTATTTATTTATTTAATTATTTGTTTTTTACGATTTTACTTACTTATTTGGGAGAGAGTGAGAGAGAGCACGAGAGCAGGGTGAGGGGCAGTGGGAGAAGCAGACTCCCCACTGAGCAAGGGAGCCCGATGCAGGCTTGATCCCAAGACCCTGGGATCACGACCTGAGCCAAAGGCAGATGCTCAATAGACTGAGGCATCCAGGCACCCTTCCAAAAGCTTCTTTTAATTTGTATTCTCCCTACTCCACCTCCCCCTCTTTTTCTTGCAATACATTTGTGGAATACTTACTTGACAAATTTTAATTTAACAAAACTTGGTCAAATCTAATGCAAATTACCCTTTTTTGCTTCCTGTGAGTCATGCAATTTATAACCCAGGGAAAAGCCAGTGCTTTGACATGATTCCTTTTTTTTTTTTTGCAGACTAATGCTGGGAACTTTTATTTATATTGTGAAAGGCATTCTCAAAATGTAAATGCTTGGAGGCTGTGGAGGCAGACATATGTATATGAAATTAAAATCGAGGGCTCGGAGAAGCTGAATAAGTAAAATGAAGGAGAAAGCCAGCAGTAAAGGCCAAATTAATATTTAATTCTGGGAATTGATCATGTTTGAATTGAAAATGTTTCTATGGCTTCCCATTACACTGAAAATAAACACCCGTCCTGCATAATTTGGACCTGCCTTGGGATTTCACCTTCCTTCTTACACCACTGGTAGGTTTATGCACATGCTGTTTTCTCTGCCTGGGTGGTGCCTGTTCCCAAATGTAAACCAGCTATTCCCCAAGTTTAAAAACACAAATCAAACCTAGAAACAAGAGGTGAAATACTCCAGAGCCCAGCAGAGGAACTTAGCAGAAATCAAAACCATAGAGGCGCCTGGGTGGCTCAGTGGGTTAAAGCCTCTGCCTTCCACTCAGATCATGATCCCAGGGTCCTGGAATTGAGCCCCACATCAGGCTCTCTGCTCAGCGGGCAGCCTGCTTCCCTTTCTCTCTCTCTGCCTGCCTCTCTGCCTACTTGTGATCTCTGTCAAATAAATAAATAAAATCTTTAAAAAAAAAAAAAAAAAGAAAGAAAGAAATCAAAACTGTGTGGTCCAAGTGCAAAATGGTATAGCCACCTTGGAAAACAGTTTGGCACCTTCTTACAAAATTAAACTTACTCTGTATTATATTAGCATCATATGGTGACAGATGGTAGGTACGCTTGTGGTGGGCACAGCATAACATAGATGTTGAATCAATACGTTATACACCTGAAATTGATGTAAACTGTGTCAGTATACTACAAAAATTTTTTTAATATTTTATTTATTTATTTGAGAGAGAGACCGAGATAGTGACAGAGATAGCCAGAGAGAGCGCGAGCAGCAAGGAGCGTGAGACGTAGGCTCCCAGCTGAGCAAGGAGCGAGATGTGGAATTCAGTCCCAGGAGCCTGGGATCATGATCTGAGCCAAAGGCAGAAGCTCAACTAACTGAACCCCCTCAGGCACCCTGAAAAAATTTTTTTAAAGAAAAAAAAATTTTAAGTTTTTAAATTTTAAAAAAAATTTTAATTTTTTTTTTTTTTTTTTTTTTTTTGTTCCTGAACACTTTTTTTTTTTTTTTTTTTTTTATTTTTTTTTTTATTTTTTATTTTTTATAAACATATATTTTTTATATACATATATTTTTATCCCCAGGTCTGTGAATCACCAGGTTTACACACTTCACAGCACTCACCAAATCACATACCCTCCCCAATGTCCATAATCCCACCCCCTTCTCCCCAACCCCCTCCCCCCGGCAACCCTCAGTTTGTTTTGTGAGATTAAGAGTCACTTATGGTTTGTCTCCCTCCCAATCCCATCTTGTTTCATTTATTCTTCTACCCACTTAAGCCTCCATGTTGCATCACCACTTCCTCATATCAGGGAGATCATATGATAGTTGTCTTTCTCTGCTTGACTTATTTCGCTAAGCATGATACGCTCTAGTTCCATCCATGTTGTTGCAAATGGCAAGATTTCATTTCTTTTGATGGCTGCATAGTATTCCATTGTGTATATATACCACATCTTCTTGATCCATTCATCTGTTGATGGACATCTAGGTTCTTTCCATAGTTTGGCTATTGTGGACATTGCTGCTATAAACATTCGGGTGCATGTGTCCCTTTGGATCACTACATTTGTATCTTTAGGGTAAATACCCAATAGTGCAATTGCTGGGTCATAGGGCAGTTCTATTTTCAACATTTTGAGGAACCTCCATGCTGTTTTCCAGAGTGGCTGCACCAGCTTGCATTCCCACCAACAGTGTAGGAGGGTTCCCCTTTCTCCGCATCCTCGCCAGCATCTGTCATTTCCTGACTTGTTGATTTTAGCCATTCTGACTGGTGTGAGGTGATATCTCATTGTGGTTTTGATTTGTATTTCCCTGATGCCAAGTGATATGGAGCACTTTTTCATGTGTCTGTTGGCCATCTGGATGTCTTCTTTGCAGAAATGTCTGTTCATGTCTTCTGCCCATTTCTTGATTGGATTATTTGTTCTTTGGGTGTTGAGTTTGCTAAGTTCTTTATAGATTCTGGACACTAGTCCTTTATCTGATATGTCGTTTGCAAATATCTTCTCCCATTCTGTCAGTTGTCTTTTGATTTTGTTAACTGTTTCCTTTGCTGTGCAAAAGCTTTTGATCTTGATGAAATCCCAGTAGTTCATTTTTTCCCTTGCTTCCCTTGCCTTTTGCGTTGTTCCTAGGAAGATGTTGCTGCGGCAGAGGTCGAAGAGGTTGCTGCCCGTGTTCTCCTCAAGGATTTTGATGGATTCCTTTCGTACATTGAGGTCCTTCATCCATTTTGAGTCTATTTTTGTGTGTGGTGTAAGGAAATGGTCCAATTTCATTTTTCTGCATGTGGCTGTCCAATTTTCCCAGCACCATTTATTGAAAAGGCTGTCTTTTTTCCATTGGACATTCTTTCCTGCTTTGTCGAAGATTAGTTGACCATAGAGTTGAGGGTCTATTTCTGGGCTCTCTATTCTGTTCCATTGATCTATGTGTCTGTTTTTGTGCCAGTACCATGCTGTCTTGATGATGACAGCTTTGTAATAGAGCTTGAAGTCCGGAATTGTGATGCCACCAACGTTGGCTTTCTTTTTCAATATCCCTTTGGCTATTCGAGGTCTTTTCTGGTTCCATATAAATTTTAGAATTATTTGTTCCATTTCTTTGAAAAAGATGGATGGTACTTTGATAGGAATTGCATTAAATGTGTAGATTGCTTTAGGTAGCATAGACATTTTCACAATATTTATTCTTCCAATCCAGGAGCATGGAACATTTTTCCATTTCTTTGTGTCTTCCTCAATTTCTTTCATGAGTACTTTATAGTTTTCTGAGTATAGATTCTGTGTCTCTTTGGTTAGGTTTATTCCTAGGTATCTTATGGTTTTGGATGCAATTGTAAATGGGATTGACTCCTTAATATCTCTTTCTTCTGTCTTGCTGTTGGTGTAGAGAAATGCAACTGATTTCTGTGCATTGATTTTATATCCTGACACTTTACTGAATTCCTGTATAAGTTCTAGCAGTTTTGGAGTGGAGTCTTTTGGGTTTTCCACATATAGTATCATATCATCTGCGAAGAGTGATAATTTGACTTCTTCTTTGCCGATTTGGATGCCTTTAATTTCCTTTTGTTGTCTGATTGCTGAGGCTAGGACCTCTAGTACGATGTTGAATAGCAGTGGTGATAATGGACATCCCTGCCGTGTTCCTGACCTTAGCGGAAAAGCTTTCAGTTTTTCTCCATTGAGAATGATATTTGCGGTGGGTTTTTCATAGATGGCTTTGATGATATTGAGGTATGTGCCCTCTATCCCTACACTTTGAAGAGTTTTGATCAGGAAGGGATGTTGTACTTTGTCAAATGCTTTTTCAGCATCTATTGAGAGTATCATATGGTTCTTGTTCTTACTTTTATTGATGTGTTGTATCACATTGACTGATTTGCGGATGTTGAACCAACCTTGCAGCCCTGGAATAAATCCCACTTGGTCGTGGTGAATAATCTTTTTAATGTACTGTTGAATCCGATTGGCTAGTATTTTGTTGAGTATTTTCGCATCTGTGTTCATCAAGGATATCGGTCTATAGCTCTCTTTTTTGGTGGGATCCTTGTCTGGTTTTGGGATCAAGGTGATGCTGGCCTCATAAAATGAGTTTGGAAGTTTTCCTTCCATTTCTATTTTTTGGAACAGTTTCAGGAGAATAGGAATTAGTTCTTCTTTAAATGTTTGGTAGAATTCCCCCGGGAAGCCGTCTGGCCCTGGGCTTTTGTTTGTTTGGAGATTTTTAATGACTGTTTCAATCTCCTTACTGGTTATGGGTCTGTTCAGGCTTTCTATTTCTTCATGGTTCAGTTGTGGTAGTTTATATGTTTCTAGGAATGCATCCATTTCTTCCAGATTGTCAAATTTATTGCCGTAGAGTTGCTCATAGTATGTTCTTATAATAGTTTGTATTTCCTTGGTGTTAGTTGTGATCTCTCCTCTTTCATTCATGATTTTATTTATTTGGGTCCTTTCTCTTTTCTTTTTGATAAGTTGGGCCAGGGGTTTATCAATTTTATTAATTCTTTCAAAGAACCAGCTCCTAGTTTCGTTGATTTGTTCTATTGTTTTTTTGGTTTCTATTTCATTGATTTCTGCTCTGATCTTTATGATTTCTCTTCTCCTGCTGGGCTTAGGGTTTCTTTCTTGTTCCTTCTCCAGCTCCTTTAGGTGTAGGGTTAGGTTGTGTACCTGAGACCTTTCTTGTTTCTTGAGAAAGGCTTGTACCGCTATATATTTTCCTCTCAGGACTGCCTTTGTTGTGTCCCACAGATTTTGAACCGTTGTATTTTCATTATCATTTGTTTCCATGATTTTTTTCAATTCTTCTTTAATTTCCCGGTTGACCCATTCATTCTTTAGAAGGATACTGTTTAGTCTCCATGTATTTGGGTTCTTTCCAAACTTCCTTTTGTGGTTGAGTTCTAGCTTTAGAGCATTGTGGTCTGAAAATATGCAGGGAATGATCCCAATCTTTTGATACCGGTTGAGTCCTGATTTAGGACCGAGGATGTGATCTATTCTGGAGAATGTTCCATGTGCACTAGAGAAGAATGTGTATTCTGTTGCTTTGGGATGAAATATTCTGAATATATCTGTGATGTCCATCTGGTCCAGTGTGTCATTTAAGGCCTTTATTTCCTTGCTGATCTTTTGCTTGGATGACCTGTCCATTTCAGTGAGGGGAATATTAAAGTCCCCTACTATTATTGTATTGTTGTTTATGTGTTTCTTTGATTTTGTTATTAATTGGTTTATATAGTTGGCTGCTCCCACGTTGGGGGCATAGATATTTAAAATTGTTAAATCTTCTTGTTGGACAGACCCTTTGAGTATGATATAGTGTCCTTCCTCATCTCTTATTACAGTCTTTGGCTTAAAATCTAATTGATCTGATATAAGGATTGCCACTCCTGCTTTCTTCTGATGTCCATTAGCATGGTAAATTCTTTTCCACCCCCTCACTTTAAATCTGGAGGTGTCTTCGGGCTTAAAATGTGTTTCTTGGAGGCAACATATAGATGGGTTTTGTTTTTTTATCCATTCTGATACCCTGTGTCTTTTGACAGGGGCATTTAGCCCATTCACATTCAGGGTAACTATTGAGAGATATGAATTTAGTGCCATTGTATTGCCTGTAAGGTGACTGTTACTGTATATGGTCTCTGTTCCTTTCTGATCTACCACTTGTAGGCTCTCTCTTTGCTTAGAGGACCCCTTTCAATATTTCCTGTAGAGCTGGTTTGGTATTTGCAAATTCTTTCAGTTGTTGTTTGTCCTGGAAGCTTTTAATCTCTCCTTCTATTTTCAATGATAGCCTAGCTGGATATAGTATTCTTGGCTGCATGTTTTTCTCGTTTAGTGCTCTGAAAATATCATGCCAGCTCTTTCTGGCCTGCCAGGTCTCTGTGGATAAGTCAGCTGCCAATCTAATATTTTTACCATTGTATGTTACAGACTTCTTTTCCCGGGCTGCTTTCAGGATTTTCTCTTTGTCATTGAGACTTGTAAATTTTACTATTATGTGACGGGGTGTGGGCCTATTCTTATTTATTTTGAGGGGCATTCTCTGAACCTCCTGAATTTTGATGCTTGTTCCCTTTGCCATATTGGGGAAATTCTCCCCAATAATTCTCTCCAGTATACCTTCTGCTCCCCTCTCACTTTCTTCTTCTTCTGGAATCCCAATTATTCTAATGTTGTTTCGTCTTATGGTGTCACTTATTTCTCGAATTCTCCCCTCGTGGTCCAGTAGCTGTTTGTCCCTCTTTTGATCAGCTTCTTTATTCTCTGTCATTTGGTCTTCTATATCACTAATTCTTTCTTCTGCCTCATTTATCCTAGCAGTGAGAGCCTCCATTTTTGATTGCACCTCATTAATAGCTTTTTTGATTTCAACTTGGTTAGATTTTAGTTCTTTTATTTCTCCAGAAAGGGCTTTTATATCTCTCGAGAGGGTTTCTCTAATATCTTCCATGCCTTTTTCGAGCCCGGCTAGAACCTTGAGAATTGTCATTCTGAACTCTAGATCTGACATATTACCGATGTCTGTATTGATTAGGTCCCTAGCCTTCGGTACTGCCTCTTGTTCTTTTTTTTGTGGTGAATTTTTACGTCTTGTCATTTTGTCCAGATAAGAGTAAATGAAGGGGCAAGTAAAATACTAAAAGGGTGGCAACAACCCCAGGAAAGTATGCTTTAGCCAAATTAGAAGAGATCCAAAATCGTGAGTGGGGAGAAAGGGGATAAAAAGAGGTTCAAAAAGGAAGAAAGAAAAAAGAAAAAAAAAAAAAAAAGAAAAGAATTTTTTTTTAAAAAAGAAAACACCTAAGAAAAATGTAAAAAAATATATATATATATTAGATAAACTAGTAAAAAATCGTTAAAAAAGAAAAAGGTAACAGTTAAAAAAAAAAAAAATTTTACCCGAAGGCGAGAAAAAAAAAAAAAAATGAAAAAGAAAAAATTAAATTAACTGCAAGACTAAAAAAAATCACAGGAAAAAAGCCATGAGTTCCGTGCTTGGCTTTCTCCTCCTCTGGAATTCTGCTGCTCTCCTTGGTATTGAAACCGCACTCCTTGGTAGGTGAGCTTGGTCTCGGCTGGATTTCTTGTTGATCTTCTGGGGGAGGGGCCTGTTGTAGTGATTTTCAAGTGTCTTTGCCCCAGGCGGAATTACACCGCCCTTACCCGGGGCCGGGGTGAGTAATCCGCTCGGGTTTGCTTTCAGGAGCTTTTGTTCCCTGAGCGCTTTCCGTAGAGTTCCAGAGGACGGGAATACAAATGGCGGCCTCCTGGTCTCCGGCCCGGAGGAGCCGAGAGCCCAGGGCCCCACTCCTCAGTGCGCCCTCAGAGAACAGCGCCCAGTTACTCCCGTCTGCCTGACCTCCGGCCGCGCTCCGAGCTCACCGAGCCTGCGACCGGTTCAAGGTAACACGGAGCTGCGAGCTTACTGTCGGCTCTGTCTCTGCAGCCGGCTTTCCCGTTCCAATACCCGCAAGCTCTGCGACACTCAGACACCCCCGATCCTTCTGTGACCCTGCGGGACCTGAGGCCACGCTGACCCCGCGTGGGCTTCGCTCCGGTTTAGCCTCTGGAGCGATGTCCCTCCGCGGAACAGACTTTTAAAAGTCCTGATTTTGTGCGCGGTTGCTCCGCCGCTTGCCGGGAGCCGGCCCCTCCCCCCGGGGTCTATCTTCCCGTCGCTTTGGATTCACTTCTCCGCCGGTCCTACCTTTCAGAAAGTGGTTGTTTTTCTGTTTCCAGAATTGCTGTTCTTCTTCTCTTCGATCTGCCGATGGATTTTCAGGTGTTTGCAATCTTTAGATAAGCTATCTAGCTGATCTCCGGCTAGCTGAAGCAGTCTCAGCTTGCTACTTCTCCGCCATCTTGACTCCTCCCTCTTAATTTTTTTTTTAAAGATTAAACATACCCTTGCCATATGATCCAGGAATCACACTCCTTGGTATTTTCAGGGAGGTTAAATTCTCTTAAGATCCTCATCTTATTCAAGAAAAAACTAGAAATACAAATTTATGTGAACATTATTTTTCAAATAGAACATTAAGTATACATGATAAAATTTTGAGTAACCATTAAAGGAATTGAAATAGAATATCACCAAGTTATAAAAAAGAGGTAAAAAAAGAAAAAAAACTTATCCAATAAAAGTCTTAGAAAAATAAGAAATTATAACTACATGTCAATGGTACAGGATAGATCAATCTATCAGTGGAATAGAAGAGAATCCAGGAATAGAGCCCGATCTATGTGGTCAGTAACTTTTTTACAAAGGTGTCAGAGCAAGTCGCCAGGGAAGGGAAAGTCTTTTCGACAAATGGCGTAGGACCAACAGGGTATCCATAGGGACAAAAGTGAATCTTGATTCCTATCCTCACCAGTGTGGGCTTACACAGGTGCATTCATTTCTCAAAAATCATTGAACCATCTCCTTGAGGTGTGTGTGTATGTGGGTACGTGTGTGTTTATCACACAAAACAATATTCAGTTTTAAAAATCTGTTAGAAATGAGTATGTCTAATTCCTCCTCAACATTTGTTCTCACCCCAAATGTTCTGTCCTCAGAGGGGTTTTCCATAACTGCTCTAGACCTCCGGCACCTTCAGCATTCTGGATTGTTCTAGATTGTTCTAACTCCAGCTTGGAAGAGGTAAAGTGTTATGCAGCCAAGATTCTCCTCCCCCTGCTCTATCGCCTCCCCCACTCCTCATGCTCACTCACTCTTCTGCCTGCTTTGAGGCCCTTCCCCAGTATGTTTGCACCATTCCCTCCAAGGCCCTTCAGCATCTTGGCACCCCTTCTCTCCTTGTCTGTCTTCCCATCCCACTCCCTCGTCCTCTTTCACCAGAAAAGCCTGCTAGGATATATTTTGCAAGATGTTGAGGATGGCAAGGCAAGAGATAAGAGCAACCACTCCTGGTTGTTAGTTTGGGCTTTAGAACTCCAAATTTGCTTGCTCTGCCTTCTGGGTGTCGTATCGGAGTTGTGCTGTTATTCCTTACCTGATGAATCGCTGCTCAGCATCCAGAATCATCTTTGCTGCCGCTAGAGCCGAAGGCCTTGCAGGGAGGTAGAGTCAGAGCTGATGGCTCCATTTTCTTCTCCAGTAGCAACTGCTCATCCTCTTGAGTCCGGCACTAACTGGAGCATCCCAGGATGCATTCTAAGGAAGAGATGATGGGAACTATCCTTGGAGACCATAAAACTGGGCAAGGCTGACACAGACTTCTGCAGGTTGTGCATTCCCCAGTATACCCTGCTTATGCAGTAACAGGGGCCTGCTCTCCAGGCTTAAGCCCCCTTACTAAGCTATGGTTCTTTGGGACTGTGTCTTTATGCTAGACAATGTTAAATTGCTTGCTAATTTGTAAAAGGCTCCACAGAGGCTAGTATCCACCCTGAAACATAGCCTGGGGAAGACAGGAAGGGACCTTGGCTTTGGCTGGATGCAGGGTCCTGAGGTCCCAGAAGGCGATGGCAAAGTTTTACAGGCTTCTCTGGGTACATCTGAAGGAAGGCAGCCTAAAGGCATGAGCCAGTTTTCAGTGAGCCCTAGTATCTCATGTTTAGCCACAGTGTAAAATCAGTCACAGACCCGTGCCCAAGTTCCATCATCCACTCACCTTTGGCCAAAGATGCCCTCACCCCTCCCTCACCCCTCCTTGGTCCCCTGTCTCCAGGATTGTGTCTTGGTGTTTCACAACCAATTCCTGGATGAAACTGATTCTGTAGCTTATCACCTTAGGTTAGAACACAGGTTCCTCCCTGTGACCCAGGGCTTGTGGACCTGGGAGCTGTGCCCCTACTTTGGGGTTGGCTTTAAGATCCAGCTCTGCAGCGTCATGTGTCCCCAACAGGTCCCAGATGGGTACTGAAGTTATTTCTCAAGAGTCTAGGAGCAGGAGACTTCTGAGTTAGAATGACTTGAGTAGCCTAAGATGTCAGGCAGAGCGGTTGCCTTCTTACACCTCCTGGGGCCCCCGTCGACAGATTTATTTATGGGCTTCTTTTCAGAAAAGCCAGTGGTGGTTGGCTTGGTGGTTGGAGCCCTGGTAGCAAACAGTTAAAATCTAGAACCCTTTGTAATATATGTCTAGAACTCCCTGGGCACTCATACTTTAATATTACCAATCACACGTTCACATCAAACAACTATTTATTGAGCTGCTGCTTGTCTTCCCCATCATACTGTCATTTCCCAGGACAGCAGGGTTCCATCTGACTTATTCCCAGATATGCCCTCATGGCCAAGGACCATACCTGACACAGGTAGGAGCTCAGGAAAGCTTGCGTGGGAGAAGGAGTTGCTAATGCAGTGGGTGAGAGATGAAAGAGAAAAACTAGGGTTTGATGTTGAATCAGGACACCCTCCTGCTAACAGTATGGGTTGAATGGACAAAGCAGACTGGGCAGATCAGAGGAGGCAGAGGAGCCTAGAGTCACAGAGCCAAACTGCTGGGCTCTAGTTGGGGTGTGTGGGATAGATAATGTTTGAAATGCTTTTCCCTTAGAGTTTACTTTGGTATTAGTATAGTTACACTGAGTTACTTCTGATTAGTATGTGCAAGTATTTTTTTTTTTAATCTTCTTGCCTTCAGTCTTAGGATGTTTCTCATATTGATGCTGTCTCATTTTCAATGCCTTTGTGGACACTGACCCTCAGAAGTCCGAGGAAAGTCTTGATACAATCCTGTCTATCACACAGTGAGTTTGGGGAAGACAGGGGCTGTCTCCTTTATTTTGGATCCACTCCTGCCTCCCAGAGCGGCTCACTCAGTGTTTTTGCTTCAGAATCTACCAGAGTGGAGCTGCCTCCCATCTCTCAACAAGGCAGGAATTTTATTGTTGGCTAACAGTGAAGTAAAAGTCCCAGGACACCAAGACAGAGAGATGAGCCAAGTCTTCCCCTTTTCCTTGACTGCATACAAATCAGGATGTGAAGTATCACCTCCTCCGCTTCCGGTCTCTGCCTCCTTGTGCTTTTCTTCAATTGTCCATTCATAGCTGTCCTTAGAGGGAAATGTTCTGTCCCCTTTTATTATTTCACTCAGGACAGAAATCAAATACCCGAATGAACTGAATTACTGTTCTTTTTTTGCCTTATTTGAAACAAAAGCTGGGTGAACCAACTTTTTCCCAATTCTGCCTAGAAATAAAAATGCCAAGTGTAATTTTCAAGCAGGAAATTTTGACAGTTTAAAGTACATAATTATTATAAGAAAGCATAATTATAAGAAAGAACATTTCAACAAAGGACATGGACACACTGCTTAAGTCTTATGTCTTACTACAGATGGACCAGCCTTTACCAGAAGAGCTGCATGGACCCTGCTATAGCTCCCTTAGGAAACGCATTACAGAATAGTAGCAGAAGGTCTCATGATCGTGCTGGGGGAGACACTCTGACAGCTTTCCGTGGGCTTCAGTGAAACTTGACAAACCATAGGTGACAATGGATGACTGTTTCTCCTCCTGGGCCCTACTCTTCCCATTTCTCTTGGTTACAGCAGGTCCATTTACTAGACGGATGGACCATACGCCTCTGTAAGGTCACTAGCAGCACCCACCATAACTAAAAACAAATTCCCCATCCACTGCCACGTTCCTCATGCATTAACATACAACTCTACACTCGATGCAGCCAAAACAACCCATCAACATATAACAAGGAGCTCTGAAGCCATGGCGCTTATTTATGAAATCCTGACTTAGGACCTGTCTAGGATGGGAAAAAAAAAAAAAAAAAGGCACCCTTTGACGTCAAATTTTCTTTGCCCTTTCACCTTCCTTTAATGAGGGATTTTTTTTAAAAGATTTTATTTTTATTTATTTGACCAAGAGAGAGAGATCACAAGTAGGCAGAGAGGCAGGCAGAGAGAGCAGGATACCCACTGAGCAAAGAGCCCGATGCAGGCCTTGATTCCAGGACCCTGAGATCATGACCTGAGCCAAAGGCAGAGGCTTAACCCACTGAGCCACCCAGGCGCCCTGAAGGATGGTTTTTATTTAGGTCTTTCTTCATGGCTAAGCCAGAGAGGTTTTGCTGATTCTCTGGTTCTCCACTGGCCCTCTCATTAATGAATTAAGTAAAACTTTGGTGAGTGTTCACTGGGTTACTTGTATGAAATTTTCAATATCTTCTGAAAATATTCTTTGCCACCTGTGGAAGGAGGAGTGCGGGTGTCACGGAAGTCCCGAGTCCTGCCTTCCTGGCCTGGAGTCCGAGGAGAGGAATTTGAGGTAGGTACCTATACAGGCTTGCATTCTCCAGCTTATCCTGGGCTCTCCATCTGCAGGGAAGCCCACTCTGCAGGTAGAGAGGAACATACGTATTGTCAGTATCCTGCTCAGGCTACCTGGTTACCTAGTGATAAGAGATACCTTGTTGGTATCTGGCAACATCAGATTTTAGTGACCCAATGAAACCCCATCAGTGTTATGTCAGGAAGCAATATATCACCCTAAGCCCAAGCCCACTCCGCAAATCATTATCCTTTCATTCCTTCACACAGTGCTCATGTTCTAGCTCCCCACCCATCATTACTATAGCACCTATAATTAGCAATATGGAGTAGTAGTAACTAATACTCATGGTGGGCCTACTCTTTCCCAGGTAGATTCTGAATACTTAATAGGGTTTGAATTATTTAATACTATAGCCACTCTGTGAGAGAGGTACCACTGATGATCACCCTCTCCATGTACACATCAAGGTATGGAAGCACTAGAAAAATCAAGTAACTTCTCCAAGATCTCATAACTCATCAAGGCAGAACTGAGATTGGAACCCCAGAGGACTCTGTGCTCTTAACCACTGCACAGTTCCTTTCACCAATTAGAAGTTGAACAAACTTGTCTTTAAAAGCTCAATCCTTGGGATGATGAAAAATTCTGGAAATGGATAGAGGTATTGGTTGTACAACATTACGAATGTATTGAATACCACTGAATTATACATTTAAAAATTGTTAAAATGACACATTTTATATTGTGTACATATATTTATAAACATTTTATTTATTTATATTAGAGAGAGAATGCACTCGAGCAGGGGGGAGGTGGAGAGGGAAGATGAGGGAGAAGGAAAGAATCTCAAGCAGATTCCCTGCTGAGCACGGAGCCTGACGCAGAGCTTGATTTTAGGACCCCGAGGTCATGACCTGAGCTAAAACCAAGAGTCAGACACACAACAGACTGAGCCACCCAGGTGCCCCTATATTATGTATATTTTACCACAATTAAAGAAAAATAATTCTGCTACATAATAGCTTTGGAGCATGACTTTTTTTTTTTTTAAGATTTTACTTATTTATTTGACTGAGAGAGAGATCACAAGTAGGCAGAGGCAGGCAGAGAGAGAGGAGGAAGCAGGCTCCCTACTGAGCAGAGAGCCCGATGCAGGACTCGATCCCAGGATCCTGAGATCACGACCCGAGCTGAAGGCAAAGGCTTAACCCACTGAGCCACCCAGGCACCCCTGAAGTGTGACTTTAGGCAAGGTCCCCCTTAAGCCTAGTTTCTTATCTAAAAACTGGAGATGATAACAGGACAGATGTCATAGGGTTATTGTAAGGATTAAATGGTTCCTGGCACATAGAAAGTCATGAATGACTGTTAGCTTAAAAAAAAAGAGAAGACAGTAGGGATTCTTATCAGAAAGAGTAAAGGGTGTGACTTCATTGTCCGTGAAAGATGCCCTTGTGCTTTTGTGGGAAGAGCATTAGCCAATTGGCACTGAAAATCCCCATTTGGATCAGAATGGTCCTTAAGTCCTGGCTGTAAACGCACAGCATGATACTGGCCTTCCCAGCATCTGGCCTCTACCTAGAAAGAACCCACCAGTGTGACCTGAGTCTCCGGTAAAAGCATTCCCAGGGAAAGGGGAACTAAACAACTACCATTACTCCATTTATGGGGCCCGCATTAGATGCCAGGCACTGGCTAAATCCTTTGCATAATTATTCTATTTAATCATCACAGCAACTGCCTGAGATTAACATTACCACTGCCCCTACGTTTGGAGTAAAAAGAGAAAAATAACCTAAGAATCAGAGAAGTTCAACAGCTTGCTGAAGGCCATCAGGTTATGGAAGAGTGAACTCAAGCCTTGAACCCAAGCCCACATGTTCTAGTCAGCTCAGACTGCTCTAACAAATGCCATAGACTGAGTGACTTCGATGACACACATTTATTTCTCATAGTTCTGGAGCCTGAGATGGACACGACCAAGGTGCTGGAAGATCTGGTGACTGGAGAAAGTCTGCTTGCTGGCTTGGAGACGGCTATCATCTTGTTGCATCCTCACACGGTGAGAGAGAAAGGTAAGCTCTCTCCTTTCTCTTCTTCTCAAGGGCACGGATCCCATCACAAGTGCTCCACACTGATGATATAATTACCTCCCAAAGCTCTACCTAATACTGTCACACTGGGAGTTAGGGTTTCAACACCGGAATTTTGAGGGGACATAACCCTGTGCAACTCCAAAATGCCTACAGCATTCCACCTGGCCACTCAGACACCAAGAATGTGACCTATTTGAAGCAATATTAACTAGTATTCCAAACATGGAACAAAAACAAATCATGGTACAGGAGGAGGAGAGAGTGGTCTTTTGACCTCAAAGCAAAGAGAGACTAGTAGAGCTATCAGCCCTTTGTGTAAGCCTCCGTAGAAAAGGGCTTCCTCCAAAATCCTCTCTCCCAACCTGCCCCTTACAACACAGCCCAAAGACTTCTGTCTGGGGGTTATAAAGACATTTCTCAGTAGAAACCAAAAAGAAGAGATGGGAATCCAGGACCTGCCTGGAGCCCCTTCCCAGTGCAATTGTGCCAGTGAGAGAGAGCCCTAGACAGAGCAGGAGAGGAGGAGGGGGCTACTGGCATGGTATACAGGGAAAATACACATGTCGTCCCTGTTTGTAAAGGGTGCATTCTTCTTGGTGCCATTCACCCTGAGGACCCATGAAAATGTGGAGCTGTGTATTGGGAGTGAGTCTTCAAAACACTGTGTTAGTGAGGACGAGGCAGAGGAGGACATAAATTAGAATGTTTATGGTTACAAGCAACAGAATTCCAGTTCCGTCTTTTAACAAAATTTATTTATTGATTTATTGATTTATTGATTTTGCATCATCAAGGGAAGGTTGAAGGATCAAACTTGAAAAATTGATTAACAGGACCAAATGTCTCCAAAGGGCTAAGCAAAAGGAAACACAGCTATCATTGTGGGAGACTACCACCATCACTCTTCATATGCCTCAATTGACATTCCGTGTCCTAGGAAGGTCATAACATTCGTTCATTATACCCAAATCTTCGAGGCTGAGATATGAGTAGAGGCAGCATTTAGATCTTCAGGCTGCTGTAGTTTGAGGAAAAGCATTGCTTTCCACCAAGATCTTACACATGGGGAATGGCTTCCAAATAGGAAGGCAAGTAGATGCTGGACAGCGTCTTTCTCCCACAGTCCACGCAGAAAAAAGTCCAGCATTACAATGGCAATGACATGTATTAGCCTAGACCTCTTATGACTTTTCAGGCCAGTTTTGTTATTTACCATAGATATTCAAGATGAAAGTGTGAAATTTTGAGTTTATCAATGAAATCTTTTTGTGCAAATATGTGAGTCTTACCTAGAAATCGTACCCGGACCAAAGACAACTATGTTTCAAGTCAGGACCTACTCTCCATGGAATTATTCTTAAATAGGAGAGAGAAGACAAGACAATGCCAAAGAGAGAGGTTACATTCTATGTATCAGTGGATCATTGCCTAGTATGGAAATAGGAGGAAGCCCAGAAAGTAGATCTAAATGGGTAAAATTTGCAGGTGATTATCAGGTCACCAGAACACCCTGAACATGAATGGAATATCCTGAAAGTAAAATAATTTAGGACAAAAGCCTTGAGTTTGCTTTTGAATCTTCCTGTTTCCCATGGTAAACTGGAATTCTCACTTTAGTCATTGTTGTATTTACATCTTTATATTACATTTCGTAATATGGTAAATAAGTTTTATGATAAACAAGGACAGAATGTCTTATCACCCTAGCCACAGTGTACCTTACACTGTTATCCTAGGCAAACATCATTCCTGTAGTTTGAGACTGCCAGTGATCTGCTGAAATATTTGGTTTGCACCATGAGGCTCGGCAAGGATTTTGTTTCACCTTACTCCAGAGGGACTGTGCTCACAGGCTGTGTGGATAAAACCTCAAAAGAAATTTTAATAGAAAAATTGCTTTTCTCTGGGAGAGGGCCACTGAGTGGTAATACCCATTCTAACTCCTGTCTTATTTTCTTTGGTTTCATCCATTTCTTCCTCCCTTAGAACACTGTAGCCATGCTTATTTTCTTTGTCAAACGTTATTTTCCTTGTTCCTCACTGAGCTCTTCCCTAGAGTATGTATTTGTCAGGAATTCATTCTGTTGCAAAAGACAGAAAGCCAACCTGAAATAGCTAAAGGAAATGTTTTGGCTCATCCAATTTGGAAATCAATCTGAATGGTGGATCTGTAGGTGTAGCTAAATCAAGGAGTTCAAACTATGTTATCAGACACTGGTTTTCATCATGATTCTGCTCCATTTTCCTCTATCTGGGCTTCATTGTTGGTGGGCTTTTGGTGGGCTCTAGAAGGTTCCCCATTTTCCCATAGCCTTAGCAATTCTTCCACCATTAGGAACCATCACTGGCTCTTCTTGGGTCAGGAGCCTACCCTTGAACCAACCTCTGGAGCCAAGGTTATAAGTGGATTGGCCAGCCTGGGTCACATGACTACCCCCACCCCCGGTGGGGAGGTGGGATCTCTTGAATGACAAAATCCCCTAAAAAGTAGTATTGATAGCAGGCAGAAGAGTATTCAAATTCAGACTACAAACATATTGAGATCTCTCTATTTTTAGCCTTCAAATTAGTTTCTAATCTTTCCTTTTGATTTTTATTTCTTTTTTTAAATTTTTTATTAACATATAATGTATTATTAGCCCCAGTGGTACAGGTCTGTGAATTGCTAGGCTTACACACTTCACAGCACTCACCATAGCACACACCCTTTCCAATGTCCATAACCCAACCACCCTCTCCCTAAACCCCTCCCCCAGGCAACCCTCAGTTTGTTTTGTGAGATTAAGAGTCTCTTAAGCTTTGTCTCCCTCCTGACCCCACCTTGTTTCATTTTTTTTCCTTACCTCCCCCCAGAACCTGTAATGTTGCCTCTCAAATTCCTCATTTCAGGGAGATCATATAAAAATTGTCTTTCTCTGATGGACTTATTTCACTCAGCATAATACCCCCTAGTTCCATCCATGTCTTTGCAAATGGCAAGATTTCATTTCTTTTGATGGCTGCATAGTATTCCATTGTATATATATACCACATCTTCTTTATCCATTCATCTGTTGATGGACATCTAGGTTCTTTGCATAGTTTGGTTATTGTGGATCCTGCTGCTATATACATGCCCCTTCAGATTCCTACGTTTGTATCTTTAGGGTAAATACCCAGTAGTGCATTTGCTGGGTCATAGGGTAGCCCTGTTTTCAACTTTTTGAGGAACCTCCATGCTGTTTTCCAGAGTGCTTGTATCAGCTTGCATTTCTACCAACAGTGTAGGAAGGTTCCCCTTTCTCCGCATCCTTGCCAGCATCTGTCATTTCCGGTTAATTTCAACCATTCTGACTGGTGTGAGGTGCTATCTCGTTGTGGTTTTGATTTGTATTTCCCTGATACCGAGTGATGTGGAGCACTTTTTCATGTGTCTGTTGGACATCTGGATGTCTTCTTTGCAGAAATGTCTGTTCATGTCCTCTGCCCATCTCTTGATTGGATTATTTGTTCTTTGGGTGTTGAGTTTGCTAAGCTATTTATAGATTTTTGATACTAGCCCTTTATCTGATATGTCATTTGCAAATATCTTCTCCCATTCTTTCCGTTGTCTTTTGGTTTTGTTGACTGTTTCCTTTGCTGTGCAAAAGCTTTTGATCTTGATGAAGTCCCTATAGTTCTTTTTGCCCTTGCTTCCCTTGCCTTTGGCGATGTTTCTAGGAAGAAGTTGCTGCAGCTGAGGTTGAAGAGGTTGTTGCCTGTGTTCTCCTCAAGGATTTTGATGGATTCCTTTCTCACATTGAGGTCTTCCATCCATTTTGAGTCTATTTTTGTGTGTGATTTAAGGAAATAATTTCATTCATCCAGTTTCATTCTTCTGCATGTGGCTGTCCAATTTCCCCAACATCATTTGTTGAAGATACTATCTTTTTTCCATTGGACATTCTTTCCACTTTATCAAAGATTAGTTGACCATAGAGTTAACAGTCTATTTCTGGGATCTCCATTCATTCCATTGATCTATGTGTCTGTTTTTGTGCCAGTACCATACTGTCTTAATGATTACAGCTTTGTAATAGTTGTATTTCTTTGGTGCTGGTTGTGATCTCTCTTCTTTCATTCATAATTTTATTTATTTGGGTCCTTTCTCTTTTCTTTTTGATAAGTCTGGACAGGGGTTTATCAATCCTATTAATTCTTTCAAAGAACCAGCTCCTAATTTCGTTGATTTGTTCTATTGTTCTTTTGGTTTCTATTTCATTGATTTCTGCTCTGATCTTTATTATTTCTCTTCTCCTGCTGGGTTTAGGCTTTCTTTGCTGTTCTTTCTTCAGCTCCCTAACCCTTTAGGTTGTGTACTTGAGACATTTCTTGTTTCTTGAGAAAGACTTGTATCGCTATATATTTTCCTCTCAGGACTGCCTTTGCTGTGTCCCACAGATTTTGAACAGTTGTGCTTTTATTATCATTTATTTTCATGAAATTTTTCAATTATTCTTTAATTTCCTGGTTGATCCAGTCATTCTTTAGTAGGATGCTCTTTAGCCTCCATGTATTTGAGTTCTTTCCAACTTTCCTTTTGTGATTGAGTTCTAGCTTCAGAGAATTGTGGTCTGACAATATGCAGGAATGATCCCAACCTTTTGGTACTGGTTGAGACCTGATTCGTGATCCAGGATGTGATCTATTCTGGAGAATGTTCCATGTGCACTAGAGAAGAATGTCTATTCTGTTGTTTTGGGATGGAATGTTCTGAATATATCTGTGATGTCCATCTGGTCCAGTGTGTCATTTAAGCCTTTATTTCCTTGTTGATCTTTTGCTTGGAGGATGGGAATGAAGATGGCAGCTTCCCAGTCTCTGGCCGGAGGAGCCAAGAGCTCAGGGCCCCCCCCCCCCACTCAGTGCACCCTTGGAGAAAAGCACTCAATCACTCACATCTCCCTGAACTCCGGCTACGCTCTGAGCTCACCTGGCCTGTGACCGAGCATTGCTGTGTCTGGCACACAGCCCTGTTTGGAATCTCCAAACCCAGCAGATTCTTGCCACTCTGCTCTTCCAGTGGCCCCGGATCTGCCACTTATGGGGTCCCTGCTCAAGGAGCAGTGGTCTGATTGTGCTTCAGATCACAGTTTAAGGTAATCCCGAGCTGAGAGCTCACTCCTCAGCTCTGTCTCTGTAGCCGGCTTCCCCGCTCCAATACCTGCAAGCTCTGCTACACTCAGACACCCCCATCCTGTCCTTCGAGGGCTCCACCCCCACTTAGCCTCTGGAGCGATGTCTCTCGGTGGAGCAGACTTTTAAAAGTTCAGATTTTGTGCTCTGTTGCTCCACCACTTGCCAGGAGCTGGTCCCTCCCCCAATGGTCTATCTTCCTGTCACTTTGGATTCACTTCTCCGCACATCCTACTCCAGAAAGTGGTCAGTTTTCTGTTCCTAGAATTGCTGTTCTTCTTCTCTTTGATTGCCTATTGGGTTTGTAGGTATTCAGAATGGTTTGATGACTATCCAGCTGAACTCCTGAGACCTGATGTCATCTTGGTCCACTACACCTCTGCCATCTTGACTCCTCCCTGATTTTTATTTTGTGATGTGGAATTCTGAGCTAGGAATTGAGCTGAGACTCAGAAACACCCATCCAGTCCTGCCATGGTCATCCCCAAGCCTGAGATCCTGGAGGGAAATACTGGGTTCCAAGACAAATGGGTAGAGAAGCACTTTATTTTGAGCCACTCCAGAGCAGGTGTCCTAACCCCTGAGTGGCCCACTATGTGTGACCTGGACTGAGGAATTTCATTGGGCAGGAGATGCCACCACTCCACAGAACTGTATGCATGGAATTATTGTTCTTCAGAATTACACTATCCAGAAGAGCATTCCAAAACATGATCTTTACCACCAGTATAATGAAACTGATGCAATTTAATGTTCCATTCAAATAATACAGTAAGGTTTATTTGTAGGCATTTATCAGCCCCTTATGTAATAAAGAAATTCTATTTTCCCTGGATGTTTTCCAGATTCCTCCCTCTTACCCTATGTGTATTGTAAAGATCACCCACTTTCTTGTTCCAGTACTGGGAAAATATAAAAAAGGAAGAGATAAAGAGGAGTGGGTGAAGTTTTGTATGCAATTCGAGTGTGATGCTGTGGGACCAGGTATTACCAGTACCTTGTATCCTGCCCTTGAGTAGAAGAGCAGGACTGGGAGGATGAAATATTTTTACCAAGAGTTCTGTTGTTGAAGCACCTGTTTGTTCATCATACTGGTCAAATTGTGGGCATACGGAAGGCTTCCCTCTGCCATTAACTGTTTCTGGTTTCTTATGGTAAACCAGGGACAACAGTACTGAGTAAACATGGTCAGGGCATGGGGGTGCTTTGTATGTAATACTTGTCTTTCTTGTTTTCTGAGAAACTGTAGGTATTGTGCTAAAAATGAAATATGTTTGGGGGCACCTGGTTGGCTCAGTGGGTACAGTAGGTCACTCTTGATCTTGGGCTTGTGAATTCAACTTCCTTTTTTTTTTATAAGGACCCCTGTGATGGCACTGGACCTACACATAATCCAAAATAATCTCCTTTATCTCAAGATCTTTAACTTAATCGCATCTGTAAAGTTCCTTTTGCCATATGAGGTCACATAGTCACAGGTTCTGGGGATTCATGTACCATGATCATTATTAGGGACCTGTATTCTACTGACCACATCCTCTGAATCAGAAATTCTGGGTGTAGGCCAACTTGTATTCTACTGAACCCTCCAGCCCTTAGAAACCTAGTGTGGGGGCCACTTTCTGTTCTGATGAAAACTCCATGAAGTACGGGGAGAAAGTGCTGGATACAGACCCAGAGAGTGTGACAGTCCTGGATCAAGGAAGCTCCTAACTGGCTCCCCCTAGGAGGGCTTCCACTGCTTGTGGGGGAGACCCCATCCTACCATCTCCAGGGCTCCAGGTAGAGGAAGAGAGAGGAAGTGCACGGAGCACTGATGACATACAGGAATCACTACCTTGTATGCACAGTAGGTTCAGCAAGCTATCAGTTCCCGGTGGGAAAAACTATCTGACTGTGGTCCTAGTTCCTCCTCCCTTTTCCCCTTCCCTACCTCCTTTTTCCCATCATCTCTTTCTCTTTCTCTTCTTCTGGCAGGCAGCAGAGTATAACCTGGGTTTCCATTCTAACCACCTTTTGCTAGCAACAATGAACTAGCAACTTACCGTCTCTGATCTTTAATTCCTTTACCTGTTAAGTAAGGGTAGAGATACCTACCTTGGTTCTCTAAGGAGAACTAGATGAGAGGATATCTGAAATGTATCCGTGCAGAGCAGGGTACCACCTTTCATGGTGGTCATCTCCAGCCACCAGCATTCTCACCACTAAGTCCTATTCAACCAAGAGAATTCACAGGGAATGCAAGGTAGGAAACCACAACTTTAATGGGAAGTTCAAGTTGCCCTTATGTTCCAAGAATAACACTTCCCACATATTTGCCCATGTGCCTTATTCTTCAGTTAGGCCTTCTTAGCGCTCTGGGCATGCCCCCTCCAAGGCTACACAGTTTTTTGCTAAAATAATCAAGTACACCAGTAGGACTAAAGGAAACCAAGCAGAGCAAGGAATAAGCCATTGCCCCTGGCGCATAAAAGGCAAAGGGGCTCTTAGCAGACACAGCATGTCGGATGTCCAGGAGCACAGGGGACACATCTGCACTGGCCTTCGTGTTGATGAGCTTAAGATAGTTGCGTTGCTGAAGGATATAGTCCTGGCCGTAGTCCTCCTGCACATCGGAGGTAAGGTGGTCCAGGATGTCCTTCTCATGCTTGCTCCACGCTTCACTGGTGCCTGCGATATCTGTGATGTGAGAAGAAGGGAGGCTCAGATCCTGGGGACGCCAGATCGGGCATGTCTGACCCCTACCGGGGAAGCAGGCCCTTGTGATTGGCTTCTGTTGGGAAAGATGGGAGTTCCCAAACACCTTTTTTTTTTTTTTTAATGTACTTTAAATGGTATTTAATATATTTTTTCAACATGCATACAGAAACGATCACACATGACTGGGTTTCCACAAACTGAAGAGCCCAGGCAACCAGCAGCAGAACAAGAAGGCAAACCAACCGTGACTCACAGGCCCCTTCCCAAAAGCCACTGTCCCAGTTAACAGAATAGAGCAGTTTTACCTGGATTTGGACATTATGTAAATGGAATCATACAGTACACTGTGAGAGTCCTCTGTGTACTGTGTGGTCATTCCCTTCATTACAGTTTCCATTGTGCAAATGTGCCATAAATTATCTGTCCACTAGACTATGATGGGTCTTTGGGTTGTTTCCAATTTGGGATCCTTACAAATAGGGCTGCCACAAACATTCTATGACGTCCATGTTCATGATTATCACATATAATATAAAATGTAACATATACAATATGACATATATAAACCATATATGCACATATAGGTGTACCCATATATCATCTATATATAATTTTTAATCTAGAACTCGCACCTAGTTCCATGGATAAAATTAAATATACAATGTTGACTATCATCTTAGCTATCTAATAAAGATAATTTTGAAGAATATATAATAAGTACACCTTTAAATATACATTTAAATTTTAACATATGTTATATGTGATTAAATATTTAAGCATTTAATGTAGAAGCAATGGTTGCCTATCATATATAATTAAATTATATATATATTTACCTTAAAATATAGTAGCAATGCCTATAAATAAATAAAGTAAATAATGGCACATATATGTTTTTAAAATTAATCTCCTCTCAGGTAATTTACAGTTTTGTGGGTGCTTCTATATTCCCTCCTTGTTCATACAAACATATACACACGTAGAAAGCTTTGGCTTAATTTTATATTACCAGGAACAAACAGAAACCAAACTAGACATGTTTTCCAAAGATTTGATTGTTGGCTTGGTAATAAATCACAGACCTGCCTCTGATAGTCAGTGGCTACAGATTTAAACCAGAGCAGCAGAAGTTCCTACTGAACAGCTTTTAGACAACCAATTCTCTATCACAGGATTTTGCAGTCCTTCCTAAGTTTCAGCATTTCGGGGATGCTGCCGTAAATACCCCTGCACAATACATTCTTTTGTATTTCACTGTTGTTAGGTGTGCGACAGCTGCAATGTGATTAGCTAATCAAAAGGTACTTGCATTTTGGATTTCAACACCTACTGCCAGATTACTTTACAGAAAGTTGGCAGTACCCCAGGCTCCCTCCAGCAAAGTGTGTGATTGCTCTGGTACTGCTGTGGGATGAGCTTTGGTTTACCAGCTTGGGTGACTCAAGGATATCAGGTCTGTGGGGGAGCTTGGTTGTGAAATGTAAACCAGTGACATCCAATTATACTCAACAGAAATGCAAACAGATTTCAATTTCTTGGTTCTATCCATGAAGGCAGAAGACCACATTAAAGAAACGGTTACCCTGACAATTACTCTAAAGACTTCTGGGTCTTGAACAACATGTTGTGTGAACTGTCGTTCCTCCAGCTAACTCTTCCCCAGTCTCTGCTTTCCCAGGCTGAGGGATTCCTTTCCTCTCTATTTCCTCCTTCTCTAAACACCTCATGGACTTTCTAACCACTTCTGTAGGTACTCTGTGCAGAGTCCCCAAAGCTCTCTTTTGTGATGACAAAGCCACCAGACTTTTGTCAACCTTCGTTTGCCACTTTTGACACCCACAAACCCATGCCCTGCTACTTTGGGGCCACACACAACGACATTCTGAGGGTGACCTGGATCTAAATCTCATCTCCAACTTGTACCACCTCTGTGGCTCTTAACTTCTCTGAGCCTCAGTTTTCTTCCTACCTGCCCTCCCTACTCCTGGCTGAGATGTGTGGGACATTCCTCCAGGAAGATCCCAACTCTCTTCATGTTAATGCCTTACTAGAAGGAAAAACAACCTGAAATTGATAATGGCAAGACCTCCAGTATCTTGGAGGTCCTCTGTAGCATAGGAAAATCCTTATGAAACCTCCCTTTTCCTTACCTCCCCCAACTCCCGAGCATACTGTCCATCACCCCTCACAAACCCAGTGCAACAGCTCTTTCTGCCCACAGGTCCTATCTTTGTGCTTTAATAAAAACACGGTTTTTGCCTCAGAGACAGCTTAAGAATTCTTTCTTGGCCATCAGCTCCAGACCCCACCCCACCAAATTTCATCTATATTCCAAAACCACACCCAAAGGACCCTCAGCACCCCTTTCAGGTGAACATTGAGGGGCTCTTGGGCTTAGACACCTACTTGTTCTGAAGCCTCCAGGCTGGATGACGGAGACTTTAACTCCCCATTTGGAAAGCTCTTGTCTCATGACTGCTGAGAACATGGTCAGAGCCGCCTTGGATGCGCTATAGGCTGCCAGCTTTTCCATTGGGACCCCTCCTATGGGAATAATGAGAGAGAAAAAAAATCAGGTCTGATGTTTTCATTTATTCATCCACTGAGTGGGTTTTTTGGGGTTTTTTTGTTTGTTTTGCCTTTAGATTTTATTTATTTATTTGATAAGGGAGCATGAGGGCACAAGCAGGGGGGATGGCAGGCTGAGGGAGAGGGAGAAGCAGGCTCCCTGCCAAACAAGGAGCCTGATAAGGGGCTTGATCCCAGGACCCTGGGATCATGATCTGAGCTGAAGGCAGACACTTAACCGACCGAGCCACTCAGGTGCCCCAATCCATTAAGTGTTTAAACAGGACCTACTGCATGCCAGGAGCTGGTATCAGTGGTGACTAAGGCAGGTAAAGGGCAGGCAAGAGCCCTCTGCACCCAGGTTAGTGCCTACGTGCCATGGGTTATAACCACTGCCTGGCATCCCTTACTTCTGCCTTCCACGGCAGCTCCATCATAGCTGGTCCAATGACAAACCAAGGTCAGTCTAAGCTAAATGTGAATCAGGTGAGATAAAGAGTCTGCCCCAGCCTCTGATCTTCCGGTTTGGCCAACCACTGTACTAAGGTTCTGGGTGGACCCATCTGGAGGAGGGGGCACAGGTCAGCCAATTCCAGCATCCGTAGTTGAACAGATTGGCTCGAATACTTGTCAAAACAAGGAGTAAGGCACACCATAGGGAACCATGGGGGCATCTCTGTACTAGGGAGTAGGAAAGGGCTTATTCTAGGAGGGCGAGCTGGGGCTGGGAGTGGGGGTACTGGACCACACTTAGCTTAGAAGCCAGGAGAAGCTGAAGGAAACTAATACAATGTTACATGTCAACTCTATCCCAGTAAAACTTGTTGGGGGGGGACATGGGTAGAGCATAGGCATTAAAGAAGAGAGACCTAGAATAATTCAATTATCTCCCTTATTTTTAAATGACTATAAATGATTTTTAAATGATTATAAAAATGTTGGTTGGGCTTATACAATTTTGTTTGGGGAAATGCTCCTCCTTACCTCCCTGTTTTTGTAGGAAGATTATCGATTCCTGGATCTTTTTCACTGAAAGGGGCAGATGGGCCAATCACAGTGCTCCATTTCCTGGAGCAGCCCATCAGGGTGGGGCTGAGCGCGTGACCTCAGGCCAGCTAGAGTCCTGATGATGGCGGAAGGGAGATGACTTTATGGTTTATTCTTGGCTATGTAAGTATGATAATGGTGGAAAACCGGAACTTCCAGGGGTCATTTCTGCTACCCCATTGGAGAAGGGAAGTGGAGGAAAGTGGAGGAGCAAGAAAGGCAGAGCAAAGATTGTACGTGGGGGTTTGCGAAGGGAAGCAGGAGTGGAGGTATGGGGAGAGCTATGATGATCCCATCTTAAGACTCAGTTCCAGTCGGGGCACCTGGGTGGCTCAGTCCTTAAGCATCTGCCTTCAGCTCAGGTCATGATCCTGGGATCCCGGGATCCGGGATTGAGCCCCACATGGGGCTCCCTGCTTGGCGGGGAGCCTGCTTCTCCTCTCCCTCTCCCATAGCTTGTGTTCCCTCTCCTGCTGTGTTCTTGTCAAATAAAATCTCTTAAAAAAAAAAAAAAAAAAAAGA
This sequence comes from Mustela lutreola, assembly GCF_030435805.1. Taxonomy (NCBI): domain Eukaryota; kingdom Metazoa; phylum Chordata; class Mammalia; order Carnivora; family Mustelidae; genus Mustela; species Mustela lutreola. Next base: position 6,057,434 of record NC_081305.1, read on the forward strand.
CTTAGTTCCAGTCAGTCGGTGATCTAACAAATTCCTTTTCTATCTTCTGTTTCAGTAGCTTGAGGTTTGATCCAGTCACTTAAGAGTCCTCGGGGCTTCACTGATGAAATTTCAATATACCCTCTGGCATAAAACATTAAAACAAACAAACCAACAAACCAATACAGTGTTTCCTATATTGCCTCCAATAACCAGCTGATTCTTTTTTAAGTAGGCTCCACACCCAACATGGCGCCCAACTCAGGGCTTGAACTCACACTCCTGAGATCAAGAGCTTGACCCTTAATTGACTGAGCCACCCAAGCACCCCTGCTGATTCTCTTTAAAGTTTTAGTTTCACAAAATGTTAAGAGTTCCAAACCCAGCTTGTGTTCCCTCTGGTGAGAAAGACCCAAGAAGTTAAAGCAGCTTGTTCTAATTTTCAGCCTAGTTTGCAGAACCCCACCATTCTCACTTCTCCACGATTTTTACAGATGAGGGGAGCTTGGCTGGCTGCCATGTCGGTTAGCAGAAGGCCACGTTGAAGAGCTCATTGTGGAGCCAGTGCTTCCTAGGTTCAAGTTCCAGAAGAGTGCCTGGTACAGTCAGCCCCCCCGTAAGAACTTTCTCACGTTAGGGCTACTTATGGTTTTCAGATAGCCTTTCTCAGTAGCCCAAACAGCTCCATATGTTTGGTGTTTCTTAGAGAACCAAGTGCACCTGTTTCAGACTCTCCCAGCGGAACTTGATGGATTTCTAGGACCCGCCCTAGATCTACTGAATCTGAATTTGCAGTTTAAACCAATCCAAGCGATTCTTTGGAATGCTAAGCCTTGAGCCATTACATTACGGCTTGGGTCACATATTTCTGAACACGTGCTTGCATAGTGACCTACAGCATTATGGATGATACGACAGGTGGTAAGAATTTATCATATTCCAGATTATCAGTCTAAATAAAAAACATGCTTTGGACCAAACATTTAAGACACATTTGTCTTTTGTATGATCTTGAATCCTGTGCAACTGGCATTATTAGACCATTTCCGACCTACAGAATGGGCATTCTGTAAGGTTCAACCTCATAGATTCAACCTTGCTGTTACCATTTCCTAGTAATGGCTAAGATTCCTGGGGGCATGAGATGAAGGAAGTGCAGACGTCCGCGTCTCACTGACCATGAGCCTCACAGGGTCTCAGAGCATGCTCCCTTCCTGGCCCTTTGCACTCCCTCATTGCCTGTCCTGTTAGATTTGTAATTTCTGCTTTTGCTCCATTCAGGTTAAGATTCTATGGCCAGAAGGCAGCAAGGGACAAGGTTGCCAAGAACTTGGTAAGTTTCTTTCTATTTCTAGGGGAAAACTTGACTTCCAAAATAGAGGGCTTATCTATGGGGACGTGGGAGAACTGGTAAGGAACGCACAACCCTTTGTAAATGTTTGGGCTATAGCTTTAATGACCATCCAGAGTCCTGATGTAATTCCATGAAGTTCTGTGTCCTGACTGTGTTAGTAGTTACAGGAATCACACACATAAGTGACCGCAGATACAACCAGTGAAATCTGAGAAGTTTTGTACACGGCAGCAATATCTGTTACATGGTTCTTTAAATTTAAATTCCATTCCAAGAAGGCTAAGTCTGGGAAATTTACATACTCTTCCACTAGCTGACATTAAATAAAACCAGAATGCTCAGAGAGACGAATGTACACTTCATGCTTATTTTTAAATTTTGTTTTTTCACTCCAGACCCGAGATATATAACTCTGTAGGTACAGTAGAATCACCTTGGGGACATGAAAACACACACACACACACAACTAATACCTAGGCCCTACCCTAGAGCGATGAAATTAAAAAATTCTGGCAGTGGGACACGAACATCAGTATTTAAATAAAACTCTGTAGGTGGTTTTAGTGTGAGGACAGTGTTTGGAGGGTTGGGAGTCAGTGGTTCTCAACTTGGGTGAGTATCAGAATCACCTGGGGAGCTAATGAAGCACCCAGAGGTCAGGGTCCTTCAAGGAGGAAGGAGCCTGGGCTTTTGTGGCGTTCCCACATTCCCCCGGGGTAAACCTGATTTACTCCGGTGGCCCCAAATTTTGCGACCATCTATTGCAGCGAATTGTTTTAGAGCAATAGTTTTCATACTTAGTAATCAGAACTGTCTGGGGAGCTTTAAAAAAAAAAAATCTATTCCTCCCCCACATTCCCATGTGATTTAATTGGTCTGTGGTTCATCATAGGCATGGGAATGTTTAAAAAGCTCCCCCAGGTGATTCTAATGTGCAGGCAGGGTTGTTAAACACTTCTAGAGAACATTTCTGAAAATCTTCCGTGTATTTCTATCCTCTGGACATGTAAATGCTAATACCAGCTTGAGATCTGAAAAAAACCTCATCGTTTTTTTTGGCTATAGAAGGCGCATGTGATCCCAGAGGTTGGATAGAGAACTGGCAGTGTTTACCCTTGATTTAAATCTCACAGATGTTGTGGGGGAAAGATGTGTTGTGTTTTGGGAACTGGAATGAAAGAAACTTCCTAATGTTATGCTGGAAGAAGGGGAGTTTTTTTGAGCTGTATAAACCTGGATCAAAATATACTCCTTTCGGGGCGCCTGGGTGGCTCAGTGGGTTAAGCCGCTGCCTTCAGCTCAGGTCATGATCTCAGGACCCTGGGATTGAGCCCCACATGGGGCTCTCTGCTCAGCAGGGAGCCTGCTTCCTCCTCTCTCTCTGCCTGCCTCTCTGCCTACTTGTGATCTCTGTCTGTCAAATAAATAAATAAAATCTTAAAAAAAAAATATATATATATATATATATATACTCCTTTCAAATCAGTTGAGTGAAAGCCAGTCTCAAAAGGTTGCATACTGTAGGTTTCATTTATAGATCATTCTTGAGATAACATTATAGAGACGGGGAACAGAGTCGTGATTGTCAGGGCTGGAAATGGGGTGAGGGAGTGGCTGTGGCTATAAAGGGGTATCTTGGAGGATCCCTCTGATGGGAACTGCACACGTAAGGGACCGCAGGTCTAACCGGTGAAATCTGAGAAATTCTGTGCGCGGCAGCAATGTCTGTTACATGGCTCTTTACATTTAAAGTTAATTTAATTAATACAGGCTGTATTATCCATTTCAGAGGTAGAATTTAGTGATGCATCGGTTGTAGACAACAGCCAGTGCTCATTCCATAGTGGGGCAGGCATCTTTACTGCCCATCCCCCCAGCCACCCCCCCTCCCGCAACCCTGTTTGTTTCCTAGAGTTCAGAGTCTTGCGGTTTGTCTCCTTCTCTGCTTTTGTCTCATTTTTTTTTCCCTTTCCTTCCCCTATGTTCATCTGTTTTGTTTCTTAAATTCCACACGAGGGAAATCATATGGTCTTTGTCTTTCTCTGATTGACTTATTTCGTTTAGCATAATACCCTCTAGTTCTATCCATGCCGTTGCAAGTGGCAAGATTTCATTCTTTTTGATGACTGAGTAATATTACAAACACACACACACACACACACACACACACACCCCACATGTTCTTATCCACTCCTCTGTTGATGGAAATCTGAGATCTTTCTCTGCTTGGGCTCTTGTGGACGTTACTGCTACAAACACCGGGGTGCAGGTGCCCCTTTTAATCACCACGTTTGCATCCTTTGGATAACTATCTAGTAGTGCAATTGCTGGGTGATAAGATAGTTCTATGTTTAACTTTTTGAGGAAACTCTATATTGTTTTCCAGAGTGGCTGCGCCACAACGCATGGTTTTGATATTCTATGGTTATGCAAGATGTTATTAGTGGAGGTGAGATGAGGGGTAAACAGGACTTCCCTGTACAGATCCTTGCAACTTCCTGTGAATCTATGATTATTTCCAAATAAAGTTAAAATATATATATATATACTCCCTTTTAAGACAGGCTTAACAAGGGAGAATTGCTCAGGTCCCATGTAGGTCTTTGGCTGAACAAAGGTCCATGAAGTCTCCTAAAATTTTGGTAAAAATTTGGTAAAGATTTTTTTATCAAAAAAAAAATTTTTTTTTTTTGTAAAAATCAAACAAACTGAAAATTTAAGTTTTTGAAGTTTGGCACTGGAGGTCAAAAAGTAAGGCCTGGCTTATTTGAAATCTTAAAGGATGAGAAATCCTCCGGGACAAGCTAGAGCTTTAGAAACTTCTGCCAAGGCTGCAACCACATTTAAAGTGACAGTGTACTTCTTTCCTAATGAGGGAGCAGAAGGTAGACTGAGGACAAAACAAAATATCAAAATATACTCCTTTCACCCCACAAACCCCACAAACACCCACCCCACCCCACCCCCCTCCTGGCTGGGATATGTGGGACATTCCTCCAGGAAGATCCCAACTCTCTTAATGTTACTGCCTTGCTAGAAGGGAAAACAACCTGAAATTGACAATGGCAAGACCTCTAGTATCTTGGAGGTCGTCTTTAGCATAGGAAAATCTTTGTAACACCTCCCTTTTCCTTACCTCTGCCAACTCCCAAGCATAGGATCAGCCACCCCTCACAACATCTGCCCATGGGTCCTGTCCCTGCGCTTTAATAAAACCACCTTTTTGCACCAACGTCTTGTCTCCAGAATTCTTTCTTGGCCATCCACTCAGGACCTCACCCCACCCAACTTCACCTAAATTCCACACTATATCATTTCTCACTCCATCCCGTGCATACCCCCATCACAGATACGGCTAATGTAAAAACAAAACTTTGCCCTTAGCACAGTACTTGCTTAGGACATATCAAAATTGAATGTTAGGTTCCCCTACAACAGACTCAAAGTAGCCTATTCTAAATAAATACGTGGGGTGATTTACTTACCCAGTCAAGAATGGGACTTATCTTAACCAACCACAGACAGACCTATGGACTCTTTCTGATGTGGGAAACAAAAGCAGAGGAAAAGTAGATAAAATTAAACGTCCTTATAAATTGCAGTGAACTCACAAATGCTTGAGGCAGGAGGAGTGTAAGTTTCTTCCAGGAAATGCCTGACTGTCTTAATGTTAAGCCTCGCTAGAGGGAAAAAACAACCTTAACTTGACACTAGCAAGGCCTCCAGGACACTGGGAGTCTCCTTCAGCATATGAGAATCCTTCTGGAACTTCCCGTTGTCTTTACTCCCCCCCCCCCCCCCCCCCGCGCCTGAAAGTATATAACCAGCTGTCCTCACAATCCTGAGATGGCAGGTCTTTCTGTTCTTGAGTCTAGTCCCCCTGTTTTACTAAAAACCACCTTTTTGCCCTGAAGACCTCTCAAAAATTCTTTCTTGGCTGCCCACTTGAGACCCCAACGCTACTCCAAATTACATCCTTTTCCTCCTTCCTATCTACAGACTTTCTCTGCTTATTTAGGGGAGTCACCCCTCTTCCAGAAGGTTTCACATTCCTCCATCTAGTTTGTTTGTCTCGGGAAGTATTCAGTAACTTTGTTCGCTGGCAAGTGAATAAGCCCGGGATTCATGGTGTTGATACCGTTGATGTAGTGTAGACCCTCTCTCTCTCCAGGGTGTGCTCAGACATGGACTTTTCCTGACTCCCTGGGCATGGTGTAGGCAGTAAGTTAGTAACATATCCTAAGGTCCTACCAGCCAAATGGCCTGGATGTCCTCTGAGATAACACAGGACCTCAAAAACTCTTCAGCACTGTCTGATCAATACCTCCATGGAGACGGTATATGGGTACATAGGAATTATGGGGGTCAAATGGTTTGCAAGTGAATGCCCTAGCAAGACAGCAGGGGCCGGAAATATTGCAATCTTCCAGCCCGAGGCTGTGCTATACTGTGATTGAGAATAAGATCTATATTTGGTCTTCCCCCAATTTCTAGCTCAGAGCTCCTAAAACCCTTGGAATTTCAACACTAGCAGTGGCCACAGAGAACTTTCAATCCTTCCCCAAACCCCCAGCTCTGGGAGGGGAGAGGGGAGATTGAGATCAATCACCAATGGCCAAAAGATTTAATTACTAGTGCCTATGTAATGAAGCCTCCATAAACACCTGAAAGGCAGAGGTTTGGAGAGCTTCCAGGCTGGTAAACATGTAGATTCAGGGAGCATGGAAGTTCCCTGGCCTTTCCCTATGCCTTGTCCTATGTATCTCTTCATCTGGCTGGTGATTTGTATCCTTTAATATTCTTTGTAATAAACTGGTAATCTAGGAAGTGAGCAGGTTTCCCGAGTTCTATGAGCCACTCTCACAAATAATTGAACCCAAGGAGAAGGTCACTGGAACCTTTATTCTACAGCTGGTGGGTCCAGAACCACTGGTGACAATACTGGTATCTGACGTGGGGGTGGGGCAATGTCTTGTAGGACTGAGCCCTGAACCTGTAGGACCTGATGTTATCTCCAGGTAGATAGTGTCAGAACTGAGTTGAATTATAGGACTTCACAGTGGCAACTGGGTATAGCACACATTGATAAGGAGGCAGAAAGAAAAACCAAAGGCCCAAAATGGAGTCACTTATGCTAGGCCACATCACCCGATGAAGGCTTAATACCTAGACTAATTACAGTTTGAAGCTTCTCCAGAAATGTAGTCTTAACTGGGTCGGTCAGGAGTTTTCTGGTCAACAACAATGAGGTAATCTGTCTCCATTTCCCCCACCACCACCCCAGAAGGAAAATGAAGTCTTTTTTTTTTTTTTTTTAAAGAAATGTTTGCTGTTTGTTTTTTTTTTCATTTCATTTATTTATTTGACAGAGATCACAAGTAGGCAGAGAGGCAGGCAGAGGGAGAGGGGGAAGCAGGCTCCCCACTGAGCAGAAAGCCTGATGCAGGGCTGGATCTCAGGACCCTGGGATCATGACCCGAGCCGAAGGCAGAGGCTTAACCCACTGCGCCACTCAGGCGCCCCGGAAGATGAAGTCTTGATAAGACCCTCTGCTCTTGCCTCTCAGGGAAAGTGAATTTATCTGAAACAATCCTTTCTTCTGCTAATAATCTCCATGCCCCACCCTCCTTCCTATAAAAACCTTCCGTTTTGTACAGTTCTTCAGAGCTCAGCTTTACTTGCTGGATGGGGTGCTGCCTGACTCATGAATCAGTTAATAAAACCAATTAGGTCTTCGAAATTTGCTCGGTTGAATTTTTGTTATTTAATAACAAGAGGTCCCAAAGTCCCATGCCCACAGCAGCTGTCTCATTCTCTAAGAACTTCCTAAACCAGAATTCAGATGACCTCATTTTAGGAAAATGTAAATGAGGGCTCCTAGCCAGTTTCTCCCTCCTTCAAGGTCATCTAGAGTCAACTCCAGTAACAAGGTCCATTGCCTTATTGAGCTTTCCCAAGCTGAAAATACAGACCGAGCCCATGGCCCCAAGAGAGGCAGGTTTGTTAATCTCCTTTAGGCATGATAGGCAGAAATTTGAAACTGATAGTATTTGGTTGTTCCTTGTAATCCAATAGTCCCTGGGGATGTGACAAACCATTTGAATATCAAAGTCAAAGTTCGGGACCTTGTTACTCAAAGTTGGAAACCAGGAGCAGCCCAGAAGCTGTTAGAAGTGCAAATCCTCTGGTCCCACTCCCAGAGCTATTGAATCAGAAATCTGGGAGTGGGCACAGGTTTTTTTCTTATTGTGCTAAAATACAGATGACATAAAATCCACCATATAACCTTTTTAAGGTACACAATTCAGAGGCATTCAGTATATTCACAATACCATGTGGGGCGCCTGGGTGGCTCAGTGGGTTAAGCCTCTGCCTTCGGCTCAGGTCATGATCTCAGGGTCCTGGGATCAAGCCCCACATTGGGCTCTCTGCATGGCGGGGAGTCTGCTTGCCCCTCTCTCTGCCTGCTGCTCTGCCTACTTGTGATCTCTCTCTGTGTCCAATAAATAAGTAAAAATCTTAAAGTATATATAGATAGATAGATAGATATAAGATAGATATCTATATCTCTATAGATATAGATATAAGATATATATAATATATATAATATGTTTCATATATATATATATATATATATATATATATATATATTCGCAACCATGTAACCATCACTTGTATCTAGCTCATTCTCATTGCTGCAAAAGAAAACCCTATAAGCATTAGGGACACAGGTGGTTAAGCATCTGGCTCTTGATTTCAGGGGTCAGGTCGTGATCTCAGTGTCCTGATCTCAGGGTCATGAGAGCAAGCCTTGGGACAAGCCTGAGTCAAGCCCCCAGTTCAGCCCCGCATCAGGCTCTACGCTCAGCATGGAATCTGCTTAAGTTTCTCTCTCTCTCTCCCTCCGCCCCTCCCTGCCATACTCAAGCACTGGCTTGCTCTCTCTCAAATACATAATCTTGAGCAGATAGGAAGGGAGGGAGGAAAGGAAGAGAGAGGGGCTTGGGGATGAAGAAAAGAAAGGAAGAAAACCCTAGCCACGAAGTAGCCGCTTCTTATTCCCTCTCCTCCTGCCCCCGATAAATACTAATTTTCTCTCCATCTCTCTGGACTGGCCTCTTTTGGACACTTCATATAAATAGGATCATCCAATACGTGGCTTTTTGGGTCTGGTTTCTGTCACTTACCATAATTTTTTCAAGGTTCATTCGTTTCTCTACCACGTGTCAGGGTTTCATTCATTTTTATGAATTTGTAATATCCCACTGTACGGATATATGACATTTTGCTTATCATTTCATTAGTTGATGAACATTTGGGTTGTTTCTGCCTCTGTTATGAATAAGGAACGCTATAAACATCCGTGTACAGGTTTTTGTTTGCACACCAGTTTTCTGTTCTCTTGAGTGTATGTAGGAGTCACATTGCTGGGTCATATGGTAATTCCGTGTTTAAGTTGTTAAGGAACTGCCAAGTGTTTCCATTGAGGCTGGGTCATTTTATGCTTTACTCACAGCAACTCGTGAGTGTTCCAGTGTCTGTACACCCTTGCCACAAGTGTTGTTTCCTGGGTTTTGTTCCGTTTTGGGTTTTGTAGCCGTCCCAGTGGATATGAAATGCTATCTCGCTGTTTTGATTGCCTTCGGTTGTTTTTAAGAAGCCCTCCTGGTGATTCTAATGCATCTGAAATTTGAAAAAGTTGTCCAGGGACCAGTAGCATCCACTCAGAAACTAGTTGTAGAAATGCAAAATCTTCCACCAATTAAGTCTCCTCAGTCGAATTGTGCATTGTAATAAGATCCCCAGGTGATCCCACACACCTTGGTGTTTGAGAAGCACCGGTAAAGGAAACATCCCTAAGTTGTTAACACTCCCTAATCATCATTTCAATTTGCGGGAGTTGGGGTCTGTTTTTAATGCCCCGTTTATCTAGCATATTCTTGTTGGACAGTCTGGAAAAGTGAGAGGAACATAGAACTTGGAGTAAAACAGGCAAACCCAGTTTCCACCACTGACTATAGCTCATGGGCTGGGCGACCCCAGGCTAGTGTGCTTGATCTAGAGAAGGAACTAATATCTGCATCCCACCCCCATTAGAGTTCAATGACTTTAGCCATGTGCGAGCATCTAAGACAACTCAGCACAGAGAAGTTCACTCAGTCTGGTTCTACCTCCTTGCCTTGCCCTATGCTAGCCCTGGGGATTCCGTGAGAGTTTTAGGGAAGCAAATCTCAGCTTTGGCCTCCTGTTACATCAGTGAGGCACGGAATGACCAGCTAAATGTTTTGCCATATGATTTCCTTAAGGTACGAAGTTCAGGATTGATCCCAAAGTCAACTTCCCGGGACTAAGTAGGACCTCGCTGAAGGCTGGAACTGTGAATTCTTTGGGATCGCTATAATTTATAGACTTGTAAGAATCTCTCGGGCCACTCACTTGTGGTGTAAAGTAATTTTAGTGCATTTTCAATTGCTTGATGGGGGCGGGGGTGGGCAACTATTTCTGTCTCTCCGTAGAGACATCTCATTACTAGGATACTTCTTATGCACCAGTAGCTATACTTCTAAGCACTCAGAACCCCAAATGCATTTATATCTCCTGTAAAGGGGTGCCTGGGTGGCTCAGTTGTTATGCGTCTGCCTTCAGTTCAGGTCACAATCGTCCTGGGATGAGCCCCGCATTGGGCTCCCTGCTGAGCAGGGAGCCTGCTTCTCCCTCTCCTTCTGCCTGCCACTCTGCCTACTTGTGCTCTTTTTCTCTGGCAAATAAATAAATAAAATCTTTAAAAAAAAAATGAAATAAATCTCCAGCCAAGACCAGAGGTTCTCAACTAAGAGCGATTTTGCGTGCACGCGCGCGTGCGCATGCGCGCGCGCACACACACACACACACACACACACACACACACACACTCACACACACACCCCTCCCTCAAGGAGACCTGGGGCAACATCTGAAGATTTGTCATCACCGGGGATGGGCCTTCTTGCATCCACTGGGTGGCGAACACTGAGTCACTCCTCAACCTCCTGAGTGTATCAGGCGTCCCCGCATGGAAAGACTTCACCTCTCCCCAAATATCAGTACTACTGGGGCTGAGAAACTGCAGCCCTAGACTCAAAGGCCACATCATCCTGTCATGGACAGATGATAAAATGGACTCTTGGAGAAGGGCGGTGACCTGCCTGTGGCCACCCAGCTACTAACAGCAGAACAGGATTCAAACCAAGACCAGCTCACAACCCCTGAGGCCAGAGTTGTTTTCTCCTGTTTGTTTTCAGCCCTTCTTGTTCAAGCACAGCTTGCAACTGTTTACTCTGAAGTTGAAGAGGAAAACTGGCCAGAAAAGGCTTTTAGACCGCTCAGAGATTTTTCCACTGCCCTTTGTACAATCAATCAGAGCCACCTCCCAATTCCTCCCAGACTTGCTTAAATATTTATCCAGCTGCCTGGCAGGGATTTGGGTGAAAGAGCTATTCCATTTCTGTGAGAGGGATGTTACGCACACTGGCGGGGTTAAGATTCTCCCAGAGCAGGTGTGGACTGAGGGGCCAGTGGGCGTTTCCTGCCCAGGGGCAAGTGAGGGCCAGGGAGCAGCAGGATGGAAGGTAACTCAGAGTCACCATCAGGAGCGGAGCCAGAATGTGGCAGGCTAGAAAGCCTCAGGCACACAAACGGCCAACGTTTCCCCAGAAAAGCCCCTCAAGCCTGCCACCTGCCAGGTGTCATGTCTTGTCATGTCTGTGTCATTGCACGTGGTGTTACCACAGCCCTAAGAAGCGGCGGTTCCTCCGCCCATCGTCCTTTGAGGACACGTCCACCTGGACCTCGGTCTGGGTCCCTCCACTGCGCATGGTAAAGACAGTTTCAAAACCTGGCCAGTCTGTCTCCGTGCCCGCGTGGCTGGCTTCCTCTCCTCTTTGAAATCTGATTCTACCTGCATAGCTGCTTGTTGTCTTTCTCTCTGCCTGTTTCTTGTTCCTTTCTTCGGGGATAGGAGATGTGGGAGGGAAGGGTGTATTTATAATGCAGTTGAGCCTTCTGGGTGTCTCCTAGAAAAGAATTTAAAGGAGATGTGTTTCTTCCCTGCCCTGGTTCCTCTTCAACTTGCCATCCGCAGGACCGATTTAGAGGGAGGCTCTGTGACCTTACTCCCTCCTGGGAATGGGAGTGAGGCCGGAGTGAGCGTCCAGCAGTGGGGCTAGTAGGAGGAGGAAGATGGTGAGGGGTGCTACCTTTGGGAGAAGATCCGTTGAGGCTCTTAGGCTTGTGGTTGGCATGGTGGTAACACCTGCCCCAGCGGAATCCGCAGAGGAGGCTGAGGCTTAATAAGTAAGAACATGAGGCCAAAGTCCAAACTCCAGGTCTAGCTGCAGGGCCACTCACATAACTCTTCTGCACCCCGGTTTTCACAGCTATGCAGAGTTTGGGGGATCATCTATCTGGCAATACCCAACAAATGCCTGAAGCCCAAGGAATGCTTCTTAACTATTATTAATATTTATTAGATATCCACTACAGGCCAGAGACTGGGTTCTGAGTTTTGTTTTGTTTTTTTTAAGATTTATCTACTTGACAGAGAGAGATCACAAGTAGGCAGAGAGGCAGGCAGAAAGAGAGAGAGGTGGAAGCAGGCTCCCTGCCAAGCAGAGAGCCCGATGCGGGACTCGATCCCAGGACCCTGTGATCATGACCTGAGCCAAAGGCAGCAGCTTAACCCACTGAGCCACCCAGGTGCCCCGGGTTCTGAGTATTTTAACATCAGTTCCAACGGTCACAACGGCCCTATGAGCAGGTTCAGTCTTTATCCTCATTAACTCTCTCTGAGGAGATTAAAAAAAAAAAAAAAAATCTAAGTGCGAAGAGCTTCAGCTGACACCCAAGGTCCCAGAAAGTGATAGTAATGGCTAACTCTTAGGTAGAATTTTCCATGAGCTCACAAACACTGGCGCGTGAATGTTTGTTACCACGTTACTCACATTAGCGAAGAAGTAGAAACAACCCCATGTCCGTCTGCTGATGAATGCGTAAACAAAATGTGGCCTGTCCATGCGGTGGGAAACTGCTGAGCTCTAGGAAGGAATGGAGTTGTAATACATTCTTACAAGACAGATGAACCTTAAAAAGATGAAGGAGGAAAGATTGTGGAACCAGCAGGAGGAGGGGGAAATGCAACCAAAGGAGAGGGGGTTAGCAGCTGACGAACTTGGGGAGAAGAAAAGAAGCATCTAAAAGGGTTTGCATTAAAATGAGTTTTGTGGGGCCCTTGGGTGGCTCAGTGGGTTAAGCCTCTGCCTTCGGCTCAGGTCGTGATCTCAGGGTCCTGTGATGGAGCCCTGCATCGAGCTCTCTGCTCAGTGAGGAGCCTGCTTCCTCCTCTCTCTCTGCCTGCTTGTGATCTCTGTCTATCAAATAAATAAATAAAATCTTTTTAAAAAAAATAAAATAAAATGAGTTTTGTGGGGGCAGTAGCTCTTTCTGCCCATAGTCCTGCATAAAATCACCTTTTTGCCCTAAATAAATAAATAAATACAAAATGAGTTTGTGGTATAGGATATAACCCTTTCTTCAATCTTTGCAAAAAAAAAAAATCTTTTTCTAATTTAAATTTTAGTTGGCTACCATACCGTGCAATCTGGGTTTCAGGAGTAGAATTCAGTGATTCATCACTTCCATACAAAACCCAGAGCGCATCACAGTAAGTGCTGTCCTTAATACCCAACACACATCCAGCCCACCCCCCACGCCCACCTCCCTCCATCAACCCTGCTTGTTCTCTAATTTTAAGAGTCTCTCTCTCTCTCTTTTTTATTTATTTATTTTTTTTATTTTTAAGAGTCTCTTATGGCTTGTTTCTGTCTCCCTTTTCCACCCTCTGTCCCATATATTCGTCTGTTTCTTAAATTCCACATATGAGTGAAACATATGGTATTTGTCTTCCTCTGACTTACTCATTTCAGTTAGCATAATACGCTCTAGCGCTATCCGTATCATTGCAAATGGCAAGATTTCATATTTTGATGGTTAAGTAATAGTCCATTGTCTACATATACCACGTCTTCTTTATCCATTCATCAGTTAATGGACACTTCGGCCCTTTCCATAGTTTGGCTACTGTTGGTAATTCTGCTATAAACATCAGGGCACATACATCCCTTCGAATCTTTATTTTTGTATCCTTTGGGTGAATACTTAGTAGTGCCATTGCTGAATTGTAGGGTAGTTCTGTTTTTTAACTTTTTTTAAAAAATATTTTATTTATTTATTTCTCAGAGAGAAAGCGGCATGCAGAAGCAGGGTAAGTGGTAGGCAGAGCAGGCAGAGGGAGAAACAGGCTCCCGGCTGAGCAAGGAGCCCAATGCGGGACTTGATCCCAGGACCCTGGGATCATGACCTGAGCCGAAGGCAGACACTTAATGGACTGAGCCACCCAGACATCCCCTGTTTTTAAGATTTGAAAGAACTTCCCTACTGTTTCCACAGTGGCTGCACCAGCTTGCGTTCCCACTAACAGTGCAGGAGGGTTCCCCTTTCTCCGCATTCTCGCCAATACCTGTTGTTTCTCGTGTTTTTTATTTTAGCCGTTCTGACAGGTGCCCAAAGTCTTTAATAAAATCTATGCTGAAGATCTGAGCCAATCTGACAATGGTTTTGCTTTTGGGGGAGTGCAAGAAGGTGCTAAGTGTGGATTCCACACACTAACAAGGGTGAGGAGAAGAAGCTGTCCATGAGGCCCTGGGTTGCATAAGTGTGTTAAGGTTTCAAGAAAGTAAAATGTTTGCAATAGGAAATTAGGTGCGTATGGTAAGTTATTCATCAGATTTCATCAAAGTTTGATAGAGAAAGTCCCAGATTAGGATTGTAAAGCATGTACTTATCGCTGCAGCAGAAGTTGGTGTATTGGTGCCAAAGCTGAATCACAGTTTGCCAGTTTTTCAGGCATTTCTACTGTAATATTGGAATTGAACACGTTGGCAAAATAAAGTTGAAATTTTTAAAAAAAACTTTAATTTTTCAATTTATTTTAAGATTTTTATTTATTTATTTATATTTATTTTATATTATTATATACTATATATGTTATCTGTGATATATGATATATTAATTTCATTTATTTATTTATTAAAAATAATTTTCCCAGCCTTACTAGGAAGGATGTCTGTCTGGGAGTTCAAACTGCCAAAAGATATCCTCCAGGAGTGCTTGGAAGGCGGGGGGCACAGTGAGTTTTGACATCAGAGCCCATGCTGGGTGTCATCCCTACAGTCTCCCCCTCCAGCACCATCTCCCCACCCCCCACTACTGTGAGGAAGGCAGGGAAGAGGGGTAGATGTACCTCCATCTACCTTTAAGGAAACTGGGATGGGCCGGAAGATATTACTTTCCTACTGCTGTTATGGCAAATCACCACAAACTGAGTGGCTTAAACAATATAAATGTATTATCTTATGGTTCTGAAGGTCAGAGGTTTCACTGGGCTAAAATCAAGGTTGTGTTAGGACTGTGTTCCTTCTGGGGTCTCCAAGCAAAAATCAGTTCCCCTGAATTTTTCTGCTTCTGTAAGTTGCCTGCATTCCTTGGGTCTGGGTCTGTTCCCCGGTCTTCCAATCTCGCTCTTGCCTCCGTCTTGTAAGGACTCTTGTATTGGAACCATCTAGGTACAGCAGGATAATCTTTCCATTTCTAGCTCCTTAACTCGATCATACCGGCAAGGCCCCCTTTGCCAGATAAGGTCACATATTCCAGGTTCCAGAAATTAGGATGTGCATGGATCCGAGGAACCACTATACTGTCTAGCAAACTGGTTACCTACCTACTCCCACCAGCCTGAGACACTTTATTTGGGGTTATTTGTTATGCAGCAATGGATAACTGGAACAGAATGGCCAATTCTGTTGGTCAGAAGCTGGCAGAAGCTCAGCTTCTCCTGGCTGATGCAAACTTCCATGATAGATCTACCCCACTGAAATTCTTGTCATGCGGAAGGTGGTAGGGGTACCAGGCTCAAGAGAACCTGATGGGTCAGGGCTACCATGAGCTCCTTTAGAGGAAACTTAGTAGTGACTGATTGCCTATCTCTCTTTCTCCATGACTCCTACCTCAAAATAAGAAAAACCCAGGGATGAATTCCCAGACAAGCATGTTTCCCCAAATTGCCATTATATCAAATTTGCCAAGAGATCTGTCAAGTTGGCATTAAATTGGACGCTAATTTCTACGGATCAGTTGCTTATATACTATCATTCATACATGCTTTGACCTTCCCTGATCCTGTGTTACACTCCAGCTCCTTATGCCCTGCTCAAAATCCTTTCCATTGTTTCGCAAAACTCTTGTCAGCCAAGTGCTAGGGATTCCCTTATTTTGTTTTCTGCTGAATTTCTCTGGTCCTCATCACTGAAGGAAACTGTAAGCACCATTTAAGAGTTTTGCGCCTATCTTTTTACAAACACCTGCTCTGTCAGGTGCACATGCTTCCCATCTATCCTGACTCCTTGCTACTGCTTTAACAACTTTATAACATACCTTAGGTGCTTTCCGCATCCTACAAATGAACTTACCTCTGGAGTTTCTTTGGGTCCTAAGCATTTAAAACTGAGTATGATAAAGGAAGCCTGCATACATCTCGGTGACTGACTGGGTGAGAGAAAGGAGGGAAAGGCAGAGGGAGAAACAAATCGAAGAAGGCTCAAAGCTCTGTAATTCAACAGCCAAGGAGGAGAACTGAAAGAAGGGGGAGCCGGCTTTTTTTTTTTTTTTTTTAAGATTTTATGTATTTATTTGACAGAGAGAGATCACAAGTAGGCAGAGAGGCAGGCAGAGAGAGAGAGAGAAGGAAGCAGGCTCCCCGCTGAGCAGAGAGCCCGATGCGGGGCTCGATCCCAGGACCCTGGTATCATGACCTGAGCCGAAGGCAGCGGCGTAACCCACTGAGCCACCCAGGCGCCCCGGGGGAGCCAGCTTTGCCGTGCTGATAACAACCCCGGTTGCAGACATGTCGACTGACTGATGACGGTGAGACGGCGGAATGGAAGTAGTAAGGCTGGATGTAAAGAATTTGCACATCCACGGTGAGAACAAGAGGGAAGGTATGTGATTCATTTTAACACTCCTGTTTCCCTCCAGTAGAAATATATGAGAAGCGTACTGAGTCTTGGCTCAGAACGTTTTAGAGGGTCGCCTGGGTGGCTCAGTCCGCTGAGCATCCAACTCTTGATTTCAGCTCAGGTCATGGTCTTGGGTCCCGGGAGGGAGCCCTGCAGTGGGCTTCATGCTCAGTGGGGAGTCTTCTTGGGATTCTCTTGCTCCTTTTTCTCCGCCCCTCCCCCACTCACACAAGCAGGCAAACTCTCTCCCTCTCTGAATACATAGATAAAATCTTAAAAAAAATTTAAAAAAAAAAGAAAAAGAAAAAAGGAAAGAGCTTTAGAAGCCAAGTTGAAGATGTATGAATGGGCATCCTCGGCACTATAAATTTTTCACTCCTTCGTTCCTTTACCCGTGTTTTATTAATTCTCGCACTTGCATTTCTTCATTTCTTCGTTGAGCTTCGTGTATGCCAGGCACCAGGTGCATAGCAGATAGTGTGCATACTAGGTGATAAGTCAAGTAAAATCTTCTGAACAAGCTGCTCCAAGTTGAGAACAAAGAGAGAAAACAGAAAAACCGGGCCACCTGGGTGGCTCAGTCAGTTAATCGTCTGCCTTTGGCTCAGGTCAGGTCTTGGGATCAAGCTCCGCATCAGGCTCCCTGCTCAACAAGAAGCCTGCCTCTACCTACCCCTGGTGTAGCTCCCCTGTTTGTGCTCCCTCTCTCTCTCTGTCGAGTAAATAAATAAAATCTTTTTTAAAAAAGAGAGAAAAACTGTCTTGTCCTTGTGTCAAGAAGCAGGCAATGATCAGTTATTTTAGTAAATATTTGTTGAATGAGTGAGGCAAGGAACATGGGAGACATTTTCAGAAGCACCAGTCTGTGCAGAAGCACCAGTCTGTGCCAGGGCACGGAGAAAGGTGAGGTATTCACAGAGGTGAAAATCTGAAGGTGGGGTTCAGAAGAAAGATAAGGGTGAAATTTTGCAAATGTGTTTTTCCAGAATTTGTTTGCTTGTGCAGGTGGCAAGAAATTGGAAATCGCTCAGAGTCCTCATACAAGTTAAAACAACACTCATTGCTCTTAACCGCCTTAGACTTCTCTATTCCCGCTCGCCTTCCCTTCCTCCCCCCGGCTTTTCCTTCCCTGCTTCCTTCCTCTTCAGGCCAACCCACAACTGAGCGACACACACTCACACAGCAGCTAAGTTCAAGGAAGTTCCTGAGTGAAAGCCAGGAAAGGGAACACGGCAGATAATGATAATTGCCCTTAACACAGAGAATACCCCCTCAAAAAACAATGAAACAAAATAAAACAACTATCAGATGCCTTGTTTAAATAAAAAAAGAAAAAAGAAAGGGGCGGCCTGGGTGGCTCAGTGGGTTAAAGCCGCTGCCTTCAGCTCAGGTCATGATCTCAGGGTCCTGGGATCGAGCCCCGCATCGGGCTCTCTGCTCAGCAGAGAGCCTGCTTTTCCCCCGCCTCTCTGCCTACTCATGATCTCTCTCTGTCAAAAATAAAATAAATAAAAATTTTTAAAAAAAAGAAAGAAAGAAAGAAAAGGGGCATCTGGGTGGCTCAGTCGGTTAAGCCTCTACCATCTGCTCAGGTCCTGATCTCTGGGTCCCAGGATTGAGCCCTGTATTTGGCTCTCTGCTCGGCAGGGAGCCTGCTTTCCCCCTTCTCTCTCTGCCTGCTTGTGATGTCTCTCTGTCAAATAAATAAATAGAATCTTAAAAAAAGAAGAAGAAAGAAAGAAAGAAAAAAAGGGAGAAAGAAGGAAGAAAGAAAAGATAAGACACGACTCGACTCTTCGCAACCAACTGTTGAAACAGAGAAGACCAGGGTTCCTCTATGCAAAGGCAGGATCCTGGAGTCCACGCCACACGCCTTTGGTTTCCCTTTCACCCATGCAGCATCCAGAAACACAACTCCATGGACATTTCCAAACCTGAGTTGGGATCTGAGGAACCCCAGCTGGAAAATAAATCTTGTCCTAGAAGAAAGGATATGATACGGCCTACCTGGACATTGTTAATGGAAGGCAGATTGTTAAACCCTGGACTCAAGTTGTTGACTCTCTGTTCTTTGAAATGGAAAATGATGGGTCCTCTAGTATCACACAGGACCCAATTGCCTTGAGATTGCAAAATCATGGGAAGGATCTTAGGGAAAGCTCTAACCAGCTAAGACACGGAGCTCTGGCAGTGCCAACGGTGCGGACATTTGCCTACTCATCTCACAGGGAACAACAGGGTGTGCCCAGTTCAGAGAGTGTTGAAAACAGGTTATCAGTAACTCTATGAGGGATTTCCTGTCCAAATCTTGGAAGCTTCTGTGCTATGAAGACATGTAAGACCCTAAATCCCCAGGAATGAATAGATGAGTTAAGAGGTAATAGTTTGTACGTGAAAGGATCTGAAAGCAAGGTTTTATTGTACTAAGATCAACGGTAAACAGACAATTTGAATAAGCTTGACCCAGCCCTGCAGGAGCTTGTCCTGCTTTCTTGTTTGGCCCACAAAGAATGCGAAGAGCCTTGTCTTGCACAACAGGCATCGCACTACCTTGTGGGGAAAGGCCGACTCACCTGCCATGCTACTGATGTTCACCAGCCTGCCCTTGGATTTCCTTAGAAGAGGCAAAAATGCCTTCGTGACCTCCACAGCCCCGAAGAAGTTCACAGCCATGCATTTTTTGTACCCGGTCATGGGAATGAGCTCGCCGTCAGCTGGCAAGCCGAGGATGCCAGCGTTGTTGACCAGAGCCCACAGACCTGAGGACAGAAAGGAATGACTTTGATGTCCAGGGATGCCAAAGAATAGGAGGACTTTTAACACGTGACACTCTGGAGTCTCAAGGACCCCTTTGAGATTTAGGATCTAAGCAGACCACTCAAACTCTTGGACCTTAATCTCCTTGGATACCTAAAACTACTTACTCTGAGGTGACGTGGGGAGAGTAAATTTGAAATATTAAGTAACGGGTTTTGGGAGGTATTTTCTTTTCCTTAAAGCACTTTCCTAGATACAGCTAGATGTTTGCGGTATCTGGAGCCAGAGGACCCAGCATGGGGGAGAGTAATAAGAGCCTGTGTCCTGTTTCTCCCTCAAAGGACAGTGCAGGGGCGGTCTAATATCTTGAGGCCATGCAGGATGATATATGCACCTTATCCCTGGGCTAGAAAAGATCCCCTATGATCCAGGAAAACTAGAGAAGCGCCAAGAACTAAGGAGATGGCAGAGTCACCAAGCCCTAGTCCTTTCCCCAGCAAGCCTGATCCTGCTGATGGGATCAGAATCACCAGGAAGTCTTGTTCAAAGGGACGGCTGGGCCCCATTTCCAGAGACTCTCATTTAGGGTCTCTGGGATGGGGCCTGAGAATCTACATTTCTACCAGGTTCCCAGGTGACACTGTTGCTGCAGTTCTGGACCAGACCTGGAGAGCCTCCGTCCACAAGAAGTGGTTTCCAACCTTGACTGCATGTTAGAATCACCTGAGGGGCTTTTTAATGCCTCACCCCGACCCCCCAATGCCCAGCCACACCCCAACCAATTAGTTCAGAAATCCTGGGGTAGGGGAGAGAAGGGACCTTGGCATGGAATTTAAAAATTCCCCGAGTGTGGGACGCCTGAGTGGCTCTCATTAAGTGTCTGCCTTCAGCTCAGGTCATGATTCAGCACCTTGGGATGAGTCCCACAATAGGCTCCCTGCTTAGCGAGGAGGCTCCTTCTCCCTTTCTAGCTTCCCCTGCTTGTGTTCCCACCCTCGCTGTCTCTCTCTCTGCCAAATAAATAAATAAAGTCTTTAAAAACAAAAAATTCCCCAGTTGGTTCCAATGTACAAGCAAGCTTGGGAACCATGGCCCTAACAGGCAGGGAAAGAGGTCATTCAAGATCTCCAGATATCTTTCAGGGGGCGGGATCTGTAGCAGAGGGGAGGGCGTAGGGTCCCCTTTACCCAACGGAGGGGACAGAATCTGGGCTATGTTTAGTTGGGCAGATCTGAAGCAGATTCTCTGAGACCCCTGAGCCTCCACATGGTTTAGAATAATGATTCTCAAGATACAGTTCAGAACCAGCAGCATCAGTGGGAACTTAGGAATGCAGATTCCAGGGGCACCTGGGCAGCTCAGTCGGTGAAACATCCGACTCTTGATTTCGGCTCAGGTCCTGAGCTCAGGGTTGTGAGATGGAACCCCGATTTGGGCTCCGTCCTGGTTGTGGAGCCTGCTGAAGGTTCCTGGGTCGCTCAGGGGGTTAAAGCCTCTGCCTTCGGCTCAGGTCATGATTCCAGGGTCCTGGGATCAAGCCCCACATCGGGCTCTCTGCTCATTGGGGAGCCTGCTTCCTGCTATCTCTGCCTGCTGCTCTGCCTACTTGTGATCTGTCAAATAAATAAATAAATAATCCTTAAAAAAAAAAGAAGATTCTCTCTCTCCCTCTCTGTCGGCCCCTCCCCCTCCCTCTTGCAGGTATGCACTCTCTCTCTCTCTCTCTGTCTCTTTCTCAAAATCGAAAAAAAAGAAAAAGCACCTTCTAGAACCCCACTTCAGACCTGTCAGATCAGAAGCTGGTGGTCAGAAATTGCTGTGGAAGCTCAGTGTCCGTGACAGAACATGTCCGCTCCAGTGTGAGAGCCTGCAGTGTGGACCGAAGCCAGAAGACCCACACACGGCAGGAGGGCCAGCCCCTGATGGCCTCAAGGAGGTGGGTGGCAGCCAGACTGCACAAGGACTGGACAGAGCACTGGGCACCCCTGCAGGCACCAGCCAGAAGCACTGGTGATCAAAGACGAAATGTCCCGTCCCCAGGACCTTAGAGGCTACCCTGGGGAAATGAGATGAAGCTCAAGCTGAAAGATGTTCATCGTGTGGCAGAAAGATGGCTCAAAACAGAAACAGAGCCGAGTTGTGGAAAGTAACACCACACTTCTCACACCCCTGAGCGGGGGGTCCGACCCGGACACGCGGTAACGACTGGGGGCTCTAAGTGACAGAACGGCGAGCCCGCCCGAAGCGCTCCGCAGCTGTGGGCAGGACGGTGCTGGGCGCGGCAGAGGCCTGGGCCAGCCCCCCGACGGCTGGTTTTAATTCCCTCCGCCTGACGCACACCTCTGATAGACAGCATGCAGGAGCAGCCCGAGGCTGTGCTAGAATGGGGGTGAGAAACTTGTTCTAGGAAAGGCCAGGGAGTGACTATTTTCGTTGTAAGCACTCCTGCTTCAACGCGGCCACCAGCTGTCATCTGGACGTGAAGGAAAATGGGAGTGGGACTCGGGTGCAACTTGATTATGGACATTGACATTCGAATTCCATCTGATTTGCACTTGCTAAAATAATATTCTTCTTCTGACGGTTTTAAGCATTTAAAAATGTAAAAACCAAGGCACCTGGGTGGCTCAGTGGGTTGAGCATCAGACTCTTGATTTCAGCTTTGGGGTGGAGATCTCAGGGTCTTGAGATGGAGCCCTGCCATAGGCTTCCCAGGGCATGGAGCCTGCTTAGAATTCTCTCTCTCTCTCTCCCCCTCCCTTTGGCCTTCCTCCCTAGTCCCCACCACCTGCTGGCATGCTCGCTCACTGTCAAATAACATTAATAATAAGCAAAAATAAAAATGTAACATGAGAGAGCTTGGTAATGATGGAACAGTTCTGTGTTTTGTTTTGTTTTTTTAAATATTTTATTTATTTATTTGACAGAGATCACAAGTAGGCAGAGAGGCAGGCAGAGAGAGAGGGAAGAAGCAGGCTCCCTGCCAAGCAGAGAGCCCAATGCGGGGCTGGATCCCAGGACCCTGAGATCATGACCTGAGCCGAAGGCAGAGGCTTTAACCCACTGAGCCACCCAGGTGCCCCCAATTCTGTGTTTTGATTGTGGTGTTTTTACACAAAGCTACACACACACACACACATTTGTATATAGAGCTGCAAATTCTGAATAAGCCCCATGGGTTATACCAATGCCAGTTTCCTGGTTTTGACATCGTACCATAGTTAGGCAAGAAGTTAACATTGAGAGAGACTTGGCAAAGCAGGCACAAGAACTCTCTGTACATTTATTTGCAACTTCCTGTGAATTGACAGTTCTTTCCAAATAAGATGTTAAAATAATAATAATAATAATAAAATAGGTGCATAGTTTGCCAACCCCTGCCCACAGAATTTTAAGCTGATCAATAAGCTCATTATACCTGTGGGGGCTTATAAGTTTAAAAATAAGATAAATAAAATCTTTAAAAAAAAAAAAAAAAAAAGGGATGCCTGGGTGGCTCAGTTGGTTGAGCAGCTGCCTTCGGCTGAGGTCATGATCCCAGCGTCCTGGGATGGAGTCCTACATCGGGCTCCTTGCTCGGCAGGGAGCCTGCTTCTCCCTCTGCCTCTGCCTGCCATTCTGTCTGCCTGTGCTCGCTCTCTCTCCCTCTCTCTCTCTGATAAATAAAATCTTTAAAAAAAAAATTAAAAGAAAATAAAAAAATAAATAATATTAATGAGTTATTAAAAATATGTAAATACTTATGTAATAGTGTGTAGGGCTTAGAGACACAGGGCAGGGCTAACCTTCTTATAGGACACGGTGAGATTTTGTCATTCATCTGCAGGTCCCAAAGCATACTTTAGGAAACCTCCTTCTTGGTGACTTTTAAATTCCCCTGTTTAACAGCTTCCTTTTCTCTTAGACTTGAGAGGTTGAGGTTGAGACAACCTCAAGGAAAACAGGGAGAAGGTGTATTGGCAATTCTGTCTCGGAAGAGGATTGCTCTCAGGGTGCCTGGGTGGCTCAGTTGGTTAGGCAACTGCCTTCGGCTCGGGTCACGATCCTGGAGTCCCGGGATTGAGGCCCACATCTGGCTCCCTGCTCAGCAGGAAGTCTGCTTCTCCCTTTGACCTCTCCCTTCTCATGTTCTCTCTCTCAAATAAATATGTAAAATCTTAAAAAAAAAAAAAAAAAAAAAAAAAAAAAAAGAAGAAGAAGAAGAAGAAGAAGAGGATTGCTCTCCAGAATTCTGACCACAAAACAGCATAGACTCACTCACTGGAAAGTGTACTCACCGTACCCCTTCATCCCTCGACGCTGGCATGGTATTTCCAGATCTAGAACCCATTGCTTTATCACGCAATATAGAATATGGCCAATACCCCTGGGCCGCACTAGAGAGGTCTGTAGCAAATATCTCCTGAGCTAGACACCATGACGTCACATTCGTAAGAGGGATAAGCATCAAGCCAGCAAGGGAGAAAGCAGAGACAATGACAGATGACTTTGCTTAAGGATCCAGACATGCCTGAAGCCAACAGGTCCTTTCAAGTAAGCATATTCATTCCTTTATGCATTAGCAATTTCGAATTGGGTTACACTGCTGGCACCTGGGAGAATCCTAATTGGAACATGGATCTCTTTCTCAAGGAAACAAGTGGTGAGGCGTGGGAGATGGCCAGATGGTTAGAATAATGCAGCAGTACAGGTGTGTGCGGGACCTAACAAGTGAGTGTCCAGAAGAGGAAGTGAATGATGTAACTTGGGTCACCAGGAAGGTCATGGAAGAGATGTTATGTTTGCGCCAGGTCTTCCGTGGGAGTAGTGTCTGCAGCTAGACAAAGTCAAGAGTCTTAGAAAAAGGGAGTAGAGACAAGAGGGAAATTTGGGTAAGAGAACATGAATCTGCAAAGTTATGGTACATTTAGCACATTCTGTTCTGGAAACCCATCAGAATTTACTGAGGGGACCATCAGGTATTGCAAATTAAGGGTTTGGCTGGAGCCATTATCCTGAAAGCCTTCAAAGCCTTATGAATATGTTTGGATTTTATTTGGTACCGGACAGAGAACCACTGAACCATTCAGTGAGACAAAGCAAAACAACTACCACAGGCCTGGCTCATAGGAGGAACCCAAGACATACAGGGTCTGTATGCCCAAGGGTTTTTAGGAGGTGGGTGACGTTGTAAGGTGCACATTGTAAGGATTACTGTCCATTCAGAAAGTTAATGGGAGAAGAAAGCTATTGAGGGGCAGGTGGAAAGTGAGGGCCTGCACTAGGTCACGGCAGCCTGGTGATGACAGAAAGGGACTGGAATGATAAAGATCGAGGAGATAGAACTGAAGGACTTGGGACCCATAGGATTCAGGAACTGAGGGTAAGCTGCAGGTCTCAGTGCCCCACCCCCACCCCGGCTGCTGGCATAATGGATGGACTAGATGGCGTTACCGGCATCCGAGCTGTGGGGTGTGCAAATGACCGCTAAAGCTCATTTGCAGACCGGCAATGAGGGAAAAGGTCACGAGGTCAGGCTTTGACAAAGTGAGGTGGGATGCCCGGCAGACAATTTTATACACATTTAAGTCCAGATGCTGAGAAGAGGGCTCAGTTGGTATGATTCGGAAGAGACTGGCGTACGTCTCACGGTTTCTCCGTTCTAACAGAACATTAGCACCACCTGGGGAACTTTCGAGTATACTGAGACCTGGCCCCCCAGTAGGATTCTCTTCACAACTGACGTTCCTAGCAAAAGGAGAGCAACAGTAGCAGTCCCCTGATTGCAGGGTCAGCTGAGCCCTTGCAGGGAGACACCGATTTAATTGGCTGGGGAAGGGCACCAGGCTGGGTGGGCACCATGGGTGTGCCAGCTGTGTACCCACATAGGGCCCCGTGCTTCTGAAAGGCCTCAGGCTTGCTTTAATTCTCGGCTAGCATCACCTTAAAGTCTTCATCATTTTTTAAAAACAAGGTGCCCCACATAATTTTCAGCTGGGTCCTCCAAGTTACATACGCCATCTTGAGCCCAGGCATGGGCATTTTCAGACATTCCCCGGTTGATTCTAATGTGCAGCTGGGTTGAGAGTCTAGCCCAGAGACACACCACCTTAGCCCAGATAATGTGGGGTGGGTAGTTTGGGGACGAAGCCCTTGGAAACATTCCCATTTATGGGAGGAATGGAGGAAAGGGTTCATGCAGGAGAAGCAGAAAAATGATCAGAGAACAAGGGAGGTGGGGTGGGTGCTGGAGGCCCCAAAGCTAAGACAAGGGAAGGTAGTGAACACATTTAAATGTCGCTGAGAGATAAAGAGCTCGGTGTTCAGGAAGATACTCATTCGCTCGGCCAGATTAGTTAGCCAACGCGGGATGGAAGGTGAAGAAGTAAAAACAGGGTGATGGGGTTCCAACGAGCTTGACCACAAAGGAAGGGGAAGGAAAAGGGCCGTGGCTAAAGGAAGACAGTGATGGTTAAACTTATTTTTTTCTTAAGTCTGTTCCTTGTTTGTTTTTTTTGAGATTTTATTTATTTATTTGATAGCGAGATCACAAGGAGACAGAGAGGCAGGTAGAGAGGGGGGTGGGGGAACAGGCTTCCCGCTGAGCAGAGAGCCTGATGAGGGACTCGATCCCAGGGCACTGAGACCATGACCTGAGCTGAAGGCAGAGGCCCAACCCACTGAGCCACCCAGGCGCCCCTGTTCTTTGTTAATATTAGTGGGAGAAAAGCAGTGGGAGTTGTGGGCATGAGGGTAGGTAATGGGAGAGTGACCAAGCAGATGCTGGATGAATGGGTTCTAGAATTCTTCAAGTTCTGTGAGGACGGGCCATTGCTGACTTACTCATACCATCTTTATATCTGTAAGAGGCCCTGGCATGTGACAGGTGTCCAGTACAGCTGTTCTCAGTGTGTGGTGGACCGACAGAATGGACTAGAGGGCAGCGGTCAGGAGAGGCTCAAAGCAGTGCTGGTCATTTGTGAGGAGGGTGGGGGGCAGTTGAGGGCATGGACAGACAAAGGCAGTACCTCTGTTCTGCACCTTTTCCACCACTTTGCTGTGGGCATCTTTTATCTGCTGTGGGTCGGTGACATCCATCTGGAGCACAGAGAGGCGCTTGGAGCAGATTCTTCGCAAGTCCTCTGCTCCGGATCCCTTTTCATCCAGAACTCCCACAAATACCGTGAAGCCAAGTTCATCCAAGTATTTGGACAGAGCATGGCCAAATCCGGAATCGCCACCTGCAAGGGGTTAAGGCAATACAGAGTGGGTTCAAGGCCAAGTGGCAGGAGAAATTACTTAATAATACACTGCGTACTACGTATGATTGATTCTCCATGTTTTCTGGAGCGAGTGGGACTTGAGGAAGTTTCTTTACCTCCTATGTGGGAAAATGGGCAGAGAAGCCAAAACAGACACATTTCTCTGTATAAAAAGAAGAAAAGCGAGGTAGAATCTGGAGTGGGGCATAAGTGGAAGGGGAATTGCTGGTGGAGGGATGGTCTAGGAGTGGTTGTTGGTCAAAGAACTAAGGAGGAGGGAGAACTGTGACATTTGCTGGAGATTTCTCTATTAATCTCTGTGGTGTCCTATTTGATGTAACTTCCATCACTCCATAAAATCTTCAGTGAATCATTCATTACAAATTAATACTTCAGAGTTGGTTTGGGGTTTTAGAAATCTAACAAAATGTCCTGCTTCAGAGTGGACACAAATCAACAATAAGAGGCTTCCCAGCTCCTTCTACGTTGTGAAAGATGGTGGCTCATAGCCACCTGCACTTATCAGCTCCTCAGAGCTTTTTCCCTTGTGGTGATCTTCTCCCAAACCATTGACTAGAAATCCCAACCTTGGAAAGAAGCTTACAACAGAAACCAGATAGAAAACCCTAAATGTATTGCTTTGCATAAATAAGTGGATGGCATAATATGTAAAATATGTCTCAGAATTTGAGATGGGAGTTTACCCAACCCAGTCTGCAGGACATTTAGACCCTGGAAAAAATATTTTATGCTCACAGGTGTTAAAAGTAGATATCAGAAATTCTGAATGAAGGCAACATAGACCGAAAAGTCACCCATTGAGCGTTAGAAGAATAAACATGTAACAGTTAAAATGTCCCCAAAGCTCTAAAGATGAGAAATCATCTTCATATTGATTATGTTGCGTCATCTTTTCTGTAAACCTTGAGGGGTCTCTCTTATCAGAAGTCAGGGGCTATAGTCAGGCATCTACCTAAGAATTGGAATATATAGGAGCACACTGACAGTCAACTCAAGTCTCAGTATGGAAGCCTTACTGTCCCTAAGAAGAGGATGGCCTTATTAGGCAAAAAGACAAACTCAATACCCAATAATCAAACAATCTGATTTAAAAATGGGCGGAGGCACTGAACAGACATTTTCCCAAAGAAGACATACGGATGGCCAACAGACATGACAAGATACCCAACATCACTCATCACCAGGAAAATGCAAGTCAAAACCACAATGAGATACCACCTTCCACCAGTTAAAATGGCTAAAATCAAAATGACAAGACATAACAAGTGTTGATGCAGAATTGGAGAAAAAGGAACACTCACACTCACACACTGTTGATGGGAGTGCTGGTTGGTGCAGCCACTGTGGAAACAATAAGCTCCTCAAGGGATTAAGGATAAAAATGCCATATGATGTAGCAACTCCGCTCTTGAGTATTTATCCAAAGAAAAGGAAAACACTAAATTGAAAAGATACACGCATTCCTATGTTTATTGCAGCATTGTTTAAAATGGCCAAGAAATGGAAGCAACCTGAATGTCCATCAATAGATGAACAGATAAGGAAAACAGGTTACACACACAGAATAGTATGACGCAGCCATAAAAAAGAATGAGATCCTGCCATGTGAAACCACGTGGATGGACCGGGAGCGTTTTTTGCAAAGTGAAATAAGTCAGACTAAGAAAGACTAATACCAAATGATTCTCCTCATAAGTGAACTCTAAACAAACAAACAAACAAACTGGAAAAAACAAACAAACAAACAAAAATGACAAAAACCAGAATCAGACCTGTAAATATAGAGAACAAACTTAGGGTTGTTGGGGGTGGGGGCGGTTGAACAAAATGGCCAAGACAGACTTCTAGTTAGGAAATGAATGCATCATGGGAAAAAACCACAGCATAAAGAATGCAGTTAGTGATATTTGTAACAGGACACATGGGAGCTACATTTGTGGTGAACATAATTTAATGCATGAACTTTCACTAAGTTGGGCACCGGAAACCAAGGTAACATTGTGTGACCTATACTCAAATAGTAAATAAATAACAAATAAGAAGACTAAAAGATAGAGAAATAGGCATTCATACACACTGCTGATAAATGTTAAGGTCTAAAATCTATGACTGTTTTCAGTGTGTAAATCTTTTGCCCGAAAGAGTCTCACGATCTGTCCCAGAGAATAAACACGTATATTCAGAGACACACTTGTGATGTTTTCTTTACAGCACTGGGTATAATAGCAAAAGAAGGGACTGACCTAAATGTTCATGAATAGGAAAGTGATGACATAAATTATGGTCCCTAAAATGGGATATAACATAGCACTTCAAAAAAGTTGGGGTAGAACTACATGAACTAGCCTAGCTATTGCTCCATGATATTTTGTTAAGCAAAATAAGTTATGGTATAGCACTCATTACATAGAATCCAACTTATGCCCTCCAAAAAGGGAGGGAGCTAATTCTCTACCTGTCTGTGCATGGAAATATACAAGAAGGAATTTGGAAGGAAAGACATCAAAATGCTAACAGTGGACGCCCTTAGCAGTAGAGGCATGATGGAGGGGCCTGATTTAAATGTCTTCCATTTTGCTATATGAAAGCACATATCTTTATTGTATAATTTCTCTTCCTTTATTGTTTTAAAGATTTATTTACTTGAGAGAGAGAGAGCATGCACACTCAAGTGAGGGGGAAGGGCAGAGGGAGAGAGAGACTCCTCAAGCAGACTCCCTATTGAGTGGGGAGCCCCCAGGTGGGGCTTGATCCCCGAATGCTGAGATCATGACCTGAGCTGAAATCAGGAGTGGGCCACTTAACCAACTGAGCCACCCAAGCACCCCAAATTCTCTTCTTTTAAAGGTCATTCCAATTAGAATGAAGATGGGCCAGCCCCACAAGGGTAGAAGATGGTACAACAGAGAAGCCACTGTGGCTCATGCATACAAACATTGCCCAGGAGAGTGTCAGCCTTAGCAAAAAGCGTAGGTGCTCCTGCTCCTTGGGCACCCCTACTATGACATGAAGGCATCTAGTTGTCATAATTGATTGCATTTAACTTTTTAAGAATTATAGTTGCAGTCTTCCTTAGTTTTGGGTGTACGACATAGTGATTCCACATCTCTATCCATTCAGCTATGTTCACCACAAGTGTAGCCATCATCTGTCGCCACACAGCGCTATTGCAATACCACCGACTATATTCCCTCTGCTGTCCCTTTCATCCCCGTGACTTACTCATTGTATAACTGGATGCTTGTACCTCCCACCCCCTCCCATTCCCCTTCCCCCATTTTGCCCATTCCCCAACCCCCTCCCCTCTGGAGGCTGCCACTCTGTTCTCTGTATTTATAGACCTGTTTCTGGTATTTAATATATTCGCTTGTTTTGCTTTTTAGATTCCACATGGAAGTAAGATCATATGATATTTTTCTTTCTTTGTCTGATTTATTTCACTTAGCCTAATACCCTCTAGGTCCATCCACATTGTTGCAAATGGCAAGCTATCTCTCTTTTTTATGGCTGCATAATATTCCAGCATGTACCTGTTGTGTGTGTGTGTATGTGTGTGTGTGTGTATACCACATCTTCTTTATCCATTCATCTATCAATGGACACTTGGGTTGCTTCCATGTATTGGCTATTGTAAGTAATGCTGATTGTTTTTAACTTTTGCTCTGTCTCCTTCCTGCTTATATACCCATGTGCATTTATGCTCAGGAAAAGGCCTCTGTGTATACATGTTTCACCACCTGGGCCTGGCCAGAGGAAGAGACAGTAGCATTTGGAACACACACACACACACACACACACACACACATCTGGGCCACGTGACAATCTCTGCCTCGGTGTAAATTAGCATATTAGAATTACGGTTCTTTTAACATATAATAATCATATATGTGTATGACAGGTTTGTGAGCCCAGTGAATGGAGCTTTGCCCTGTAGAAATAGACTTACAGTAGGACAAATCCAACTTCTGAGTCTACAGCGGGGAGACCAGATCCTGGACAATAGCAAGTTCATTAGATATTGGGTACAGTGTGTGCAACCCTTTTCTGGAAGCCCCCTATGGCACTGGTGATCAGTAATGTCTTCCAAAATTATTCTCCAAATGTCAACAGTCAAGATTACCTTTCCCACTTTACATACGGGAGACCGCTGTCACAGAGACAGTGGGAATGGACATGGACTGTTTGCCAGAGCCTAAAACCAAGTCCATGTGTCTTCATCATCCTGGATCAGCCACCTTCTCTTTTATCTGTTTAGCTAGAGAGGTGAGCTATGGGGAAGCCAACTCCAGAATGGTCCTTTTCTGGCCCAGCAAGGAAGGGTGAGATTAACCTTAAAAATAACTAACTTATAACCCAATGGAAGAGCAGATCTGGAGCTGGGTTATACATGCTGTGCTGGGTGAGGCCAGGTGTTCAAGGACAATGCCTCCCACTTGGAAAGCACCACAGCCTGGGCTTCTGCTTCCTGTTGGCACAGCTGGGTATATTGGGATTAAAGCTGGATTAAAGCTCCCCATTTCCCTGAGAGGTTTGTGTCCTCTCGGGTGCCAGCACATTCCCTCTCTGCACAGAGAATCGTTCTGCAGGGCAGAGGTGAATGCTGTGGCCCTCGGTTCCATGCAGCAAATAAACTCAGCCAGGGATCTACAGAGGAAGGTGAGACAATGTCTGTCACCTAAATGTCTATCAATTGATGGTTGGATAAACAAAATGTGGTGTATCCAAACAGGAAAATATTTTTCAGACATGAAGGGAGTAAAGCTGTGATACACACTACATCAAGGGTGGATCTTGAAAACTTCCTGCTAAGTGAGAGAAGGAGACACAATGATCCCAACTCCATGCTCTCTGAGCAGAGAAGAGTCTGGAAGATATTTTTAAAGGTAGTGCCTTTGACCAGCTTCGTGAATCCAGGACCTAACTCTCTCTGGAGAAAGGTCCGAGGAAGAACCTGGCATATGGTAGATGCGGGCAAATCACAGATGTGTTGTTGGCTCAGTTCCAGGCCAACACAGTAAAGCAAACCACAGTAAAGAAGTCAAATGGATGTTGTGGTTTCCCAGTACATATAAAAGTTATATTTATACTATTTACACTATTATACTGTTTAAATGTACAGAAGTATAATGCCTAAAAAGAAACCCAATGTGCATGCCTTAATTCAAAAATAATTTAATGGGGTTGCCTGGCTCGTTCAGTCAGTAGAGCATACGACTCTTGATCTCAGGGTTGTGAGTTCAATCCCCACACTGGGTGTGGAGCCTGCTTAAAATAAATTAGTTCATTTTAAAAAAGACTTTATTGATAAAGAATGATAACCATCATCTGGGCTTTCAGCAAGTCATAATCTTTTTGCCACGGAGGTTCTTGCCTGGAAGCTGATGGCTACTGACCAAGCGGGGTGGTGGTTGCTGTTGCAATTCCTTAAAATAAGATAACAGTAAAGCTTTCTACATCGATTGACTCTTCCTTTTGAGAGCAATTTCTCTGTTTCACATGTCGTTATCTCATAGCATTTTACCCACAGTAGAACTTCTTTCAAAATCGGAGTCCGTCTTCTCCAACCCTGCTGATGTATCAGCTCAGTTTATGTACTATTCTGAATCCTTTGTTGGCATTTCAGCAGTCTTCAGAACATCTTCACCCAGACTAGAAACCACTTTCACAACGAACCAGTTTCTCTGCTCATCCATAAGTAGCAACTCCTCACCCACTGAGAGTTTCGTCGTGAGATGACAGCGATGCAGTCCTATCTTGCGGCTCCACTTCTGATTCTGCTTCTTCTGCTCTTTCCACCACATCTGCAGGGACTTTCTCCCCTGAAGTCTTGAACGGCTCCAAGTCATGCCTAAGGGTTGGAATCGACTTCTTCTAAACTCCCATTAATGTTGATAATGCCGACCTCTTCCCACGAATCCTGAATGTTCTGAATGGCATCTAGAATGGTGAATCCTTTCTGAAAGGTTTTCAATGAACTTTGCCCAGATCCATCCGAGGAATCACTAAAGGCATCTTTAGCCTTACAAAATGTATTTTTTTTTAAGATTTTATTTATTTATTTGACAGAGAGAAATTACAAGTAGATGGAGAGGCAGGCAGAGAGAGAGAGAGACGGAAGCAGGCTCCCTGCCGAGCAGAGAGCCTGATGCGGGACTCGATCCCAGGACCCTGAGATCATGACCTGAGCCGAAGGCAGCGGCTTAACCCACTGAGCCACCCAGGCACCCACAAAATGTATTTTTTAAAAGATTTTATGTATGTATGTATTTATTTATTAGAGAGAGAGAGAGAGAGAGATCACAAGCAGGGGGCAAAGACAGAGGGAGAAGCAGACTCCCTGCGGAGCAGGCTGCAGAATGGATGGTGTGTTAGCGGACATGAAAACAATATTAATGTCCTTGTCCGCCTCCATCAGAGCTCCTGGGTGACTGGGTACACTGCCAGTGAGCAGTCACATTTTGTTTTGTTTTGTTTTGTTTTGTTTTGTTTTTTTTTAAAGATTTTATTTATTTATTTGACAGAGAGAAATCACAAGTAGATGGAGAGGCAGGCAGAGAGAGAGAGAGAGGAGGAAGCAGACTCCCTGCTGAGCAGAGAGCCCGATGCGGGACTCGATCCCAGGACCCCGAGATCATGACCCGAGCCGAAGGCAGTGGCTTAACCCACTGAGCCACCCAGGCACCCAACAGTCACATTTTGAAAGGAACTTTTTTTTTTTTTTTCCTGAGCAGTAAGTCTCAACACTGGGCTCAAGGTATTCAGTGAACTGTGTTGTAAGCAGATGCCCCATCATGCACACTTTGTTGTCCCATTTATAGATCACAGGCAGGGCAGGTGTAGCTTAATTCTGAAGGGCTCAAGGATTTTCTGAATGGTAAAGGAGCCCCGGCTTTATCTTCGGGTCACCATCGGCATCAGTCCCTGATAAGAGAGTCAGCCTGGGGCACCTGGGTGGCTCAGTCAGTTAAACCGCTGCCTTCGGCTCAGATCATGATCCCAGGGTCCTGGTAGGTCTAGCCCTGCATCAGCCTCCTTGCTCGGCAGGGAGCCTGCTTCTCCCTCTCCCTCTGCCTGCCGCTCAACCTACTTGTGCTCTCTCTCTGTCGAATAAATAAATAAAATCTTTAAAAAAAAAAAAAAAAAAAAAAAAGGAAGGAAGGAAGAAAGAGAGAGAGCCTGTTCTTGGCAGCTTTGAAGCCAAGCGTTGACTTCTCCTCTCCAGCTATGACAGCCTGTTGTGGAGCGACAATCTGTTGTTCGGTGTGGCTGCCTTCCTTGTCTCAGCTCCCTCTCCGAAGAACTTGCTGCGGCTTCTGCTTCAGCCCTTGGTGCCTGACCATGCACTTTCAGGTTCTAAAGACGGCTTCTTCCCTTAAACCTCCTCAAAGCACCCCTGCGAGCTCCAGACTCTTCCCCTGTGGCTTCCTCACGCTTCCCAGCCTTCGCAGAGTTGAAGAGAGTTAAGCCTTTGCTCTGGAGTAGGCTTTGGCTTAAGGGAACGTCGTGGCTGATTTGATCTTCTGTCCAGATCCCTGGAACTCTCTCCCTATCAGCAATAAGGCTGTTGCCCCTTCTTAACATTGGTGTGTTTGCCCGAGAAGCACTTTTAATTTCCTTCGAGAAATTTCCCTTTGCTTTCATAAGTTGGCTGACTGGTGCCAGAGGTCTGGCGCCAGCTTATCTCAGCTTTCAATGTGCCCTTTTCATCGAGCTTAATCATTTCTAGCTTTTGACTAACAGTGAGAGATGGAGGACCTTCCCTTCACTTGAACACTGAGAGGTCATTGTAGGATTACCAACAGGTCTAATTTCAGTTTGAGTTTCAGGGAACAGGGAGGCCTGGGGACAGGGGGAGAGATCTGGGAGCAGACATTTAATGGAGCAGTCAGGACACAAACACCCTTTATCAATTAAGTTGGTCATCTTATATGAGCTCACTTCGTGGCACCCCAAACCAATTACAACACTAACATCAAAGATCACCGATCACATATCACCATAAAAAATAAAATCGTAATGAAAAAGTTGGAAATATCGTGAGAATTACCAAAATGGGACGCATAGACACAAGAGCAGGATGCTGTTGGGAAAAAGGCGCCAAGAGACTTGCTCAACGCAGGAATGCCACTAAGAGGAGGTGTGTCTGTACTAGATGCAACTGTGTGATGACATGCTGATCTCTGCCAGGCTCTGGGATCCTGGAAGACCACAGACAGAAACATCCCAAGCAAAGAGGTCACCTTTCCCATGTGACTTAGGGAAGACTCACGGATACGCGCTTGTTTACGAACGATAAGGCCAGACCCAGTCCTTCCAAACTTCCATTCATTGCTTCGTAAGTGACTGACCGAACTGCCTATTGCCAATGATTCACTAGTTAAACTAAACTTCGGTACAGATTCTCTGCTTTCCCAGCACCTGGCCAGCCCTCAGCCTGAGCCAGCAGACAGCCCGTCCTGAGAACAAGCTGGTCTCAGGGGGCAGCATTCTCTCTTCTGTTGTCTTGTCAAGGCACTCCTGTCCATTCCAGTCGCCCTCACCTGGTTCTGTGGGGACACGTTTACTTCCTCCTATGAAAGCAACATTCTTTTCTCGCCTAACTCATGAAATACGTGCCATCCTTTGGTCAGAGTGTTTCCCATACTGCGACAATCCCCTCTCCCACAATGACCCTTTCAAATAGTCTCTCCTTAGTAAATCTGTATTTATTTGTATTCGATGGTGACTTAAGAAAGCCAAAGTTCATAGGAGGAGGCCACCTGCTTGTCCTTACCTGTACGGAAGCATAGCGTAGGGGCTTGGGGGAGAGCCTGGGTCCCACCATCCCTACCTGTGCAACCCTGGACACTTTATTTAGTGTCTCTGTGTCTCAGCTTCCTCATCTATAAAGTGGGCTTCATGATGGTACCTATATCTGTTAATATTTGTGATGTGCTTAGCAGTGCCTGTTCCAAGTAATTCTTATCTAGATCTTTTTTTTTCTTTAAACAAAACTCATCCTTCCTGATGTTCAGGCCTTTACATGCCCAAATTGATAGATGGGGAATGTGTGTCTACCGAGAATCAACTGAACATCTTGGGTAAGACCCAGGCTGCCTCAACCTGCCTCTTCTAGGTTTGAGCCTTGGAGAATGTTCCATGGAGTTCTGTAGAGCCTCCACTTCCCCATATGGGAAGTGGGGTTGTGACAGTAAGTCTCCCCTCAGACTGATGTTGTGAGGTCACACACAGAGGAGGTCTTACACAAGACCCAGCGCATTGTCAGTGGCTGTTATCAGTAACATGGCTGGGACCTGGATATCTCCTCTGATTTACAGTGTTAAAGATGTCTTAGTCTTGGTGTATTAAGGGTATGGGCTTGTGCAGGTGTTAGAGGACCTTGGGAAAATATAGTCTGGGGAGCTGCTCCCTGTTGAGTGAGATAGGATAACCCTTGTGTACTCTGGAAACCCAAAGACCAGGCTGGGGCTTTCCCTGTTGACCGAGTTCCAGCCAGCCTTCCACATACAACTCATTAAATCCTCCCAACCACTCTGAAAGGGAAGTCCTTTCACGGTCACCAGTAACAGAGCAGGAAACTGAGACACGAAAGGGTTAAGTCATTCAGCTAGGACATGGCAGAGGGAGAGTGGAACCGAGTCAGGGTTCAGGATATAAACACCGGGGATGACTTCTAATAGCGGAATGCACAAACACAAGTGGGAAATCTGCTGGGTATGGATAAGAACACCTGGTCTGGATATGTGTTTTGCTTGCACAGGGTTATTTTGTAGAAATCTAAACTCACAGCTAGAATCAGGTGATTTCACCTGGGAATCCAGGTCGGTGGTTTCTCATGGTTCACCAGGAGGTGGGCAAACTCCAGGCCTGCATTCCAACAAGGAGCCCATGAGTTCAAGCTGAGGATCTCCGTGGCTGCTGCCGTCCATGGGCCATACGCTCAGAGCAGGGCTCCATGATGGGCACTGAGCCACTGCCAACATTCCTCACTACTGATACAGACCTCACCCCTGTAGGCTTTTGAGCCCAAAACCCCTGATGTACTTTGCCCCACCTACAAAGATCACCTGAGTCAAGAGCTATTTATCTTAAAACCTGCAGAAAACTAAGGAGGAAAGGACTTTCCTCTCCCTGAAGACTTAAGCAATCCATCAGATTGCCACTCTCAAGTTGACACTGCCCGTTCCCTATAAAATAGATCAGGGTATGATAAAATGGTAGATAAATAAAATAAGACTCCAGTGCTCTTAAGACTTCCCTGAGGGGCCATTGAAGGCTCAGCTCCAAATCCAAGAAGAGCAAATACTTGACAATTATACCGCCAACACCCACCTCCTTTGCCTGTTGCATTCTCAAAGGGTAGTAACTGTTGGGTGGTGAGGCTCTGGGAAAAGTCCATGTTTTACTGCAAGTAAATGCATTTTTCCTGGAATGTAACCTTTATGAATGAACACGATTAAGGTGGACAACTGAGATGCCAAAATGTTACAGCTGGGTTATGCCAGAATTGTTTGTCGGTCTTTCTTTCTTTGTTTCTGGATTCTATTTATTTATTTGAGAGAGAGAGAGTGAGCAAGAGTGAGAGGGGGAGGGGGAGAGGGAGAAGTAGATTTCCCACTGAGCAGGGAGTCTGACATGGGACTCGATCCCAGGACTCTAGGATCATGATCTGAGCCAAAGGCAGATGCCCAACCCACTGAGCCAACCAGGTGCCCCCAGATTTGCTCTTTCTAAAGCCATGTTCTTTTACTACTATGAGTTGTTGTCTCCTTGAACACCTTGGGCAGGGTCGGGGGGTGGGGAGGAAGATGCACAAAGTGGGGACACAGGTGATGAGAGCTGTCTGCCAGAGAAGGATCCCCAACATGGGTGCCAGACCCCTTCATCATCTGTGCAGCAGCACAAACTACTGACAGCTGCTCTTCCAGGAAGGGAAAATGCAATGATTTGTTCTCAGTGGTGCATGAAGGAATAGCTCCAAGCATGGTTGCAAATAAGAAACCAATCCAAATAACTCTGCTGGGTTTAAACAAGAGGTTGTATTCTCAGGCTACAGTCCAGTTCTGACCCCTCTCCTGGACTTCACTGGCTCTACCCCAGTCCATCGCCAACTGCTTCACCTTCTGGAATTCCTTATTCAAACTATTCGAACTGGCTTCCCCCTTCTTGCAGTTACCCAGCACCAATGCCTCTCTCTCGATCCTCACTGCCATTCGGTACCCTTGCCTTCCATCCTAAGATTTTGACGACTGTCTCTATATCTCCCTTTGTGCCTCTCGTGACAAAAAACAAACAAACAAACAAACAAAAAGCCAGCTCAGCTCAGCTCAGCCTACCATCAGATCGCTACCAAGTTGGGAATATACTTTCTCAGATGTGACAGAGGATGACATCATCATTGTCCCAAATTTCATATGATATCTGTTGAGATTATACCAGTTAAGAAACAGTGGACACGACTCTCAATACTGACATCCCGGAAACTGATGCTGATGGGGATGCTGTGATCAGAATTTCTGAAATCCTTGGCCAAGTAGCTTAAGTATCCGGATGAGGGTGGGGAAACTCCCTATAGACAGGACTAGGGGACGCAGCCAAGACTTCTCAGTCCCATTTCCTCTAAGGGTGTCTTTGCAGAGGTTTGGAGAGTACTTTTTTTTTTTTAAATCCCTACTTTATGCCCACTTCCTCATGAAGAAAGAAAACAGGAAGAAAACTATCCAACAGATGGTACCCATGATCATAAGAAAGGTGGTATGCTGACTTTCCCCAAATGCCACTTTTAAGTTCAGACATGTCTTCCTGTCTCTCTACACATTTATTAACGTGTACATACATCATTCATTCAGCGATCACTGTGTTAGGTCCTAGAGACACCACCATAAAAGAGAGACATCTCCCCACCTTCATGGAACTTACTGCCTGGGAGACCAAGCTTCTTAATCCGGAGTCCCATTAAAATCGCTGGAACACTAAAAAAAAAGGTCAGTGTCCAGGCCCCATATGTACACAGTCTTATTTGTTTACTCTGGGATGGGGCGAAGTACTGGCAGTTGTTTCTAGAGCTCTCCAGATGATTCCAGTGTGCAGTCAGGGTTGAGAAACGCCGATCTGAGGCAGAGATCTCAACCGGTGGTGACTTCAAACCCCTAGATATTGGGCAATATTGGGAGGCCTTTTCGTTTGTTGCAAGTCTGAGGGTGTTCTTGGCATCCCGTGGGTAGATGCTAAGGATGTTTCTTGACCTACTGTAATGCACAGGGCAGTCCCTACCACAAAGAACCATCCTGCCCCAAACAGCAGTGCTGCCGAGGCTGAGATACACTGACCTAGGATGAAGACAGACGTTCGGTAAATCATTACCATACAGAGTGATAAATGTTATATAGAGAAAGTTCTAGGAACTATGGGCCATAGCTTCTATCTAAAGGGAACTCCAAGTCCCTTCTTCAGTAAACATTCCGTCGGAGAAGAATACAGGCAAGAAAGAGAAGGAGCGAGATCACGTCCAGCAGGCAAGGACTGTCTTGTGATGTCTAGTTCACTGTTCTATGCCCTGTGCCTAAAACAATGCCGGATGTACCAGAGCTGCTCCGTAAATATTTGCTGAATGACTAAAGGCCCATCTGATGAAATGGAGGCATCGGGCACAGTCACCTTCTTCATCCCCTTGCTGTGTACGGGTTTCCTTGATTCATTGCTCCTCCTCTGCAGCCTGCTAGCTCCTGCCTGCCATCCTTCTGGCCCACAGTGCCCGCTTCTGTCTGTGAGCTTACCTTTCCTCTGCTTCACAGCCCCAGACGTTTCAACTGATCGTAGGATAAAATTCAAGTTCTTAAGTCCAGCGTCAAAGACTGCATAATCTGATTCTAATCTACATTCCCAAGTTTATCTCCCCCACCTTCCACGGGCATGTCAAATGTCCCAGAGAACCATACCTGGAATGTTTTTTGTCCTTCCTTATCCACATCTTTGATGACATGGGACGTTCTGCCTGGAATGCTCATGTTTTTAGCATTTCCTGCCATTTTAATTTTTTTTAAATGATTCCCTACCAAAAATATAGAGAATTGTATAACGGATTATGTACCTGTTTTCCATCAACAAGAATTATCAATACTTGGTTTCATCTATTTCCTTCCCACACACTTTTTCTCTCTTTCCTGCATTTTAAAGCAAATCCCCCCCACCCTGCTTAATATGTTATCCACAAACCTGTGAGTATGTCAGTATACGCAAAGATCAGACACGGACTTTTCAAACCGACCATACGGTCATTATCAGCCGACCAAAGTGAGCAATTCTTCTCTAATGTTATCTAATATCCAGGGCGCATTCAAAGTTCCCTGTTTATTTCAAAAATGATTTTTCAAGTTGGTTTCGCTCAAGGTAGGAACACGTGCCACACATCACACTTGGTTCGCACATCTCCTCAGTCTCATCCGTTCTACAAAATTCTATTCCCTCTTCCCATGGCATTTATCTGTTGAAGAAACCATGGTGTTTGTCCTTTAGAATAGCCTACATCCTAAATTTGGTGATTTGCTTCCTTGTGCTGTCAGATAATTTGCTCCTCTGTCCTCTGCATTTCTGGTAATGTTGGAGCTACAGGCGGAGTTCGATTTGGGTTCATACCCCCTCCCCGCCTAGGACTGCCTTATAGGCGATGTTGGGGCGTTTCCTGTTCCATCACCAGCGGATGTAAGGATGAGTCATGTCCCGCTTTTCATAATGATGATTGATCGGCGAATTCAGACACTGTCAACCCAACCATATAATTCAAAGTTCCCCACGGACCTTTCACACAAGGCTGCGCCTACATTAATGACAGTAATGACTGTTGCCTCTGTTCACATTTCATTCAAGATTAAAAAAAAAAACACGATGATTTTTCTACGTCTGTCATTTCTTTTGCATGTGTTAGCTAAAATTGTGAAGACTGACACAGATTTTAAATTGCGTTCATTAGCCTTATTACTATTATTGTGATTTCTTATTATCTTGAACTGTCATATGTATATTAAGAATAAAGCAAATGAAGTATTATGTTAATTATTAGGAACCAAGATGTTTGGCATCGAAGGGGTTCAGTAAAAGTCTTGTCATCTTAAATTTGAATTGAGGGGCACCTGGGTGGCTCAGTCGGTTAAGCGTCCACCTTCAGCTCCGGTCATGATCCCAGGGTCCTGGGATCGAGCCCCATATTGGGCTCCCTGATCAGCGCAGAGACTGCTTCTCCTCTCCTTCTGTCCCTGCCCCGCTAACCCCTGCTCAGCTCTCTCACGCTCATGCTTGCTCTCTCTCAAATAAATAAATAAAATCTTAAAATTTGAATTGAAAGTCTCAGGACAAATTCATGATTGATTTTGCTCTTTCTAAACATCACATAGTCTTTAGTTCTGTCCCCTCAAAAGGCTTTGAAGCAATAACAATCCCCCCAATTCATATTTTAAAAACCCTAGTCGCAGTGTGACGGAGTTAGGAGTTGGGGCCTCTGAGAAGTGATGAGGTCAGCAGGGTGGAGCCTGCGAATGGGATTAGCGCTCTCGCCAGGAGAGGCCAAAGAGCAAGCCTGCTCCCTTGCCTCCGGGGTGGGATGGAGGGCAGGATACGAGGAGTATCAGCAGCCTGCACCCTGAAAAGGGCCCTTCCCTGAACCTGACCATGCTGGCACCAGAACTGTGAGAAATACATTTCTCTTGTTTATATATGGTATTTTATTACAGCAACCTGAGCTAAGACACTTAAGCTGCCAATGGTTTAACAATCAGCTCCCCAAATTTCTCAATATTTAACAATTGCCTCTCCAACACAGCACTGGAAGCACACAGCAGCTTGAGAAAAACCCAGAGTTAGTTATCAGGGAGGAAAAAGAATATCAACTTATTTTTCTTTGTTTTTTTTTTTAAGATTTTTTTTATTTATTATTTATTTGACAGACAGAGACCACAAGTAGGCAGAGAGGCAGGCAGAGAGAGAGGAGGGGAAGCAGGCTCCCTGCTGAGCAGAGAGCCCAATGTGGGGCTCCATCCCAGGACCCCGGGATCATGACCTGAGCCAAAAGCAGAGGCTTTAACCCACTGAGCCACCCAGGTGCTCCTCAACTTATTTTTCTTAGCGGCTCAGGTCAGAGGTAGCCAGACTAAATTCTTTCCTACCTCAGGACCTTCACACATACAGTACTTCTTTCTTTCTTTCTTTCTTTCTCTCTCTCTCTCTTTGTTTTTGCTT
The DNA here is from genome assembly GCF_030435805.1 of Mustela lutreola. Lineage (NCBI taxonomy): Eukaryota > Metazoa > Chordata > Mammalia > Carnivora > Mustelidae > Mustela > Mustela lutreola. The sequence continues at coordinate 6,099,124 of NC_081305.1, forward strand.
ATGTTTTTTGGCCTTCTGGGCTCATTCTCATCCTTCAGGCCTTAGCTTAATGCCCCCACCTCAGAAGGACCTTCCTGACTATTGTGTCTGAAGTAGATGTCCCCAGGGTACCTGGGGGGACTCAGTTGGTTAAGCAGCTGACTCTTGGTTTCAGCTTAGGTCCTGGTCTCAGGGTCACAAGATCGAGCCCCATGTTGGGCTCCGTGCTCACCACAGGGTTCTGCTTCTCTCTGTCTCCCTCTGTCCATCCCCCCTTCCTCTCTCAAATAAAGCAACAAAAATCTTAAAAAAAAATACAGTAGATGGATGTGGTGGATGGCCCTGAGATGTACTACCCAGACGCCCTTCAAGAAGGACTCACGGCAGACCTCCTTCAGAAGTCAGCTCCCCCACAGGGATTGTCTCAGCTAGCGAGAGCCACCCTCCCCAGTGTGGTCCACACCCCATCACTGATCAGGGTAAGAGCCTAAGCCAAGGCCTGGTCCCTTTAACCCAACCTGAATGGAGAAATCCCAAGGAATTGACCATCCTGCTTCCTTCTCTCCAGGACACTCCTTGGGAAACACCTTGCATGCTCAACTCTGCCACGGCGTCTGTTTCCCGGGGGACCCCCCCGGGACCATTCCCCACTCCAAGTCTCACACTGCATTATTCTTTATCGCAGCCTTTTCACTGGTTCCTTCAATTCAAAAGTGACTGTATTTGTTGATTGACTTGCTTTTTAGAAAATTCCCTTTGTAGATGGGCACCGGGGTGGCACAGTCAGTGAAGCGTCTGACTCCCAATTTTGGCTCAGGTCATAAACTGAGTGTCTGGAGATGGAGCCCTGCGCTCAGTAGGGAGTCTGCTTGAGATTCTCTCTCCCTCTCCTTCTGCCCCTCCCCCCTCCAAAATAAATAAATAAGTCTTTTTAAACAATTCCCTTAGTAGAATATAAAGTGACGATTTATGCACAGGAACTATTTGTTCTTATATCCCTATGCGATCACAATGGTCAACGTGTAACAGGTATTCAAGGACTTTCTTGAAAACAAACGCTCCCTGTATAACCAGCGATACACTGATGGCCCTCAGAAAGACACCCCCTTCCCCAGCTCAGATCCTTTTTAAGTGACCATTTATCCGTTCATTTTTTTTTTTTTGACACACACCTAACTTATTAAAGGTTTCTCAAATTTTATATTAAAAAATGAAATTAGAGTACACAAATGACTCTAATTCAGCATTCTACTGAGATCTGGTTGAAAATCTGCTTTGCCCCTAGGGCATATAGGAACGCATAAAAAGCTGGTGTGGCAATGGGTAGAGTAGACAGGCCCTAATGAATTTTGTGCCATCTAAGGGAATCAGGTCTCGAAGATATGAGAGCCTATATTTATGATCAGGGTGCCTGGGTGGCTCAGATGGTTAAGAGCCCACCTCCTGTTATCAGCTCAGGTCTTATCTCAGGGTCATGAGTTCAACCCCTGCCCTGGGCTCCATGCTGGGGGTAGAGCCTACTAAAACAAACAAACAAATAAATACAACTGTTATTTCATTTCATGCCTCAGATCTCCAGGTAAAGTGGCTCCTTTTAAAAAATAGATTTTAGGGGCGCCTGGGTGGCTCAGTGGGTTAAGCCACTGCCTTCGGCTCAGGTCATGATCTCAGGGTCCTGGGATCGAGTCCTGCATCGGGCTCTCTGCTGAGTGGAGAGCCTGCTTTCCTCTCTCTCTCTCTGCCTGCCTCTCTGTCTACTTGTGCTCTCTCTGTGTCAAATAAATAAATAAAATCTTTAAAAAAAATAAAAATAAAAAATAGATTTTAATTTTTGAAAGGCCTCACTGGATCAGTCAGTGGAATGTGTGACTCTTGATCCTAGGGCTGTAGGTTTGAGCTCCATGTTAGGGGTAGAGCGTACTTAAATAAAATCTTTAAAATAAATAAATAAATAAAAATAGATTTTAACTTTTTAGAGCAGTTTTAGATTTACAGAAAAATTGGGAAGATGAGTATGTGACATATCCTACAGGCTGTGAACCAATTTGGATATGTTACCATGAACTCCATCCCATATTTATTCATATTTCCTAACTTTTTACTTAATGTCCTTTTTCTGTTCCAGGACATACCAATATCATGTTAGGTCTCCTTGGGTTCCTCTTGGCAGTGGTGGTTTCTCAGCCTTTTAATGTTTTGGATATCTTTGATGGCTTTATTTATTTATTTATTTAAAAGATTATTTATTTATTTATTCGACAGAGAGAGAGATCACAAGTAGGCAGAGAGGCAGGCAGGAGAGAGGAGGAAGCAGGCTCCCTGCTGAGCAGAGAGCCCGATGCGGGGCTCGATCCCAGGACCCTGAGATCATGACCCGAGCCGAAGGCAGCGGCTCAACCCACTGAGCCACCCAGGCGCCCTCTTTGATGGTTTTAAAGAGTACTGGTCAGGTGTATTGTAAGACACTCCTCTCCTGGAATTTGTCTGATGTTTTTCTTCTGATTAGATTGTGGTTATGGGTTTGGGCAAGGAGATCACAGAGATAAAGCGCCATCATATCATATCACACAAAGATGAAGCGCCATTCATCATATCACACGAAGAGTACGTACTATCAGCATGACTTATGACTGTTCATGTTACCCTTGATTTCCTGGGTGATGCAATGTTGTTGGCAGATTTCTCTACTATAAAGTTGCTCTCTTCCCCGTTCTGTACTGTGCTGTTGGGAAGGAAGTCTTTATACATAGCTCTCACTGAAGGAGTGAGGAGCTATCGTCCCTTCTTTTAGAATGAAGTATTTGGAATTATTAGGAACCTTTCCACATTTATTTATTTGTCTTTTGATTAATTAAGTAATTTTTAAGTTCTCATTTATTCATTTATTCCATTATTCACTTATGTCATTATGGACTCATGAATATTCATTTTCTATTTTGGGTGACAATCCAATACTATTTTATTGCTCATAAATTTTTAAAAGATTTTATTTATTTGCAAGAGAGAACGCGAGTGTGTGAGAGAGAGAGAGAGAGAGCATGCAAGAGCCCAGGGGAGGGGCACAGGGAGAGGGAGAACCAAACTCCCCGCTGAGCAGAGAGCCCAACGCAGTGCTCCATCCCAGGACCCTGGGATCATGAACTGAACCGAAGACAGACGCTTAACCCACTGAGCCACCCAGCCAGGTGCCCCATTTTATTGCTCATATTATTCTAGCTTTGGCCATCTGGAGTTCTTTCGGTTGGCTCCTGTCAAAGTATATATTTTTATTCCTATTTTAAAGGTAAGGAAACTCAAAAAATGTAGTGTTTCCACCATCACTCAGCTAACAAGAGTAGAGAATCTTAAGATTCTACGGCATGCGTTTCTGGTTTTGTTTTCATTTTGGTTTCCCTATTTATCATGTTTTATCTGAATCTAGTCCATGTTTACACATCAGTGACTAGTGTGTATTTTACCTGATGGAGTTATTTAAGGCAATGACAGCTTTGAGACTCTCAATGCTCTATGTACATTAGAGGGAAAATGTCGTAGCTACTTTTTGACTTTTATAGTGTACACCTTGACGAATTTTCACAGAGCGAATCCACTTATGCAACCAGCTCCCTGGTCAGGACCCAAATCATTACCAGCTCACCCAGAACCTCTCTGTGCCTCCTTCCAGTCATCTCCCAGGGCCAGGGTTGCCACTATTCTGACTTCTAACAGCATGGATCAGTTGTGCCTGATTTTGGCCTTCTATAAAGGGAATCGGGCATTAGACATTTTAGAGGCTGGCTTCTTCTGCTTTCTCCTGTTTTTTTTGTGTGTGTTTTGTTAATGGAATTTTTTTCTTAAGGTTCCAGCCATATATATCACAAGAAGGGTAACAAAGTTATACTTGTAGAAACACGTTAGGCAACTACATAAAAAAAAATCCCACACTGTCACATAAAAAGTAAATTTACTTAAGAGCAACATAACGCAAAGAAGGGGAAACTACCCAGAGATGTAGTTAAATTGCCCCATTATCCCGAGGTGGCTTGGTTCCTCCTCCCTGTCATTATCTACAGTTTCATCTGCAAAGAACTGCCTTAAAAATGTCTCCCTGGGTCTTGTTCACAGGAAAGGTGTTTCCTGAGTGACAGGATGACATTCTTGCCAACAGATAGCCCAAATCTCATCCAGCTGCTTCGATCATATAATGGTGCAAGACACTACCTGCCAAGTTTGACTAAAGTACTGTGCAGAAACCCAAAAGCTCCCTGATTTAGAGTTCTCTGTTTTCTGTCTCAATAACAATCACCACCATGGACCCATTGATATGGTTCCTGGATCCAATAGGGGTGGCAACCCCTTGATGCCTCTGCCACCATGATGCCACCGTGGACATTGTTAAATCGAAGCAATCTCTCCCCCAGAACCTACTCATCCCAACACTCCTAACCAAGCAGAGATGGCACAAGAGAGAAAACCCAGGTGTCCCCTTCACGCCCTCACCCCCGCATAAATCATTATGTGACTTTCTAGTTGGATCCATGTTTCACTGCATTGTTTTCCAGTCGGACTCAGGCGTCTAATCTCTACTCCATCCCTATCACATCTCTCCCCTCTTCAGGAAACCACTCTGGCTCCTACTTGTGTGATATGTAATAGAGGAAATTCCCCACCCAGATTTCAACAGCTGGATTTGCTGACACCCAACCAAGCCCAACTTCCAGACCTGCTTTGATTCTAGTTCAGCTGGTTTCTTCCCCATCTCAGCAATATCCTGCCTTTTCTACCCTGTGTGTTCCTTCCTACATTTCTAATGGTCACACATCCAGGCATTAATTCACTCTTTCGAATTTGTCACATTCTTTCAGTATATTCGTTGAGCGCCTCCTATGCATCACACACTCTTTCAGATCATGGGGGGGGGGGGAGCGGGGGGAGACAGCCGTGCATGCAACCAGCCGAGTCCCTGTTCCTGTGGAGCTGACGTTGTAGAGGAAGATGCGATGCATTCAATGTACAAGCAGATGCATAGGGTGTTGAGTGGTGATGAGTGCTAGGAAGCAGAATGGGAACTGGGGAGGAAAATGTCACGTTCTTTATGGAAGTCAGGGAAAGGAGCCTGAGCAGGGAATAGTTGAACAGAGATCCCAGGGAAGGCTTCTCCAGGCACAGGGAAAGTGCAAGGAAAAAGGCTCTCCAACATAGCTTTGGTTGAGGAACAAGGAAGCCATTTTGGCCAGAGGAGCATAAGTCAAAAGAGAATAGTAGAAGGTAAATCAGAGCAGTAGCTCAGAGCTAGTTCATGTGGGGCCTTTAAGCCAAGCGTTCTCACAGGTGTGAGACCGAATTTCCTCTACAGGCCCTACCTCCAAATGCCATCTCACTGGGGGTTAGGGCTTCAAGAGATGAATTTTGGGGAACACAACTCAGTCTATAGCATCGTCCTCACAAAAGTTACAATCCAACGTGGAATATAGACAGTAGTACAAGCATGATGTAAGAAGAAAATCATGAATTGTGTTAAGAGCCACAAGGAACTATGGAAAGGAAAACAAGTGTTGTGAAGTGTTGGGGAGGAGGTAAATCATGGGGAGCAACTTCCATAAGGAAAGAACATACAAACAAATCATCAAAAATTCAGTACCATGAAAAATACCTCATTAAGAACTTTTATATTGATTATGTGTTGAAATAATATTTTGGATCTATTGTGTTATATAATATGGACTATTAAAATTAATATTACCCATTTCTTCTTTACTTTTTAAAATGTGACTACTAGAAAAAATGTGACTACTAGAAATTTTTAAGTTAAATAAATTTAAAATTTAAGTTAAATTTAAATAATGTGGCTTGCATCGTGTTCCTTTTGGAGAGTACTGCCATATACTATTCCCTTCCTGCTAAAGACACCGTTGTGGTCGGAAAGAGTAATTTCCCTGAAGAGGCAAGGTAGGGTGGGATTGGTGACCAATATGGCAGGGGAGGTTGGGAAGTCAAGTTGGCAGAATTACTGACATTTTAAGAATGGGCAGTCTGCTCATGGTTACCGGTTTCTTTCAGGGGTAATGAAAATTTGGAATTAGACTGTGGTGATGGTTCATAACCTTATAAATACACTAAAAACCATTGAACTGTACACTTTACAGTGTTCAGTTCTAAAGGGCGAATTTCATAATACGTGAACTATAGCTCAAAAAAAGTAAAGTATAAAAAAGAATAGGACAGTCGAATATCTATAGCATCTGCTGTCACAGAAGACCCTTGAATTTTCAGGAAGGTTCTACTTTCAGGTGGGGTGTGTGTGTGTGTGTGTGTGTGTGTGTGTGTGTGTGTGTGTGTGTTAGGGTAATTAAGAAAAAAGGACTCCTACATATTTGGGCTAAAAGCAGGGAAAGAACAAGAAATCACCTTCACATTAGAGTGAGAAATGACTTAGAGGAAAATGAGCTTGGGAATTTGCAAGCCTGTTGTGTGGGCACCAGAGGACCTCTCACAGGGTATATGACAGGGATTCAGGCAGACAACATACAGAGACTAATGGGGCAGAGGGACTTTCCCTGGTATCTGAGTCACTTCGATTATTAGGAACAACTGTCTAGGTAAATCAAAACTCAAACTTCTCTCTGTGATTACATGCTCTAGGTTAGAACATCCCCTGTGTAATGCAAAAGGGATACTCTGCCCTTTGGGGACTATCCATATCTAGCAGCAACCTGAGGTAAGCTTCCTCCCCAGGGGCAACAGCACACATGGTCAAGAGTTCTCTGTGCACAGTCTCAGAGTTGATTCAGAACATCTTCAGAAGCCAGCTCCAACCAAAGAGTCTTGCTCGTTAAGTCACTGAGCTTCTCTGTGGCTTGGTACTAGGGTTCGCATGATGACCAAGATGGACCCAATCCCTGCCTTTAAGGCTCTACAGGAACTCAGAGTTTATGGCTGGCACTTTGAGCTTTTCCCAACCCTGTTGTATTTCTTACTGGTTATACTGGTATTTGTCTGAGTTGGCAATCTCTGTCATTGTGTTTGTTTGTTTATTTGCTTTAACTCAGCAGAATGAAAAAATGGTAATGATTTCAGTGACCTCTTACTTACCTCTTCTGTAGCGGGTGTGTTCATATTCACCTGTGGACTGTGTGTCTCTTCCAGATCTCCCCTACTATTGATTTTTTTGTTTGTTTGCCCTCTTTTCTGTCCAGTACAGGTACCTAACTCCCTAATTCTGCTGGCTGCTCCCTCTGCTATTAGGAAAATGAGTTCTTAGAAAGAACATTTTATCAGGGAATGTTGATAATGTAGCACAGAAGTAACACAGAGAACTGGAAGTCATGGCCAAGGTCTGTCATTTAGTAAAATGTTTATTTTAAGAGGAAATAACAGGAGAATGAACATTTCTCAGAAGTGTAGTGGACACCTGTTGATTTTCCTGATCCATCAGCCAGGATCCCTAGAGCAAGGACACAGCATGGTGGGTGATTGCAAGAAAATTCAGTAAAGGGTGTAGCAGAGGTTTGAACACCCCAGGGCACATGAAGAAGTCAGGATACATTTTCCTAGGCCTGACAGAGCAAGGGAGGGATTACTGGAAAGGGAGTTGTTGGAATTTAGAAAGGGTAAAGAGTGACCTTCAGGCAAGGGATTTGAGCAGCCCACAATGACCCTGCAGGGAGGGTGCCAGGGGGAATATTCTGATTTCACATTTCTCCCTTCCTACAACTTCTGTCCCATGCTCTCCATTGGCTGAAGCTGAGCTCCAGAACTTAGAGCCAAGAGGGGAAGATGAATGAGGAAGGGAAGGTACAGTATGGATTCACCCAAAACCAGCACATCTGCTCATCTCCCATCCCCTCTTCTGGTAATAGAAACTTGCTCTGGTTTGGGAGAATGTTATAAGTTAATTGTGCCCCCCCCATTCCCAAAAGATATGTTAACATCTTAATCTCTACTACCCCAGAATGTGACCCTATTTGGGAATAGGAGAGTTACAGATGGACTCCACTAAAATGAGGTCATAGTGAAGCCAGGTGGATCCTTAATCCTGTGTGGCTGGTGTTCTTGTAAGAAGAGGGACATCTTGGTGCGGCCACCAAGGGAAGAAGGCCATACGAAGATGGAGGCAGGTATTGGAGTAATGTGGCCACAATCCAGGGATTACTGGGGGGGCTTCCAGAAGTTGGAAGAAGCAAGGAAGTAGCCTCCTCTAGAGGTTTCAGATAGAAAGAAACCCTGCCTGACACCTTGATTTTGGAGTTCTAGCTTCAGAACTCTATAACAATGTGAAACAACTGTTCTGTTTTTTTGTGGGCCTTTTTTTTTTTTTTTTTCAGGGACAGATTCCATTTTATTTTATTTTATTTTATTGTTATGTTAGTCACCATACAGTACATAATTAGTTTTTGATGTAGTGTTCCATGAGTCATTGTTTGCATATAAGATCCAGTGTTCCATGCAGTACCTGCCCTCCTTAATGCCCATCACTGGGCTAATAATTTCCCCACCCCCTCCCATCTGAAACCCTCTGTTTGTTTCCAAGAGTCCATAGTCTCTTGTGGTTCATCTCCCTCTCTGATTCCCCCACTTCATTTTTCCCTTCCTTCTCCTGATGTCCTGCATGCTATTCCTCATGTTCCACACATGAGTGAAACCATATGATAATTGTCTTTCTCTGTTTGACTTATTTCACTCAGCATAATCCCCTCCAGTTCCATCCATGTCAATGGAAATGGGTATTCATCCTTTCTGACCACTAACAGTTCATTGTGTATATGGATCACATCTTCTTAATCCATTCATGAGATGACCATGAAAATCATCTCAGTTCCTTCCGTATTTTGGCTTATGGATATTGCTGCTATGAACATTGGGGTGCATGTGACCCTTCTTTTCACTACATCTGTATCTTTGGGGTAAATACCCACTAATGCAATTGCTGGATCTTAAGGTAGCTCTATTTTTAACTTTTTGAGGAACCTCCACACTGTTTTCCAAAGTGGCTGTACCAACTTGCCTTCCCACCAACAGTGTAAGAGGGTTCCCCTTTCTTCATATCCTCTCCAACATTTGTTGTTTCTTGCCTTGTCAATTTTTGCCATTTTAACTGATGTAAGGTGGTATCTCAATGTGGTTTTGATTTGAATTTCCCTGATGGCTAATCCTCTCCCTCCCTCCACCCCCAAAAAACTCTACTGAGCTTCACAATCATACACTAAACTAAAGAAAGTACCTATGAAAAGTCCAGCAGAAAAGACACAACACACTGTGGAGCAAAACCAGTCAGATCTTGACAGATAGAGGAGGGCACGACAAACAATTTGCTTGACCCTCCTCACCCCTGCCCGTGTGGCACAACTCTGAGCCAAGAGATACCTTCCACCCTATGATTTCCCCAGTGGAGGGAAATGAGAACATCTGAAAGACCACAGGACTCCCCGAGCTCCAGAGGATGCTGCCAAAGAGAACCTTCTTTCTAGACCCATTCAGAATACTGAGGTATACTGCTCACTGGTGAGTGGGGTGCACCTAGCAGAATAGCACCTAGGGCTCTTGGAGGGCAGTAAAACAACATGAACCTTACAAATCACAGCACAACCTACAACAGGAATCTGTCCATGAGCAGATGACATGAACAGGCACTTCTCCAAAGAAGACATACAAATGGCTAACAGACACATGGAAAAATGTTTGTGGGCCTTTGCTGAGCAGCCTTAAGGACTCCCCCTTCTCTACCACATATGGTCTTGTCTCTACCACACTGGACAATCCTGCCCAGGCTGGGGGAAATGATGCTTTTCCCCCAGAATGTGGATTTGGAGAAGAAAATAGGGAGATGGACAAGACCTACATTCAGATCCCGGCATTATCTAGTGGAAGTGGAATGAGCCAGTCTCAAGGGAAATGCACACTAGAGGTTTTCTGAGCAGCTAGGACATCTCAAAGGGATGCCACCTGAGAGAGCCAGTGCTGCAAGCAAGCTGAAACTCATTGTCAGCTCTGCTCTGGGAGAGTTGTCATTGTCATTGTCATTGTCAACCCTGCAACAAGAGCTTTTTACTAGAGCCATTTTGACAGTATGAAGCTGAGCTTTTCTGACCAAAGCCTAGAGAAGAAGGAGGAAATAGAGAGGTAAGAAGACCCTGGCCTAGCTTTCTAGTTTCTGCAGGAAGCCAGAATGCCCACCTCAACATAGACCCACAACACCATGACCCACCAAGGAGGGACTTGGGATTGGGCATTTTCCCCAGGGATGAACCAAGTAAGAATCATCTCTGCAGGGCGCCTGTGTGGCTCAGTGGGTTGGGCCGCTGCCTTCGGCTCGGGTCATGATCTCAGGGTCCTGGGATCGAGTCCCAAATCGGGCTCTCTGCTCAACAGGGGGCCTGCTTCCCTTCCTCTCTCTCTGTGATCTCTTCCCTTCCTCTCTCCTACTGTGATCTCTCTCTGTCAAATAAATAAATAAAATATATAAAAAAAAAAAAGAATCATCTCTACAGTCGGGCCATGGTGCTGTTATTAAAGCACAGATACAACTTGACTCCTGGTTATGCTCTGCAGAGTTCATTGGCTGAGCACCTACAGTATGCTTGGGCACCACGGGAACGGTGTTGATTCCCATCCTCAGTGATGGTGAGCTCTGAGGGAGACCTGCTCCGGCAACCAAGGGCATGTGAAAAAGCATCAGAATCACCTAGGACCTGACGCTCAGATGCTCAAGGATAGCACCCCCATCTCACAGATGACTACACTGAAGCTCTGAGAGGTTAGGTAAGCTGTCCCAGATCACACAGCCAGGAAACCAGAATTCAATGGCTCCAAAGTCCATGGTCTTTCTGCCATGCTAGCTCATCCTCTACCCCGGGGGCGAGGCACTTGCCTGCCCAGCAGTACCAGCTTGTTCATTCATGCATACATCTGTTCAGTGAATGTTTTTTTTTTTTTTAAAGATTTTATTTATTATTTATTTGACAGAGAGAAATCACAAGTAGACGGAGAGGCAGGCAGAGAGAGAGAGAGAATGAAGCAGGCTCCCTGCTGAGCAGAGAGCCCGATGCGGGACTCGATCCCAGGACCCTGAGATCATGACCCGAGCCGAAGGCAGCGGCTTAACCCACTGAGCCACCCAGGCGCCCTGTTCAGTGAATGTTTATTGAGTATGAGCTCTATGTATCTGTGTTAGATGCTGGTAGTACGGAACTGGGTTAAATAGTCAAGGTAGTCTAGTAGGGAGAGTGCAGATACAGACACTTCCTAGAGAAATGAATGTATATTTCACTTCAAGGTGAGAAGAGTGGTATGAAAGTCACAAGTAAAACACGGAGATTAAGAATTCCAGCTGGAGACTTAAAGCCGGGACACCAGGGAACACCTCCTCCAGAAGGCAGTATGTCAACCAGCAGTGTTTCAATTGGTCAGTAATTTTGCCCGCATGGGACATTTGCCAATGTCTGGAGACATTTCGTTTGGCTAGTGAGATGCTACTAGCATTGAGTAAGTAGAGGCCATGGATGTTTCTAAACATTCTACAATGCACAGGACAGCCCCAAATGACTTTCTGGCCTAAAATGTCAGTGGTGTTAAGACTGAGAAACCCTGATTTAACATGAAAACGAAGAAGCCAGCCCCGTAAAGGGCATCTCCACCCGAACATCCCAAGGGAAAGGAACAGCAAAGGCTATTAATTCCCAGGAAAAGCTTGGTGTTTCAAGTTAGTGAGTACAGGAGAGGGGAGTGGGATGAGAGAGGCCTCAGATTTTGGGCAGAAGTTTGGGTTTTTACTCTGTAGAGTTGAAAGCCTTTGATGACTTTTAACTCAGAGTGGGGTGCTCTGTCTAGTCTGTAGAGAAGGGGTTGGGGAGACAAGAGAGGACTCCCAAAAGCCAGGGTAGCCCAGGAAGAAATGACAGCAGATCTGGGTAGCACAGAGGCCTTGAAAAGGAGAGCAGTAGGTTTATCAAGATCCGTTCTCAAAGTACCAGTTACAGTGCCGGGAATGAACTGATATGGAGAGGGAAGGAAGAGAAACAGGGATGAATAGTGACTCTCAGAGATTCTGCTCTCTGCAGGGTGACAGGTAGAGTGGCTCACCTACATGAAGTAGAGGGGGTCCCAGATCAAGATCTCAGTTTGAGACAATATAAATTCCGAGAGACACTCGGTGGAAGGGTACACAGGTGATAGAGAGAGGAATTGCTCATAGAACACTTTGAGCTGTGGTTCATTCCCAATGTGGGGCTTCCACTTTAGTTTCACCAGGGGTAGGGGTGCTTTATAAACCACCAGGGCTCAAAGATACACCTTAGATCAGGTAAAGCTGGGCTCCAGGACCTGGTGCTCGAACATCAGTATGCTTTAAAGGTGCTTCTAATGCACAGTGATGGTTGACAACCAGCAGACTCCCAAGATGGAAATGTTCCTTCTGTGCATGGCAGCCCACAGTCGGCTGAGACGCCTCACCTTTGTGCATCACCCAAGAAACACTCTCTATTTTGTGTCTATTTAAAATTCGATCTCTGCTGCTTCAGTGGTTGGCTGAATTCTATCTGTCAAAACAATGAACTGTTCGTAGTCTTGGGTATTCTTGTGTTACCTGTGTTCCAGACCCTTTGTTCTGTGACTCTCTTGTTTATAGCGATGTCAGTCTCCTAGTGCAGCCCCAGGGCTGTTCATCTTTTCCATCCCTTTGAGGATAGAATATATGCAGTCTCTGTTGTGAACTTTCTTCCCAAGTAAGTCCCAGGCACCCTCTGCCACTGTGTACTCAAAGCAGAAGGAAATACATTCAGACCTGGTCTTTTCTGCAAACTCCAGTTCAGTCCAGAATAAAAATTTCCTTTTATTATTACTGGGTGCCCAACATGGAACTTGCTCTGTACCTGACACTTGGGGATCCCATGATCAATGAGAATGAAGTGGCTCCTGATCTAGGGAACTCATCCTCTACAGGGTTTCAGCTCAGCAGCATTGACACCTGAGATCAAATAGTTCTTTGTGGTAGGCTGACCTGTGCACTGTATGATGTACATAACAGTGTTGCTGGCTTCCACCAGCTAGATCCCAACAGCATGTTCCCATACCTCCCAAAAATATCTTCAGACAACGCCCATATGTCCCCTGAGAAGTAACATTTCTCTCAGTCGAGAACTGTTTTAGGAGAAAGGAGATTTTTTTTTTTTTTAAACCAGCAAAAATGGATTTTTTTCAAGAATAGCAAGGAATAGCAGAGAAGGGTAATCTGGGACAAGCAAGCCTCAGCAAAGCCAAAGGCAAGTCCCTAGGAGGAAGAAGATATTAAGCAAATGCTCATAAACGTTGGTAAAGGTGATGAAAGGGGCATCAACAGGAGAGATCTAATTTAACTTGATAGAGATAAGAGCTCAACATGGAGACTACCTGTTCCAGCCCAGGAAATAGATGATATTATTTCCACCATGATGCTTTCTCTGATTGCTTATTGTCTTTTGTGTCCTCCAGTCTACTAAGTAGCAGTCACTGATTATGTCCTATGCAGCCAGGTGCCATATTAAGCATTTGGCATGCCTTATTTCACTTTATTCTCATCACTACCCTATAACCGTAATGGGCACCACAAACTACTTAAGATTCGCTGTGTAAGTAAATTGCCTTTTTAACCAATTGTTTTGCATATTCATCTTGTAAACTAACTAGAATAAAAGCTGAGACTCTCATGGCTTCTATTTTCTCTTTATCCCTTCAAAAACAGCCTCCTGCTTCATCAATTACCACAATCTCTTTGGCACTGCCATTGCCTTCTTCATTGAGTGCTTCCTTTGGGCCCTCCAAAGTCACATCCCCAAAGTTTCTCCATCTCTCACATTTTTTTTCTTTTGATCTTACTATGCCCTAAAGGTACTCCCCCATCCTGCTTCTTGCTTTTTCCACTAGTGTTGTTAAGACTCCAGAGTTGCCCAATAACACCATCTCCTCACCGTCTTTGCACTGGAGCTCCTTCTCACACCCTCTACTGAAGCAATCAGTAATTCTCCAATCAGTAATTCCCAGGGACCTGAAGCCAGAGATATCCTGTCATCCCATTCAATCTCTCCTCCATATTGAATGTTGTTTATCACTCTTTTCTTTGGAAATCTTCTCTTCCTTGGGATCCTACACTATTGCAGGTCTACCTTCTATCTCTGATCCTGTAGCCTTGAGAGGACTCATTGCCCAGTTCCTCCACTCCTAAGCTCTATCTGTATTTTTCTCTCACATGTCACTTTAGCTTTCAGAGCTTCATTTACCCCATTTATGTGGAAGATTAAGCCACTTGTATCTCCAGTCTTAGGCTCATTCTTGCATTTAGCCTCCCTTTCCCAAATCCATCTGGACACCTCCAGCTGGATACAACCATGGCATCTCAAATTGAACATGTCTCCAACAAAAGGTTTTATCTTTTCTTCAAAGTCAGAGTCTTCCCCCCCTCAGTCTCTCCAAATCTGCTGTTTCTTAGTTGTAAGAATCATTCTCAGACCCCCAGAATTATTCTCTACATTCATTTGTTCATGAATTCATTCCTTGAGCCTATTGTAGGCACCATACTTTACACATTGCCGTCCTCACAGAGTCCACAATCCATCCAGCAAGACAGATGGGCAGAAAGAACTACAAAGGGCTCTGATGAGTATTACAAGAGGGAAAGTCCAGTGTGTGGTGGATCTTTTCACTTCTACTTTACCTAAATCCAACAAGCTAGCAAGTCCTCTGGTTCTTCTACCATGAAGTCCCCTTTAATTCACTGCCTGTTCCCCAAACCCATGGCCTCTGCCCCAGCCTCCTGGGTGGTCTTCTCCCCTCTCACTCTGCCCACTTCTCTGAACACTCCCATGCTGCACTGCCTTGTAATGTCCTGGTTTCTTTTTATCTCCCCCACTACACTACAAGTTTATTCAATGTAAGGAATGCCATTTGTCACTGTATTCCTAGTACCTGGCACAGAGCACTTGGTGATTATTCATGAAATAATGAAGGAATGGATTCTAATCCCCCTTCCACACTACAAAAAACATCATAAAACTCAACAATACACAAGGTAGGTTTGGAGCAACAACCTGAAGGTAGCCAAGTGACAGCTCCTGGGCACAGCTGAGAATATTTGGAAAACAAGGACTGACTCCATGAGAAATGAGAAGGCATCTTGCATGGAGCACCCATGGCTTCTCATTGGACACATAATAGCCCTGCTCGTGGAAGGCAGATGCAAGGAAGTCCCTGGTCGTTCAGTCCTAAGTGTTCTCTGGAGCTACCAAGACAAGCACTGCTGGGTGACAGAGTTCTCCTTTTATTGCTGAAAGCCAGCTTTACCATAGGACCCTGGGTCTGAATGTGAAAGCCAAAGATGCTTGGGGCAGCTTAGCAGAAATATTTGGCAGTCATTACCCCTTTCCGTCAGGGGGCCCACCTGTCATTTCCTTGTCTGCATTGTATGTGGGTTCCTTGAATTCTAGCATGGCTGAATTTTATTTTATGTTATATGATCTTAGTTATCTCTTGAAAGCCTCAATTTCTTCATCTCTGAATGGGAAGAGTAATAGAAATTATCTCATCAGGGCGCCTGGGTGGCTCAGTGGGTTAAAGCCTCTGCCTTCAGCTCAGGTCATGATCCTAGGGTCCTAGGATCGAGTCCTGCTTCAGGCTCTCTGCTCAGCAGAAAGCCTGCTTCCCTTCCTGTCTCTGCCTGCCTCTCTGCCTACTAGTGGTCTCTGTCAAATAAATGAATAAAATCTTAAAACAATTTTTTAAATTAAAAATAAAAATAAAGAAATTATCTCATCGATCCCTTGATCATGGTTGTTCTAGAATATGTATATTGGGCATGTTGTCACTATTAATTCTACTTTTTGTATATTTAAAGCTTTTCATATTTAAATGATCTGATAAGGTGTCTGTGAGAATTAAATGAAATTAGGCATGGAAATACTAATCACAGTGCCTGACAAATAGCCTCCAATAAAAGGTAGCCCTTCGTAGTACAGTAAAACCATTACCCATGCCTTCAAAGTCTTTCAGTGCTGACAGTATCTCCCCTATTTACCGATGTGTTTGTTGTATGTCTTATTCCAGTAGAATGAAGTTTCTTGAGGGCAGAGACTTCATTTATCTTTACTTTCTCTTGTATCTCAAATGCATGCAGTAGACAATCAACAAGTGGTTAGTAAGACATGAACTGTGTCAGCCCCTGTGAGAAGGGCAACTGTAGGGCCCATCTCTGTTGCTATTGCTACAGGCCCTCAGTCATTCCAGTTCTATAAATAAGGAATTTATTATGGTCCAGACTGCAGCAGCAAAGAAAGACCCGGATCCTGGGTGGTTGGCTATGGCTTTGAAGGAACAGATTCAAATAACAACAAATTTCGGATTGTCAAGAACAGATGTGGTTCAGAAAGGGACTGGAATAGTTCCATAAAAACAGCTGAAGAGCTGAACAAGCACCGTGGAGTTACCACAGCAGCCAGCTCACCACTGTGTAAGCCAATGGACCGTGTTATTGGATGACTTGAGGTCAGCATATCTGGAGCAATTTTGTCTTGAAACTGACCAAACCCTTATTGTGTAAGACAAGACACTTGAATCATTGAGGATCCAAGTGGTGATTTGAATTCTGTAACATTTCTATAAGGGTCAAACAGCACCACTACTCTCATTACAGTTTTAAATAGCTTTATAATATTAAAGACTCATCACTTAATTCCATGACTTTTGAATTGTCATTTTTTTCAAAGGATATATAAAAAGTTTGCTTTTAAATTAAATTCTAACACAATATGTGAAAAATAAGTAAATAAATAAAACGTGAACTGTGAAAACAAACAGCTGTGTCTCCCACAACATGTCAGATCAGTTACACAACCTCATCCCTTAGCAATGCCACCACCACGACCTGGACACAGATGTAGACTCAGAAGGAAAGGTGGCTGCTAAACATTTTGCCCAAAGCAAGATCCTTATAACTCAGTGCCCTCAAAAGACTCTCTCTCCAATAGAAAAACTGAAAAGACAACTCAGAGTAAAGGGTCAAGACTGAGAGTAATCAAGGGGGAGAATTCAAGAGACCAGAGTGGTTACACAGGGATGAGGCCAGATGAGGCCAGAGTTTAGAAGGCAAGAGCCTCGGGTACACATAGCACAGAACAAAGAGTCCCAATACAGGAGAAGCCCTACACTCACCTGTAAGAAAAGCATCTGTAGACAAAATCTCAGATTAAGGGTTCCTGGGTGGCTCAGTCAGTTCAGCATCTGCCTTCAGCTCAGGTCATGATCTCGGGGTCCCCGAGACTGAGCCCTGAGTTGGGTTCACTGCTCAGCAGAGAGAATGCTTTGCCCTCTGCCTCTGTCCCTCCCCCTGCTTGTGCTCGCTCTCTCAAATAAAGTAAATCTTTTTACAAAATATGCCCAGATTAGACTGGCCTGCAGAAGCCAGTTAACCACAGAAAGAGGACGAGGTAGTCAATGATAGGTCATAATACAAATGGACAAAAGGGGCAGGACACTACCGAATGAGGCCAGGGAGTTGGCATTCATGATTACTACAGAAGGCAAAACTACCAAACTCCTCTTTTGTTTGTGTCTCCTTTGCCAAGATTATTAGACAGGACAAGATGGGGAAAAGGGGAAAATCATATTTCATGAAGCATCTACTATGTGCCATGCAGCAAAATATATCACAATCTTATTTAATCCATAGAACAGGTACCAGTCATGATTCCTGCTTTACATATGAGGACAGTTAACCCCAGAAAGTGAAGCAAGGTGTTCAAGGACCCAGAGCCAGTGAGTGATCTAATACTTTCATTTAGATACTGTGCATGTTAAGAGTGAAGCTTTGTGTATGTGAGAAAAAGGGAGAGAGAACGAGTGGGGGAGGGGCAGAGGGAAAGAATATGAAGCAGACCCCCTGTGGAGCACTGTGCCTGACACAGGGCTCCATCCCACAACCCAGGCAATCACTACCTGAGGTGAAACCAAGAGTCAAACGTCTAATCATTTGAGCCACCCAGGTGGTGCCCCTGTGTATGTGTTTCTCTTGGGGGGCGTGGAGGGCTTGGAGAGAGGAGGCTGTGAGCCAACAGCTCACTGCTGACCCAATTTAAGTTTGCAGTCAGTCACCGCTCCCTGGACCTCTGTCATACAAGCTGCAGTTTTAAGACGGCATCCTCCATCCAGAGAGCTGTTTTTCAGAGCCTAATAGAAGAGGGACCACTTCTTTCCTGCTTCTTATGTTTCCTTCAATATGGAGGAATACCTGTTAGTGTGAAACTCCTGGAGGATCTCTGTCTCCTTCTCTTCCCTCTCCTGAAGAGGTGGGGCAAGGGGTCTGCTGAGTTTGAAGGAACAGGACAAGAATGTTTCAGTCAACGCAAAGCTCTCTTGTCTCTCTAGAAGAAGAGCCAAAGGACAATTCAGAGCAATTCACAAACTCACCATCTTGGAGCCCTCAGGACTGAGAAGTGAATCAGAGGACCCAAGAGGCCCGAGTTTCAGCTTTCTGCTCTTCTTTGGGATCTCCCAGCTGGCAAATGCCTGTGCTCTTGGGCTGGAATGGCATAGCCGTTCAACCCAAGATCTTCCCCATGGGTGAGGCTTGAGACTTTTCAACCCTGTCTTGAGAGGATGCACCGTGAGCGCCACATATCTAAGACACTTTCTGCAATGTTCCTTTGGGGAATAAAGCTGAGGACTCTGTCTCACCCTGCCTTGCTTCCCTATCTCAATCAGTTTAGAACTTGCTGGGAGGAAAAGGGTGTTATGGATTGACTCCACCAAACAAAGCAAAAACATCCAATGAACCTTGCATTTATTCTGATTTCTTTTCACCCCATGAGCTCCAGTCTTGTTTGCCTTGTTCATATCAAGATGCACATGGTGTTAAGTCTGAGTCAAAATCTCGAAGGAAGGACAAGCAACTGGAAATGGTCCAAAGAAGACTGAATAGAATAATGGAAGTTCTGGAAACCCATCCATGGGGGGAATGGTGAAAGGAATGAGAAGATTTAGTTCAAAGCAGATTTGGCCATGATATGATTGAGTCTTTGTCTCTTTCAAGGGCTCTAATGCAAAAAGAGTGCTTTAGTTAGATTGTGTGACTTCCAAGGATAGAACTCAGTGCATTGATGAATGTTCCAAGCAGGCATATTTGGCTCCTTTGAGACCTATTAGTATTGTGTAAGAGTGGAATGATTCTCCTGAGGAAGTAGTGAGCTTTCCATCACCAGGGCTATTCAAACAACCCCACTGGATGAAGGGGATGATCCTGAAAAGAGCAAGAGATGATTGGTCGTGTAAACCCCACAATGGCAGAATGGGATGTTCTCCCCCTCACCACTTCCCAACCCTTTAACTGACCTTTAATAGGAGTGGACCAGGGGAGACGCCTGGCTTGTGCCCAAACCCTGCCGAGGCAATAGGATGCGGTAAAACCCCAACCCCTACACTTTTGCCCTAAATGACGTTCCCTTAAGATGACTTATTGGTTTACTATCTGTGTGTGAACACATGCTTCCTGGGGCTTACTCTAAAGTTTCTCTCAACTCTAAGTGAGAAAAGGTCTGGGTGTTGGAAGGGAGGATTCCAAGGGAGTGATTTCATCTGTCTCATATCCCAGGGCCTATTGCAATCATGCTTACTCTTTCTTCTCTTTCCAGAGTTAGGGGCTCTTTCAGCAACGTTGTCCTCTGACTATCTGATCGGCTCCCTTAGGCATCCCTGTTTGGCTCCGGATCAGAATTACCACATACAGATGGTCCTTAATGTGTGTTATTTTGTTCCATGCTGGCAGTAATCCTGGGGAAATCAATCTTGTGATTAGCTCCATTTTATAGATAAGGAATGGAAGTTCAGAGAGGTTAACCCACTTGCCCTATGTCAGAAAGCTGGTGAGTGGCAGGGCAGGAGTTGGTAGCCAGATTGGTCACTGCCTTAAGTGTATGGTCTTAACCAGTGTACCTTCCTTCCCACCCCAAATGACAGTGACCAGGCCTTCAATTAGGTGCACATATGCTATGGCTCTGTTTTGAGAAAAGAATGTAATTTTGATTTTGTTTCTAAGTGCATTATTTTCTTTTCTCTCTTTTTTTTTTTTTTTTTCTTTTTAAGGAGAGGGACAGACAGGGGAGGGGCAGAAGGAGATGGAGAGAGAGAATATTAAGGTGGCTCCACAGCCAATTTGAAGTCCAACGTGGGGCTCCCCTCTCGTGTCCCTGAGATCATGACCTGAGCTAAAATCAAGAGTCAGATGCTTAACCAAGGGAGCCACCCAGCTGCCTCTCTAATCACCTTCATCATGATGCCTGGATTTGGCCCTCTGTAGGCCTCAGGACTTCAGTAAACACAAGTCTTTAGAAAATAGGATTCAATGAAACCCGGTCCCTTTCCATTGTTTCATTGACCTGTCAGAGGCTTTGACTTATAATAGTGGAATTTGGGTTCCATTCAGTCTCAGACCATGTTGCACACTGCCTTGAATTAAAATGCCCCTGGCTCAGGACCTTGACTCCTCTGCACACAAAGGGCATTCAACACAAAGTTCCTAATGGCTCCTGTTCTTGAATTTTAGAATTGTGTCTCAGTGGACACATTTCTTTCCAGTGTCTGTTTATGGCATGAAATTAATGGGAGTTAGTATTTCTGGGCGCAGAGGAAGGAAGTCATGATGGGGAGGAGTCAGGCAGTGCCACAGTTTTACCTGTAGCGAATCCTGTGCTTAAGAGGAGCCAGCACTTTGTGATGACAGGTGGGATAGAAGTCCCAGGGGTCACTGGATCATCTAAGCTGGTCAGGTTCCCCCACTCCACTCCATCACAGCTCTCTGCTGACTTGGCCCCCAACTTGTCCTCTTTGGGACCTGATTTACTGACTTCCCTCATTCCAGATCACCTGCTTATGTCTATTTGGTTCAGTACAACAGAACTACCTGAACCTTCTACCCAATAACCCGATGCCAATGGCCTTGCCTCAGAACCTTTTCCCACACCGATGTCCCAAAGTCAAGAAGGTGTGAAATGGGACAAAGGAACAAACAGCACCTAGAGAGGATTGATCTTTGGGAGCATCAATAAGGAATTCTGCAACCTGCAGGGTAATTAAGGTTGGGATGCGGACATAAATTGACAAGGCAGTTATGGCCTTGAGGATATAGACAAAGATAATCTTGTCACTTTTTTAGATAAGAACTTGTTTGCACTTGAAAAAACTCAGGTTTTACCTCCCTGGCAACTCTTGACCTGTGTCTTAAAGGTAGTAATTTTTTTTTTTTTTTTTTAAGTACAGTGGCTTGGATAGCTTACAACCTTTTGGAAGGTTAAGAGATATCCAGAACTATCCTGGAAATTTGGAGAGTAGAGAGGTAGTGTATGATATGACCTCTACTGTCAAGGACATTTGCACACAAAACATCCAGACTTGATAGGGAAATAGAAGGATTTTAACGGAGATGTGTGGACTGACTAGTTTCACATTTTTTTAAAAGATTATTTATTTATTTATTTATTTATTTGACAGACAGAGATCACAAGCAGGCAGAGAGGCAGGCAGAGAGAGAGGAAGGGAAGCAGGCTCGCTGCTGAGCAGAGAGCCCGATGTGGGGCTCGATCCCCAGACCCTGGGATCATGACCTGAGCCGAAGGCAGAGGCTTAACCCACTGAGCCACCCAGGCGCCCCTAGTTTCCCATTTTAAAGAAGTATTATTCTGGCTACAGGATGAGGATGGAGAATGAGGGACAGTGATAATGACCCAGACACTATTACAAGAGTCCACTTGAGAAGCTTTGAACACAGGGAGTCTCGATGGAAGGAAAAAGAAGGGGGAGATTCAAAAGGCAGAGAAAGATGACCGAGTTATGAATATAGCCTAGTTGGGTGAGGTAGAAAGATAGGAAAGAGTCCAGAAGAACTCTCCGGTTTCTAATTTGGGTGGATTGATGGAAAGATTCGAAGGTGGCTGTGAATTCTCTGACTCTGGCACATGGGTGGACGGTGATGTGAATTCAACAGAGTAGGGAGTATTGAGCTAATGGCAGGATTTCAGGGACAGTTAATGAGTGCAGTCAGGGTCAGGTGGACTCTTGTACATTGCAGGAGAGACAGGAAAGAGTGGGGCATGTGTTGCAGAGTGTAGGAGACAAGTCTGGGCAGGACACAGAGATTGATCATCACCTGAATACAGGTGGCGGGGAGAGTCATACATGAAAACTGCAAGAGAATATAATGTGGAAGTAGTTTCTAAAGGGAAATGCAGAGAATTGGGGGGTGTAGGGATTGCTGGCACTTAGGGGGCTAGACCAAGGAAGATGAGCTCATGAAGAAATCATCAGGAAGGGACAAAGAGAACCTATGGGAAATGGCGACACGAAGATGGGAAAACAGGGATGGGAAAGAGGCAGAATAGACAGAATTGGGAGAAAGATGAGAACCAGAAAAGCTAAGAAAAAGAAGAGGATTCGGGGAGCACATGATAAGTTTGCTTTAGAACATGTTGTCTTGAAAGTTTTAGTTTAACATCCTGCAAACATGAGCCAGGAGGTCAAAAGTGTCAGGTGCACAAACCACTGAGTCACCAGGCCTCCCAAAGAGACTGTTGAGAGCACAGGAGCAGGTGGGAGCTCCATGGTAGAGAATGTAGCGGGTTAAGATGGACAGAGAGAGCCATAGGGGCCATCTTATGGGAGAGGCAGGAAGAAGAACTTAGATAGAGAAGTGGGGGAGGCACGTGGAAATACAGCATCCTGGAAGGCAGCACTGGTGTGGAAGTCAAGTTCCAGCGAGTAGGACACCCGTGGCACTGAGTTTCTACAGTTTCTGTAGCCTGGTTGGGGCCAGAAGATGTATGTGTGCACCATATCCTGGGTAAGCAGGAGCATGCTTAGAACAAAGTCATCACAAAGCTCTGTCCAGAACAAGCCAATAGTTAAGTTACTGTAGAACAATGGGGCCTTCAGAGCTTGGCCATGTCATGCTGTCCTTTCTACACAGGTGATCCTACCAGAAAGAGTGAGCAGAGTTAAGGATCGAAGCTCGTGGGCAGATTGGGGCAGTGCCATTGTATCCAGCCAATGACCACAGAGAGGGAAGGATATTATACCAACTTGGTTTGCTCACTTACAACTCATCCACTCCTTAACATTGCATTAGTTCTCCTGGACGCAGAGACCTGACCTGTGCCTTCAAACAGCTTACAATACATGGGGGTGGGGAGGGACTTTCATACCCCTGGTCGGAACAATCCATCCAGAGTGCCCAATAAAATCACATTCCAACCTTTACAACATTACCTTGGTTAACAATACCTTTTTATGCTTCTTTGTAGAGGGCTAAGGTAAAGCTTAAAGTGAATGACTGGGGCACCTAGGTGGCTCAGCAGGTGAAGCCTCTGCCTTCGGCTCAGGTCATGATCTCAGGGTCCTCTGCTCAGCAGGGAGCCTGCTTCCCCTTCTCTCTCTGCCAGCTGCTCTGCCTACTTGTGATATCTCTCTCTCTCTCTCTCTGTCCAATAAATCAATAAAAAAAATCTTTAAAAAATAAAGCTTAAAGTGAATGATAAAGCAGGATATGTGAGCATATAAAAAAAGTTCCATAAACTCACTGGATTACAGGCTCATGATGGACTGTATTGATTTCTTACTATAGACTTCAAAAAGCTCTTCCCTCATGGCATCAACCATTACTAAGTGGCCCATGTTTCTCCAGGCTCCTTCTCTAAACCTAACCAAGGCCTCGTTTTGTATTTCCAACCGCCAGTGACTTTCCACCTGCATTGCCCGCTCCCTGCCCTCAAAACCAAACCTGAAGTCAGATTCACCATTGTGGCATATCTGAAATCATCACCCTTTTCAAACAGCCCCGTCCCTCCGTGGTCCCTTCATTTTAACTTGTCGTCTGGATCTCTTGCATCCAATCAATTGCCGGGTTCGACATCAAGCAGAGTCTTGTACGCAGAATAGATCTTTAACATTTACTTGCTGATCGAACGAACACATTTTATATCCTAGACCCCATGACCAGTTAGTAACACGGATAATGACGGTGGTTCAGATCATGGCTTTGGGTGGGTGGCAGGTGGTTCTGATCTTAGTAGCTCAGGAACTTTGGACACATAGTGCCCTTGCTCACGAGATGTAGGTGATTTGGGTTGTGAGAATCAGATATGAAATGTAAAACTCTGAGCACGGAAATGTTATTTCTTAGTCCCCTGCCCCGCTGTCACTATTTCGCCATCTTAGTAACCTAATGTTAGATCGAAAGGAGCCCCAGAGGATGCCAACAGTATTGAGTTTTAGAACCACAACTGGAAAAAAAAAAAAAAAAAAAAAAAAAGAACCACAACTGGACTATTTAATAAGTCCCAGAAGGGATCAGCATCCACCTAGGACTTTCATTTGGAGCCTAAGATAAGGACTTCCGTATAACACGGATCCTTCTTCCAGCACTTCATCCGTCCCTCACTGTACACTGTTTTGAAAATTCCAGTTAAAAATGACCCAACTCAACAAGTTTTAATGAGTACTAATTGTACTGTGTCATAGCTGCTTTAACCAAGGAGCCTGGAAGACCTTTCTATTTTCCCTGTAGAAAGATGCTTTTTAATACCTAATGAGGTCCCCTTTGGGTCAAGCTTTCCCCAGCCTCCAACACAGGAGCCTCGCCCACCCGTGGGCTCCAGGCACTTGGGAATCCTTCTGGAGGCCCCTCTGTGCCCCACCGCACAGCCGTGCTTACATCTCTCCCAGCAGACTGTAAAGCCCTCACGTGTGGGCCCTGCACCCAACAAGATGCTGAATGGAGGCGGCTGGAAAAGTCGGAGGGGCCGGGATGAAAAGTCCAAGGGCAGGAAATCGGTTACCTTGGTGTTTTCCACCTATTTCAAAGGGTAGGCTGAGCAGGAAAATGCACCACCTCAGAGGAGGAAGAAGCCCAGTGGTTGAAGATCAAGGGAAACTGAGAACCCTGACTTGACAATGTAGAATTTTCATGGGCTTTCATTTTCTTCCCCCACTGCTTCTAGGTAGTACACCACACATCCCCAGCACTCAATAAATAGTTGTTGCATGAATAAACGGATGTTTCTTCTCTCCATTTCTTTTTCAGACTTCTGTTTTCTTTGTTCTACCCAACCCTGCCCTTCAATCTTTCCCCTCCCTACCTGATGCACAAAAATCACCTCCTTCTCCCCCACCTCTTTTCCTCCTTCCCGCTTTCCTTCTCCCTCTGTCTCATCCACCAAAAGTCATCTATAAGACAGAGAGTGTGCATACTGTCATTTCTAGTCTATGGAAGAGAAAACAGAAATTCAAGAGGCCAAAGCTGGGTACCAACGGTCACATAGCTGCTAAGAGTTATATAACAGGTAATGTTGCCCTGCTCCAGATCCTTTGGCCATTCTCTGTGCTCTAATCCATGGAGTTCTCCACTCTCAGCAGCCAGCAGATGCGACTTTGTCCCAGGACTGCCCAGGACACCAGAGCTCACTTTGTCAGTGAACATGGAAAGCCACAAGTGCCAGGAGTTAAAGCCTCCCCACCTCGCCACCCCAGACAGCCCTTAACTAATGACTGACAGGTGTGAGGGCATTGGGACTACAGCTTCCTGGCCCCCAATGGGGACAGCTCTCATGTGTTCGTGTGTGACTCTAACTGCCTCCAGATCCACCCAGGCGATTAAGCCAACATGACCCTCAGCCAGGTCCCCTGGGGGGTGAACCCTGGCTTGGCTTCCACCCCATCCCTGTCCACTCTGTCTTCTATCCCCAGACCAGTGCTGCTTGGAAACCTTCCTATTAAATCCTTTACACACACATCCTCATCTCAAGCCCTGCTTCTGGAGAATACAGCCTAAATCAAGCTAAATACAGGATTCAAACCCAGGCCTGTCAGACTTCAACATCTTTTTCCCATTATGTTGTGCCTGAGATGCTGTCGCAAGCACATAGGTCTACTCTGCACGAATTTCACTGCCATTTAAAAAACTGAATGGCCACTGTAGCCTTGAAGACATACATGATGTTTCAGAAGCTCTATGCTTGCCTATTTTTTCTCACCATAATGACAGGTCTCCGAGACAAAAGACCTTTGAATAACTTAGCAAAATGACATAAGGGACCCAAAGAAAAATGTTACTGTTTTCCAACTTGTCTTTGTAATTATCTTACACTTGGGTCTGTAATTAAGTAGGCACTGAAATGGACTCCATCCTTTTAAAATGATCTCTTCTTAAAATGTTTTCATTATATAAGGACTAGAACTGCACTGGAGGAATTCTACGGGGAAAACAAACACTAGTGCTCAAACCCAGCCATTCATGGCATCCTTCCGTGTTTTCCTATCCCTCTAACACGGGAACAGTCTTATTCAAACACATGGAGCCCCTGGGTCTTCCGTCAGCCCAGTTTTCCATTTTGTGACACAGTCCTATGGTTGTCATCCTTAACACTGTCCGTTGTTATACCCAGAGTACAGACGGTAACTTATCACCATTTTTGTCGCTTATGATAGTTCATGATTGTAAATGATGGTGCCGAACAACGTTGGGAACGTGCCATGTTGTTTTGCGTCTACCTTTTCCCATATTTCAGATTATTTCTTTCAGACAAGTTTCCAAATCTTGACTTCTCTGATAAAGGAATAAAACCTATGGCTTTTGATATATAGTGTCACAGGTCTTTAACCACACTAAAATGTGAACCCATTTAGAACATAAGCTGACCTGAAACAAAGATTACTATTCCGAGTCATGCTGCCTTATTTATAATGAGTTCTGGTCTAACTAGGTGAATTCATTTTAAATTTCTCCATTTCGTGCAAAGGTCTGGAAACCTCTAGAATCTCTAGAATGTTACATTCCTCATGAAAATGACTAAGAATCGTAAAGGGGACATTGCAGTCACCTGTCAATGGATGTAGCTCCTTTCTTAATTCTAAGCTGTCTAATTGCTAAACATTTCATGGAGGGATTAGTCACTGGGTTTGAGTTCCTAATTGAATCAGTCATTTTACACGCAACAAAACACAAGTCAGGACATTTCAACGGCTGATGTCAGCTCACTGACTTGGGTGTGTATTTTGTGCATTTCTGCATGCCTCCTTCTTCAAAAACAGAGGATAAAGTGCATTGACAAGAAAAATAAACAAGCACTAATTCCCGTTTTCTCTGTCACCTCGAAGTCTGTCAGAGTTTACTCCAAAGTTTGCTATTTTTACTTATTAGCCTGAGAAGTACTGCTCCCTAAAATTGATTTTCCAGGACTAGTTGGACCTCCAAGAGATCGTGTCCTGTTAGCGTCAAGCACAGATTTTTTTTTTAAACATACTTTATTGTTCCATCTTCTTTCTGGCACGTAGGAAAGTACAATAAATAAAAATCTGCAATTCTTCTGAAGACCCTGGGTACCCGATACTACACACACAACAGAGGATTTTCCACTGCTGTTACAGATTTTCATTCAGCCCCCCCGTAAGAATGCTAGTGATAAGTGGAAAGCCCACCCCATCTTCTAGCTGCATGATTCCAGACGATACTAAGTATCCTTCAGGTTAACATCCCACTGATCGACTCTATTTTCCACCTTTGAACTGTTTGTGAAGAGAGAGAGTTTGACTTCTTCATTGCCAATTTGGATACCTTTTATTTCTCTTTGTTGTCTGATTGCTGTTGCGAGGACTTCTAATACTATGTTGAACAAGAGTGGTAAGAGTGGGCATCCTTATTGTGTTCCTGATCTCAAAGGAAAGGCTGCAAGCTTTTCCCCATTGAGGATGATATTTGCTGTGGGTCTTTCATATAGATAGATTTTATGAAGTTCAGGAATGTTCCCTCTATCCCTATACTTTGAAGCGTTTTAATCAGGACGGATGCTGGATTTTGTCAAATGCTTTTTCTGCATCAACTGAGAGGATCATGTGGTTCTTCTCTCTTCTCATATTAATTTGTTGTATCACATTGATTGATTTGCGAATGTTGAACCATCCTTGTAGCCCAGGGATGAATCCCACCTGGTCATGGTGGATAATGTTTTTAGTGTGCTGTTGGATCCTGTTTGCTAGGATCTTGTTGAGAATCTTAGCATCCATATTCATCAGTGATACTGGTCTGAAATTATCCTTTTTGGTAGGGTCTTTGCCTGGTTTGGGGATCAGGGTAATGCTGGCTTCATAGAAAGAGTCTGGAAGTTTTCCTTCTGCTTCAATTTTTTGAAACAGCTTCAGGAAAATAGGTGTTATTTCTTCTTTGAAAGTTTGGTAGAATTCCCCAGGGAATCCATCAGGTCCTGGGCTCTTGTTTTTTGGGAGGTTTTTGATCACTGCTTCGATCTCATTACTAGATATCGGTCTATTCAGGTTGTTAATTTCTTCCTGGTTCAATTTTGGGAGTTTATAGTTTTCCAGGAATACATCCATTTCATCTAGGTTGCTTAGCTTATTGGCATATAACTGTTGATAATTTCTGATAATTGTTTCTACTTCCTTGGTGTTAGTTGTGATCTCTCCCTTTTCATTCAGAATTTTATTAATTTGGGCTTTCTCTCTTTTCTTTTGGATTCGTGTGAACTGTTTGGGTTGTTCCCCGCCCCCTCCCCCCAACACACACACCCATTGAAGAAGCTTGTTTTCCATAACATTCCAAATCTCTCACCAGTGTTTTATCTTTTTTTTTTTTTAAGATTTTATTCATTTATTTGACAGACAAAGATCACAAATAGGCAGAGAGGTAGGCAGAGAGAGAGAGGAGGAAGCAGGCTCCCCGCCGAGCAGAGAGCCCGATGCGGGCTCGATCCCAGGATCCTGAGATCATGACCTGAGCCGAAGGCAGAGGCTTTAACCCACTGAGCCACCCAGGCGCCCCTCGCCTGTGTCTTATCTTAAGAGAGAATTTTATTATTGGGTTAACGTCAAAGGCAAAATGGACAGGTCACTCGACAGTCCATATCTCAGTGAATCGAGAAGAGCCCGGTTTTCTGCCATCCACACGCCAAGTTTGCCTTCATCCCAGCAGGGGCAGCATGTGGGGCGATGACCTTGGGGCACATGCTTTGGCAGCTTATGCCCCACCTTGGCATGCCGTTCTGCGTTAGGATAAAGGTGGGTAATCCTAATTACAGCCCGGTCCAAGCTCGAACTTCACAACCAAACAAACCAGTTTTACAACACAGAGGAATTTAATTTGGCCTCACACTTGCAGTGGAAAAAAAAACACAAAGAAGAAAAAAACTGGCCACTGAGCTAACAGGCAACTGCTTTCCAGACACACAGCCAACCTGATTCAATTAAGAAACATTAGCGGTCTGATGACAGATTTGAAGACAAAAGGCACAGTTTCTTGACAGCAGCAAACTGCAAAATTTCCAACCTGGGTAAGAGTCCCTTCGATATTTCAAAAACACAGCAGAGTCTCAGGAGAGGCTGACTTTGCAAGCTTTCTTGCACATCTAAAGAACAAGAGCCCAACCCCACAACACAGCCAAACACTAATCTCAGAGCAAAATTCCATTTAAGCCTAAAGTAAACCGATGCAGCTTTCCTGGGTGCAAGAAAACACACGAAACACCGGAGGCTTGCTGCTGTTTCTTTATCCTGAGAAACGAACAAAATCTCAGCTTTGTTAGGTGCCCTTGACCTTGTCCGTTCATCTTCCCCCGGCCCCTTCCAGTTCATCTCATGAAAAAAAGAACCAAAACCCTGAGGCAAAAGACACTTGGGAATGCGCTTTCATTTACTCCATGCCAAGTATTTTATCGTGAAACCTAATTTGAAAGAGTCCCGCTGCAGCAAAGCCAGCGCCAGATTCCGCCCTGAGTGAGAGCAGCAGAGCCGTCCACTTACCTGTGATCAGCACTGCCTTTTGATCCACAGGTAGCAGCTCCTGACCAGACAGGTAGGTATACAGGAGGAAACAGGACAGGAGGCAGAGGATCAGGCTCCAGGACAGGGACAGGCTGAGCAGCAGGTAAGCCCCTCCCCAGAGGCCTGCCAGCCAGACCACCTTTCCTCCAGCCTGCCCCGGGCTCTTCCTGGCATTGCAAAGAGCTATGCCTCCCAGCACAACAGTGACAGTCAGGCAGAGCCACATGGTCTCCAAGAAGGTGCTCGTTCTCAGAGACGCGCTGCAGGACCAGAGAAGCAAGTGGGCAAAGGCTGGCTGGAGGCAGCCTGGGTTATATGAACAGAGGAGGCGAGAAGGGAGGGGAGGAAGCGGCTCTGGCACACTTCGGATGAGCAGGGATTAAGCACACTCATGCTGGCCCGTTTTTTTTTGGTGGGTCATTGAAACCGGAGAGCAGTTTCATATAAATACCAGATGACTTCCTATTCAGTAGCTCCCCCAACGCCACCTGCACTCATGACAAACACACAGACTCACCCACGGCAAAGCACACAGGTTATTTTTTCATGACCCCTGGCGAGATAACTAGTTGGGTAATAATTGACAGAATTCAATCCAAACAGTCATTAAAAAACCTTTAGCTCACAGGAAACGTCTTCTGCTTTAGGCGCCCGGGTGTTACTGTCAAGTTCTTTTTCGGACCGGGAGTGGGGTCTGGCCAGGGTGGGGCACGGGGATCGGGGTGTGTGTGTGTGTGTGTGTGTGTGTGTGTGTGTGTGTGTGTGCGCGCGTGCCCCCCACGTAATCGCAGGCAACCGGTGAGGTCTGGAAGATCTGGAAGGGGAAGACTTCATGTTCGTGTGTGCATGCCATCTCCCACATGCGTCGGGTTGAAGTGCTGCATGGAGAGGGAAGATACAATACAGGGGAAGAGATTCTTGGCAGAGGACAAGCGTGCTGGTCTTGCCAGCAAGGAGGTATGCCAGGCAGAGATAAGAGCAACTATAATACAATTATAATGGTCAATATCCACTGTTACTTACTGGTGCCAGGAGCCGCGTTCTGCTACTTATTCATTCATTCTCTTTTTTCAAACTGTCTTCTCTGCCATGCTTTCCTCCGGCCGTGGGGACTCAGCAGTCAATATCCCCAGTCACTTTGAAAACGTATCTTTGTGAGGGTGGTTCTATCTTTGTAATGATTTTACAAGGGAGGACACTGAGGCACAGAGAGGTCAAGAGACTTGCTCAAGGGGCACCTGGGGGGCTCAGTCTGTTGGGTGTCTGCTTTCGGCTCCGATCATGATCCTGGGGTCTTGGGACTGAGTCTCACATAGGGCTCCCTGGTCATCAGGAAGTCTCTTTCTCCCTCCTGCCCTTCCCTGCTTGTGCTCTCTCTCTCTCTCTCTCTCTCTCAAATAAATAAATAACATCTTTGTAAAAAACAAAACAAAACAAAGACTTGCTCAAGATCCCACAGCAGTGCAGTCAAGCAGCCTTGTTTCTGTGGCTCTGGGTCACCCTACTGCCTGCTTTAGGCAAAAAAATAAAACACAGTCAGAATGTTAGGAACTAGCTTCCCTGTTGCCTTGTTGGAATCTCATGAACCACTTCATGGTGGAGCCCTGTGCTTGCTTACAGAGAGGAAAGCCTCGGCTGGGAGAGGGTCCATTCCTTAGGAAGGTACTGACCACCAGGGACCGCACCAACAGCCCCAGAGCCCCCCCACCTCGTCCGCCGCTGGGTTTAGGGGATATCTTACAGGTGCTAGGCACCTGACTAGGAGGCACCAGGATTCTGATAAAGGCTGGGGGGTGGCCTGTCTGGAGAGAGAAGATCTCGGTTGGAGGTCAGATTACCCGGATTCACATCCAGCCTGAGCCCTGCCACTTACCAAACTAGGCCGTCAGGAGGGTCTACCTCCCTAGACCCCCCCTCAGCTGTAAAAGAATAAAAAATACCCAGAGAGAGCACTTAGCTCCTGCTGCCTGCAATACTGGAAGGACCAACTGATTGATTGATTGATTGATTGATTTATAAAGGGAGCAGGGGGAGGGGCAGAGGGAGAGCAAGAGAGAATCCCCAGGCAGAACCCCCACTGAGCAGGGAGCCCAATGCCCACGGGAGACCAGGTGGGAGGCCACGACTCGTGGACCTCACTGTCCGCGGAACTGTGTGGGGTGATGACAAAGGTCTTCCAGGGGTCTTGTGCACGGCAATGGCACCTCCCGTCTGCCTTCCCAGCCACAGGGACACCTGAGGTGGGGAGATGTTGGTGGCTCCAGGCCAGGAAGCGTCGGGGTGAGGATTTGGAATTCCTGGAGATCCCCTTCCTTCCACACACCCTATTCCCTCCTGTGGGCCGTGTGCACACCCATCCCGGGAGCAGGGACCTCTCCTGGGCCTCGTGGCCTCGCCACCCAGGCACTCCGGTATAGGAGAGCTTTCTGGGGGAGGGTGCAGAACGAATTCGGGCTCTTCGCTGGGGGCCTTGGCGTTTCCTCAGTGGCTCCCACACTAGGGCTGGAGCGTAACACCCTTGTGGGTTTCCTCATGTGGGCGCAACCACGGAAAATGAAGCAAATCTGCCCCTGGTGGCAGCCCACTGGGCTTCCCAGCTGCTTGGTCCTGGGGCTCCCGAGGAGAGGGCAAAAGCTGCCATGACACAGACGTCTAGGTAAGGATGTTCCGTGCCCTCTGCCGGGGCAGGAGGTGCACAATATTAGGGTGGTGAGCTGTAAAGCCCTGTGCAACCGAGTTCGAATCCTGACTCTGCCGCTTACTGGCCTTTCCTGAGGCTCCATTTCCTCTCCTGAAGAAAGGGAACCCAGCCCCCTTGGGTTTTTTAGTGTTTTGGTTTTTTATTTTTTACTTTTTACTTTTTTTTAGGTTTATTTATTTATTTATTTGGGAGAGTGAGAGAGCACCCCAGCACGGGGAGGAGCAGAGGCAGAAGGAGAGAATCCCAAGCAGACTCTGCGCTGAGAACCAACCCCAACGTGGGGCTCGATCTCACACCCCTGAGATCATGACCTGAGCCAACAGAGACACTCAACCGACTGAGCCACTCACCTGCCCATGGGCCCGGTCCTGATGGGAGGACTGTTGGGATCACATGCTGCCTCTTAGCTCCATTCATAACTCTGAACACGGTTTCTCTTTAAGGCTATTCTGTCTCAGGATGCCTGGATGGCTCAGTTCATTGAGCATCTGACTTTGGCTCAAGTT
Organism: Mustela lutreola; assembly: GCF_030435805.1. Classification (NCBI taxonomy): domain Eukaryota; kingdom Metazoa; phylum Chordata; class Mammalia; order Carnivora; family Mustelidae; genus Mustela; species Mustela lutreola. The sequence continues at coordinate 6,132,121 of NC_081305.1, forward strand.
ATGATCCCAGGGTCCTGGGATCAAGTCCCACGTCAGGCTCCTTGCTCGGCAGGGAGCCTGCTTCTCCCTCTGCCTGCCACTTCCCCTGCTTGTGCTCGCTTGCTCGCACTTGCTCTCAAATAAGTAAATAAAATCTTTAAAAAAAAAAAAAAAAGACTGTTCTGTTCTGTCTCTCCTACTTGACCATGATCTTCAAGAAGGCGAGAACCGTATCTGTGTTTTGTTTTTTATTCACTGTGCACCAAATGTCTAGCCTGGTGCCTGTCACATTGCATGTACATAATTAACAGTTTTGAATGAGTAAAGGAAAGAGCAAATCTTTCCAGAGTGCCTTCTAGATGGCAGATTCTGCACCAGCCATGAGGGAATTCAGCAGAGAATAACATGAACCCAGTTCCTGACCTTGGGGAGAAGCTGTCACAGGAGCAGTGACCAGTGGGGTGGGTGATGGGGAAAGGGAGGCTTTATACCAACTGGGAGTACAGATGGAGCTGCAGAATTCTCCAACGAGACATGCCCAACCCCGCTGACTCCTGAATGAGGACATTAGGATCCTAGTCTATCTGAGGGCTGCTCTATCTCTGAACGAGGACCTCCTCTATCTGGCTGAGCTAATTTGTACCTCCTTTTTGTCCCCATCATTTTGTTTTAGGGCTATCCTTGAGGCCATCCATACACGGAAGTGTCCCATTTTTTGCAAGCTGCTTCTTCACTTTCCTGGAGAAAGGAGCCAATTAAACCAAGCTATTATCACTAATGATGACAATGGGTCAATGTGCTGTTTCCTTCTGCTGGCAGATGGGCCTTCCAGAGGGTACCTCTGAAGGCAAGATCTCTTTACCCATAAGAGAGGATTTCCCAACCTGTGCCAAAACAAACAACATTTCTGAGAATCCTGGAATGAGCCCTCTTAGAACCCTTGAGTTTAGAAGAGAATGTGAAGTACCTTCCCATTAGATTGTCTCTGTGACATCTCCACCAAGTGGTTATCTTGTCACAGGCACAGCAAAGCCCCTGGAGGCTGACTTTCCAATTGAGGATACCATGAGGAAGTTCTCCTCTAGACCACATCTAGTCCTTTTCTTTCAGATATTTGAAGATTGCTTTCTTCTTTCTCCAGGTTGACAGTCCTCAGTTGTCTTAATTGCCCCTTGTAGACGTCATTATGTGGATTTTCAGGTGCCAAGTGCCTGAAGCAGCCACATGATTGAGAGTTCAATCCCTTGGGGCACGTGAATGGCTCCACAAATTAAATATCTGCTCTCAAGGTCCTGGCGTGGAACCTGACATCCGGCTCTCTGCTCACCGGGGAGTCTGTTTCTCCTTCTGTTTTCTCTCTCGCAAGTAAATAGGTAAAATCTTAAAAACAAAACAATACAGAGTTCAAACACTTAAAAAATCATGCTGTTGCAGTAACTGGAGAGGGTAGCCTGGTGATCATGTGATTCACCAAGCAGGGATAGACCACGTGTTGACGTCATGGTGACCCAAACTTCAAGGGGTGGACTGGCTGGGACAGGTAATAACAGATCATCTCACAGAGCTCAGGGCAGTCTTGCTGATAACACAAGATTTGTTGTGATTTTCATACTTTTGGGTGATAAGTAATGTCTTGAATGTTGACTTGTCATTGTGTAAATATTCTATATCTCATTTTCTATTTCATACAGTGGGAGAGGAAAAAAGCCAAAAGACAACCAGAAATTGAGGCTGGATCAAGTCTTTGTTCTTTCATCGACTGTGTGGGGTGAAGATGTCTGAACTCGACGATTATCATTCATTTCAAGTAGGTTTCATATTTTATGTACTGTAAAAGGTTTTCAGGATCCTTAGCAGCCTGGTCTTTTTTTTTTTTTTTTTTTTTTTGGCAAATGGTACAGAATAGAGCAAGATTATTACGTCCCCTGGCCATGATGCAACATTCTTATTTATATGTCCAAAGCCTCGTTTGATTTTTTGACAACTGACTTATTTAATTGACACTGTGTTTGCGATCAAATAAAATTTCAGTTTTTGTAGGAATTTTCTTGTCATTAAATTTTTTTTTGTAAAATACATGGGGAGAAATTGTCCAAAATGTAAATGTCAGTAAATATCCAAGGGTCCCTATGGCTATAAGTTAATGATGGAATGAATGAATAAATAAATAAATGGAGGAAAAGAGACAAATATCTCACATGGGAAAATGCCCCAAAAAACTTGTGCAGCTATTCTCCACTCAAGGAGGTGACACAGAACTCACACTTCACGAGCTTGGCTGCACAGATGGTTTCCTTCTGAGGAGCACAGCGTGGAGACAGGGAAACAGAGTAATTGGACACTGGAGAAACGTGACAACCACAACCTCAACCAGGTGATCAAGGTCGGCATCAATAGTGATAAGTCATGTGATGAAAATGCAGAACATTCTACAAAAGGCCTGATCAGCACTGCCAAGTTTATCCAAAACAAGGAACTTCTGAGAAATGGCCACAGACAAGGGGAAGCTAAGGAACCCTGAGCAGTCAATGTCACGCAGGATCTCGGATGGGTCAATGTCACACGGGATCTTGGCTGGGTCGATGTCATGAGGGATCTTGGATGGGACCCTGCAGCAGAACACGGACATCAGGTAAATACTAAGGAGCTCCGAATAAAGTATGAACTTTAGTTCATGAGAATGTATCCATATTGGTTCAGTAGTTGTGACAAATGCCCCAGAATAATGGAAACTGTGAGAACAGGAAAGTGAGTATCGGTATCCATGAACTCCATCCTGTCTTCAAATTTTTCTGTAAGCCTAAAGCTATTCCAAAGTTGAAAGTTTATTTAAATATATAATAATATAGAAATATGATAAATATGAATAATTTTATAAAATATAATTTATTGTTCTAGACTTGTACCTCTATGAATATGATAGTAAATTTATTTTTATACTAAAAATAAATATAGCAATAAAAATATGTTTAAATAAACTTTTGTTTTTTAAAAGATTTATTTATTTGACAGAGAGAGATCACAAGTAGGCAGAGAGGCAGGCGGAGAGAGAGAGGAAGAAGCAGGCTCCCCGCCAAGCAGAGAGCCCAATGCAGGACTCGATTCCAGGACCCTGAGATCATGACCGGAGCCGAAGGCAGAGGCTTTAACCCACTGAGCCACCCAGGCACCCTAAGTAACATTTTTTTTTAAGATTTTATTTATTTATTTGACAGAGAGAGAGATCACAAGCAGGCAGAGAGGCAGGCAGAGAAAGAGGGGGAAGTGGGCTCCCTGCTCAGCAGGGAGCCCAATGTGGAGTCCTGAGACTCCAGGATCATGATCTGAGCTGAAAACAGTTGCCGAACCAACTGGGCCACTCAGGTGCCCTTGAGTAATCTTTCTATTTTAGAATAGATTTGCAAAAAATTATGAAGATAGTACAGTTTTATTTCTACATATACATATGCAGCAGGATTCCTACTCATACACAGTAATATATATTATTATAAACATATTACACACAAACATATTTATATTTTATAATTTATATATAATTGTGTGTGTAATAATATATGTATCTATCCCAATGAATAAAAGAAATTCCTTTGGTCAAGAAGAAGAACATTGCCAGCAGCCCCCAGAAACCCCTCTCGTGCTCCCTCCCAATTACTGTCCTTTCTCTCTTCCTCAAAAATAACCACTATCCTGACTTTTAACAGAATGATTTTGCTTTGCCTGTTTTGTTAAACCTTATGTAAATACAATTATATAATATTAATGTCAGCTGGTCATTCGACACTGTGCAGATTCCTCCATCCAGGTTGTATGCATAACTCATTTTCACTGTAGAAAGCAAGGGTTAGCCAACTGCAGCCGATGGGGCAAATCTGGTCTGTTAACTTGTTTTGGTAAATGAGGTTTTATTGGCGTGCAGCCATGCTCATTTATTTACTCATTTCTGTGTCTGCTTTCCTGCCACAATGACAAAGTTGGTTAGTTGAAAAACAGAGCATAAGGCTGGCTGGCAAAGCCGAAAATATTTACTATCTTCTTCTTTACATAAGCATTTTGCCAACCTCGGCTGCAAGGCATTTTGTTGCATAAATATCCCTCTATTTGTTTCTCCATTGTATTAATGGAAAAATTAGTTTTTCATTTTGCTGGCTATCGTGACTGGCGCTACTATAAATATTCTCTCTTTTTTTAAGATTTTATTTATTTATTAGAGAGTGTGGGTGTGCATGCACGCTGGGTGAGGGGCAGAGGGAGGAGAAGAGAGAATTTCAAGCAGGCTCCAGGCTAAGCACAGAGCGGGAGGCGGGACTCAACCTCAAGATCCCAAGATCATGATCTGAGCCGAAATCCAGAGTCAGATGCCTAGCCGACTGAGCCACCCAGGCGCCTCTGCTATCAATATTCTTTTTTTTTTTTTTAAGATTTTATTTATTTATTTGACACAGAGAGAGAGAGCACAAGTAGGCAGAGAGGCAGGCAGAGAGTGAAGGGAAAGCAGGCTCCCTGCTGAGCAGAGAGCCCGATGCGGGGCTCGATCCCAGGACCCTGAGATCATGACCTGAGCTGAAGACAGAGGCTTTAACTCACTGAGCCACCCAGGCGCCCCTGCTATAGGTATTCTTATAAACATCTCTTGAAGTACATGTGTAGTTATTGCCCTTGGGTCCATTCAGTGGAGTAGAACTACGGAATCCATGGTACGTGCATGAATCCAGCTTCGGTGCCATTTCCTCCCTAAAAAACGATTGTACCATTTCCAAGTAGACTATGAAAGTTCTATGGGCTCCACATCCTTCCTCAAGTTTAGTATTATCAGACTTCTTAATTTGAACTATTCAGCTATGTCTGCAGTTGGATCTAATTGAGTTCTTTTCTCTGATGACTACTAATTTTGAATACATTTTCATATGTCAGTTGACCATGTGGTATTCTCTTTATGAAGCACTTTATCAAGTTTTTTCTAACTTCGTTAGATGGATGATCTTTTAGCCCCCGCCCTTTTTTTAACTATATGCATTTTAAGGTTGTACAATATTTTTAAGTATGTCTGAGCTGCATTCCCCATGTTTGGTATGTACTGTTTTCATTACTGTTCAATGAAAAATATTTTATAATTTCTACTAGGATTTGTTCTTCGTTACATGAGTTATTTAGAAATGTATTTTATAATTTCAGGGATGCCTGGTTGGCTCAGTTGGTTAAGTGTCTGCTTTCAGCTCAGGTCATGATCTCAGGGTCCTGGGATCAAGCCCAGAGTTGGGCTCCCTACTCCGTGGGGGGTCTGTTTCTGTCTCTCCCCTCTCCCTTCTCATGCTTGTGTGCTCTCTCTCTCTTGCTCTCGCTCTTTCTCTCTGTCTGAAATAAATACATAAAATCTTTTTAAAAATGCACATTATAATTTCGCATGGGAAATTTTAGTGATATCTTACTGCGCTTTCTAACTTTACTCAAGTTGAAAGCATGTTATGTGTGATTTCAGTCCTTTGAAATATCTTGAGCCTTGCTCCGAGGCCCGTCGCATAGTTGACTTCTGTAAAGGTTCACATGTGCTCAGAAAGACTGTTTGGTTCCAGGGATCCATGCATCACAGTTGGGTCTTTTTACCCCTCTAGCTTTAATTATGCTGTATTCGTACAGTTCAGACACGTCTCTTCGAAGCACCAGACACTAGAGTACTTGTTTTCTTTTCCAGGGTAACAGTCTTTGACTTTCTCTTGAAAGCAAACAATTTCGTGCATTTATTTACATTTCACTAAATATGGGTATGTTGACTTTAGATCTATCATTTTATGGGTTCCCTGCTATTAGTCTTTTCTATTCTTCATTACTTTCCTTCTACTATCTTGACTTCCTTTTAATGAATTATTCTTTGTTATTCTTCCACCCTCCCCCCTCATTACCTTGACAAGCACGTGCTCTTTGTGTTTCTTTTAACAGTTACTTAAATGAATTACCAAAGTCCTCTGTGACTTGGTATTTTTGCTCCCTTGGTAGGTCATACCAGGACCTTTGAACATTCGCACACCATTCCCCACTGTCCTGAGTTGTATGCTTATAGTCCTCATAAATTTTTGTTACCTACATATGTCAAATGCCCCAGGATATTATGATGTTTGTTTTATACAGTCAACATTCATTTAGATTTTGCAACAAAGTAGTGACCCTTTTGTGGCTTCTCATTCCTTCCCATTATCTCCATGCTTGCCCTTGAGATCATTTTTCTTAAGTATTTCTTTTTCTTTTTTAAAGATTTATTTATTTATTTGAGAGGGAGAGAGAGCACAGGGAGGGGTGGCAGGAGCGAGAAACTTTAGCAGACTCATCACTGAGCTTGGAACCCGATGTTGGGCTTGATCTCACAACCCTGAGATCATGACCTGAGCCAAAACCAAGGGTCAGATGCTTAACTAAGTAGCCCACCCAGCGGCCCCTTTCTTTAGTATTTCTTTAGTGTGGGTGCTAGTGATAAAATCTGTTTTTGTTTTGTTTTGCTTTTTTTTTTTTCTGAAAATGTCTTCATTATCATTTTCGAAGGATAGTTTCACTTCGAGAGCATAGAATTTCAAGTCGGCAGTTGTTTCCTTTCAGCATTTTCATGTCTTTGAGGAGATATGTTTTATATTTTATCTGGCTCTCTTGGATAAGCTCTCAGCCAGACAGTTCATCCTAATTATCTTCTTTGCCATTACCAGAAGCAAAGTTCCTAAGTCTTTTCATACCCTCTGGTAAGGCTCAGATCTCCCTGTCCTTATAAGATTTTTTATTTGTATCAAAACGAAAACCCTGTTAAATTTCATGTTATTAAGATTGGGTCCACTATCCCTTCCTCCTAGTGACACATCATGGGAAAGGCTAAGCAAATGTGCCATAACCTTATTAAGTGTTGAAGCAAGACATTTCATAAGATTTCTATTCATTCACGACGTATTTACAGAGTTCCTACTGTGTGCCAGGTGCTGTTCTAGGTACTGAGAACACAACAATGAGTAAAATGACTTGGTTCCTGCCCTCACAGAGAAATCTAAATTCTAATTAGGGACACAGACCAGTAAATATACAATTACGCTATAGCTATTAAAGACATACCTTTGGAAGTCTTTCAGATTGATACTAACCATCTGACATCTCTTTACATTGCCAGTGATATCAAAAGTGACTTTGTCAAATCCCTTGCTGAAATCCAAAATCTGTGTGTTTATTCATTCCATAACTGGTAGAGTCATTCTAATCATTCTAATTTATTTATTGGTCAGCCATGTTAGGTCCTAGTAACAGTCTGTTCCTCTTCTAAGATCACCTAAGCCACTCTTTTTCTAAGGTTCATGAAAAGAATCAGATTCCCCTCTGCTCTATGGTTTTCTTTCTTTTTTTTTCCTAATTTTTATTTTTATTTTATTTTATTTATTTATTTGACAGAGAGAGATCACAAGTAGGCAGAAAGGCAGACGGGGGTCGGGGGGAGGGAAGCAGGCTCCCCGCTGAGCAGAGAGCCCGATGCGGGGCTGGATCCCAGGACCCTGAGATCATGACCTGAGCCGAAGGCAGAGGCTTAACCCACTGAGCCACCCAGGCTCCCCTGCTCCATGGTTTTCAGAAGATATTATCTTTCTCTTTTTGAAAAAGACAAAAATTGGAAGCTTAGAGCCTCAGACTTCAGAAGCACTTCTCAGAGTAATTAATCTATGAATATACTCATGACATTAAAGGTGTTTGATAAAATCCAAATCTGGATTTTAGCACTATAGAGAAAGTCGTCTTACCTTTAAGTTTAGAAATGTTTTCCTTTTTTTTTTTTTTTTTAATAGTTTCTATATTGTGTAACCGTCTTACAAATCTTTGATGTGGTTCTGGCTGATAACTTCCTGGGACTGTAACTAAGTAATAAAATTGCTTAGATCAGTACTTCCCAACTTTTGTACTTCATCACCAGTGCAGTCTTTTTAAAAGGAGGGAGATACACATGGAGTCTCCACTATTTAACTTTGCCAAGTGAGAATGCATTAAAAACCAAGTGTCAATAGTCTACAGAAGAAAAGGTATTTTAACACCAAAAAAAGAAAAAAAATGGGCCAAGTATCAGAATGAAGGGTGGTCTCATACTGAAAAAAATTTAACTTTGTGAGAAATTTTCTACATTTGTCCTCATTTTTTTCAGAGAGCACCCCCAGATGGTAAATTTTGGTCCCTAACAGTCAGCAGCCAATGGATGGCCATTTGGGAACCAAAGTGAGAAAGCCATAGGGCCCCGCTCTTAAGAAAACAGTAGAACTTCATACTGGTGAGATTCAGGGAATAAGTTCTGGATTTTGTGAACAGGAGGTGGCATGCTCAATCCTGATCTTTTTTTTATCTGGGCTCTGGTCCTTGGGCTTATTTCTTTCTCCTCTCGGTACTAACCACAGCAAAGAACAAAACAGCATCCAGAATGGAAAAATCAGACTCATTAACTTAAGCTCATTAACCCATTGTCCTTGCTACATTGTGTAGCAAAGCAAGAACATTAGGAAACAGCTAGCCTGAAAGATCCCTGAGTTCTACTTTGAGATTGTGTTGCCAACACAATAACATTAGGAACCGGGGGTGGAGGGATGGGGTAACTGGGTGATGGGTGTTAAGGAGGGCGGGTGAGGTGATGGGCACCGGGTATTCAGAAACTAATGACGTGGGCGCCTGGGTGGCTCAGTGGGTTAAGCCGCTGCCTTCGGCTCAGGTCATGATCTCAGGGTCCTGGGATCGAGTCCCACATCGGGCTCTCTGCTCCGTAGGGAGCCTGCTTCCTCCTCTCTCTCTCTGCCTGCCTCTCTGCCTACTTGTAATCTCTCTCTGTCAAATAAATAAATAAAAATCTTTAAAAAAACAAAAACAAAAAACTAATGACATGCTCTATGTTGGCTAATCAAACATGAAAATAAACCAAAAAAAACAAACAAATATTTTTTAAAGTACAAACAAACCAAAACAAAACAAAACAAAAACAGTAACATTAGTAAAGAGCTAGTTTAAAGGATCCCTGAGTTGTATTTTGAATTATCCTCGTAATTTACAGACAAGGGTTCTTCACCTACACAGCTCTGTTTTCCACAGATACATTAAGGAATCAACATGTAGGAAAATATTTCCGCCCGTGCCTCCAAATCTCTCTCCTTTCTTGTTCTCCCTTAAATGCCTTGAAATTAGTCTCCATTCCCTGTCTTCACTTCCTTTCTTCCCTCTTGGGAAGGGCCAGAGTATGAAAATTCTACTCTGAATCAAGGGGGATAATGGCATGAGTGACCCATTCACACTAGGCTGAGTGGTTTGCCAGCTTCTTCCTGCTGCAGAAGGAAGGCCGTGTAGCTCCTTCCACACGGGTCAGCCAAGCCCGGGCAACAGTAGTAACACAACTTCCAGAAGCAATTCTTTCTTCTTTTTTTTTTTTTTAATTTTATTTATTTATTTGACAGACAGAGATCACAAGTAGGCAGAGAGGCAGGCAGAGGGAGTTGTTGGGGGGTGGGGGTGAAGCACTCTCCCCCTGAGCAGAGAGCCCATTGCAGGGCTCCATCCCAGGACCCTGGGGTCATGACCTAGGCTTTAACCCACTGAGCCACCAGGCGCCTCCCGGAAGCAATTCTTAAATGTGCTCTAGAGATAGTAACCTCTGTGCACTGGCCCATGGTCAGATGATGGTCATCAGTAAGCACGTCTGCTGAGTCTTCAAAATACTGCATTCATTCAATTTCAAGGATTATCCTTAGAGACAACAGCACTCCTCTCTTTTTGCCATTAAAACATATTTTGGTGAATGAAATCATGGTGATAGGATACCAGTTTAGTTTTTGTTTCTGTTCTGATGTTCTGTTCTGAAAATTAAAATCTGACAAAGCCTACATGTCTCCCCAGATTTTGGTCTAAAATCTTACCAGTGTTCAGAATTCAAAAACATGGGAGCTCCACTAATAGCAAGAATGGTAGCTTTGAGTTAGTGAAGTTCTGGGTAGAAATCCAGCTCTGCTATTTACTTGGCTGTATGAACCGCCCTCTCTGCTCCAAGGCACAGTCTGTCACCAATAGTGGGATAATAATTTGTGCCTCATATTGGTTATAAAGATAATCTGTGGAAAAAGCTTGGCATATCAGAGTTTTCAATGGCAGCCATTATCACAAGAATCTTTTTGGTTTCAACAAGAACTCCTTTCTCTCAGTTTCTGTCCCTTTTCCTTGGGACTTGCAAATAGAGAAGGAGAGGCTGAAAGCAAACAACGCACAGTTTGGTGACGCTTTTCTCCTGTCGTTGTGGCTCCCAGGCTGAAGGTTCACAGAAGGGAACACATTTGCATCTGCATCTCCAGAAGGGAAATTAGATCTAGGATGTCTGTTAGAAAGACAACATTTCAAAATTTGGGAGCACAGCTGAATACCAAAAGGAAATTACACCATAAGCCAGATGTTCCAGGAACTTCTCCATTTTTTTTTTCTTTTGCCTGAAGGGAAAGTTGGAGTTCATAAAGAAAACAATGAGCAGAAATTGCTATCGCAAAATTGTTCATGGTTATTTAAAATGAGCCCATTCAAAAATAATCAAAGATGTGCATTATGATTTATTTTTTTTTAAGATTTTATTTATTTATTTGACAGAGAGAGAGATCACAAATGGGCAGAGAGACAGCCAGAGAGAGAGATGAGGAGAAGCAGGCTCCCTGCTGAGCAGAGAGCCCAATGCGGGACTCGATCCCAGGCCCCTGGGATCATGACCTGAGCCGAAGGCAGAGGCTTAACCCACTGAGCCACCCAGGCGCCCCATGCACTATGATTTATAAAGGAAGTTGTTCACATTGGTGTTATTTATCATGTGTGGAATAGAGAAGCGTCCTAAATGGCTAACCGTAAAGGATTTGTTATATCAATTATGGTACTTTTATCTGACGGACTGCTATACGGCCATTAAAAATCATTTTGTTGAAGAATATTTAATGACTTAAGAAAACGTTTGCAATATTTTTTGATCAAGGAGAGCAGGTTACAAAGCAAGATATATAGTATGATCACATTTTATGTCCTTATAAGACAGATATCAGCAGGAAGCTCCTCCTCAGGATTCAGATAAGACTGGCTTGCACGCCCCGTCCTGTGGCCTGGATCATCAGAACCTTGTGTAGATTCCTTCAAGAGCCTTGCCTAGATTCCTTCGAGATCCTAGGGACCTACCCTCTCATAGTTCCTCCTGCCTCTTGTCAGTCACTGCTTCTCTCTACCATTCTGAGCTCAGTGTGAAACTCCACTTGTCTTTTCTGGTAGCACTAAGGTCAACAGTAGCAAAGTTCCTCCTAATTTTAACGACCTGAAAGTTGGACCTGACAGAGAGGGAGGGATGGAAGAATCATGTACATCAGTGTAGTAGAGTGAATAGTGGCTCCAAAAAGAGACGTCCATGTCCTAACTCTATGAACATGTGATTGTGACATTATTGGGAGGGAAAGGGAGGTTGGGGATCTTTTTTTTTTTTTTTTAAGATTTTTATTTATTTGACAGACAGATCACAAGTAGGCGGAGAGGCAGGCAGAGAGAGAGAGGAAGGGAAGCAGGCCCCTTGCTGAGCAGAAAGCCTGATGTGAGGCTCGATCCCAGGCCCCTGGGATCATGACCTGAGCCGAAGGCAGAGGCTTTAACCACTGAGCCACCCAGGCGCCCCGGGGATCTTTTTTATTTAAAAAATTTTTTATTCTTTTTTGGTGAAAAAGCTTATGTTTCGATTCAGCCAGCTGGACTCAGTTTAGATGCTCCCAATTTGGTTGGCAACATCCAAAACATCATCGTCAAGAAACAGTTGAACATAACATGCCTTCTTCTCTCCATCGGGCCTGGTCAGGATGTTGACCTTGGCCACATCAGAGTCCTAGAGCTGCTCCACAGCCTGACCGATCTGGTGCTGGTTAGCCTTGATGTCCACAAAGAACACACGTGTGCTGTTATCTTCTATTTTCTTCATGGCTGGCTCCTCTGCCCCTCCCCCATGCTCGAGTACTTGTTCTCTTTCCCTCAAATAAATAAATAAAGTCTTTTAAGGAATGAAATATGAAATTGGGTTTTTTTTTTTCTGAACAGCTGATCATGAAATATTACTAGGGGCATATAACTCGGAAAGAACTCGCGTACTTTGATTTGGCTGATGGACTTGGCAAGGTGGAATGGCTTTGCCAGTTGTATGAGGAACTCCTTTCCTCAGTTGAACAAGGTAAATCGGTTATAAAGTTGCTATAAAATATATTGAAGACACTTGATAAGATTAAAGCGTTTTAGCAAAAATACGACATTCACAGTTCGGCATTTGTATTGAAATTAACTGTTTTTATTGACCCAACTCTGAGGACACCTCGTTAAACAAGACGCCTCCAAGTGGAAGAATGGCGGCCACTCCACAGAGCCACCCCACGGAGCGGCAGGAACCTCTCCCCACTTTCTCTCTCCCTCCACATTCCCAAGTCCTGTGGTCCACGAGGTGCCCTAGCATTGTCCCATTTTGTGTCCTCCTCTTGGACCTGGGGCTCTCGCTCAGCTTCGATTCACTCCACAGGACTCTAGGGAGGGGCATTTTTGGACCACGGGAGGAGAAGAAGGCAGTGAGTAGGGAGCTCTGTGGCCTGGCCTCAGGATGGATTGTCTCTAAGACATACACTCTGAAGATGACCAAGATTACCCCTCCAGCACTCTGGGGTACTACTCTTATCAGGAAGCCATCAGGAAGATAGAAAGGAAGCAGAAGGAATGGAAAGAGAGACTGAGTCTGAGACACTTGCCAAGGCAAAGGTAAATAGATACAGGAATGAAGGACGAGAAGCGGGTGTCACAATAACACAGCCAATGTCAGGTGCTGCTGGAGACAAGCAGTACACCTGTGCACGTGAGGTTCACATAGGTGGACGTCCCCATAAATACTTCCCAGGGGCAAGATCATGTACGTCTGGGAGTCCCCTGTGCAGGGTTAAGAGTTGAAACCAAGATAACTAAAGAGTTCTTTCAGGCAAAGGATGTGGATGGAGAAGGAAAGAAAGCTGGAGGTTGACTCTTGGGTTGTAGCTAGTTAAGAGCTAGGAAGAAAGTTCAAAGGAGGCAAAGAAAGAAGATGGAGAGGAGGGGTGAGGAGGGAGGGGAAGGGGAGGAGGAGACGGAGACTGGTGTGAATAGGACAGGGTTAGTCAAAGGAGATGGCGTTCCAAAGGAAGAGGGGACGAGTGATACTGTCTGTGACCGAAATTCAAATACTAGGCAACTGGTGAGGAAAGGTTCCTTGCAAAAAAGGAAAATCTAAACAACTGGTGAATTTTGTCTTGCATAACTGAATGCCTGATGAAACATCTGTGCAGGGATTGCATTCAGTGTCACCGAATGAACTCGTCACACTCAGAGGACTGCCTTTAGTTTTGTTGATGCTGCTGAATAGGATACACGTTGCTCTCTCGAGAAATAGCACCTGAATGTTTCTTACAAGCGAGGAGGGCGAGATCAGAGGAACTTCCTTTCTGTACTGTGCATGCCTATTCAAATGACATTGACCTGCCGCGCTCTCTGAGGGAGGAGCCCCTTTGGGTCTGCTGAGGGTTAGGTAGACACCCACTAAATATTGATGCCTGCATAATTAGAGTGACTAAAATAATCCTGGCATAAAATTACCCTACCAGTTAGAAGAGAGACAAAATGAAGTAATTTGATCATGAAAATTGATCCAGGTCGACTCTCGGTTTTCAATGCAGCTAATTGGAAGCCATTTATTATTCAAACCCCACTTTTGCTCATTGGTTTATAGTCTTTTCTCCTTGCCCTGAGAAAGAGGAAGGGGGGAGGAGGGTCCCGTGGGCAAAGCTGTCACATGGGGATGGTGGAAAGGAGAAGGATGCTTATTTCTCTAAGGCAGGGCCCCTCGTCTCTTCCCTGTATTGGTCTGGTCATCTATGACATGATTCTGTGGGCATGTCCGGGATGACTGGCCATCCTGTTCTCTCCTACTCGAATGAAATTGCAATTGCAACAAAACGGACATTATTGCCCTGCTTTTCACCACATCCGTATCCTTGGGGTAAATACCCAGGAGTGCAATGGCAGGGTCATAGGGAAGCTCTATTTTTAATTTCTTGAGGAATCTCCACACTGTTCTCCAAAGAGGCTGCACCAACTTGCATTCCCACCAACAGTGGAAGAGGGTTCCCCTTTCTCCACATCCCCTCCAACACATGTTGTTCCCTGTCTTGCTAATTTTGGCTATTCTAACTGGTGTAAGATGATAACTCAATGTATTTTTAATTTGAATCTCCCTGATGGCTACTGATGATGAACATTTTTTCATGTGTCTGATAGCCATTTGTATGTCTTCATTGGAGAAGTGTCTGTCCATATCTTCTGCCCATTTTTTGATATGATTGTCTGTTTTGTGTGTGTTGAGTTTGAGGAGTTCATTATAGATCCTGGATATCAACCTTTTGTCTGTACTGTCATTTGCAAATATCTTCTCCCATTCCGTGGGTTGCCTCTTTGTTTTCTTGACTGTTTCCTTTGCTGTGAAGAAGCTTTTGATTTTGATGAAGTCCCAAAAGTTCATCTGTACCCCAATGTTTATAGCAGCAATGGCCACGGTCGCCAAACTGTGGAAAGAACCAAGATGCCCTTCAATGGATGAATGGGTAAGGAAGATGTGGTCCATATACACTATGAAGTATTATGCCTCCATCAGAAAGGACGAATACCCAACTTTTGTAGCAACATGGACGGGACTGGAAGAGATTATGCTGAGTGAAATAAGTCAAGCAGAGAGAGTCAATTATCATATGGTTTCACTTATTTGTGGAGCATAACAAATAGCATGGAGGACAAGGGGAGTTACAGAGGAGAAGGGAGTTAGGGGAATTGAAAGGGGAGGTGAATCACGAGAGACTATGGACTCTGAAAAACAATCTGAGGGTTTTGAAGGGGCGGCGGGTGGGAGGTTGGGGAACCAGGTGGTGGGTATTATAGAGGACACGGATTGCATGGAGCACTGGGTGTGGTGCAAAAATAATGAATACTGTTATGCTGAAAATAAAAAATAAATTTAAAATAAGACATATGGAATACCAAAAAAATGGACATTATTGTAGGTGTAGTCTTATTTTTTTAAAGCTTTTATTTATTTATTTGTGAGCGAAGGAAGAGAGAAGCAGCCCCTCCCCCCAAGCAGGGAGCCCAATGAGGGACTCAATCCCTGGACTCTGGGATCATGACCTGAGCCAAAGGCAGGCACTTAACCAACTGAGCCACCCAGGCTCATGGTATAATCTTTTTAAAATAACAGTTTTATTGGGCTCTATGATTCACATATCATAAAATCCACCCCTGGAAAGCATGATTTACAAACCGTGGATGTTAATGTTCACAGAGCTGTACAATCACCATATTGCATCACTGTAGAGAGAAACCCTATTCCCATTAGCACTCATTCCTGTGGCATCCTAAACGTCCAAGCTGCTTTCTGTCTCTACGGATGTGCCTACTCTGGCCATTTCATATAGATGGAATCATGAAATGTGCGGTCTTTTGTGACCGGCTTCTGAAACTGGCCAATAGGAACATGAGCTCGGTTTTCCTAGGTTCATCCATGTTGTAACATGTATCAGTACGGATGGCCCCAGACCTACGACTTAGGATGGTTCGACCTGTGATTTTTCAACTTTACCATGGTGAAGAAGCAATGCGCCTTCCGTAGAAACTGCACTTCGAATCTGGAATTTGGAATATGGATCTTTTCCCCAGGTCAGCAATATTTAGGATGACCCTTTCTTGTGATGCTGGGCTGCAGTGAGCCAAAGGTCTCCGTCCACCACAGGATCCCAAGGATAAACAAGCGAGCCACTTGCAACCATTCTGTTTTTCACATTCCATACAGTATTTGATAAATGACACAGGATACTCAACACTCTATTATCAAACAGGGTTTGCATTAGATGATTTTGCCCAACTATAGTCTAGTGGAAGGATTCTGAGTGCATTTAGCCTAGTGAGCTAGGCTAAGCAATGATATTCAATAGGTTAGGTGTCGTAAATGCATTTTTGACCTATTTTATTTTCAACCTACAATGGCTTTCTCGGGACATAACCCCATTGTATGTCAAGGAAGGTCTGTACTTGGTTGCTTTTTACAGCTGGATAATATTCTGTTTGTACGGGTTTATCATGCTTTATCTATCCATTCACCCGTTGATAGACATTTGGACTGTTTCTCTTCTGGAGCTACTGTGAATAATGCAGACGGGAACGTTCCTGTGCAGATTTTGCACATGTTGTCTTGAGGGTGATCTGTAACCAAGAGCAGGTAACATTGCCCAGGGGGTATCTGCGGGGGACACAGACCTCACCTCATCTCGTCAGTTCAGGACCCCTCCGTGCAGAGCTGGCGTTCAAATCCCCACTACTCTGACTGCAAGGTCTGTTTCTTACCTCCTTGCTGTACTTCCTCTAAGTCTAAAGACTAGAAAGGGAAGCTATTCTTTGCTTCACGCTCACTACTGTACTCTAGGTAAGACATTAGTCATGACATGTCCTAGCTGATCAC
This sequence comes from Mustela lutreola, assembly GCF_030435805.1. Classification (NCBI taxonomy): domain Eukaryota; kingdom Metazoa; phylum Chordata; class Mammalia; order Carnivora; family Mustelidae; genus Mustela; species Mustela lutreola. Next base: position 6,148,655 of record NC_081305.1, read on the forward strand.
AACATATGCTGTTTGAAAACCGCCAAGCCCGAAAGTGTGGCCTCCTGGAGAAACGATCTCGAGGGACACAAGGAAGTCCACCAAGTGTATCAGGACAAAGTTTTTCAGATGCCGCAGTTTCCTGAAACCACAGCAGAGCCCTAAGGAAGCCCCAGTACCTGAGTAGCATGCAGAACCGTATCATAGCACAGACCTACCCAGCACCTGTCCATTCCTCAGACATAGCAAACTCCATCTCGACTCCACGCATTTACCATTACATCTTCCACCAAAATGTTCCTTTCTTCTCTTCTTGGGCCACCTCCTACTCATTCTTCAGGGCTCATATGATAAGCCACTTTCCCAGGAGACATTTGAGGAGCTGTGCCCAAGGAAATAACAGCGACTGGAGAGAAAGCCCACTCCTCAGCCACCTCGGTGTGGAGCATCCTTTAAACGCACAGCCTTACAGGATTCCGGCGTGCAGCAGACACACCTGGTGTCCCACTGCCACCCCTTCACACCTACTGGAACTGGGAAAATCAGGGACACCCGGAAAACATACGGACACACATAAATGTGGAAACTCGGAGATGGAGGGTTAAAAAGAGACATGCAGAGTGAATATTCAGGAGTCTTCGGGAGCCTCATCGTCATCCTTCCCCCCAACAGCCATCAGCCATCCAAGCCCTCCTGACCGGGCTGAGACACCCTCCCTACCCTTCCCCGCATTAACCAGGCACTGTGCTCCGCACTGTGGGTACACAAAGACGGAGGCAGACGTCTAAAAGCCGAAATTGGAGGTGGCGGTAAGCGTAGACGTGCCCCCTGAAGCTGCAACAGTCGGACCGGGCACGCAGGGGACATTCGGGGAGCAACCCCGGCCCAGCGAGCGGCCTAGCGCAGGTGCGCACCGACGGGAAACCTGCGCATCGTAGAGACGCCGAGGCCTCCCGCCTTCCTAGAGAGGCCGGAAGTGGCTCCGCCGCGGGCCGGGCGCAGGGGCGGCGGCGGCGGCGGGCTCGCGAGGCCTGGGCTCGTGGCCGGTCGCGGTGCGCGGGTGCTGCCGGCGGGCGCCGCCGTGAGTGAGCCGGGGGCGGGGGCGCGGGGGGCGCCGAGAGCGGCTGCGCGCGGCGGCCGGCTGGGGCTTGCGGGGCGGGGGCGGGGGGGGGGGGGACAGGCGCCGAGGAGGGCGCCCCGGTGATGGCGGGAACCCCCGCCCCCTCCCAGCTCCCGGTCGGACTCGCGGGGCGCCGCGGCTTCCGAGAACGGGCCCCGGCCGCTGGCTTCTGTTTTGTTTTTCCTTGTTTGTTTGTTTGTTTTACCAGAGCAGCGCCAGCCCCGAGTTCCCCGCAGGCCCGTCTGGCTGGACGTGCCGGTTCCTTCTCCTCCCAGGGGTCCTGGGAATCCCACCTGCCCTGGGGGCCGGCGCTGCTGGTTCCCCATCCCGAGTGGGAATGTGAGGTTCGCGCTCACACTGAGCGTCTGTCTTGTAAAGAGGGAAATTTGAACAGAACGTCAGGGGCGAGTGGTGCGTGGTAGCGGCACAGGTGCCGGCTGTCACGGACGCTGTGAAGGTGGCAGGTAATGGCCCGCCGCATGGCCCCAGCCCCGGGGGCGGCCCCTCGCCTCCCGAAGAGCCCAGCCTTGGGGGTTCGCGGGCGCCCGTGGGGGGCGCAGTGCGTTTGGACTCTCGGTCCCTGCGCTCTGAACTGGGGGTGGTGCGACTGAGCCCTGCGTGGGCTCTGAACTCAGTGCAGAGTCTACTTGAGTTTCTCCTCCTCTCGCTCCTCCCCCCTGCCCCAGCGCCATCTCTCTCTCTCTCTCTCTCTCTCCTCCCTGAAAGAAGTAAATATCAAAAAACAAACAAAAAACCTAGGCTGGGGAGTGCTGCCCATCTGGCTTCAAGCCCTGGGTCTAGCTCAGCCACTAGCGCAGCCACTGAGAACCAGTTCTGGGTGAGGAGTTTAAGATTTTTTTTTTTTTCCTTCCAGTTAATGGAGATAATTGACATAACTTGTAGTTTGTTTGTTTGTTTGTTTGTTTTAAAGATTTTATTTATGTATTTGACAGACTGGAGATCACAAGTAGGCAGAGAGGCAGGCAGGGGGTGGGGTGGGGAAGCCGACTCCCCGCTGAGCAGAGAGCCCAATGTGGGGCTCGATCCCAGGACCCTGAGACCATGACCTGAGCTGAAAGCAGGGGCTTTAACCTGCTGAGCCACCCAGGCGTCCCATAACTCTGTAGTTTTAAGGTGTGCAATGTGATGGTTTGTTATACTGTGAAATGATGATCACAGTAAGGTTTGACAACATCTCAGGCACCTCACATAATTAGTGTTTTGTGTGTGTGTGTGTGTGTGCGCGCGCGCGCGCGCGCGCGCGCGCGCATTGCGCTGAGCTCTTAAGGTTCTAGGCTTGTCAACTTTCAAGTATGTAGTAGGGTGTTGTGGGCTGTAGTCTGGTATACTGCTATGTATTGGGACCCCAGAACTCATTCTGTCCTTACTGGAAATGTGTACACTTGACCAACATCTTATTTCACCCAGCTCCCAGCCTTGGGTCACCATGATGCTGTCCCCCTGGGGTATATGGACTTTCCACGTAACACTATGCCCTCAGCTAATTTTCTTCCCAAGTGTATCTGGCCTTTTAGGTTGTACACCTCACATCTCTTTTACCTGTGTCAGAGTTACTCCCCTTATCTTTACTAACTTAATCTTTATAGTTTTAACTGCTTGATATTAAGCACGAATAGTTTTCGGATCCCGAATGGAATTTGAACCACTATTTCTAAACCGTCTGGCCTCTGTATTTTCCTGATCTCGATACAGGAAGAACACTGTTCCGTTTTGCCTCTAGGTAGTACTTGCATAGTAATTTAAAACATACCACCACAGAGTTAAACCACTTGAAGCTGTTTTTATCATCCTTGAAGCAAACACAGTAAAATTTTATTTTTATGAAAGCAGTCTTCCATTCTCCTTTCTGCTCTGGGCTCCAGGGGCACGTAGATTTGTATATTGCATTATAATACCAGAGGGTTAGTAGCCTCATCATGATACTCGAACTCCAGGGATAAAGGAGCTGTGTGGGTAATCTAAGGTTCTTATTACTGATCTTTAGCATTTAATTAGGTCTTTGTAAATCTAAAGTACCCATAGTCATTTTTATGAGTTTTCTCATAACTTCCCTGTGCGATATCAACTTTATTACCCTCACTTTTATCTTAGTATTATCAAGAGGTCAGGTGGATTTAAATTTCATTTTTTCCTGTTTGTAATTAAGATTCCTTTTCCTCGATCATGTACTTAACTTTAACCCATATCCACTAGAACGAGTGCTCAGGTCAGATGTGACCTTCTACCCTCCACCCAGAGGAAGGCGGTTAGTCACGAAGCTGGGTTTTGAAAGAGCCTTAAAGCGATTGTGACTATCAACATCAACGGTGGCATGAGTGCCCAGCCCCCGCAGGAATCAGATGGTAACTAATTAATAAAGGAGAAGCCATAAAGTGGGTAAAAATCAGGCAGCTGGTTGAAGAAAAAGGGTGTCTGCTCTTCTCCCTTGCGGCATAGTGTTCTGAGGAGTACCTTGCAGTTTTCTGAGAAACGTGTCTACTGCATTTTTTTTCTGTGCTTATTGATACAGGGAGCTAGGGAGGGAGGAGCTGGGTTTTGCCCCCCTGGTGGTTAGGCTTCTTTTCCTTGCTGTTTGTCTTGCTAATCATTGCTTTTTCCTTACTCATCGACACCTTTCTTGCCTGACCGTCCTGATCAGGTCAGTATCCAAGTTCTTGCTTCAGATCATTATGGAATGAGTTCAGGGTAATGAGGAGTAACGTGAGTAGGCCTGGCAGGTACTCTGACGCGTTAATAATTTGAACTGGTACGTTCCCAGCGTGACTGATGTGCCCATGTGCACAATCACCACATTGTGGTCCTGTGACTGCACTGGAATGTGCAGTTTTAAAAACAAAGAATAATTAGAGATTAGGAAGAATTTCTGTTGCAGTTTTCTTTCTTTCTTTCTTTTTTTTTTTTTTTTAAGATTTTATTTATTTATTTGACAGACAGGGATCACAAGTAGGCAGAGAGGCAGGCAGAGAGAGAGGAGGAAGCAGGCTCCCTGCCGAGCAGAGAGCCCATGTGGGGTTCGATCCCAGGACCCTAAGACCATGACCTGAGCCGAAGGCAGAGGCTTTAACCTGTCTCAGTTTTCTTAAATGGACTCTGAGGCCTGGTGCATTTTCTGAATCCCTTCTCTTGGAATGCTTGTGGCGATATTAAGAATATCTTCAACTTTGTTATCTGGCATCCTGTTAATCAAAATAGAACATCTGTTAACCAAATGGAACATTTCGAAAAACCTGTGTGTGCTGTTTCAGTGAATGACTGCACACTCTTCAGACTTTACCTGGACGCTGCCCACTGGGCTGTAAGTCCCTCGCCAGCTCCCGTCCTGTCGTCAGCGCCGCTCCCTGGCATTTCTTTCTCACAGATGAGCCTCTAGCCCAGTCCCATCACCTTTACCTGAGATTCTTCGCTGTTTCCAGACTCCCTCCCTCCAGGAAGAGCTTGACCTTTAGCAAGGACCAAAGGGAACAGGCCTGTTCAGTAAACATAAAAGGCTTTCAGCTGCTCACAGAATAGAATCTACACTCCCCACCCCACCCCCCACCCATCCAGGAACTCAAAGGTGGCCCCAGGCCCTCCTTCCCACCTTAAACACCAGCACCCTGCTTTGGCTTCAGTTTGCCCACCAGCCACAGACCCACCATATGGCCTGCCTGTTGGTGTTCCTTTCCTTAATGATGCTCCCTCAGCATGTGGTAACCTGCCTGGGGGTCTCAGCCCACCGAGAACTCCCTGCTGTCCTGATTCACCCCTCAGTGAAGTCTTCTCTCAGACACCCTCCAGATTTCTCCCGACACCCACCCAGGTACTCCCACAGTACATTGTTGACACCGTGTTTACACTGTCGTATAAATAATCTTATTTTCTCCTTTTGGCCTCATAGTTTAGGTATTTGCAAAAGGCTCTCTCTCCATCCTAACTTCCAGAGAGCAGGAATTCTGTCTCATTTAACTCTTAGTTGTTTTCATCCCATGACCCAGAATCTGTTAGAAGAGAAGTTAAATGAAAATTGCAGTGTTTCTTGACAAACCTGATGATGAGTCTTAGACACCTCGGGGCTCTGTGTCACTTGAGCCCATGGTCTTACTGAGCTGGGTGTATTTCACAGTGGTCCCCGTCCTCCGTAATTTGACCGGATACTGGTTGAGCGTCTGCGACGTGATAGGTGGTGGTCCAGACTCCCCAGTGGAAAAGGTAGACGGTCTTAGTTCTCACGGAACTTAACGCTCTGTTGGAAGGAGAGCAGTGGTTAAAGGAAAAGTCAACAGATAATGTTAGGTTGCGAAATGTACCATGAAGAAACAAAGCAATATTGAAGGTGAGAAGAGCTCGAGCGTCTCTGATTGAGCAGATGACATTCAAGCAGACCTAAATGTTGAAGGGAAGAAGTCAGGGGTGAAGTGTCTCTGACTGACATGCACTGTGTTTGGAAATAGCCTCAGTGGCCTTCCCACCAACCGATTGCTGCAAGATGGACTGGTTAGCTTTCCCGGCCATCTGATGTCCTTAGCACGCTCAGCCGGAAGAACTTGTCAGGCTTTTTGCAACCCTGTGCCCTTGAGAGGGGTAATCATGGTATGTGGAAACGTAATAGAACAGCCCATCACCAGACTCTAGAGCTTGAAGATTAGGTGATTGGAGAAATGGGGTCATGGAGAGCCCATCGTATAGGGCTTTTTGCTGGGGCTTTGTAAGCCTCTGAGCTTATCATCAGCGCCCCTTTTTTGATGTAGCAGTATGTTGCATATTTCTTTCTTACAGGTCCAGCGATCTTTTGACTGCCACACATGGACTTCCAAAAATCCCCAAAGGAAACTGTCCTCATTACCGGAGGAGGTGGCTATTTTGGTTTCCGGTCAGTGCCTCAGTCACCCATGCCCATGGAATTATTTCCCTGATAGTTGCTGACATTAATACAGTATCAGCTTCTACATGTTGAAATAGTGTTAAACCAGAAATGAATTAGGTTGCCCACTGTGTGGTTGCTGAAATTCGGAACTACAGATGTATTCTACTTTAAGAAAAATTCTTTGTAAACATATCAAATTAGGGAGATAACTGGTGTCACCAAATCATGTGACAATAATAGTTATTCTTTTGCAACTTTATCATTCATAAATATGCCAAAGAACGGGTGGTAGTTTCTAAAACAGAGGGGGAAATATGGAACATGTAGATGCCATGGTATCAGAAGATCAAGCTTCTCAGTATAATCCGAGGAGATGTGTGGCTCCCCAGTTTTGAATCTTTGCATATTTACTTACAGAAGTAAGGGTTGCACCCGTGAGCATGTAAGGGGAGGGACTCAGGATAAGCCTAGAAGACGTGGATCAGCCCTACATCAATTGGTAAAATTATCTTACGCACTTTTCCTCAGGCATAGCTTACCAGTGATTCGATCTGACTTGCTTCTCATTTCAGCCTGGGCTGTGCTCTGAGCCAGAAAGGATTCCATGTGATTCTGTTTGACATCAGCAGCCCCGTTCATTCCATTCCCGAGGGAATCAAGTTTATCCTTGGAGACATTCGCCACCTCTCTGCCGTGGAGAAAGCCTTCGAGGATGTGGATGTCACGTGTGTGTTCCATGTTGCCTCTTACGGCATGTCCGGGCGGGAGCAGCTGAATCGGAGCCTGATTGAAGAAGTCAACGTTGGGGGCACAGACAACATCCTCCAGGTCTGCAGGAGGAGAGGGGTACCAAGATTCGTTTACACCAGCACTTTCAATGTCGTCTTTGGAGGTCAAGTTATCAGAAATGGAGATGAGTCTCTGCCTTACCTACCTCTTCACCTCCATCCCGATCACTACTCTCGGACCAAATCTATTGCAGAGAAGAAGGTGCTGGAGGCCAATGGTACCAGCCTGGTCAGAAGTGATGGCGTCTTAAGAACCTGTGCTCTGCGGGCGGCTGGCATCTATGGGCCTGGAGAACAGAGGCACCTTCCCAGGATAGTGAGCTACATCGAGAGGGGTCTGTTCAAGTTTGTGTATGGGGATCCTGGGAGCCTGGTTGAATTTGTCCATGTGGATAACTTGGTACAGGCTCATATTCTGGCCTCAGAGGCTCTGAAAGCTGGCAAGGGCCACATTGCCTCTGGGCAGCCCTACTTCATTTCAGATGGCAGGCCCGTGAACAACTTCGAGTTCTTCCGGCCTTTGGTTGAGGGCCTAGGCTACCCATTCCCATCTGTCCGCCTACCGCTGACCCTCATCTACTGCTTTGCATTCCTGACAGAAGTGGTTCACACCATCTTGGGTCAACTCTACAACTTCCAGCCCTTCCTCACCCGCGCAGAAGTTTACAAAACTGGCATCACACATTACTTTAGCCTAGAGAAGGCCAAGAAGGAGCTCGGTTACGAGGCTCAGCCATTTGACCTCCAGGAAGTAGTAGAATGGTTTAAAGCCCATGGTCATGGCAGAAGTCCTGGGAATCGTGACTCTGAATGTCTTCTTTGGAATTGGCTGATGGTCTTACTCTTGGCTCTAGCATTTCTCACATGGCTGCCTACCTCTGTGGTTCTGTCACTGTGCGGGAACTAGAAGTAAGCTGATCACACTTGCTGAGGTGGTTTTCAAGAAATACAGGTTTAAAATATCTATAGATCTAAATGTATCTGTATAGATACCTAGGTGGATAGACACAGATCTCTGGTAGCAAATTTTGGCTCTTCTAATTGCTACTTCAGAATAGATTCTTGGATCAGGTCTTCATTTCTTACCTTCTTACACTAATCCTGATGGGAGAAAATTAGAAGCAAAGACAAGTTTGAGATGTAGTTTCTTGTATCCTCTTTTAGATGAGTATGATAGAAGTGGCATTGGAGCCTTGGAGGCAGACTGAGGAAATCTGGAAATGTCTTGAGTGTCTCTGAGCCAAAAATGCACTTATTTCTGTTCCCTAACACTCTGTATCCACTGAAAATAGAATAAAATGTGCACTGATGGGGAATGGCAAAACACTAACAGGCTTGAAAATGTGTGAAAAACACCAAATTTGGGTCAGATCCCTACAGACCAACCCTCTGAGGAGATGGTGGCTGCTGAGAGGCGTTAGGATTTAGGAATTATTTTTTGCCCTTTAGGATATAAAGGTGTTATACCCGTGTGACCACGTGACAGTGTCTGATTTTTAAACAGAACTTTGTCTGACCTCATAGGATTCTTTTGAGGATTAAATTAGACAAGACCTGTAAAGTGCCACTCTACACACACAAGCCAGTGTTTTTAATATCGTTGCTATGCATTCCATGTGAGGGTTTTCTTCCTCAGGGGAATTCTGTTCAGAGGCTGCTGGTGCCACTCACCTTTCCAGAAGGTCTTTGTGGTGAGCCTTCTGAGTCCACAGCAAGCACATTTGAATATACTCAGTATTTGTAAAGTTTAGGTCTCTAAGCGTACATTGAAATTTAGGAAGCAGCTACAAATGTGATTAAGGAAGATGATGAAGCAGATGATGTTTGGAATTTAAAAATGAAACATAACTCTCAACCGATAGACTGGTTTCTCTTCCTGGAAGGACTTGGGTTGTCGGAAGGCAGCTTCTGGTGAAGGATGTTTTGAGCAATGGCGTTGCTGTCTCGCCACTCTTGAGGACTGCTGGGGAAGACATTCAAGGTGTCCAGGAACCAAAGCGAAAGGAAGACAAAGAACCTTTACCCGTTCCATGGTTCCAGCTTCAGAAAAGACAGCATTAAAGCCCGAGGCAGATGAATCGTTGCAGAAGGTTACGTTAGAGTCATGTTGGGATTATTTGTAGAAAGAGGAAGCTCGAGGAATCCTCCCTGGTAAATGCTGCCTGGGTGTTTGGGGAAAAGTGCTCAACTTGACACCAGAAGACCTGCACCATGAATGGAGATACTGTGTGACCCTAGTCCAGTATCTGAAGCCTCTTAGTTTCCTCACTCGGTAAATAGGAATGACTTGTCTTTGCCTTTTTTACAGACCCACCACCCAGCTCACAGGGTTTGTTGTGAGCACAAAATAAGATGTCGTGAAAATACTTTTAAGATATAAATTACAACATCACTATGAGGTAGTGGTAGTGTTCATTTTTGATAAAATGTTGTTGGAGTCTTTTCTAAAGTTGTTTTCTGACAGGGGAGAGGTAGGGAGAGAATCTCCAGTAGGCTCCACACCCAGCGCGGAGCCTGACATGGGGCTGGATCTCACGACTCTTGAGATCATGACCTGAGCCAGAATCAAAAGAGCTGGATGCTTAACCGACCGAGCCACCAGACACCCCTGTCTTAAGATTTTGCTTTAGTCTCGTGTCACCTTGTGTGAGCGCTTGCGGCATACCCAGTAGTCCAGGTGCTACAGGTCAGGCCAACTTAGAGCCCAGTAATGGCATGGTGTGCCCACACGAGGTCACTGAGAGAGTGGGTAAGTTCAGCTTATCCACGGTCATTGAGAGGCATTGCAGACTTTCAAATCATGTTTTGAACGAAGTCCTTTAAAAGAATGATAGGTACTTCTTAGTTTTCTTACACTAAGTACACTGAGTACAGTGGAGTTTTGATTGGTTTTGTTGTTTTCTATGATCAAGAGATACTCATGAGATTCAGGATGGCTAGACGGGGTCTGTTGGCATCCAGGCATGAGGGATTTGGCTATGCCGCAACATTTGACACCATTGTCCACGCTCTCCTTGAAACAGCTCATTCACTGTTAATGAACTCATTCTTGGTCTCTTTCCTTATATTAATTATCTCTTGTATTACTTCAAGACCTACTACAGATTACCCTAAGCCATATCTTAACAAATCACCCCCAGGACATATCCTAAAACAATAAACCTTATATCCCAGTTTTTATGGGTCAGGCACTTGGGTGCAGCTGAACTGGGTTGGTCTTGCATGGGGTCCCTCGTGAGGGTCATCTCATCATAATGTGGCACTACAGTCATCTGGAAGCCTGACTGAAGCCAGAGGACCACCCCCCCCATACACACACACACACACACACAATGGCTTATCCACATGATTGGAGGCAATCCACATGATTGGCAGGAGGCTCAGTTCCTCACCATGTAGGCATCTCCATCAGACTGCTTGAATGTCCTGACATGGTACCTGGTTTCCCACAGAGCAGGTAATCCAAGAGAGCATGCTGGAAGGTACAATGTCTTTCATGATTTGTCCTCAAAGGTGACATACTGTCACTTCACAATAGACTCCTTACACAGGGCCATCGTATTCAGTGTGGGAAGGACATACCCAAAGGTGTGAATACCAGAAGATGGGGAATGTTGAGGGCCACCTTGGAGGCTGGGCTCCTGGTTCCATCTTCGGAGTCATCTTTCCTTTTCCATAAAAGGTAGCCCGTATTCACACGTACGTCGCTTTCTCAGCCTGCTATCACCCAGTAGAGTATGGGAGGTCCAAAGACCTCTTTACATTTTGTAGTGTGTCTTTTTTCAGTCCAAGCTGGTAGTGTGCTGCCAGTGTAGTTATTTTGAACACTGTGTCTCCTGGGAGTCTTGCTCCACCTCACTCCATTAGCAAAGGTCACACCCACAAATTTCTTTGAGATAAGTCCTTTTCTACCTTGGGCTTCTGCTCAGGCTGCTGAGGGACAATAGCCTTAAGACTCTTAAAAGTTTTATTATTTGAACAACATTTTTAGGCACCCCCTCATGTCTCTCTGAAGTCTTAAAAGGTTTTATAGCCGCTACCTCAGTTGTGCACTGTCATTTCCACAATACCTGTGTATTGGCTACACAGGTTAGCCCTGTTCCATGTGGGAGGAGACTACCCAGGCCATAAAGACCAGGGGATAGAGAATCCTGGAGCCCGCTCCCCCACTCCTATGTCTGACCAGTTTCCTTGTCCTCTCCTCCGCTCTGGTGGTAAGTGGTAGCTGTCTTCAGGGCTCAGTACTAGACCTACTCTTCTAATACCGTAATTTCTCTGAGCCCCTGATCTTGTCCAAGTCCTTAGGTTTCATTTCCATCTCTATCCAAATACATACTACTAAACAGTTCCCGCCCAGACCATTCTGAGCTCCAGACCCATCTATCCAAGTCCCTCTCCACCTGGGTATGTCACACGCACCTCTCCACCAACATATCACACAAGTCCTCCCAATTCTTACAGGGTTTCTTTCTTTAGTAAATGTCACCAGTATCCTTTGAATTTCTTAGACCAGAAATCTGGATAACCTTCGATCCCTGCCTTCCCCTGACACACCTAACCCCCCTTGAAGCCCACTGGCTTTAACTTCTGCTCATACCTCAACATTGTCCAGTGAAACCTGTCTCTTCTTAACTCCAGTAATACCCTCCTTTCCACTGACATCCGCTCCTGCTCTCCTTCAATCCGTTCTCCATGGGCCAAGCAAAGTGATCCTATACGTAAATGTAGGTCACTTCCTTGCTCAAAACTCTTCTCAGGTATACGCTGAAAATCCTTAGTGTGAGCCCGAGGCAGGCCTAATTAGGTTGACTCTAGTAATCACTTCATATATGTATATAAAGTCCTTATGTTTTATGCCTAAAATATATACCATTTTTATTTTTAAAACGAAAACCCAGAGGAGTGATGTGATGCAGAGTAGCAGAGAGAGAAGCTTTTGGGGTTAGTTGTTTAGCCAAGGTAACCATTAAACCAGGGGGAAAATGATCAGAAACCAACAATTGCAGAACTCTGCCTTATGTATCCTTTACTACAGTACAAAGTGTGTGCAGACCCCAGACTCTTCCCCTGGCAGTTCCTGGTTCAGAAGGTCTGTGTGGGCTGGGAATGTGCACTCCAGGTGTTTCTTGTCTTCTGAGAAGGAGGTGAGAAATGCTGCCAGATACCAGCCACGTGCCCCCTTTGCAAGATGCTAAGGGGGAGGCTCCTGAATCCTCCTTGCTGTTCCCTCCTCGGGTGTTGTGGCGTCACGTGCTCAGCACCCCTCTGGTGAATGAGTAAAGGCAGGGAATGGGACTCAAAAAGGACTTTAGACTCCGGTGGCCTCCCACCTTCTCCTTTGTGCAGGTGCAGTCTTTGGTTGCCTAACCAGCCTGGCACACCTCTGTGTGGACTCCAGCCACCTGCAACCCACTGCTTTTGGCCAAAGGGCTCGTTCTGCAATCCATGTGGTTGGGCCTGGTTACCTGATCTTTTAGCACAGAATCACCATCTGGCATTGAAAATCTAACTGGGAATGGAGTCATCCAGTCCATGACGTTTCTAAGCTGTGCAAATTCATAAGATGTTATCCTTCTGTATGTTAGAACTTAGGCGCACCCGGAAAGATCGCTTTGTTGCTGGAATCAAGTAATTGCAGATGGCGCAAAACCTAGCTCACTACAAAGAAATTACACATAGTAAAGTGACTTGGGCAAGTGTCTTTCAGCCAACAAGGGGTTTAGGTGCAGTGATCGGCAACATTTATTTTTAACAGAGCTGGTTGAAGCATGAAAGTAATGGAAAAATTTCTTCATCGCTAATATGTAGGATTTTCATCCTGGCGGATATTCTAGGTGTCTTTTCCTCCAGTCTTCCAGGGAGCCTAATTCCAGATCTAAGAGTGAAATAATTTCTTGCCAATACCTATTTTTAAGTTCTGTTATGTGAACGAGTTGATGTGCACCCCGAACCATCCCCTACGTGCTCGTGTCCCGAGTAGCTAATAGTGGTTTGAAGCGCTGCCCAGCTGTTTGGAGGAATTATTTGCTTTGTTGCTGGGGCAATTAGAACACACACACCCCCGCCCCGAGCTGTGGTCAAGTAGCTTCCGTTGGGATTTTGCTCCTAGGTATGTTCAACACTGGGATAATGATGAATATTACTGCCACCCTTGTTGACTAAGTTACTCAAAGACAGCCATTCTTGGGATGCCGGGTGGCTCAGTTAAGCATCTGCTTTCAACTCAGCTCATGATCCTGGGATCTTGAGATCAAGCCCTGGTTCAAGTTCCTTATTCGGCAGGGAGCCTGCTTCTCCCTCTCTCCTTGCCTGTTGCTCCCCCTGCTTGTGTTCTGTCTCTGTGTCAAATAAATTATAATTCTTTTTTAAAAAGACAATAAATCTTAATTTATTGTTAATTAGCTAATTGCTACTACTTGTTGACCATTTACCATGTGTTAGACTGTCTATATTTCTTAAGCTTATTTAGTTCTCTCAGTGACTTTTTATTTTAAAGATTTTATTTATTTGAGATAGAGTGTGAGTGAGTGAGCATGAGTTGGGTGGGGCAGAGAAAGAAGCAGACTCTGTGCTGCTGTGAGCAGGGAGTCTGATGCAGGCTGGATCCCAGGACCCTGAGATCATGACCTGAGCCAAAGGCAGATGCTTAACTGACTAAGCCACCCAGGTGCCCCCCCCCAATTACTTTTTTTTTTAATTTTATTTTGTTTTATTTTTCAGTGTTCCAAAATTCATTGCTTATGCACCACACCCAGAATTCCTTGTAATACGGGCCCTCCTTAATACCCACCACCAGGCTCACCCTACCTTCCAACCCCCTCCCCTCCAAAACCCTCAGTTTGTTTCTCAAAGTCCACAGTCTCTCATGGCTCATCTCCCTCTCCAATTTCCCCCAATGCACTTTTCCTTTCCATCTCCCCATGTCCTCCATGTTATTCCTTAAGCTCCACAAGCAAGTGAAACTATATGATAATTGACTCTCTTTGCTTGACTTACTTCATTCAGCATAATCTCCTCCAGCCCATCCAGGTTGATACAAAAGTTGAGTATTCATCCTTTCTGATGGAGGCGTAATACTCCATTGTATATATGGAACGTATCTTCTTTATCCATTCGTCTATTGAAGGGCATCTTGGCTTTATCCGCAGTTTGGTGACTGTGGAATTGCTGCTATGAATATTGGGGTACAGATAGCCCTTCTTTTCACTATGTCTGTATCTTTGAGGTAAATACCCAGTAGTGCAATTGCAGGGTCATAAGGTAGCACTATTTTTAATTTCTTAAGGAATCTCCACACTGTTTTCCAAAGTGGCTGTACCAACTTGCATTCCCATCAACAGTGTGAGAGGATTCCCCATTCTCCACATCATCTCCAGCATATGTTTTTACTGTCTTGTTGATTTTGGCCATTCTGACTGGTGTAAGGTGTTATCTCAATGTGGCTTTGATTTGCATCTCCCTGATGGCCACTGATAATGAACACTTTTTCATGTGTCTGTTAGCCATTTGTATGTCTTCTTTGGAGAAGTGTCTGTTCATGTCTTCTGTCCATTTTTTTTAAAGATTTATTTATTTATTTATTTATTTATTTATTTGAGAGATCACAAGTAGGCAGAGATGCAGGCAGAGAGAGAGAGAGAGAGAGAGAGGAGTAAGCAGGCTTCCTGCTGAGCAGAGAGCCCAATGTGGGGCTCGATCCCAGGACCCCGGGATCATGACCTGAGCCGAAGGCAGAGGCTTTAACTCACTGAGCCACCCAGGCGCCCTTCTGCCCATTTTTTAATGTGATTATCTGTTTCATGTGTGTTGAGTTTGAGGAGTTCTTTATAGATCTTGGATATCAGCCCTTTGTCTGTAGTGTCATTTACGAATATCTTCTCCCATTCTGTGGGTTGCCTCTTTGTTTTGTTGACTGTTTCTTTTGCTATGCATAAGCTTTTGATCTTGATGAAGATCCAAAAGTTCATTTTCTCTTTTGTTTCCTTTGCCTTTGGGGACATATCTTGAAAGAAGTCGCTATGGCCAATGTCGAAGAGATTACTGCCTATGTTCTCCTTTAGGATTTTGGTAGATTCTGGCTTCACATTGAGATCTTTTATCCATTTCAAATTTATCTTTGTGAATGGTGTAAGAGAATGGTTGAGTTTCATTCTTCTATACATAGCTGTCCAATTTTCCCAGCACCATTTATTGAAGAGACTGTCTTTTTCCACTGTATATTTTTCCTGCTTTGTCAAAAATTACTTGACCATAGAGTTGAGGGTCCATATCTGGGTTCTCTACTCTATTCCATGGTCTATGTGTCTGTTTTTGTGCCAGTACCATGCTGTCTTGGTGATCACAGCTTTTTAATAGAGCTTGAAATCAGGCAATGTGATGCCCCCAGTTTTGTTTTTCTTTTTCAACATTTCCTTAGTAATTCAGGGTCTCTTCTGGTTTCATACAAATTTTAGGATTGTTTGCTCCAGCTCTTTGAAAAATGCTGGTGGAATTTTGCTCTGACTGGCATTGAAAGTATAGATTCCTCTAGGCTGTATAGACAGTTTAACAATGTTTATTCTTCCAATCCATGAGCATGGAATGCTCTGCCATCTTTTTGTGTCTTCTTCGGTTTCTTTCATGAGAATTCTGTAGTTCCTCCAGTACAGATCCTTTACTTCTTTGGTTAGGTGTATTCCCAGGTATCTTATGGTTCTTGGTGCTATAGTAAATGGAAGCAATTCTCTAATTTCCCTAAATTCTCTAATTTCTAATTTTCATTGTTAGTATATAAGAAAGCAATTGATTTCTGTATATTAATTTTGTATCCTGCCATATTACTGAATTGCTGTATGAGTTCTAGTAGTTTGGGAGTGGAGTCTTTTGGGTTTTCCATATAAAGTATCATATCAACTGTGAAGAAAGAGAGTTTGACTTCTTTGCCAATCTGAATACATTTTATTTCTTTTTGTTGTCTGATTGCTGTTCCTAGGACTTCCAGTAATATGTTGAACAACAGTGGCGAAAGTGGGGATCTTTGTCATGTTCCTGATCTCAAAGGGAAGGCTGTCAGCTTTTCCCCATTGAGGATGATATTTGCTGTGGGTTTTCATAGATAGATTTTATGAAGTTGAGGAATATTCCCTCTATCCCTATACTTTAAAGGGTTTTAATCAGGAACAGATGCTGTATCTTTTCAAATGCTTTTTCTGCATCAATTGAGAGGACAATATGGTTCTTTTCTCTTCTTGGTTTGTTCTGTCACATTGATTTGCAAAGGTTGAACCACACTTGCATCCCATGTATAAATTCCACCTGGTCATAGTGTATAGTCTTTTTAATGTATTGCTGGATTCTATTAGCTACGATCTTTTTTTTTTTAATTAAATTTATTTATTTTCAGCATAACAGTATTCATTATTTTTTCACCACACCCAGTGCTCCACGCAATCCGTGCCCTCTATAAATACCCACCACCTGGTACCCCAGCCTCCCACCCCCCCCCACCACTTCAAACCCCTCAGATTGTTTTTCAGAGTCCATAGTCTCTCATGATTCACCTATTAGCTAGGATCTTGTTGAGAATCTTGGCATCCATATCATCAGGGAAATTGGTCTGAAACTCTCCTTTTTTGGTGGGATCTTTGCCTGGTTTGGGGATCAAGGTAATGCAGGCTTCATAAAAAGAGTCTGGGAGTTTTCCTTCTATTTTTTGAAAGAGTTTCAGGAGAATGGGTATCATTTCTTCTTTGAATGTTTGGTAGAATTCTCCAGGGAATCTGTCAGGTCCCGGGCTCTTGTTTTTTGGGAGGTTTATGATCACTGCTTCAATCTCGTTACTAGATATTGGTCTATTCAGGTTATCGATTTCTTTCTGATTCAGTTTTGGAAGTTTATAGGTTTCTAGGAATGCATCCATTTCGACTAGGTTGCTTACCTTATTGGCATGTAACTGTTGATAACAATTTCTGATGTTTGTTTCTCTTTCCTTGGTATTAGTCGTGATCTCTCCCTTTCCATTCATAATTGTATTAATTTGGGTCCTCTCTCTTCTCTTTTGGATTAGTTTGGCCAGGTTTACCGATCTTGTTGATTCTTTCAAAAAAACAGCTTCTAGTTTTGTTTTTGTGTTTTACTATATTTCTAGTTTCTATCTCGTTGATCTCTGCTCTAATCTTGATTATTTCCCTCCTCCTTTGTGGGGTTGGCTTAATTTATTGTTGGTTCTTTAGTTCTTTTAAGTTGTAAAGATCGCTGGTGTACTCTGGATCTTTCAATTTTTTTTTTTTTTTTTTTTTGAGTGAGGGTTGGATAGCTATGTGTTTCCCCCTTAGGACCGCCTTTGCTGTATCCCATAGGTTTTGGACCAAAGTGTCTTCATTGTCATTGGTGTCCATGAATTCTTTAAGTTCTTCTTTATTCCTAGTTGATCCAAACATTCTTAAGGTGGTATTTAGCTTCCAGGAGTTTGAATTCCTTCCAAACTTTTTCTTGTGGTTGAGCTCCAGTTTCAAAGCATTTTGGTCTGAGAATATGCAGGGAATAATCTCAATCTTTTGGTATCGGTTGAGCCCTGATTTTTGACTCAGTATGTGGTCTGTTCTGGAGAAATTTCCATGTGTGCTTGAGAAGAAAGAGTATTCCATTGTTTTAGGGTAGAATGTTCTGTATATATCTATGAGGTCCATCTGGTCCAATGTGTCATTCAACACTCTTGTTTCTTTATTGATTTTCTGCTTGGATGATCTATTACTGAGAGTGGTGCGTTAAGATCTACTATTAATGTGTTCATATCACTATGACTCTTTATCTTGATTAACAGTTGGCTTATGTAGTTGGCTGCTCCTGTGTTGGGGGCATAAATATTTACAATTGTTAGATCTTCCCGGTGGATAGACCCTTTAAGAATGCTGTAGTGGCCTTTGTATCTCTGACTACAGTCTTTACTTTAAAATCCAATTTATCCGATATGACAATCACTACCCCAGCTTTCTTTTGAGGCCCATTGGCATGAAAGATGCTTCATCCCTTCACTTTTAGTTTGGATGTATCTTTAGGTTCCAAATGGGCCTCTTGTAGATAACATATGGATGGGTCCTGTCATTGTATCCAGTCTGCATCCCTGTGCCATTTTATGGGAGCATTTATGCCATTCACGTTGAGAGTGATTATTGAAAGATTTTTTTTTTTAATTGACATCATGTTGCCTGTGAAGTCCTGGTTTTTATAGGTTGTCTCTGTAAATTTGTTCTATGTCACTCTTGGGTTCTTTCTTCTTTTATAGAACCCCCCCCCTTAATATTTCATGTAGTGCCGGCTTGATGGTCACATACTCTTTTAACCCTTGACGATCTTGGAAGCTCTTTATCTCCCTATCCATTTTGAATATCAGCCTTGCTAGATCAAGTATTCTTGGCTGCATGTTCTTCTCATTTAGTGTTCTGAATATGTCTTGCCAGCCCTTTCTGGCTTGCCAGGTTTCTGTGGATAGGTCTGACGCTATTCTGATGGACCCTCCGCTGTACGTAAGGAATCGCTTCCCCCTAGCTGCCCTCAGGAGCTCTTGTCTAGAATTATGATTCATCAGTCTCACAATTAAGTGTCTTGAGGTCTTTCTAGATTCGTTGATCTTTCAGTCTCTAGGACACGAATGCTGGCTCCATTCCCCAGATTGGGAAAATTTTCATCCAGAATTTGTTCAACTATATCTTCTAGTCTTCTGTCTTTTTCTACCCCCCTCAGGGATCCCAATAATTCTGACACTGCAACATTTCATGGCGTCATTTATTTCCCTAATTCTGTTTTCATGGTTTCTAAGCTGTTTCTTCCAGGCCTCCTCCTGATTGTTTTTCTCTATCTGTTTGTCCTCTAGATCACTATTTCTGTCTTCTGCCTCCGTTACACTAGCTATTAAGAGTATTTAGATTAGATTGGATCTCATTGATAGCATTTTAAACTTCTTCCCAGGCAGCTTTCACTTCTGCCCTTAGAGATTCTCTGTTGTCACTAACGGGTTTCTCCAACCTAGCCATTGCCTGAATAACTGTTACCCTGAATTCCCTTTCCAACATACTGTTTGTATCCATGTCCAATAGTTCTGATGGAGAGAACACAGTCTCTGAATTTTTCCTTTGATGTTCTTCCTCCTAGTAATTTTGGTGACAGGTGGTTGAGGGGGAGAAAGAGCTGAATTTATCAACCACAATCCAGGCAAGGTGCACCCTGGAATGCTTCTGAGCAATCAGAAGTCACCACTCTCCACTGGTATCTTCTGCCCCCGTAGAGATCCGGAAGTGTATAATCCTACATCTCAGGCTGATTTCATGGGTAGTCAGAGTGTTCTGGTAGATAATTAGTTCACTTGAGGGGACTGTTGAAACAGGGTCTCCTGGGGTGCCTGGGTGGCTCAGTGGGTTAAAGCCTTTGCTTTCGGCTCAGGTCATGATCCCAGGGTCCTGGGATCGAGCCCCACATTGGGCTCTCTGCTCAGCAGGGAGCCTGCTTCCTCCTCTCTCTCTGTCTGCCTCTCTGCCTACTTGTGATCTCTGTCTGTCAAAAAAATAAATAAATCTTTTAAAAAAAGAAAGAAAGAAACAGGGTCTCCTACTTCTCCACCATCTTGTGTCTGAATCGCTGTCAATTACTTTTAAAAGTAGGTACATTTATTATCACCTGTTTACATGTGAGGAAATGGAGGTTTAGAGAGATGGAGCATCTTACCCAAGGTCACCCAAGGTCATTCATCTAGGGAGCAGCAAAGCTCAGATTTGAACCGGGTCCACTTGGATCTGCGCAAAAAAAGTTAAAAAACTTTTTTTTAAATATTTTATTTATTTATTTGACAGACAGAGATCACAAGTAGGCAGAGAGGTAGGCAGGGAGCCTGATGTGGGGCTCCATCCCCGGATCCTGGGATCATGACCTGAGCCTAAGGCAGAGGCTTTAACCCACTGAGCCACCCGGGTGCCCCTGGACACCAAACTCTCGATGGCCATGTCTGCAGTGGCTTTTAGGGTTTTAGTTTGACATAAATTCAAGGCCAGAAGTCACCCAGCCACTCTTTTCCATGAAAATACTATTTTATTAGTTGCAAGAAACACTGAACTTGTACATTGGGTCACAATGGTGACACAATGGTACACAAACACCTAGTTCTGTCCACAAGGAAATTATTTCACCATATAAATGGTAAAATGTGTGTGTGGGTAGGTCAGTTAAGCAGTGCAGCACTTGTAAGCCTTAATAACTCCTAGAACATCCTGCATGAAGAGTTGATTTGTTTTTGCACCTAATCCCATACAGGCATTGGGCATAATGTACCTGTGCTAATCTCTCCCCAAATAGCATCTTAAATCCCATTTTGGGAGCAGAGCCCAAGAATTACCCTCTGCTGATTGACTTTGGCTTTCGCCACAGTCTCTTACACCATTCTGGGTACAGAGCACGAGCCTAATAAAAACCTGCCAAAGGAATGAACATCTGAAGTCCAACTTGTTGGGCTATCCTTAAAGGATTCAGTTCTCCTACAGGTGTATTTTTTCAAAACACTTCCGAGGGGACATTTCTCTAAGCCCTGGGAAGACCTTAGACCTTTGGGCCAAGTGGAAAAGAATTATTAGGTGGTGGGTGATCACAGACGCTCAGTGCTCAAGGAACATGTGCCCGTGCTTGCCCAGCCCTACATGGGGTCCACCTTTTATTTGCACTTGACTTTGAAATGACCTTTGAAATTACCTTTGTGGAGGTAAATAATTCCTAGTCCTCTCACAGCAGAGCTGCGTCAGTGAGGGAGCGTGGAGGCCCCTTTGTAGCCTGCAAAGCATCGGGCATACAGATTCTCAAAATGAACCGCTGTTCTGCTGGGGGAGGCAGAAGGTTCTGGAGGGGGAGAAGAGGCAACCTCTAGCTGAGCTTGAGACATCCAGCCAAAGGCTCCGTGAAAGCTGAACCATGTGGGACTGGAGCATAGGGAGAACCGGATATTCACCCAGGGAAGGGGGAAATGAAGATGTTGCCTTGACTGCGTGTCCTGCAACGGGCGCTGGTGCGCTTCCTGTGGCTTTAATCAAGACCTCAGCTCGGTGGTTTCTTGAGCTCTAAAGTTCCAGAGGCTTGTTTAGAAGTTGGAGAGCAGATCGCCCTCCATTAGAGGAAAAAATGGTCAGCTGTGTCCGGCTGCTTTACGTTCTGTTGTGTTTCTTTTTCTTTTTCTTTCTTTTTTTTTAAGATTCTTATTTATTTATTTATTTGACAGAGAGAGAGAGAGAGAGAGAGAGAGAGCGATCACAAGTAGGCAGAGAGGGAGGGGAAGCAGACTCCCCGCTGAGCAGAGAGCCCGACTCAGGACTCGATCCCAGGACCTTGAGATCATGACTTGAGCTGAAGTCAGAGGCCTAACCCACTGAGCCACCCAGGCACCCCCATCCTGTTGTGTTTCAACAGTCACAGTGGTGTGTCTTTGTTCTAAATCAGGCAGGCTGGAAAACCAATTCGGAATGGAGTATCAGTTACTGCGAGTTCTGTACACTCAGAATACCCTTTTTTAGGTGGGGTTTTGTGCTTTTTTTTTTTTTTTTTTTTTTTTAGTTTTAAAGTAACTGCAACCAGTGCACCAATATGTAAAAAGTAAAAACACTGCAGGTAAAGCCAAAAAAACGCTCTTACCCGTGTGTTCCAAATTCTGCACGTGTACAGATGTGTATAGTGGCTAGGGCTGCAGTAGTCATTTTTCTGCACACTGTCGCTTCCTGCCCTACAGTTCCTTCTGCTGATTGTGTTTCTCCTTAAATAGTGCGTCACAGGGTGCCCGGGTGGTACAGTTGGTTAAGTGTCCAACTCTTGATTACGGCTCAGGTCGTGATATCGGAGTCCTGGGATCAAGCTGGGCTCTGCACTCGGCAGGGAGCCTACTTCAGATTCTCTCTCCCTTTCCCTCTGTCTGTGCACTGCACCCCCATCCCCGACACATGCTTGCACTCTCTCTCTCCATCTCTTTTTCTTTCTTTCTTTCTTCTTAATTTTATTTATTTACTTGACAGAGAGATCACAGGTAGGCAGAGAGGCAGGCAGAGAGAGAGGAAGAGAAGCAGGCTCCCCGCTGAGCAGAGAGCCCAGTGCAGGGCTCGATCCCAGGACCCAGGGATCATGACCTGAGCCGAAGGCAGAGGCTTTAACCCACTGAGCCACCCAGGCACCCCTTTTTTTCTTTTTTTAAATATATCATGATACTCTGCTGATAATAGTGTATATTCCTTATTTGCCAACACAGGAGGTGTGCTGGTGTATAATATGGTGACTACATGTCACCATTTGGCAAGGACCATTCCAATTTTATTCCTGTATTCTCATTCTAATTTTTAATAGTGCTCCCTGGCTTTCGAATGTGCCCCATTTTCTATAATAAATGGAATGGTTACTCTATATAGATGATCTTGAAATTATATGAAGAATTAAATATTTTTCCATAATATATGTATTAGAAGCTATTAGGAATTGGTTTTAAAGGGAAAAAATACTGTTTTGCACATGTACAGTAGGCTCAAACAGGAAATCCTAACTTCTGAGTATGCAGCAAAATTTTACCACTCCTGAAATATCAGTAAGAAGTTACCTAGGTAAGGGAAATTTTAGGTACCTGTCTTTAGCAGTGATCCTTTGATCTAGCTAGCTGCAAAACACATTTTCTGGTGGAAGAGAAGGTAATTTGACACGTGGGAGTGTACAAGCCACCCCTGGCACTATATTTCATTGAATACTGGGAACTAAAAAAGAAAGCCACGACGCAAAACATATTTGAAGGAATTTTTCTGCAGCACAGGCAACAAAAAGCTAATCTCAGTAAAACTTGGTAAAAGTCATGCAGCAAACTATATAGTACATTGGAATAAATTCCTCTGCCAGCAGCCATCGTGCATGTAGAAAAATAAATATTTCAGTTAATATTGGTACAAATTATGCAGCACAATGATACACTTGAAAGAATTCCAATATCAACCTTGTGAATGCTGTAAAATAAACTATTTTGCAGAATACTATAGGATTCAAGCAACAAGGAAAACAGTCCAGTGAATTCAAATGGGCTTGCTATTTCAGGAAACAGAGCATTGTGACTCCAAAAGTATTTGTAAACTGCATCATAAATGTTTTACTCTTTGTTTTCTCAAAACCGCACGCCCTGAGTACGGGTAATTCTCCCTGTGACTGCCCATCACTGCACTGGTAGTAGAGTCGGCAGTTGCTTCCAAAGATGCATTGTCCTTCGCAATATTATGGTGCTTATTCCTGTGATTTCAGCGTCTCCAACTTGGGAAACGATCCGCAAGGCTGGCTCAGGCCAGCACGATCGCAATGGAAGTGTTCAGAGCAGGTGGCACGACTGCCCCCGCCCCCACCCCCCAGTCTGCCCAAGAAGCTAGAAGCTCCCCAGGTGTGGGAAGAGCTCTTGATCTAAGTCCTCATGAGAACTTCACTCCTGACCTGGGGTTGTGCTCTGTCTACCTCTCCCATCTCCCTGCCGAAGTCACCAGCATGACTCCTGGGGGGAGGTCCGTGAGCTGGGGGGTCTGATGCCTGGATTGCCTTTCTGTGCCCCACATTGGGCGCACACTCTGGGCTGTGCCCGGGCTCCCAGGGAGAAGCTGTGACAGGTCAGCTCACCTTTGTTGGATAGGACCACTGACATCTGTGTGTGGTACTTCTGGACACCACGGCCTCGTGGAATGGGTCTTCCTGATGACCCATGAAGTAGATCTCCTGAAGTAGATCTACCCAGTTTTTTCTAGAGCTGCGCGGTATTACATGGTGCACACACGCCCCTGTTGATACAGCCATTGCCTCAGTGGTGCTGACTCCGTTTTCTGCTTGGCCGCTTAGCAAACAGCACCATTGTGAATCCTCTGCGACACGTCTCCAAATGAGTCCCAACGGTAGACCCCCAGAAGTGGGACTCAACTGTTAATAGATGCTACCACTTCACACGTGCCTTTAGATGCTCATTTAAAACCTTCCCTCCCAGTAGCTTAAATAAGCAAGGGTTGGTGGTTCTCATTGCTGCAGAGTCCAGAAGTCAGCAGGTATAGGATGGTGACCTCAGGGACCAGGCCCCAACTTTCACACCGTTAGGCCTGCCTTCTAATGTCCTTGCTGAGAGGGTGGCTGGCTGCATGTCTAGGTGTCTCCATGGCCAAGAAGGAATAAGAAGATAAGAAAAAAGCCTCTGGAAAGCCTACTTTGCAGTTTCTTCTTGTGCCTGTTGACCAGAACGGAGACCCATAGCTACTCCTAGACTAACTCTGAAAGGTGGGTAGGGTGTGGGGGGGGCGGGATGGGCACCTTGTTCACTTGTTTTCTGAAGTGGCCATACAAATTTACCTCCCCTCCCCCGCCCAGAGTTCCTAGCTCCCTGATACCATTGTCCATATTTTCTCACGTATAAATCTCTGCCAATCTGATGAGTACAAAATGGTTAATTTTTTTTTTTTTTTTGAGTTTTACCCTTCTGTGATTACTACCAAAGATAACATCTTGTCAGGTATTAGACGTTTGGGTTTTCCAGGTGAATTACACTTCTCTGTCAGTTTGCTCATTTTTGTTTGGACTTGTAGATGTATTCTGGGTCTTATATTTTACCAGAGGAGACATGGATAGGTTCTTAAACATTTGCCTTTTAGCCTTGTTCCAATTGTCTTTTCAGTTAAACAGTACTTCTGATTTAGATTCTGATCCATCTTTTTGGTAGTTATTTCTTTTAATATTTGTGAAAACCTTTCCCATTCCAAAGGGGAAAATATTTCTTTTAATACTCTTAAAGTTTTAGTTTTTACCCTTCTACTGGCAAGGTCAAGGCTGGCGTTCCCCTTGACCTTGCTTATCTTCTACTTTACCTTTGTCTGGTATTTAGTGGTATGAGTGATAGGAAGTAAATTTGTAACTTGAGGTTTTCTCAATGACCAGTCCTCTCAACATAATGGGATTACTCATCCCACTAACCTCTCCTTCCTTCCTCCCCGCTTCTCATTTCCCGTTTCTCTCCAAAACTTCTCTCAGGTTGACTGATTCATACCTTTCACTGTGGAGATAACATAGTTTCAATTATTACGGATTTATAAGGTCTTTTGTATTTGCTAGGACATATGTCCCCCTTCTGATTTCCTTTCAAAATTGTCAGGGTATCTGCATACATTACTGATGTGACTTTTGAAATCAGCTTATACAATTCTATGAAAATGTTCCCTTCAGCTCTGCCTCCTGCCCACAGACCCGTGTGCTCCGCATGGGGCCACCTGCAGTCCTGTCCTGAGCCAGCTTGTCCCCATGGTCCACCTTCTCCCTGGGTCCTCAGAGGGCAGCACCCATACCTTCTATTACGTGTTGAAAACGGGCGTGGACAGTTGTAAATAAATGCTTTGTGGCTTTTCTTGTGAACCTTTAGGAAAAAAAAAATCCGAGTACAAGGGAACCCCGTGGTTCAAACTGGGGTTTTTCCAGGGTCGACTGTGGTTCTCTCACCCCACCCCCTGGGCTTGGTCAATATTTGTAAATGTGCTCGAACAAAAGCAGCGCTCTCTGGGTAAGAGCTCAGCTGGGTTTGCGGGAGCATATGTGCCGTGATCAAACTTCTGCCTCAGATTACTCAGATTCTGTTTGTCCTTATTTTGTCGCTTTAAACTGTAATCTCCAGAGCAAGAGCTCTTTGTCCCTGACTGCAGTTGTGAACTTGTTTCTCTCCCCTTGTTTCTCTCCCCGAGTCTGCGACTGCAGTGTTCTGGGTCCTTATTCTTGTTACTAGTGTAAAATGTTACTGTTAGGGGTACCTGCCTTGCATTGTAATTTATCTGATATTAACAAGCTACTGGGGCTGTGTTTTTATTAGAGTTTGCCTGGTACATCTTTTTTGTATAACTTTATTTTTCTTCCCTTTTTTTTTTTTTTTTTTGGAAGTAAAATAGAAAAAAAAATTATATTGATGCAAAAGGAACAAAACTTTAAAATTTTTTTTAAAATATTTACTTGTTTATTTTAGAGAGAGCGCACATGTAGGGTGGGGGACTAGGAGAGGGCGAGAGCAAGAATCTCAACCCCGCTCTGCGCTTGACTCCCCCGACCCTGAGATCACAACCTAAGCCAAGACCAAGAGTGGGCGGCTCAGTGGGTTAAAGCCTCTGCCTGTGGCTCAGGTGATGATCCGGGGCAGGCTCTCTGCTCAGCAGGGGGCCTGCTTCCCCCTCTCTCTCTGCTTGCCTCTCTGTCTACTTGTAGTCTCTGTCTGTCAAATAAATAATAAATAAATAAATCTTTAAAAATAAATAAATAAATAAAATGTTTAGGCATTAGAGAAGTTTTATTTGAACCCAAATTAGGACAGCTGCCAGGATACAGAATCTTCACAAAGAAGAGAGTGCTCCAAGGAAGGAACTTTCTTTTGGTGAAGGGTTATATATATTTTGTTCTGTTTTTTGAATATTTTTTTTATTTCACACACACACACACACACACACAGAGGAAGAGAGAGTGCTTGCTTGAGAGCCTAAGCGGGGGGTGGGGGGGGGAGCAACAGAGGGAGAAGCAGACTCCCTGCTGAGCAAGGACCCGCCCCCACCCCCACTGTTGGACTCCGTCCCAGGACCCTGGGATCATGACCCCAGCTGAAGGCAGACACTTAAGGATTGAGCCACCCAGATGCCTCTTGTTTTGTTTTACATAAAGAATTACAGAGCACAGTTAAGCATCTGCCTTCAGCTCAGGTCATGATCCCAGGGTCCCGGAATCAAGTCCCACCTCGGGCTCCTGCTCGGCAAGGAGCCCGCTTCTCTCTCCCCCTGCCTGCTGCTCCCCTACTTGTGCTCTCTCTCTCTATATCAAATAAAGAAATAAAATCTTTTTTGAAAAGAGTTAGAAATCATCATAAGGAAGGATGTGCCAGAATGTTAAGAGACTTGATCTTATGTTGTCGGGAAACAGGGAGGGGTGTGTGTGTGTGTTCTCTTTGTATTTGCAATGTTCCTTTTTGGTTATTATTATTATTTTTTTAAGATTTTATTTATTTATTTGACAGACCGAGATCACAAGTAGGCAGAGAGGCAGGCAGAGAGAGAGAGAGAGGGAAGCAGGCTCCCTGCTGAGCAGAGAGCCCAATGTGGGGCTCGATCCCAGGACCCTGGGATCATGACCTGAGCTGAAGGCAGAGGCTTTAACCCACTGAGCCACCCAGGCGTCCCTGGTTATTATTTTTTAACAAAGCCAACGTACATGTGTTTGGGGCAGAAATACAGTCCATGCTTTGCGGTCTTGCTGAGTCCTTTGGATCCAGATAAATGTTAAAATACAGCTTCCCTGAGCCCATGAGCACGGCCCACAAACGTTAACAATTGAAAATTTCCTTTCTCCCATAATGGCATTTTCTCACTACCCAGAAATATTAGCTGCTACAAATTTGTGCTGTTTCTTCTAGCCTTCATCCATGGTCTCTATCCCTCCCTTCTTCCGATGCCCCTCCCTGGGCTCTCTCCCTCACTGATTTTTTCACTATTACTATTCTCCTGTGTAAGTGCTCACCCGCGGACCCGACAGCTGGGCTATGCCTGCACCCGGTCCTGGTAGAGCAAGCCGAGTTGTACGTTCCTACCAAACTGAAGAACCCTTCCAGTGTTTCAGTGACAAATAAAATCTATGGCGGGATTTGACTTACTCTGTCACCTCCCCTGTGCCTTCCCCACTGACTCCGTCTTAGACTCCTAGACGCTCCTTTCAGTCCATTGTCATGCTCTTACCTATCCATCCATAGGTCCGCTACAAGCAGTCTAGAACGTGGTTTGTGTGTGTTTTTTAAAATGTGTGTGTTGTTATCGCTGGGTGTGCGCTGCTCTGCATTTTGCGTTCCTCAAATAGAGTGTGTATCTGTGTTACCCACAGGTGCTGGGCCTCATTCTGTTTTCCCTCCTTGTAGTGTCCCACCTTATGGACTCCCTGCATTTTCCTGTATCTCTTTCTACTAATTTAGATTATTCCATTTCTTTCCTTTGCTACATTTGGGTTTCTAGCTTCTTTCCCTCAGCTTGTAGTTGTGAGATGCATCCATGTTGTCACATGTTGTCACAGCTCAGTCACTCGTCATCATTGTCTATGCTGCATGTGTAATCACATTCAGCTGGCCAGTTCTGCAGTAGACGGACAGCAGGACTTTTCTGTTTTTGACTCTTGTGAATAACAGTACTGCGGACACTCTGGTCTATGCCTTTTGGGGTGTTTATGCATGCATTTCTGGTATGCATATATTTTGGAGAGGAATTGCTGGGTTGTAGGGTATCCATGTGGTTTTAACTCAGTAGAGAATGTCAAATATCTTTATAATGCAATTTTGTAACAATTTACAAAACTGGCAGTGTGCCAGACATTCTGCCTTCTTACCAACAGTTGGTAATGTCATGAGGCTGTTAAACTTTTGCAGCTCTAACAATTGTGTAGTGGTCTTTGATTGTAGGGTTTTTTTTTTTTTTTTTTTTTTTTTTTAAGATTTTATTTATTTGACAGACAGGGATCACAAGTAGGCAGAGAGGCAAGCAGAGAGACGGGGGGAAGTAAGCTCCCTGCCAAGCAGAGAGCCCGATGTGGGGCTCGATCCCTGGACCCTGAGATTATGACCTGAGCAAAGGGCAGAGGCTTTAACCCACTGAGCCATCCAGATGCCCTGATTGTGGTTTTAATTTACATTTCCTCTCACGAATAGTGGGTGAGCATCTTTTCATATACTTTTCAGCCATTCAGATATACTCTTGTAAGTTGCTTATTCCTGAAACTTACCCTTCTTCTAATGAATTATCTTTTTCTTTCTGATTCGTTGGAGGGATGGAGTCCTATTTTGACAGAGGCTCTTGGCCAAGTGTGTTGCTGCCAGTACCTTCTCCCACCCTGCAGCTTCCCTTTTTTGTTCTTCTAATGGCATCTCTTGATAAACACTAGTTGTGAACTTGAATGGAGTAGAATGCAGTCTTCCAAGGGCGGGTGCCTTTGCTGTTTCTTCTAAGGGGCTTTTCTCTATTCCAAGGTTGTGCATACCCCCTAGAAATGTTACAATTTTATCTTTTACATTTCGATCTGCACTCTTAACTGGACTCGATATTTGTGTGTGGTGTAAGATGGGGGTCATGACGACTGTTCACTCAGGATGCTGAAATAAACAGATACAAAACTTGGCAGAACTGGTAGACTGCCACAAACGGTATACACGTGACTCTCCACTGGGCGTAATTTGCATGTCTATGGACAAGAGTCACCTGATTACAATAAGTGTAGAATCCGACATCGGATAGCCTGTATTATGTGGTGTTCTCTGAATAATTCCTTGAACCAGTTGTAACATTTTCTTGGTTCCCTTGTTAATGTAAATTTTTTGGACCGGTCTTCATTTTGTATCTTTTGGAGAGTTCTAACTTTATCCATTAAAAAAGAGAGCTTAGCAGTTCTAATTCTTTCTTTGCCTTAACTTTTTGCGGCTCTTTGTTCATCTTCTAAACACAAGGGGTTTGTCATAGGCTGTTCTGAAGTTTTTGATGGTGGTGACTGATCCAGTCGGGGGCTGATGGTCAGGGTGGGACAGTCCTAAGATACGCTGCATGGTTTCTGGTGTGCAAGCACTCTGGGCAAGAGAATACAATGACTGCTCACTCTAGCATGCCCTATCACCTCGTTGAGACATACACGTGCTTGTAATAACCCACCTCGTTGGCCCTCTAGCAGCAGATGGTCTTCCAAAGAGCCACAGACTGCTGCTGAGTGATCATGTATTAATTGTATCTATAAACTTGGGTTTTTACACTGAGTGGCTTTTTCCTAAACAGAAGATAGATCCATAACATAGAAGGGTAATAGGATAGAAAAACACATTTTATTTTATTTTCTTAGAGAGTGTGCCCGCTTGGGGCGTGGAGTGGGGGGTGCAGAGCAGAGGGAGAGAGAGAATCTTTTTTTTTTTTAAAGATTTTTATTTATTTAGGGACGCCTGGGTGGCTCAGTTGGTTGGACGACTGCCTTCGGCTCAGGTCATGATCCTGGAGTCCCGGGATCGAGTCCCGCATCGGACTCCCAGCTCCATGGGGAATCTGCTTCTCTCTCTGACCTTCTCCTCGTTCATGCTCTCTCTCACTGTGTCTCTCTCAAGTAAATAAATAAAATCTTAAAAAAAAAAAAAAGATTTTTATTTATTTATTTGATAGACAGAGAGAGATCACAAGTAGGCAGAGAGGGGGAAGCAGGCTCCCCGCCGAGCAGAGAGCCCGACATGGGGCTCGATCCCAGGACCCTAAGATCATGACCCGAGCCGAAGGCAGAGGCTTAAACCACTGAGCCACCCAGGCACCCTGGGAGAGAGAGAATCTTAAGCAGACTCCACACCCAGCACAGAGCCAGACATGGTGTTTGATCTCATGACCTGAGATCATGACCTGAATCAAAAATCAGGAGTTGCTCACTTCACTGACTGAGCCACCCAGGCGCCCCCCAAAACCCCACATTTTATTACATTTATTTTTTGAAAGATTTTATTTATTTATTTGACAGAGAAAGAGACAGCAGGAGAGGGAGAAGCAGTCCTCCCCCTGAGCAGGGAGCCCAATGGGGGCTCGATCCCAGGACCCTGGGATCATGACCCAAGCCGAAGGCAGATTGCTTAACCAATGAGTCACCCCGGTGCCCCAAAAAATGCATTTTAAGAAAAGAATTGTAACTGTACCTATCTCAAGGCTGAAGATTTTATTTACTTATTTGGCAGACAGAGATCACAAGTAGGCAGAGAAGCAGGCAGAGAGAAAGAGGGGGAAGCAGACTCCCCGTAGAGCAGAGAGCCCGATTCGGGGCTCAATCCCAGGACCTTGAGATCATGACCTGAGCCAAAGGCCGAGGCTTTAACCCACTGAGCCACCCAGGTGCCCTAGTAGTTTTTGTTTTTGTCTTTTTGTTTGTTTGTTTGTTTTAAAGATTTATTTATTTGACACAGAGAGAGAGGGGCAGAGAGGCAGGCAGAGAGAGAAGGGGACTCAGGCTCCCTGCTGAGCAGAGAGCCCGACGGGGGGTTCGATCCCGGGACTCTGAAACCATGACCCAAGACCATGACCCCAGCCAAAGGCAGAGGCTTAACCCACTGAGCCACCCAGGCGCCCCAGTATTTATTGTTTTATATGGGAGCAAAAAAGTAATTTGTATTTAAACACACACACACACACACACACACAATTCTAGGCAGATTGCTGTATTGATTTAGACCAGATCTTTATTTTTAAAAAATGGGATATAGCCATTTAATTTTCACATGAACAGTAGCCAATGTTTGTGTGACTCGTTCACATGATTTTCTAGGTAACACAATCACACAGTTTATACAAAAAATAAATTAAGCTTTAACAATGAAACACAAGTTTACAAATACAGCTTTTTAAGGCCTATTGAGAAGTTAAGAAATGAGGGAATTTCTGAAAGACAGGGTCATGGTGGAACCTGGTTCTTCAAGAAGAAGGTACTTCAGAGAGGACAGAGCCTAAGAGAAATCACCGAGTGTTTTTCAAATGTCAATTTTGTCATTCTGCATATTTCTTAACTTATTTATTAACTTTCCATTGACTAGAGTATGGCCTTTTAGGGTTGTCTCCAAAAAAGTGAGGAGTCACCCAAGTTGCAAGTTAATTTCTTTTTCTCTTTCTTTCTTTCTTTCTTTCTTTTTTCCCCTTTCTTTCTTTCCTTTCTTTTTCCCTTTCTTTCTTTTTTTGTTGTTTTTTAAGTCCGCTTCGTGCCCAGCGTTGGGCTTGAACTCACAACCCTGAGCTCAAGACCTAAACTGAGATCATGAGTTGGACACTTAACTGACTGAGCCTGATGCCCTGAAAATTAACTTTATCCATTTTAAATTTGTTAAAAGGATTGGGGCCCCTTTTAGCCACCCTTCTTGGTTTCAAGTGCAGCTCACCCCTTAGATCAACCACCTTAAAATTTAACACTCAGAGACCTCTTCAGTGCATTTTGAAAATCTGAGTATTCCCCTGAACATTTCTAAATTGATGTCTAAAATTTTCATCGTAAATCATTGCAAAGGATCCAAGTTGCCAGCGTGTTGTAGATACTGCATCTTTAAATAAAACGGTTACGTTCCTCTTCACGTTTAGCCTAGAGGTTCTCAGTACGATAGCTGAGACAGTATCGCCCTCCTAACAGAGCCCATGAATAAGGCAATTTTTGATGGTAGAAAATACCACCTTTTTCCCTTTTACTCCTTGAATGTGTATTTTTATTCTACTTCTCTTCAAAATTTTAGCCTGTTGATTTTTGGCTTTTTATCGTTTCTTTGCAGATCTGTAACACAGTTCTAAGGACAGCCTATCAGTCGTAAGGCTGTAGGTGCTTGAAACTTTCTTCTGGACTGAACTCGATCAGTAAAACTAATACAGCACAAATTGTAATAACCAAACATAGCAAAATTTCATTGGCAATGTATCACTCAATGTGCTGAAGAAAACTTCTGCCCTGGGTTATTTCAGCTCTCTGCCAATGAACGTGTCTTTGGTTAGCATGATCACAATATCCTTTCTTTTCTCCCTTGGCAATTTTATGTATGGAAGTATGACTGGTCTTTGTTCAAGGAGACAGGGAGACAGGAACAGAAGGCATTTCTGTGATAGCGTGATAGCTGAATTCTTCCAAGTCCTTCAGAATTACATGCTAAAATACCAAGAAATCTCAGGTGTTCCTTTAACTTTCTTGAAATTAAAAGAATTGAGAGCCACTGGAACAGCAGAAGGATTTGTACCTGATCGGTAAGAGGCTTTCACATTTCAGGCACTTGTATTTTAAATTTTATACCTCGGGTCATGCCCTGTAGTTTCAGACTGATTCTGGGGGAAAGAGCATTTTCTTTTGTAAGGGGTGAAAAAGGTGTTTCCTGAGGCTTATGAGTCTTAAGAAAGAGTCAAGTAGGAAGATAAGGATCTTAAAATTGATCCCCTCAAAATATTGGAGCCCTTTGTATTCCTTACAAAGCTGTGGTAGACAGTTGGGGGGTAAGGCTGACCCGATTTGAAGACCACTGGCCTTGGTGGCTTAAGGTCAGATTTTATTTAACTAAGTCCCAAAGTATATCAAATATTAGATTCTGCTGCCTGGCCACCTTTTTACCTTTTCAGTCATCTCTTCACCCAACACAGAGCCTCCAACTCAAGACCCTGAGATCAAGACTTGCTGGCTCTTCCCGCCTCACTTACACTCCACTGCACACAGTCCCATGAGCTAGATACCCCTTGGCGAGAGAATTCAGAGATCTACTTTGGGAAATGGGATAGTCTACCCCTCTCTGAACTGTGCACATTAGGATATCCACGTTTCACAACAGAGAAACTGTTTAACTTTGTACAACCCGAATTTCCCAAGCTCTAGCGACGTAAGCAGGCCCAGGCCTTTATTTTTCCATGTGATAAAAACCTACAGAGAAAGGGTTAATGAAGACAGAGTGACACGGGCCCAGTCATGGTTCGGATCTGCTATGCTGCTGCCGTCTCTCGAGATGTTCCTGTCCCTGTTTTGCTTGGCCTGAATTGCACTTATCCCATGATTGTTAAGCCACAATCTCAGCTGAATATTTATGCTTAGTTATGGGGCACCCGGGCAGACTGTGGGAAGAGTAGGGTATCACCTGTGTCCTTCCTTTTCCCTCCTTCCTGAGAGAATGCTAGTAACCACCTGCTCGGTTCGAGTCCTGTGTTCCCCTGTTAAGGAGAGAATGAAGGAGCCAAAGCAAATACTCCCTAATGGTGGATTTAAGTGTCTGTAGCACCTAGAAGGAGAAAGTGACAGGAAGAGTTCTTCCCAGCCACATTTATGGTTTAACCCCCACAGCCCCCAGTGCCTGCTTTTTCTCTGCATAGGTGTGGCTAGGTGTGGCTTTTACACAGTAGCAGCTGAAAAAAATGCTTAGTTTTTGTCTTCAGTGCCACCCCATCTTAATTTCTTTGCTACACCAGCAGAAAATCCATTTTAAGCAGGAAGGGGATCTAGGCTTTAGCTCTGGGACTTCAAAGTGGAGTGAAGGGGAAAGGTTGAGGTCTTTTACTCACCCTTGAGCTGAAAACGGGAGGAATGAGAGCAGCACCTGAGCTCTACATGTAGAGGTAATGATGGAGGCAAAAAGAAGTCTGGCGGTAGGGCTGGGCGTGCAATAGTTAGGCTCCAGTGGCCCACCCAGCCAGCGGGGAATGGGGCACTGCGACGGAGTCAGCACTCGGCTCGGTGTCTTTGCTTCTCGCCGCTATTCAAGGGTGCTTTAAACATTTGCCACCATCAGGAACATTCGCTCAGTTGCTGACTGCCAAATAAAACAGCAACTCCGGTCCGAAGATTAAGTAATGTCGCAAGGAAACAGCTCACCTAGTCAGACTGCAGTCACCTGTACTCCTGGCTTCAGGGAGGGTCAAACCCACTTCTTTCAGGAGCACGTGGATAAGTTCCAAGAGGCAGTAACTGGTCCCCCCCACCCCCGCCTAAAATTTTTTTCTTTACATGGTGCCCCTAACCTTGGGCACAGTGTTTTGTGTACGGAGGTGTTTAAAAACTGTGGAATGCGGGCCTAAGGCCTCTTGATCACACACAGCCTGGCTGGTTCTAATGGACTTCCCAGCAATAATGCAGACCTGCTAAGTCCCGGGGAACCAGGGGAGGGTGGAAGGGGTCTCTAGGGTCCAGTTCCAAGCAGTCAAGCCACGGGGGCTTCCTGCTCGTTCGTCATCCTGACGCAGTCATGGTTGCCACCCCCCTCCCAAGTCCGTTCTCCGTTCCCTCTGACCAAGTCGGGCCTCTGCGGAGTCCTGCCCTCCAGCCCACGCTCTCCTCACGCTGCACAGGTCACACAGCTGTGTCAGTGTCCAGCTGTAGAGGAATGTCCTCTTGTCCTAGGTGGGTCTGCCCCTTCGGGCATGGCTGTCGATGGGATTTTTTCTTTTTTTTTTTTTTAGTTTGCTGAGGCTTAAGGCTTAGCTCGCTGCTCCAGAAAATGGGGTGACCCGGGGGGAGCTGAACGGTGATGACCTTTTTAAATCAGTCTATGACCTCTCGTCTGCAGAGAGCCGCCCACGCAGGGCCTCTCCACGGGCCTCTCCACACACCCAGCTCCTGAGTGGGCAGAGCCAGGGGTAAGAGGCTGGCGGGGACTTCGGGTGGCTCTCTGGCCCTTTGGATGGACTTTGTAAATAAAAGCCCCCCCCACCGGCAACGGCAGTCAGAGCGAGTGCCCGCCGTGGACTGGCAGGTTTCCTCCCGAGCCGCCGCATGCCCCGCCCACCTTGCAGGCAGGGCCCGCTGACCCCGGCCGGGCAGCCCGCAGGGACAGCAGCCAGGGCAGGCTCCCCTTGGGCCCTGGGGAGGCCAATGGCCTTAACTGTGGAATCCTTTGCCTTTTAGTTAAAATCCTTTTCAGAAGCTACTGAGTCCGGTCCTTAGAGATCAGGCTCCTCCCCGTGGAAGTCAGCTCCCCGGGTCTTTAGCGGG
The DNA here is from genome assembly GCF_030435805.1 of Mustela lutreola. NCBI lineage: Eukaryota > Metazoa > Chordata > Mammalia > Carnivora > Mustelidae > Mustela > Mustela lutreola. The sequence continues at coordinate 6,183,900 of NC_081305.1, forward strand.
AAAGGGCTGCTGCTCCCAGGGCGCGGCGTGCACGGGAGGGTAACGGAGCGAGACTTTCACTGCTTTTATTCAAGGAGGTTTGGAACAGGAGAGGCCAAAAACGAGGGGCACGTTTCTACGGTCCTCTATAGAAAATGTAAGTTAGACTGTCCACGATGAAAAACTGACGGGAAATAAGCCCAACTCCTGCCAGTGGGACTTTGAGAAATGTCCTCTTGGCACCAGGCTTGAGGGGAGGATGACCTCAGAGATGAGCGTGTTCCCAGGACTGGAAGAGAGGACGTTCTCCTCCACGTGTGCACACGCACGCGTGACACCCTTGCTCGTGGACCCCGGCTCCTAGGTGTAAAACCTGCTGTTGCTGACTCTCTTCTCTCGCAACCTGCAAGCAGACACATTTCACCGTTGTGCATTCGGCTCAGACACGGGCCGTGGGCCGAACAGTATAAACTGGGGCCACTGGGACCCGGGGCTGGCTAGTAGAGGGCTGACGATCGCAGAGGTGGGCGCCCCCCCCAAGCCAGGGAACGTCTCCGAATCTCCGTGCGCTCACTGGGCCATTGCACTGGGCTCCCTGCTACTCTGCAGGCTACAGTGTGGACAAAATGAGCACGAAGGGAAGGGGTCTACACTGTTCCCCCCTGGAGTCTGCTCTCACAGGTCAGACTAGTTCTGTTGAGCCGGGCTGTCTGGCACACTGCAGGGCCCTGGGTGGACCTGGCTGCCCCCACCCCCTGCCCCGACCCCATTCCTTCCGTAGCACAACCAGAAGCATCCCTTGGGGGCCAGGGAGTGGGTTCTGCCCCAATCCAGAACCACTGGATGGTGGGAACCGGACAAGGCTCTTGAGAAGGTAGAGGTCATGGTTTATTTTCACTCTTGTATCGAAGTGTCCTCCTAGTGGGGACAGTTTGGCTTAGGGAAGGTGCAGATACTTGAGAAATAAATAAGCTGGAGGTTTATTTATAGAGCAAAGAGACCAGCATCGAGGGATCAGTCAAGGGGTTTCTAGACACGGGGACTTCCCCAAAGCCTGGCCCCCAGCGTCCAACACCTCTGCTTGCGGGAGCTAGACCTGGGCATCTGCGGGTGGGGCAGGGACCAGCCTACCTCCGGTTGCACTTCTCCTGGTACAGCTGGAGCTGGTTCTCGTTGACATTGAACTCCTTAACGAGGGCGTCACGGTTGGCATTGCGCAAGTTCTGGTGCGTGTCGTACAGAAAGAGCTGATTGTTTAGCTCTTCCTGCCGCCTTCGCAGCTGGCGGCAGGAGGAGTAGAGCTCCTCTTCGCTCTCCTGGAGGGGGGACAACAGCCACATAGGGACCGTGCAGGGCTCCGCATCTTCACAGCAGGAGGGAGCGGAGCAGGGGGCAGAAGCTTTGCAACTGGCATTATCCCCCAAAAGGCTGGGCGCATTTTAACCAAAGATGAAACTCACAATTATTTATTCCATTGGAAGCAAGCAGTTTAAAAAGCCCTGGTCCCCAGTTATGGGAGACACTGAGAGAACCACATTGTCCACTAGGTCTGCAGTTTTATTCTCCGTCCCCTTCTGCTCCTCACCCAAACATAAAGGGTCTAAGAAGCTATGTGCTTAGAGTAGAACACAACAGGGAAGGGCGGGGAGCAGCGGGAAGCAGGAGCCAGCAGGACCTTAAGAGGCCAGTTCGCCCACTACAACACAGATGAACCTTGGAAACATCATTTAAGTTAAAGAAGTCAGTTCCAAAAGACCACACACGTTGATTCCTTCTCTATGAAATGTCCACGACAGGTGAATTCATGCAGACAGAGAAGTAGTGGCTGCCTGGGCTGGGGGTGGACAGAGCTAATGAGCAAGACTTTCTTTTTTGGGTGACGAACATGTTCTAAAGTGGATCATGGTGATGGTTGCACAGCTCTGAATGTGCCAAAAACCACGTAACAGTACATCTTAAGTGGGTGAATTACATTGTATTTGAATTATGTCTCAAAGGGTTACTCCATCCCCTCCAAACCAAGCTAGGGTAGGTTACGCCCCCCAGAGGTGACACGCAACTCAGTTCTAGCCAGTAATGATGTGTTACCCCCACCTCCCCACCACCTGTGAGCATGTGACCCAAGCCAAGGCAATTCCATGAGAGTTTGGTTGGTGCTCTTTTTAGGGAAAACAAATTTAAAAAGCTTCTTTTCTTGGGGTTCAGCTGAAAGAGCAGTAAATGTTTCTAGTTGCTAGTGGTCCCTTTGCTATCACGTAGAGAAAGTTGGGAATGAAGTTAAAAGAGAGGGAAACAGAGCCACTGGGGGAGCACCTGGATCCAGCCAAGACTGAAGCAAGACCAGTCCATAAACTCTGCAGTTGTCTTACGCAAAATATTCCCTCCAATATGGTAAGAAAAAAAAGAATTGGGATTTCAGCATGGGAGAAAGAGGATGTTTTACTCCATTGATTTTTTTTTTTTAATTTTAAATTTTTTTTTTTTTTTTTTTTTTTTTTAAAGATTTTATTTATTTATTTGACAGAGAGAGATCACAAGTAGACAGAGAGGCAGGCAGAGAGAGAGAGAGAGGAGGAAGCAGGCTCCCTGCTGAGCAAAGAGCCCGATGTGGGGCTCGATCCCAGGACCCTGAGATCATGACCTGAGCCGAAGGCAGCGGCTTAACCCACTGAGCCACCCAGGCGCCCCGTTAATTTTAAATTTTTACTTGAAGGATAGCTGACCTACACTATTAGTTTCAGTTGTACAACTAGGGATTTGGCAATTGCAGACATCATGAAATGCTTACCATAGTAAGTGTAGTTACCATCGGTCACCATACAAAGTTATTTCAATATTGACTGCACTCCCTCTGCTGTACTTTTCATTCCCATGATTTATCATTGAAGGTGTGTACGTCTTAACCCCCTTCCGCTGTTTTGCAAATCTTCCCACCACCCCTCAACCTCTTTGGCAACCACTAGTTTTCTGTATCTGAGTCTATTTCTGTTTGGTTAATCTGTTTTGGTTTTCAGATTCTACATCTAAGTGAAATCCGGTAGTATTTGTCCTTCTCTAACTGATGTCATGTAACATAATACCCTCTAGGTCCATCCATGTTGCTGCAAATGGCAAGATTTTATTCTTTTTAAAGGCTGAGTAATATTCCATTGTATGTGCATCACATTTTCTTTTTCCATTCATCTATCACTGGACTCTAAGGTTGCTTCCCTGTCTTGGCTGTTGTATACAGTGCTACAGTAAACACAGGGGTGCGTGTATCTTTTTGAATTAGTGTTTTCATTTTCTTTTGGTCAATACGCAGAAGTAGAATTACTGGATCGTATGGTATTTCTAGTTTAAGAAATTTCTAGAAACCTCCATCGTCTTTCCATAGTGGCTTCACAGATTGACATTCCTCCCAACAGTGAAGGAGGTTTCTTTTTTCTCCACGCCCTTGCCAACATGTGCTATTTCTGCTTTTCCATACTGGTCTTTCTGACAGGTGTAAGGTGGAATATCTCATTATGGTTTTGACTTTTATTTCCCTGATGAGTGATTTGGGCATCTTCTCATGGGTCTGTTGGCCATCTGTATGTCTTCTTTGGAAAAATGTCTGTTTGGTCCTCTGCCCATTTTTTAATCAGATTGGTTTGTTTGTTTTTGGTGTTGGGTTGTATGAATTCAGTAGGTTGCCTTTTCATGTTGTTGATGATTTCCTTTGCTGTGAGAAAAGCGTTTTAGTATGATGCAGTATGCCCACTTGTTTATTTTTGCTTTTGTTTTTCTTGCCTGAGGAGACGGATCCAGAGAAGCATTGTTAAGGCCAGTGTCCAAAGAGTTTACCACCTGTATTTTCTTCTCGAAGTTCTGTGGTTTCAGGTCTTACATTTAGGTCTTTAATTCATTTTGAGGTGTGTGTGTGTGTGTATGGTGTAAGGAAGTAGTTCAGTTTCATTCTTTTCCAGGTAGCCATCCTGTTTTCCGAACAGCATTTATTGAAAAGACTGCCTTTTCCCCATTGTATATCACTGCCTCCTTTCTCATAGACTCATTGACCGTATAAGTGGGGGGTTATTTCTGCACTCTCCATTCTGTTCCATTGATCTATGTGTTTTTGTGCCAGTACCGCGCTGTTTTGATTACCATAGTCTGTAGTGTATCCATAAATTTGGAATTGTGGTACCTCCAGCCTTGTTCTCTCCCAACACTGCTTTGGCTGTTCTTCTGTGATTTCATGCAAGTTTGAAGATTATTCAACTTTTGTGAAAAATGCTGCTGGTATGTTGATAAGGATTTCAGGGAATCTGTAGATTGCCTTGGGTAATACGGATATTTTAACGATATCCTGCCAATCCATGAGCATGGTATAACTTCTAATTATGTCATCTTCAGTTTCTTGCATCAGTATCTTACAGTTTTCAGAGTACAGGTATTTCACCTCCTTGGTGAAATTTATTTCTAGGTACTTGATTCTTTATGATGCAAGTGTGGACTCATTATAAGTGTACAGAAACAGGACAAACTTCTGTATGTTAACTTTTTTTTTTTTTTTTAAGATTTTATTTATTTATTTGTCAGAGAGAGAGAGAGAGAGAGAGAGAGCAAGAGCGAGCACAGGCAGACAGAGTGGCAGGCAGAGTCAGAGGGAGAAGCAGGCTCCTTGCGGAGCAAGGAGCCCGATGTGGGACTCGATCCCAGGACGCTGAGATCATGACCTGAGCCGAAGGCAGCTGCTTAACCAACTGAGCCACCCAGGCGTCCCTGTATGTTAACTTTGTATCCCGCAACTTAATTCATTTGTTAGTTATAATGGCTTTGTGTGTGTGTGTGAAGTTCTTAGGATTTTTCTATATATAGTATTGTGTCATCTGCAAAGTTTTACTTCTTCCTTACCATTCTGGTTTCTTTTTTCTTTTTTTTTTTTTTTTTTGTCTTGTCTCACTGCTGTGGCTAGGACTTCCAATAGTATGTTGAATAAGGGTGGACACTCTTGCCTTGTTCTTGATCTTAGAAGAAAAGCTTTTAGGGATGCCTGGATGGCCCAGTGGGTTAAAGCCTCTGCCTTTGGCTCAGGTCATGATCTCAGGGTCCTGGGATCAAGCCCTGCATTGGACTCTCTCTGCTCAATGGGGAGCCTGCTTCCCCCTCTCTGCCTGCCTCTCTGCCTACTTGTGATCTCTCTCTTTCTCTCTGTCAAATAAATAAATAAATAAATAAATAAATAAAAATCTTTTTTTAAAATAAAAAAAAGAAGAAAAGCTTTTAGTTTTTCACTGTTGAATATGATGTTAGCTCTTGGTTTGTCAAATGCAGCCTTTATTACTTTGAGTTATGTTCCCTCTATACCCACTTTGAGAGTTTTTATGATAAACAGATGTTGAATTTTGACAAATGTTTTTCCTGCATCTATTGAGATGGTGTTTATCCTTTGTCTTATTAGTGTGGTATATACTTTGATTTGTGAAAAATGAACATTCTTGCTCTCCTGAAATAAGTCCCCCTTGATGGTGGTGAATGGTGCTTGTGTTGTTGAATTCACTTTGCTACTATGTTGCTGAGGATTTTTCCATCTATGTTTATCAGGGATACTGGTGTATAATTTTCTTTGTGGGTATGTGTGTCTGGTTTTGGTATCAGTATAATGCTAGCCTCATAGAATAAATTTTGAATCATTATTTCCTCTTCTATTTTTGGAATAGTTTGAGAAAGATAGGTTTCTAACTCTTCTTTATAAAAGTGTTTGGTAAAAGGACGTCTGGGCAGCTCAGTTAGTGAAGCATCTGCCTTTGGCTCAGGTCATGATCCCAGGGTCCTGAAATCAAGTGCCACATCTAATTTTCTCTCTCTCAAATAAATAAAATCTTCAAAAAAATAAAAATAAAAATAAATACTTGGTAGAATTTACCTGTGAAGCCATCTGGTCCTGAGCTTTTGTTTGTTGTGAGTTTTTTGATCATTGATTTGATTTCCTTACTAGTCTATTTTTTTCTTATTCAGTCTTGGAAGATTGTATGTTTCTAGGAATTAATCCATTTCTTCTAGGTTGCCCAGCTTGCTGGTGTATAATTTTTGTAGTAGTCTTTTATAATCCTTTATATTTCTGTGGTATCAGTTGTAACTTTTCCTGCATCTGTTTGAAGTCCCCTTTGATTTCAGGTCCGATGAGTCTGACTAAAGGTTTATCAATTTTATCTTTTCAAAAAAAAAACCAGCCTTTAGTTCCACTGACTTCTTTTTGTAGACACTATTTCATTTAATTCCATTCTGATTTTATTACTTCCTTGTTTCTATGAACTTTGCGCTTTGTTTTTTGTTCTTCCTCTAGTTCCTTTAAGTAGAAGTAGAGATTGTTTGAGAGTTTTTTTGTTGTTGTTGTTTCTTGAGGTAGGTCTGTATTTCCATAAACTTTGCTCTGAAAACTTCTTTTCCTGCTTCCCAAACATTTCAAAATGTTGCATTTCCATTTTCATTTGTCTCACGTGTTTTCTGATTTCTTCCTTGACCCACTGTTATTTAGTATCATGTTAGTTTCCTTGTTTTTCTCCAGTTTTTAAAATAATTGATTTCTAGTTTTAGACCATTGTGGTTGAAAAAGATGTTGAATATGATTTCAGTCTTCTTAAATTTAATGACACTTGTTTTGTGGCCTAGAGTGTGACCTGTCCTGGAAGTTGTTCCATGTGCTCCTGAAAAGAATGTATATTCTGCTGGTTTGGGATGGAATGTTCTGTATATATCTGGTCTAATGTGTCACTCAAAACCACGGTTTCCTTTCTGATTTTATGTCTGGATAATGTCTCCATTGACTTAAGTGACATGTTTAAGTCCCCTCCTATTATTTTATTGTCCATTTCTCCCTTTATGTATTCAGGTGCCCCTACATTGGGTTCATAGATTTTACCACAGCTGTATCCTCTGACTGGATTGAGCCCTTTATCGTTATATAACATCTTCGCCTCTTGTAACACATTTTTTTTTAAATCTTTTCTTTTTAAGATATAAGTATTGCTGCTGCAACTTTTTATTTCACTTCCATTTGCAGGGAATATTTTCCATCCCCCCACTTTCAGCGTTTATAGGTCCAAAGTGAGTTTCTTGGAGGCAACATCAGAGATAGAACATTTAGTCCGTTGACATTTAACATAATTACTGATAGGCATATACTTATGGCCATTTTGTTCATTGTTTCCTAAATGTTTTTGTAGTTCGTGTTCCTTTCTTCTCTTAGTCTTTCAGGATTTGATGACTTTCTTTAGTGTTACGCTTGGATTCGTCTCTGGTTTTTGTGTATCTATTATAGTTTCTTGGTTCTATAGGTTCTTGACTACCGCAAGGGTCACATATGATATCCTGTGTATACAGCAGTCTGTACTAAGCTGATGATCTCTTTAGTGCGAACCAAAGTTTGAACAGCCTCAAAGTACTACATTTTTACTCTCTTGCTTCACATTTTCTGTATAAGGCATCACATTTTACATCTTCTTCTTTTGTGTCCCTTAACTAATTTCCGTCCACGTAACTGATTTTACTACTTTTGTCTTTTAACCTTTGTATGAGCTTCATAAGTGATTGATCTCCTACCTTTATGTTTGCTTTTACCAGAGAAATTTTTTCCTTGCATAATTTACTACTAGTTATGGGCCTTTCTTTTTGACTGAATTAAGTCCCTTTAATGTTTCTTGTGAGACTGGCTTAGCAGTGATAAACTCCTTTAACTTTAGTCTGGGAAACTCTCCTTCAATTCTAAATATCTTGCCAGGTGGAGTATTATTGGTTGTAAGATTTTTGTTGTGTTCTGTTTTGTTTTTTGCTATCAGCACTCTGAATATATCCTACCACTCCCTTTTGGTCTGCAAAATTTCTGCTGAAAACAATCAGCTGATAGCCCTTTTGGGGGGTTCCCTTGTATGTAACTATTTGCTTTTCTCTTGATTTTAAGATTTTATTTTTATCTTTACTCTTTGACATTTTAATTATTATGTGTCTTGATGTGAATTGGGTTCATCTTATTTGGGACTCTGTTTCCTGGATGTGGATGCGTTTCCTTCTCTTCCTTAGCAAAGTTTTCAGCCCCTTTCTCTTCTTTCTGGGACCCCTATAATGTGAAAGTATAGAATACTTGATGTTTCCCAAAGGTCCCTTCACCTGTCATTATTTTTTTATTCTTTTTGCTGTTTAGCTTGGACACTGCCCACTGTCCCACTATCCCACCCGGATACTTTCCACTGCTTCGTCTTCCAGATCACTGATCTGCCCTACAGCCTTCACCCTGCTTTTGAGTCCCTCTAGTGTCCTTTTAAGTTACTGCACTCAATGCTGACTGGTTCTTCTTTATATTTTTCTGTCTCTGTTAAAATTCTGAGTTCACCCAAGTCTGGTGAGCATCTTTATGACCATTACTTTAAACTCTTAACTAGGTAGATTATGAATCTTCATCTCATTTAGTTCTTTTTCTAAGGTTTTATCCTGTTCTTTCATTTGTAACATAGTCCTCTGTCTCGTTTTGTTTGTCTGTGGATTAGCAACTCCTGGTCTTCAAAGCAGTGGCTTTATGTCGATGTCCTGTGGAGCCCAGTAGTGCAACGGCCCCTGGTCACAAGAACCAGGAATTCCAGGCGGGTCTCTCATGTGGGTTGTGTATGCCCCTCTATGGTGATTGGGTCTACCTCTCTCTCTGCAGGAGTCACTGTGGAGGGGCTCTGGTCTTGACCTGCTGTGAGGGGGTGGGGGTGGTGGTCTGCAGGAGAATGCTAGTGGGGTGAATGGCGCTAGCAAAGTAGATGGAGAGTGTCGGAACCGGCCGCCCCCAGCATCCTGCCCCGCTCGGCAGAAGGAGGGCAAGGCACGTGGCAGCTGCCTGCACTTCCATTCCTAGAGAAAACTCCCACGGCCCCCTGACCCTCCAGCACATGGCCCGAAATTGGTAACTCCTTCACGTGTCACCTGGATGCTTTACGACTGCTGCCTCTGTGCTGGGTCTTGGACGGAGTGATAGAGCCCCACGGCCCTATGAGCGTGGAGTCTTGGTTTCCTCTGGCCCACTGGCTCTCATAGAGTTCAGCTGCACTTTGATTTTCAAAGCCAGACTGGGGGCTCATCTTCCTAGGGCAGGTCCCCAGGGCTAGGCGGTCCTGATGTGGGACTGGATTCCCTTGCTCTTCAGGGAGCATCTCTGCACTGTGATGTTCCTTCCGCTTGTGGGTCCTTGCCCTGGGGGGGGGGGGGGGGCGGGCGGGGGGCAAAAGCCCAACCTTGTCTCGCCCCTCTGACCCTTCTTGCTGTGGCTTTTTCTTAGGTCTTTAGCGGAGGACAGTTGGCTGTGCTGGACTTCGGGGTCATTTTCAGAGTGTGTGCATTATCTGTAGATGTTGTCTCAGTGTGTCCTTGGGAGGAGATGAGCTCAGGATCCTCCTAGTCTGCCCTCTGCTGACTCTGATGGAAAAGACTGCTGCTGCGGAGGTCAGTCTGTCGGTCACTCTTACTGATAGAGTAGTTCAAGTGAGATGCCAGCGCTATAGAAATGTGCCATCAGTATTCGTGAATGGGTTTCTCTTTCATTTATTTTTACAAGAAAGCAGACTCTGACCATACCTTGCCCTGCAATTTTTTTTTTCCCACCTTAACAACCTAACAAAACATTGTGGACATCCCCCAGGACAACACAAGTGTGACTTGGGAGAGGGGGAGGGCACGGCAAAGGTTACTCTGGCCCCGTGCAGAGGTGCAGAGGGAGAGGAGGAAGATGCACAGTCCTTGTCCTTGTGACTATACTGAAGTTTATGTCTTTTCTCAAGGAAACCAGCTTTCCTTCCTCCTAGGAATAAAGCAGAGGGACTCCTGGGTGGCTCCGTCTGTTAAGCATCCAGCTCGGTTTCAGCTCAGGTCGTGATCTCAGGGCGCTGATTTTGAGCCCCGTGTCAGACCCCGTGCTCAGCACAGAGTCTGTTAAAGATTCTCTCTCCCTTTCCTTCTGCCCCTCCCACTTGTGCTCTCTCTCTCTCAAATGAAATCTTAAATGCAGTTTCTGCTCTTATTTTTTTTTTTAAGTCTTAGTCCTGTACTACAAATGATCTCTCTTAACCTTCTCGCTACCTAGAATAAAACCACTTCTGTTGGTTTCATTCATAATGACTTCTGTTCAGGTTAAGTTCAAAATCCATGTTCTCTATGAACACACCTGCACTTCCAGACCTTGATCTCATTTTTCTGAACCCCAAAGCATTTACAGCGTGTTATAAAAGCCAGCACTCAGTATTCCGTAACAAACATTTAAAGAGGGATGTAGCAACATCGACACGGTTTAATGAATAACTGTAAACATCTGTGGAGATGCCAGAGGGGGAAACCGAAGGTTGTCTGCCCTGCGCACCCTTCCTGATCGAGGCTCCTTCACTCCCTCTTAGAACTTTGGGATTGTCATGTCCTGGTTTTCTTGTGAGTCTGAGTTTTCACATAAAATTTAGCTTTTTCCAAGCCTCCAGTTATTTTTCTTTGTTTTAATGAAGATTTTATTTGAGAGGGAGAGAGCGGGTGTGCACATGAGCGGGGTGAAGGGGGCAGAAGGAGGAGAAGCAGACCCCCCGCCGAGCAGGGAGCCCGACATAGGGCTCGATCCCAGGACCCTGGGATCATGACCTGAGCCGAAGGCAAACGCTTAACCAGACGGAGCCCCCCGGCACCTCCTACAGTTACTTGTTTTCTAATTTCAGTGGTCACCATTGCTTCTTGCATTGTAGTCTTTCTTGCCTACAGAAGGACTTCGGTAGCTCTTTTATAGCAAAGGTTTATTAGTACTAAATTACCTATCCCTGTAGGTCTGAAAACTACCTGCATTTTGCCCTCCCTCTTGAACAGTTGATTATTAGGATCCAGAATGTCTAGACGTACAGCTTTCTGTCTTAAGTGTTGTGAAGACAGCCCTTAGTCTGTAGAAGGGAGGGCTTGTGGTCTGCCAGTCCTTCACAGAATCCTTTATAGGTAACCTGCTTTTTCGTTTTTATAATTTTCTCTTTGCTCTGGTATTCTGCACCTTCACTGGGATGTGTTCTTATGTGCACGCGTACACGTGCATAACAAAATTTGAAAGCAAATTCCCGAACATAATCTTCACATTTACAGATTCTTTCCTTAACCATATCCATAACCATATCCATATCCTTAACCGTATCCATTCTGTAAATGAATTTCCCACTTACTAAGCTTTAAAAAAAAAAAATGAAGATTTTCCAAACTGTATTCCTAGGATTTCTAACTGGCTCTCTCATTCCTCCATAACAGTAAAAAAAAAAAAAAGAAAGAAAGAAAGAAAGAAAAGCTGGTTCTTTTTGAAATGCAGATACTCAGCGGATTCTTTTCCTTTTTAAATTACTTCGTTTTTAGATTCACTGGGGGAATCCTCTTGCTTTTATATGTGTTAGCTCTGTTTTCCTTGAGGATCTTAAAATTTTAATGTGCAAGGTCATCCTGAATGGGGTTTCTTTCCTCCCCGAATCTGTACATTGGTATCTGGTTTCCTGCAGTTTTGTTGTTGGGTTTTTTTTTTTTAATTATTTAAGTAATCTCTATACCCAAAGTGGGGCTCAAACTCAGGACTCTGAGATCAAGACTTGAGCCAGCCAGGGGCCCCCCGTCTCTTCCTGAATGTTCTAAGTGGGGGACTCCCAGGGCAGGGCCAACAAAGGGCTAAGCTGATTGTTCAGAGCTCTAGGTCCCCAGGAATAGTAGGTATCCTGGCTACAGGACTGTGTCCACTTTTACCCCCAATGCCTCCCACAGGCAGCTGATGGCTGGCCTGAGTCCTAGGCATATGCCATTTCCTGTTTTCTGAAGCATGTTACAGGAGAGGAAGCTTCACCTAGCCCTGAATCATCTAATTGCGTATGGCCTTCAGCCCCCACTGCATTAGCATCCAAAAAGGATAGGAAATAAATGAATTAAATACTCAAACACAAGGAGCTGTGAAAAGAACAGGTCTAAAAGAAGCAGACTGAGTCAGTAAAGGTAATCCTAGAAATGGTAGGAATTTGTGAAATAAAAACCAAGATGATCATGAAAAGAATATGTATTTGTACTTGTTGTAAGGCTCTTATATCTCCAATTTTTATTCTAGAGACATATATATTTCCTATTACAGAAAATTATCCCATAAGGGAAAAGAAAAAAAAAAAAAAACTCGGAAGAGACTCCTTTTATCCTAGAAGAAAATGAGAAGGCTCTTATAACTGGTCCAGAAAGTCTGACAAATGAGGTCTTTAACATCTGTTAGGTGTAGTTAGCACTTATTCCAGTTCCATTCAAGATGTGCACAGTTCTGAGAAAGACGGCCTCCAAGTAATTGTTAGGAAGTCAGTCAAACAAAACCGGATGGAAAACTACAGACTGTCCGTACAAAAGTCCTAAATAAAATACTAACGCCTGGGTCATGGAAGTGCGGCAAACTACCACCCTACTGTATTGAGCTCAGAAATTCTCCTTGCTGCTCTAAGAGGACTGTTTCACACGTCTTGCTCAGACCTCCCTGGTTTCAGCTAATGGCCTTACTTCTTGTTTTACGTCGAACAGAGGAGGAAGTACGTGGAAGAGCTGCCCATCTCAGGTCTGTGTGCCATGTCCATTCTTTCCTCCTGGCCCCAGGGTCCCCTCTGCCCTGCACCAGCCTTCCCTTCTCTAATAAATGACTCCCGGCAGCAGCAAATCCATCTCACAAAACTCTCCTTCAGCCCCCAGCCCCCTCCAGCTACTGAACCATCATGTCTCTTGTCACCTTCACACCCAATGTCCTGGGATACGTCCTGTGCTCCCCAGTAATACATCAGCTACTCCTACTTTGGTTTTTAACATTTTAATTTCGTTTATTAATTATATAAGCACAAAGTTGAAAGTGAAGAAGCACTCTAAGGATTATTAGCCAACCCCCCCCCCCGCCCAAAAAAGTCCCAGCCTCTTCTTGTTCTCCAGCCCCAGCTCTCATGATCCCTGCTCATCGAAATTGGGAATTTCTTTTTTTTTTTTTTTTAAATATTTTACTTATTTATTTGAGAGAGAGTTTGAACAAGGAGGTCAGAGGGAGAGGCAGACTCCCCGTGGGGCTGGGAGCCCGATGCGGGACTTGATCCCCAGGACTCCAGGATCATGACCTCAGCTGAAGGCAGTCGCTTAACCAACTGAGCCACCCAAAATTGGGAATTTCTTTTGATTATTGACAAAACAAAACAAAACTTAAAATGCAAAGTCTTGGTTTTTCAGTTTTTAGGAATGATCTTTGGAGAGAAAGGTCTGTTTTCGCCAGTTCTCTTATGTTCCCCTATGGTGATCTGTCCATCTGGGGAGGCGGGAGTTTGTTTATTGTGATTTTATTATTCCCACCATGAACCCTTGAACCATCTGTAATCCTTTCTTTTAGGTGGATCTACGTATTTTTAAAACTTCGGTCCTTGAAGTGTTGGAGAATATCTTCGTTAATAAACCGTATCTGGCCTGTGACAAGATCTTCATGGAGTTCTGTACCTTTTGGTGTTTTGTGGGTTTTTTTGTTTTGTTTTAATCCCCCACTGATGCTTTAATTTTTCATAAGATAAAATGAAGTCGTACTGCAAGTACAGAGTTCCCCCATATCTTTCATCACCCCCACTCTCCAGGGC